>NC_064631.1:92703063-93953063 GCF_023864275.1 Schistocerca cancellata | reverse complement strand
TAAAGCAACGAAGCGTTATTTCCCCATCCTGTATCTAATTCACAATGTAACCACACAAGCAGTTAATAGATTTCCGTACAATCGTGTTCTCCACGGAAAATGGGGTTCCGGTCAACGGACAACCACATGAACGATGACGCCAGGGCACCTATCAAACGGGATAGTATTTGTCAGGTAGTCCCACATCCACAATCGCTGACGGTGTAGTATGGTACACACAAGACGCCTACCAGATTCACTGCTGTAAAGGGCCACAAGAATGAAAGCAGGACAGTCACAAACTGATAAGGCCTGATGGCTTAATGTGAATTGTTCTGTTGTTTCTCGGATGTGGCAACAATTTATAGACACCGGAATAGTACCCCAAAGACCACGGCAGGGCCGACCACGTTTGATATCAGAAAGAGAGGACCGTTATTTTGATGTAAGGGCACGACAGTACCGCCTTAGTACTGCACGGGACCTGGCATCTGATCTCGCAGCATCCACTGGACATGTTGTGTCGAGACAAACGATGCCCAGAAGGCTTCGGCAGAGCGGCCTTTATTATCGGAGACCTGCTGACGTGTACCTCTGATGCGTCTGAAGAGAAGGGAACGTGTAGTGTGAAGTCTTCCACATGCCACCTGGGCGGTCAAACAGTGGGACAATACTCTTTTCACAGATGATTCCCGATTTGATCTAGAGAGTGACTGTCGATGCATTCACATCTGGAGGTAACGTGGAACACGATTTCGGAACGCAGACATTACGGAAAGAGACCGATATCGAGGAGGATGCCTAATGTTGCGGGTAAGGATTATGTTGACCACATGAATATCTCCTCATGAAATTGTATGAATGAATCGGCGAGCTTAGCAGCTGTCAGGTATTGGGACCTCATGTGCGGTTGTTGCAAGATGGTGCCGGCCCAGACTTCGCAATAAATCAACCTTATAGAGCAAGAGCGGTTGATGTTTTCTAGGAAGCGGAAGGTATTGCTCGCATGGCGTGGCCTGCTCGCTCTCCCCATTTGAATCCCATAGAGCATGTTTGGGGTGCACTAGGGAGAAAGGTTGTATCTTGTCAGCATCCACCAAGCAATCACTCCAAGAATTGCGAGTAGCTCTCCAGGAAGAATGGGCGTTATTGCCTCAGCATGAGATTGGCGATACCGTTCAGAGCACGCCCCGTCGTTGTCAGGCCAGAAAAATGGTTCAAATGGCTCTGAGCACTATGGGACTTAACATCCGAGGTCATCAGTCCCCTAGAACTTAGAACTACTTGAACCTAGCTAACCTAAGGACATCACACACATCCATGCCCGAGGCAGGATTCAAACCTGCGACCGTAGTAGTCGCGCGGTTGCGGACTGAAGCACCTAGAACCGCTCGGCCACCGCGGCCGGCTCTCAGTCCAGTAAATCTGCCATAGGTGGTCACATCCCATACGGAGCACATTAACCAGTTCTTGGAATGTGTGTGCAAATCCGTTAAGTTGGAAACAACGAAGAACATTTTTGTCTACAGTCATGCATGCTGCAGTTGTATACGTTTGTATTCTTTTACTTTTTTTTACTTTATTATGTGCACAACCTGTGCCGGCGTAAGCTGGTGCCAGCACACCATGCGGCATAGAGTTTGCGCGAAGATCGACAGAGGCCAAAAAAACAGATTTGCAGGAATTTCGCCGCCAACGCCCTCTCGGCCGCCACTATTTAGACAGCTGCCACGAACTGGAGGGCCAGTTAGTTCGAGTCCGTCGCAGTAAGATCCAGTGTCATCAGTCGCAGCCCTGTGCGAATCGCAGTATCAGTTAGTTTCGCCGCTAACTCAGAGACAGGCACCACATAACAACCACAACTGTGAACATAGCGGACTTTGTACTTCACAGCAATGAGGCTAACGTGGACTATACAGAAGAGCTTGTACTACAACGAATACCTTAAGTAAACTTTCCATTCTTACGAATAAAGCACCCAGTTAATGTTTGCATTCAGTTTGTGTTATAGAAAGAAGAGACTGGCCACCAAACAACATCCTCCCCTTGCTTCCCATCGTACAACTCTACAGAGACAACGAGACGACATAAAACAACCATGCAGAATTTCCGTTTGTTGCTTTAAAAATGTTCAGATGCATGTGAAATCTTATGGGACTTAACTTCTAACAAGGGAACCTCCCCATCGCACCCCCTCAGATTTAGTTGTAAGTTGGCACAGGGATAGGCCTTGAAAAACTGAACACAGATCAATCGAGAAAACAGGAAGAAGTTGTGTGGAACTATGAAAAACTAACCAAAATATACAAACTGAGTAGTCCATGTGCAAGATAGGCAACATCAAGGACAATGTAAGCTGAGGAGCGCCGTGGTCCCGTGATTAGAGTGAGCAGCTGTGGAACGAGAGGTCTTTGGTTCGAGTCTTACCTCGATCGAAAATTTTACTTTCTTTATTTTCGCAAAATTACGATCTGTCTGTTCATTCACTGACGTCTCTGTTCACTGTAATAAGTTTAGTGTCTGTGTTTTGCGACCGCACCGCAAAACCGTGCGATTAGTAGACGAAAGGACGTGCCTCTCCAATAGGAACCGAAAACATTTGATCGCACGGTCATAGGTCAAACGATTCCTCCACAGGAAAACACGTCTGATGTATTGTATACGACACTGGTGACGGCATGTGCGTCACATGACAGGAATATGTTGTCGACCCATCTAACTTGCACACTTGGCGAATGGGTAAAAAGATTCTTCTACCTTGCCCGATTTAGGTTTTCTTGTGGATGTGATAATCACTCCCAAAAAAGTGATGAAAACATAAGAGTTTGTCACATAAACTGCAACAAATGAATGCAACAGTTTCACAGTCGCACAGTTTTTCCTATGCTCTTTCAAAACATATGTTTTTTTTACGTTTTCAAACGTTTCCGTGTGTAGACCGTCAAATCCTGCATATGTCCAAGCAAATCTGAACATGTCCTGGAATTTTGGAGAGCGAAGTTGATTATGTGTGAATGCCAGAACTTTGATAAGTGTCTGAAAATAAAAAATTAAACTTTTCACTCGAGAGAAGATTTGAACCTAGGACCTCTCGTTCCGCAACTGCTCACGCTAGCCCCGGGACCACGTCGCTCGTAAGGTTAGACACTTCTTGATGTTGCCTACCTTGCACATGGACTACTCAGTTTGTATTTTTTGTTTATTTTATTCATAGTTCCACACAACTTCTTCCTGTTTTCTCGATTGATCTGTGTTCAGTTTTTCAAGGCCTATCCCTGTGCCAACTTGCAACTAAATCTGAGGGGGGTGCGATGGGGAGGTTCCCTTGTAAGGTCAGCAGTCCCTAAGCTTACACACTACTTAACCTAAGTTATCCTAAGGAAAAACGCACACGCCCATGCCCGAGGGAGGACTCGAACTTCCGCCGGGACCAGCCGCACAGTCCATGACTGCAGCGCCTTAGACCGCTTTTTTTTCTGAAATCTCATTTTGTTCGCTTTTGTTTGTTGCATCTGCTCGGGGCGGACGTCGTAAGACATCAGTTTAAGCTCGTCGTTGATCGATTAACTCAGTTTTTTTTTTATTACAGAGGGCAGCTAACCCTCTAACCCGCTGAGCTACCGTGCCGTATCCCGCTCGGTTAATCCCGCGCGGCTTGTTGCTTTACTTGTGGGCACCAGTGTAGTGAAAGAGAATATATCATTGACGATGTTGATGACTAATGTCTCTGTTATGTATGTATCTGTTGTATTTATTAAACTTACGGGAACGCTACTAACTTACGCAGCAACCTAATACTCCTAGATTCTAAAATGGTCCAAATGGCTCTGAGCAGTATAAGACTTAAATTCTGAGGTCATTAGTCCCCTAGAACTTAGAATTACTTAAACCTAACTAACCTAAGGACATCACACACATCCATGCCTTAGGCAGGATTCGAACCTGCGACCGTAGTGGTCGCGCGGTTCCAGACTGTAGCACCTAGAACCGCTCGGCTGCCCCGGCCGGCTCCTAGATTCTATTTGAAACCTAAAGTGAGATGGAGAGTCAACTGAGTTCACGAATATCTATCTCAGACCTCTGTAAAGCATTGCGTTTTGCTCATCTACCAACTACTGTTCACTCTTCCTCGCAGTTTTCTCCTATCGCTAACAGAGTTAATACAGTTATTTTACACGCACCTTTTTCAAAAGAAACAGTGTGATTAGCGCGTGACGTGCATTCGAGAACTGCCGCCCTGCGGCCATTAAATCTCGACGAGGAGTCAGTGAGGGGTAGCAGGTCGTTTCAAGAACGTGCAGCAACTGCAACGGACAAACCGTCTGGTGCTCTTCGCGACGACAAACACGTCCCGCGTGCGGACGGCTTTTGGGTTTGTAGTCGCACGTTCGCGGCTTCTCGCACAGCCGTCCGCGGCGGCGCATCTGCGACAGAGACGTTTCCGGAACACTGGGGGCGGGGGCGTGGAGCGGCGGCGGCGTCGGCCGTGTTTAAATTATCGGCGCGCCGCCGCTGGAATTAAAGTCGTAACTCTGGCCGGGCTCAGTAAATACGCGTTAGGAGCGGGCGCCGGAACTCCATAACGCCGAACGGAACGGCGCGGGGGGCGTGGCGGGGCGGAGTGGCGCGTGGCCCAAGTTTTCCAATACCGGCCGGCCGGCAGGCGCGGCTCTTGTTTACAGACGCGCCTCGCCGCCGCAGCCCGAAGCCCAAGCCGAGGCCGGCCCGGCACTCGCCCCGGCTCCTTGGTATGCGCCGCGGGGGGCGCCGGCCAGCTCCAGAGCTGCACCACACGCGCCAGCCGCGCCACGGCCGGAATTTTACCGGCTGCCTCTGCCGCTCATCGCCCGCACAGATTGCGCCGATCCTCGGCCGGCTTTTTACTTTGCTCGCTGGCTGCGTCCACAGCAGAGGGTCGCCTCTCACTGCTTTAAGGGCCAGCCCTCGAGCGGCCCTTATCACCGAGATCGTACAAACTCCGGAGATTTCAGTGCAGGTAAGGAGTTCTGAACGTAGCAACAACGTACTGATTCACTCGGGCCTCGACAAAAGTACTTTTTGTATATTTTTTTCCCTTTTCTTCAGTCGGAGAAACGGAACCCTTATACTACAGGATAACTTTGTTGTCCATCACTCTGTCTCCTTGTTAAACCCCTTTTCATCAAGAAGCGGTTGGTTGGTTGGTTGATTTGGGGGAGGATTCCAAATACCGATGTTGTGTCTAGACAAGACAGTCTAGACACAGGGCGAGGAAGCCGAAAGGGCACGCGCTTAATTCACGCAGGCTTGCTTAGGTCTGAAACAGGATACGTAATGAATGCTATAAAGAAAAGTACGTAGCTGCTGGAATACTTAACTTTAATCCATCATTTCTATACAGCATTCTTGATGATACAAGTGAGACTCTCTCTAGAAATGGTTAATGGCGCCTTGCTAGGTCGTAGCCATGGACTTAGCTGAAGGTTATTCTAACTATCTCTCGGCAAATGAGAGAAAAGCTTCGTCAGTATAGTCGCTAGCAAAATCATCCGTACAACTGGGGCGAGTGCTAGTCCGTCTCTCTAGACCTGCCGTGTGGTGGCGCTCGGTCTGCGATCACTGACAGTGGCGACACGCGGGTCCGACATGTACTAATGGACCGCGGCCGATTTAAAGCTACCACCTAGCAAGTGTGGTGTCTGGCGATGACACCACAACCGAGATCATAGGTCCCATCGGATTAGGGAGAGATGGCGAAGGAAATCGGCCGTGCCCTTTCAAACGAACCACCCCGGCAAGTGCCTTAAGCGATTCAGTCGGACAAACGGAACCCTTATACTATAGGATAGCTTAGTTCTCCATCAGTCTGTCTCACTGTTAAAAACCCTTTCCCCCCAGAAGCGGTTGGTTGATTTGGGGGACGGTTTCAAATACCGAATCGTAGGTCCGTCGGATTAGGGAGCGATGAAGAATGAAATCGGTCGTGCCCTTTGAAACGAACCATCCCGGCAAGTGCCTTAAGCGATTCAGTCGCAGAAACTGAGCCCTTATACTATAGGATAACTTCGTTGTCCATCAGTCTGTCTCACTGTTAAAAACCCTTTTTATCAAGAAGCGGTTGGTTCGTTTGTTGATTTGGGGGCGGGTTCCAAACACCGAGATCATAGGTCCCATCGGATTAAGGAGGGATGGGGAAGCTAATCGGCCGTGCCCTTTCAAACGGACCATCCCGGCAAGTTCCTTAAGCGATTTAGGGAACTCACACAAAATCTAAATCGGAATGGCCGGACGCGAATCTGAACAGTCATCCTTTCGACCGCGAATTCAGTGCGCTAACAAGAAGGAGTAAACCTATCAAATTGAAATTTATGTCACTTACTAAGGTCCACGGATCCTTGGCAGTTTGCTACTGAACCACATAATCGTTATGTGTGAGTGGAATGGCGAACAACAAGTAACTCTGTACTAAGCCCGCACGGTTAGCCGTGCGGTCTAACGCACTGCTTTCCGGGCGGGAAGGCGTGCCGGTCCCCGGCACGAATCCGCCCGGCGGATTAGTGTCGAGGTCCGGTGTGCCGACCAGTGTGTGGATGGTTTTTAAGGTGGTTTTCCATCTGCCTCGGCGAATGCGGGCTGGTTCCCCTTAATCCGCCTAGTTACACTAGGTCAGCGATTGATGCGCGAACACTCTCTTCACGAACGCGTACACCGTAATTACTCTACCACGCAAACATAGGGGTTACTCGTCTGGTGTGAGATGTTCCCGGAGGGGGTCCACTGGGGGCCGAACCGCACAATAACCCTAGGTTCGGTGTGGGACGGCGGTGGGGTGAGTGGACTGCTGTAGCCTGTTGTGGGATTGTGAACCACTGAGGGCTACGGCGGGGACGAAGCGTCTCCGTCGTTTCTAGGGCCCCAGTTCCATATAACAATACAATACAATACAATACAACTCTGTACTACAGCAAACACTTAATTTTTAAGGTTTTGTTCCTCTGTCGGTAGAAACACAAACCTTATAGGATAACTTTTTTGTCCGTCTCTGTCTATCACGGTATTAAAAACTCCTTTTCTCTCGAACGTTTAGACGTATCAACTTGAAATTTTTCTCACAGACTAAGGTCTACGGTCCCTCGGTAGTGTAAAATAATGGAAGCTTCTAAGTCAATAAAATCCAAAGATATTGCCATTTATGTTGCATATTTTGACTCTTGCAAACTCACTCATCAAAACCTATAGCGTACTCTCGGTTCGTCTAGAATCACAAAATTTTACAGGAAGCAAGGTTTCAAAGTACAACCGATGGAAAAATTAGTTTACCCATACTGACAAGGGAACCTTCCCATCGCACCCCCCTCATATTTAGTTATAAGTTGGCACAGTCGATAGGTCTTGAAAAACTGAACACAGATCAATCGAGAAAACAGAAGTTGTGTGGAACTATGAAAAAAATAAGTAAAATATACAAACTGAGTAGTCCATGCGCAAGATAGGCAACATCAAGGACAATCCGAGCTCAGGACCGCCGTGGTCCCGTGGTTAACGTGAGCAGCTTGCGGAACGAGAGGTCCTTGGTTCAAGTCTTCCCTCGAGGTAAAAGTTTGCTTTCTTCATTTTCGCAAAGTTATTATTTGTCCGTTCGTTCATTGACGTCTCTGTTCACTGCAATAAGTCTGTGTTTTGCGACCGCACCGCAAAACCGTGCGATTAGTAGACGAAAGGACGTGTCTCTCCAATGGGAACCGATAACATTTGATCGCAAGGTCATAGGTCAACCAATTCCTCCACAGGAAAGCACGTCTGATATATTCTATACGACACTGGTAACGGTATGTGCGTCACATAATTGTCTGAAAATAAAAAATTAAACTTTTCACTCAAGGGGAGACTTGAACCAAGCACCTCTCGTTCCGCAGCTGCTCACGCTAACCAAGGGACCACGGCGCTCCTAAGCTTACAGTCTCCTGGATGTTGCCTATCTTGCGCATGGACAACTCAGTTTGTATATTTTACTTATTTTTTTCATAGTTCCACACAACTTCTTCCTGTTTTCTCGATCGATCTGTGTTCAGTTTTTCAAGGCCTATCCACTGTGCCAACTTATAACTAAATTTGAAGGGGGTGCGATGGGGAGGTTCCCTTGTGAATATGAAGGTGCGATCTGTATTTACTTTCTTAGGAGAAGAAAAACTTCTTAGCCAAGATCGACATAAAACACTGTATTGTGAAAGATCGGTTTCGGTAAACTATGTTACCGTCATCAGACGCTCGTATAGGTTGTTATAAAAATCTTGTGCCAGATGCACACAAAATCTTTCCATTAAACCTCCGGATGCACAAACTATGACACGAATGGTGTGTTGGCACATCAAAAGTAAAAGTTCAAAGTACTATGTACACAAATCGCCACAATATTGCATGCATATGATCACACATCATGCGTACTAGGGCGCCACAAGACCAATTCTCAGATGAACTGAAAATTCATCTCATCGCAAATGCAACTCCAGCATACGAACTGTGTTAGTAAAGTGATAAGACTTACAACACTGTGCATGAACCGACAGGTTGAATGAGCTCTTGACTTATAAAGAGTGTAACTAAACTACCTACACAGACTTTGAGGACCAAGACGGTTAAGTTTGGCATATGAAATCAAGTCCGGGGAAAGTACCGTTTTCCCGCTTAACGAAAAGTATCATAATACACGTTGTTCTCTGAGTCTTGCAGCTTGTCTTCCGGGTTCCCTCACAAGTAGGACTTGAAGTGACGACCATCCGCATCATCACAGATACTACAGGGTGATTCAAAAAGAATACCACAACTTTAGGAATTTAAAACTCTGCAACGACAAAAGGCAGAGCTAAGCACAATCTGTCGGCTATAAAGCTATAAAGCTTCATTTAGTTGTACATTTGTTCGCTTGAGGCGCTGTTGACTAGGCGTCAGCGTCAGTTGATGCTAAGATGGCGACCGCTCAACAGAAAGCTTTTTGTGTTATTGAGTATTCGAACGAAGTATGGTGTTAAACCTCCTGATAGGTGGTGTATTAAACGTTGGTGTGAACAGTTTACAGAGAATGGGTGTTTGTGCAAAGAGAAAAGTTCTGGACGGCCGAGAATGAGTGATGAAAATGTAGCACGCATCAAGCAAACATTTGTTCGCAGCCCAGGAAAATCGACTCGCAGAGCTAGCAGAGAGCTGCAAATTCCACAATCAACTGTATGGAGAGTCCTACGAAAAAGGTTAGTTATGAACTACCTGAACGTCAACTACCCGAGGCGATGGATCGGCCGCCAGGCAGCCCGTGACAGAGCATTTCATCACTGGCCTCCAAGAAGCCCTGATCTTACCCCCTGCGATTTTTTCTTATGGGGGTATGTTAAGGATATGGTGTTTCGGCCACCTCTCCCAGCCACCATTGATGATTTGAAACGAGAAATAACAGCATCTATCCAAACTGTTACGCCTGATATGCTACAGAGAATGTGGAACGAGTTGGAGTATCGGGTTGATATTGCTCGAGTGTCTGGAGGGGGCCATATTGAACATCTCGGAACTTGTTTTTGAGTGAAAAAAAAACCTTTTTAAATACTCTTTGTAATGATGTATTACAGAAGGTTATATTATGTTTCTTTCATTAATACACATTTTTAAAGTTGTAGTATTCTTTTTGAATCACCCTGTATACCTCGGTAGCATGTTTATGTACACGTGATCATCTCTCCCCGGTTCTCTAACCTGCCGCCGCCATAAAGCGCTCCAGCAGGTCTCCCTCGTTTGCCACGGAGGTCTGGTAAATCAAGTATTTCAAGTCTAATTTTTAGACAACATAGTTGCGTGGAGATAGCAGCGATTGGTTTACTTATAAAGAATGAATCAAAATGACAGTCACAATCGCGTTATTTACTTTGTCGCCAACCGGTTTCAACCCTCGATGGGGTCACCTTCAGGGCAGTTTCCACCATTTGGTCGCTCGCTGGAGTTGTGACCGTGCTTGTGCACGGTTGGTGACTATCTGTTGGTAACTAACTGTACAGTTACCAACCGCGCACAGGCAGGGTGACAACTCCAGCGAGCGACCAAATGGTGTAAATAGCCCTGAAGGTGACCCCATCGCGGGTTGAGTGACTGTCATTTTGATTGACTGATTATTTCACGTCCGTCCATCTGTAATGCGCATGGGACACAAAATGACCGGTGAATGACTTACTTAGTACCCAAGTCAGTGGCGCCGAAAATGCGGGAGATTTGGACGCGCGTTTTAGTATTTTGATTGTAGCAGGAAAATGTTGCGTTTAGAGCATGAGTTCCTATGCTAAACATAACCTTCTTGGTCCTCACTACAAGCTCTCAACATCTTTAAAGGGAATTGGGTTGCATCCTGTATAGAACCAGCAGAACTTCCCGCAGTTGCTACACAACGCCGGCCGTTGTGGCCGAGCGGTTCTAGGCGCTTCAGTCCGGAACCGCACGACTGCTACGGTCGCAGGTTCGAATCCTGCCTCGCGCATGGATGTGTGTGATGTCCTTAGGTTAGTTAGGTTTAAGACATTCTAAGTTCTAGTGGACTGATGACCTCAGATGTTAAGTCCCATAGTGCTCAGAGCCATTTGAACCATTTGCTACTCAACTGTTAAGAGCGTCTAAAGTGAAGCTGTCTTTATCAAGTGCGTTACGATTATGGATCGGCAGATTTCATCTGAATTGAGCATTATTTTTCGCACAATATTGTGACGAATCGTATACTCGCCTTTATCAATCCGGCTGGAGACCGCTGTAACGGATGAAACAGGACTACCACTTACACCATCTGACATATCGTATAGCATCGATCGTCTCCGCATATCTTGGACCTAGTCAACGTAAGAAAATTTAAAAAAAATCGTAAAGAGTTTACCTAAACGGTTACAGCTTTTAAAATATAACGCACGGAATCATCTGGACTTTGATCTTGTGGTACAGTTTCGTGGAACGTATACGGCGTGGAGCTTTGCCATTGACTTAGGTGCGACAGAGTACCCGCATTACGCGTAGAGAGGATGACAAAACCGATTACGCACTTAGGAGCCGCGCGGAATCCTGGAAGCTTCGGCGCTCGTGCGTTTCGAAGCCTGTCATCGGAACCGCGGCCGTCCGCTCTTTAGCTGTAACGAAATTGGCCAGCGCATTATGTCGGCTGTTCCCGCGTAACCCTTATAAACGCCATTACGTCTGCGTCTGCCGCCTCTCCAGCCGTGGCACAGATACCGCCTCTCGTCGCACAAAGCCCGTGTTCTTCGCAGAGTTATCACCGAGTAATCGCATTTCTGGCCTAAGCGGGCCATTGCGACGCGGAGTATCGCTGTTGCGGCGCGTTTATTGTTCTGTGCGGTCACAGACGCCGCTTTGCAGGTAGCAGCCAATCCGTCACCCCACGTCCGCCATTGGACGCCTCTGGCTCTTTTGTCTTCAGTCGACCGGTCCATCCTAGTGCCTGCGCAGCTTCAGAGAAGTTTTCTGTGTGTTGCCGCCTGGTCTTACGATCACGTCAACTGTTCTATAGGCCATATGATGAACACAAAGCCCGTGGCACGTAATAGCGATGGGCGATATTGAACGTAAGTACTTAAGTCACTCTGTTAGTGAGTCGTACCTATTAAACCAACAGTCAGTAACGTCTCCCCCCTCCCCATGTCCGATCCCTTAAAGAATTCAACTCCCATGTATAAAACAGCTTCAGTAGCTCCGTTTTCATAAAAGCTAGTTTTTCACGCAGCTGAATGTTTATGACGTCATATCTCCTAAACTATGTGTTGAGCACTGATATAACTGCAGGTACAGTCGTGGACAAAACGAGCGAGACCCCTCGCCTTTTCGTTATGCTGATCCGCACAGCTTTAAAGTCTGCAACACAGCATAACAGGCAAGGCTACGAAGTGCTACCAACATACTATGCACAGGCGTGAAATTGAAAACCTTTCCGAACTTTGTCAGACTGTTTTCAATCATGTGTAAGACTATATTAATGCTGATTAGTGTGTTAAACACAACACGTAAATATAAGATATAAATGAAAGAAGAAACGCTAATTAGTGTGAACTGTCCTAATAAAAATAAATTTCAGCTTATCGAGACTTAGCCGGCCGCGGTGGTCTAGCGGTTCTGGCGCTGCAGTCCGGAACCGCAGGACTGCTACGGTCGCAGGTTCGAATCCTGCCTCGGGCATGGGTGTGTGTGATGTCCTTAGGTTAGTTAGGTTTAAGTAGTTCTAAGTTCTAGGGGACTTATGACCTAAGATGTTGAGTCCCATAGTGCTCAGAGCCATCTGAACCATCTATCGAGACTTATCGAGATAACACAACTGTTCTAGTAAGACAAAGTACCCCACATCGTTACGAATTAGCAAAATATTATGCGCATTCGGCCGCGAAACGGTTTGTGTCAACTTTCAGACCAGTCATAGTGGATTACCGCTGCTGACCTACCATGAAAGTGTGCAAATTTAGCAATGCGTGAAGATTCATAACGAAATTCGGTTAAAAATCATTCAGTGCCACACGTAAATCAATTCAATTATTGACAGAAGCGGAAAAAGGAAGGCAGTAACAAGTATGAAATTCTACAAGAGTTTCATATTGACATCCACAGGGCGCCAGTACAGAATAAATATAGCAATAAAACGTATTGTGGCGGAGGGGGGGGGGGAGAGGAGCGAGAATTTCTTAAAATTGCTTTACTGACATTCTATCTGTTTCCATCGAGATTAGAACCGAAAACAAACCAGACCTCCATTGCATTAGCAAACACCTTTCACTACGCTAGCAGACAACCCAGGCAAACAGCCCTCTATTATTACCCCAGACATGAATAAGCCGGCAATTTCGCAATGAAAATGGCAAAATGATCTGCAGTTTCTGTTGCATAGAGCTTTCTGGACTCTAAAACATGAATTTTCTGCCTTCATGTCACCGCTTATGGCCGAGAGGTTCTAGGCGCTTCAGTCTGGAACCGCGCGACCGCTACGGTCGCAGGTTCGAATCCTGCCTCGGGCATGGATGTGTGTGATGTCCCTAGGTTAGTTAGGTTTAAGTAGTTCTAAGTTCTAGGGGACTGATGACCTCAGATGTTAACTCCCATAGTGCTCAGAGCCATTCACCGCTTATGTGACAATCATTCGGGATGTTTATCGAAATAACAAAATATTGTTATTAGAGAGTAACGGCAACGGGTTCTACACAACGCTGGTGGCTACTTTGAAGGACAGTAACAGGTGCAAACATGTAACTCTTTTGTATAGGTTGTGAATAAATAGTTGCCACTATTTAAGTTCCAACCCACGTATAGTCTTACATATGATTGAAAACAGTCTGACAAAGTTTGGATAGTTCGTCAATTTCACGCCTGTGCATAGTATGTTGGTAGCACTTCGTCGCCTTGCCAGTTATACTGTGTAGCAGACTTTAAAGTTGTGCGGATCAGCATAACGAAAAGGCGAGGGGTCTCGTTCGTTTTGTCCACGACTGTACATCAATGTTACACACCATTCGTAGCCCACACAACCAAAGTATCAGATCCCAGTTCAGCGATAAGGACAGTAGCCACCTACATTGCTAACAACAAAGGTGAAAGACACACTCACTATTCCAATTTGCTGCCCGCCCTAGTCAGTGAAACCCTCGCAAGAATTCATTGTCAGTCTTGTTCCCCAACCACAGAAATCCCAACCGTCTACGCGACATCTAAACTGAAAAGACCAACTAACCCGCCTTTGGCACTCACTACTGTTATGGCCAGACGAAGCAGTTCCGGCGTGTCCACAGGCGCCGGCACGAAGGCGGAGATCGCAAGAACAAAGAAGGCGGTGAGAGGACGTCAGCCTATAGCCCCCTGGCGCCGCTTCTACCAGCCTCGACGGGACAGTATTCGAACAGTACAAGACCGGGACTCGCAGACCTGCGCACTTGTAGGCCGACACTACGACAGCAGTTAACCCATATCCATTGCTTGCATGAACATTGTATACAGCAAAGGACTCTGACTTGTTTGCATGTCACCCATCGCTTGCGACTCTGTTCTAAACTCGAAGTATTGTCTATCTTCTTTATTGTAATAAAACCATTAATGTGCTTTGCTTGAATTGTGTATAGCATTCCGAGAGTGTAGCATCCTTTTGGCACCTCATACGAGACGAATGGGCAGGACCCCACAGGAGCTACAACTGTCTGGCCGTATAAGATGTTTATTAAAGGAAATAGGTCATGACGGACGTGCAACAGTTTTATTGAGTGTCGGTTTCGACACTATGAGAGAGTCACCTTCGGGTCTGTGGATGCAAAAAAAGAAAAACTGACAAATGATTATAAATTTTATACGTAATGCAAAATACAAACTGCTGTGTGCAGCACATGGATATACATACAAATGGGTCACTCCAATACGCCGTTTTTCCACTGCTTAATACTTATGACTTATGTGCTCAGTATCTGTCACAGTTGCGTTAATGGTCATTTCTGTGTGATAGCTAGTTTCGGAGAATCACGTCCATTTTCAAACAGTAGTTTGCTGCGTTCGATTGTAAAGAATTCACTTTGTATGTTCATACGAGGTGTGCCATGTGTTGTATCTATGTAATGATTAATGGTGAGGAACTGTCAAAAACTAGTCATCACAGTGAAATGACTATTATCGCTATTATGCTGGATACTAAAGGGAAAAAAGACCATATAGAAATGAAAGAAGGATTCATTTAAAGCGTATTTTAAGAACATAAGATCCACGACCAAACTTTCAGGAAACATTCCTGACACACAAAGAAAGAAAATATGTTATGTGGACATGTGTCCGGAAACGCTTACTTTCCATGTTAGAGCTCATTTTTTATTACTTCTCTTCAAATCACATTAATCATGGAATGGAAACACACAGCAACAGAACGTACCAGCGTGACTTCAAACGCTTTGTTACAGGAAATGTTCAAAATGTGGGTTATTTGGTTGCTCGGGGAGATAGCTCATCGGAACTACAACATACGAAATATTGATTCCGTTTATGACCTGACTGATAAAAGTTTTACTTACCTTGATACAATTCTTTGCCAAAGAAGTGCTTAATAATTTACAAATGTCATTGATTACTGAAGCATCACTTGATGCACTAATTAACAAACCTCTTAAAGAGCAGTGCTCAACATTGACAAAAGTACATTTCTGTCTGAGACTTGAATATTCTTTACTCCCACTCGATGATGTTAACTGCTTCAGCTGAGGTCACAAACTGAGCAGAGGGCTTCTATGCTCAACTCTATATTGACATCCGTACGGTGGCGCTGCTGTCCTGAGAGAGAGGGCGTGTCTACTTCAGCCCCTCGTCACTGCGGGTGGCAGCGAGACGTCCTTAAGGGGCTCCGGAACGCCCTATACTTGCAATGTTAAAATAACGCTTATAAATTACATCTTTCCTCACAAAGTATTTGAGGTAGGAAGTTGAACTTTTTACAGATTATTTATTGGAATATGGGCTACAACTTAACACAGGGATTTTACAAAATTTTAGTTCAGTTATTAAATATGATTTTTTTTCAATTGTAATGAAAATTCACAACATTTTGTTGCAATTTTTTATTTATATATTCAAAAATATACAGTTTTTTTTGGAAAAAGGCTGTGTTACATTATGCAGAAGGTACTGTGTAACATTTACTGAAAGTTTGAAACAAATATGTTTGGAAGATAGAAAACATGTAATTAGTATGAGATAATAAAAGTTTTGGGAATCGAGCGACAAAGATTGGATTAACTTTTTAGTGCATTCCAGGTCCATAGGATGGATTATCTTCATCCTCTGCAAACTCCTCCTCCAGCTTCCTCTTGTTCCTCCTCCTGTTTACTCTTGCTTGTATTTCTAGACTCTTTACAGCCCTGTCTGCAGCCCGAAGGCGTTCCTTGTCTAAAGCAAGCATCGCTCGTACCATGTTAGAACCTATCTTCATTCCCATATTTCTAAATACCTTGCACCTTACAATGTTGCCATCATTGAAAGTCGCAACAGCAACTTTACTTTTACTCATTATTATACTTCAACAAAACAGAGACTCAAGAAACAGAATTAATTACGAATATTTTCGAGATAACGACAGAGTAAATAAACATGAAACAATCGACAATCACACCAGCGATATATATTGAACCATCACAGGTTAGCCACAACACATACTTTATCTCACATCACTAAAATGTACCTGATGAACACGGACGTTAATAATAACACCATTTGACAGCAGTTTAACAGCGCCACAGTGGGTCACGCCCATGTAGAACACATTTCAAAAAAAATTAAAAATAGTTGTAGTCTTCGGAATTGAATAAATTATATATCTATTAAAAGGTAATAGTCTGCAGATTCAGAAAACGCGAAAAAGTAAAAAATTGAACTTTTCATGATTTTGAGCCTTTCCGGAGGCCCTTAACGTATGTGGTCTCCATGTGAGTTGCTAACTTTGGTGTGGCGCCGCGATCTTCGGATGATACCACAACCACCACCAGTTGTCACTGTCCTGCAGCAGCTGCATATCCTATCCCACCAACCAACGATGAGAGACTACACGCCCGCCGAGCGCGCCTTCTCAACCAGGAGAGGTCACGTGACACCACGGATGGTTGCCGCGCGAGAACGACTCTGTCGAAACGGGGCAGTACTCCATAAAGCCGACGCTTAAAACTGCCGGACCAGTTACCGCCCGGCACAGAATCCAAGTAGATGTACACGTTGCGGATCGGGATGGGTGACCGTTGGAAAGAAGGCGGCGAAATGAAATAGTTAAGGAATATATTCTCAATGCCGGTATACAGAAAGGAGCGAAGGCTGACTGCCAGTCTAGTAGCTGGTGCCCAAATAAAAGAGACTAGAGAAACGGGAGGGGTGGCGGTTCATTTCCATGTGGCTGCTGCCCGATCCTGATCAGCAGAGACATCTGAAGTCTGGATCGCGAGGGCGTCTGCTATATCTGAAGGCTGGACACGAAGTGGGCGAAGCAAATGTGTTTTGCCCTCCAGAACCTTCTGACAGCCACGCACGTGACCCACTTGACGTGCTCGCTGTTACTTAACCCGGTGGAGCGGATTAGCGAGCAAATCAGCAGAGGGCTGAAGGCGTCTCTAGTCAGCGGCTTTAACTGGACAGAACTGCATCACTTCTGAAAGGCAGGCACGGTGCCCCACGTAGGCATGGCAGAAGCTACACTGGGACAATACTTGCGGAAAACGGCTGGGTCCCTTGAAATAAAATTTTTTAAACTAGATCCCTAAATATGCTTTGACTGATTGGACTCCCTGTACATAGGCTAACAACTTTACTAGTACCACAACCAAAATTCGATCCAAGTTCGTTTAAGCAAATCGGTTAGGATTTTAAAAAACTCCACTTCACAGAAAATATGTTCGTAAATGAAACTGAAAAAAAAAAGACGAAGAAGCTCCAAGTTAAGAACAAAAATAAAATAAGATCCAAATCTCTAAAGAAGAAAGGAAACCTAGATCCGAAAGAAGTAAATGATACGAGCCTAATGAATGCCACAGAACAGAAAAAATTTTTGATCTATCGTAGCCTGCACCAAAGGCGGGTGAAATGAAGAAGAAGGAGTACTGCTAAATAAAATAATTAAACGTTATTGTTAAGATATATATATCGATCAGTATTTGTTATTTCACATTATTATTTGTTAATAAGTATGGGATTTAAATAAAAGTAAAAAAATATTGCCACCGCGAGACTCGAACCAACGACGGTATATTGCTACTTTTCTACGCTATGCACTGAGTTAGAGGGAACTAATTGAAGAAGCACGAAAAACTTTGTAACGAACAGCAGTAGAAAATCTAATCTCCGAAAATGGTTTTTTTATTCAAACCTTTTTCAGAATTGCATCGTACTGCTTAACAAAACTGATATCGGGGACCTGACGTTCAAATGCTGTAGATATGAATAAAGTCGATGAGGGACGGTCTACAATATCCCGGTGTTAGAGTTTTATAGCGGATTTTCGCAAGACATAGTCACTTTCTTCCAGTGTCTACCAGTGCAGATTTTGCAGAATTTCTGTTACTCCTCTACACCCCACCCTCCACCCCTAAGAAGATCCAGTTAGACAATGGCTAATCGCAGTATCCTTTAATTTTGCGCGATGTCCCCTGATAGAAACTTACTTGAATGCCACAAATTTGGACAATAACTTACACAAGTATGGTCCGTACAACTAGTACAGGTAAACGATCTCGAGCGCAGACAGTCTACAGTTCCCCAGTATCTTACCGATAAATCAAAGTCTTCCATTTTCTTTAACTATTACTCAGTTTATGTAACCGTTCTATTTTATATCTAAACGTTGTAGTTACTAACTACATCGAGGAAAGAAGAAAAGTTTCTTTCCGTCACATTACCCCGATGCGTGAGGCAGATTGCTTTTACAAAGTGACTGTCTTGTAATGGCCACGAAGTCTCCGGAGAGTTAAGCGCTAACCTTCCTTCTCTGTGAAGACGTACCTGATTTTCTCCACAAGCGCCCTCTCTTTCCTCTTCTTCGCGCGTATCATTTCGGTGTCTCGTCGCGTTGAATGAGCGGCCCGCTTAGGAAACGCTCTAGTTTATTACGCTAAGCAGCTCCAGCTGAAACAAGTAGGGGCGCCGAGGAACAAAATTAAAAGCAATCCGTCGCCCCTAACTGCGCCCTCCGCCGCGAGATCGCATTACTAGCGAGGCGAGACGGGGCGCCTCCCTGATGACGTCATTAATCTGCGGCGAGGGTGGCTGAGTGAGCCCGGACGAGAGGAGCTGCCTGCTACCCCTATCCCCCACCCTCCCACCCCGCTCATGTGCCAGAGCCGCAGTCTTCTGAGCACAACGCCCGTCTACCGTGGCCCCAGACCGAGAACTTTTGTCATTGTCGCATTTTCTCCATCTAGCTTCGTTCATAGAGTGGGCTACCTGGCAGGCTAGTGTGAGAGAAGTCTGCTTTTTTTGTGGTTACCTCTAGATTTTTTATGTTGACTGATTACACTAACATTTAAAACCTGAAGTGCTTATTACTGGAAGAGATCAGGTGTAAAAGTCGACGGAGCGCTCCTTGTCATAATGACGTTCAAGACGAAGAGACATCTTCGAGAATGTGTACGATCTGACGTGAATCATGAACATATAGTAAATCGATAGATCCTTAGTACACAAACATATGCCGTATAAGATGTTTATTAAAGGAAATAGGTCATGACGGACATGCAACAGTTTTATTGAGTGTCGGTTTCGGCACTATGAGAGAGTCATCTTCGGGTCTGTGGATGCAAAAAAAGAAAAACTGACAAATGATTATAAATTTTATACGTAATGCAAAATACAAACTGCTGTGTGCAGCACATGGATATACATACAAAGGGGTCACTCCAATATGCCGTTTTTCCACTGCTTAATACTTATGACTTATGTGCTCAGTATCTGTCACAGTTGCGTTAATGGTCGTTTCTATGTGATAGCTAGTTTCGGAGAATCACGTCCATTTTCAAACAGTAGTTTGCTGCGTTCGATTGTAAAGAATTCACTTTGTATGTTCATACGAGGTGTGCCATGTGTTGTATCTATGTAATGATTAATGGTGAGGAACTGTCCAAAACTAGTCATCACAGTGAAATGACTATTATCGCTATTATGCTGGATACTAAAGGGAAAAAAAGACCACATAGAAATGATAGAAGGATTCATTTATAGCGTATTTTAAGAACATAAGATCCACTCTCTCTCTCTCTCTCTCTCTCTCTCTCTCTCTCTCTATATATATATATATATATATATATATATATATATATATATATATATATGGTGTTACAAAAAGGTAAGGCCAAACTTTCAGGAAACATTCCTCACACACAAAGAAAGAAAAGATGTTATGTGGACATGTGTCCGGAAACGCTTACTTTCCATGTTAGAGCTCATTTTTTATTGCTTCTCTTCAAATCACATTAATCATGGAATGGAAACACACAACAACAGAACGTACCAGCGTGACTTCAAACGTTTTGTTACAGGAAATGTTCAAAATGTCCTCCGTTAGCGAGGATACATGCATCCACCCTCCGTCGCATGGAATCCCTGATGCTCTGATGCAGCCCTGGAGAATGGCGTATTGTACCACAGCCGTCCACAATACGAGCACGAAGAGTCTCTACATTTGGTACCGGGGTTGCGTAGACAAGAGCTTTCAAATGCCCCCATAAATGAAAGTGAAGAGGGTTGAGGTCAGGAAAGCGTGGAGGCCATGGAATTGGTCCGCCTCTACCAATCCATCGGTCACCGAATCTGTTGCTGAGAAGCGTACGAACACTTCGACTGAAATGTGCATGAGCTCCATCGTGCATGAACCACATGTTGTGTCGTACTTGTAAAGGCACATGTTCTAGCAGCGCAGGTAGAGTATCCCGTATGAAATCATGGCGGTGAATCGAGGAAGTACAGTACATACTGACGATACTAAAATGAGCTCTAACGTGGAAATTAAGCGTTTCCGGACACATGTCCACATAACATCTTTTCTTTATTTGTGTGTGAGGAATGTTTCCTGAAAGTTTGGCCGTACCTTTTTGTAACACCCTGTATATGGCGTAGGTGAAAGTTCTTAAGTTTTCTTAAGTTGGCACTACGACAGACAGTGACGACAGCGCCCTCAAGCCGGCGCTATGGAGCTTTACGAGCTCCGCTCCAGATTCAGCTGTTTTGATCAAGAGCAGACGGCCTAGGATCACTTAACTTCACAGGATGTTGGCTTGCTATTGAGATTTTGTACTACTTACGACGGGAATACGGTTTCCCACCTACGGGCTCTTCAATTGCAAAGTTGCGTATGTCATTGAGTAATATTCTCTATTAAATGTACTTTCACGTAAAAAGCTGTACCGGGAATCTTACCTCACCTGATCCTACTCACGTCCTGCATTCGGCCCACCCATTCACTTTACAGGAGCAGACCCACGCGCCGCCTTGTGATAAGCATTATTTGTTTGTACCGATTCCATCTATACTCTTCGAAATTCCGAATAAAGTTTTATATTAATTCTTTTTATTTTAATTCTGTTTTTGCAGTTTATATATTTACAACTTCGCTTTTGCCGTTGTAGATGTAATCAGCCCAAACAGATACTGCCCATCACATGTTTCATTTGACGCCCAGTGACAACAAGAAGTGTTTGTTTGTTATAGACTGCAAAAAATGGTTCAAATGGCTCAGAGCACTATGGGACTTAACATCTGAGGTCATCAGTCCCCTAGAACTTAGAACTACTTAAACCTAACTAACCTAAGGACATCACACACAACCATGCCCGAGGCAGGATTCGAACCTGCGACCGTAGCGGTCGCGCTATTCCAGACTGAAGCGCCTAGAAGCGCTCGGTCACAGCGGCCGGCCATCAAATATAATAACCCCTTCAGAGTCCTAGAAGACCGTCGCCATCACTGCACTGACTAAGGGTGCGGCTTTGAACTTCTTCTTTAGAGGAGAGGTCATGTGGCGCCACTCCATCCATTGCTGTTTTGTTTCCGGTTCGAAGTGATGAACTCATGTTTCATCACCTGCGATGATGTTCGACAAAAAATTTTCACGATCAGCCTTGCAACTCGCAAGCAATTCGGCACAGACGGTCATTCGTTGCTCTTCACTCTCTTCTGCGAGGGACCTGTGAGTATCCAAACTGGTTGTGATCACCTATAACGACAGCGTCCGCCAGCTCCAATATTGCAGGTTTGCGCGACTTTGTTGCGATGATGACACACAACTCGCCCAACGACTCACCGTGCTTTTGTTCACTACCAAGTCTCCGTAGACATTCTGCAAGCCCCTATGAGCATCTGCCACGCTCTGATTTTTACCAAGAGAAACGTGGGCCTAATAACAGATCTCTGCTTGGAATGCATTTTCGTTACAGACAGCATTTTGGAGGCTGTGTATAACGCTGCCACCTATCGGAACTTCACAAAACTATGGGCGCTGAAGTGGGAATATTCCACAACAAATTCCACATTTTTTTCAACCAAAATTGGCCGAGAAAAAAATGTGTTGCATTACTTATCGGACGCCCACGTAAAAAAAAAAAAAAATGAACGAAATGAGATCATTAGGCGCGTTTAAGCTGTTAAGACAGTAATTGTTACGCTAATCCACTTCATCATCGAACCTTTCACGTCACCTGACCGCAGCCCTTTAGTTGTTGTAAATAAACCCAACGGGAATATCACAGTTGTTTTGGATGCTCGTGCAATTAATGAGATTATTCTACCTGTTCACACGAAACCTGAGAATTTAGAGGAGCAACTCCAGAAATATTTACATTCTAAGTAGTTTTCTACGATAGATCTGACCAATTCGTTCTGGCAAGTCGCACTCACGCCAGACTCTAGAAAGTATACCGCATTTATACTCGGAGGGCGAACCTATAAATTTTGTGTTCTTCCCTTCGGTCTGAAATTCAGTTCAGGTGTGTTTATCACCGCATTGGATACTGTACTTGGTAATGAAGCTAATCGACAGAAAACATAAAGAGTAACATCATAAGAATGTCACATATTCCTGCTCCTACTAACCACCACATCTACAACGAATGTGGTGTCTGAATCAAATTATCATAAAATATTGTATAAAATAAAGTCGTAAATGTTTTAATACGTGTTATGAAGTTTTGCTTATTTTTAAATTCGGCAGCGTAGAAATTTCAGAGTACCTCGAAGAAACTTGGATAGGTATTGTAAATAAATTTTGTTTTATTTTTATAATTATTTTTAATACTTATTGAGTTTACTATGGAAAGTACCCCCTGCCACACGCTTCATACGTGTTCTCAATACCTAGCCGTAGATGTCACTGACGCCTGACATCTACTGTGTTACAGTAGCTGGTGTACACCACAAAGAAATACTTCGTTATATTAGTTCTTCTTGCGCCTCATGTTTCGCACAGGCTTCGGAAGGAAACAGATTCGCTGCTGTTGTATTCGCATACAGTCTGGACTTTCCTTGAACCACTGTAGTGCCCGAACCTAACGTGAAGTTCTAGCCATCTCATAACGTTGTACTCACGCCTGTCTATCTCCAGTGCAAACACCGTTCTGGCAGCACATTTTCTCTTCAGCATCTTCTCCAAGTAAAATGACATCTAACTTGGAAGACAAAGGACGCCACAGGTATAGAAATGTGTAAGAAGACAGCAAGTGCTAACATCACACGGAGTTTCCTGAGGTACGGAAACATCAAAGAGTGCGGAAACAGTAAAGAGCAGACGGTACATTCTGTCTCCTGGTTCGCATAGCGTTTTATTTTCTCCGTTATCGAAACATTTGGAAAAGGGAAACTGAATGCGCGTACATGTTACCGACATAGCGCGAGCGTACGAGCGCGCTCGTGTGTGTATTCGTGTGTGTGTGTGTGTGTGTGTGTGTGTGTGTGTGTGTGTGTAAAAGTGATGCAGGTGCAAAGAGAGAGAGAGAAAGACAGAGATGGGCATGGACGAGAGTGAATGATGCAGCATTGGCGAACTCGGACTGAAAAGTGATTATAACCTCCCACATACAGGGGCCAACCTCATAATGCTTATTAAATCTTCAGCGTTGTGCTATTTGTAAAATGACAGCTTTATCACTCGGTTGAACTGATGTAAATTCCTGTACAGCGTCCACTGAAACATTTGTCTCAATTACGCCCACATCCGTAGCGAACTACCAGCCACCGTCGCATGGGGCTTTGGCTTAAGCATACGTTATACAAATAGCATCAGCATGATTTGTGCTAACCAGATTCACGTACAAAATTTATCATCTCTGATGCTACTATCTAGAGGCACTCACACTGGTGAACACGTTACAGCACTCTGGGTTCCACACTGAGAGTGAAATCACCATCAGGTTGGCTGCACTGGAACGATATACATAGCTTCTTCGTACGTTGCTTCCGATGTAAATATATTATATAACAGTCGCATTTAATAAGTTCCGGGTCCACTGGTACGCTTGTGATTATTTCTGCCCCAGATCAACTGGAGATTCCTTGATCTGAGATCCGACAGAGAAAGTACCTCTAATTCATTTGCGTCATCGTTCTGTCGCGTCCCGGCACAGGTTCACTGCACCAATCTGGACTCGGTGTGACGTGAGTGGCGCAATCAGGACGTCAACGGTGACGTGGCCTTAGTTTGATTTTGTTTTTCTTTTGTCAAGCTTCGCATACAGTAGCGGAGGTGAAAGGGAATAAATCTCCTCGACTGCAGGGGCTTAAGTAACAGAATGTTGGTATCTTTCTTGGGTTGGGTTGTTTAGTTACATTGTAGGGAAGTGCAATTATCATTTTTTTTCTATTCAGCTATGAACCTACAAAGATCCCCACTCTCAAATCTGTCATTCCTTACATCGTTGATTGGTTGATTTGGGGGAGGAGACCGAACAGCGAGGTCATCGGTCCTATCAGATTAGGGAAGGGTGGGGAAGGAAGTCTGCCGTGCCCTTTCCAAGGAACCATCCCGGCTTTTGCGTGAAGTGCTTTAGGGAAATCACTGAAAACCTGAAGCGGGTTGGCCGGACGCGGGTTTGAACCGTCGTCCTCCCGAATGCGAGTACAGTGTGCTAACCACCACGTCACCTCGGTCGGTTCTTCCATCGTCGTTGCCAGTGATACATTCGTCTACTTTCAGCGGTTCGGGAAACAGAACATGAACAAGCTGACTATGGCTTGTCAGTGGCCGCACACATCTTCGCGGAAAGAATGTATGTTATTGACGTCTCTCCCGATAGACACTCGTCTCTGTCACCCATGGCGTCGTCCCATTTCCTGCCATAGCTCCAGTAGATACACCGAATGCTATTTTCCAGTGCTGAACCGTCGACGTTCTCAAAATGTAGTCCACATAAATTGGGCTGATACTTCTGATTTACAGTAGTTTCGGAGTTCTGCGAAGCATATGCATGCTACCAAATCGACTGATTTCTTATTGCTAAATAGATTGAAAAACTCTCCGGAATGTTTGTGGTGCGGCAGGAGTAGGTAAGCCATTCACGCAGCATGTCTGCGCTATAGGGCGGTCAGCGTTCGCAGTGTTTCGCTACAGTGTACGCGCTGGCGAATGTAGGTTGAAGTAGCTAGACACAGTGTATCATATTCTTATCATTGGCGATTTAATTAGGAATATAACAGGTAAACGTCACTCTAAATCTAAAACATACGTAGCGACACCTTCTCGAATTGCAAGTCACAAGTCTTTACAAAATGATGCCTTCTACGGCAAAAAAAGATGGAGACTTACTCAGAGGCTACGAAAACGTGTTTAGTTAATTAGCATAAACAAGCCCAGAAGACTGAACTCCTCATACCTAATTGCGCAACGGTCCGGTAATGACATCATGCGACCTCTGTCACAGATCGTGGAGTCTCTCCGACCTGTGTTGTGGAACTTGTGCCGCTTTATTCAACAGTAAGACCCACTACTTGTCTAACTTTATTCCTTCGCCGTTTCTCTTGTGGTTGTTTCTGTGTTTCTAAATTTCTTTGGCATCTCTGTACAACATAAAACACTGATGCTTGGCTCTTGATAAAAGTGTAGTTCCATAGAATAGAATTTGGTGTATCACTGGATCCAGTACATGATCTGCTACTGTTGTTTTATACGTGTTGCCCACAAGACAATAATTGCTCTTAAGTTCTTTAAGACGGGTGTTAACGCTTCTTGACCACATGTGCAGGGGATTGTGTCTACTCATACCGTGACAGGCAGTGGGCGTAGGTCCTTCAAAGTCATCAAACATTCACACACCTTTCCTGCAAGTTTAATCACCGAGTCGGTATTAGGTGTTTTTAGCACTCTGCTGATGCGATATGTGACTGTTTTTATGAATGGGAGGATAACCTTCCCTTTAACTGGCTCTTTCCTCGCCAGAAGCTCCACATCTTGGAGGATGTAGTGTCTGTCCTGTTTATCTCTTTGGCAACGTAGCTATTTCTTCTTAAAGTAATTCTTGAATAATCGGACTCTTCTTGCGAACACTATGTCTCACAGAAATTTCTAGCTGAGTGTGCTAACACCTTTATTACTCTTCTTTTCAGCCTGAGATGGTGATGGGAATTTTATGAAGATGGGCTTTCTGAAGACTTTATTCGCTGAAGTACCGTCAGTCTCTCTAAGTGCGTGTACATCCAAAAATGAAATTTGAGCTTAGTTGAGAACTTTGTATTGCTGTTAATGTCATTCAGAAAAATTAGAAATTCTGGAAGTTCATTTTCTTGGAACTTGAGGATACAAAACCTACATAAAATCCACACACTTTCACAAGTTTTGTTTGTGGAGGTGAAGTCAGGAAACCACCAGTGGCCGGAACAGGTAGCCACGTGTGGGCGTCAGAAGGGACTAGCGCAAGGACCGTAAACAAGGCGAAGGATGCCGCACTCCGGGAATACCGTTCGCTTGGTTCACGGCTGAATCTTTCTGTGGTTTTTGTGACCAACGTGCTTCGTCGAGACGCATCACCTCCTCCAAATGGTTATAAGGCGATTATTTTACCTACTAATTAGTTCTACGCTCCATCATCGGGGCGTCTGAAAGCTGCAGAAAAGTAGCGACAGCTTCGTAAATATCACATCGCGTGATAAAATGGCACATAACTTCAAGACAAACTCGTGTGTCGCTTCGTTTTCAGTGCACATCGAAAATTGACGCCATATAATTGCCATTAGAGGTAAGGCAGCGCTTTTAAAAGTACTGAGAAATAGCAAAAATTACGTTAGTGACAAACTTAACATCAAAATTAGGGATCGCAAAGCAGATAGTGGAAGACTGCCGCTACCTTGGAAGCAAAATAACACATATCGGAAGAAGTGAAGAGGACATAAAAAGCAGAATAGCAGAAGCGAACAGGACATTCTACTAGTATTAGACATCGGCCTTAATATGAGGTTTTCCCTGCCTCGTGATGACTGGGTGTTGTGTGATGTCCTTAGGTTAGTTAGGTTCAAGTAGTTCTAAGTTCTAGGGGACTGATGACCATAGATGTTAAGTCCCATAGTGCTCAGAGCCATTTGAACCTTAATATGAGGAAGAAATTTCTGTAATTTGGAGCACAGCCTTCCATGGAAGTGAATCATGGACTATGCTAAATCCGTAAAAGACGAGAATCGAAGACTTTGAGATATGACGCTATGTAAGATGTTGAAAATTAAGTGGACGAATGAAATAGGAAATAACTAAGTTCTCTGCAGAATCGGCGAGGAGAGTAACACTGGCAAACATTGACAAGAAGAAAGGACAGTATGATAAGACGTATGTCAAACTATCACAGAATGACTTCGAGAGGGCTGCAGAAGGTAAAAACTGTAGGGGAGTACAGAGGTTACAATATAGCTAACAGATAACTGAGGACGTTGGATGCAAATGCTACTTTGAGATGAAAAGAGTGGCGCAGGAAACGAATTCGTGACGGGCCTTACCAAACCAGTCAGAAGGCTGATGACAAAACAAAAAATACAAATGGCACCAAAGGCAGCACGTTGTTGATGTAACTTCAATGCGCCGGTGCCTTGAAACAGCATTATTTCCTCATCACCGAAGTTCTATCACAAAAATCACATAATACAACACTAGCTTTTGAAAGCTGTATTCCAAGATGGCGGCCGATCAGGGCAGTGCAATGATTTTGCGCTGCACTGCTTTACGTTTCATAGAACAATCCGTTGAATGGATATTGTACTTGACTGGGAATGGGCACGTTCTTTCTCTAGATACTGTAGGTAGGTCCCATATAAGGTGTGCAGTCGTCGCTCGCTCCGGAAAACATAATCACCTCTGCTCGGGACAGAAGCGAGTGCACGCGACAGACGCGGCGTGAGATGTGCAGTTTTAATTAACTTCAGTGTCCACGCAGCCGGGCTATCATCTTGAAAAACATGGCACATCCACCCCATCTTATTCATCTGCGGATGAACGCATTCATACACAAATTAGGTGATAGGGCGCGGGCGCGACCCCCAGATAAAAACAATGGGGGAGGGTCCGTGTGTCACACGCATCACCCCAGCTCGGGAGCCGACAAATGTTAATTCACAGCGCTTGCATAGAAATGCTGCCTGCCGTCTGACGGGGGTCCCGCAATACGAGAGGGGTGTTTCTCTTTCTCTCTCTCTCTCTCTCTCTCTCTCTCTCTCTCTCTCTCTCTTTCTCTCTTGAAAAGAACGCGTACTGTTGCTCGCTATTTCTCACTATGAAAGCAGTGGATGCCCCAAGGAATACGTGCCTACAAATACACTGGAGTCTCAAAGCAATGAGATGACGGCGGAGCGCATTATGTAATGGGACTGTCAAACAGGACGTGTTCTTTTCTTTGAACCATTTTAATGAGTACATTTCGAGTCTTTGTCCCGTTCTACATATACGTTGCTTGAGAAAGAAGTGAAGCACCGAGAAGACATTGTCGGATGTCAATGGAATTCTGAATACGCACACGCCATCGGCGGGTATGTACATTCTCAGTCACCAGAATGCCTTAGTGTTGTTCGTGATTGGTGTTGCTACCCGGCCTGGTAAGGTACGTAAGGGGCGTGAACGGTATTAGATGTTGAGTGATCACTATGATGAACTGAAAGAGGCCTCATTGCAAGTCTCCATTTGGTCACTTGGTAGAGTCCTGCAGTATCCAAATTTGCGGGGAATTGAGGAGTGACAGTGGCCCAATGTTGTACCGGGAATGTGAGGGAGGCACACTAGCCAAGGTCCTAGTCGACCACGTATAACCACCACAAGGGAAAATTGCTGTACTGTGCACCAAACACATCGTAAACACCACAGATCTGTGTCTGCCGTCTGAGAAGAAGTAATGGATTCCGTGCAACATTCTGTTCAGACTAGCGGCAGGCAGATATGGGAATTACCATCGTTTGAGTCGTCGTCGTCGGCTGATACTCGTATCCGAGTTTTCATTTCTCTCCTGAGATTTCCTTTGTCACGGTTCAGGCGTGGAAGTGTCGTTGATGGCTTAGCAATCCAATCCTAGCGTGGAACAGGCGGCCACAGACATTACAGCTGATGGAAGGTGAAGGACGTGGCTGAGTCTGGAGGAGTTTACGTCTCCGGCGTTTGTCATTCTCCATTCTTCGACATTCCAGCTCAAAGTTTTGAAGAGTATTTGAGGTAACTGAGCGCCAGCGACTTCGATCTTCTGCGATTGTGGACCAGTTACTCGGATCCATGTTCACGTTTTTCAAATTTTTATTGTACTGATCCTTATAACGTTTGAGAGGGGCACGTCGAGGCACCTGTGCTCACTTCGCTGTACAGCATTTGGCCTAGAAGTCTGTCATTTTTCATCCGCTGGACATGTCCGACCCATCTGAGTTGATGCCCAATGATAAGCTTCCATGCTATACATTTTTGCTTTCTCAAGAACAGCCGTGTTGAATATGAAGTCGTCCCATTTCAGGTTCATGATATATCTTAGCTTCTGTTGGTTGAAGCGTTCTAGTTTCTTCAGATCACAGCGATATAACGTCCAGGTTTCGCAACCATATAGCAGGGTGGAAATGACTACAGCTTTGTACACCATCAGTTTGGTGTACAGTGTTAGGTCTTTATTCAGGAAGACACGCTTTGTAGGACGTCCAAATGCTACATGGGCAGCACGTAATCTATTCTCCACATCGTTTCCAGATGAGCAGTTCGATGACAGTATGCTTCCCAGGTACAGGAAATGGTCCACTTGTTCCAAGGGTGTATCATAAATTGATATGCTGAAGTCAGGAACGGAGGAGCCAGGAGTTGGCTGCGCCATCACCTTTGTCTTTGGAATATTGATGGAGAGACCAAATCGTTCGTACGCCCTGCTGAAGGAATCAACTGACAGCAGCAACTATGCAGGTGAATGAGCTGGAGAAGCATTGTCATCAGCATACTGCAGCTCTGTCACACGAGTGGTACTGTGAGTATGCCGCCGTTAACACCATACCACAACACAAATCCACGACCCTCCATTTCATCAAATGAAACTACGAGGGTTGGAACTTAACAACCGATACAAAAGAGTTACATGTTTGCACCTGTTACTGTCCTCCAAAGTAGTCACCAGCGTTGTGTAGAACCCGTTGCCAGCGATGTGGAACGCGTGGTATACCGTTAGCAGAGCCTGTTCTGTTGATGATACTCCTTAGCCACCCTATTTGGTAAGAAGTCTCTTGTGAGAAACGGTATCAAAAGCCTCTTGCAAAACTAGAAATATGAAATGAATTTGAGATCCCTTGTCGATAGCACACGTTACTTCGTGCGAAACAAGAGCTAGGTGTGTCTCACAAAAACGACATTTTCCAAATCCGTGCTAACCATGCGTCAATAGACCATTACCTTCGAGGTAATGCATACGTTCGAACACAGCATATGTGTGGTATCAACGTTCGATACCACACTTGTTACGGGTTGCAGTTATCGACCGCGGTCCGTATTAGTATAGATGGATCCGCGAATCGCGACCAGCGCCGCTCCGCGTCTTGTATCAAGTTTCTGGCGAGCTCTCGTCCACTCTTGCTCGGGACGTCAGGTAGTAAAGTAGCATAGCCTTCAGCTGATACGAAGCAACCTCTAACAAGGCGCTTCGTAACGTATGGCCTGTTTATATCTATGCAGCCAAGAAGAATCCTGTACAACCAGTTAACTACAATATACATAATTTTTTACCAGCGGCTTCTAATTATTTTAGTCGTTGCAGATCCAGACCATGCAGCCAGCACCTTCTCGACGTTACTGACAAACCTGCTGTGATTTATATGTTTCTATTTATCACTCTACGGTTGCAGGTTCGAATCCTGCCTCGGGCATGGATGTGTGTGATGTCCTTAGGTTAGTTAGGTTTAAGTAGTTCTAAGTTCTAGCGTACTGGTGACCTCAGATGTTAAGTCCCATAGTGCTCAGACCCATTTCAACCTTTTTTTTTTCTATTTAGCATTGGCCACCATCCAACATTGGCGACGACTCGTTCGTCGTCGTTATAACAATATGTTCCAAACTCAGATTCAGAATCGACGTCAGTGCTGTGGGTCTCTAATTCATCGGGTCACTTCTATTTTCTTTCTTGACTGTTGTGTTACCAGTGCAACTTCCCAGTCTCTTGATACGTATCGTTCATCGGACGATCGATTGTATTTGAGTGCTAAATATGGGGCTATTGTATCAGTATACTTTCAAATGAACCTAAATGGTAAGTTATATTGGCCGGATGACTTGCCATTATTAAATGTTTTAGACTACTTTGCTGCACCGAGGATATCTACTTCTAATTTACTCATATTGGAAATTGTTCTTCATTTCTGTTCTGGAATATTTCATTTCTCTTCATTGGTAAAGGAATTTCGAAAAACTTGTGTTTATTAACTGCACTTTAGTGGCTCTGAAATCGCTAATATTAGCCATGGGTATCGTTCAGTGAAGTCGTTGATTGTGTCTTGCCGCTGTTGTACTTTATACGCGACCAGAATCTCTTTGGATTTTCTGTCAGGTTTCGAGACAGAGTTTCGTTGTGGAAGCTATTAAAAGAATCTTGGATTGAAGACAGCGTTAAATTTCGAACTTCAGTGAAACATAGAATCTTGGAGATTTTCTGTACTTTCAAAGTTGACATGCTTCTTTAGATGCTTCACATTCGTCATCTCCATACAAGTCCAGAGCCTGGGGTATGGGGTGCAGTTTGGTATACAGCACTCTTGTCTCTGTTTTGCATGAGAAGGAGCTTGGACAGCGTTGTTACATTTTTGGCGTGTTAGAGACGGTGTCTGTGTCTGTCTTGGAGATCTAGATGACATTATCTTCCAATGAGATAACGTAAGACCGGAAGTTCTGCTGACCGACCTCGGTACAGAGGCTGTTCGCCTGTTGCCCTGCCCAGCACGTTCTCCAGATGTATCTCCTGTTGTAAACATTTCTCTGTTGGTTCCCGAGAGTTCATCCCGTCACCTCTCGCCACCCGCTACAGTTGATGAGCTCTGACATGTATCGACGTAATTGTTTCTGTCATACAACTTAGTTCGATGTGCTGTCCAACTGGGTTAGAGTAATTGCTGTGTAATAAATTTGGCAGCCTTTTGTATCCACGAAGCTCATAAAAAGTTTATCGTCTCTTCTTCCTCCTAAACCAGTAGTTCCCAACCTTTCTTAGACGATTACCCCTGTGTGCAATGAGAAATTAGTTAGTACCCTGGCCCTCTCCCTCCCTCCCCTCCCCCGCCATCTATTGCCTCCCCCCCTGTCCTGCAGTATTACCAACTTCAGCATCTAACTAAATTGTAGAATAAAAGACTTTTCTTGGAACACTTTTATTTCTAATATGATGAAAGATGAATGATATTTAGTTTGTGTGTATGTGTGTGTGTGTGTGTGTGTGTGTGTGTGTGTGTGTGTGTGTGAGAATGAATGAATGACGAAGGAATTCGTGATGTGTCACCAGTGCGACCCATAACTTCTTCTCAGGAAAGAATGCTAAGTATCTACTGTGAGGCTACACACTTGTCACAAAACATGCTTCCCCTGCTTTACTCCTATCCACTGCGGCACTTGCTTGACCCCTCACTGCAGTCTTATTTAAAATCAAACAAGTTCAGAGGCGTGTACTATACTTACTCCTCGTAAATCACTTCATTGCTGCAATCCTTACTTCTGAACTGGCAGAAATTGGACGACTTCGGGCTGTTAATGCTTTGTGTCTAACCAGTCTAATAATAATGAACTGTGTACAGTAGCCCTTATGTAGTTACTGCTGTGTCGTGCTGTTAATTAATTCATTTATCTGTTTCGAAGTGTGTAATGAAGCTTCTGCTCAACTGCAGGTATTGCCTACAACTTGGAAAATTTTTTGTGAGATATACATTATGTATATGTCGCGCTTTTACCATCAGCAATGTACGTGATGAAGCACAACATACGTGTGTAGTGGCGTTCTATTCCAATACCGGAGAGCCTCGGCAATAGTGAGGAAGTTAGGAATGGGTTTGGACTGTGTTAGCAATAATGCTGCAGTGTTGTAATGGGCTAGCATACCTGCCTAGTAATCAAGGAGACCTGGGTTCAAGTTGCACCCATGGCAATACTTCAACTCATTTCTTCAGCTTCCATCATTATTGTAGATGAAGATGAGATTCAAATGTCTTTACGAAAAAATGTAATTATATCAGAACAATATTAGAATGTTACAAAATTGTGGTAATACACTAGTGGCCATTAAAATTGCTATACCCAGAATTGCAGATGATAAACGGGTATTCATTGGACAAATGTATTGTACTAGAACTAAGATGTTATTACATTTTCGCTCAATTTGGGTGCATAGATCCTGAGAAATCAGTACTCAGAACAACCACCTCTGGCCGTAACAACGGCCTTGATACGCCTGGACATTGAGTCAAACAGAGCTTGGATGGCGTGTACAGGTACAGCTGCCCATGCCGCTTCAATACGATACCACAGTTCATCAAGAGTAGTGACTGGTGTATTGTGACGAGCCAGTTGCTCGGCCACCATTGACCAGACAATTGGTGAGAGATCTGGAGAATGTGCTGGCCAGGGCAGCAACTGAACATTTTCTGTATCGAGAAAGGCCCGTACAGGACCTGCAACATGCGGTCGTGCATTATCCTGCTGAAATGTAGGGATTCGCAGGGATCGAATGAGGGGTAGAGCCACGGGTCGTAACACATCTGAAATGTAACGTCCACTGTTCAAAGCGCCATCAATGTGAACAAGAGGTGACCGAGACGTGTAACCAATGCCACCCCATACCATCACGCCGGGTGATACGCCAGTATGGCGATGATGAATACACGCTTCCAATGTGCGTTCACCGCGATGTCGCCAAACACGAATGCGACCATCATGAGGCTGTAAACATAACCTGGATTCATCCGAGAAAATGACGTTTTGCCATTCGTGCACCCGGGTTCGTCGTTGAGTACACCATCGCAGGCGCTCCTGTCTGTGATGCAGCGTCAAGGGTAACCGCAGCCATGGTCTCCGAGCTGATAGTCCATGCTGCTGCAAACGTCGTCGAATTGTTCGTGCACATGGTCGTTGTCTTGCAAACGTCCCCATCTGTTGACTCAGGGATCGAGACGTGGCTGCACGATCCGTTACAGCCATGCGGATAGGATGCCTGTCATATCGACTGCTAGTGATACGAGGCCGTTGGGGTCCAGCACGGCGTTGCTTATTACGCTCCTGAACCCACCGATTCCATATTCTGCTAACAGTCATTGGATCTCGACCAACGCAAGCAGCAATGTCGCGATACGATAAATCGCAATCGCGATAGGCTACAATCCGATCTTTATCAGAGTCGGAAACGTGACGGTAGGCATTTCTTCTCCTTACACGAGGCATCACAACAACGTTTCACTAGGCAACGCCGGTCAACTGCTGTATGTGTATGAGAAATCTGTTGCAAACTTTCCTCATGTCAGCACGTTGTAGGTGTCGCCACCGGCGCCAACCTTGTGTGAATGCTCTGAAAAGCTGATCATTTGCATATCACAGCATCTTCTTCGTGTCGGTTAAATTTCGCGTCTGTAGCACGTCATCTACGTGTTGTAGCAATTTTAATGGCCAGTAGTGTAGTTATGATATTCTGAAAATAATTTGGTTTTGTGACTAAAACAGAATCGAATCGTCTAATTTTTACCCCTCAAAAATTATCATTTTTCTGCTCAGGGGGGGTAATTAATTACCCACAGGTAGGGGACCGCTGTCCTAAACTGTATGCTCAGTAGTTTTCATGGCGAGCAGAATAATTTCAGTACAGGTTTGCTGGATATTTTCCGTAGTTTTTTGAGGCGCGCTGTAGTGCCACGCCGCTGGCAGCGCCGCACTGCGGCCGACCGGAGAGGCGCCGCCGGAAGACTGCAGATCCGGTCCCGGCACGGTGCCCTGTGGATTACCCCGCGGCGCTGGGGGGCAGCCGAGGACGAAAAACACGCCAGCGCCGGCGCGACGCACAGCCGCTTTTTGCGTCGCACGCACGCACACACACACACACACGCACACACACACACACACACGCACACGCACTCGCGCGCGCCACGCCACGCCACACACGATGCGCGGCGTGACACGAGCCCGCCAGCTGCGCTGATTATTTTGTCGGGATGTAAGCCCATTCCGGCGACCAGCGCCCAGAGAAGAAGAGGTTACCAAGGGAGACGCGCTCTGCTACGAATTCCTGTCTGGCGCGTAACACTGCGATCGCGCAGTTGCCAGCAGCCCTTAAATTGCCCAGATGCTCTAATATTATGCGAAACTCCGACATTACCAGTTGTGCGTGCGCTCGATGTCATATTTAAAACATTGTGTTTCCAAGTGTTTGCTATGCAGTTACCCTTGTCACTAATCCCGTTTATTGTAATCTGCCTTTATTTTGTGCATTTTACCAGCTGTCGTCCCAACTACCGGCGCCGTAGCCTGTAGAGTTCCAGAGTTGCAGTGTGGATGTAAGGTACTCGTACTGGCTCAGGGAGAAGGGATGCAGTTAGTGGTGTTCAGTAAATTGTTTCCTAAAGTATGTGAAAAATCAAATGAACAGGTAGAGATTGGAGACTTCTTAGGTTTACTTACACTTTGCAAAATTACCGACTACATTAAACGGCTGCTGGATATGTAGGAATATCTCCTGGGCCAGCCACAGTGGTCACGATCCTATAACATCACCAGATAGGTCAAGTGGATTACTTATAAAATCGGCCACTCAGTGTGGATTATCGCGTTGTTAGGTTTCATTTATTCACTCAGTTCAAATTATTGGCCCACCCTCTAGAAGGTCCAGCAAGTAATATTGCTGCATACGAATGTAAAATATTTTTTAAAAGACATCATAGTCGCCGTCGACAGTTTAAAATATTTATTGTTACTATTGCAATTTCGCCCTTATGGCCATTTTCAAGTAACACTGCAAAGTCACCTGATCACAAAAATACAAAATTGAAGCACAGGATGTATATATATAATTAAGCAAACATTTCGTTAAAAAAGTACCTGAATAAATACTTTGTATACATATTTACTTAGTCCTGTTTGCTATAATAGAGCCTCGTTGAAGGATGCATCATGTATTTGTGCAGAGGCATTGTGACGTTTTGTCAGAAATTGTGGTGCTGCACAGTGAATTGGATTACTGGCGAACCTTTACGCCATTTATATTCGTAAAAATTATACGCATACAAAGTATTATATATCAGAGATCTGTCGTCATCTCATTTACGAGCACTTCAGTCAAGCTTATTAACAGTATCCTCTATTAGGTTATAAATAAATATTCCCACCCTATCCTACTGCCCATTACAATCATAGCACTATTTAGTAAGCTGTATGATGTCGACAGATGAAAAGACTTTACGATATAAAGCTTATAAGTTGTATCCTTGGTGTGCACTACCTTTGCTACGTTCACTGGCAGTATCTTTAGTAAATGTATTTTCGCGCCAACTGACTTAGCTCCACATGTTGTCAGTGCACCTGAACTTGTATGTGTGATAGATTATTAGAACGATGGTAACATCGACAGTTCAGTATGTATTTAACAACATATTGTGATGTAATAAGAGTCGTACTCATCGGATCTTGTGGGACTCTCACAGTCAAAAGGCTGTATTTTGACGACGACATGTACTCATGTCAGATAGTTTTATATTCTGACATAATGTAACTTTGCAGTATTACTTGAAAGTAGAGATGGGCAAACTGAAACACGTAACTGTTTCGAAACAAATGAAACAGTACAATGTAATGTTTCGATACGCTGTTTCGAAACAGTGAAACAGTTTGTGTTTTGTAATCTAATAAACCTAGACATTTTATCATCTTGAATGTCTACTGTATAGGCATGTCAATATAAACACAAATGAGGTGCGAGAGCGCGCTAATCATATCGCAGAAAGTATGAAACTATCACTTAGGCGTCTTGGCAGTTTCGTATTTCATGCAGCAAATACGCTGCTTTCGTGTCGTGTGACTTTCATACTTTTCAATTGGCTGAGGACAGCCATAGCTGAAGACAGAAGAACCACCACGAACGGAACTGGAGGTAGGAGCGAACTGCAGAAACAACGGATATGGTACTGGGATTCCCACATTCCGCTAGTATGGGAATATACCCATCCTGCTAATTCCCATGCACACAAAGGGAATCGTTGTGGATAATAGGCACTGACTATAGACTCACAAATAATGCCAAATAATTCGAATAAATAACGAAATATAACAGAAAAAATTTTGTCTTTCAAGGTGTTTCGAACCGTTACTATAAGTTCACCATGCTTCCCAGCCCTTCCCGTTCACCATTACACTATCAGTGATATGTCAAACAGATTGCTTGCAATTATACCTACAACAAATTTATGTATATGTATAATAACTGTCACTCTACGCCTTTTTTTTTAATTCAAAATGTTCTAGCCTTACTTGCGTTTCTTAATATGATTACTGTACTTGAACAGAGAAACGTATGTCATAAAAAAAGTGAAATTTAACTGAATGATTTTCACATATTTATTATTTTGAATGTGAATAGTATGCGTTGTTTTATTGTTTGGTTAATGTTTATAAAGCAAATGTTACGCTATTTCGGAATAGGACAGTCATCTAGAAACGAAGCTTTATTTTCGGATATCTTAAGCTTCATGCTATTGCGTGTCAAAACGATTTCGACATTCTTCAAAGTGTTTCACGAAGTGGTATGTTGTGTTTCAGTACCTGTGCCGAGCCTGAATCTCGTCAGACACAGAGCGGAATGAAACATCACTGTTTCGATACAATCAGTCCGTTCCAAGCACAGGTGGACTGAAACAGCCTTATTTTGAAACAACGATACAGTTTCTGTGTCTGGCTCGAGATCGAATCTGGTCCGGATATCCGAGACAGGGGCGGAATGAAACACCACTGTTTCGAAACAGTGAACCACAGCCGTTCCGAAACACTGAAACAGTTCCAGGTATCGATACACTGTATCGAAACATAGAAACAGTGGCCAAGTCTACTTGAAAGTGGCTATAAGGCCGAAATTGCAATAGTAACAATAAATATTTTATACAGTCAACGGCGACTATGATATCTTTTAAGAAATATATATCCCAACCATGAGAAGTTAATCGAATGTAAAATAGCACTTTCAATCATAAGCGTGCAAGTGGGAAAGAATAGGCAAGATAACTACACATTGAAATGAAACGCTAATATAATCCCACCACAGATCTAGTCTAACCTATAACTAACCTACGACGAGGCTGTGTCACTCCGCCGTCACTGCTAACGGCATATGGCGCCAGGCAACCGTTTTTTCCACGCCGCCCCGGAGCATCGGGCGACAGTGTACCGACACATGAACTAGAACTTCACCACGAACTACTAATCCCATGTAGCACACCGGGTGGGAACAGGTTGCATAAGTTCGTGTAACCCCATAGTCGCAATGAAAATCAACCTCATAAATTTATAACACCCCTTAAGTACTCTTACATAAATAAGCCAACCAAATATTACCAAAACAGTTCCAGTTCATCTGGAGGTAGATCACAAATCTCCAGTAACCACGCTACAGCTACAGCTCTACTGCTTGCTGCTGGTCCCATACCTACCCAGTTGTCTGCTGCAGAATTGTAAAAGTTGTTGGAAGTCGATAAGTAATGCCACTCTCAAATACTGGATGAATATAGTCTGGGTAACTTGTGCGCTGTAATTTGACTCTGCCTCAAAACATATACGCAGTTTCTAACTTGACCGAACTCAACGAAGCTATACCGTAGAAATGTTTTTTGATATGTTAAGTTCATCAATGCTAAGGGGCTCCCTCTGTCACATAAGGTTTTCCGCAAAGTAACGATTAATATCCAGAAAATTCATACAAATTCTTACATTAAAAGAATAAATACATAAATAAATAAAACTTGATATAATAAGGTGCTTCCTAACATTATAGTGAAGCATCATGTTCTTTAGATCTAATTCAAAGGCGTCAGTCTTAATGCTTTTACTTTTCCCTCAAATCTCACTTGCGTTCTCTTCCGTGCACCGACTGAGGGTATCACTGTGCAGAATCCAGGAGTAATCAGTTTGCATGCTGACATCCTGTTGGGCCTGATTCTCCTGATCCATTTATTTAGTGTATTGATGGGACCCCTCTCCCCGATGCTCACTCCCGGCACCTAGATTGTCTAGAAAATGGCTGAGCTGGTGTCCTGAAACGTGACTTCAAGCTCATTGTGGTAACCAATATTCTGAAGTTATGCAGCATATTTCGTACTAATTCTCATAATCAAGTATATTTCAGTTGCCAAGGTACTTGTCGGCAACTTATTTAAAGAATACCCAGGAAGACCTTTAAATTTTCATTTGCTTGAAAAAAGATATATAAAGCAAACGTATAGGCGTCAATATTACAATTTCACCGAAATATATAGGTAGCTCAAGGATCTGAAAAGGGAAGACCTGCACGATGTGTTCGAGGACTGGCAGATACGCTATAAAAAGTGCATTCAAATAGGAGGGCAGTACGTTGGAAAAGATCATGTAAACATTGAAATGCAGTGCGACCTCTAGAAAACATTTGCACTTACATACTACAATCGTAGAAATGGAAGATTGGTCAGCTTTGGAAGGAGCCCTTTCCACGTCGTGGGCGTGAATTTATTCGAACCATTTCATGTACTAGATGCGAAACCTGTTGTCTTTGTACCCTCCTCCAATGGTCTCATTGATTAGTACCAACTATTATTCTTGCCTCCTTCAGGTCCATTACATTTCGCTAGGGCCTTACGTTACCAGTAGGACTAGCAACGTGCTTTGCGAATGATGTCCAAACTCAGTTACCATTTGTATGTGTTATCTGCATGGTACCACCAATAAGGCCTTTCAACATTGAGTCTGCTAACCGCGTGGTGTCTAGTACATATCTCAATGCGTTATTGTTGTTATTATAATTATAATAATAATTATTATTCTATCGATGGGATTGTGGAAACATCAGCTCTATTACCGTTAGGGAAACAGTGTAATTCGAAGTCGAACATTTCACAGTTAGCAGTGTCGGGATGAATCACGCCGAACAACATCTGTCAGGTAATGCGCTTTAGGTGGAACAGCACGCAGGACTGACGGCATGTTTATACTGCATGCGCTGTTCACCAGACGGACTTGTTGCGAGTGGAGTAACGCGCCCGTGACAGACTCCAAATGCATACACATATCTAATTTTCTCATTGTAAACTCTAAACCAGTGTGGCAGGCGTATGGCATGCACAAACAATGAATATGTGGATACCCTTCTTGTCCTTGGTGCATCTGATAACCGGGCAGGTGTTGCTGCTCGTGAATATGCTGTTAGATATCCTTGTCGATGTCATCCAGATAAAAATGTGTTTCGACGTCTCGAGCTGAGCCTTTCGGAGCTACCGAGGAAGCTGTTCTGGAGATCATACACCAAGAACCTCAGTGAAGTACACGTAGCGTAGCAAGGCAGCTGCGTGTCCCCCAATGCATGTCGTTAACGCGCGGCACAAGCATGGGCTTCACCCCTATCATTATGCTTTCACGCAACACCTGCGTCCTGCAGATCGCCATCAGAGGATGCAATTCTATGAATGGTTCCAACAACAACAAGAAGCCAACGATGACTTCGTGAACACCTTAATATGGTCTGATGAAGCAGCATTCACTCGTGAGGGTGTCTTCAATATGCACAATGCCCTCCGTTAGAGGTTAACCCGCACGTCACCCACAACCATGGATATCAAGTTCGCTTTGGTATCAACGTCTGGGGCAGAATATTCGGCGAAAGGTATTTGGGCCGTAGTACGCAACCTTTGTGTGCCTATTTTGTATGATTGAAGAGGATTTGTTTTTTAGTTCATCAGCTGTCATCTGAAATATCGATTTACAGCATATTTGCCAATCGGCGTATGGGCTTTAGTTATCGGCAGCCTCTGATATATCTGGATGGAAAAATATTAAACCATACAAAATAATTGTTAGCGTTTAGATCTAAAAATAAAATAATAGGTTCATGGCCATTTTGAGATTTACTTAGTGAACCGTTCCAAAGATTATCCAAGCGATTCTTTTATCGGAATGATGTGGAACGAGTTATTTTACAGGTGTACATGATTATTTTTAACATTAACGAATACATTATTTTTTAGTCCTACGCATGCCAACACACATAAAACTACCACTTTTTACAGAATCCAAATTTGTAAATATACATTCTGCCATAGAAAAGAAGGAGCTGTCGAGGAGATATGATTTTAGGTTAGATTTACAACTTGCTTTGCTACCTGTCAGGCACTTTATGGTATTGGGCAAATGATCAAAAGTTTTTGTTGCAGCAAAATGAACACCGTACTGAGTCATTGGTAGCTTTAGTAATGCGTGAAAAAGATCATTTCTTTCCTCTAATGTTGTAGACATGGATATTATTATTCTTCTCAAATTAAATTGTGATAGATTGTTTATGACAAATTTGACGAACGAGTATATGTATTGTGACAGCTCAGTTATAATTTCCAACTGCTCACAGAGGTACCTACACAGCGACCGCGTGTGAACACCACATATCATTCTTCTTGCTCGTTGTTGTGCAATCAGTACATTTTTTCTAAGTGTTTAGTTACCCCAAAATTTATTCCGTAAGGCATTAGTAAGTGGAAATATGCAAAATATATCAGGAGGTTGATTCATTTGTTCCCAAGAATAGCTATTATACGAAGAGCAAAAGTACATGAACCTAACAGTCTAAGAGGTCAGCAATATACTTCTTCCATTTCAAGCTTTCATCAATGCGTACTCCTAAAAATTTGGAGCATTCTACCGTATCTACTGACTCCTGTGCATGTGCTACTTCAGTTGTTGCTATGATTATTTGTTGAACAGAATTGAATATAGTGTGTTTTCTCAAAATTTAGGAACAATCCATTTTCAGAGAATCACTTAATAAGTTTTTGTAAAACATAATTACTAATCTCTTCTGTTGTTTTCTCTATAACAGGATTTATTGTAACGCTAGTATCGTCTGCCAGATCTACCAATTCTGCTTGTGACCTGTTAAGTGGGAGGTCGGTCACATATATAAGGAACAGGAGTGGACTCCCTTTGTGATTTCTTCTCAGTCACTAAAATTTTCTACCTCTCCAACATCTGTCTGAATTATTCAGTACAACTTTTTGCCTTCTGTTTGTTAAACAGAATTCATTCCAGTTCTGTATAAAGTCGTCAGTACCACAACAGTTAAGTTTTTCGAAGAATGTAACATGATGTACTCATTCAAACGCCTTGGAAAGATTACATAAAATACGAACTGACGATATTTTATTATTCAAAGCTTTTAATATTTGGTGGGTGAATGTGTTAACAGCATTCTGAATCAAGTAAGCCTTCTGGAATCCAAACCGTGATACGCTTGGTAAATTTTTTCCGCTTTAATGTGTGACTCCATTTGAGCACATAACTTTTTGGAATATTTTGGAAAGGAGGTCAGTTGGTGGTGGGGGGGGGGGGGAATTGGACTATAATTATTTAAGACTTTCAGAGAGGCTTAACAGTTTTATATTTTAACCTGTGTGCAAAAATTCCCTGTGCTGATTATGTATTTCGCTTGCTTTTTATAAAGTTAGAGGAACTTCCGTACGACAAGTGTGTTACATTCACTGTATGTGAGAGTAGGTCTATATGTCTGGTAAATCTTTTTTGAGAAGAGGAAAAATTCTGCTAAGCTGTATTACTCCTGAAAAGTATGATACTTGTCGTGACTTAACAAATAATTTTTTCTGGTCTATTTTTAAAAAGGATTGAGTTCTTTTGAAATCGGTGTCTATTAAACGCATATACTCGTATTTTCTCTATAGACGAGAAATTATGAAAAAGAATTTAATGTTCTATTCTTTAGGGTGGTTAGAAATTCAGGGAAGGGAAAATTAATGCCCACTTTTTTTCATATAAACTAAACCGTTACTCGGAACGACCGAGAAAATGATGCTAGTGCCATCTAACTGTGCGAGATGGAACTTCTTGGAAAGACTTAAGCTATGGATGAAGCGGAGAACATATGCGCCGCCAAGAGACGGAATTTACAGAGCCAGTTTAATTTTGCGGCATCTGAGGAATGATTAATATCTCATTAGTGTGGTGATGTGATGAGCATTTTATCTGTGGAAAAATATAAAAGTGCTGTAGACATTAAATTCCCCATCCCCCGTCTCTCTTTCGTTAGACGTGGAGTAGTTAAAGCTTGCAATTAAGCGGGCTTCTGTAAAAATTGTACTTTGATTTATAATGAAATATTAGAAAACGGGTAACTGCTCCTTTGTGAATGTAAATATTTTCGAAAACAATTTAATTGAAGGACATTTATTCTTTAATTAGTGGGCACAACTGATTTGCTGAGAATGTTACTACAATGTTTAACTAGTACAAATATTACTGAAAATGTAATTTCCTGTTAAGTGAAATTCATTGGCAATTCTACGGAAATGTTTTTATTAAGCTGGAAGAAAGGATAGTAAGTACAACTGTGTTAATTTCAAGGAAGAAATTTTAATTATATATATATATATATATATATATATATATATATATATATATATATATATACACTCCTGGAAATTGAAATAAGAACACCGTGAATTCATTGTCCCAGGAAGGGGAAACTTTATTGACACATTCCTGGGGTCAGATACATCACATGATCACACTGACAGAACCACAGGCACATAGACACAGGCAACAGAGCATGCACAATGTCGGCACTAGTACAGTGTATATCCACCTTTCGCAGCAATGCAGGCTGCTATTCTCCCATGGAGACGATCGTAGAGATGCCGGATGTAGTCCTGTGGAACGGCTTGCCATGCCATTTCCACCTGGCGCCTCAGTTGGACCAGCGTTCGTGCTGGTGAGACGACGTGAGACGACGCTTCATCCAGTCCCAAACATGCTCAATGGGGGACAGATCCGGAGATCTTGCTGGCCAGGGTAGTTGACTTACACCTTCTAGAGCACGTTGGGTGGCACGGGATACATGCGGACGTGCATTGTCCTGTTGGAACAGCAAGTTCCCTTGCCGGTCTAGGAATGGTAGAACGATGGGTTCGATGACGGTTTGGATGTACCGTGCACTATTCAGTGTCCCCTCGACGATCACCAGTGGTGTATGGCCAGTGTAGGAGATCGCTCCCCACACCATGATGCCGGGTGTTGGCCCTGTGTGCCTCGGTCGTATGCAGTCCTGATTGTGGCGCTCACCTGCACGGCGCCAAACACGCATACGACCATCATTGGCACCAAGGCAGAAGCGACTCTCATCGCTGAAGACGACACGTCTCCATTCGTCCCTCCATTCACGCCTGTCGCGACACCACTGGAGGCGGGCTGCGCGATGTTGGGGCGTGAGCGGAAGACGGCCTAACGGTGTGCGGGACCGTAGCCCAGCTTCATGGAGACGGTTGCGAATGGTCCTCGCCGATACCCCAGGAGCAACAGTGTCCCTAATTTGCTGGGAAGTGGCGGTGCCGTCCCCTACGGCACTGCGTAGGATCCTACGGTCTTGGCGTGCATCCGTGCGTCGCTGCGGTCCGGTCCCAGGTCGACGGGCACGTGCACCTTCCGCCGACCACTGGCGACAACATCGATGTACTGTGGAGACCTCACGCCCCACGTGTTGAGCAATTCGGCGGTACGTCCACCCGGCCTCCCGCATGCCCACTATACGCCCTCGCTCAAAGTCCGTCAACTGCACATACGGTTCACGTCCACGCTGTCGCGGCATGCTACTGCGATGGAGCTCCGTATGCCACGGCAAACTGGCTGCCACTGACGGCGGCGGTGCACAAATGCTGCGCAGCTAGCGCCATTCGACGGCCAACACCGCGGTTCCTGGTGTGTCCGCTGTGCCGTGCGTGTGATCATTGCTTGTACAGCCCTCTCGCAGTGTCCGGAGCAAGTATGGTGGGTCTGACACACCGGTGTCAATGTGTTCTTTTTTCCATTTCCAGGAGTGTATATATTCCACAACTCACTGTAATGTTATTTCACGCGATATGCTGTCTTGTTCCCTCCCGATTGAAAACTTTTGGCATTGCCGAAAGTAATGCATTGCCGCATTGCATGTAGGTGGTTACAACAGTACCTAAATTACGTGACTCGTATAAGTGTTGCTTGTTAAAACAGAACATCGATGGATTCTTGGAACTTGCGTAGTAATGGCAGCGGTGAGTGACGCTGGCAGTGCAGCTACCTTCATGGTTTAATGTTAAGTTTTATGGAGGAAAACTGTTCTTTATTAACTCACCCCCTTATTTAAAAAAGAAATACGAATCACGTTTTGCTCCATTTGATTACTTCCTTTCATTATTCCATTATTTCCCTTCAGTTTAAATTCCATTAACAAAGACAGCCCATGGATTTAGGATGCAGGTCTGTTGGCCATCTCATGTCCGTATTGTTTATACACTCCTGGAAATGGAAAAAAGAACACATTGACACTGGTGTGTCAGACCCACCATACTTGCTCCGGACACTGTGAGAGGGCTGTACAAGCAATGATCACACGCACGGCACAGCGGACACACCAGGAACCGCGGTGTTGGCCGTCGAATGGCGCTAGCTGCGCAGCATTTGTGCACCGCCGCCGTCACTGTCAGCCAGTTTGCCGTGGCATACGGAGCTCCATCGCAGTCTTTAACACTGGTAGCATGCCGCGACAGCGTGGACGTGAACCGTATGTGCAGTTGACGGACTTTGAGCGAGGGCGTATAGTGGGCATGCGGGAGGCCGGGTGGACGTACCGCCGAATTGCTCAACACGTGGGGCGTGAGGTCTCCACAGTACATCGATGTTGTCGCCAGTGGTCGGCGGAAGGTGCACGTGCCCGTCGACCTGGGACCGGACCGCAGCGACGCACGGATGCACGCCAAGACCGTAGGATCCTACGCAGTGCCGTAGGGGACCGCACCGCCACTTCCCAGCAAATTAGGGACACTGTTGCTCCTGGGGTATCGGCGAGGACCATTCGCAACCGTCTCCATGAAGCTGGGCTACGGTCCCGCACACCGTTAGGCCGTCTTCCGCTCACGCCCCAACATCGTGCAGCCCGCCTCCAGTGGTGTCGCGACAGGCGTGAATGGAGGGACGAATGGAGACGTGTCTTCTTCAGCGATGAGAGTCGCTTCTGCCTTGGTGCCAATGATAGTCGTATGCGTGTTTGGCGCCGTGCAGGTGAGCGCCACAATCAGGACTGCATACGACCGAGGCACACAGGGCCAACACCCGGCATCATGGTGTGGGGAGCGATCTCCTACACTGGCCGTACACCACTGGTGATCGTCGAGGGGACACTGAATAGTGCACGGTACATCCAAACCGCCATCGAACCCATCGTTCTACCATTCCTAGACCGGCAAGGGAACTTGCTGTTCCAACAGGACAATGCACGTCCGCATGTATCCCGTGCCACCCAACGTGCTCTAGAAGGTGTAAGTCAACTACCCTGGCCAGCAAGATCTCCGGATCTGTCTCCCATTGAGCATGTTTGGGACTGGATGAAGCGTCGTCTCACGCGGTCTGCACGTCCAGCACGAACGCTGGTCCAACTGAGGCGCCAGGTGGAAATGGCATGGCAAGCCGTTCCACAGGACTACATCCAGCATCTGTACGATCGTCTCCATGGGAGAATAGCAGCCTGCATTGCTGCGAAAGGTGGATATACACTGTACTAGTGCCGACATTGTGCATGCTCTGTTGCCTGCGTCTATGTGCCTGTGGTTCTGTCGGTGTGATCATGTGATCTATCTGACCCCAGGAATGTGTCAATAAAGTTTCCCCTTCCTGGGACAATGAATTCACGGTGTTCTTATTTCAATTTCCAGGAGTGTATTTAATTACTTTCGTTATGTTCATCGATACTACGTTCGCTTGACGGACTCTGATCGGGAATAACCTGACTGTAAATAGTCCCATTTGTATTTCATTACTGCACTGCGTAAATTGTTGGTTGAAGAACGGCGAAGATCGTGTGATATATTTGCAGTTATCTGCTGCTGTTCATGCATAATATCCGGCCGGTGTGGCCGAGCGGTTCTAGGCGCTTCAGTGTGGAACCGCGCGACCGCTACGGTGGCAGGTTCGAATCCTGCCTCGGGCATGGATGTGTGTGATGTCCTTAGGTTAGTTAGGTTTAACTAGTTCTAAGTTCTAGGGGACTGATGACCTCAGCAGTTGAGTCCCATAGTGCTCAGAGCCACCCCCTCTGAGCAAGTGAACCAAGTTAACTAGCTGCCGGTACCAATTTCTACAAATTGGGTGCGCCGTACAGCAGTCTTACCTTAAACTTCTTCTCTTAAAAAAAATAACATTATTCAAAATTTGTATTCCTTTAACCTTTCAATATGTACATCATATTCATCCTTGGTGTCCTTTACAATAAACCTTTCTTCATCCAACAAATACAATCACAAGTCAACACAGCACTACTGAATAAGTCCGTGTCACCTAAAACACGTCAAGTAAGAATGCATCAGACAGCGCAGAGGCAAAGACTGTGTCACGACAAGACCAAAGATCGTTTAACAGTAACGTAATTTGATCTCTCTTTGATGTCGTTACAAATTATGGACGGCTATAGAGGCAGCGTGGCTCAGTATTTCTTCAGGGACAGCCAACGGTTTATTGAATCCATGCCACGTCGACTTGCTGCACACGACATTACGAGGTATCCCGTTGCGTTTTTTCACCTCAGTGTATACATGGTACATAACTGCTGATGCATATGTAACCATTTTCGTCACCTAACAACAAACTAAATATCTGATTCATGTGACTCATATATATACTTTTCAGAAATGTTCGCCAACACAGCAACGAAAAATTCGCGTGTATCGGGCTAATGTTGTTATATGTGAAATTACGAAACCCCGTCACTTTTTGAGTACTCTTTTCTTTCGCGGGTAAAACGCATTTTTCTCTGATAATCCCTCTGCCGTGGTATAATCGTGTAACTCACTAGGCCACATATGTTTAATGAAGGAGGGCCGTTCCGCGGTAGGAGCAGAGAGGCGCGTGTGTGTGTGTGTGTGTGTGTGTGTGTGTGTGGTGGTCCTAGCCGGGTGCGGCGCCTTATAACTCACGCAACCCGTGTGTAATAACCGTCTAACGAGGGACTATCCTTTAGCGAAATCCGATATTCCCGGCCACAGTTTGTTATCTCCGGCGCAGCGCGCGGTAAATATATCACCGATGCGCGCCCTAGCAGCGGGCCAGGCTTAGCGAATTGTAATGAACGATTCTGCACGAGGCGTACATTTTTTTGGGATACGGCACAGCGCAGAATCTGTACGTATCTTCTCATGTGTTCACGACCCTATCAGCAACTGATACCGCAACAGACAACGGCGACGAGGTCATTCCTTGTTATTAACTGTTACAAGAGATCGTTACGTCCGTGCTGTTGGTAACAGGAGACACGAACATCGGCAGTTCCAAGCCAGAAATACCGGTGAAAAACATTTTGGAATAGCTTCTCACGCTATTGATGATAACATCTCGCTATTGCACCGTATTTCTGACTAGGCATTGAAGTAGCGGTAGCTCGACGGGAAGAGTACATCATCTGTCCTAAATGACTTAATTTCATACATGTACAGTAGGACTGTCGTGATTACCTGATTGCATTGAGCTACGCAACTAGTGTGATGTACTGGCAGAATCATCTGTTTATGTTCTTGTTGTTGTGGTCTTCAGTCCTGAGACTGGCTTGATGCAACTCTCCATGCTACTCTATCCTGTGCAAGCTTCTTCATCTCCCAGTACCTACTGCAGTCTACATCCTTCTGAATCTGCTTAGTGTATTCATCTCTTGGTCTCCCTCTATGATTTTTATCCTTCACGCTGCCCTCCAATACTAAATTGGTGATCCCTCGATGTCGCTGAACATGTCCTACTAACCGATCCCTTCTTCTAGTAAAGTTATGCCAGAAGCTCCTCTTCTCCCTAATTATATTCAATACCTCCTCATTAGTTATGTGATCTACCCATCTAATCTTCAGCATTCTTCTGTAGCACCACATTTCGAAAGTTTATATTCTATTATTGTCTAATCTATTTATCGTGCACGTTTCACTTCCATACATGGCTACACTCCATACAAATACTTTCAGAATCGACTTCCTGACACTTAAATCTATACTCGATGTAAACAAATTTCTCTTCTTCAGAAACGCTTTCCTTGCCATTGCCAGTCTACATTTTATATCCTCTCTACTTCGACCATCATCAGTTATTTTTCTTCCCAAATAGCAAAACTCCTTTACTACGTTAAGCGTCACATTTCCTAATCTAATTCCCTCAGCATCACCCGATTTAATTCGACTACACACCATTATCCTCGTTTTGCTTTTGTTGATGTTCATCTTATACCCTCCTTTCAAGACACTGTCCATTCCGTTCAACTGCTCTTCCAAGTCCTTTGCTGTCTCTGACAGAATTACAATGTCAGTCTGTTTATACACCGACGGAAGAAATTACAACACCGAGAAAAAGTTGTGCCAATCATCAAAAGTAGGTAGGCGCCTTTCTATATCTGAAAGATGATTATTCTGATTTGGGCCAGTCACAAATGGCGCTAGTAGTGCCACTACGAGGATGCAAATCTGGTTTCCTTTAAACACGCGCTGTAACCGCCGTGAGCGTTAGTTACCCCTGAGATTGGAAGTGGTGAGTTGATATTAGGCAAGAATGCGTTTCAGGCCACATAGACGTCTTTATCAAGAGATCACTGAGCTTGAGCGAGGTCCTGCAGTAGACTATGAGAAGCTGGATGTTCCTTCTGCAGTACTGCAGAAAGACTTGGCAGGAATGTGGCCGCCGTACACGACTGCTGGCAGCGGCAGTCACGAGACTGTGCGGTTTGTAGAAGATCGCACTCCGGAAGGCCGCGTGCGTCTACTGGGAGGGAAGATGTCTCTGGCTCACCACACTGCATCTGCAGCAGCAATCAGAGCAGCAGATGGCACCACAGTGACGCAACGATCGGATGCTTCAAGGACAGCTCCGAGCCAGTCGCGCTGTTGCGTGCATTCCAGTGACCCCAAACCAGCGCCACTTGCACTGTAGCGGGCATTCCAATGACCCCAAACCAGCGCCACTTGCACTGTACCGTGCATTCCAATGACTCCAAACCAGCACCACTTGCACTGTAGCGGGCATTCCAATGACCCCAAACCACCACCACTTGCACTGTAGCATGCATTCCAATGACCCCAAATCAGCGCCACTTGCACTGTACCGTGCATTCCAATGACCCCAAACCAGCACCACTTGCACTGTAGCGTGCATTCCAATGACTCCAAACCAGCGCCACTTGCACTGTAGCGTGCATTCCAATGACCCCAAACCAGCACCACTTGCACTGTAGCGTGCATTCCAATGACCCCAAACCAGCGCCACTTGCACTGTAGCGGGCATTCCAATGACCCCAAACCAGCACCACTTGCACTGTAGCGTGCATTCCAATGACCCCAAACCAGCGCCACTTGTACTGTAGCGGGCATTCCAATGACCCCAAACCAGCGCCACTTGCACTGTAGCGTGCATTCCAATGACCCTAAACCAGCGCCTCTTGCAACTCCATTGGTGTCAAGCGAACTCGCTGCAGGGCTGGTTGTTGTGTTTTCTGATGAAAGTTGCTCCTTGATGGCCAGTGATGGCTGGATGTTGGTTAGAAGGAGGCCATTCGAGGGCCTGCAACCAGCTTGTGTGTGTGCTAAACACACTGGATCTGCACCTTGGGTTAAGGTCTAAGGTGCACCCTCATTGTTATCCCGTGCATCCTGAGTGAAATTTGTGCGTCAGCCATGTGGAGCCTTGTGATTTGATCTGTCGTGCTGCCTTTCATGAACATCAACAGGATAACGGTCGCCCAAATACCACTGCTGTGACCCAACATGTTGTACAGAGTGTCGACATGTCTCCTTGGCTTGCTCGGTCACCAGATGTGTCTCCAGTCGAACACATATGGGACGTCTTTAGACGCCAACTTCAGCGCCATGCACAACAGTCCTTGTATTGACCGAGCAAGTGCAACAGACATGGAACTCCACCCGGCACCCGTACAACAAAATTCATGTACGTTTCCATGCTTGCAGTCAACATCCTGGCGATTACACCGGTTATTAATGTATCAACATTTCACATTTGCAATGGCTATCTCACGAAATTTCATTACTCTGCATTAATTATTTTTTGAAGCTGCGATCCTTTTTTTCGTAAGTGTATATGCAGGATATTTCACAGTCTTTTCATCAAACGTCTTGTGGCGATAGTAATATCATGGGGAACTACTTTCGTTAGAGAAAAAATGTTCGCTGGCGCTTTCCGGCGCAACGAGGAATCTTTTGTTACTGGTTGTCCCCCTAAGAATCTGTCGGGCACTGTCACTCTGTAACGAGTGTACACAATGAGTATTGCCTATAATCCAGTCATCTGCTCCATGTGGAAGGTAGTAGGCCAAGAACAAATCAAGTTCCTGATTCGCTTCTAAAATATCTTTCTCCGCTTAGAGACACTGAGTCTTAAGGTTATCAAGTTGAATACCATTCTGTCAGTTTCCTGGGGCAGGCAGTACGCAGCAGACCTCGCTAGTTCGGTGAAATCTCATAGTCCGAGGGTGGCGAATACTGAAACGCCACCTGGTGTCGCCAGGAAGCATCACCGAATGTAGTGTGTTTAATAAAAGTTGCTCCCCATGAGATCATCTGTCATCCACAGACGTTTGATGCAAAGACTTTGAAACACACTATATGTACAGGGTGTCGCAGGATGAGTGGTTGCCGGCCGGCGTGGCCTAGCGGTTCTAGGCGCTACAGTCTGGAACCGCGCGACCGCTACGGTCGCATGTTCGAATCCTGCCTCGGGCATGAATGTGTGTGATGTCCTTAGGTTAGTTAGGTTTAAGTAGTTCTAAGTTCTAGGGGACTGATGGCCTCAGCAGTTAAGTCCCATAGTGCTCAGAGCCATTTGAACCATTTTTAACACCAAATAAATAAATAAACAAATAAAATAATTATGAACTCAGTATTTTTTATTTTGACAGTGTACACAGAACTCATATTTAGTATTGCTTTTCAAAGGTTCCTCATTCAAGAAAAGTTGTTCAAAGCTGTCCATGAATATTCCAGCCTAGGGGGATAAATGGGGGCCATTCAGCTGTTCATACAGAGTACCTTGGAAGTGGAAACAGTTTTGTGCTAAACACGACAGAGTGGCCAGTCACAGCTCATCCAATTCGACAGGCTTTTCGTCAGATCTGTACAGCAATCCCGTCAGAATATCAAAAATGCAAAAAAAACAGTAGCCATCAAGGGTACCAACTTAGCACTGTGCGAGATGTGTAAATATTTTATTTATGGTGCTCACAGTGTTCGAAGTACCATGCTTCTACTTGAATTTTATCTTACTCTTAATTAAAGTGTCCCAGTTGCTTGCCAGTTTGTAGGATTGAGCTGTGAATGAGGATACAATGGCACGTAGGGGTACACATTGCTCGTATACTATTAATTCTTGCAGAAGTATATACTCTGATTTTTAGGCAAAGCTATTAACTAGCATGGACCCAATGCCTCCGAGACTTTATGGGCTTCCACGGCTACACAATCAAACAGTACCCATTCGTCCTGTTCCATCCCATTCACGGCTGGAAACAAAATTTAACATTTTAATTAAAGTAAGTCAACATGCAAATCAAATAATGGTATTTCAAAGTGAGGTGGTTCCAGTAAATAAAACAAAACAATTGGTTAGTTCTAGTTTTTCGAGGTGATAAATCAGTTTGGTTTTCAGAAAGGTAACTGCACCAGAGATGCAGTTCTGACGTTGCGATTGATAATGCAAGCAAGACTTAATCAAGACACGTTCATTGGTTTTGTTGACCTAGAAAAAGCTTGCACAATGTAAAATGATATGGCATTCTAGATTCTCATGAAAATGGTGTAAGCTAAAGGGAAAGACTGGTAGTATAAAATATGTGTGAGAACCAAGACGGAACAATAAGAATCGAGGACCAACAACGAAGTGCTCAGATTCAAAAGGGTGCAGTATTTCTCCCCTGTTGTTCTATCTACGCATCGAAAAAGCAATGACGAGAATAAAAGCAATGTGCAACAGTGGGATCAGAATAAATGGCGAAAGGATAATCGCTGATAAGATTCGCTGCTGACATTGCTACCCTCGCTGAATATGAAGAAGAATTACAAGATCTGTTGACTGGAATGAACCGTCTACTGAGCACAGAATGTGGATCAGAAGTAAACCGAAGAGAGACGAAAATAATGAGCAGTAACAGAAATGAAATTAATGGAAAACATACCATAAAAATTCGGAACGACAAACGTAGGAGGGTTTCTGTTACGTTGGAACTAAAATAAAACATGACGAAATAAAAAGGACATAGAACGTAGACTAGCACAGACGATGAGGGCATCCCTGGCCAAGAGAAGCCTGCCTACGTCCCATAACCTGAGGAAGAAATTTGTATGAATGTGGGAGGACTGATGGAAAAAAGTTTGAGACCCATTTTTTACTGCAGGTTCCGTGTTAATTTACTACCCGTACCATAATATTTGAAAAGAGCGGGTCTTTATGTATAATGTCTATAGGTGGCAGCACTCTCGTATCGTTAGATTCGCGGTAATATCCTATTTTGTAAACCCTCTTTGCATTTCGCGTACTAAACAACTGAGGTGACGCGAGAGGAGCAGTACGACGCAATAAAATTCTGCGTTTGTTTAAACCATACAGCCCACTGAAACTCATGAAACGATGCAGTAAGAGTGCGGTGAAGATGGATTACCTCATGCAACAGTGTTTAAGCGGTTCAAGGACTTCAAAGAAGATGCTAAGCAAGGTGGACCAGGCGTTTCGGCTTCTGCTGTGATTGAAGTCGACATCAACACAGATTCTGTGACTGTCCTTGAGGATCGGCGGATAACAATACATAACATTACCTCACTGAAGTGTTGAGAATTTCATGCGGCAGTATCTTTCCGATTATACATGATCATCTACAGCTGACCCTTGTTTTGTGCCCGCTACGTGGCACGTCAGTTGACTCCCGAAAAAAAGGCTGTGGGAATGGAGAGTAGCCTTGAGGTGCTGTGTTTCTTTGCTGATGGAGGGGATCAGTTTATGGAACCGATTATCGCCAGTGATGCGTCATAACTGCATTAACATGATCCTCTAGGAGGCATTCAATCTGAGAACAATGAAGCAGTGCTGAATAAAAGTGAGGCGATTCTCAAGAATCTGTCAAAGAATTGCCTGCACCATGTGTCCGAGTGGCAGAGATGCTATAAAAAGTGCATTAAAGTAGGAGGGGAATACTTTGATCATCATGTAAGCACTGAAATGGAATAATGCGCATCTGTGGAAAAAATCCGTGTCAGTCTTTGTTGATCAGCCCTCGTACGTTTGCAGTAGTTCATTGTATAGGTGTGGATTGTGGACTGTGGGACAGCCGGAAAAGAAGAGAATCGGAGTGCTTGAAATGTGGTGCTGTAGAAGAATGTTGAAAAGTAGGTGAACTGGTAAGTTGAGAAATGATGAAGACCTCCACAGAATCGGTGAAGAAAGGAACATACGGAGATCACTGACAAGAAGAAGGGACAAGATGATAGGACATGTGCTAAAGACGTCAGGGAATAACTTCCACGGTAATAGAGGAATCTGTAGAGGATAAAAACTGTAGGGAAAGGCGAGATTGAACTGTACTGAGGTGACAAACGTCGTGGGATATCTCCTAACATAGTGTCGGACCTCCTTTTTCTCTGGCATAGTGCACCAACTCAACGTGGCGTAGACTTAACAAGCCGTTGGAAGCCCGTGCAAAAAAGTTGAGCCATGCTGCCTCCGTACCCGTCCATAATTTCGAAAGCGTTGCCGGTGCAGAATTCTGTGTACGTACTCATCTCTCGATTCTTTTTTCTTTCTTTCTTTCACTGGTGTCATGTCCTGCGCTGACGCAGGGTCGGCATTGTTAGGAACGGATTTGGCAAAGTCAGTGGAAAGGGGTAGCTGGATGCCCTTCCTGCCGCTACCCCGTACCCCCCAGGACGGAATTAGTGTACCCCTGCTGTCTGCAGCTAGTGTAATTCATGGAATAGTGCGACCATGTTCAGGTGTCTGCGAGTCGTGAGGCGGAACGTGGAGACCAGCCCGGTATTCACCTAGCGGGATGTGGAAAACCGCCTAAAAACCACACCCAGGCTGGCCGGCACACCGACCGACGTCGGTAATCCGCCGGGCGGATTCGATCCGGGGCCGGTGCTCCTACTCGACTCCAGGAAGCAGCGCATTAGCGCTCTCGGCTAACCTGGCGGCTGTACTGATCTCTCGATTATGTACCATAAATGTTCGATGTGAGACATGTCGGGTGATTTGGATGGCCAAATGGGTTGCTCGACTTGCCCAGAATGTTCTTCACACCAATCGCAAACAGTTGTGGCCCGGTGACATGGCGCATTATCGCCCATGAAAAATCCATCGTTAAATAGCAACAGATGGTCTCCAAGTAGCTAACCATAATCATTTCCAGTCAATAATCGGTTCGGATGGATCAAAGGATCCAGTCCGTTCCGTGTTAACACAGCCCTCACCATTATGGGGCCACCACCACCTTGCACAGTGCCTTGTTGACAACTTGGACCATTGGCTTCGTGGGATGTAGAACCGTAGAAACAGCTCTTACCAACTGACGATGCCACGATTTTCCAGTCGTCTAGGCTCCAACTGATATGGTCACGAGCACAGGAGAGGAGCTGTAAGCCAACACATGCTTAACAAAGGCACTTGCGTGAGTATTTTGCTGTCATAGCTAATTAACGCCAAATTACGCCGCACTGCCCTAACGGATACTTTCTTCGTAGTGCCACATTGAATTCTGCTGAATTCTGCGGTTATTTCACGCAGTGTTTGCTTGTCTGTTAACAATGACAACTCTAAGCAAACTCCGCTGCTGTCGGTCGTCAAGTGAAGGCCATCGGCCACTGCGTTGCCCGTGGTGAGAGGTAATGCGTGAAATTTGGTATTCTCGGCACATTCTTGACACTGTGGACCACGAAATATTGAATTCCCTAACAATTTACGAAATGAAACATTCCATGCGTCTAGCTCCAACAACCATTCCGCGTTCGAAGTCTAATAATTCCGGCCAAGCGGCTGTAATCACGTTGGTAACTTTCCACACGAATCAACTGAGTATAAATGATAGCTCCGCCAATATAAGGCTGTTTTATACCTTGTTTATGCGGTACTACCGCCATCTTTATATGTTTATATTGCTGTCCCGCGACTTCTGTCACCTCAGTGCAGAGCCAACAAATAGTTAATGTAGGATAAAAGTGCTCTTCTGATGTAAGGGAGTTGTCTCAAAAGAGATATTCGTAGCGGACTGTGGTTAACCAATTACACTACTGGCCATTAAAATTGCTACACCAAGAAGAAATGCAGATGACAAACGGGTATTCATTTGAGTAATATATTATACTAGAACTGACATTTGATTACATTTTCACGCAGTTTGGGTGCATAGATCGTGAGAAATCAGCACCCATAACAATCACCTCTGGCCGTTCAAAATGGTTCAAATGGCTCTGAGCACTATGGGACTTAACATCTGTGGTCATCAGTCCCCTAGAACTTAGAACTACTTAAACCTAACTAACCGAAGGACATCACACACTTCCATGCCCGAGGCAGGATTCGAACCTGCTACCGTAGCAGCCGCGCGGTTCCGGACTGCGCGCCTAGAACCGCTAGACCACCGCGGCCGGCTCCTCTGGCCGTAATAACGGCCTTGATACGCCTGGGCATTGAGTCAAACAGAGCTTGGATTGCGTGTACAGTTACAGCTACCCATGCAGCTTCAATACGATACCACAGTTCATCAAGAGTAGTGACTGGCGTATTGTGACGAGCCAGTTGCTCGGCCACCATTGACCAGACGTTTTCAATTGGTGAGAGATCTGGAGAATGTGCTGGCCAGGACAGCAGTCGAACATTTTATGTATCCAGAAAGGCTCGTATAGGACCTCCAACATGCGTTCGTGCATTATCCTGCTGAAATGTAGGGTTTCGCAGGGATCGAATGAAGGGTAGAGCCACGGGTCGTAACACATCTGAAATGTGACGTCCACTGTTCAAAGTGCTGTCAATGCGAACAAGAGCTGACCGAGACGTGTAACCAATGGCGTCCCATACCATCACGCCGGGTGATCCGCCAGTATGGCAATGACGAATACACGCTTCCAACGTGCGTTCACCGCGATGTCGCCAAACTCGGTTGCGATCATCATGATGGTGTAAACAGAACCCGGATTCATCCAAAAAAATTACGTTTTGCCGTTCGTGCACACAGGTTCGTCTTTGAGTACACCATCGCAGGCGCTCCTGTCTGTGACGCACCGTCAAGGGTAACCGCAGCGATGGTCTCAGAGCTGATAATCCATGCTGCTGCAAACGTCGTCGAACTGTTCGTACAGATGGTTGTTGTCTTCCAAACGACCCCATCTGTTTACTCAGGGGTCGAGACGTGGCTGCACGATCCGTTACAGCCATGCGGATAAGATGTCTGTCATCTCGACTGCTAGCGATACGAGGCCCTTGGGATCCAGCACGGCGTTCCGTATTACCCTCCTGAACCCACCGATTCCATATTGTGCTAACAGTCATTGGATCTCGACCAACGCGCGCAGCAGTGTCGCGATACGATAAACCGCAATCGCGATTGGCTACAATCCGACCTTTATCAAAGACGGAAACTTGATGGTACGCATTTCTCTTCCTTACACGAGGCATCACAACAACGTTTTACCAGGCAACGCCGGTCAACTGCTGTTTGTGTATGAGAAATCGGTTGGAAACTTCCCTCATGTCAGCACGTTGTAGGTGTCGCCACCGGCGCCAACCTTGTGTGAATGCTCTGAAAACCTAGTCATTTGCGCATCACAGCATCTTCTTTTTGTCGGTTAAATTTCGCGTCTGTAGCACGTCATCTTCGTGGTGTAGCAGTTTTAATGTACAGTAGTGTAGAAGAGTGATGGCTCAAAAAACATGTTTGTGACCACCGCTAGTACACTGTAGAGACATGGCAACGAGTACCTTATACCTTATCAGAGCGGGCTCTCGGCTATGGCCCGGCGTTGCTTAAGAGATCGGAGCCGGCGGCACGTGTGTTGCGCGCCAGCGTTTCGGCCTGAAGCACGTCCTCAGGCGTACGCACCTGCGAGCCCACCACACGGGCCGGCCAGATCCCTCCGCCGTCCGCCCCGGGCGTATGTAATTCAGAGTGCTTCTTTGAAGGCAACCCTTCCCCTTCTTTTTCCGGCGAAGAAAAAGGGGCGGAAAAAAAGGGAAGGGACGCGCGCGCGCCGTGCGCTGTGCAGGCCCAAATCAAATCCTAAACTTTATTGAGAGCGCGCCCGACGTATTCAGCGGCGGCGACCTGCCGTGAATGCAGTAATATTTGGCGACGCGGCGTGGCCTGGCTCGCGGCGGTGAATGCGGCTGGCTGGAGGTCTCTCTCTCTCTCTTTCTCTCTCTCTGTCTCTCTCTCCTGCCTGATGAGATTGGGCGGCCGGCCCTCTTTCGCTTCTTGGCGACAAATTAAAAGCAGTCCCCTGCCGGCTCTTCATTATTAGTTGAATCCGCGTGCGCCTTTAAACACCTCCCTCAGGATGCGCCCGTTGCGGAAACTACTGGCGCAGCAATTAAAAAGTTTACCTCACCGTGTATCTCCGGTGAGCTGTATGTCTCGCTGGATGGGTGTGGAGTGGAAGGGGGGGGGAGTCTATTACTAAACCAAATATTACTCGCAACGCTGTGGCGTATGCATATGCAGAGATCACGGAATTAGAAAGCAGCCTTGCTCGTAGTACTGAAATATCTGTGGTGATGGGAGGCAGACATACACCAGAATTCAGAGCTACGTATTAAGGTGCGTTCACACTATGAAAAACAATATCACACGACAGTTTCGCGACTCAAGTCGCGCGTGGTATAGCGTGTCCGCCCTGTGCAAAGCGTGTTGCGGGATGATGTTTCGGGACTAGGTAGACCCCAATCGATGTTTGAAGGGAGGGGGGCGAGGGGTCATAGAGTCTCGTTTCTCTCGTTTCATTTGAAGTAAACGCCATTACTCGTACCAATGAATCAGGAGAAAAATATCCATCTCATCAGATTGTACAAAAACTATTCGCTATTGGGAGATTCCAAAGAAAAAGCCCACCAGAATCAGACGAAAAAGCTAGAATGATTAGAAGTAAATGAAAGTGATTATTCAGCATCCAGTCTCAAATCTGAAATTTTAAAAACTGTAGAGTTTCAACTAAAAATGCAAATTACTGTAACTAGCCACTCACATTATTTTATATCATATTTCCTATCACGCATTTCTAAGGATCGCGTTTATCTCCAACATTAAGTGGATTTATGTTTTTTTATTGATTACTAGCTGTACGCTTTGCTGCGGCTCAGTCTGCTTGAATGCAATAGAATGGAAAGAGAATCCACACGTTTTCTCTCTCTCTCTCTCTCTCTCTCTCTCTCTCTCTCTCCATCTCCTCGTGCCCCCTCTCGACCCCCCTTTCTCAGTCCACCACTTTCTCCCCCTCTCCCTCTCCCCTCCTTCTCTTCATCTCACCCTGCCACCGCTCTCTGTCCATCTCCTCCTTCCCGTTTTGTGTGTCCACTTCCTCCCACTCTACTGTCCATCTCTTCCGGAAAGGTACATTTTGAAATGTTTGGTAACAATATTTTGTCTTCATATGTTACACGTATTAAAACATGTATATTATCTATATTAAAATTTGCATGTTGTTGTTGTTGTTGTTGTTGTTGTGGTCTTCAGTCCTGAGACTGGTTTGATGCAGCTCTCCCTGCTACTCTATCCTGTGCAAGCTTCTTCATCTCCCAGTACCTAGTGCACCCTACATCCTTCTGAATTTGCTTAGTGTATTCATCTCTTGGTCTCCCTCTACGATTTTTACCCTCCACCCTACCCTCCAGTACTAAATTGGTGATTCCTTGATGCCTCAGAACATGTCCTACCAACCGATCCCTTCTTCTAGTCAAGTTGTGCCACAAACTCCTCCCCAATTCTATTCAATACTTCCTCATTAGTTATGCGATCTACCCATCTAATCTTCAGCATTCTTCTGTAGCACCACATTTCGAAAGCTTCTACTCTCTTCTTGTCTAAACTATGTATCGTCCATGTTTCACTTCCATACATGGCTACACTCCATACAAATACTTTCAGAAACGACTTCCTGACACTTAAATCAATACTCGATGTTAACAAATTTCTTTTCTTCAAAAACACTTTCCATGCCATTGCCAGTCTACATTTTATATCCTCTCTACTTCGACCACCATCTCATACATCTTGCTCACCCGATAGTAGAGTTTTGTTAGGACTGGCTCTCCCAAGGCTAGTTCTAATGGAATGGTAGTTCTAATGGAATGTTGTCTACTCGCAGGGCCTTGTTTCGACTTAGGTCTTTCAGTGCTCTGTCGAACTCTTCACGCAGTATCGTATCTCCCATTTCATATTCATCTATTAAAAAATTAAGCATTTAAAATCACTCCCGTATTAGAATTGAACGTTGTGTCAATACTATATATATATATATATATATATATATATATATATATATATATATATATATATATATATATGCCAGATGGTTTTCCGGCAGGCATATAAAAATGCTTGAGTATTAGAATGCAATTTTATGTCAGTTTCAAAGCAATTCACGAAGAACTTTCGGAGATTTGAGACTTTTAAGACGCGAACATCTATGTTTGAAAATTCAGATGATTCTAAGTTTTTCACTGATTACCTCGTAATTTTGAAATAATGTTCCATAGCGTTTTTATTTACCTGTTTTTTAAACACATGTAATACATATATTTATGTAAATTTAATACTTAGGGAACGTTGTTACATAAAATCTCAAAATATCACATTTACATATATTATACATCATGTATTAAAGAATTAGGAACCTAAAAACACGCCCGTATTAGAATGCAACATTGTGCCAAAGTTTCAAAGGAATCTCTCAAGAACTTCCAGAGATACACGATTTTCAACAAACGAACATTTCAATTTTCTTTATATAGGTTCAGATTTAGTTATTATTTTTGTTGTTGTTTTATTTGTTATTTATGTCAATGTGTGCACACACATGCACGCACATAAACGCACGCGCGTGAGTCGTTAAAAATATTACATAGAATCGGTTACTGTTGGCAGCCTTAATATTTTTATATCCTATTTTTATTTTTTACCTCTTAATTTGTCATCTATGCTTAGTACAGTGAATTGTATGCAATGTAAATACGACTGGAAAAGAAACCTGTGACCACTGAAAGGGATGTACGTTTGTAGCACTGTTCGCCTACGTAATCAAGAAGTTCACATAATTTTGAGCTTTGTACTACTGATATAATAGTTCGTTTGTCTTCTGCTGCCGGACAGTGCCACGGGCTACCCAAATGTCCCACACACGATATATCCCAGAGTCATTACCTGGTATAAATCCACTTGATAATAGCAGTTAATAGGCCAAAATCTTTAGTAGAAAGTATAATGCAATATAATACGCAAAAACACAATTTAATAAATACAACAAGGCACAGTTATCTGTATTTTCAGTTGGTACTCATAATGGTCACGATGAAGTCTAACGTAAAACATTTGCATTTAAAATGAAAACCCTGTTGCAGTCGAACAGAAACGAAACATCGAGGGAGATCAAAAGCAGGTTCATTGGATCAGCTCTGAAAATTTTGTATTCCATATGCGTGCGCACTTATTACTACCTAATATTTAACAGAAAACTTGTATATTTGTTTTTATTAAACTTGTATTAATTGTAGGTAGTGAGAATGTATATGATTAAGAAAGGTTCGCGCACAAATACTCGGACTTTTTAAAGGATGAAGACAATCTGCATGTGCATGCAACCCCAGACACAGCATTGTCATCGGGGAGAATACGGATGTAGCAGCCAGAGGTAAGATAGAACACGCCGAGAAGGTTGTCTGGCATAAACTGACGACTCACTACTTTCGTTCCTGTTTCACACGGTGTTTTGCTCTAGGCAGCCATCTTGCAAACAGCGTTGTGCAGCTGTCTTACTAGGCAACTCTTACATGGTATGGTATCGCACAAAGGTCGTGTTGCCACACCAAAGTTGGCAACACTGATCGAAACTATAGAAAGTAGCCAGGGCTCGCTGCAATCCGCAACGTGTGGGAGGCGCTTCTGAAAAGCACGACTCCCCTCTCCACATATGAGTGTCCTCACACTGAGTTCAATATAGTGTCGAACTAACAGGAGCTAGCAGGACCTCAGCTACAGCAGTGAGCATCATCGTGTGAGACAATGACAGTTAAGGTTTCTGACCAACTGTATTCCGTAAATGCTGTATTTTGTACTGCAAGAGTACAATTTCTTTATTAATGGATCAAGTTAATTAGTGGGCCGACTGATGCTTTGATAGCCAATGACAGGTGTGAATTATAAATAACTCCTGTGGCAAAGAACTGACTCAAAGTTAAGTAAACCATTTATGCATTTATGTAACAAATTGACCTAATATTTCATGTGTTCTGGTTTGATGTGCCACCTCACCGAGCAATCAAAGAACCCACAGTAGCAGCCGGACGAATGCAGTTTCGTCTGGCCACAGCAAATAATACAAACGAAACTTAAAAGAGCCGATTGAACAGCAAGTTGAACATGTCACACCTACTCAACGGACACTAACTGTGAGTAAATTATCCCGAACATCCCACCAAGACCGCGCTAGGACCTGGAGTGTGTCACAGAAACTAATATTCAGCGTCTGTCCAATCATAGAACGTTCACACGCACTTTCAGCAACTGCAATGTGCATAGGCGTGACAGAGAAGGAAACCAACTACATCAGCAATGGCTGCCCTCTGTGATTTACTACAAAGTAGAATGTACAGTTCACTGTGGATATACTCATTTCTTCAATAACAGACACACATCATAAAAATGTGTTCTTTTTTCTGTTTTCAAGTCTCTTCTGGTAGCTGCTCACATTCATTTGACTGAGTACTCTGATGGTCCTTGGTTCAATAGGACACTATTAGTCAAAGAGAATGAACTGTCACGTTAAACGTGTTTCCTGACAATCCTTAAAATTGAATCTTTATGTTCGCTATCCGTAGAAACTCGCTGTTTTTTATTCACGTAACAATGTTGCACCTGCTGAAATATTCAGAAAGCATTAGAATGCAACAGACGTTGTGAATTTAAGACACAACGCTCACGCTTTACGTAAGACAGGTGGCATTATGGGAGAAGGAAGAAAAGCTTTCTAGTTAGACCTTGGGGTCTCCCTTTTCCTCCTTCCTCTTTTTTCTGGCTTTAGCCAGTATCTTCACGGGGTCGGCATGTTAGTCTGAATTTGTGTTAGTGATAGAGGGTGGCTGGATGCTCTTCCTATATCATCCGTTACCCTCCCAGGACGGAATTTGTCTTCCCCATCTGTCTAGTGTTATCCCATTTGAAAGGGTAAGAACGTATTCGTAATGTTGGCGAATCGTGGAACTGAGACAGGACGTGGGCACCAGCCCGGTATTCACCTAGTTGTGTGTGAGAAGTGCCTGAAAGCCACGTTCAGGCTGTTGGCACGCCAGCCCCCATTAATTCAACGGGCAGATTTGGTCCGGGAGCAGAACACCTCCTGAATCCCAAAGCGTCTTGCTAACGAACTCAGCTGTCTGGTCGGGTGCGCATCTCTCTGTTGACAAACCTATATCTCTATTGACAAACTTATATGAGTCTCTCTTCAAAAGTAATAGTGATACGTCTTGCTCCGATTGAGACATAGTGAGAACACAGTCAAGATAAACAATGTATCAGTTTCATTAGTAAACTCATCAACCAAAAGCTCCTTTCTGGAGAAAACTTAATCACAACAACAGTCTGTAGAGATTCCTGCTAACCACTGAATTAACAGAAGTGCGAACTTAGGCTGAAGGCCTGAATAACGGGGTGTCCAAGTCTGAGACTCACTTGGTAACGGAACAGTATACAGTCTAAGGTTCACTTGGTGGAAAACAGTGTGCGAAAATAACGTGGCTGGCGAACAGCACGGTGTCGTCAGAAGAGGTTTCCGAACGAGACTCTGACTGAAGAACTGACGATGCAGTCGGTGCCTGGCCCAGAGATCACCGGAGTCCGCTTTGGAGCGGCGTTGGGGCAACCTAAGTAGCGAGGGCACGTAGAGCCACTAGACGAGCTACACTCCTGGAAATGGAAAAAAGAACACATTGACACCGGTGTGTCAGACCCACCATACTTGCTCCGGACACTGCGAGAGGGCTGTACAAGCAATGATCACACGCACGGCACAGCGGACACACCAGGAACCGCGGTGTTGGCCGTCGAATGGCGCTAGCTGCGCAGCATTTGTGCACCGCCGCCGTCAGTGTCAGCCAGTTTGCCGTGGCATACGGAGCTCCATCGCAGTCTTTAACACTGGTAGCATGCCGCGACAGCGTGGACGTGAACCGTATGTGCAGTTGACGGACTTGGAGCGAGGGCGTATAGTGGGCATGCGGGAGGCCCGGTGGACGTACCGCCGAATTGCTCAACACGTGGGGCGTGAGGTCTCCACAGTGGTCGGCGGAAGGTGCACGTGCCCGTCGACCTGGGACCGGACCGCAGCGACGCACGGATGCACGCCAAGACCGTAGGATCCTACGCAGTGCCGTAGGGGACCGCACCGCCACTTCCCAGCAAATTAGGGACACTGTTGCTCCTGGGGTATCGGCGAGGACCATTCGCAACCGTCTCCATGAAGCTGGGCTACGGTCCCGCACACCGTTAGGCCGTCTTCCGCTCACGCCCCAACATCGTGCAGCCCGCCTCCAGTGGTGTCGCGACAGGCGTGAATGGAGGGACGAATGGAGACGTGTCGTCTTCAGCGATGAGAGTCGCTTCTGCCTTGGTGCCAATGATGGTCGTATGCGTGTTTGGCGCCGTGCAGGTGAGCGCCACAATCAGGACTGCATACGACCGAGGCACACAGGGCCAACACCCGGCATCATGGTTTGGGGAGCCATCTCCTACACTGGCCGTACACCACTGGTGATCGTCGAGGGGACACTGAATAGTGCACGATACATCCAAACCGTCATCGAACCCATCGTTCTACCATTCCTAGACCGGCAAGGGAACTTGCTGTTCCAACAGGACAGTGCACGTCCGCATGTATCCCGTGCCACCCAACGTGCTCTAGAAGGTGTAAGTCCACTACCCTGGCCAGCAAGATCTCCGGATCTGTCTCCCATTGAGCATGTTTGGGACTGGATGAAGCGTCGTCTCACGCGGTCTGCACGTCCAGCACGAACGCTGGTCCAACTGAGGCGCCAGGTGGAAATGGCATGGCAAGCCGTTCCACAGGACTACATCCAGCATCTCTACGATCGTCTCCATGGGAGAATAGCAGCCTGCATTGCTGCGAAAGGTGGATATACACTGTACTAGTGCTGACATTGTGCGTGCTCTGTTGCCTGTGTCTATGTGCCTGTGGTTCTGTCAGTGTGATCATGTGATGTATCTGACCCCAGGAATGTGTCAATAAAGTTTCCCCTTCCTGGGACAATGAATTCACGGTGTTCTTATTTCAATTTGCGGGAGTGTATTTGTAATCACATGGCCGCCGCCTGCTGGCCTAGTCCGGTGCATGATTGCTGTCGTCTGCTGATGTAATCCCCTTCCCTGTTAGGCCACTCGCATAGCACAGGTGCGAGAGTGGTTGCAGGTCTGCCTGGCGAACAGCCTATACATTACAAATAATGCATGAAAAAAAAAAACTTCAGTCTCTGGTATTTTATCGTTAATAAGCAGTTTAACCATTACAGTATTAGACTGCCGTGGTTCATTCTTGTGAATAAACATTTGTATAAGGAAGGATTGCCATGCTTCTATCATGTTCGTCTGGTAACGTGTAACTGTAACGGTCACTGAGTTCGTTATTAAGCGATGGGAAGTGAAATTAAAGCCGCTGTCTTATTTGATTTGCCCGGGTGTAACAGTGTGGGATTTGACTCGATTGGAGTGAACCCTTTACGACAGCTGGGTTTGAGACGGCGCAGACGTTTCATTGTCCTGCCTGCGACTGGGCGCAGCCGGGACCGAGCTAAGCGTTTAGTGTCAGGCGGGCGGCCTCAGAGTGACACGGAGGCCGTGCCTCACGGAGCCACGCTTTCTCCTGTGGGGCCTGACTCTGCGGCCGCGGTGGACGCTCCAATTTGCATGCCAATGGAAGACAAATGAAGCGCGCCGGCGGTAAGGAGCCCGTCATTAAGGGTTTAATTGAAGACGTGGTGGCGGTGCTGGTAGGTGGGGGAGGGGATGCCTTTGGAGGCGGCTGACCTGGCACACGCGCAGCTGCTGCCTCCGCCCCCGCCGCCCCCGCCACCGCCACCGCTCGTTAGCGCCGGGGGCGGCGTGGTGCGGCTTGGCGCGGCTCCGTGACTTGGCGGGACGAACCCAGTTAGCCGTGGGCCAGCGGGCGCCCGCGATACGGTACTGCGTCAGCTACGGTCTGCGCCCGTCAGAAACGGGCCACACCTTTGCCGCTTACAGTTTCACTTGTTGTGGGGGATCACACGCACGTACTGCATCGCTGTCACCTTGTGGCAGTACCGCCTCGCCCCACCCTCTCGCGCCCCCGCATCTCATGCTGTTCTCCACCTCATATTAATTAACATAGCCTGTAGAGGAAGTGACAGAAGCTTTTTTACCACGCGCAATAAGTCATGGCCCCAGAGGACCCTTTGCCACGTCAGTCAGCCGGCTGCTTTGAACAGTAATCGAATACGTATTACGTATATTGTTATGAATTATTAATGACAGATCTAATATTCTAATTGTTGTGAAACTTTGGGTTGGGTTGTTTTGGGGAGAAGAGACCAAACAGTGAGGTCATCGGCCTCATCGGATTAAGGAAGGATGGGGAAGGAAGTCGGCCGTGCCCTTTGAAAGGAACTATCCCAGCATTTGCCTGAAGCGATTTAGGGAGATCACGGAAAACCTAAATCAGGATGGCCGGACGCGGGATTGAACCGTCGTCCTCCCGAATGCGAGTCCAGTGCGCTACCACTGTGTCACCTCGCTCGGTTGTGAAACTTTGACTAACCTCTTGTAAAGATGGTACACTGAGATGACGAAAGTTGTGGGATACCTCCTAATATCGTGTCGGACCTCCTGATTTCCCGGCGCAGCGCAGCAACTCGACGTGGCATGGACACAACAAGTGCCTCGAAGCCTCCTGCAGAAATACTGAGCCACGCTGCCTTTATATGGTTGGTTGGTTCTGAGCACTATGGGACTTAACTTCTGAGGTCATCAGTCCCCTAGAACTAAGAACTTAACTAACCTAAGGACATCACACACATCCATGCCCGAGGCAGGATTTGAACCTGCGACCGTAGCAGTCGCGCGGTTCCAGACTGTAGCGCCTACAACCGCTCGGCCACTCCGGCCTGGCCGAGCGATTAAAGGTTAGTTAGGTTTAAGTAGTTCTAAGTTCTAGTGGACTTATGACCACAGCAGTTGAGTCCCATAGTGCTCAGAGCCATTTGAACCATTTGAACCACTCCGGCCGGCGCTGCCTTTATAGCCGTCCATAAAGTGTTACCGATGCCGGATTTTGTGCACAAACTGACCTCTCCATTGTATCCCATAAATGTTCGATGGGGTTCATGTCGGGCGATCTAGGTGACCAGATCATTTGCTCGGGTTGCCCAGAATGCTTTTCAAACTAGTAGCGAACAGTTGTGGTCCGATGGCACGGTGAACTGTCATCGCTAAAAATTCCATCGTTATTTGCGAACATGAAGTTCATGAATGGCTGCAAATGGTCTCCAAGTAGCCGAATATAACCAGGACCCAGTCCGTTCCACGTAAACATAGCCCACACCATTACAGAGCCACCACCACCGTGCCTTGTTGGCTACTTGCGTCCGTGGCTTTGTGAGGTCTGCGCCACACTCGAACCCTACCAAGTGAAATCAGGATCCACCTGACCAGGCCACGGTTTTCCAGTCGTCTAGGATCCACCTGATATCGTTACAAGCCCACGAGAGGCGCTGCTTGCGATGACGTCCTGTTAGCGAAGGCACTCGCGCCGGCCGTCTGCTGCCGGAGACCATTAACGCTAAATTTCCCCGCAATAGCCAAACGGATCCGTTCGTCGTACATTGCACATTGATTTCTGCTGTTATTCACACAGTGTTGCTTGTCTGTTAGCACTGACAACTCTAAGCAAACACCGCTGCTCTCGGTCGTTACGTGCAGACCGTCGGCACTGCTTTGTCCGCATGAGAGGTAATGCGTGCAATCTGGTATTCTCTGCACACTCTTTAGACAGCCGCAATATTGAATTCCCTAACGATTTCCGAAACGTAATGTCCCATGCATCAAGTTCCAACTACCATTCCCCATTCAGTCCTTAATTCCGTGCGGCCATGATCGCGTCGGAAACCTATTAACATGAATCACCTGAATACAGAGGACAGTACTGTCACCTCAGGGTAGTTTATAACAGTATGAATTTCAGCTTTTTATGTTCAGTGACTTTCGGTGTAAAAAAAAAAAAAAAAAAAAAGGTCTTTCCTTTGTGTTCGTGCCGACGAAGTGCAACCTCTTGGAGTTCGGCCCCGGCACTACTTGGACGAAAACCCTTCAATAACCAAAAAAAAATTTTTTTTCCGATGTTATCCAGACTACATGTATAAGGTCAGTGTACTGGTTAACGACTTTTTTATCCGTAAAACATCGAAATATTCGTTTGACCACTAGCATATATTTCTCAGGCTGAATCTACATCAAATACGAACTATGTTATGTTATATGTTAACCGGGGACCTAGAAACGACGGAGAGGCTCCGTCCCCGCCGCAGTCGCAGTGGTCTGCAACCCCACGACGACTACCGCAGTCCACTTCACCCCTCCGCCGCCCCACACCAGGGTTATTGTGCGGTTCGGCCCACGGTGGACCCCCCAGGGAACGTCTCACACCAGACGAGTATAACCGCTATGTTTGCGTGGTAGAGTAATGGTGGTGTATACGTACGTGGAGAATTTGTTTGCGCAGCAATCGCCGACATAGTGTAGCTGAGGCTGAGTAAGGGGAACCAGCCTGCATTCGCCGAGACAGATGGAAAACCGCTTAAAAACCATCCACAGACTGGCCGGCTCACCGGACCTCGACATAAAGCGGCCGGGCGGATTCGTGCCGGAGACCAGACGCTCCTTCCCGCCCGTAAAGCCGTGCGTTAGACCGCACGGCCAACCGGGCGGGTAAATACGAACTAACTGAACGTATTACATCGAATTCTCGAAATCTATTTCAACTGTCGAGAAATCCATGGCAAAGAACTTCTCCATGTGGACACCATGGCGCATCGCGCGGCATTGCAGACACTGACGACGACCGACGTAGCAGAATACACTTCAGAATTGATGGTTGCACCATGAGGGCAGACATCAAACAGAGTAAAACGTTGAGAGTCCTATAAGACCATGACTTCACCGGTTGAGGGAGCGGCTTTGAACTTTAACTTCGAAGGAGAGGTGGTGTGGCGTCATTCCATGGATTATCTACCTGTTTCCGTTTTGAAGTGATGAAGTCATGTTTCATCACTTGTGACGAAGTTCGACGGAAAATTGTCACTATCAACCTCGTAACGTCCAAGCAGTTCCGCACAGATGATATTCTGTTAGGCGGCGAGGAAACCAGCGAGCACACGCCGTTGAGTACCCCAAATGATGGATGAGTGTGTCAACAGGACCAACAGCCACGTCCAGTCGTGCAGCAAGGTTTGTGTTTGAGATCCGTCGATTGCTTCGAATGAAAGTGTCCGCACGTTTCAACATTGCAGGAGTCAAAACTTTGTGCGGCCAACCAGTACGCCGGACACTGGACTGTTTTGCGCGACCTTTTTTGCTGTGAAGACAGATGCCTCGCCCAACGACTCACCGTGCCTTTGTTCACTGCCAGGTCTTTGCAGACATTCTGCAAGCGCCTATGAATATCTGTGATGCTCTGGTTTTCCGCCAAAAGAATCTCAGCGACAGCTCTCTGTTCGGAACACACCTCCGTTACACGTGCTATTTTGGAGACTTCGTATACCGCCGCGGAATTTCATGAACCTACAGGGGCTGAAGTGGGAATATTCCACCACATTCCACAACAAATTCTGTATTTTTTTAAACCGAAATTGGCCGAGAAAAAAATGTGTTGCATTAGTTGTTGCGCGCCCCTTGTAAAATCATGCTTCTAAAACCATCCATTAAGTTTCTTGCAAAAGAAGGTACCCAACTCCTTATTTAGAAAATGAACAATTTTACAAACGGAAAAAACATAGTCGCTTTAATAACCCGGCAGTTCAATTTGCAATCATTAACTATAAAGTTTTATTTTCTTCGTAGTGTGTGAGTGAGAAATCCTCGTCTGTGTATTCAAGTAAATGCGAGAGATGTGAACGAGATATGGTAACGCCAAGTGCATCCTCAAATACAAAGAGCCCGCTCTGTGCCGTTTTCTCACAACATCCGTCCTTCTATGCAGCAAGAGCATCGGACGTTTTTATAACATAATAGCGGATACGGTCGCCTTTGCCTCTAGTTTCTGCGCATTTAACAGATAACTTTGTAAAAACTTTGGACACTAACATTATCAAGCGTTACATCACTGTACTCTTCATTGTAAGGGCTTGAAAGAGTTTATTGTTCCAATTGTAAAAGTAGTTACTTCAGCAGCTTGGCTGATGGACGAGGTAGAAGCGTTTAAAACGTAACAGAGATACAGGGTGTTTCAAAAATGACCGGTATATTTGAAACGGCAATAAAAACTAAACGAGCAGCGATAGAAATACACCGTTTGTTGCAATATGCTTGGGACAACAGTACATTTTCAGGCGGACAAACTTTCGAAATTACAGTAGTTACAATTTTCAACAACAGATGGCGCTGCAAGTGATGTGAAAGATATAGAAGACAACGCAGTCTGTGGGTGCGCCATTCTGTACGTCGTCTTTCTGCTGTAAGCGTGTGCTGTTCACAACGTGCAAGTGTGCTGTGGACAACATGGTTTATTCCTTAGAACAGAGGATTTTTCTGGTGTTGGAATTCCACCGCCTAGAACACAGTGTTGTTGCAAAAAGACGAAGTTTTCAACGGAGGTTTAATGTAACCAAAGGACCGAAAAGCGATACAATAAAGGATCTGTTTGAAAAATTTCAACGGAATGGGAACGTGACGGATGAACGTGCTGGAAAGGTAGGGCGACCGCGTACGGCAACCACAGAGGGCGACGCGCAGCTAGTGCAGCAGGTGATCCGACAGCGGCCTCGGGTTTCCGTTCGCCGTGTTACAGCTGCGGTCCAAATGACGCCAACGTCCACGTATCGTCTCATGCGCCAGAGTTTACACCTCTATCCACACAAAATTCAAACGCGGCAACCCTTCAGCGCCGCTACCATTGCTGCACGAGAGACATTCGCTAACGATATAGTGCACAGGATTGATGACGGCGATATGCATGTGGGCAGCATTTGGTTTACTGACGAAGCTTATTTTTACCTGGACGGTTTCGTCAATAAACAGAACTGGCGCATATGGGGAACCGAAAAGCCCCATGTTGCAGTCCCATCGTCCCTGCATCCTCAAAAAGTACTGGTCTGGGCCGCCATTTCTTCCAAAGGAATCATTGGCCCATTTTTCAGATCCGAAACGATTACTGCATCACGCTATCTGGACATTCTTCGTGAATTTGTGGCGGTACAAACTGCCTTAGACTACACTGCGAACACCTCGTGGTTTATGCAAGATGGTGCCCGGCCACATCGCACGGCCGACGTCTTTAATTTCCTGAATGAATATTTCCATGATCGTGTGATTGCTTTGGGCTATCCGAAACATACAGGAGGCGGCGTGGATTGGCCTCCCTATTCGCCAGACATGAACCCCTGTGACTTCTTTCTGTGGGGACACTTGAAAGACCAGGTGTACCGCCAGAATCCAGAAACAATTGCACAGCTGAAGCAGTACATCTCATCTGCATGTGAAGCCATTCCGCCAGACACGTTGTCAAAGGTTTCGGGTAATTTCATTCAGAGACTACGCCATATTATTGCTACGCATGGTGGATATGTGGAAAATATCGTACTATAGAGTTTCCCAGACTGCAGCGCCATCTGTTGTTGACAATTGTAACTACTGTAATTTCGAAAGTTTGTCTGCCTGAAAATGTACTGTTGTCCCAAGCATATTGCAACAAACGGTGTATTTCTATCGCTGCTCGTTTAGTTTTTATTACCGTTTCAAATATACCGGTCATTTTTGAAACACCCTGTATATGGCATTCTGCGTATTTTCTTGTACAGAAAATGAGTTTTGATATTGAACCCTTGACAGAATGAGTGGATCTTTTTTATACATCTTTCATTCCCTACTCGTGAGTGCTGGGTGCGCTATTTTATAGGGTGAGCTCGAACTAAAACTGACCAGGAAAAATATTTAATGCGCACTAAGATAGGCAAGCCATCTTACATTATCTGCATCTGAGGTGGATGATGTAAGTTGGCTTGTCTGTCTTAAAGGAGCACGAAATATTTTCCGGGCCAGTTTTATTTTGTCCAAGCTGTATAACTTTCCTCTTTTCATCCAAGTATCACGGAAGACTGGGAGCAGCACAGAGGGTCCTCTGGTAGAAGCATTTAGGAGGAGATTTTCAGTTCTGGTATTTACGTAACATCCAAAAGATCTTGTTCGGAACTGGGGACTGGCACTATGTTACTTTATTTATGGGACAATAACATATTACGCGACTAACCCTGTATGTATATTCTCTTCAGTGGAGAATAATCTAAGAAAGAATTATTGTCAGTGCTTAATGTTATGTTCTCTTGGAGTATTTGACTACCTTCCTCTCTCTCACGCCACAGCACGAAGCGACTCACTCCTGCTCTTTGTCCAGCTACACTGTTTCGGAAGTGATATTATTCCTCCAATTAGCATGCATACTTCATACCTCTGTCTTTATCGTGAGATGTGCTCGTCGGCTGGGGACGACATCTAGGATGGTACTAATCTTGAAGGGCCAAATGTCATCGAAAGTGTTGTCCCATTCGCAGATGCACGGCGGAATTTGCGCCGTATAATGTATGTACAGACAACATGTTACAGAGAGGCGCGTAGTGATCCCGGCACCACGCGGAAATTTAACCGGCTTTTAATGTAGGATGACTGACAATCGCGCGGCGCACGCGCCGTACCATGTAGGTTATAACGCCATAATGTGGTTTTGCGACGCCAACAGTGTCTAGGGCGGACTTTCAGTATCTCATAGACAGTGTTGACAAGTGAAAGCCGCCACACAGGAGGAGGCTTGTAAACTGTGCCCAGTGAAATTTGTGCCGAGAAAAGGTCCACTAGGCCCGCTGTCCGAACTCTGCAAGTTGTCTGGTAGGTACAAAAGACGAGAGCTTTTATGTGGTGTACTGATAAAGATGACTGGAAGTGCGCGAACAAGGACTTTAATACCGAAATTTTTATAATGGGAAGTGATCATAATTTATTTTAGGTCTAACGCAATACAAAGGTGACTGAACTCCCAAAAACTACAAAGGAAAACAAAAATCAAATAGCAAACATTGAATTGAGAAATCAGTTCTATTCTACTTGCATGCGTGAAATATTGTACGAATCCGTGGGTCGGCATATACACTCCTGGAAATGGAAAAAAGAACACATTGACACCGGTGTGTCAGACCCACCATACTTGCTCCGGACACTGCGAGAGGGCTGTACAAGCAATGATCACACGCACGGCACAGCGGACACACCAGGAACCGCGGTGTTGGCCGTCGAATGGCGCTAGCTGCGCAGCATTTGTGCACCGCCGCCGTGTGTCAGCCAGTTTGCCGTGGCATACGGAGCTCCATCGCAGTCTTTAACACTGGTAGCATGCCGCGACAGCGTGGACGTGAACCGTATGTGTAGTTGACGGACTTTGAGCGAGGGCGTATAGTGGGCATGCGGGAGGCCGGGTGGACGTACCGCCGAATTGCTCAACACGTGGGGCGTGAGGTCTCCACAGTACATCGATGTTGTCGCCAGTGGTCGGCGGAAGGTGCACGTGCCCGTCGACCTGGGACCGGACCGCAGCGACGCACGGATGCTGCCTTGGTGCCAATGATGGTCGTATGCGTGTTTGGCGCCGTGCAGGTGAGCGCCACAATCAGGACTGCATACGACCGAGGCACACAGGTCCAACACCCGGCATCATGGTGTGGGGAGCGATCTCCTACACTGGCCGTACACCACTGGTGATCGTCGAGGGGACACTGAATAGTGCACGGTACATCCAAACCGTCATCGAACCCATCGTTCTACCATTCCTAGACCGGCAAGGGAACTTGCTGTTCCAACAGGACAATGCACGTCCGCACGTATCCCGTGCCACCCAACGTGCTCTAGAAGGTGTAAGTCAACTACCCTGGCCAGCAAGATCTCCGGATCTGTCCCCCATTGAGCATGTTTGGGACTGGATGAAGCGTCGTCTCACGCGGTCTGCACGTCCAGCACGAACGCTGGTCCAACTGAGGCGCCAGGTGGAAATGGCATGGCAAGCCGTTCCACAGGACTACATCCAGCATCTCTACGATCGTCTCCATGGGAGAATAGCAGCCTGCATTGCTGCGAAAGGTGGATATACACTGTACTAGTGCCGACATTGTGCATGCTCTGTTGCCTGTGTCTATGTGCCTGTGGTTCTGTCAGTGTGATCATGTGATGTATCTGACCCCAGGAATGTGTCAATAAAGTTTCCCCTTCCTGGGACAATGAATTCACGGTGTTCTTATTTCAATTTCCAGGAGTGTAGTATATGTAAAGTACGTAACTTGCGTTGCCGCGCTAACGAAAGTGTCAGGAGTGTTTGTACGTATGTAGGTGGCACGGGCTGCACACAGCTTCTCCTCAAACTGTTAGCGCTACATGCGCTCGTGCTATATGGGACTTCAAAAAATGAAAGCAGTTTTCTTTGTAATTGTAACTCTGCAGTTCACCTGCTTATAATGTGCTTGCCTCCCATGCAGCAGGCCCGGGTTCGATTCCCGGCCGGAGATTTTCTCCGCTCGTGGACTGGGTGTTGTGTTGTCCTCATCATCGTTTCATCCTCATCATCGCCACGCAAGTCGCCCAATGTGACGTCGACTGATATAAGACTTGCACTTGGCGGCCGAGCCCGAATGGGGCCTCCCGGCCAACAATGCCATTCAGTCATTTCATTTCATAATAACTCTTCATATCAATCTCATTATTGGCAAGTAGAAGACGTATGACAAAAACTGTATACTGAGTAAGGTACAGAGCGTGCTGCACAATTACAGGACGTTTGCAGAGATGTGGCGGTGCTCTACCTTGCTGCCAGCGCGGCTCATTAATGTCCAGTCCTGTAGCCAGTAAAGGATACGAAGTGCCTGTAAGCAATTTAAGGTAACTTTCTCCAGCAACGGTGTCATCGGAAAAGCATGGCTCAATCAACCCGTCGTAAGAAACATCAACCCGAACCATCACACCAGGGCTTCAGCCACACAAAGTGATGTTATGTTGGGGTTTTTTTCCCTCCAGCACACGCAGCTATGTCGGTTAACATTTTTCGAAACATGAAACTTGGCCTTACTTGACGAAATGTTGTGTTCTTCCAAAGTCAGGATTTTCCGGCAGCATACCCAGTCATTTTCCTGCAAACCCAAAGCGTCTACCCGTATCATCGTCATTAAGATCATTTATGAAAAGAGGATGATGTGACTTTAATTTCAGGTCCTTCATTATTCTCTGCAGTGTTGTGTGCGGAATGTTCAACTCTTCAGACTTACGCCGATGAGGTTTCGGGCCGGCGCTTCAGTCCGGAACCGCGCGACTACTACGGTCGCAGGTTCGAATCCTGCCTCGGGCATGGATGAGTGTGATGTCCTGAGGTTAGTTAGGTTTAAGTCGTTCTAAGTTCTAGGGGACTGATGACCTCAGATGTTAAGTCCCATAGTGCTCAGAGCCATTTGAACCATTTGAGGTTTCAGCTTCCCAGAGGACGAATTAACGGCTTCCAACTCGCAAGCTCTGTTACCATCGGTATGCATACCTCAGGGCTCACCCGTCCCTCCGGATGCAAAACCTCACCAATACAGTCAAATTTATTTTGTTGTTCTTGCGCTTTTTAACCTAGAGGGGCCATTTCCTCCGAACTAACAGCCATCCTCCGTCTCACCTCCATGTAACTATTTGTTTCAGAACACAAACGCACGTACTATTCCAGAGACCATCCTTCCTCAATGCTGTCCGCCATACACAGACCAATGTTGCAAGACGCAACAGTCGCGAAACCAGGAGAATGAAGCTCGAAAAAGCAAGATATAGCAGAAGGTAATAAATAGTCTATTTTCCACGATTTCTACTGCTGTACGTATATAGGTGGAACATTATCATGGAAAATAGGCTATCAGTAGTAGAATATTGGCATGGAAAATAGGCTATCTTATAGCTTCTGCCATCTCCTGTTTTTCGAGTTTCTTTCTTCTGATTTCGAAATACATATCTAAAAGTATCGCCCTTTTTACTAAATTTAGCCTCGCTTTCCCACTCCCATTTGTAATTTTGAGTGTTCTTTACTTTTTTCGAGCTCAGGATGCACTCATTTCCGCGTTTGACTTTTACGAAAACAAATTATTTCAAACATTTGCACACTAATTGTAGGGCTAGAAATATACAGCACGCACACCTGACAGCGGGCTGAGGCATCTTAACTTCAACAGTGAAACGCAGTAAGCCAGTAATTGTTGGCAGTACGCACCGCGATAACTGGTTACATTATTTACATTTTCGAACCGTTCATTCATACCACTCCCGTAACTCAGGACAGCAGGCACCAAGTGACACATCTTACCACCTCCATTACTGTATAAGGTTCTGATACCGTAGCTTTGCAAACATGTCAGTCATTGTTACCCATGTTATTCGCAAAAAAATTTGTTTAGCTTCTCGAAGTCAGGTAGAGGGTTGGTTGCCAATGCTAAGCACATATAAACAGATAAACAGCGAATAAACTTGTTGTAGCTGGGATTCACAGTCATAAAAATTTTTTGAAGGACATCATCTTTACGCCAGTGACTGTTATAAGATTTTTATTGCACTATTGCAATTTCGGCCTTAGGCTATTATCAAGTGCTGATATTACGTTGACATGGCTTAAAGCCGTTGACATGGCTTAAACCCATAATATCAGCTCTTGATAATGGCCTAAGGCTGAAATTGCTATAGTGCAATAAAAATCTTACAACAGTCACTGGCGTAAAAATGATGCCCTTCAAAAAAGATAAACAGAGGTTTTAAATAACATCCATCCGAGAAATAAAATCAGAGCAACTTGACTCGGACTTGGGAGTTCATAAGGGAAAAGTCTTTGGGGTGAGGAATTTACATAAGAAACGTCCAAAACTTAATTAGTACCTCAAGAAATAAAGAGCTACTCAAGTGGTATACCGTCATTGGACAAAATGAATATTACTTCGAAGGAGTAGATACTCATTACAGATGGGACACTTGTCGTGATAGAAAAGGTAGCCACACTTAACATTTGTAAATAAGACTTGAAGATATACTGCGCTGAGTGCTGTATCAAATATTTCTGTAAATTTCCACAGTTAGATTGTTTTGTATAACTATTTTATAAACACGCTGTACTATAGTCAGTCAAACATAATTACGCGCCAGTCATAACGTAACGTCATGTTAACAACTAACGTAACAACAAACAAAAACAATTTTTATGGTGACAGTATATAATACGTTATTTCATATTAGAACAGAAGTAAAAACAAGATTTAACCGTTAAAACAAGTAGAACCAGTGTAGTCTGTGTGTGTAAGGCTAGGCGCAAATTGAGACGCGTATGCGCGTGTGGCGCGGTGCAGCGCAGAGCGCTTTTTTGTGACTTCACAGGTTCAAATGGGGCCGCGCAAATTGCGACCGGGAAGGCAGTCCTGCCATATGCTCACTTCGGCATGGCGGATATGGGCAGCGGAAATATTGCCCATCTGAAAAATCAGCCTTATCGTACACTGAATTTTATTGCCATTGAGTAGTGTTTCGTTTTGTGATTTTCGCCGTTTAAGCGCGCCATCTCTCTGCGCTAGTACATAATAGTTTTCAGTTACATATATCTGTATACTTTTTGTTTTGTTTATTCTGTTGTCAATAACAATGCAGAGTTCAACAACTGGTGAGCCATTAACCCCCTGGGTCCGCAACTCATGGTCTCGTGGTCACGTTCTCGCTTCCCGAGCACGGGGTTCCGGGTTAGATTCCCGGCGACGTCAGAGATTTTCACCTGCCTCGAAATGACTCGGTGTTTGTGTTGTCCTCATCATCATTGATGAAAGTGGAAAGATTGGACTGAGCACAGGTTGGGAATTTGTACGGGCGCTAATAACCGCGCAGTTGAACGCCCCGCAAACCAAACATCATTAGCCACTGGAATTATATCTTCTGCCTCCACAATGTTTCCATATCTTAAGAAGGGACGCACGATACATCCTGAGGGTAGTGAATAAGGAAGTAAGGAATATTATAAAATCATGTGATCAAGTATAACAAGGTTATTTACTTGCTGCCTTTTATGCTGATGTATCTCCACGATCTGTTACAAAAAGTCGAAAAGGCGTAATTTCCACAGGTATGGCCCCTTCGTGCTCCTGGTGAAAAACGTCCGAGATAAGAAGTACATAATTTTCACTATCATTATTTGGATATGAGTAGAATAAGAGATATCGTACTAAGTACATGTGGACATTACATTTCCACTGCAAGCTAGAAACAGTCGAGAAGCCCTCACGAGTAACGATGTTCTAATCGGCTAGTCGTGACGAGAAAAAGCATTTCAGTGGTTACATATACACTATCAGCATTAATAAACTAATTAGACAACAGACTGCACAAATGAACTACTGGTCGGTATTATTCCGAAAGTATGAGTATCCTGAAAGAGTGTACTTATCTGCTTTATTTAAATTGTTGACATGTATTTCTGACAAAGGCAGATCTACTTTTATGACAATGTTTTTCGAACGACGAGAACTCTTCCTCTCGCAAAACACACTTGGCTAGCTTCCGCGTTCCTGTCGCGCGCATATTCTCAGCTGCTAACAATATACTACCCTTGTGTTGTGCCACGTATCAATTGTTTATTTCACTATTGTAAGTGACAACTATTGTCAGTTTGGGAAGGCGGAGGTAAATAACCAGCATCAGGCTCGTGCGTGTCATTCCGCCTATCGTCGTTATTTTAATACTACTCAGATGAAGAAAAACAAATTTCCATTCCAGTTGCTCAATGTTAAAAATAAAATGGGTTATGGGAGTCAACAAACTTTCCAACAGAATTGGCGATTTATTTTTGTGTGAATTGTTAACCTTTTCTCATTCGAAGAAGCATCACCATTTATGAATAATGGACATATTTTTCTTGTTGACAGGTTTTACTGTACTTATTTTGCCAAAACACAGCACAATTTGCACAAACTCATTTTTGCAGCAGCTACTGTGACAGAATTCTGGAGCAGTGTCTCATTAAACTTGTAACTGGCGACCAGAGAGGTCAATAACTTATTAAAAGCCTCATTATGTCGGTTTGTGGTAACACAAGAGAAGTAATTTAATGTTTATTTTACACAATAGCGTGCAGACATCTGCTGAAAGTTTAAGCTGTGATGTTGAAACTATCGTCATGAAGGTATACTCAGACTTCTACATATATACTGTTAGAACAGAGAGGCTTAAGGAGTTCTGTGATTATGTGGGAACTGAATATATGAATGTAATGTTTCACTCGAAAACTCGCTGGTTATCACTGTTTCCAGCAGTTGAAAGAGTAATCCGCCTGTTTGAACCGTTAAAAGATTTTTTCCTAAATGAAGACAAAGCCCCCAAAATATTGGTTCAGTTTTTCAGTAACCCTTTAAGTGAAGCCTGCTTATGGTTCATTCACAGTCAGCTTAGCACTTTGCAACATTGGATGAAGAAAATTAAGGGAAGCACGAAAAGTGTAATAGAGGTAAATAATGTTTTGAAAAATACTCTGGAAACTGTTACTAAGAGGAGAGAACAGCAGTTCATTTCTTTTAATGTTAATTCTGCCCTTAAATGAGCAGAAGTATCAGAAGCAGCGGAAATTAGTTTTAGAGAAGAAGTTAACAAGTTTTATGACACTTGTGTAGAATATCTCATCAAGTGGAGCGCATCATATTTACCCTCATCGCCCGTGTTTGATTGGATGTTACTGAAGAGAGTGCCCAAATCGGAAAGTGTTGAAGAGAGAGTTTCTTATCTGAAGAGTAAAGAGATTGAAATCGATGATTCCATTCTCTTTGATCAGTTCGGCATACAAACAAATTTTGTTGAAGAAAGTCTTCACAAGTGCAATGATGAAAAAAAAACACCATTGGAATGTCATGAGATGGTTCAAATGGCTCTGAGCACTATGGGACTTAACATCTTAGGTCATCAGTCCCCTAGAAGTTAGAACTACTTAAACCTAACTAACCTAAGGACATCACACACATCCATGCCCGAGGCAGGATTCGAACCTGCGACCGTAGCAGTCCCGCGGCTCCAGACTGAAGCGCCTAGAGCCGCACGACCACCGCGGCCGGCAATGTCATGAGAAGTGGGTGAGTTTTTTTAAAAAGCTGTGACTGTCTTCAGCATTACTCTGAGTTGGTAATAACTGCAAGGTATTTATTTGCAATCCCAGCCCATAATGCCAATGTGGAATAATATTTTCGTTCATGAATATCCAGTGGACTGATGAAAGAAACAGAATGGAGGTGGACTCTCTTGAAGCAATCCTGCAGATCCTGTACAACTACAAAATGGATTGTGCCGAGTTTTATTACTGTCTCAAAGAACAAAGACATGACCAAGAAGGCTGGAGGCAGTGAAAAATACCCTTTTCTTCAAGGACAGTCAATTCCATCTACAAGTGCTCAGTAATATTAAAGCTCATGTTAATATTGTTTAAAAGTTGAATGGCTGTAAAATTTTGTAAAATCGTAATACATTTCTTTATTACTGTATACGTTTATTAAATGTCATTAATTATACAGATAATCTAGATTATATCAATCCTTTGTATCCTCTTATTAGTTATAATAATCGGGTTAACAAAATGTATCAACAAAACATTAATATTTAAAGTTAAGAAACCTGGGTACATGTGGAATGAGGTGTCTGTCCATTGGCACCCGGGTGAATGTGCCACATCGGCCGGCAAAGGTCATTTTTTCCTCTACTGTTTTAGGTGTGGACATCACCGTTGTTCTCAAAATTGGGATGGGTTATTTACCACCGATTTCATTAGCGAATATATATCATCAGCCCGCATCTCGTGGTCGTGCGGTAGCGTTCTCGCTTCCCACGCCCGGGTTCCCGGGTTCGATTCCCGGCGGGGTCAGGGATTTTCTCTGCCTCGTGATGGCTGGGTGTTGTGTGTTGTCCTTAGGTTAGTTAGGTTTAAGTAGTTCTAAGTTCTAGGGGACTGATGACCATAGATGTTAAGTCCCACAGTGCTCAGAGCCATTTGAACCATCATCATCATCATCATTATCATTTAAGACTGATTATGCCTTTCAGCGTTCAGTCTGGAGCATAGCCCCCCTTATACAGTTCCTCCATGATCCCCTATTCAGTGCTAACATTGGTGCCTCTTCTGATGTTAAACCTATTACTTCAAAATCATTCTTAACCGAATCCAGGTACCTTCCCATCGGTCTGCCCCGACTCCTCCTACCCTCTACTGCTGAATCCATGAGTATCTTGGGTAACCTTGCTTCTCCCATGCGTGTAACATGACCCCACCATCTAAGCCTGTTCGCCCTGACTGCTACATCTATAGGGTTCATTCCCAGTTTTTCTTTGATTTCCTCATTGTGGACACCCTCCTGCCGTTGTTCCCATCTACTAGTACCTGCAATCATCCTAGCTACTTTCATATCCGTAACCTCAACCTTGTTGATAAGGTAACCTGAATCCACCCAGCTTTCGCTCCCATACAACAAAGTTGGTCGAAAGATTGAACGGTGCACAGATAACTTAGTCTTGGTACTGACTTCCTTCTTGCAGAAGAGAGTAGATCGTAGCTGAGCGCTCACTGCATTAGCTTTGCTACACCTCGCTTCCAGTTCTTTCACTATGTTGCCATCCTGTGAGAATATGCATCCTAAGTACTTGAAACCGTCCACCTGTTCTAACTTTGTTCCTCCTATTTGGCACTCAATCCGTTTATATTTCTTTCCCACTGACATTACTTTCGTTTTGGAGATGCTAATCTTCATATATATATATATATATATATATATATATATTGTGACGGTGCAGTTAAAGTGCCTGGCTCCTTGAAAACGTTCCGACATGACGTCCTTGGGTGAAACAGCTTATTTTCCTTACTGCTCGCTTCTGTGGAATCAGTACTTTATTTCTAAATGATGAGTTACCCTAGGAAATTATACCGTAAGGCTTTATTGTGAGGAAACATTTAAAATATATCACATCTCCTCCACAGAGCCATGCGAGACGGTCGATGGTCTACTTAAAGTAAGCTCGCCGCCTATTTGAATATTAGGGTTCCATTTCTATAAGGATTCTACGGAGACAAATCCATCGCACATTTTTCATCAACCGACATCCGACATCACGTCCAGTGTCTGGCCACTGCGTGCACATCCGCTTAACAAAGGTTGTTTATGCAGCATTGTTGTGGTCAGCTCGTGTGGCTACCGGACGAGTACCACCGTTTGGAGCTTTCAGGCATCCCGCTGCCGGGGCACTTGTGTAGTGCATTGTCAGCGATACGGCGGTGGCGGTCGGCAGCGAAGCATGCGCTGGCCGGCCGAGTATCGGTGGCGGCCGCGACTTCCGATAACCGCGGCTTCCAGGGCGGTGGACGCTCCGGGCCATCGCATCGGATCTGCCGCTCCCTTGGGCCCGGCAGGCCGGCCGAATTTGCTTTTTTTTTTCTTTTCTTCCCCGTTTTTTTCCTTTCCCTTTCGTCTCCGCGGCGGTCCCCAAGCCCCTGGGGCCGCCCGGGGCATATTTCCGCGGCCCGCCCGGCTGTTCAAAGGAGATTGGCCCGCGGGCGGGCAGCGCCGCCTGTGATTGGACGGCTGCCTTGTTTACCGGCTCAGCGGGCGGGTCCGACCCTCCGCTCGCGGTGGCTCTGCCGTGCAGGCGAAAGTCGCCAGCCAACCTACACGTCGTGGCTAGCAGCGCCGATCTGCCTCAGTATCCCGACTTTCTCCCGGTTCACTACTTCCCTTACATGCTACGGTGATGTTTCTCGTCCGCAGTTTATGTAAGTTTGGATTACGCTAGTAAAATCCACTGCACTGTTCGCACAGAAACTATTATACGGACAGTATATGGTGGCAGTCAGCCACGACTGTAGACTAGAGTTGGGGCGATTCGTGAATGAGTCGTTCATTTGAACGACTCTAAATAAAGAATCGAATCGATACGGACGAATCGTCGTTCAAAAGAATCGTAAGAACGATTGCGTGTTTCTGAGTCGTGACGATTCCAAGTTCCAACGATTCATCGATTCTTACAAGGGAACCTCCCCATCGCACCCCCCCTCAGCTTTAGTTATAAGTTGGCACAGTGGATAGGCCTTGAAAAACTGAACACGGATCAACCGAGAAAACAGAAAGAAGTTGTGTGGAACTATGAAAAAAATAAGCAAAATATACAAACTGAGTAATCCATCTGCAACATATGCAATATCAAAGTTCATGTAAGCTCAGGAGCGCCGTGGTTAGCGTGAGCAGCTGCGGAGCAAGAGGTCCTTAGTTCAAATCTTCCCTCAAGTCCAAATGTTTAATTTTTTATTTTCAGTTTATGTGACAAACTCTTATGTTTTCATCACTTTTTTGGGAGTGATTATCACATCCACAAGAAAACCTAAATCGGGCAAGGTAGAAGAATCTTTTTAGCCATTCGCCAAGTGTACAAGTTAGGTGGGTCGACAACATATTCCTGTCATGTGACGCACGTGCCATCACCAGTGTCGTATAGAATATATCAGACGTGTTTCCCTGTGGAGGAATCGATTGACCTATGACCTTGCGATCAAATGTTTTCGGTTCCCATTGGAGAGACACGTCCTTTCGCCTACTAATCGCACGGTTTTGCGGTGCGGTTTCAAAACACAGACACTAAACTTATTACAGTGAACAGAGACGTCAATGAACTAACGGACAGATCATAACTTTGCGAAAATAAATAAAGTAAACTTTTCTCTCGAGAGATTTGAACCAAGGACATCTCGTTCCGCAGTTGCTCACGCTTACCACGGGACCACAGCGCTCCTCAATACTCTCCTTGATATTGCATATCTTGCGCATGGACTACGCAGTTTGTATATTTTGCTTTTTTTTTTCATAGTTCCACACAACTTCTTCCTGTTTTCTCGATTGATCTGTGTTCAGTTTTTCAAGGCCTGTCCTCTGTGCCAACTTATAATTAAATCTGAGGGGGGTGCGACGGGGAGGTTCCCTTGTTACTACGCTATGCTTCGAAGGCAACTTCCGAATCATGCCGAGTCGTGCCGAATTATTACGACCGCCAGATGGCAGTCAAGTGGAGGATGCGTGTGAACAAAGGAAGCTCGGAACGAACAAACGAAGTTCGTGGACCGTAATATTACTCGTGAAAAACAAGCTGACACTTGACGCTGTCGTCTTCTCACGTAAATAGTTGTGACAGCGGCAAGTTCTCAGACAAATTAAAAGCAAAATACCTATGCTTTGTATTTAGAAGAAATGAAAGTTCAGCTAAATTTGCCTTGTGGGAGGGCTGTCAGCTGCGTTATGAATCACAAGGGTGATGTGGACTTGGAAAGACATCTTAGCACAGAAAAACATAGGATGATATGAACCAAACCACGTCTGCCTCACTGCTAGATTTTGTTACTATAAAACAGACGTCTGTAGTTAGATACGTTCAAGCCACACAACCAAACTGGCATACCACGTAATTTTGCATCACCTTTCCCACAAATCGACTCCTCTTTCCTGGCATACTGAAATAAAACAGTAGATGCAATCAAATCAAACGTGACCTTTCATCAATTAAGGCATTACGCGTATAAATCGCGAATCACGCTTCTAACGTCATATGCATGTTTACTCATAAATAAACCATTTCTGTCATATCTTATCATGACACAGTTCGATTCTAACCCCATTAACAATTTCAGACATGTCCTGCCATCTGTGAGTAAGATGTAGAACTTTTTGCATTCCGTAAGAATCGTGCCATCGCAGACTAGAATGAATCGTGAACGAATCGTAGGAATCGATTCGCAATGTGAGATTGAGTCGTAGGAATCGAATCGGGAAAAAGAATCGTGTTGCCCAACTCTACTGTAGACAACGAGAACTTACACTGGCCGAGGAGAGAAGAGTGGTGCGGGGGAACAAGCCTCGACTCTCTCTCGAAGGGCTGCCATCCTAGGTCCACGTTCTGTACTTCCACGAAAGCAGAACTGACATAACGGTCAAAGGGACCGCTGATTCCTTTTGTTGTGATGAGAGTTGCACTCGACTCCCCTTAGGCACTAGAATTAGTCTCTTCACTCATATCAAAATAAGAAGAAGAAAAATAAAGACGAGCAATATATAACACAAAGCAAATAGGAGTATATAAAGCATTGTTTGCTTTACAACGCAATTGTTTGCTACAGTTGGCAGTGGAAGTTCAGGCCCGACTTCTACCGGTATAGCCGGCCGAAGTGGCCGTGTGATTCTAGGCGCTGCAGTCTGGAACCGCGAGACCGCTACGGTCGCAGGTTCGAATCCTGCCTCGGGCATGGATGTGTGTGATGTCCTTAGGTTAGTTAGGTTTAACTAGTTCTAAGTTCTAAGGGACTAATGACCTCAGAAGTTGAGCCCCATAGTGCTCAGAGCCATTTGAACCATTTCTACCGGTATATTACGCAACCACAGTTCAGAAACTTCCCATCTGAAACTGTCACGATATAGTGACCGCATAATACCGTAACAGTACAGTTGATTCGGGATTTTCAGACAGTGGTGACCTAAGCTAGAGACTCCGATCTAACCTCGTTTGTTTTCGAATTTCCAAGTCTTTTTTTTTTTTTAGATTTCAAATGGCTCTGAGCACTATGGGACTTAACATCTTAGGTCATCAGTCGCCTAGAACTTAGAACTAATTAAACCTAACTAACCAAAGGACATCACACACATCCATGCCCGAGGCAGGATTCGAACCTGCGACCGCTGGAACCGCACGACCGCTACGGTCGCAGGTTCGAATCCTGCCTCGGGCATGGATGTGTGTGATGTCCTTAGGTTAGTTAGGTTTATGTAGTTCTAAGTTCTAGGGGACTTATGACCACAGCAGTTGAGTCCCATAGTGCTCAGAGCCAATTTTTTTTTGCGACCGAAGCGGTCGCTCGGCTCCAGACTGCAGCGCCCAGAACCGCACGGCCACTCCGACCGGCATTTTAGATTTCATACACTCTTTTTCTTGACCTACAAAACTAAGGTATCATATTTCAAAATATGTAAATACTAATGGGATTTCTTGGAAGAAACATTTTATGCGCTCCGTACTTCCATTCACGCGAATCATTTAGCTTCAACTGCATCTTTCTTTATTCGTATCCTGTTTTGTGCAGCACATAGCTTCTTCACGCCACTCACCTTGTTCAATAGACTACTTTTTAAAGAGAGTAGTAGATAACACATGTAGCGATAACAACTGACGACCAGAGCAATCTCAACTTGTACATGGGTCGATGCGAAACTCTACTGTACAGGGCTACCGTAAATGATTCATTTGTTTCCGAAACTCAGACTTTCCGAAGTATTACATGTACAGATATGACTGATGCATAAAGAAAACTGTGAACTCACCAGTTGTAATTCTGCATTGTACAAATGTGCCTCTCTGACCAAATTACACACGTCCAAGCATAGTCAAATTCGTTCTGAGTCGTATATACAGGGTGGCAATTATTGAACTATACGACTATTCGTTGGTCGGCTATACCATCAATCCTATAAAACGTGTTGCTTCGATCATCACACGAATATTACAGAGATGCTTTGTTAACTCAAATGGGAATCCCTGGAGAAAGGGTGACGTTCTTTTCGTGGAACACTAATGACAAAATATAGAGAACCGGCAATTGTAGCAGACTGCAGAACGATTCTACTGACGCCAACGTACATTTCACGTAAGGATCACGAAGATAAGAGGCGATAGGGCTCATACAGAGGCTTACTGACAGTCGTTTCTCCCTCGCTCTGTTTGGAAAAGAAATGACTAGTAGTGGACCGAGGTGTCCCCCGCCACACACCATACGGTGGCTTACGGAGTACGTATACAGATATGAGTTCAAATGGCTCTGAGCACTATGGGACTTAATATCTGAGGTCATCAGTCCCCTAGAACTTAGAACTACAGGGTTATTACAAATGATTGAAGCGATTTCACAGCTCTACAATAACTTTATTATTTGTGATATTTTCACCATGCTTTGCACACACATACAAAAACTCAAAAAGTTTTTTTAGGCATTCACAAATGTTCGCTATGTGCCCCTTTAGTGATTCGGCAGACATCAAGCCGATAATCAAGTTCCTCCCACACTCGCCGCAGCATGTCCCCATCAATGAGTTCGAAAGCATCGTTGATGCGAGCTCGCAGTTCTGGCACGTTTCTTGGTAGAGGAGGTTTAAACACTGAATCTTTCACATAACCCCACAGAAAGAAATCGCATGGGGTTAAGTCGGGAGAGCGTGGAGGCCATGACATGGATTGCTGATCATGATCTCCACCACGACCGATCCATCGGTTTTCCAATCTCCTGTTTAAGAAATGCCGAACATCATGATGGAAGTGCGGTGGAGCACCATCCTGTTGAAAGATGAAGTCGGCGCTGTCGGTCTCCAGTTGTGGCATGAGCCAATTTTCCGCGGGCTACGCGTGAAACTTGCTCGCACGCGTTCAATCGTTTCTTCGCTCACTGCAGGCCGACCCGTTGATTTCCCCTTACAGAGGCATCCAGAAGCTTTAAACTGCGCATACCATCGCCGAATGGAGTTAGCAGTTGGTGGATCTTTGTTGAACTTCGTCCTGAAGTGTCGTTGCACTGTTATGACTGACTGATGTGAGTGCATTTCAAGCACGACATACGCTTTCTCGGCTCCTGTCGCCATTTTGTCTCACTGCGCTCTCGAGCGCTCTGATGGCAGAAACCTGAAATGCGGCTTCAGCCGAACAAAACTTTATGAGTTTTTCTACGTATCTGTAGTGTGCCGTGACCATATGTCAATGAATGGAGCTACGGTGAATTTATGAAATCGCTTCAATCATTTGTAATAGCCCTGTAGTTAAACCTAACTAGCCTAAGGGCATCACATAAATCCGCGCCCGACGCAGGATTCGAACCTGCGACGTAGCGGTAGCGTGGTTTCAGACTGAAGCGCCTAGAACCGCTCGGCCACAACGGCCGGCCTATACAGATATGGGTGCATATCAAGGTCAGTCTTCCCACAGAAGAAAAACGTCTCATACAGCTTCGTCAGTGACATTGCACAGAAACCGTTAACCTTCGGTGTATCTCGTTAATGCGCCACAATTTTATGAGGATTTCCAGAGCCTCACTCTCTCACATTGTGTTGATTAACCTTTCCGGATAAATGGAAGATACACATCTCGCATATTCCAGCAGGTAAAATCATAAAATTCTTTTCTTGCTGTGCTTTTCACAGTCAACACGGATTTAGAAAGCATCATTCTTGTGAAACACGACTAGCTCTTTACGGACACGGAATGTTGAGTGCTATTGAGAAGGGGTTTAAAATTGATTCCGCATTTCTAGATTTCAAAACGGCTTTCGACACTGTACCACACAAGCCGCTTGTAGTGAAATTGCATGCTCATAGAATATCGCCTCAGTTATGTGACTCGATTCGTGATTTCCTGTCGGAGAGGTTATAGTTAGTAGTAACTGGCGGAAAGGCATCGAATAGAACAGAAGTGATTTCTAGCGTTTCCCAAGGTAGTGTTACAGACTCTCTGCTGCTCGTCTCGTGGTCGTGCGGTAGCGTCCTTGCTTCCCGCGCCCGGGTTCCCGGGTTCGATTCCCGGCGGGGTCAGGGATTTTCTCTGCCTCGTGATGACTGGGTGTTGTATGCTGTCCTTCGGTTAGTTAGTTTTAAGTAGTTCTAAGTTCTAGGGAACTGATGACCATAGATGTTAAGTCCCATAGTGCTCAGAGCCATTTGAACCTTTTTTTTTTTTTTTTTTTTTTTTTTTTGCTGCTCGTCATCTATATAAACGAATTAGGAGACAATCTGAGAATCCGTCTTAGGTTGTTTGCACATGATGCTGTCGCTTATCGTTTAGTAAACTCATCATAAGACCAAAACAAATTGCAACACGATTTAGAAAAGATGTTTGAATTGTGCGAAAACTGGCAATTGACCCTAAATAATGAAAAGTGTGGGGTCATCCATGTAAGTGCTAAAAGAAATCCTTTAAACTTCTGTTACACAATAAAACAATCAAATCTAAAGGCTGTAATGGTCGTATGGCATTGTTAACCGGGAGGCCCCATGCAGGGAAGTTCGGCCGCCGTATTGCAAGTCCTTCTTTGTTGACGCCACTTCGGCGACTTGCGAGTAAATGATGTCAGACACACAACACCCAGCCATCACAAGGCAGAGAAAATCTCTGACCCTGCCGGGAATCGAACCCGGGACCCCGTGCGCGGGAAACGAGAACGCTACCGCAGGACCACGAGCTGCGGAATAAAGGCTGTAAATTCAACTAAATACCTAGGAATTACAATTACAAACAATTTTAATAGGAAAGAACACGTAGAAAATGTTGTGAGGAAGGCAAACCAAAGACAGCGTGTTTTGGCAGAACACTTAGGAAATGTAACAGATCTAGTAAAGAGATTGCGTAACTATGCATGTCCGTCCTCTTTTGGAGTACTGCTGCGCGGTCGGGCAACCTTACCGGACAGGATTAACGGAGTACATATGAGGAAGTTCAACGAAGAGCAGCACGTTTTGCATTTATCACGAAACAGGGGAGAGAGTATCACGGACATGATACAGTATTTGGGATGGACACCATTAAAACAAAGGCGTTTTTGTTGCCGCGGAATCTTCTCACGAAATTTAAATCAGCAAATTTCTTCTCCGAATGCGAAAATCATTTGTTGATGCTGACCTACACAGGGAGAAACGATCATCATAATAAAGTACGGGGAATCGGAGCTCGCACAGAAAGGTATAGTGTTCGTTTCAGCCCGCATCTCGTGGTCGTGCGGTAGCGTTCTCGCTTCCCACGCCCGGGTTCCCGGGTTCGGTTCCCGGCGGGGTCAGGGATTTTCTCTGCCTCGTGATGGCTGGGTGTTGTGTGCTGTCCCTAGGTTAGTTAGGTTTAAGTAGTTCTAAGTTCTAGGGGACTGATGACCATAGATGTTAAGTCCCATAGTGCTCAGAGCCATTTGAACCATTTTTTTGTTCGTTTCTTTCCGCACGCTGTTCGACAGTGGAATAATAGAGAATTATTGTGAAGATTGTTCGATAACCCTCTGCCAGGCACTTCAGTGTGATTTGCAGAGTATCCATATAGGTTGTATACGTCGCCAGTTTGTGAAGGCACTACACTCGTAACGCCAATTGATGAGCACAATGTAAAATCGGTGAGCTTATGCTCCTGTTCATCAATCGGTCATATTTGTACGTGTAATACTTTGGAAAATATAGAACTCTGAAAACGAATGAATCATTTATGGTACCACTTCTGGCAAGATTAGGGGCATCAGAATCACTCTTATGTAACGAGGCACTGTGCATATGTTACATAACACTCATTATGATAGACGGCCGCGGTGGCCGTGCGGTTCTAGGCGCTGCAGTCCGGAGCCGCGCGACTGCTACAGACGCAGGTTCGAATCCTGCCTCGGGCATGGATGTGTGTGATGTCCTTAGGTTAGTTAGGTTTAAGTAGTTCTAAGTTCTAGGGGACTGATAACCTCAGATGTTAAGTCCCATAGTGCTCAGAGCCATTTTGAACTCATTACGATATAAGTCCAATGTCCAATATAGAATCCAACTACAACGCGGAAAAATAACGCAGTTTAAATACACTTATAAGAAGTGCAACAATGAAGACAAATTTCAGGCAGGTATGTTTTAACTACGTGCGCTGGAGAAAGGGAGTACGAGGGGGAGTAACTGGAACGTGACAAAACAGAGTTAATGAAGTTAGGGGAAAATAAAGTGGCGTACTGATTAAGAAATGAAAAGAGGAAGAATCGCAATGTGGAGAAGATGGAAGCATTTGTTTTCCTGTTTGACAGATGAGAAACTGGTCGCTTAATTTTTGGGATAACATCAACAACAATACAGCAGTTACGACCGGTGAGACCAAAAATCGCTCTCTAACTGGACTCAACAATGAATCAAACACCATCCTAGCGACATTGTTCCGATGTTTTCAAATTATATGCAACAGTTTTTCGTTTTGTGTGAGCAGACCTACCCAATATATATGCAATGATCACGGTGTCTCGGTCCATCCTTTGCTCCTGGCGCTCTAGGCTAGACCCACCTGGCCTATGCGAAAATCAGGACCTGTGTGTAACGGTTTACTTTAACTTCCGAGAATCTCCTGTAAAGTAACGCTTTCACGTTTAACGAAGTTAACTTTTTTAGAAACGGATTAACGATTAGCCACGTTAACTTTTTGCTTAACGTTACCCGGCTATCGCAATTAGTAGCAGGCAATTAGGGCGCCAACCGGAAAGGGGCGCCCAAGTGTACGAAAACCGCCCTGAACAATTATTACTTACCCGTACTGCGCAAAACGAAGAACACAGAACGCTTTCTGTTGTCCTGACACCATTTTTACTAGAACTGAAGAGGGCGCACACTGCTGCTACCTAGTGCGAACCACGTAAAACTCGAGACTTTGCTCTTTCCAGTATGTTGTTCACGTACGTATCTCAAATAACGTAATAGTTGCAATTTTTTTTAAAAATCGGATTATTCTTTTTGATACACCCTGTATTTTGAAAATTAATTGTCCCATAATACTCACTTCTGATACCCCCCGAAGTTACTTTTACGGCTGAAGATCCCTTTCCGTTAAGAAAATCGTTCAAATGGCTCTGACCACTATGGCATCTGAGGCCATCAGCCCCCTAGAACGTAGAACTACTTAAACCTAACTAACCTAAGGACATCACAAACATTCATGACCGAGGCAGGATTCGAACCTCCGACCGTAGCGGTCGCGCGGTTCCGGACTGAAGCGCCTAGAACCGCTAGGCCACAGTGGCCGGCTCTCTACATCTACATCTACATACATACTCCGCAATCCACCGTACGGTGCGTGGCGGAGGGTACCTCGTACCACAACTAGCATCCTCTCTCCCTGTTCCACTCCCAAACAGAACGAGGGGAAAATGACTGCCTATATGCCTCTGTACGAGCCCTAATCTCTCTTATCTTTGTGGTCTTTCCGCGAAATGTACGTTGGCGGCAGTAAAATTGTACTGCAGTCAGCTTCAAATGCTGGTTCCATAAATTACCTCAGAAGCGATTCACGAAAACAACGCCTCCTTTCCTCTAGAGACCCCCACCCGAGTTCCTGAAGCATTTCCGTAATACTCGCGTGATGATCAAACCTACCAGTAACAAATCTAGCAGCCCGCCTCTGAATTGCTCCTATGTCCTCCCTCAATCCGACCTGATAGGGATCCAAAACGCTCGAGCAGTACTCAAGAATACGTCGTATTAGTGGTTTGGTTTGGTTGTTTGGGGAAGGAGACCAGACAGCGTGGTCATCGGTCTCATCGAATTAGGAAAGGATGGGGAAGGAAGTCGGCCGTGCCCTTTCAGAGGAACCATCCCGGGATTTGCCTGGAGTGATTTAGGGAAATCACGGAAAACCTAAATCAGGATGGCCGGACGCGGGATTGAACCGTCATCCTCCCGAATGCGAGTCCAGTGTCTAACCACTGCGCTGTCGTCGTATTAGTGTTTTATAAGCGGTCTCCCTTACAGATGAACCACATCTACCCAAAACTCCACCAATGAACCGAAGACGACTATCCGCCTTCCCCACAACTGCCATTACATGCTCGTCCCACTTCATATCGCTCTGCAATGTTACGCCCAAACACACTCCTGGAAATTGAAATAAGAACACCGTGAATTCATTGTCCCAGGAAGGGGAAACTTTATTGACACATTCCTGGGGTCAGATACATCACATGATCACACTGACAGAACCACAGGCACATAGACACAGGCAACAGAGCATGCACAATGTCGGCACTAGTACAGTGTATATCCACCTTTCGCAGCAATGCAGGCTGCTATTCTCCCATGGAGACGATCGTAGAGATGCTGGATGTAGTCCTGTGGAACGGCTTGCCATGCCATTTCCACCTGACGCCTCAGTTGGACCAGCGTTCGTGCTGGACGTGCAGACCGCGTGAGACGACGCTTCATCCAGTCCCAAACATGCTCAATGGGGGACAGATCCGGAGATCTTGCTGGCCAGGGTAGTTGACTTAAACCTTCTAGAGCACGTTGGGTGGCACGGGATACATGCGGACGTGCATTGTCGTGTTGGAACAGCAAGTTCCCTTGCCGGTCTAGGAATGGTAGAACGATGGGTTCGATGACGGTTTGGATGTACCGTGCACTATTCAGTGTCCCCTCGACGATCACCAGTGGTGTACGGCCAGTGTAGGAGATCGCTCCCCACACCATGATTCCGGGTGTTGGCCCTGTGTGCCTCGGTCGTATGCAGTCCTGATTGTGGCGCTCACCTGCACGGCGCCAAACGCGCATACGACCATCATTGGCACCAAGGCAGAAGCGACTCTCATCGCTGAAGACGACACGTCTCCATTCGTCCCTCCATTCACGCCTGTCGCGACACCACTGGAGGTGGGCTGCACGATGTTGGGGCGTGAGCGGAAGACGGCCTAACGGTGTGCGGGACCGTAGCCCAGCTTCATGGAGACGGTTGCGAATGGTCCTCGCCGATACCCCAGGAGCAACAGTGTCCCTAATTTGCTGGGAAGTGGCGGTGCGGTCCCCTACGGCACTGCGTAGGATCCTACGGTCTTGGCGTGCATCCGTGCGTCGCTGCGGTCCGGTCCCAGGTCGACGGGCACGTGCACCTTCCGCCGACCACTGGCGACAACATCGATGTACTGTGGAGACCTCACGCCCCACGTGTTGAGCAATTCGGCGGTACGTCCACCCGGCCTCCCGCATGCCCACTATACGCCCTCGCTCAAAGTCCGTCAACTGCACATACGGTTCACGTCCACGCTGTCGCGGCATGCTACCAGTGTTAAAGACTGCGATGGAGCTCCGTATGCCACGGCAAACTGGCTGACACTGACGGCGGCGGTGCACAAATGCTGCGCAGCTAGCGCCATTCGACGGCCAACACCGCGGTTCCTGGTGTGTCCGCTGTGCCGTGCGTGTGATCATTGCTTGTACAGCCCTCTCGCAGTGTCCGGAGCAAGTATGGTGGGTCTGACACACCGGTGTCAATGTGTTCTTTTTTCCATTTCCAGGAGTGTATTTAATCGACGTGACTGTGTCAAGCGCTACACTACTAATGGAGTATTCAAACATTAGAGGATTCTTTTTCCTATTCATCTGCATTAATTTACATTTATCTATGTTTAGGGTTAGCTGCCATTCTTTACACCAATCACAAATCCTGTCCAAGTCATCTTGTATCCTCCTACAGTCACTCATCGATGACACCTTCCCGTACACCACAGCATCATCAGCAAACAGTCGCACATTGCTATCCGCCCTATCCAAAAGATCATTTATGTAGATAGAAAACAACAGCGGACCTACCACACTTCCCTGGGGCACTCCAGATGATACTCTCACCTCCGATGAACTCTCACCATCGAGGACAACATACTGGGTTCTATTACTTAAGAAGTCTCTCCGTTAAGAACCAGGTTCAGTTCGGACACTGCGAAAAGCTGTGAGCGATGCTGAAAGGGGGAGGGATGAAACAGAGCCTTCCAAAGCGTGCCGCTGCCCTCTGCCGCATTTGCAGTCGGGCAGCGGCGCGGCGCGGCGCGGCGGGCTGTTGTCGCAGCGGAAGGACGCGGGCGATCCGTCGCCGCCAGCGCCCCTGGCGGCCGCGCTGTTTGGCCGTCGCCGGGACGCGGAGGCGGCGCGAGCGCCTAATGGCCGCGAATTAGCATGTAATTGTGAGGGGCAGCTAAGTGCTCTCCAACTATTAACGAGATTTGCCGGCGCCAAACTGCGCCCTAACTCGATTTTAAACGCCGCCGCTGCCGGATTAGCGCGAGACGGCGCGGCCCAATATAATTTACCTGACGCCGCGCGCCGCGGTTATTGTAACCTAATTTCTGGACGCAAGACGGGGCCAGCCGCGGTCGCGGCCGCCGTCCGCCGGAATCCGGAATTTTGATTCCGGCCGGCGCGCCGCCTGTTTTCGCGGCGCTGCAATTTGCGCGGCCGTGCCCCGCGAGGTCTGCCGGCCGCGATAACGCCGGCACGGAATTAGCGCCGGGCCCGTGCCTCTGTTCCTCTACCTCTGGCCCTCTCCACCTCCGCCTCCACCTCTGCCTCTGCCTCAGCTTGCGAGTGATGAACGGCGCATCCGCTGCCGCCAGCTGCTCCGGGCTTCCCGAGCGCTGCCGGATGCATACTCTCGCTTTATTTACCAACACTTATCTCGCCTCCGTCGCTCTTGCTTTGCTGTTCTCCAGCACTTTTCATCAGACTCTTGTAGCACAGGAAGTGTGAGTTAATGAAACTTGCGAACGGGCTGTGTCGTTGACGTCAGATCTGAAAAATAATCGTAGTAATGGTATTGTATTGTATGTTAACCGGGGACCTAGAAACGACGGACAGGCTCCGTCCCCGCCGCAGCTGCAGTGGTCCACAACCCCACGACGACAACCGCAGTCCACTTCACCCCTCCGCCGCCCCACACAGATCCCAGGGTTATTATGCGGTTCGGCCCCCGGTGGACTCTCCAGGGAACGTCTCACACCAGACGAGTGTAATCCCTATGTTTGCGTGGTAGAGTAATGGTGGTGTACGCGTACGTGGAGGAATTGTTTGCGCAGCAATTGCCGACGTAGTATAACTGGGGCGGAATAAGGGGAACCAGCCCGCATTCGCCGAGGCAGATGGAGAACCGCCTAAAAACCACGCACAGACTGGCCGGTTCACCGGACCTCTACACAAATCCGCCGGGTGGATTCGTGCCGGGGACCAGGCGCTCCTGCCCGCCCGGAAAGCCGTGCGTTAGACCGCACGGCCAACCGGGCGGTCCGGTAGCAATGGTAAAAGTTTTGTCGTTTGGGTGGGCATTTAACCCTAGACCTGTGTTGCGCTATGAAGTCGCTGTGCCGGTCGGTGTGGCTGTGCGGTTCTAGGCGCTTCGGTTTGGAACCGCGTGACCGCTACGGTAGCAGGTTCGAATCCTGCCTCGGGCATGGATGTGTGTGATGTCCTTAGGTTAGTTAGGTTTAAGTAGTTCTAAGTTCTAGGGGCCTGATGACCACAGTCCCATAGTGCTCAGAGCCATTTGAACCATTTATGAAGTCGCTGTAAAATTTTGTTGCTTATTACGTCTGACATTGCAAGTCGTTAGCCAGTCATGAAACAACACACAGCAACCTTATAATCCTGGAGGAAATCCATGTAGCTTTCCCTAGTCAATAAACTGACTTACGATCAAACATGACGATCTTGTGCAATCCTCGTTACCCTCAACAAATAATAAGAGAATAATCGCTGAGTTTGGCTACTGTGCACGATGATAACACCGTCACAGATTGGACAACAAGCTTAGGTGCGCAACAGGTTATATTTATTCTTAGTGAGTCACATAATAATGGAAAAACTGTAGGATAATGTAAAGGATTTTGTAATTTATATGAAATCTGGTTATAACAGATTTTTATTGGCTCCAATTATTGAACACAATGCACTAGTAGTTGATAGAGAGCAAAGCTTTCAAGAAATCTGGACTTGATTCACGCAACAATGACGCTAACACGGTAGGTAGATCAAGAAATCTGGACTTGATTCACGCAACAATGACGCTAACACGGTAGGTAGACACCAAATTGTACGGAAGACTGCATCGGGGAAACGCAACAAGTTATCCTGCTCTGATCAACTGAAAGTTCTTAATGGTACGAATTCGCAAATTACAATCAGGAGGGCGCCGGCCGGAATGGCTAAGCGGTTCTAGGCGCTACAGTCTGGAACCGCGCGGCCGCTACGGTTGCAGGTTGGAATCCTGCCTCGGGCATGAATGTGTATGATGTCCTTCGGTAGGTTAGGTTTAAGTAGTTCTAAGTTCTAGGTGACTGATGACCTCAGAAGTTAAGTCCCATAGTGCTCAGAGCCATTTGAACCATTTTGAACCTATCAGGCGGGCAGCTCAAGTTGTGCGGCAGGACATGTGAGTAGCGAACTCCTTGGAGTATGCATCGTGCTATGGCAGATTGCGGAACTTACTCTTACGTGCCTCAAAAACGGCAAAGTGTGCACCCATCAGCGCCAGGAGACAAATGTCACAAAACGTTGGTTCTCCATCCTAAACTCCATACTTTCACGAAGCTCTTCATGGGAGTGACGACTCAATGCTGTTGTCGGTGCGACGTTTGACAAAATTTATCATTTCATGATAAAACAGGGGAACGGAGCTGAAACGTACCGATCTGACCATACAGAATCTACAATAACAAACAACAGATCGGTACTGGCCAGAGCAGTGTCTGTCTTCTCGATTGATCTACGTCGTCACGCCAAGCACGGTGGTAGGCGATTCTGTTAGACTGGAAGATAAAAATTTTGCAGTGGAGGAAACTGCATTTATCACCACAGCGTCTCGACCTCTGACGTTCGTGGAGAAAAGGCAAATATGTCATACTCAATTATTCTCTGTGGAAGGTAGTGGCAACATAGCATCCCCTGCCTTACGGTTGGCCAGGCGCCGGCTTTGCCCACAAAAGCATGAAGCGGCCACAGCCTCACTTCCGCAAAAACTGCCCGTCTTCTAATGAGACTCACTGACCGCCTTCTGCCAACAACAGGATCCTGACACCACACCGGCAATGAACCATTCCACTGCAAAAACCTGATGCCTTGCTCCCAAGCCCACTTGTCTAGTACTCTAAATAAAACAGTGGCAGGAAATGGAACAAGTCACTTAGCAATATGTGATAGTAATGTCAGAGTAATAATGGTAATGAAATGACTTCCCAGTAATAAGGAGTCATTCAGTCTTTTTCGACTTACTTGGACCAGACACATTTCGCTCTATTTTCAAGCATCACAATTTATTATTGCATAAAATAATGGGAATGGTCAACCAAAACTTGAATAGTGTAAATGATTGTGTGCAGACTAATCTCTTCGTATTACACTCAATGAATTCAGGTGTGCGAGTTAACAGTGATCAATTCGACCTGTGTTGCTCTGAGCGAAAAGAATGTAATTAAACTAAATGTAAAGCTCATATACTTTGCCCTGTACCTTTATTTGCATGCAACGAGCAGGATAAAGAATAAACATCATTCTCTGGCATTAAATAAAATTGGCCTAATATATAGTACCAATTTTGTTGAATGATAAGTATGCATGCATCCAGAACGCACTCACTAAATAGTCGGCAACACCATTAATGGCCTCTGGCCGCGCGGCTCGTGAGAGATGCTGTATTGCCGTTCACAGACAGCAACTACGATAAGACAAGTGCAATACGGGAAGTTTAACCGACCTTGCTATGGTCTGGTTTACTGTGGGCTGCAAAACGTTTCGTGATAAATGTACTACGTGTACGTAGTGAGTATGAGATACTCATTACACAATGAAATGTATATTCTGTCTTTCCCAGCTATAATGACATGAAGAGAAACTAGTGATACTGACTCTCGCACTGTGGAATGTATTCTATAATAAATTGCATCTTAAAAAACGGATTAAAACTTCTGTTGCGTCTTACTGTATTGATGAAAGAACGAAAGAATCAATTCTAAAATATCCACAGCAGGATGAAGAGCATTTTCAACTACATTGTATAGCGAGATAAATACCGTGATAAATAAAATAAAATTCCCATTAGCCGCGTGATTTGAGGCGCCAAGTTTATAAGTAGTGTGTAAATCTAGGGACCGATGACCTCAGCAGTTTGGTCCCTTAGGAATTCACGCACGCACACACACACACACACACACACACACACACACACACACACACACACACACACAAAATTCCCATTACACAACAGGTTATGCTCTGAACTATTTTCTACTGCACAGACAGCTTGATATGAAATCAAATCTACCGTGAAAATTACAAAATAAATTTATATTCTATTCACATACCTTTGTCTTCAGATGTTTCACGGTCATTGACTTCTGAACTGGAGTCTCTGGATGTGGGTGCCAGACTGACAATTAACGACGCGATTCTTTCGTGCCTAACAACTACATTCCAGTACTTCCTGGCAGATTAAAACTGTGTGCCCGACCGAGACTCGAACTCGGGACCTTTGCCTTTCGCGGGCAAGTGCTCTACCATCTGAGCTACCGAAGCACGACTCACTCCCGGTACTCACAGCTTTACTTCTGCCAGTATCTCGTCTCCTACCTTCCAAACTTTACAGAAGCTCTCCTGCGAACCTTGCAGAACTAGCACTCCTGAAAGAAAGGATATAGCGGAGACATGACTTAGCCACAGCCTGGGGGATGTTTCCAGAATGAGATTTTCACTCTGCGGCGGAGTGTGCGCTGATATGAAACTTCCTGGCAGATTAAAACTGTGTGCCCGACCGAGACTCGAACTCGGGACCTTTGCCTTTCGCGGGCAAGTGCTCTACCATCAGCGCACACTCCGCTGCAGAGTGAAAATCTCATTCTGGAAACATCCCCCAGGCTGTGGCTAAGCCATGTCTCCGCTATATCCTTTCTTTCAGGAGTGCTAGTTCTGCAAGTTTCGCAGGAGAGCTTCTGTAAAGTTTGGAAGGTAGGAGACGAGATACTGGCAGAAGTAAAGCTGTGAGTACCGGGCGTGAGTCGTCCTTCGGTAGCTCAGATGGTAGAGCACTTGCCCGCGAAAGGCAAAGGTCCCGAGTTCGAGTCTCGGTCGGGCACACAGTTTTAATCTGCTAGGAAGTTTCATATCAGCGCACACTCCGCTGCAGAGTGAAAATCTCATTCTACATTCCAGTAATCTTCTTGCAGTTTGTCAGCACAACGTACCAGTACGCACACTTCTCAATCGTCAACTGTGATTTTGTCTATTGCTTCATGGGTCAGTCCGTCAGCTACTTTATTTAGTATTGTTATCAGGAACATATATTTTTACCTGTGCCTTGGATTATAATTGGAATGATAAGGAGGTACTCGTATCACCCTGTGACTATGATGCAGAGCTACGGAATCAATTTGGTCTTTTCTTTTTCGCTGCCTTTTGAAATCCTAACGAGCACCTACAGCACTGCTTTCGTTTGTGTTTCAGTATGTTGTATATCATTACTTCACAGCCATGAAGCAATATCACTTTTTCTTGTGTCCGTAGTGGGAGGCGTGTCGAGAATAACAGAGTGATAGCTTGCATTGTCCATAACAGTGACAGATCCTCGATGCAAATAAGACACCAGCCGATTCTGAAACCTATTGTCGAATAATTTCTCCATTCATTTCGGAATGGTAGTCAGAGATGGTTTTCGACTTTGAGCGGAGTACAAGTTCACTTTGAGGCACAAATCCGGTATAGTCCACGCAGAACGCCGCTAGATACGCAGGTGGCAGAGCACGCGTGGGGAGAGCGGTAGTGGTGGGGGAGGCGGGCAGGCGTTGCAGGGAAAATGCCGAGCGCCGGAGGGGAACTGCCGTTCTGGACTGAAGCCTGCGCTCACATTTTTTTGTAAATGGGCCCCTCCACGCCCACACTTGCATGGCGACCATTCAAAAAGACCTAGAGCCACCTCTGCTTTGGTTAGTACCTAAAAAGAATTTCGCCGAAAATGCAGCGATTTGTTTTCGCCTAGCTTGTTAACCAATTGTAACTTTCATAGAAGCGTCATAGTGGCGAGTTTTGAGTAAAACCTACACATTTCTCTGGTTACCATGTTAAAATTTGCTTCTTTTGCTAAAACACAGCGGAGTTTACACAGCCGCACCACACTAACATGTTACGTAGACAGAATTGTGAGTGAATTCTGAGACAGTGGTTTATTAGAGAGAGGTACTGAGGAAAAGTAAGGTCAGTAGCTTATGAAAAGGCTTGATACAAAAAAGAAGTATAATATATTCACTTAAATTGTTCCAAAATCCAAAACATTCCTCATTTCACCAGTTATCGATGGCTCTTAAGAATTACATTCATTTATCAAAAAAGTCTGTAGTTAGTGGAATAACACAGTAGATAATGAAGTTTTATGTAATGATGATATGGCAAAATCATCATGAAACTTTGCCAAAGTCATATGTGTGTGAATATATTTAAGTGGACAAGCAGTTGCACAGGTGCATATCCACTCTCTCGTCTTCAGCCTCGGTTGGCAGTGGATCGCAAGGCCGATACGACTGCCTACAGGCAGAGGAAGCAGAGATGACCGCATGTCAGTAGGAGTATCCTGACATACGCCCTTAAGGCATATCACAGATGGCTTGCTTCATCGATACAGGAGCCGTGAGTATTTGCCTAGCGACGTTACCCGCCTCCTACACCGACGACTTATGACAGGGGATGGTAGGTAAAAGGACAAGGCTAGGACAGAATGAGTATAGAAATATGGGGATAGATAGGACGTTGTGGGACACACTTTGTTTGGCTCCTCCCCTGCGGCCTGTCCACCTTGGGTGACCCTTCTTGTAGCTAAGCTACCACCGGCATAGCCCTCCAGATCCAGAACACGCAAACCCCTTCGCCCGCACGGACAGTGCTGCGTTAAGGCGGTGTCCCCTGAGGAGGACTGGCAAAATACTGTCCTCTTTGCGTGATATCATTTGCCAAAATATCATTTCGATATCTGAAACCGCTTATGAAATGTGTGGAATGTTGTGGATATTTCACTCTGGCTTTATAGCTGGCGCGGCCCGATCGCAAATGAGTATGCTACATCAGATCAATATTTTCTAGATTGGTCACAGATAGATACCCCTACCCAAGTCTAAGGAAAAATTCAATATTTAGTTAAATTTCATAAGCAGCAATGCAATATGCACCAACCGCAAAATTATAGTGACCACTAGTTTTCTTTGCAAACTTTTCCAAATTTCACGCAATGTCTTAGTTCCACGAAAATATCACAATAACTATGACTGTTCGACCGGCCGCTGTGACCGAGCGGTTCTAGGCACTTCAGTCTGGAACCACGCGGCTGCAACGGTCGCATCCTGCCTTGGGCATGGATCTGTGTGATGTCCTTAGGTTAGTTAGGTTTAAGTAGTTCTAAGTCTAGGGGACTGATGACCTCAGATGTTAAGTCCCATAGCGCTTAGAGCCATTTGAACCATTTTTGAACTATGACCGTTAACCAGATATTGGGCACATCATCATGACTCAGACGTATAAAGCTATAAGTAAAGCAAAAATGAATTCTTGTACCGAATAGTTTCTGTAAAACCGTCTGAGTAAGACATCAGGACGTCCGCCTCGATTATGTCATCACTGATCGGCCGAAAGGTGGAACCCAGTTGTTGGCCCCCAAATGGTTCAAATGGCTCTGAGCACTTAGCACTACGTACACCTAACTAACCTAAAGACATCACACACATTTATGCCCGAGGCAGGATTCGAACCTGCGACCGTAGCAGTCGCGCGGTTCCGGACTGAAGCGCCTAGAACCGTTCAGCCGCAGCGGCCGTCTGTTGCGCTCTTATTTTCGCGCTGTTAATATGTACTATGAAAATGTCTGAGGCTGCTTACGGTTCCGCAGTGAAACACGCGTTTGGAACACGGTTAAAAAGTGTCAAGAAATAGGTTGTTCTTAATGTTTTTCATGAATACACAGGGATAATTAGCTTAGAACTTTTTCGAGGGGCATTACATACAGTTGGGACACTAACGCAGATTGTGTTTATAGCGGTATTGGTAGCGTAATAGACTGTAAGTAAACTGCAGGCTATGGTTCGCTGGTTCAAGTCTTGCTTTAGTCATTTTTTTCTCGTTCAACTTGAAATACGTACATCTTGTAATTGTAAAGATTATCATCATTTGTTATAAATAGTCCGCAGCTCGTGGTCGTGCGGTAGCGTTCTCGCTTCCCGCGCCCGGGTTCCCGGGTTCGATTCCCGGCGGGGTCAGGATTTTCTCTGCCTCGTGATGAGTGGGTGTTGTGTGATGTCCTTAGGTTAGGTAGGTTTAAGTAGTTCTAAGTTCTAGGGGACTGATGACCATAGATGTTAAGTCCCATAGTGCTCAGAGCCATTTGAACCATTTGTTATAATTAATGCACGTCTTCTTGTTTCTAATTACATATTGCACGCGAAATTCCTGTTTTCACTTCAAATATAAATTCTTAATTATCGATATTTTATGAAAGACTGTGAATAAAGGTTGCTTAAATTAAGAAAACGTAACAGTCCAATTTTTAAGGCAAGAATGAAAAACTAAATACTCTTTATTTGGACTATGTCCATTGTTTTACACCACGGATGTACGTAAGTGTCGTAGAAATACAGAAAACAATCATTTTCACGGCATCGAGCACACCATACAAATGCTGCATTTTTACATTTGCCGTATGAACTCAACGGAACTGATCTGGAGCAAAGTTAAGGGATTTGGCCCGAGAAATAACAAGACTGTTAAACTGCCAGACATACTGGAACTAACGCACGCAGCTTTTTCACATGTCACTGACGAATACTGACGGGATTAGGAACAGCACCCCATAAAAGGAGAAAATGCGGCGTCTGCGTCGCTTCATGGGTTCTATTGTTGATCGACTTGTTATCAATGTAGCAGATGACAGTCCTAGAACTGAGACGTATTTCTTGGACTCGGATAAGGAAGGAGCTAAAAGATTACCTGACGACTGATTATTACCTTCATTGGCTTCAATATTCAACAGTACAGTGAAATCCTTGCAGCGCGCTTTTGCATCATATTGTTTCATTGTTCGTCTCTTTCTACACCATTGCAGGTTGGTTGGACCGCTGGCTGGCCAGTGCCGTCCGAGTTCAATGCGCCGGTAAAGCTGTTGCCCCGCGTTATCGCTCAGTCTATGTGCGTGTAACACAACATAAAACTTATAACTACGATCATACTTGACTGTACTGGTCACAGGTTGGCTTCCGCTCCGCGTCAAACGCAAAGTAGGAGGTTAGAATAACGGGAGATGCCGCACCTGCGTCGAGCACAGCCGTCGATTGAAGCCTAGGACACCATCTTCCTGAGCCCAGAAAGTGAGTTTCGGTTAACGTACTGGGCGACACTTGCCCTCTTGGCTTTCATACGACTAATTAGCATTCATTTATGAGTAAATGCTTTGATGCAGTATAAAGTACCACTGTAATGCTGCATTAGTACACACTCGATACCAAATGATATGAGCACACAAATATGGCGGCAGTGGCTTCGCTTTCGCGGTATAAGGGCATCTCACGTTATTCTAACCTCCTTGGTCGCACCCCACCCGTGCAATCGTGCAACATTGTAAACAAACCAGTTCCAGACATGGTCCACGTATAAGAAACGAAGAATACTTTCCCGCGTTACATAGTACGTATCTGATCCACACCACATGCTCCAGCCATTGCCTACCCTGGGAACTGGCAACGCTGGGATAAGCGCTACGCTTGACTACTGCGTCTGCTTCTGACTCTCCTTCGGAGAAACTGCATGCTTGAAAAACTGTAGCTGTCGCTTCTTAACGTAACACTTGTCGTGTCTGCTTTACGCCAGCATAATTAACAGTATATAGGTAAAGTAACCTCTTCATTTAATAACTACAGTGCGTTTAAAATGTGACTTTTGACAGTTCAGTACGGTGGGAATGGTATGTAGCGTAGTTGCCAGTGTGTGCTGGACGTGGAACCTGTCAAGCCTGTGGTGTCGCCGCCAGACACCACACTTGCTAGGTGGTAGCTTTAAATCGGCCGCGGTCCATTAGTACTTGTCGGACCCGCGTGTCGCCACTGTCAGTAATTGCAGACCAAGCGCCACCACACGGCAGGTCTAGAGAGACGTACTAGCACTCGGCCCCAGTTGTACGGACGACTTTGCTAGCGACTACACTGACGAAGCCTTTCTCTCCTTTACCGAGAGATAGTTAGAATAGCCTTCAGCTAAGTCCATGGCTACGACCTAGCAAGGCGCCATTAACCATTTCTAGAGAGAGTCTCACTTGTATCATCAAGAATGCTGTATACAAATGATGGATTAAAGTTAAGTATTCCTGGAGCTACGTACTTTTCTTTATAGCATTCATTACGTATCCTGTTCCAGACCTCACGCCCGTCTGCGTTAGATTATAGCGTGCATTTCGGCCCCCTCTATCTACAAGGTGTTGGCACATTTGCCAACACATCAAAGCCAACTTCCAATGTACGTCTTCTGTTGATTCGTTGATCTGGATGTGCAGACGTTAGCGGCTAGTAGGAATATAATGAGACTCTTGTTTCGTTGTATCTACGACATGGATATTTATACTTCGATCGTGGACTCTGAAATGCAGATTTGTTAGTTTTAATTTACTGTGAACAAGTCCACAGTGAAACTAAACCACAGTGAGGTTTATGAAGGCTGAAGCTGATCTATAAATCTTCTACATTATGGATCAAGTTTACCGACTATAAACGTAATAAACGAACACTGGGTGGCACTTGTAATCGGATCGTCATAGAACTCTGCAGCGCGGGCACAAACACACACACACACACACACACACACACACACGTCCTATATCAGAAAAATTTATGAACCGTGTTGCATTATTTAGCGTTATAATAATTTTTTTTTATCTCTCCCATGAGGCGCCGCCTTATCGTAGCACTGTCCGTGTGGGCGGGAGAGTTTGTGTGCTCCAAGGAAACTGAGAGCTATATCGGCGGTAGCGTAGCTACTGGCAGGTCCAACCTAGCCGAGCAGGTCTCAGCAGAGGAGCCAGACAAAGTGTGCCTCACAACGACCCGTCTTATATCCTATATCCTATTCCCTACCCTCTCCTCAGTTACCATTCCTTCTCTTTCTCTAATTACCTTAACACACCACTGCCTTGTGGTTGGTCTCGGGAGGGATGAAGGCTAAGGGAGAAAACCCTGAAAGAAAATCTGGAGTGGGGCCCCAAAGGCGGTTGGAAGGCGTACTACGTCCCCTTTCGGCAGCTCCTACAACCGAAGTGATACCAGACGTATTGGCTTGCCTTTCCTCTGGATATTATCATTTAGGTCGAGAGGGAGACCGTGATGATTGGGCAACTCACGTGTCTTCATATTTATCGCTCAGGCTTGTAGCATCCTGGAGAGGACACTTCAGCGACGTCCAAGGACTTCGGCACAACACGGGAAGAGGCAGTTACCGGTTATAAGTTCTGTCTGATTGGCGTAAGGCTCGAGTGCCAGGGCCACTTCCGACGGTGGGAGAGATCATTGCATCTCATTGGACAGCTACCGCCCGCCTCAAGCTGGGCAGCCCCCAGCCAATAAGGTGCTGTCCCGCCACTATTCGCCTGCTTCACGGGGTGTGTGGAGCTTAGAAGTAATCTTCGACAAGCGGGTTGATATAGTACACCTACCAACAACAAAAATGAAATAATAAAGAAATCACTATTTCGTATTGCCACCTGGAATGTTAGGACCATGTGTCCAAGGTACATTGACGATGCCCAAGTGGTTGATTTCATCCGTAAGACTGCCGTAATTGACAGAGAGCTCCATCGTTTGAATGTAGACATCGCGGGACTGCAGGAGACGCGGGCTCTATCAGGGAGGATAATTACACATTCTTCTGGCAGGGGAAGTCTCAAGACGAGCCAAGACTTCATGGCGTAGGATTTGCTGTTAAAAGCGCCCTCCTGGACTGTACTGTGCCACCATCCGGTGGAACAGAGCGAATTATTGATTTGAAAATATGCTCCTCAAGTGGCACTGTCAACATCCTAAATGTGTACGCTCCTACCTTATCATCCAGCATGGAAGAGAAGGATCTGTTTTATGACTTACTCAGTGACAGAATAGCCAATGTACCTAGCACTGAGACACTGTATATTCTAGGGGACTTTAATGCTAGAGTTGGATCAGATAACGACATATGGCCGAATTGCCTGGGACATCATGGTGTGGGAAAAATGAATGAAAATGGCCAGAGACTGCTTGAAGTTTGCTGCTTTTATGGACTCTGTATCACAAACACATATTTCCAGCTTAAGGATCAGCACAAGGTCTCTTGGAGACACCCGCGCTCTCATCACTGGCATCAACTTGACTTAGTTTTGGGTTGAACACTATCTCGAGTTGTATGCAGCCGAGAATGAAGTTAGCAAGGATGCATGTGACGCCATCAAACAAATGCCAGTTATGGAAGAACTAGATGCAATGCCTACTATGGAATAACTTAGTAGAGAAATAGATTCTCTTGCTAACGGAAAGGCCCCAGGTGAAAATGGGATCCCTGCAGAGGTTATTAAGTATAACAAGTCTGTTCTTCTCAAACATTTATATTCACTTATCACAACCAGCTGGGAAGAAGGTTATGTCCCGATGAGTATGCGGAATTCGAGGATAGTTACTCTATGTAAACAGAAAGGGAACAGAAGTAACTGTAACAATTACCGAGGCATTTCATTACTAAGTGTAGCCGGGAAAGCTTATGCAAGAGTCATCCTAATGCGATTACAGATCTTAGCTTCCAGAATCTACCCAAAATCTCAGTGTGGCTTCAGGCCCGGCCGATCAACCGTAGATATGATCTTCTCCTTAAGACAGCTACAAGAGAAATGTCGTGAGCAGCAGAGGCCACTTTATATTGCTTTCATTGACCTTGTTAAAGCGTTTGATTTAGTGAGCAGAAATGGGCTTTTCAAACTGTTGCAGAAGATTGGATGCCCACCTAAACTAGTCCAGATAATTGTCTCTTTCCATGAGAAAACACAAGCAACAATTTGCTTCAACGGTAAAACATCAGAAGCATTCCCTGTTAATAGCGGTGTGAAACAGGGGTGTGTGTTAGCTCCTACATTATTTGGGATTTTCTTTTCCCTTCTGCTCAGATTTGCCTTTGAAGACTGTGAGTAGGGAGTGTATCTACATACGAGGTCTGATAGAAATCTTTTCAACATTGCTCGCCTCAAGGCCAAGACCAAAGTAAATACAGTTGTTATCCGTGAGTTGTTATATGCGGACGATGCAGCTCTAGTAGCGAACACAGAAGATGAGCTGCAGTATATAATCAACAAATTATCAAATGCCTGTGAAAAGTTTGGTCTACTCATCAGCCTTCAAAAGACTAAGGTCATGGCGCAGAGCACTACCAACCTTCCATCCATTAGCATTGATGGCAATCCTCTCCAGATAGTTGATGAGTTTACCTACTTGGGATCCACAATATGTAGCAACTTGTCCATGGACACTGAAATTACTAACAGAATCGCAAAGGCATCATCTGTCATGGCTAGATTGAAAAACAGAGTATGGAACAACGGACTGCTTACCACAAAAACTAAATTAAAAGCCTACAAGGCTTGTGTTATAAGCACCCTTCTCTATAGCAGTGAGACATGGACAACTCTTTCTAGGCATGAATCTCGACTCAACAGCTTCCATCTCCGCTGTCACCGGAAGACCCTTCAGATCTCTTGGAGAGATAGAGTACCCAACACCGAAGTCTTTCATCGTGCAAGCACAACCAGCATCTTTGCACTCCTGAGTCATCGACGTCTAAGATGGTTGGGACATGTCAGGCGCATGGATCCTGAACGGATACCGAAACAGCTGCTGTACGGCGAACTTCAGGAAGGTGTGAGGCCAGTGGGACGAACGCATCTTCGTTTCAAGGATGTCTGCAAGAGAGACCTGACCAAGACCAGAATCAATCCAAGTCGCTGGGAAAGCATTGCAGATGACCGTGTCAAGTGGCGAGTAACTGTGCGCAACGGCGTCAAGCTTTCAGAGGACGAACGCACACAGGAACAAATCAGGAAGAGGACAAAGCGAAGAGACAGAGCGGCTTCTGCTCGAAGTCCCTCCAATTTCACATGTCCAAACTGCACTAGGGACTGCCACTCTCGAGTGGGACTTTTAAGCCACAGCAGACGCTGCAGACTCTGAACCAAGCATGCTACACCATCATCCCTCAAGGATGGACGGATGCCACTTAATAATTTTAACTCTTAAGGCAAATTTCGCTTTCGTGCATTGTATTACCTACACAGGAAAAATATTCACATCAACACCCTCGAGCTTTCATTTATTCTGGTCACATACAGATTTATAAATTCTGAATTATACCCTGCGGTTAAAGGTAGACCTCAGACTTTTCTGAACCCTTCCGCGCCTTAACCTACAGTGCAGTAGACGTTCTTCATTTTTTTATCGACATCCTAGACTCAAATCATTTATGACTCCGGCATTCTTTCATTTATGACTTATAATTTTAATAAGTTCACCGTTTGCGCAGCCAATTGCGACTGTCGGCGAAGAGTGAACGACCCGATCTTAAAGAAGACAGTCTCATAATTTTAGTTTATGATCACAAGTTGCCGTCACGGAGGAATGGGCTACGAAGTGACCTAGCCGTCCCAGACGCGATATTTGTTTCTTTGAGCTATATAAAAAACATACATACAGAGATATTTGAAGATACGCTCCGATACAGTGTTCATTTCGTTTCGAAATTGCTGCAAGTGTCTCTTCTTGACGGGAAATTATGTGGAATAAACTTTAATAAATTTTCCTACCTTCCACGTCTTCGTCGAGTGAAACAGCTTTTGTTCGATCGCGAAGGTATTTATTTTGCCGCATTGCCCATCCCCATTTATATGAAAACAATTTCCTGAAGATATTACGGAGAAATGGATAGAATACGCTTCCACTTTTCGAAAGAATTACCTCATTTTTTTATAACTTAAGTATTCATGCTTTAGAGGAAATCTGTATTTATTACACGTTACGGGGAGCAAACGTAATTTTCATAACCTATCATCTCTTGATACAAATGTCTTTCATTTACAGTGATTTAAATATCACATTATTGAAAGGAATGCAATCAGACTCAAAATAACTTCACTCGATTATTCGTGACGGCTTCGTAATTACCCTATTCAAAGTCATTCGAATTTTTTATAGCATTGTAATACGCTGTTGATAAATTAAAACGCATTCAAACTTTGTTACTCTAAAAATATTGCACCTGTTCTATTGAAAATACTTTCCCCGTAGTTTATTCTATGGAACAGTGGGAAGTTCACACTGTAAACCAAGCTGTCATACATATTCATTGGAATTACATCTTAGACAAATATCATCTTCGAGGATAGAGCTCTTTGTTCAGTCTGCGAGAAAACGCGCAGCTTGTTGGTGCTTTTGGTCATCGCCCTTGCCTAGTTGCAGGCCTTTGGTTTTTTATTGTGATGCGAACGCAAGGATGATTCATTGTCTTATATTTCGCCGCTACACGGGAACACCAGAAAAAGAAATGGTCGTTCTCTCAGTCTTGTGCTTTATTGTTCTTCCACCCGTACTGGGAATGTGGCTGAGAGAACGGCTTTATAAAGGTAACTTTCAAAATGTTGATTTATATTCAGTGCTAACAGTTTTAACGCGAGCGAAAATAAATCGAAGTCATTACTCAGAGGGAAGTTTAAGTATATAGGAGCTCACATATAGTATATATAATGGCTGTCAACTGGTTTTTTTGCAGGGAAGTAAAGTTTCGATCTTATGGATGTTAGACAAAATATCGTAGACGAAACATGTCTTGTCTGTTTTCGCGTATTATTGGGAGATTTATGAAAGGTTTTTCGATTCAGATAGTTGTGACAAGTTCGTTGTGGAATAGTGATTATTTTTTGTTATTGCATGGTTCCTTATGCGGCCGAGAGAGGGCTATTAACAGTGAAATTGACGTACGTGTTACGAAACGTCTCGCGGCATTGTTATGGGTTTAACTTGTAAGATTCTTCGAGATATGTTATTGTTTTAAAACCTTGAATAACGCTAAGTGATTTCGGTTATGAATATTCCATGAGTGATCGTGTACCAGTAGCTGCAATAGACATTTATAGTTCACGTTTCGCACAAAGAGTAATTCTTTGTCCTACAATACATATTTCATCATAATACGATACCATTTCGGACACAAATGCGATAGTCGATAAAGTCTACGTTCTTCCAGTCTTTCCTCCGGGTCATCTGTGTCTTTGATAATTATTATTCTGAATCTGCCATCGAATGAAAATTGTGTTGGGAAAGCCGAACAAAAACCGATTTAGGAACCATATTTTTTCAAGATTTTATTATTTATCTCTTTATGATAGAGCAGAATTGGTAAAATTACGATCCACAGATAACATAAAATTACATAAGAAGATTTTAAGGTGAAAGTTCTCACTTGCACGTTTTACTAACGTATCATATGTAAGGTATCATTCTGCAAGTATTATTTGTGATCGCTAGCGTAACAGCATTAAACAAGCTTTCTCGCCCACAGCGCTTCGGTGCTTTAGGAAGCACATTGTCATTTTCGTGCTACAGCTTTTTGGTTGAACTTCATTGTTGGTCCCGGCGGAAGATAAGTTGGAAACGATGAGGCAGGGCAGTGGTAGCGCCTCTGCCGGATAATCTACGAAGTAGTTTCGAACTGTCGCAAATGTAGCACACCTTACGGAAAATTACGAACTAAATGGAATATGTTGAGATCATGGAGGTACAATACCTCCATGGTTTAGATTCTGTTTCTTAAATAAATGGAATAACTTTAATTTGCAGCGGTACGTTGGTGTAAGGTTTATGCCGAGGGCGTCCGTTTTTTTCTCGTCTTGCTTTTGTTCTGGGGCAATTTCAGAGGTAGTAATTATGTAGACACATACGAGCACATATAAAATTCTGCATGTTAAATGAACAGAAATGATTTCTCAATTAATCGTTTCACACCTAAGAGCACAGCTTAAATTTGTTGCACGTTCAGGTCTACATCATACGGTACATGTACTGACCTACTAGTAGGCTAAGTCTCGTTGATATTTATCGAATGTCATTAGTTCCGCTATCTTACGTATGTAATGAGTCAATATTCGTCGTTGCGGACTCCTGGCCTATATTTCCATGCGTGTTTTATGTTTATTGTTCTGATAATATCAATTTTCAGCGTCCGATATACTATGATTTGTAGTGGTAGGTCTACTTTTTGGTCATATTTCAGTACCACAGTTATGAATGTAATATATGCCCATATCTTTTAATCACCTTCCCGGTCTTCTAATGTTTTACCGCGAATTTTTACTGGGAAGAATACATGTGTACAATCCGAAGAGCTATACGCAGTTTTTCGCAGATCTACGTTCATGGCATTAAATATAAACCAAAACTGGGTGTATGCAAATCCCAGATACGTTCGCAGAATAACTAGATTTACTGCATTGCATCGAAGACACAAAGATACAGTTTTTTTGTGCGGTATAAGATGATATTTACCAATAAAACAAAGGCCAAGAGTTATTGTTCACCTAATCTGCGGCTTGGTGTTTCATTTACTATGTAATGCAGGTTTCAGATAGGGCTAACTTGTCAGCATCATGAATACATTAATCGTATAATTAATATGAGGTTTTCCTACGAAAACTATGATTTGTAAGGTGCAGCTGTGGCTCGCAGAGGCAGTTTTCTTAAAATATACATTAGAGTTTAGACATACGAACATTACCGACGAATTCCGTAATGCGAATGTTGTTTTATATTTATGAATAGGGACAAGAAGCATTTAATACTACTTTAGAATCTAGCGCAGTTACTCTGCCACAGCATTTATTATTGCGACGAACTATCTTTCTAAACCGGAATGGCATTATGTGCCGCACAGGGTACTACACTTCAGAATGTATGTTTCTTCACTTTCGTGTAGCTTGATGAAAATTTACCAAAGACGGCGATGAAGACTGCTCTTGACATCATCTGTAGGAGAACAGAAACGCCCAAGGAAATAATTGAGCTTATTAGAGAAAGTTGTGGCGTCGGGATTTAACCCTATGCGCACTACCCGTGAACGATATACTGCAGAACTGTGTACTTCAATTTAAAAATAATGATTCACTTTAAAAATGCTGGAAATTAATGTTGTATTGCTAAGGAGGTAATAACAATTCGGTGAAGAATGAAATAATTTTAACGTAACTGATATACATCATGGCTTAAAGATACTTTATGTGAGTTGAGAATACACCTGTTCCATTTTCCGCAAGTAAGCGTTGTCTTTCTTTCGTTCTTCCTGGGATAAACACAACAGCATCCTGCTTCAGCATTATTCTCTTTTGAAATGTTTTTTATGGCTGTAACCTGAGCTTCTTTCACCAAAATATCAGTTTATCATCGACTATCGCATCCATATCATGACCATGGCTCTGAGCACTATGGGACTTAACATCTATGGTCATCAGTCCCCTAGAACTTAGAACTACTTAAACCTAACCAACCTAAGGACAGCACACAACACCCAGTCATATCATGACCATGATTGCACTCTTTTTGGTCTATTTCATTGCGTCCATATTCGTATCCACCTTCAGCAGCACTTTTGTATTCACAGTAATTTCCTGCGAGTCGTTTACCGATAATTTATCCCCCCGCTATTTTCAGCAAATTTGATTGATATAGTGTAAAGAATGTTACCCACCTCTTGCACCAGTATAATTTACAATTGTTACGGCTGTTGTTGGTGTGGTCTTCAGTCCTGAGACTGGTTTGATGCAGCACTCTATCCTGTGCAAGCTTCTTCATCTCCCAGTACCTACTGCAGCCTACATCCTTCTGAATCTGCTTAGTGTATTCATCTCTTGGTCTCCCGCTACGGTTTTTACCCTCCACGCTGCCCTCCAGTGCTAAATTGGTGATCCCTTGATGCCTCAGAACATGTCCTACCAACCGACCCCTTCTTCTAGTCCAGTTGTGCCACAAACTCCTCTTCTCCCAGATTCTGTCCAGCACCTCCTCATTAATTACGTGATCTACCCATTTAACCTTCAGCACTCTTCTGTAACAGCACATTTCGAAAGCTTCTATTCTCTTCTTGTCTAAACCATTTATCATCGATGCTTCACTTCCATACATGGCTACACTCTAAACAAATACTTTCAGAAACGACTTCCTGACACTTAAATCTATACTCGATGTTAACAAATTTCTTTTCTTCAGAAACGCTTTCCTTGTCGTTGCTAGTCTACATTTTATATTCTCACTACTTCGACCATCATCAGTTATTTTGCTCCCCAAATAGCAAAACTTCCTTACTACTTTAAGTGTCTCATTTCCTAATCTAATCCCCTCAGCATCACCCGACTTAATTCCACTACATTCCATTATCCTCGTTTTGCTTTTGTTGATGTTCATCTTATACCCTCCTTTCAAAACACTGTCCATTCCGTTCAACTGCTCTTCCAAGTCCTTTGCTGTCTCTGACAGAATTACAATGTCATCGGCGAACCTCAAAGTTTTTATTTCTTCTCCATGGATTTTCATAGCTACTCCAAATTTTTCTTTTGTTTCCTTCACTGCTTGCTCAATATACAGATTGAATAACATCGGGGATAGGCTACAACCCTGTCTCACTCCCTTCCCAACCAATGCTTCCCTTTCATGCCCCTCAACTCTTATAACTGCCATTTGGTTTCTATGCAAATTGTAAATAGCCTTTCGCTCCCTGTGTTTTACCCCTGCCACCTTCAGAATTTGAAATAGAGTATTCCAGTCAACATTGTCAAAAGCTTTCTCTGGCTGGTTCAAATGGCTCTGAGCACTATGGGACTTAACTTCTGAGGTCATCAGTCCCCTAGAACTTAGAACTACTTAAACTTAACTAACCGAAGGACATCACACACATCCATGCCCGAGGCAGGATTCGAACCTGCGACCGTATCGGTCACGCGGATCCAGACTGTAGCGCCTAGAACCGCTCGGCCACACCGGCCGGCAAGCTTTCTCTAAGGCTACAAATGCTAGAAACGTAGGTTTGCCTTTCCTTAAACTTTCTTCTAAGATAAGTCGTAGGTTCTGTATTGCCTCACGTGTTCCAACATTGCTACGGAATCCAAACTGATCTTCCCCGAGGTCGGCTTCTACCAGTTTTTCCATTCGTCTGTAAAGAATTCGCTTTAGTTTTTTTGCAGCTGTGACTTATTAAACTGATAGTTCGGTAATTTTCACACCTGGCAACACCTGCTTTCCTTGGGATTATTATTATTATTATCATTATTAGTATTGGACACTAGCTTAGTTTTATATCGCTATAAATGCCGCGGGGTTTGTCCGAGCGGTCTAGGCGCTGCAGTCATAGACTGTGCGGCTGGTCCCGGCGGAGGTTCGAGTCCTCCCTCGGGCATGGGTTTGTGTGTTTCTCCTTAGGCTAATTTAGGTTAAGTAGTGTGTAAGCTTAGGGACAGATAACCTTAGCAGTTAAGTCCCATAGGATTTAACACACATTTGAACATTTTTATCCCTATAAAAACTTGGTAAAAGTTGAAGTGTGGGAATAAATGCTTACAGTAACACTGTACTGCAACACGTGGTGTTCAAACATGCCGCTAGTGATAAACCATTTCAGACAGGTATGAAGCTGCTACCGGATAGGTCCCCTCTTACCCAAAGATTAGATGGAATGTCAAAAAGAACAAACTGCCGCACTCTGTTAGAAACATTAAGAAGACAAATGAATAACGACCATAATATTTCAGACAGCGTTCCAGATTAGTGACGTGGCGCGTATGTTGGCAGGCCTGCCGGCGTACGACCTGACGGGGCTGGTGGGCGAGACGGTGACGTTGCCGTGCAAGGTGGACACGGACCGCTGCGGGGACCTGCACTCCATCAAGTGGTACCGCGGCTCCGCCCGCATCTTCGTCTTCAGCGACCGCGCCCGGATCTCCAGGCCCGAGGGCGAATACACCGAAAGGTAGGCACTAGCCGTATCTCAACTCTCATGCCTCTCACACCTTTCAAATACCGAGACTAATGCTATCATTAAACGTGACAAAAAAATTACACAAGTTCTGTCGCGAAATAAGTGGAACATAATACGGGGTGATTCAAAAAGGACTGTACAACTTCGAAAATTCATATAAATTAATACATAGTACCTGCAGAGGTGATTGTAATGTCAATTTGTTCGGAAATACACCAAGTTTTGTCTCGCGTGGTTCGCTAGTGCCGAATCACACCGTAAGGAGCGCTAGCTGCAATTGCGTTAAAGATGGCTTCATCGGACTCGAGCGTGCTAGCTGTGTGGTTTGGTTTTAAGAATCGAAGTCGGCGACAACAGTTCAGCGTAATTTTCGTACCAAATACGCTAAAGATCCCCCTAGTAGACCTAAATTTATGGGTGGCATAAATGTTTTGTGGAAACAGGGTGCTCGGTAAGACATGGGGAATCATCAGGTCGTCCAAGCACATCTGACGCAGTCGTTAAGCCAGTGAGGCAACGTTTTGTCAACAGCCCTCCGAAATCGACCCGGCGTGCACTCGCGAACTGCAAATCCCACAGACGACTGTGTTGAGAAACAGTTTACATTTGAAACCGTGCAGATTGACGACCGTACAAGCAATAAAAGACACTGATAAAATTGCTCGCAAGAACTTCTGTGGGGATATGTTAAATCGATTACGTAAGGATGAACATTTCTTGGGCAAAATCATCTTTTCTGACGAGTCGGCTTTTCACTTAAATGGCAAGATTAACACCCACAACTTTAGAATTTGGGGCAATGAAATCCATGTCAAACATTGCAACCTGTTGGTGATGGCCTTAAACTGAACGTTTTTTGAGCAGTGAGCAAGAACAAAGTGTACGGCCCCCTTTTTTTTCGTGAGAGAACCATCAATTGGATAGTGTACCTGGATATGTTACAACAATTTTTGATACCACAGATCGATGAGGATGACCAAGAACGAAATGTTTGCTTCATGGTGGTGCACCACATCACTAATTGGCTGACGTCCGGGATTTTGTCAGTGACCGCTTTCCAGGTCAGTCGATTGGCTGTGATGTTCCAATTGCTTGGCCCCCACGTTCCCCAGACCTGACGCTACTGGATTTTTTTTATGGGGATTCATCAAGGATATTGTGTTTGTACCTCCTGTGCCGGTTTGTCTACCTGAACCTAGAGCAAGAATTTACGCCGCCACTGAACAAGTTACACCTGCAGTGATACAGCGAGTTTGGGAAGAAATTGACTTCCGATGGGATATGTGCAGGATAACCAACTGTAGCCACATATAACATCTTCAGTTTAACGTAAAAAAAACTTGATGTGTTTCCCTACATAGTAACACTAAACTCAGCTCTATATCTTCTTTCAATTAATTTACATGATTTTTTAAAGTTATAAAGTCCTTTTTGAAACACCCTGTATATACTAGAATGAAAACTGCCCCTATCACAGTGCAAGAAAAGGCGAAAGGCGATTATGGCCAGGGGTAGAATTATGGGTATAAAAGAAGGGAACTAGCTTTTCCACAATCTGGCATTTAAATCAAAACATATTGACACTCTCATGCGCCCTTTTAGTCGTATCAGTGTCATTTAATGTAATTCATCAACCCCCAGAAATTTAGTCCCCTCCCCCCCCCCCCCCCCCGGAAAATCTTTTTTAGCAGTTCAGCTATACGATATTATGTATTGTTTACCAAGGCTGGCGAATCTTCTGGATTTTTGATTCGCCTTTTTAAGCCATGATGGAGCATTTTTCATTCTGATTTACTCTACCATAATTTTGGCATTAGATCGTCAGAGCTTGGCAACCGATGCAGATTGTTGTTGACTCGGGTACAGCCTTTTCTAATCGACTTTCGAACTTAGTTGCTTGTATCGTGGCAACGAAGAAAGCTTTAAAAAAAAACATGATTATCATTACAGTTACTAGTCTTACCTTCTTACAAAATTTGAACCTGTTCCTGTAAGTTTGAAAAATGTAAGTGGTACTTATAAAAAATTCACAAAAATTTGTTTTTTTGCCCGTAAAATTCGAATGAAGCTAGATTTTTGGAAGATAGCTTTCAATTTTATCATAACAACGCATTTTTTTCCTTTGATACACTTTAAACCATTTCCGCGGGTTCAGTTCATGTAAGAACTCATTTACGTGCTGCATTATCTCGGTTTTAAGCCATCGTATCTCGGCAACGGATAAAGATAATTTGATAAAAATTTCGTTTTGACTTTATCCATTTGTCTACCTTCGTGCAATGTTTGAACTGATGCGTACAAGTTTACAGTATAGAAGTATAGAAGTGGCATGCTTCAAAAACCTCCCAGAGAAACATGTATTTTGCACGTACAATTCAAGCGAAGCAAATTTTATTATTACAGTTAAAACTTTTGTTTTGCGCGTAAAATCTGCACGCTGCACTCACAAATAGTGTCATTAACTGGGCATTAATTTCAGCCCAATTAAAATCGTTTGCAAAAGGAGTTAATTGAGTCGCACAATTTGCCTGGGTGCCTTTCCGGTTCGTAGTTCAAACTTTGCTTAATATGCTATAGCATAGCTGCTACAGCAAGACAGATATTCGAATGGTTAAACAAATGGCCGTTGGTCCAGGGTAAACCGAAAATTTTGCACCCCATGTTCTTAGCTCAGCCAGGAACCGGTCACTAAGACACTCCCCCCCCTCCCCCAATCCCAACCGCGATTCTGCATGCGGTCTTTTCATACATATTTGTTACAGCGCTACCATGCTAACGATTATGTAGCTGATAACAGGGCTCTCGGTAACATCAGCACGTGGCTTTCAGAGAACGGGTTAAAGTCGTTCTCACAAGGGACTTGTTTAGATTGTTAAGCACCAGACGCGGTTTACATCGTGATTGGTTCACACATAGGATCGAGCTCGTTTATGACATGGAATGTCATCCTCACAATGATTTGCAACTGCAACGCTCTCCGGCAACAGTTTTCGGCTGTATCTTACTCGGAGATCAGATAGTTTCTGTATAGACGTCGACATGCGAAAAATTCCTACGGTAACACTTTTAAACGGCGCATTTCCTCCCTTGCCCGTATGCTAGTTATGTTGTTCTGCCTGTAGTTTACATAAATAAAAACGTAAATATCCATCAACATGAGATTTTGAACAAATATCTTAAAGTTTGAGTTATGCAAGTATTTGTATTATTGTTCGTCATTAGAAATTCCAATTACCTCAATCTTATTTAAATCAGTAATCAACTTCCTCCTTTCCTCACATACTCCGGGGGCACAAATCCATAAACAAATCTTTGAACTTACGAGAATATGTAAGTGAATACATAGACTTAAAGGTAACCAAACGATCTTAATGCTCACTGACATTAGTTTTGCTACAAATAAACTTTTTGTAACTTCTAGTTGTGTCACGACCGCTCCTCCATCACTCACTTTGCCCAGCGACACGCTTCATCCGTCTACATCAGTCCCCATAAATACAGGATATTGCCAGCTCTTACACCTGAAACAGCTTAGTACCAGTGAATAGAAATAAGGTAAATAGCTCCATCGGCAATCACATGACGCCACAGTCTTCGCGCGGGGCTTTGTACTAGCGTGATTAGAAACAACCTGACACAAGTGAACATCAACCAGTTAGTGACAACTTTAACATAACACTCTCAAGCAGTCATTTAGCTTCTAACTCAAGGCACAATCCACTGAGGAGAAGACGTTGCCCACAAGGATGAACAAAGTGTCACGTAAATTAATGTCCAATGAGCATACGCACACGCACGCGCGCGCCGCGCACCGGTTTCCTTCCGTCTCCGTGCGTCTTTTCTTTCTCCTCACAACCATAAATATTCCCTCTTCCGAAGTCCGCCCACTGCACAGATAGTCTCCTTTTCCCCTCAGAGACGTTCAACATACATAAGCAGGGCAGCCCGGCCAACCCGGATCGGCTAGTGTGGATCTAAATCATCGTGCCGTACATGGCACAAAGTGCAGAGCAGCGGAACTGACACGGAATCCTTGTAAAGGTAAAAATTTTATTATTACAAGGTGGTCAAACGTCAGGGTAGTCAGTCATTTCAAAAAACTATGCCTATACCCTCACAAAGAATATTCTCAGCCTGAAAAAGAGCCCCGGCCGTTGTGACCGAGCGGTTCTAGGCGCTTCTGTCCGGAAACGCACTGCTGCTACGGTCGCAGGTTCAAATCCTGTCTCGGGCATGGATGTGTGTGATGTCCTTAGCTTATTTAGGTTTAGTAGTTCTAAGTCTAGGGGACTGATGACCTCAGATGTTAATCCCATGTGGTTGTTGTGGTCTTCAATCCAGAGACTGGTTTGATGCAGCTCTCCATGCTACTCTACCCTGTTCAAGGTTCTTCATCTCCCAGTACCTACTGCAACCTACATCCTTCTGGGTCTGTTCAGTGTATTCATCTCTTGGTCTCCCTCTACGATTTTTACCCTCTACGCTGCCCTCAATACTAAACTGGTGATCCCTTGATGCCTCAGAATATGCCCTACCAACCGATCCCTTCTTCTAGTCAAGTTGTGCCATAAATTTCTCTTCTCTGCAATTCTATTCAATACCTCCTCATTGGTTATGTGATCAACCCATCTAATCTTCAGCATCCTTCTGTAGCACCACATTTCGAAAGCTTCTATTCTCGCCATGTGCAAACTATTTATCGTCCACGTTTCACTTCCATGCATGGTTACACTCCATACAAATACTTTCAGAAACGATTTCCTGGCACTTAAATCTATACTCGATGTTAACAAATTTCTCTTCTTCAGAAACACTTTCCTTGCCATTATCAGCCTACATTTTATATCCTCTCTACTTCGACCATCACCAGTTATTTTGCTCCCCAAATAGCGAAACTCATTTACTACTTTAAGCGTCTCGTTTCCTAATCTAAATCCCGCAGCACCACCCGACTTAATTCGACTACATTCCATTATCCTCGATTTACTTTTGTTGATATTCATCTTATACCCTCCTTTCAAGACACTGTCCATTCCGTTCAGCTGCTCTTGCAACTCCTTTGCTGTCTCTGACTGAATTACAATGTCATCGGCGAACCTCGAAGTTATCATTTCTTCTCCATGGATTTTAATTCCTACGCCGAATTTTTCTTTTGTTTCCTTAACTGCTTGCTCAATATACAGATTGAATAACATCGGGGATAGGCTACAACCCTGTTTCACTCCCTTCCCAACCACTGCTTCCCTTTCATGCCCCTCGACTCTTATAGCTGCCATCTGGTTTCTGTACAAATTGTAAATTTTATCCCTGCCACCTTAAGAATTTGAAAGAGAGTATTCCAGTCAACATTGTCAAATGCTTACTCTAAGTCTACAAATGCTAGAAACATAGGTTTGCCTTTCCCTAATCCATCTTCTAAGATAAGTCGTAGGGTCAGTCCCATGAGTCCCATAGTGCCTGAAAAAGAGCAGTGTGACTGGTCCGCTTTGTCATTTCACCGGCTACGTGTAGGTTGTTGGAGTACCCTGTCTTAATGTCCGCCGGCCTGGGTGGCCGAGCGGTTCTAGGCGCTTCAGTCTGGAACCGCGCGACCGCTACGGTCGCAGGTTCGATCCTGCTTCGGGCATGGATGTGTGTGATGTCCTTAGTTAGGTTTAAGTAGTTCTAAGTTCTAGGGGACTGATGAGCTCAGATGTTAAGTCCCATAGTGCTCAGAGCCATTTAAACCATTTTCTTAATGTCCATCTACATAAGTTAGGACGATTCGCATGTTCGTTTGCTTCAGCTGTTGATGGAGATAGATGTGATAGGGATGGGACCTACACTGAAGAGCCAAAGAAACTGGTACACCTGCCTAATATCGTGTAGGCCTCCCCCGAGCATGCAGAAGTGCCGCAACACGACGTGGCCTAGACTCTGCTAATGTCTGAAGTAGTGCTGGAGGGAATTGACACCTTGAATCCTCCAGGGCTGTCCGTAAACCCGTAAGACTACAAGGGGGATGCAGATCTCTCCTGAACAGCACATTGCTCAGTAATATTCATGTCTGGGAATTCGGGTGGCCAGCGGAATTGCTTAAATGCAGAAGAATGTTCTTGGAACCACTCTGTAGCAATTCTGGACGTGCGGGGTGTCGCATTGTTCTGCTGGAACTGTCCAAGTCCGTCGGAATGCGCAGTAGACATGAATGGATGCAGGTGACCAGACAGAATGCTTACGTGCGTGTCACCTGTCAGAGTCGTATCTAGACGCTTCATGGATACCATATCACTCCAACTGCACACACCCTACACAATTACAGAGTCTCCACTAGCTTGAACAGTCCCCTGCTGAGATGCAGGGTCCATGGATCCATGAGGTTGTCTCCATACCCGTACCGGTCCATCGCTGTATACAGTTTGAAATGAGACTCGTCCGACCAGACAACATGTTTCCAGTCATCAACAGTCCAGAGTCGGTACTGACTGGCCCAGGCGAGGTGGAAAGCTTTGTGTCGTGCAGTCATCAAGGGTACACGAGTGGGCCTTCTTCTCCGAAAGCCCATATCGATGATGTTTCGTTGAATGATTCGCATTTGTTGATGGCCTAGCATAAAAATCTGCAGCAATTTGCGGAAGGGTTGCACTTCTGCCACGTTGAACGAGTCTCTTCAGTCGTTGTTGGTCCTTTTCTTGAGGATCTTTTTCCGGCCGCAGCGATGTTGTAGATTCGATGTTTTACCGGATTTCTAATATTCACGGTACACTCGTGGATTGGTCGTATGGGAAAATCTCTACTTCATCGGTTCCTCGGAGATGCTGTGTCCCATCACTCGTGCGCCGACTATAACATCACGTTAAGGTCACTTAAATCGTAATTATGTGCCATTGTAGCAGCAGTAACCGATCTAACAACTGCGCCAGACACTTCTCTTATACAGGTATTCCCGACGGCAGTGCCGTGTACTGCCTGTTTACATATCTCTGTATCTGAATACGCATGCCTATAACAGTTTCTTTGGCGCTTCAGTGTACGTTGGTGGAGAATATGTAAGACCCTTGCTTAACCCGTGCCACGTTGTCTAGATGTTAAACTATTGCTTTCACTTAACTGGTTGAAGAGAATGACAAAAAGTTGTCGTGTTGGTTGACGTATATTGGGATTAACAAACACCACTGACTTCTAATGTACTCTACTTTTTAGTTTGTTACTATCAGTAGGCCTTGTTCCTTTAAAAAGTGTATATTTGCACAAAAAATCCTCTTTCTAAGTCTTATTACAACCTGTTCAGTGGTTTTAAATACGAGCTTCTGACTATCAATTTATTCTATGAAAACTGCTCATGAGTAGCAACTTTCCAATTCCGCAATATTTGCGTGCCTGTTTTAGGCGATTCACCCTGTATATTCAAGACTTTGTGGTGGCCTTTTGCGTCAGGTCCTGTCTTCTTGCCTGTTCTGTAAACAGACGATCCCATTACCAAGGGACGGTAACATGATGATGGTAGAGACTTGAATTCTGTTAAAATGTCTAAGAGAGCGTAGAGTTACGTTTTATTCGTGATGCCAGCGCAGTGCTTGTGGGTACAGATCACTTGGGCTATCCTCCTAGGGGCAATCCTGCATTTATGTTCTACTCTGTAAGAAAAAATATTTAGTAATATTATTCTGGCATACAAGTCTAAATATGGTTAGCAAGATTGTAGTTAATTCTGTTGCTGTTAAAAATTGCTGATAAAATTTTTGAGGCTGATAGTAGCACCTATCTTGTGTTGGTCCGCACTCTTTACTGTCTGCATATTGTATTTGTAGGCGTATTTCCTCTGTTTCACTGCATGTTTCGGGCAGTTCTCGCTATTCAGAAATTTAACGTTTCCATGAGACAACCTTCAAGTAATTCACATTTTAATCGTTATTATACTGTTTTGAGCGCTTGTCTGTGCCGCTCTTCTTCCTAAGCTTTTTTACTATTCTGTTATTATTATTACGGCAATTTTATGAGAAACTTACTTGTTATTTCCCTATAAATATAAACTTTCTGACGGTAATGACCGTGTCATCTGGTGTCTTATACAGAAAAACAGCAATATTTATACCTATAATAACTTTTATTCTCCAAAATAAGAAAACTTAATATTTCTGTCGTATGTATCTTTCTGCGTCTGATAAAAGTCTGCGTTTCTGTGCTCTGTCCATAATTTATTTGTGAAAGAACCAACAGGCCGGGAGCTGACTTCTACAAGCAGCTGCCTAGCAAGGATGTCAATTAGTTGTAGGGGAGACGGTTCCTTGTAAGTAAAACGCCGGCTGTCATGTTTTCTCGACAGGTGCCAAGAGAGTTCGTGTTGCACGACGGACGTAGGTGGCCTGAGGAAGCCCCCAGGTAATCCAATAAGCGACTGACAGCGCCAAGAAGCCTAGAGCATGGAACAGTTCCCTATAACAGAGGGAAAATGTGAAACAAACAGACGGAGGCTTAAATGCACAATTAACCGACGATGGACGGCACCGGCAGAAACAGTAACGGACGTAACGTAGCTGGTCTGAAAAGCAAAAACTTGGAGAGAAATTAATTTCCCCTCAATGAATCATTGCAAGCAAACAAGGATCGCCGTGAGAAAAACGGCCAGCATTTCATTTTTTTCGATTCGTTGCATATAATAGATGTTGGGCAACTGATAAGTTCTATTTTCTAGATTTGTAAACATTGTTTGTAATACATTGTCATCTAGCAATCAAGACACAGTCATACTGAATGTCTTCTCAAATGCGGATCAATTGAAACGTCCGATGTACCGGAAGGAAGCGTGATTAGACTGTTGTTGCTTCCGATATACACAACGTGATCAAAAGTATCCCGACACCCCCAAAAACATGCTTTTTCATATTAGGTGCATTGTGCTACCATCTACTGCCAGGTACTCCACATCAGTGACCTCAGTTTTCATTAGACATCGTGAGAAAGCGGAATGTGGCGCCCCGCGGAACTCACGGACTGCGAACTTGGTCAGGTGACCGGGTGTCACTTGTGTCATACGTCATACGTCCACACTCCTAAACAGCCATAGGTCCGCTGTTACCGATGTGATAGTGACGTGGAAACGTACAGCACAAAAGCGTATAGGCCGACCTCGTCTGTTGACTGACAGAGACCGCCGACAGTTGAAGAGGGTCGCAATGTGTAAAAGGCAGACATCTATCCAGACCATCACCCAGGAATTCCAAACTGCATCAGGATCCACTTCAAGTACTGTGACAGTTAGGCGGAATGTGAGAAAATTTGGATTTCATGGTCAAGCGGCTGATGATGAGCCACATGTCACGCCGGTAAATGCCAAACGTCGCATCGCTTGGTGTAAGGAGTGTAAACTTTGGAAAATTGAACAGTGGAAAAAGGTTGTGTGGAGTGACGAATCACGGTACACAATGTGGCGATCCGATGGCAGGGTGTGGGTAAGGCGAATTCCCGGTGAACATCATCTGCCAGCATGTGTAGTGCGAACAGTAAAATTCGAGGCGGTGGTGTTATGGCGTGGTCGTGTTTTTCACGGAGGGGGCTTGCACCTCTAGATTGTTTTACGTGGCACTATCACAGCACAGGTCTACATTGATGTTTTAAGCGCCTTCTTGCTTCCCAATGTGGAAGAGCAATTCGGGGATGGCGGTTGCATCTTCCAACACGATCGACCACCTGTTCATAATGCACGGCCTGTGGCGGAGTTATTACACGACAGTAACATCCCTGTAATGGACTGCACAGAGTCCTGACCTGAATCCTATAGAATGCCTTTGGGATATTTTCTAACGCCGACTTCGTGCTAGGCCTCACCGACCGACATCGATACCTCTCCGCAGTGCAGCACTCCGTGAAGAATGGGCTGCCATTCCCCAAGAAACCTTCCGGCACCTGATTGAACGTATGCCTGCGAGAGTGGAAGCTGTCATCAAGGCAAAGTGTGAGGCAACACCGTACTGAATTCCAGCATTACCGATGGAGGGCATTACAAACTTGTAAGTCATTTTCTGCCAGGTGTCCGGATACTTTTGATCACATAGTGTACATAGACTGTCACAAACGATCAGCAACACCCTGGTATTATTCTACTGACGATGCATTTTTCTGTTTTGCGGAGATGTGTAAATTGGAAATAGTGAGAAGACTGTTCTCTGTCGAGCAACCTCGAGGTTGCTTCTAAAAAAATTGTATGAAATCAGCGGAAGGAATCAGTTGTGAGTTGCTGTGACTGTCAGTTGGGAGTTGAAACGAATGGGGTACAATGATCTAGGAGCTCGTCGTAATCAACGCATTTCTCAAGTAAGTGCGAAGCGGCGCTTGGGATGATGTAAAGAGCGACGCCACTGGTCAGTGAATTATTGGAAACGAGCGGTTTGGAGTGATGGATCACGCTATACCTTGTGGCAGTCTTACGCAGCGGTACCTGCCAACAGTGAAGTGAACTTATTGCGGCGAAGAAAGCGCTAAACGTGGAAAGTTATGAACACATTTTACAATACTGCGTACAACAGGGGATGGCTGACTGTATCAACATGACAGTGAACCTTGTAATAAAGCGGCATATGTGAATCAATGGTTTGAGGACACTAACATTCACGAAATGGAGTGGTCTTCACAGGGTCCTGGCGTGAACTCATTTGAACATCATTGGGATGAGTTAGAATGTCTGCTTCACTCCAGACACCAGCGTTCAATGTCACTACCTCCTCTGGTTTCGGCTCTTAAGGAACGGTGGTCTGTCATTCCCCAACAGACTTTCAGGCACTTCATTGAAAGTGTTTCCAGCGGAGTCATACAGGCGGGGGAGGACACAGTCCGTATTAATGTGCATTAATACAGGGTGTTTCAAAAATGACCGGTATATTTGAAACGGCAATAAAAACTAAACGAGCAGCGATAGAAATACACCGTTTGTTGCAATATGCTTGGGACAACAGTACATTTTCAGGCGGACAAACTTTCGAAATTACAGTAGTTACAATTTTCAACAACAGATGGCGCTGCAAGTGATGTGAAAGATATAGAAGACAATGCAGTCTGTGGGTGCGCCATTCTGTACGTCGTCTTTCTGCTGTAAGCGTGTGCTGTTCACAACGTGCAAGTGTGCTGTGGACAACATGGTTTATTCCTTAGAACAGAGGATTTTTCTGGTGTTGGAATTCCACCGCCTAGAACACAGTGTTGTTGCAACAAGACGAAGTTTTCAACGGAGGTTTAATGTAACCAAAGGACCGAAAAGCGATACAATAAAGGATCTGTTTGAAAAATTTCAACGGACTGGGAACGTGACGGATGAACGTGCTGGAAAGGTGGGGCGACCGCGTTCGGCAACCACAGAGGGCAAGGCGCAGCTAGTGCAGCAGGTGATCCGACAGCGGCCTCGGGTTTCCGTTCGCCGTGTTGCAGCTGCGGTCCAAATGACGCCAACGTCCACGTATCGTCTCATGCGCCAGAGTTTACACCTCTATCCATACAAAATTCAAACGCGGCAACCCCTCAGCGCCGCTACCATTGCTGCACGAGAGACATTCGCTAACGATATAGTGCACAGGATTGATGACGGCGATATGCATGTGGGCAGCATTTGGTTTACTGACGAAGCTTATTTTTACCTGGACGGCTTCGTCAATAAACAGAACTGGCGCATATGGGGAACCGAAAAGCCCCATGTTGCAGTCCCCTCGTCCCTGCATCCTCAAAAAGTACTGGTCTGGGCCGCCATTTCTTCCAAAGGAATCATTGGCCCATTTTGCAGATCCGAAACGATTACTGCATTACGCTATCTGGACATTCTTCGTGAATTTGTGGCGGTACAACCTGCCTTAGACGACACTGCGAACACCTCGTGGTTTATGCAAGATGGTGCCCGGCCACATCGCACGGCCGACGTCTTTAATTTCCTGAATGAATATTTCGATGATCGTGTGATTGCTTTGGGCAATCCGAAACATACAGGAGGCGGCGTGGATTGGCTTCCCTATTCGCCAGACATGAATCCCTGTGACTTCTTTCTGTGGGGACACTTGAAAGACCAGGTGTACCGCCAGAATCCAGAAACAATTGAACAGCTGAAGCAGTACATCTCATCTGCATGTGAAGCCATTCCGCCAGACACGTTGTCAAAGGTTTCGGGTAATTTCATTCAGAGACTACGCCATATTATTGCTACGCATGGTGGATATGTGGAAAATATCGTACTATAGAGTTTCCCAGACCGCAGCGCCATCTGTTGTTGACAATTGTAACTACTGTAATTTCGAAAGTTTGTCTGCCTGAAAATGTACTGTTGTCCCAAGCATATTGCAACAAACGGTGGATTTCTATCGCTGCTCGTTTAGTTTTTATTGCCGTTTCAAATATACCGGTCATTTTTGAAACACCCTGTAAGTGTGTATAGACTTTTCACCTGATAGCGTAGGTGTAGTTACAGCATAATGTCACCCCTAAGAGTGGTCGTGACAACTCAGCCCGACACTGCGTCTGATCAGAATCGGCTTGTCGAGGAACAAGCTGTTTCAGGCAGCGACCGGGCACGGACACTTCAAACTGGGCCGGTTAACAGCTGTAGAGAGGCAGGGCAGCTATAATCGCGATGGGGCCGCATGAAACAGTAATTTGACTGCGGCGGGAGCCGTCGCCACGCCGGGCCGTGTAATTGAAAGTGGGTAGGGCGCGCCCGCGCGTCGATACCTGTGCTAGCTGCCGGCTGGCACGCCCCCGCAGATACCATCTGCAGCTAATGCCCGCGATTACGGATTCACGGCGCCGGCGATTAGCGGCGGCAGCGCAGTGGAGAGCGCGCAAAAACGCGCCCGCCTGACACCGAGTGATCCGATGCCATGCAGCCTCAGCTGAGAGCTCGGTCCGCTACACATTTCGAACATGTCATGCCAGCCCATCAGAGCACGTACTTTGCAAGGAGTAGAAGATAGCGTAGAATTTGTATTAATCTTTGATCGCGAGAATTTTTATATTTATCTAGCGAACCTGGTAATTCTGCGGAATTCTAAATATGTATGGGAACTACATGCACGTCGTAAGTTCCTTGCCGCCCATCTCTACCCCTCTTTCACTGTACATCTCCTCTTCCGCTCTACCGAGCTAGGTGGCGCAGTGGTTAGCACACTGGACTCGCATTCGGGAGGACGACGGTTAAAACACGCGTCCGGCCATCTTGATCTAGGTTGTCCTTGATTTCCCTAAATCGCTTCAGGCAAATGCCTGGATGGTTCCTCTGAAAGGGGCACGGCTGACTCCTTCGACATCCTTCCCTAATCCGATAGGACCGATGACCTCGCTGTTTGGGTCTCGTGCCGGCCGATGTGGCCGAGCGGTTCTAGGCGCTTCAGTCTGGAACCACGCGACCGCTACGGTCGCAGGTTCGAATCCTGCCTCGGGCATGGGTGTGTGTGATGTCCTTAGGTTAGTTATGTGTGAGTAGTTCTAAGTTCTAGGGGACTGATGACCTCAGATGTTGAAGTCCCATAGCGCTCAGAGCCATTTGAACCATTTTGGATCTCCTCCCCCCCCCACCCTCACTAAATGAACCAACTAACCAACCAACCAACCAACCAACCAACCTCCCCCTCTCTATGTCCGTCTCTGTCTGAATGTTCAGTTGAATATATTGTAAAAATTTGAATTAATTCCGCCAAGAACTTTTCGAGATTTGTGGTAGCCTCACTTCCCCGTTATATATAGCTTACATATGTTAATGGTATTTATATCACAAAAATATATAGCGTATGTCCGTCTGAACGTCTATTAGAGTGTCGTGTAAAAATCTGTAGTAAATCTGTCAAGAACGTCCCGAGATATTCGATAACAACGTTACCTCTTTATATATTACAAATGTTGTCGTGTCGTGGTCTTCAGTCCTGAGACTGGTTTGATGCAGCTCTCCATGCTACTCTATCCTGTGCAAGCTTCTTCATCTCCCAGTATCTACTGCAACCTACATCCTTCTGAATCTGCTTAGTGTATTCATCTCTTGGTCTCCCTCTACGATTTTTACCCTCCACACTGCCCTCCAATGCTAAATTTGTGATCCCTTGATGCCTCAAAACATGTCCTACCAACCGATCCCTTCTTCTAGTCAAGTTGTGCCACAAACTTCTCTTCTCCCCAATCCTATTCAATACCTCCTCATTAGTTACGTGATCTACCCACCTTATCTTCAGCATTCTTCTGTAGCACCACATTTCGAAAGCTTCTATTCTCTTCTTGTCCAAACTAGTTATCGTCCATGTTTCACTTCCATACATGGCTACACTCCATACAAATACTTTCAGAAACGACTTCCTGACACTTAAATCTATACTCGATGTTAACAAATTCCTCTTCTTGAGAAACGCTTTCCTTGCCATTGCCAGTCTACATTTTATATCCTCTCTACTTCGACCATCATTGGTTATTTTACTCCCTAAATAGCAAAACTCCTTTACTACTTTAAGTGTCTCATTTCCTAATCTAATTCCCTCAGCATCACCCGACTTAATTTGACTACATTCCATTATCCTCGTTTTGCTTTTGTTGATGTTCATCTTATATCCTCCTTTCAAGACACTGTCCATTCCGTTCAACTGCTCTTCCAAGTCCTTTGCTGTCTCTGACAGAATTACAATGTCATCGGCGAACCTCAAAGTTTTTACTTCTTCTCCATGAATTTTAATACCTACTCCGAATTTTTCTTTTGTTTCCTTTACTGCTTGCTCAATATACAGATTGAATAACATCGGGGAGAGGCTACAACCCTGTCTTACTCCTTTCCCAACCACTGCTTCCCTTTCATGCCCCTCGACTTTTATAACTGCCACCTGGTTTCTGTACAAACTGTAAATAGCCTTTCGCTCCCTGTATTTTACCCCTGCCACCTTCAGAATTTGAAAGAGAGTATTCCAGTTAACATTGTCAAAAGCTTTCTCTAAGTCTACAAATGCTAGAAACGTAGGTTTGCCTTTTCTTAATCTTTCTTCTAAGATAAGTCGTAAGGTCAGTATTGCCTCACGTGTTCCAACATTTCTACGGAATCCAAACTGATCTTCCCCGAGGTCGGCTTCTACCAGTTTTTCCATTCGTCTGTAAAGAATTCGCGTTAGTATTTTGCAGCTGTGACTTATTAAACTGATAGTTCGGTAATTTTCACATCTGTCAACACCTGCTTTCTTTGGGATTGGAATTATTATATTCTTCTTGAAGTCTGAGGGTATTTCACCTGTCTCATACATCGTGCTCACTAGATGGTAGAGTTTTGTCATGACTGGCTCTCCCGAGGCCATCAGTAGTTCAAAAGGAATGTTGTCTACTCCCGGGGCCTTGTTTCGACTCAGGTCTTTCAGTGCTCTGTCAAACTCTTCACGCAGTATCTTATCTCCCATTTCGTCTTCATCTACATCCTCTTCCATTTCCATAATATTGTCCTCAAGTACATCGCCCTTGTATAAACCCTCTATATACTCCTTCCACCTTTCTGCCTTCCCTTCTTTGCTTAGAATTGGGTTGCCATCTGAGCTCTTGATATTCATACAAGTGGTTCTCTTCTCTCCAAAGGTCTCTTTAATTTTCCTGTAGGCAGTATCTATCTTACCCCTAGTGAGACAAGCCTCTACATCCTTACATTTGTCCTCTAGCCATCCCTGCTTAGCCATTTTGCACTTCCTGTCGATATCATTTTTGAGACGTCTGTATTCCTTTTTGCCTGCTTCATTTCCTGTATTTTTGTATTTTCTCCTTTCATCAATTAAATTCAATATTTCTTCTGTTACCCAAGGATTTCTATTAGCCCTCGTCTTTTTACCTACTTGATCCTCTGCTGCCTTCACTACTTCATCCCTCAGAGCTACCCATTCTTCTTCTACTGTATTTCTTTCCCCCATTCCTGTCAATTGTTCCCTTATGCTCTCCCTGAAACTCTCTACAACCTCTGGTTCTTTCAGTTTATCCAGGTCCCATCTCCTTAAGTTCCCACCTTTTTGCAGTTTCTTCAGTTTCAATCTGCAGTTCATAACCAATAGATTGTGGTCAGAATCCACATCTGCCCCAGGAAATGTCCTACAATTTAAAACCTGGTTCCTAAATCTCTGTCTTACCATTATATAATCTATCTGATACCTACTAGTATCTCCAGGATTCTTCCAGGTATACAACCTTCTTTTATGATTCTTGAACCAAGTGTTGGCTATGATTAAGTTATGCTCTGTGCAAAATTCTACAAGGCGGCTTCCTCTTTCATTCCTTCCCCCCAATCCATATTCACCTACTATGTTTCCTTCTCTCCCTTTTCCTACTGACGAATTCCAGTCACCCATGACTATTAAATTTTCGTCTCCTTTCACTACCTGAATAATTTCTTTTATCTCGTCATACATTTCATCTATTTCTTCATCATCTGCAGAGGTAGTTGGCATATAAACTTGTACTACTGTAGTAGGCATGGGCTTTGTGTCTATCTTGGCCACAATAATGCGTTCACTATGCTGTTTGTAGTAGCTAACCCGCACTCCTATTTTTTTATTCATTATTAAACCTACTCCTGCATTACCCCTATTTGATTTTGTATTTATAACCCTGTAATCACCTGACCAAAAGTCTTGTTCCTCCTGCCACCGAACTTCACTAATTCCCACTATATCTAACTTTAACCTATCCATTTCCCTTTTTAAATTTTCTAACCTACCTGCCCGATTAAGGGATCTGACATTCCACGCTCCGATCCGTAGAACGCCAGTTTTCTTTCTCCTGATAACGACGTCCTCCTGAGTAGTCCCCGCCTGGAGATCCGAATGGGGGACTAATATATTTTACGTGCTCTGTTCAAAAAGTTCCGGAAGATTCGTAATTTCGCTCCAGTGGTGTGTTGGAGCGAAATACGGTTGGCATACCTGCACACGCCGATGTTTAACATGTAACTCCTGAAAGTTTCATTGTTGTCTGTCTGTTAGTTATTGTTCGTAGTTGTTCAGTGTCGTATTGGGCAGAACGTTGTGCCGCACAGTGCGAATTTCTAGATGCCAGAGTTAGAAGGTCAACTCGTCTGCATTAAATTTCGCGTGGAACACAAGAAAACCTTTAATGAGACACACCAAAAGATGCAGGAGGTCTACGGTGATGAGTGCTTAAGCCCTATTCGGTGTAACGAATGGTTCTCACGGTTTGAAAATGAAAATGCCCGGAAGAATGTTAAAGATGACCTTCGTTCAGGACGTCCTTCGACATCTACCGACGACGCTCGTGTCAGGAACGACAGTTAAATTGTGCGTGTCAGGCGAAGACTATTCGAGAGATTGCAGAAGAATGTACACTCCTGGAAATTGAAATAAGAACACCGTAAATTCATTGTCCCAGGAAGGGGAAACTTTATTGACACATTCCTGGGGTCAGATACATCACATGATCACACTGACAGAACCACAGGCACATAGACACAGGCAACAGAGCATGCACAATGTCGGCACTAGTACAGTGTATATCCACCTTTCGCAGCAATGCAGGCTGCTATTCTCCCATGGAGACGATCGTAGAGATGCTGGATGTAGTCCTGTGGAACGGCTTGCCATGCCATTTCCACCTGGCGCCTCAGTTGGACCAGCGTTCGTGCTGGACGTGCAGACCGCGTGAGACGACGCTTCATCCAGTCCCAAACATGCTCAATGGGGGACAGATCCGGAGATCTTGCTGGCCAGGGTAGTTGACTTACACCTTCTAGAGCACGTTGGGTGGCACGGGATACATGCGGACGTGCATTGTCCTGTTGGAACAGCAAGTTCCCTTGCCGGTCTAGGAATGGTAGAACGATGGGTTCGATGACGGTTTGGATGTACCGTGCACTATTCAGTGTCCCCTCGACGATCACCAGTGGTGTACGGCCAGTGTAGGAGATCGCTCCCCACACCATGATGCCGGGTGTTGGCCCTGTGTGCCTCGGTCGTATGCAGTCCTGATTGTGGCGCTCACCTGCACGGCGCCAAACACGCATACGACCATCATTGGCACCAAGGCAGAAGCGACTCTCATCGCTGAAGACGACACGTCTCCATTCGTCCCTCCATTCACGCCTGTCGCGACACCACTGGAGGCGGGCTGCACGATGTTGGGGCGTGAGCGGAAGACGGCCTAACGGTGTGCGGGACCGTAGCCCAGCTTCATGGAGACGGTTGCGAATGGTCCTCGCCGATACCCCAGGAGCAACAGTGTCCCTAATTTGCTGGGAAGTGGCGGTGCGGTCCCCTCGGCACTGCGTAGGATCCTACGGTCTTGGCGTGCATCCGTGCGTCGCTGCGGTCCGGTCCCAGGTCGACGGGCACGTGCACCTTCCGCCGACCACTGGCGACAACATCGATGTACTGTGGAGACCTCACGCCCCACGTGTTGAGCAATTCGGCGGTACGTCCACCCGGCCTCCCGCATGCCTACTATACGCCCTCGCTCAAAGTCCGTCAACTGCACATACGGTTCACGTCCACGCTGTCGCGGCATGCTACCAGTGTTAAAGACTGCGATGGAGCTCCGTATGCCACGACAAACTGGCTGACACTGACGGCGGCGGTGCACAAATGCTGCGCAGCTAGCGCCATTCGACGGCCAACACCGCGGTTCCTGGTGTGTCCGCTGTGCCGTGCGTGTGATTATTGCTTGTACAGCCCTCTCGCAGTGTCCGGAGCAAGTATGGTGGGTCTGACACACCGGTGTCAGTGTGTTCTTTTTTCCATTTCCAGGAGTGTAATATTACAGTTGGATTATGTCACGAAGTCCTAACACAGCATCTTGGAATGCATCTTGTAGCCGCCAAGTTCGTCCCACGGCTCACAAGACCAGAAAGATCTTCGCCTCGCAGTGTGTGAAGAGCTTTTGAATCGGGCAAATGAGCAGATGTTCCTTAAGACAATCATAACTGGTTATGAGTCGTGGGTCTACGGTTATGATGATGAGACCACGGTTCAGTCTTGATAATGGGTCGGGAGAGGTTCTCCAAGACCAAAAAAGTCTTAATGGGTCGGGAGAGGTTCTCCAAGACGAAAAAAGGCTCATCAGGTCAGGTTAAATGTCGAAGTCATACTGATGGTTTTCTTTGACTTCGAAGGATTACTTTGTCATGAATTCGTGCCACAGGAACGAACTATTAATCGATGGGACGTGTTGCAACCCATGCGAGAAAATGTGAGGCAGGAACGGCCTGAAATGTGGCGAGACATTTATGGCTCTTGCATCACGATAACAAACCCGCACATTCACACCCCCGTTGGTGCGTGACTATTGCACAAAACACGAAGTCACTGAGCTGCCTCATCCTCCGTACTCTTCATTCCTGGCCCCTGCGAACTTTTTTTTTTAATTTCCAAAGATGCAAACCCTGTTGAAAGGACGAAGATTTGCAACGATAGACGAAATAAAAGAAAATTCGCAGACGGCGCTTCGCGTAGTCGAGCATGAGGCGTACCAAGACTGCTTCCGGAAATGAAAACGGCGTTGAGAGCGGTGTATTAATTGTAAAGGAAAGTATTTCGAAGGATACCATGCACAGTAAGCAAAAGGCAAGCGTAGAAAAATTTTGTGGATAAAGTTCCGAAATTTTTTGAACAGACGTGGTGTTTATAAAGGTCAAACTGATCTATTTTTGTTATGAGTATGTGTAGCAGCAGAATTGTCAACTGAAGACTTTTTTATTTTCTTTTTCATACCAAAAGTACTGTTACCATCTACAATTACGAACACAACAAAAAATATCAACCACATCGGTCGAGCACTTCTCAGGTGATGATCTTTCGCAATTGATTTTATTTTCTGTCTTTTCCTGTGACAACATTTATCTTCGCTTGATCTGAAGTGCCCTTTGCAGACGATTTTGTCGAATCGCCTGACCTACTCGCTGAACAAGGTCTTCGGCTGACACTCGCTTTCTTCCGCGACTGCTTGCATTATGAAAGTCTGTACGTCCAATGTTCCTCCTTCATAGCCACATGCTCTTACGCAAGTCAGTTTTTTGGGCTGCATGAAATCAGCATGAAGAAATCAAATGATAGCACACACTTAACATTTGGCGGGAGAATGTTGTTCTAGGCCTCTTTACGTGCTCGCTTTGCGCTCCGAGAAGCAAAGTGCTACGTAATCGTCAGGCATAATAGAGGCACGGGGCAACACGTCTGTACCAAGCTTCATCGCATTTTCGCTGTAGTTTTAATTTCGCGACCGATCGGACCGAAAAAAAAAAATCGCCCCCGTGGTAGTAGTAATATCTACATGAGTGCGACAATAGGAAGCAGCTAAATATCGTCGTAAGGCAACGTATATGTGCCAGAAAAATATTTTTAAAACGTAAAATTTTCAGCCTAAACTGGCAGCGTCGTAAAATAAATGGTAAACAGCGTTTCACTCTGCCCATTACAAGCTTCTAGGTGTTGCAGACGGGTGGGACTTATTAGATACAGTTTTGACAAGGAAACCATGCCCGGAGATGTACCGTTTGGATGTAAAATAAGTTTGAAGGTGGGATCATTTAGCATTGTCCCGCTTCACGGTACGCACGCAGCGGAGACCGTCGAGTTGTCTTCATGACGAAGGACGTTCTCCTCAGATTCGAGAAGAGAGCAGTGCGTCGTTGAGCACGACAGTCAACTTTACAAGCTGCAATCGTGCCAGTTTCTCGCAGTCGTTTTTCTGTGTGATGTCATCATCACTGCTACGTTTCTCGTATTGACAATCTTCTTTACAAACAGTGCTTTTGTGGACGTGGGTTCCATTTCAAAACCTTATTTACGAAGTACCCCTGCTTACGAAGCCCCCTTCACCTCATCGAGAAGCGTGTACTAAGACCTGTGGAGCACGTTGTATAACGTCATGGAAGTGAATGACCAACACTAACGCCTGACTCGCATGCGGACGTACTGTGCTTGGAGGTACATCACAGACGAATGAGAAGGTGTCGCTCGCTGCAGACGCAGTTTACAACCCACATATACGTCTATACCCCGCAATCCATGTTACGGTGTGTGGCGGAGGGTATTTGGTGCACCACTCTCGCTGACTGACTCGATTTACGGCTGTGCTTCCACCACAGTGTGTTTCGGACGTATGTGGTCGTTTGTAAATTTTGCTTGATTCGGCGTTTCCTTACCTTACCTTATTATCAGGTTACTTTCCAGCACCCTGTATACACATGTTCTGAAACCGTTTTTATCTGATGGACAATAAAAGTACAATTTTGAGCAAACGTTTTTCACATACACTTTCAGCGTAATGAAAACACTGCCTTATACACGAGAGCGAAATTTAAATTCATAACAAGGCCCCGGAAGTAGACAACATTCCATTAGAACTACTGACGGCCTTGGGAGAGCCAGCCCTGACAAAACTCTACCATCTCGTGAGCAAGATGTACGAGACAGGCGAAATACCCTCAGACTTCAAGAAGAATATAATAATTCCAATCCCAAAGAAAGCAGGTGTTGACAGATGTGAAAATTACCGAACTATCAGTTTAATAAGTCACAGCTGCAAAATACTAACTCGAATTCTTTACAGACGAATGGAAAAACTGGTAGAAGCCGACCTCGGGGAAGATCAGTTTGGATTCCGTAGAAATGTTGGAACACGTGAGGCAATACTGACCTTACGACTTATCTTAGAAGAAAGATTAAGGAAAGGCAAACGTACGTTTCTAGCATTTGTAGACTTAGAGAAAGCTTTTGACAATGTTGACTGGAATACTCTCTTTCAAATTCTAAAGGTGGCAGGGGTAAAATACAGAGAGCGAAAGGCTATTTACAATTTGTACAGAAACCAGATGGCAGTTATAAGAGTCGAGGGGTATGAAAGGGAAGCAGTTGTTGGGAAGGGAGTGAGACAGGGTTGTAGCCTCTCCCCGATGTTATTCAATCTGTATATTGAGCAAGCAGTAAAGGAAACAAAAGAAAATTTTGGAGTAGGTATTAAAATCCAGGGAGAAGAAATAAAAACTTTGATATTTGCCGATGACATTGTAATTCTGTCAGAAACAGCAAAGGACTTGGAAGAGCAGTTGAACGGAGTGGACAGTGTCTTGAAAGGAGGATATAAGATGAACATCAACAAAAGCAAAACGAGGATAATGGAATGTAGTCGAATTAAGTCGGGTGATGCTGAGGGAATTACATTAGGAAATGCGACACATAAGGTAGTAAAGGAGTTTTGCTATTTGGGGAGCAAAATAACTGATGATTGTCGAATTAGAGAGGATATAAAATGTAGACTGGCAATGGCAAGGAAAGCGTTTCTGAAGCAGAGAAATTTGTTAACGTCGAGTATAGATTTAAGTGTCAGGAAGTCGTTTCTGAAAGTATTTGTATGGAGTGTAGCCATGTATGGAAGTGAAACATGGACAATAAACAGTTTGGGCAAGAAGAGAATAGAAGTTTTCGAAATGTGGTGCTACAGAAGAATGTTGAAGATGAGGTGGGTAGATCACGTAACTAATGAGGAGGTATTGAATAGGATTGGGGAGAAGAGAAGTTTGTGGCACAACTTGACTAGAAGAAGGGACCAGTTGGTAGGACATGTTCTGAGGCATCAAGGGATCACAAATTTAGCATTGGAGGGCAGTGTGGAGGGTAAAAATCGTAGAGAGAGACCAAGAGATGAATACACTAAGCAGATTCAGAAGGATGTAGGTTGCAGTAGGTACTGGGAGATGAAGGAGCTTGCACAGGATAGATTAGCATGGAGAGCTGCATCAAACCAGTCTCAGGACTGAAGACCACAACAACAACAACAACAACAACATGTAGTCTAACTTTCCGAATGCGGCTGAACTTTTTTCCCCCTTACATTTGAAGCAACAACGGTTAATGACTCTAATAGTATAGTAGGAACCTAATTAAAACAAACATTCCAATCTTACACATGCTCGTACAGGGGTGGACAGAAATGTGGAAACACTACAAGCACAACAGGCTTCATGATGTAGGAAAATCGTTAGCATTCGAAACAGCTTCCAGTCGTCTCGCAATGGATAAAAACTGTCTACTTTTCAGTGCCATATCATTTCTGGAGGTCTGTATTCCTGAGTTCTATATGAACATTGTGCTTTTGGACTAATGTTACACACTGCAGTGCTAAGCCGGTCACGCTGTTTCATGTTTATATTCGCATTCCAACAGATGGGTCGCTTTCTATATTCACTGGAAAACCGGTAGCGGTGACTCGCTGGCGTTGTTTCGTCGCTATGTAAATCTGACGCTGCGCCTCTTGGTGTATTTTCACAGTAAAAATCCGGCATTTATCGCGGCTCGTAACATTACAGTGTCTCACATTGTCACATTCTGCTGAATTATGGAAAGTTTTAGTTTTGCAAAGAATGCAGTAGCTGCCCTCTAAAGCTAAAAAAATATTTTAAAATGTGAAGTTGTAGAAGAGACTACGGTACATCGAACGTTGCAACGATTGCCTGGTTTTGATGAAATGATTCGTAGCAAATGACGGACTTACTGGTGCCTGATAAAGATAGATAATAAACATTGTTCTTGTATTTAATTATTCTATTAAAATTTAGTGAGTTATTTGGAATATCCTAAAGACAATTAAAAGTACTATCGGAATGTGCACTGTTTCATTATAAACGCTTCCACAGATACTGCAATCAGTTTAAAATTAGTACAACAAAATTTGCTGCGTTACCGTGTATATTTGAAACATGAGTAGGAATTTTCCTCGATGTAGCAGAAGGAGGCAATCGTGAATTAATGTAGTATCGTATTCGGCTAATAAAAATGCCGATTCAAGACTGTGGTGTGGATTATACATATGTCGTTTCAAATCTGTGGCGTAATCAAATCCCAATATGGTTATAGGAAAGGTCAGGGATAAGTGAACTTTGAACAATTCTTTCAACACTATAATTAAACCTTCGCTTTAGTATGTCTTGTAACACTAAATAGGTGAAACAGGTAAAATCATCATCAGCGATTAGGTCACTTTGACATCACAGTGATTTACTAGACATGATCCTACTGGAGGTGGAAACGAGCCCTAAATTACAGGACACTCTTTATGTAAGCTGACGATCTGGCATCACAGCACATGAAATGTGATCTGGGGAGACAGAATAAAACCTGGAACGCGCTCTAAGCAACATGTCAGAATACTACGAGGAAAATTCCGTTACAGCAAATCCTTTCAAGACACAAATCACACCTTTCATCTTCGCTCGAAATAAGCAGACCGAAAGCTGAATGTGACCTCTAATGGCATCACACTGGAACAGACAGATAAATCGGCATACTTGGAAGGGGGAGGTGGAGATTAGTGTTTAACGCCCCGACGACAACGAGGTCATTAGAGACGGAGCACAAGCTTGGATTAGCGAAGGATGGAGAAGGAAAGCGGCCGTGCCTTTACGAGGGAACCGTCCCCGCATTTGCCTTAGAGGCTTAGACTATTTAGGGAAATCACAGAAAACCTAAATTAGGGTGGCTGGACGCCGGTTTGAACCGCTGTCCTCCCGAATGTGAGTGCAGAGTGCTAGCCACTGCGCTACTTCGCTTGGTGACATAGCTGGGTGTCGCAATGTATAAATGCGAGAAAGTACCTCAAAAGTCGCAGCAAGGAATAACACACTGAGAAAATTAGGTAGCAGCAAACGGGGAGCTAGACCAAATCATAGCCCAAGCAGAGTACTACACGGCAGGAAACGCTTGCCTGGCGTGGTCCAAATCTGCACATGCCAAAAACCTCAACTTAATCTTAAATGAAACCTGACGACTACAATCGGTTGCATGAAACCGACGCCGCTCGCTAAATACACGAAGTGGCTGGATTTACGGACGCCATTTCCCGACGAGCTGATGCCGAACAACATAGAAGATTTGGCATACCTTCTGTGATCTCCACTCCAAATTTTGAGCTTCCTGCCGGCCTGAGTGGCCGAGCGGTTCTAGGCGCCACAGTCTGGAACCGCGCGACCGCTACGGTCACAGGGTCGAATCCTGTCTCGGGCATGGATGTGTGTGGTGTCCTTAGGTTAATTAGGTTTAAGTAGTTCTAAATTCTAGGAGACTGATGACCTCAGAAGTTAACTCCCATAGAGCTCAGAGCCATTTGAACCATTTTGAGCTTCCTGTGAGCCTGGAAGACTGAAATCACACAAGAAATTTTTGAAAAAACGACTATCCTCCACTACAGGGGATGCCGAATGACGAGATCTTGAGATGGCGGAGCCTCTGAATTTGTTACGTGGAAACTCTGAAAGCTTTTAATGTAAAACAGGCTTTATTAACATTCTACATCTTTATTCTTCATGTCTACACATTTATTTCTCAACATAGTCACTCTGGCGACGAACACATATCTCCCAACGATGAGATAAAAAACGAAGAATGGTTTGAATTTGTTGACGGAGGCACAACCTCACCTCTACTTGTAACGCTTCATCACTTTCAGTGTGAAATCCTAGAAAGTGTTCTTTAAGTTTTTGGAACACTGGGAAATCGGGTGGAGCCACGTCGGGACTGTAGGGAGGATGACCTAGGACAGTGAACCCAAGGCGCCGGATTGTTACACATGTCGCAGCGCTCATGTGTGGGCTGACATAGTCATGCTGAAGGAGTGGGTGCACAGTTGGAGACATGTTTTCTGCTGCTAGAAATTCGATTACAGCACGCTCTTTCTCACGCACTGACAGTTACGTGACACAGCACAATGTACACGTTATAATTTGAGCCTTCTACAAGCATAGCTTCGCAGTTTCCGTCAGCGAAGCGAGGAAGTCGACCGCGTAATAGGCATGGCATGTAATACCTCAAACAATTATGCGAGCCGGCCGGGGTGGCCAAGCGGTTCTAGGCGCTACAGTCTGGAACCGCGCGACCGCTAGGTCGCAGGTTCGAATCCTGCCTCGGGCATGGATGTATGTGATGTCGTTAGGTTAGTTAGGTTTAAGTATTTCTAAGTTCTAGGGGACTGATGACCTCAGAAGAAGTTAAGTCCCATAGTGCTCAGAGCCATTTGAACCATTTTTTGAATTATGCGAAGAGAGTGAAAAATTCGGTGGTTTTAGTTTTTAGCACACCCTCGTACATTCAACAGTTTCTGCGGATGCTGTCTACAAAATGTGTTGCGAGTAAAGTTAGTAGTGAAGGGGTAATAAATTAGAACGTCAAGTTTGATGATTAAGTTTTATTGCATGAACAGCGAAAATGTGGTAAGCAATTTTATTATTTTGTGAGGGAGGTCAGCGAGAAAAAAGTTTCGAAAATGTATGAAATTATGTGTAAAGTTTGTTGGGCGTCTCAAATACTGGACGAATATAGTCTGGGTATTTTGCGCGCCGTGTGTTATGCTGCCTCAATACACTTTCAAAGTTTCCAGCTTTAAAACGTGCCTGATTATGTTAAATCTTTAACGTAAGATACGATATTGCAGTGCATGTGTTATTCTAATTACGATACGAAGTTCCTTTGGACATGCATGCATGTCCGAGGAACTATGCGTCGTAATTTAACACAGGCAGTGCAATATCGTGTTTATTTGCCGATATCGAGCTTGCAACTTTCATGTACAACGATTGACCTGTGCGGGAATATACAAAACACATGTACGACTACAAATCGCAGACGCGTGATTGATGACACATGTTAGTTTGTATCTGGCGTGAGTCGTGCACGGATAGCCAGGTGGTAAGGCTACCGCTCGCGATAAGTGGTAAATCCTGGTTCGAGCTCCGGTCCGGCACAGATTTTCATTGTCGTCATTCCGTTCTACAGCTGATGGTGTCCTTATTCGCAGTTGCGAACGCATTTAATGTATTTAACGTAAAATACCGCTTAATGAGGAGATTATGACAGCGTCTTAAATTTTAAATTTGGTCAATAATAATATGAAATACTGAAAACTACATTATGTTATACCTGGAACCCGGTAGATGGGCAACTTGTAACTGGGACTGGGTGACCGTGGTAGCCTTTTAGTGATTAGACGACAGATATTAATGTGGTGATGTAGAACATCTTCTGACCTGTCCTGACTGTCCCAGTACATGTACGCAGGGCGAATTGTGGTAGGGAGGCAATGACGCATTATACGTAGCTCCGTTTTGGGCCGGAAAGAATTTGACTTCTGGACACGAAAAAGTAAAGTAAGTAGATGATATACCTTTGCCTTCCTCCGTAATTTGATCTAACCTTCCCACTTTCCCACCTGTTTATTGGGGGAACCTACCGTTTTGTCGTGAAACCTGAATCACAGTGCTACTCTGCTTTTTTCACATAAACATTACTGGTGATGAAAGAAGTGAAAAGTGACAATTAAATATCCTATGACTGGCCGGTGATCGGACTAGAGACCGCTGGATTCGTAGCCCGGCACATTACCACTGAGCCACCGACTCAACACTGAGTGCAAAAAAGTCAGGGCAGCTGCAAACATAATGTGAGAACGAATTGGAAGTGCATCTGCTGCATGTGTTGATAAAGTAAGAAAGAAAAGGAGATTATATTTTACGAAAAATGCTAAATCGACACAAAGGAAATGTGACTGCTGGAATTACTAAGGAACGTGTGTGTGACCTGAGCGATGACCGGCTGCAATACGCAAACATCTATTATTCAGCACGCTTGGAAAATGTCAGAATTCGCCGAAGTTGTTGCTCTCGTGTGTTTCAGCGTCCGCTCAAGTCGTGAATAACGCCTGCTTCTGACGCAGTGCCCTCCGTATTCACCTCATATCTGATTTATGCTCTCTTCGGTCTCGTCTGACGTGAACGTGAACTAAGCCTTTTGAGAAGCGCGGGACTGCAGTCAGATAAACACCTTGGTTTTGCGTTCTGTCGATCTGCCGGGAGGTGGCTCCAGGAGTCCGCCAGCGGGGCTTTAATTACGCAACATTTGGTAATTACATTTGACTTGTATATCACTGTGAAAGGCCAACAGCTGATTGGGACGTGCACCTCGGCTATGGCGTCCGTTATTCATTCGCAAAATTACATCGTTACCCAAATTGCGATTCGGTAAATACATTAATATTGCAAATACAATGAATACGATTGAATTTAATAACCGCATGTGCGCGCTCACCGGCCTGGAAAATCCATCATTAGTATTGGGCTCAGCCGTGTGTCGCGGTAGCTGCAATCAGTTACGAAGGGCCGACCTCCGCTCTTGAGGACCTCCATTACGTGCTTCTGCTGTAAACCGGCGAGCTAACGGATTAAGACCTCATTTCGTTCGCTTCTTCCCTCGCGAATTAATTTGATTATCCTTCAATAAACGCAAAGCGGCTTTATCACAGAATCAAAGCCTATGTTATGAGCGATTACTCCCATTAGCTGACATTCTATGAAAATAAATCTTAACATGAAACAAAATTGATATGTTGTCGAAATCAGGATCAAGGCGTTATTTCTGACTGCAAAATAAAACCAGCAAGTGCTAATTCGTACTAGTATGGAACTGACAATTCCGAGCTCTGAGGGTTAGCCAAGTTAAATTTTTCGACTTTTACATTTTGTTGAACGTGAGATATTGGGACTTTCCTTCCGTGGTTGAAATTACATTAGAAACAGGATAACTGTTTCAATAAAAATAAAGGAACTGTAATGACATATCAAGATTTCTAGGGGGACATGCAACAATTCAAATTCTTATTGTATGAAAGCTTATGTAGTTTTCTAATCTACAGGAAAGTAGTAATACAGGGCGTATAAAAAAGAATGATCTGATTTTAAAAAATCGTAACTATTATATTATTAGACACATGTGCATGAACTATGTACTGTTGGAAAGAGCAAACGCTCGAGTTTTACATGGTTTCCGCTAGGTAGTAGCACTGGCGTCTGGAAGTGCAGAAATTTTTGAGTCGAAGGATTACTGAACGATAGATCGGTCGCAGTGGACCAAATGATTCAGCCTTAGGTTACCGGCCCCCAAGGTCACCGGATCTGACTGTACGCGATTATTTCTTGTGAGGGTTTATAAAAAATTCTGTTTATGTGCCTCTACTACCAACAACAGTTGAAAAAATGGAAATGTCGTGTGGCTAGGGCCTCCCGCGGGTAGACCGTTCGCCTGGTGCAGGTCTTTCGATTTGACGCCAGTTCGGCGACCTGCGCGTCGATGGGGATGAAATGATGATGATTAGGACAACACAACACCCAGTCCCTGAGCGGAGTAAATCTCCGACCCAGCCGGGAATCGAACCCGGGCCCTTAGGATTGACAGTCTGTCACGCTGACCACTTTTTTTTCTTTTTTTTTTTTTTACATTGCCAAGTTAAAACTTTTATTTCAGTAGCTAGCGACATCCCATTTACCGGACAATTCAAAAAAATGGTTCAAATGGCTCTGAGCACTATGGGACTTAACTACTGAAGTCATCAGTCCCCTAGAACTTAGAACTACTTAAACCTAACTAACCTAAGGACATCACACACATCCATGCCCAGTGCAGGATTCGAACCTGCGACCGTAGCGGTCACGCGGTTCCAAACTGACGCGCTTTTTTTTTCAGTTTTAAACTATTTATATGCTAAATATGTCTAATACAGTAATAATGGTAAAACAAACTTTAAAAGTGGTTACAGTATAACTTTGCTCAAGATAACTGAGATTATTCTAGGTGCAAACTATTGTCACCCAATCAGTGGGTTTGTCTTCAAAGTTGAATTCACTGTTTAATTTGTAAACTGTCCATTGAATAAAAAATAATAGCATATTTAATACCAGTTTTCTTGACTATGAACCAGTTTAAATACAATCCAATTAAACACATACAATAACACAAAAAAAAAGAAAATACAAAAAAGAAGAAAAGGAAAAAGTTCCGGAAGCAAGGTTAAAGTAAATAATAATAAGGAACCAAGTGACTTATTTTTCTTCTGTTCGTTCTCGTTCAAGGTGTTGTAATGGTTTCACATATTTAACCAACACCCATTCTTTCAAAAATGATCTTCAGCATGTTGCCATAGTGCTTCTTGTGGTTGCGATACGTGCTGATTTTTGCATATTCACACTTCATGTAAACGCGGAATTCTATCTCGTTGTCCGACCCAAGTGTGTGGATGACATAACGAACATATTTTCCCATTAACCAGCTAATGGCGTTGGTTTTTAATTTCGGAAAGTATGTCATGTCCGGTCTCAGGAGGAGCGACGGCGTTATATATTGCGTAGAGGATCTGGTGAGAAAGGCGATTTGTTGCCTGATCCAATTCCAGTTATGCACATTGCCACCACAGGTGAATCTGTGGCTGAGTGTATCCACCAGATTGCATTTTCCACAAAGGTGTGTCTGGTTTAAGCCGATCCCATATAGTCTCTCGTTGGTGCTGATGACATTATTAACTGTTTTGTACCATGCGGAAATAGCGTCTGTAGATAGCCCGGCATAGTTGATGTTCCGCCATACAGCTTTCCAGTCACAATTTGGGAATTTCGTTTCAATTTTGTTTCTACCCTCATTTAACTTCCTTTCAAGTATGATGTCGCGCGCTGTGATACGTGTGTTTCTTCTGATTTCGTCACTAAGATAACTTGCTTCGAGGAAAAAGTTCCTCACATACTGCAGACGGGCATTAATCCTTCGCACATCAATCGGTGCTTGCAGGCTATGGGGTGTCACAGCCTCAAAGAGCTTTGCGGTTATACATTGTGGAAGTTCTCTGAGTATATGGAAAGTCCGTTTGAGGAACAGAGCAGACGCTTTATTGCGAATATCCACCAAACCGAGGCCCCCGTTTCTGACATCCAGTATAACCGTAGTCGCACCAACCCTGAATATGTCTCCTCTCCATAAATAATTGGTAACAGTGGACATGATCCCTTTCGCTACTAGTTTAGGGATTGGAAATACCTGCGCAGTGAAATACGCTTTAGACAAAACGCAGGAGTTGATGAATCTGACTTTTTGCACCAGGTCCATAGTTCGATGGATGTTCTCCATTACAGCACCATGAACTTTCCTCCTAGTTTCCGTCCAGTTAAAAGCAGCCATCCGCATCGGACATGCCATTAAGGTGATTCCCAAAGTTTTATGTTTGTTGTCTTGTTTTGCCCATGCCAGTCGAAGGTGATCTAGGCCCCGTAGATTCAATATTTGACTTTTGTTTTCATTTGCTGTCGCTCCCGACGCTAGACAATATCTTTGGATTTCTCTTTCCAGTGTAACTGTCTCCTCCTTATTCCTTATTACAACGCCCACGTCATCAGCATAAGCTCGTATGACAGTTTTCTCACCACTCAATGTTATGCCTGTTAATCTTGCGTGGACAGTGCGGAGGAAGGGCTCTAAAGATACTGAAAATAAAAACATTGATAAGGGACTGCCCTGTGGAACCCCTCGCCTTATCTGTATGGGTTTAGATGTTTGGCCATTGATTGCTATTTTCGCATTTACACCTGTTGCAATATTCCTTAGCATGTTCACAATCTGGGGGTGGAAATCCATTCTTGACAGCGTCGCAAAGAGGTATCTATGACTAACGCGGTCAAAAGCTTTGTTGAAATCTATAAAGATTAAAGCACATTTTATACTTGTCACTGAGGTAATTGCAATGACGTCTCTGTATGCAGATAGACTTTCGAATATCGTTCTGGTCGGAGAGCAAGATTGGTGATGACTCAATATTTTGTTGGAAAAGGCAGAGAGTCTTTTGTTGGTAATACGCGAAATTATTTTGTAATCAGAATTTAGTAGCGAAAGAGGCCGAAAATTGTTTAAGTTGGTTTTGCCTTTAGTCTTAGGAATCAGTACTATTTTACTTTCCTTAAACTCTGCAGGGACCGTTTTTCCGTTCAGGACCTCATTTGCCATGGAAGTGATCTTATCCCCAATTATAGACCAGTAGCGGGCATAAAACTCCACAGGGAGGCCATCAAGTCCCGGAGATTTTTTGAGAGGTGAGTTACGCACTGCCTCATGCACTTCATCTTTAGTAATAGGTGACAGGATGTCAGCGTTGTCTGTTCCCGACAATTGTGGACCTAAAATAGTGAGAAAATCCGCGAGAGCTGCATCTTCCACTGTGGTAGGGGCATATAAGGTTTCATAGTACCTGTGGACTTCGTCCAGTATTTCTTTCTGGCATGTGAGCTTTGTACCAGTATGCGTCTGGACTTCATCAATAAAAGTTTGACGTCTATTTTTAGCATGCCGCACCAAGTGATACAGAGAAGCTGTTTCATCTGCTATGACTGATGTGGCTTTCGATTTAATTTTTAGTCCCTCCATCTGTTGCCGTTTAATGCTTAATAACTTGGCTTTTATTTTTTGATATCATTCAGACGAATTACGTCATCATGTGCCTGTTTATATAAGTCTCTTAAAACCTTATAATAAAACTCCATTGTATTCCTCAACTCCCTGTGCCTCGCTGCACTATACTGCATGACAACTTTCCGCAGCCTTGGTTTAGCCCTCCTTGTCCACCAGTCAATGACTGTTGGGTGCTTGTCTACTGTGCGGAGGCACATAGTCCACGCAAACCTTACTTCCTGTTCCAGTTCTTCGTCAGTTAAAACAGAGATATTTAAGTTCCCTTGGCCTCTGAATCGACGGGTTGGCTGTACACTTAGATTAAAGCAAGTTAAAAGTGTACTGTGATCGCTAAAATACACTGGAATAGTCTCAACGTTTAATAAATAATTTTGCAAATTTGATGACACGTAAATTCTATCTAGTCTGCTGCGAGAGTGGCTGGTTATATACGTGAACCCGACTGACGTCGGGTGCTGAAGTTCCCACACATCCTTAAGGTGTAGATCACTTACTAACTTTTTTAACTGTGGCGAGTAGTTGAAGTTGGGTTGTTGATCTTTCTGGTTTAAAACACAGTTAAAGTCTCCACCTAGTATAAGAGAACACGGATTTTTCCTCAATAAATAAATCAGTTCATCTTGAAAAAACTTCGCACGATCCAATTTGTGGGAAGTTCCTGATGGGGCGTAAAGGTTAATCACTGTCACATCGAAAATTTTTATGCCTATTGCTCTTCCTGATTCTAGTCGTTCGATTTCAGTCACCGGAATGCCTTCCCTTATAAGAATGGCTGTACCGATATTGGCTTCCGTAGAAACATTAACAATTTCAAAAAAGCCTGGGATCCGAAATTCCGCTATCGCAACTTCTTGTAGCAACGCGATATCTGTTCCGGACTGGTACAAGAATTCTTTTAGTGCTGCCAATTTCAAGGGTGACTGTATTTTATTAATGTTAATAGTAGTAATGCTATAAGCTTGCAGCACAGACATACCGGAAGAAGCTATTTGAGATGAGGTTAGGTATGATTATAGCAGCAAACGTGCTTCCCTACAAGGCACGATCTTTACAAGCTGTGTGCCCATTACATGTACTAACTGCCTACAAAAATTTGCATTGCTTTTAAACAAATAGCTTGAGAAGAAAAGTATCCTGAAATCCTGACAACGCATTGCTATAAGTCACTGTGGCCATTCTCTTTCTCCTCGTCAGTGTTGGCCCTGATGACTTCATATTTAATATTCTTTTTCTTTATGTCTTTCTTCTCTGGTGTGACTTTCGCTTGATGACGCGTGACAGCAAGACCCGGTGTCTGTCGCAGCCGCCGGCGGTGGCTAAATGGGGCAACGGCCGTGGCTTGCGAGTCGTCAATGTTTGGCTCCGGCGTGGTGTCTGTTGTGTTGTTTTGCTGTCGAGGCGGTGATGCTTGTGTATTTCCTCCTTCGGCGCGGCGTTGCGCTTCGGAGTCAGCAGGTTCTTTACCTGGTACTTCCTCGTACGGTTTGCACTGTATGGGTTGTGCATTTGATGCGGTTATTTCAGCCGTGACCTCAGGCTCAGGGTCACATTTCCGTGAAAAATCACCATCCGCTGCGTCACTATCTGTTCGTGGCGGTGTAAGTCCTTGTGCGGAAGTGGGAGCCACATCGACCGTCATTCCATCTCCTTTTTCCACTTCTAACAGATCTTCAGGACTGGGCTTCGGCCTCCTGGCAACGGGTGTTTCACAGGAAGAGTCCTCATCAACATTTCTTTCAGTGTCCTCTAGAGGACGCTTTTTTGTGGGAATCTCGCTGTCACGGGACGGAATTTCAGCAGTTAATGCAGGTTTTAAAGACGGAAAGTCATTAACATTAAGTGCAACATTTTCAGAGGTAGTAACAGGATCCACGACCGCCGCCGGCTCTGTTGTATTACTGGCTGGCAACAAATCGTTGAGTGTCAATTTCCGTCGTTGCGTAAGGTTATTTGTTAGCACAAATACACGGCGAGGGCAGTCCTGACGGAGGTGACCAGACTCGTTACATACATGACATGTAGGGGTTTGCCCTGAGTACATAACATGCGCCTTGTGCCCGTCAACAAAGATGTGGGAGGGAATGTTTGCTTTCACTTCCATCTCCACGGAGCGAATGCCGTTAAAGCACTGCAGCTTGAAATGCGAAGCCCACCTTTCGTTGACTATTTGCCTGACAACCCCATACTTTGATAGGACATCTTTAATTTTCGAATTGTCTACTTCTATGGGAATATTCAAAACCCTAACATTCCTAATTACAGACTCGGAATTCCGGAGTTTGACAGTACTTTTAGTACCATCACGGTGTATAAATTCCGTTTCATAACCAAATTTTGCCAGAAAGCGGTCTACACTCGCGGAATCGTTAAACTTTACAAAAATGCAGTATTCACCAGAGTCCAGCTGCATGGTATGAACAGATTCAGAATGAAGGCCAATTACCTCGGTAATCCAGTCGTGTATTTCAAGTGCAGAGGGCTGTACTCGACGGGTGTACTTGTCGAAGGTGAAAATCACGGTGTTTTTTCTCACGGAGTTTGCCATGGTGTTCTGCAGCGAAGAAATCTCGGACAACGCCGAAATCCCAACGGCACTTCGTAGAAAGATGACACGAAAGAAGACCAAATGCGCAATTGATAACGCTTAATTCACGTGCAAAACGTCACAAAACACGAAAACACTGGCGTAAACACTGTACGTTCACGGGGCAAACTTGAGGAGCGTGCGACCGCTGCGGCAGCTAACGCCAGACTGATCAGCTACCGGGGCGGACACCAACAACAGTTAATGAACTGAGACGTAACTGAAGACAGGCAGTGTGGGAACAATTTGAATACCGCGTTGACATATGCCGTGCATCCCAACTGAGAAAATTTAAATAAATCGAATTTGTTAGTTTATATTGTTTCCAGTTTATCGATCCGACCAGTATGGTATAAAATCATTTCTGTTGTGGACAAGTGAGTACCTAGTGTAGCATTGCCAAACTTGCTTGTGCTGCCAATAGAACATGCAAATACCATTTAATATAATCAGTCCTAATATCCTGTACGTTTAACTAGTAAGTACATTATTATTATTATTATTATTATTATTATCAAACAAAATAGCAGATGCCGGTGGATGAGTGGCTAGCAAGTCGGCCTCTCGTACTCCGGCTTCACGGATCCAAAGTCAGTTGAGATCTCTGGCTGTATTTCTTTTTTTCTTCCTGTTCACTTTTCCAGCCTCAGAAGTCTATTGAACGTCATGTCGAACAAGAAAAAGCTTCCAAATGAAATATGGAGTATCTCTAACGTACTCCTGACGAAAGTTAAAAAAAGTTCAAACTATTACTTGTGAGACAGAAACGGAAGTACTGGCCATTGTGCCTTCACACGATATACGAGGCACAGTCAACATTATTGTTATGGCGTCTTGTCTTTCCATAAATCTAAAAGTTTTTTGATTTGTTGTTGCTGTTTTGTCCTTTTTATAGTTATATCTTAAAAATGGTTGCTGAACCAACTAGTGGTGCATTATAGCTGTCATTTCCATATAAAGAACGTTAGATTATAATAGTGTAGCGGCTCAAATACATGCGCCTAAGGGGCCAAAATACTTCAAGCAGGCACTGTTTTTAGTCTGCTTAGCAAAAATATTACAGTAGCGCAAGTGTGTGTCAGTTTGAAACAGAGCGTTGTCGTCCGTCTCCGACACTGCAAAATTGTTCAGTCAGCGTTGCTAGTGATTTCGTCTGTAGATGTCGTATTGTGACCACTAAGTATTCTGTACATTCGAAAGGGCAGAACCTTACTAAATATGGTCTTTTTTAAATTAGTGAAAGAGGATTTGTCCCATGTTAATAATGAAAGTAGTGTTTTTTCCTGGCTTCACATATCTTTCTTTAATATGCACTGCCTAACGACCGTGGGCTAATGCAAAGTGTCTCAAGCGCTGGACTGGAGGTAGCAACCTTCAGAAAATGCTGGAAGTATTAAGCGTGTATAGTTCTTTTCCCTTGGGGGGTGGCGTTGCTAGGTTTTTTGTTTGCGTTTCGAGTTTAATGGAGTTATCAAAGTATACAATTGAGATTGCTTTTAGATATTTTAAAATTTAGCATAGTTTGGCCTTTCTGCGTTGTATCAACTCTGTTTCTGACGCTGACTACAAACGCGTCTGTAGTAAAAGGATTTCAAAGAAAATGAACCAGGGACGTGTCTTATGCTCTCCCAGAATAAATTCGTGCTCTGGAACATTCCAAATCTGTGGAATACCAACTTACGATTATGTGTTTTCCAGCCGAAGTTACACAGGAGGAAAAAACTACTGACTGGATGAACACAACGAAACTTCACGATTTTTCAACACGGTCAGAAATCCATTTGCTAGATTGTGAAGACGAGACATTCACGTATTGTAGAGTCGTTCTGACTTAAAATGTTGTCAGATGGTGAATACTGTTTGAGAACGGGTTTCATTTTATACATGCCTACTTTGGGCAAATGTAAAGAACCGATGCCTCTGCGAAGTAATCCAGTAGTATCTTACAATATCATATAGCAGTCGGAGTTCCAGTCAAATGGGTCCACTGTGCTAGTAATCCTGCGGTAAATATTTCTAATATTTACCGAGTGCCCTAAAGCATTTCGTACTAATTTTGGATGGCTTAGTGCGCAGTTGATTGTAGAACTGTGATTGAATGAGCGCAACTGTGACTAAAAACGTAGTTATAATATCTGAGTTACTGTGCAGTTATACTAGTAAATGATACCCTATCATTCGAACTTCCAATTCAAAGAATTTCTCTAATGACGCTTGGACATTTAGGCCCTGCGCGAATTTTGCAATGCATTTGGTAATGTTTCCATGTTAGCTTTACCGTATGTAAGTGTTCAGTATTATGTGTCAAATTACACCACATCTTCTGGACGAACGCCATCACGTAAAAGTTCTGATGCCCAAGGAGCATTAATAAGAGGTTCCAAACTATTAGAAAATTGTAACACATAATTGTTCGTTGTCCTTGTTCATTTTCATAATTTTTATGCTCTTCAAAATTCACCAGAAAACATACAAATTTTCTACTCGTTTCTGCAGCTGCCTGTCAGGTTCCGATTAGGTGTTCATAACTATCATGTTATTTCGACGCGTAGTTGCTCGTTTGTGTGTGTGTGTGTGTGTGTGTGTGTGTGTGTGTGTGTGCACGTGCGTGTGCGCCTTTAAATTTCAAGTGGATGCGGTATATATCAGTAAAAAGTTCTCTTTTATTATCAGGAGCGAATTGAATTACTGCCGAATTATTCCCAACGCTTTATTGCTGTAATAACATACAATCGCTTTCAAAATACGTTTGTTATTGCTATTGACTGGCTCATTGCAGCTTGTCAGTCAAATGCTAACATAATGATTTGAAGAGAAGAAAATTGTGCCTGATTCACTGTGAGATGTGCAATGAATGCTACTGTGTAATCTCGTGGGCAGTATGTTCTAATGCTTAACTTAGTACTTCAGGAAAGTTAATATTGTCATTACACACAGGTACTTTTGTATAAAATATAAGCGACGTATATTTGGCATTTGCTGTCTAAACGTAACATTTTCCAGGTTAAACGATGTCCTGTTAAAACGCAAATAGTATTTCTGTTATTTTACTCATAGCTTTATGTCTGTGTACTTCAGAAGTGAACTCTGGAACATTATTAATATCCATAGTTCTCGTAATAAATATAACTGTGAGGGCGTGTCGTACCGGAGGTGAATCATATCACTAAGGAAAACTTGTTATAATGTCAGATTCGTTTTCTCTCTGGACTTGCTTACTCTGCAACGTTTTGAAAATTGACCATTCCAGAGTTCTGTCTAGAACGTTTGCCAAGCGACTACAGAGTGGTGTTAACCCTCAAGCGTCGGTAGGAAAAGAGATGAGGACGGGCCGGCTGTTGTTGTTGTGGTCTTCAGTCCAGAGACTGGTTTGATGCAGTTCTCCATGCTACTCTATCCTGTGCAAGCTTCTTCATCTCCAAGTACCTACTGCAACGTACATCCTTCTGAATCTGCCTACTGTATTCGCCTCCTGGTCTTCTCTACGATTTTTATACCCCCCCCCCCCCACATACACACATACACTTCTTCCTTCCTGTACTAAATTGGTGATCTCTTGATGTCTCAGAATGTATCCTATCAACCGATCGCGTCTTTTGGTCAAGCAGTGCCACAAATTTATTGTCTTCCCAGTTCTGTTCAGTACCTCCTCATTAGTTACGTGACGTACCCATCTAATCTTCAGCATTCTTTTATAGCATCACATTTCAAAAGCTTCTGTTCTCTTCTTCTCTCAATTGGTTATCCTCCATATTTCACTTGCATACATGGTTACACTCCATACAAATGCTGTCAGATAAGACTTGCCTGTACGTATATCTATACTTGATGTTAACATGTTCTTTATAAACGCTTTTCTCTCCATTGCCAGTCTACATTTTATACCCTCTCTACTTTGGCTATCATCAGTTATTTTGCCGCACAAAATTGTAGAACTCATCTACCACTTTTAGAGTCTTGTTCCCTAATATAATTCCGTCGGCGTCATCTGATTTAATTCGACAACATTCCATTATCCTTGTTTTGCTTTTGTTAATGTTCAAGACGCTGTCCATTCCTTTCAGCTGCTCTTCCAAGTCATTTGTGTCTCTGACAGAGTTACAGTGTCATCGGCAAACCTCAAAGTTTTTATTTCTTCTCCATCGATTTTAATTCCTACTCCGAATTTTTCTTTTGTTTCTGTGGTGGTAGCTTTAAATCGGCCGCGGTCCATTAGTACATGTCGGACCCGCGTGTCGCCACTGTCAGTAATTGCAGACCGAGCGCCACCACACGGCAGGCCTAGAGAGACGTACTAGGACTCGCCCCAGTTGTACGACGACGTTGCTAGCGACTACACTGACGAAGCCTTTCTCTCATTTGCCGAGAGATAGTTAGAATAGCCTTCAGCTAAGTCCATGGCTACGAACCTAGCAAGGCGCCATTAGCCTTACAGTGCTTGTATTTAAAGAGTCTCACTTGTATCATCAAGAATGCTGTATACAAATGATGGATTAAAGTTAAGTATTACAGCAGCTACGTACTTTTCTTTATAGCATTCATTACGTATCCTGTTTCAGACCTCACGCCAGCCGGCGTGTGTAACGCGTGCATTTCGGCTACTTCCGAGTGGCGTGGCTGTCTTGCTACGCCACAACAGTTTCCTTTACTGCTTGCTCAATATACAGATTGAATAACATCGGGGATAGAGTACAACCTTGTCTCACTCCCTTCCCAACCACTGCTTCCCATTCATGCCGCTCGACTTTTGTAACTGCCATCTGGTTACTGTATTTGACCCCTGCCACCTTCATAATTTGAAACAGATTATTCCAGTCAACATTGTCAAAAGCTTTCTCTAAGTCTATAAATACTAGAAACATATGTTTGCCTTTCCTTAATCTTATCTTCTAAGATAAGTCGCAGGGTCAGTGTTGCCTCATGTGTTCCAACATTTCTACGGAATCCAAACTGATTTTTCCCGAGGTCGGCTTCTACCAGTTTTTCCATTCGCTGTAAAGAATTCTTGTTAGTGTTTTGCAGCCGTGACTTATTAAACTGATAGTTCGGTAATTTTCACATCTGTCAACACCAGCTTTCTTTGGGATTGGAATTATTATATTCTTCTTGAAGTCTGAGGGTATTTCGCGTGTTTCATACATCTTGATCACCAGATGGTAGAGTTTTGTCAGGACTGGCTCTCCCAAGGCCGTCAGTAGTTCCAATGGAATGTTGTCTACTCCGGGGGCCTTGTTTCGACTCAGGTCTTTCAGTGCTCTGTCAAATTCCTCACGCAGTATTATACTTCCCATTTCATCTTCATCTACGTCCTCTTCCGTTTCCATTATATTCTCCTCAAGTACATCGCCCTTGTGTGGACCCTCTATATGCTCCTTCCACCTTTCTGCTTTCCCGTTTTTGCTTAGGATATGATGATATTCATACAGGTGATTATCTTTTCTCCAAAGGTCTCTTTAATTTTCCTGTAGGCAATATGTATCTTACCCCTGGTGATGTATGCTTTTACATCCTTACATTTGTTCTCTAGGCACCACTGCTTAGCCATTTTGCACATCTTGTTGATCTCATTTTTGAGACATTTGTATTCCTTTTCGCCTGCTTTGTGTACTGCATTTTTATATTTTCTCCTTTCATCAGTTAAATTCAGTATCTCTTCTGTTACCCAAGGAAGGGATTTTTACTAGTCCTCGTCTTTTTACCTACTTGATCCTCTGCTGCCTTCACTATTTCATCTCTTAAAGTTACCTATTATTCTACTGTATTTCTTTCCCCTGTTCTTGTCAGTCGTTCCCTAATACACTCTCTGAAACTCTTTACAACATCTGGTTCTTTCGGTTCATCCACGTCCCATCTCTTTAAATTCCTACCTTTTTGCACTTTCTTCAGTTTTAATGTACACTGACAACCAAGAAATTGTGGTCAGAGTCCACATCTGCCCCTGGAAATGCATTACAATTTAAAACCTGGTTCCTAAATCTCTGTCTAATCATTATATAGCCTATCTTAAACCTTCCAGAGTCTCCACCCCTTTTCCATGTATACAACTTTCTTTCATGACTCTTAAACCAAGTGTTAACTATGATTAAGTTATGCTCTGTGTAAAATTCTACCAGGCCGCTTCCCCTTTCATTCCTTACCCCCAGTCCATATTCAGCTGCTATTCTTCCTTCTCCTACAATTGCATTCCAGTCCCCCATGACTACTAAATTTTCTTCTGCCTTAACTATCTGAATAATTTCTTTTATCACATCACACATTTCTTCAATTTCTCCATCATCTGCGGAGCTAGTTGGTATATAAACTTGTACGACTATGTTAGGCGTGGGCCTAGTTGTAAAGTCTTGATTATCGGCTAGAAAACTTAACTAATACCGATAGTCGTTCTCTAAATATTCAGCCTTCAATGCAACACGTGATGGATGACTTGACACAGACTTTGGTCGTAGACGTTTGAATTTGGAAACATTCCACCTCCAGAATCAGCTCCTCTTCATTTGTAAAATATCTGCCGCACAATGGTGTTTTCATTCGAAGAAAGAGGAAAAAGCCACTTATGCGACCGTGTTCTGTTCCACAATCAGTGGAGATGCTGTTTTGGAGCAAGAACACAACCGTGTACAGCTCTTCGCGACGCTTTGCCTTCACAGCCTCCCGTGACCTTGTCACGAGATGGTAGTCGGTGGTGGCCAGGATTTCGGCTTGCGGGGCATGCCAGGGCTACGGGAGGCTTATGTAGCAACGAATTTGTCGGACAAGAAAATTTGATAAATTGTCTGACCATGTACGGGGGGATTATAGTGATAATTCAGGAGTTGTGCTCGGTGATTATGCGTCTAAGGAACATCTGGATCGGTTAAATGCAGCTGCAACGTTTCCGCAGCTGCCTCAGTTCTGCGCGATTTTTGAACAGATTTGAGCAGTCGGGTGATGCCGAGGGAACTAGATTAGGAAATGAGACACTTAAAGTAGTAAAGGAGTTTTGCTATTTAGGGAGTAAAATAACCGATGATGGTCGAAGTAGAGAGGATATAAAATGTAGACTGGCAATGGCAAGGAAAGCGTTTCTCAAGAAGAGGAATTTGTTAACATCGAGTATAGATTTAAGTGTCAGGAAGTCGTTTCTGAAAGTATTTGTATGGAGTGTAGCCATGTATGGAAGTGATGATGATGATGTTTGGTTTGTGGGGCGCTCAACTGCGTGGTTATCAGCGCCCGTACAATTACCCAATCTTTTGCTCAGTCCAATTTCGCCACTTTCCTGGATGATGATGAAATGATGAGGACAACACAAACACCCAGTCATCTCGAGGCAGGTGAAAATCCCTGACCCCGCAGGGAATCGAACCCGGGACCCCGCGCTCGGGAAGCGAGAACGCTACCGCGAGACCACGAGCGGCGGACGATGTATGGAAGTGAAACATGGACGATAACTAGTTTGGACAAGAAGAGAATAGAAGCTTTCGAAATGTGGTGCTACAGAAGAATGCTGAAGATAAGGTGGGTAGATCACGTAACTAATGAGGAGGTATTGAATAGGATTGGGGAGAAGAGAAGTTTGTGGCACAACTTGACTAGAAGAAGGGATCGGTTGGTAGGACATGTTCTGAGGCATCAAGGGATCACAAATTTAGCATTGGAGGGCAGTGTGGAGGGTAAAAATCGTAGAGGGAGACCAAGAGATGAATACACTAAGCAGATTCAGAAGGATGTAGGTTGCAGTAGATACTGGGAGATGAAGAAGCTTGCACAGGATAGAGTAGCATGGAGAGCTGCATCAAACCAGTCTCAGGACTGAAGACCACAACAACAACAACTTGAGCAGTCGAAGAAGCCATCTGGCGGCGACCGTCGCCACGTTCACAATGACGTTGAGAACTGATCCGGGACTGATTTTCACTTTTTCCGCTATCGTCTCAATTGACACACGCCTGCCTTCTGGCACCAAGGCTTCCATTTGTCTTGCGGTTCTTCACAGAGAGACGGTCTGCCACTTCGTTCTTCGTCATTCAGACTTTTCTGACCACACTACCTACCCTCTGCGATGATGAGTCGTTGCTGTACGTTTCCATAAATTCATCGTGTATTCTTAACAGCGTTGTTCCACGTTCGAAATGGAGAAAGCGAAGAACGTATAATGCTCCACAATGGTCTGCGATCTTTTTAGCTCCCGCAATGGCTAGATACGATACTGTGGCACAAGAATTTCGATGTGTATCTGGTTGGCAGACATGTACTTGTAACCAAACAAAACATTAATTGCGTAACTTAATTTTGACGAGGCGATCGTCTGAACTTTATGACGAGCCTTCGTATTATACTGACAAGGGACCACTCCTACTCATCATCACGGATTTCGTTCAGATTTATGGTATATGCAGGGGTTGGCGAGAAAGGAATCTGACAGATGTCAGCTCCGGATGGCCAAGTGTTCAGAAAAAAACAGCATTTTTGGTGCATGTCGGGTGCAGCAGGAGTGTTTTAAGTTAACGTACTTCCCAGGCAGCGGGTGGTGCAGCGGAAAATAAGCTGAATGGTAATCCGAGGGCAGTGGGGGCGTCCACTATGCGGGACTTTTTTCATTTTTTCAATTTTCAATATGTTCTTTACTTACACTGCAATAAACCCAAATAATGTTCAGTGTAGTGTATTTATTAATATTTTGATGATAGGTGTGAAAAGGAAAGGTCAACGGAAGTTTGGAATTGCAAATAAATTTCCAGGAAGGAGTGAAGGCGTGCACGAGAATTTCGGATATAAAATTAGATATTTTCATTATTTTGCAGTTAGTGATTTACACCTGCTGGGGTGACATTCATCGTAAAAACAGGGCAAGTAGTAATTTCTTTGCATATTGCACACTTTGTAAACGACGCACTTTTACATTTACATGGTCATTTTAAGGTGTCTATAGGAAAACAGACTTGGTTCACATTTAGAGATGGTTCCCTCTCATCGCACAGTGTGGTGCCAAACAACGCGTAATGCATTATTTCACCACGTATTAACAAATAAATATACACTCTAAAACTGAAAAATAACGCACGACGAAGGAATTATCCGGAAATCGCTTGAGGTGATGTATATGTACAGACATACATGTGATTACAATGTCATAAGAATTGGATGATTTATTCAAGAGAAAGAGTTTCGCAAACTGACCAAATCAATAACGCTCTGGCCCTTATGTAAACAGTCATTCGGCTTGGCATTGATTGATAAGAGTTTTTGGATGCCCCCCGGAAGGATATCGTGCCCACTCGGACGCCGGCCGGGGTGGCCGAGCGGTTCTAGGCGCTACAGTCTGGAACCGCGCGACCGCTATGGTCGCAAGTTCGAATCCTGCCTCGGGCATGGACATGTGTGATGTCCTTAGGTTAGTTAGGTTTATGTAGTTCTAAGTTCTAGGGGACTGATGACCTCAGAAGTCCCACAGTGCTCAGAGCCATTTGAACCATTTGAACCCACTCGGACGAATGTGGTTAAAGTTTTTAAAGTTCTGTGCCATGTCAAACGTTTTTACAAAGATTTTAGGGAGAGGATCGTAATTTGCTCACTGTGTGACAAGCTCGCCCATATTTTATGTAAGTGGCCAGCCAATGACAATTTACTGTGACATTCTTGTTGCTACGTTTTCCCTTTCCCTACGTTCTACTTTCTTATGTAGCATTTTCCTTCTTTTCCTGCTTTCTTTGCGTGTGTGTTTCAGTTTTATTAGGTCTGTCCACATTCGTTCCCTTTAATGTGTGTCAGGGCGCTGATGACCTAGACGTTGAGCGCCCATAAGCCCCAACACACACATACACACACACGATATCGTGCCAAATGCTGTCCAATTGGCGCGTTAGATCGTCAAAAACCCGAGGTGGTTGGAGGGCCCTACCTATAACGTTCCAAAGGTTCTCATTCGGGAGAGATCCGGCGACCTTGGTGGCCAAGGTAAGGTGTGCGGGCGACTACTATCTTGTTGAAATGTAAGCCAGGATGCCTTACGATGAAAGGAAAAAAGGGCCTAGAATACCATGCTGCGCTGCGAAAGGTGCCGCGGATGACAACCAAAAGGATCCTGCAATGAAAAGAAATGGCGTCCCAGACTGTCACTCCTGCTTGTCGAGACGTATGGCGGACGAAAGTCAAGTTGTTATTCCATCGCTGTCTGGGGCGTCTCCAGACATGTTCTGCCTGGAGGCTCATTGATTGGATTAGGATTGTCTTGAGTGATGAGTCCCGCTTCCAATTCAGCTCCGATGACCAGTGGAGACCTGTAAAGCAGTGAAGTATCAACCTGACTGTCGCTCACCATAAGGCCAGACAAAAAGGAGTTATGGTCTGGGGTGCCATTTCATTTCGTAACAGGACGCCCTTGGTAGTCGGTCCGCGTTACAGGACTATGTTCGACACCCCATTTTTCTGCCCTTCCTGGCAGGCCATCCTGGGCTTAAATTTCAACAAGATAATGTCCGCCCGAGAATTTATACTGCTTCTCTTCGCGCTTGCGAAACCCTACCTTGGCGGGGAACGTCACCGGAGCTCTAGCCATTTGAGAACGTTTAGAACATTATGGGCAGGGCCCTGCAACCAGCTTGGGGTTTTGGCGATGTTAACGCAGCAGTTGGACAGCATTTGTCACGATATCACTCAGGAGGGGATCCAACAACTCATATCAATCAGTGCAAGACAAATAACTGCTTGCGTGAGGGCCTGTTGAACCAACGCGTTAGTGATTTTCTCAATTTGTGAAGCTCTTCTCCTTGAAGAAATCATCCGCTTTTTTTTTCTGAAACTGTAATTATTTGTTTGCTCGTACTGTAGATCACATCTACCGATTTCCTTTCCATTCGGGTAATCTTCATGGTGATCGGTTTTTTGTCTTAGACTGTATTTTTATCTAGTGCTCTCGGTGTGTGGTTTCCTTTTCCCTCTCGGTGAGGTGAAAGCAGTTTTGCAGCTTTTTGATCAAATTCTTTACCTGATTTTAAAGTCGCTCTGTTGCACTGGCGACTGCATTTTGTGTGTGCGTGTGTGTGTGTGTGTGTGTGTGTGTGTGTTGGGGGGATGGGGGAATATCACTTTAATACAACACGAGTACACGCCTTCTTCATCTTGAAAAATCTCGTCGTGTCATTGTGGATTTGTTTGTCCTCCACACGAGACAATTAACATCATTCAAAAATAAATCGTACAAGATTGTTGTAAGTTCCCAGATTTTGATGAAGTAATGACGATATTCCTGTATTTTGCCCCGTAGGCATCCACAAAAGTTATCTTTGCCTTTCCTTTTCATGACCTTTATGAAAGTGTTCTTAGAGTCCGCTGCTTTGCTCGCATAGATGGAATGATCTGCACATATTGTTTTTCTTTTTCTTTCATCGAATTTCTATGCTGCTATGCCCATTGCTTGTGTGTAAATCTGTTCACTATGAAAGAGTTAGTGACGTTTACGTGGCTGCCAGTCTTTGCATAACAGAAGTGTTGCAACGGGTTTAATTTAATTTCATGTTGCGAGTTAAAAAAAAAAAGAGACAAATCGTTAACGTAATGTCCTGACTGACTTAGTGTTTCATAATTGACCATTTCAAATTGCTAAGGACAGAAAACTGAAATCTGGAGACACTGTTGGCATCATTTAAGAAGGGATTTTTCGAAATTCCATCCATAAGGGGTGAAATATGCGATGAAAGTTTTTCTGAAAATATGTTGTTATTAAGGCTATTTTGAACTACGAAAATCGGTATTGGTTTCCCGCTTAGAAATGAAGAATCTTTAAAGTAGTTATCTAAATATCAACCATTAAGTAGCGCGATTTTTTATGAAATACTACAAAAATGTTTCACTGTTAACATTGGGGTAACCGCAGTTGCTTTTACGCTATTCATTTTTTGCGCATATGTTTAGCGTGTACAGTATTTTGGAAATTCAATCCCTAAGGGGGTGAAATTGTGGATGAAAGATTTTTTTTGAAAAGATATCATTTTTAGAGAACTACAAAGCATTTTAAAGCTACAGCTATCAAAATTGCTATATGACTTCCCTATTTCGATGTTTTTGGGAATTCAACGCCTATGGGGATGAAATAGGGGACGAAAACTTTTATCAGAATATTTGATTATTATATAATAATCTCTTTTTGGTCAGAAATACATTCGGAAACGACCATGCTTTTATGGGATTAATCAGTGTGAAAAGTTTAGATGTTGGAATTTGTCAACTAAATCAAAGAAAGCTACTTAACATACACCACAACAAAACGGCTTTGTCAGAATTGCATAGAAAAAGAAACGGATCTATAACACGTTAATTCTTCAGTAAGAGTAATACACGTTTATAAAGTTATTATTGTTGTAATTACTACTCAAACAAATCATTACTGATGGCAAAATAAGTACCCCGTTCAAATGCGATTCCATGTACAGAAATACCCTTTTAAAACGAGAGAATTCATTATTGAGTGTAAGACTGGCGCTAATAAATATAGAACCACTTACCCCATTTGTCTATATATTATTATTATTATTTACATCGAGACTCTGTAGGAACACGCAAAGCATTCTGCCTCATGTGAACGTTCTTTGTGATTTTCCACGATTGTCTCATTTTTTCTCCATGGAATCTCTTCCTGTCTTCAATCCACTTTGTCGCTGGTTTCTTTGGGACTTCATTCTCTGACATCACATTCCACTTGTGCATCTTGTCCCTGTATACATTTCTGTCCTCAATTTCTATTGGATCGATTTCTCACTGATCTAGGTCCAGTTTGACTTCGGTGATCCATGGTATTGTTGACTTGACACCTTGTATGTATGTTACAATTCTCTTGGTGAGTCGTTTTGGTGGTAGCCTGATGATGTGCCCATAGAACTTCAACCTTATTTTTCTGACATCTGCTGCTATATTTGACATCTTCTCTGTAGTTTTCGTAGAGGGTAATCTGTATATCTGCATCCCTCTTCTGCCATCTTTGGGCCGAAAATTTGTACAAGTAATGTAAAAATTGAAGATGAAAAAAAAAATGTTTTCTCGTAGGGACTCGAAAATGGTCAAATGTGTGTGAATTCCTAAGGGACCAAACTGCTGACGTCATCGGTCCCTAGACTTACACACTACGTAACTAACTTAGGCAGGACTCGAACCTCCGGCGGTATAGGGACTCGACCACCGCACTTTTCGAGTTATACTTCTGTATCCTTTACGCAGCTCCAACCGCTGCCCTGAAACTACGCCAGCACAATAGGCTCATGTCTCGTCCGACACGCACCGAAAATATATTTTTTTTTAACGCTTTTCCATCTGGACCTCCTGTCACTTTCAATTCTGGCCAAGCTCTGCTTGCACCATAAATTTGGAGAAAGTCGGTGGTGGAGAGTTGGCGCGGCCTCTCGTGATGCGGATATTCTGGAGCCTGGATCATCGTGCAGCTGGTGGACGGGAGAGCCGCAGCTGACTTTGGGGCAGCATCTCGGCGCTCCCGGGCGACCTTCGCTGACGACGTCAAGCCGTAATTAATTAGGGTGGCGAGGGCCGGCCCTCGTGGGCGCCTGCTGCGGCGACCTGTCAGCGTGGTTACCGTGCTGTAGCGAGGACGGCGCCCGCCGGCTCCGGGGGCATTTGCATAACGGCTATGCGCGCTCTCTTTGCAAACGGCTGTTCATTTTGGGTGATTAAGTCAAATTTATACTCTTCTCCGTGCCGTCCAACTTTATTGTTCATAAACTTCGACTCGAGTGAGACTGCCGGAGGTCGCTGTCTTACGACTGTCGTATTTCGAGGTGCCGGAGAAGTTCTCCGTCGTTTCCTCGGCATCACTCTTCCCGGGAGCCACAGTTAAGATACACAAATTCCGGCGAAACTTCTTCCCCGACGCCTGCCGTCATCCTTTGATGGTCGGCCTCCCAGTAGAAATCGCTTCTTTGGCAGAGACGACTTCCTGCCGCTGTTGATCTTCGCGATAATATTTCATCCTTTATGCAAACTCCTAATTGCAGAACGCTGCTGCCGCTATTCAGCTAAACGTATGCACAAAAAAGAAAAAAAAAAGAAATACTAACTGCAGCCGCGGTAACCTAATTGTTAACAGTGAAACAGTTTCGCAATAGTTCCATAAAAAATATCACGCTGTTAAATGGCTGATACGAGAGGTAATCACTTTAAAGATTCTTTTATTGAAATTCATTGCCAGGTAAACACAAGATCTACACGCGAACTCTCAAAACTCTGACAGAGGCTATTTTCCAATGTATTACGCCGTACGGTGGCTTCCCGTTCTATTCACTTGCGCTTTCGATACGATAATTGGCATCTATAATCAAGCGTCAGTCTGTTAAGATTTAACATTTCCGTGACTTTACCCCGTGAGTCAAACAAATCTGTGAACATTCGTGTTGCCTTTATTTGTATATTCAATATACAATTCAATTCAATATACAATTTGGTGTGGATCTCAAACATCGCACCAATATACTAGGATGGATCACACGGCTGGTTTCTAAGCAATCTCTGTTGTGCACTGATTGCATTGTTCCTGTATCCTACAACTGTATCGAAATCTTCCGTTTGCTTTACATACGATTGAACCTGTCTTTTCATTCCATTTCATGTTCTTATAAACTGCTACGCCAGTTATTTGTATGAGCTGTATGATTCCAAATACCGCTCATTGCTATTGTAATTACAGAATACTACGTCTTTTGCTTTCTATTGTGAAGTGCGGTATCTTACACGAACTTTTAAAGCAAATTCCTTGCCTTTGGACAACTTTCAAATTTTATCAATATCTGGCTGCATATTTATGCAGATTTTTTTAGATACTACTTCATTATTGATAACTGTCATAGTTTGGGGTTGCTGTTAACCGAGTCTCCCAGGTCATTAACATGTATCATGAACAATAAGAGACCCAAAACATTCCCCAGAATCACGCCTGAATTTACTTCTAAGTTAACAATGCTGAAGAAGTGTTTTAAAATAGACCCACTGAATTTAGCCCAGTGCATCGACGTAGTTGGTGCAATCAACAAAGATTTTTCTGTTACCACGTTGCTTCTGTGGCATATTTTCTTGTAATAACATGATAGATCACTTCAAATTTTTTGTAGACGTCGGTCCAAGTCATTTCGACGTATTGGTTCAAAAAAATGGTTCAAAAATGGCTCTGAGCACTATGGGACTTAACATCTATGGTCATCAGTCCCCTAGAACTTAGAACTACTTAAATCTAACTAACCTAAGGACAGCACACAATACCCAGCCATCACGAGGCAGAGAAAATCCCTGACCCCGCCGGGAATCGAACCCGGGAACCCGGGCGTGGGAAGCGAGAACGCTACCGCACGACCACGAGATGCGGGCCAAACGTATTGCAATTATATTAAGACTGCATTTAGCAAATCGAGGAACTGCGAAATTAAATGACAAGACAGAGCCACTTACAAAATCAATGTGGAATGAGAAGTAAAGCTCTTTCAATGGTTGTTACTAATGTTAAACGTAATTATCTGTTCAGAAAAATATTATCTCTGTCGTGTGGAGTAGTGTTACTCGATTGCCTGGTTAGAAATAGTGTGCTAAACGCACATTCCTACAGACTGACGTCCAGTGACACCATGTGGCTGTACCAAGCAGACCGAAGCAGACCGCAACGGTCAACTGGCACCGTGTGGTTCTCACATCCAAACCTCCAGATGTCAGACACTCAGATCGTTACCAAACTTTGTATGTCGATAGAGTATTAACCAAAACTTCGATTTATCTCATACTCTCATCCAGTAAAACATGTGTAAACGGTAGTTAAAAGTATCACCAGAGTGTGGAGCACAGGAAAAGTGTATCCGTGAGTGATTGAATTGCAGCTCTCGCGTAGGTGAGAAGGTAAAACGTTCAGTCGTCGTACATTAAGTCCCTCGTTCGACCCCCACTGTTGACAATTTCTTTCAGCTGTTTACGCGTAAAACTGTTATATGGGAAAACTTTCCTGAGTTTGCAGCAATGTTTTGGTCAGTCTGGTTCCCCTTTGTTAGTTGAACGTTTCATCGTTAGTTGAACGTTACTTAGTTATTATTGATCTTATTACTGTGGTTATTATTATTTATTGTTTTTACTATTACTTCCACACTTGTGATGCAACTGTTTCTTTCCAGATTGAGATTTTCACTCTGCAGCGGACTGTGCGCTGATATGAAATTTCCTGACAGATTAAAACTGTGCGCCGGACCGAGACTCGAACTCGGGACCTTTGCCTTTCGCGTTGGCAAATGCTCTAACATCTGAGCTACCTAAGCACCACTGACGCCCCGTCCTCACAGCTTTACGTCTGCGAGTACCTCGTCTTCTACCTTCCAAACTTCTCAGAACATCCCCCAGATTGTGGCTAAGCCCTGTCGCCGCAATATCCTTTATTCCAGGCGTGCTAGTTCTGCAAGGTTCGCAGAAGAGCTTCTGTGAAGTTTGGAAGGTAGGAGACGAGGTAGTGACAGAAGTAAAGCTGGGAGGAGGGGACATGAGTCGTGCTTGGGTAGCTCAGATGGAAGGAATTATCCATTCTGTCCAACTGCTCTTCCAAGTCCGTTGGTAACTCTGACAGAATTACAGTGTTATCAACGAATCTCAAAGCTTTCCCCAAACTTCAATTTCCTCTCCAAATTTCTCCTTGTTTTCCATTACTACTCGCTCAATTCACTGCTTGAACAACATATGGGATATGCTTCACCTCTGTCTCACTCATGTCTTTTGATTGTGCCTGTCTGCAACTTGACATGTCTTCTTTATGGTAAGTAGCAATCTGACTTTTCCTAGATTGTTGATCCCAGAATGAGATTTTCACTCTGCAGCGGAGTGTGCGCTGATATGAAACTTCCTGGCAGATTAAAACTGTGTGCCGGACCGAAACTCGAACTCGGGACCTTTGCCTGGACCTTTGCCTTTCGCGGGCAAGTGCTCTACCAACTGAGCTACCCAAGCACGACTCACGCTCCCTCCTCACAGCTTCACTTCGGCCAGTACCTCGTCTCGTACCTTCCAAACTTTACAGAAGCTCTCCTGCGAACCTTGCAGAACTAGCACTCCTGAAAGAAAGGATATTGCGGAGACATGGCTTAGTCACAGCCTGGGGCATGTTTCCAGAATGAAATTTTCACTCTGCAGCGGAATGTGCGCTGATATGAAACTTTCTGGCAGATTAAAACTGTGTGCCGGACCGAGACTCGAACTCGGGACCTGGATTGTTGATAGGAGTTTCCGTTGTCTGACGTTCATGCATTTCTTTGAAAGACTGCGCCTCCATTTGACTATATATTACTGTGTTTTTCCTTCTGTACAGTCTAGATTTCGGATTTTACGCCATTATCTAGTACAATGTTCTTAGAGCGTTAACATGTCATGTCTAGTAAGGTCAACCCAAAGCAGGTAAACACGAGAATTGCATATGCCTTTAAGATGTAACTGTAAGGTGGCGTCAAAGAATATAGACTCTAGAAGACCTACTTGACCCTGCATGACGTGTTAATGTTCAAAGAACATTGTACTCGTTAATGACGTAAATGCCGAAATATAGACTGTACAGCACAAAAGTACAGTTACATACTGCATGGCAGTGACTCAGCACCATCAAAAACTCTCTCATATCTTCATAGCTGCAGCTTCCCTTTCAAGTCCTTCCACTCTTATAACTGCGGTCTGGTTTCTGTACAAGTTGTAAATAGCATTTACCTCCCTAACTTTACCTCTACTATCTGCAGAATTTCAAAGAAAATGTACCAGTCGACATTGTCAGAAGCTTTCTGTTAGTCTACAAATGCTATAAATGCAGGTTTGTCGTTCATTAAATTATCTTCTAAGATAAATTGTAGGATCAGATTCGCCTCGCATATTAATACATTTCTCCGGAATCAAAGTTGATCTTCCCCAACGTTCTCGTTCACTGGTTGTGTCATTCTTCTGTAAATAGTTCCTGAAAGTTTTCTGCAGCCATGATTTATTAAACAAATAATTCGATTGATTTGTTAAACAAATAATATCTCCGCATTACAGCACCAGTCATCTTTGGTACACTCTTCTTGAAGTCCGCAGATATTTCACTTATAAAATATATACTGAAGCGCCAAAGAAACTGGTACAGGCATGCGTATTCAAAAACAGAGATATGTAAACAGGCAACACCTATATTAGACAAGCGTCTGGCGCAGTTGTTAAATCGGTTACTGCTGCTACTGTGGCTGGTTATCAAGATTAAAGTGAGTTCGAACGTGGTGTTATAGTTGGCGCACGAGCGATGGGACACAGCATCTTCGAGGTCGCGATGAATTTGGGATGTTCCCGTATGACCATTTCACAAGTATATCGTGAATATCAGGAAACCGGTAAAACATCAAACCTCCGACATCGCTGCGGCCGGAAAAGATCATGCAGGAACGGGACCAACGACGACTGTAAAGAATCGTTCAGCGTGATAGAATTGCAACCCTTCCGCAAATTGCTGCTAATTTCATTGCTGGACCATCAACAAGTGTCAACTTATGAACCATTCGACGAAACATCATCGATATGGGCTTTCGGAGCCGAAGGTGTACTCGTGTACCCTTGATGACTGCACGACACAAAGGTTTACAGCTCGTCTGTGCCCGTCAAAACCGACGTTGGACTGTTGATGACTGGAAAAAAAACATGTTGCCTGGTCGGACGAGTCTCGTTTTAAATTGTATCGGGTGGATGGACGTGTATGGGTATGGAGACAATCTCATGAATACATTGAACCTGCGTGTCAGCGGGGGATTGTTCAAGCTGGTGGAGGCCGTATAATGGTGTGGGGCGTGCGCAGTTGGAGTGGAATGGGACCCCTGATATGTCTAGATACGACTCTGACAGGTGACACGTACGTAAGCATCCTGTCTGATCACCTGCATCCATTCATGTCCATGCAACACCCCATACGTCTAGAATTCCAACAGGAACACTCTTCTGAGTTTAAACTCTTCGGTTATAAACCAAACTCCCCAAACATGATCATCATTGAGCATATCGGGGATGCCTTGCAACGTGCTATTCAAAAGAGATCTCTAATCCCTCGTACTCTTACGAATGTATGGAGAGCCATGAAGGATTCATGGTGTCAGCTGCCTCCAGCACTACCTCAGACATTAATCTAGTTCATGCCACGTCATGTTGCGGCACTTCTGCGTGCTCGCGGAGACCCTACACGATATTAAGGAGGTGTACCAGTTTCCTTGGCTCTTCAGTGTATTTTTACATTACAGCATCAGCCATGTTTGATACATGAATTATTACATTCTTCTTGAAGTCCGAGGATATTTCGCCTATAACATATATCTTACGCTCCAGGTGGAATAGTTTTGTCACTGCTGCCTGTCCCAAGGGCCTCAGTGGTTTAGAGGGTATGTCGTCAGCTCCATGAAACCTATTTTTCTTAGCTCTGTCATTGCTCTTTCTAATAAGCGTCAACGACAGCTAGCGGCTTATTAGTTGAGCGTGTCTCCGAAGCTCGTGGGCTGGCTGAGGGAAACTTGTCGCGGCTCCTGCGGCGCAAACAGAACGCTAATGACAGCAGACGGCCTGGTCGCGGGTCGCGTTATTAAAAAACTCTGCCCATGCCTTGCTACTGACACCGGAAAAAAAACATCCTTCTTCATCCGCCGCAACCTCCTTCCCCTCCCTTTCAATTTCGCGGCCGCGGAGCGGAAGTGGCGCTGTTTTCGCGGTGACGGCTGCGGCGCCGGGGCTGGCGCGCCAGTTCGGCCGCCAATAATTCGGGCGCGGCCGTGGTGTGGGCGTGCCGAGCGTCCCTCAATTTATGTGCGGCGGCGCTGTGGTGCGCCGGCAGCGCGCTCGTTACTCTGGCGCGTATTTATGCCCGGGCACGCCGGCCGCCGCAGAAATTGTCCTTCCGCGCGGCCGACCGCCTCGCCTGCGTACGCACGCGTTTTGTGTCCTTTTTTTTCTTTTTTACCTCGCTACGGGTAAGTATGGGCGGCACCGTGAGCGTGATGTACCGTACCGGTGGTGTGGCCAGCGATGCTGCCAGCTCCGGGGTGAAACCGCAGCTGCGACACTCACTGCTGCGAAAGTTGTCGCCATATGACAGATGGAGCCATCATAGCACACCAGGCAGCGAGAACACCACTCACCTCTTAGCGCCATATACAAAATTATATTAATCTTTTTTATATACTAGCGGAATTACCAGACTTTGTCCAGGTATTTGTTTACACTGAGGTGATAAAAGTCTGTTCTAGGCGCTTCAGTCTGGAACCGCGCGACCGCTACGGTCGTGGGTTCGAATCCTGCCTCGGGCATGGATGTGTGTGATGTCCTTAGGTTAGTTAGGTTTAAGTAGTTCTAAGTTCTAGGGGACTTGTAATGTCCCCACAGCAAATACCCTCTACCACCCACCAATTAATCATTCTCAATCAAACCATCTACATTCATTCACTTTGGAAACGTTATCTGATCTGATTTTCTCGTAAAATATGCTGCGACAGCTAATCGACGCCAAAGTATTTTCTAGTGCATTTATTCTTTGAAATAACAGAGATGCATATATGCATTTTTCCCGAGGGCATGCAGCTTTACTGTATGATTAAATGATAATGTCGTCCTCTTGGGTAAAATATTCCGGAGGTAAAATAGTCCCCCATTCGGATCTCCGGGCGGGGACTACTCAAGAGGATGTCGTTATCAGGAGAAAGAAAACTGGCGTTCTACGGATCGGAGCGTGGAATGTCAGATCCCTTAATCGGGCTGGTAGGTTAGAAAATTTAAAAAGGGAAATGGATAGGTTAAAGTTAGATATAGTGGGAATTAGTGAAGTTCGGTGGCAGGAGGAACAAGACTTCTGGTCAGGTGACTACAGGGTTATAAACACAAAGTCAAATAGGGGTAATGCAGGAGTAGGTTTAATAATGAATAGGAAAATAGGAATGCGGGTAAGCTACTACAAACAGCATAGTGAACGCATTATTGTGGCCAAGATAGATACGAAGCCCACACCTACTACAATAGTACAAGTTTATATGCCAACTAGCTCTGCAGATGACGAAGAAATTGAAGAAATGTATGATGAAATAAAAGAAATTATTCAGATAGTGAAGGGAGACGAAAATTTAATAGTCATGGGTGATTGGAATTCGAGTGTAGGAAAAGGGAGAGAAGGAAACGTAGTAGGTGAATATGGATTGGGGCTAAGAAATGAAAGAGGAAGCCGCCTGGTAGAATTTTGCACAGAGCACAACTTAATCATAGCTAACACTTGGTTTAAGAATCATGATAGAAGGTTGTATACATGGAAGAAACCTGGAGATACTAAAAGGTATCAGATAGATTATATAATGGTAAGACAGAGATTTAGGAACCAGGTTTTAAATTGTAAGACATTTCCAGGGGCAGATGTAGACTCTGACCACAACCTATTGGTTATGACCTGTAGATTAAAACTGAAGAAACTGCAAAAAGGTGGGAATTTAAGGAGATGGGACCTGGATAAACTTAAAGAACCAGAGGTTGTACAGAGTTTCAGGGAGAGCATAAGGAAACAATTGTCACAAATGGGGGAAAGAAATACAGTAGTAGAAGAATGGGTAGCTTTGAGGGATGAAGTAGTGAAGGCAGCAGAGGATTAAGTAGGTAAAAAGACGAGGGCTAGTAGAAATCCTTGGGTAACAGAAGAAATATTGAATTTAATTGATGAAAGGAGAAAATATAAAAATGCAGTAAATGAAGCAGGCAAAAAGGAATACAAACGTCTCAAAAATGAGATCGACAGGAAGTGCAAAATGGCTAAGCAGGGATGGCTAGAGGACAAATGTAAGGATGTAGAGGCTTATCTCACTAGGGGTAAGATAGATACTGCCTACAGGAAAATTAAAGAGACCTTTGGAGATAAGAGAACCACTTGTATGAACATCAAGAGCTCAGATGGAAACCCAGTTCTAAGCAAAGACGGGAAAGCAGAAAGGTGGAAGGAGTATATAGAGGGTTTATACAAGGGCGATGTGCTTGAGGACAATATTATGGAAATGGAAGAGGATGTAGATGAAGATGAAATGGGAGATACGATACTGCGTGAAGAGTTTGACAGAGCACTGAAAGACCTGAGTCGAAACAAGGCCCCTGGAGTAGACAACATTCCATTGGAACTACTGACGGCCTTGGGAGAGCCAGTCCTGACAAAACTCTACCATCTGGTGAGCAAGATGTATGAAACAGGCGAAATACCCTCAGACTTCAAGAAGAATATAATAATTCCAATCCCAAAGAAAGCGGGTGTTGACAGATGTGAAAATTACCGAACAATCCGTTTAATAAGCCACAGCTGCAAAATACTAACACGAATTCTTTACAGACGAATGGAAAAACTAGTAGAAGCCGACCTCGGGGAAGATCAGTTTGGATTCCGTAGAAATACTGGAACACGTGAGGCAATACTGACCTTACGACTTATCTTAGAAGAAAGATTAAGGAAAGGCAAACCTACGTTTCTTGCATTTGTAGACTTAGAGAAAGCTTTTGACAATGTTGACTGGAATACTCTCTTTGAAATTCTAAAGGTGGCAGGGGTAAAATACAGGGAGCGAAAGGCTATTTACAATTTGTACAGAAACCAGATGGCAGTTATAAGAGTCGAGGGACATAAAAGGGAAGCAGTGGTTGGGAAGGGAGTGAGACAGGGTTGTAGCCTCTCCCCGATGTTATTTAATCTGTATATTGAGCAAGCAGTAAAGGAAACAAAAGAAAAATTCGGAGTAGGTATTAAAATCCATGGAGAAGAAATAAAAACTTTGAGGTTCGCCGATGACATTGTAATTCTGTCAGAGACAGCAAAGGACATAGAAGAGCAGTTGAATGGAATGGATGGTGTCTTGAAGGGAGGATATAAGATGAACATCAACAAAAGCAAAACGAGGATAATGGAATGTAGTCGAATTAAGTCGGTTGATGTTGAGGGTATTAGATTAGGAAATGAGACACTTAAAGTAGTAAAGGAGTTTTGCTATTTGGGGAGCAAAATAACTGATGATGGTCGAAGCAGAGAGGATATAAAATGTAGACTGGCAATGGCAAGGAAAGCGTTTCTTAAGAAGAGAAATTTGTTAACATCGAGTATAGATTTAAGTGTCAGGAAGTCATTTCTGAAAGTATTTGTATGGAGTGTAGCCATGTATGGAAGTGAAACATGGACGGTAAATAGTTTGGACAAGAAGAGAATAGAAGCTTTTGAAATGTGGTGCTACAGAAGAATGCTGAAGATTAGATGGGTCGACCACATAACTAATGAGGAAGTATTGAATAGGATTGGGGAGAAGAGAAGTTTGTGGCACAACTTGACCAGAAGAAGAGATCGGTTGGTAGGACATGTTCTGAGGCATCAAGGGATCACCAATTTAGTATTGGAGGGCAGCGTGGAGGGTAAAAATCGTAGGGGGAGACCAAGAGATGAATACACTAAGCAGATTCAGAAGGATGTAGGTTGCAGTAGATACTGGGAGATGAAGAAGCTTGCACAGGATAGAGTAGCATGGAGAGCTGCATCAAACCAGTTTCAGGACTGAAGACCACAACAACAACAACATATATGCATTCTCCATGGTTGTTTGAGTGGTAACTAGAACAGCTTCTGGAGTATTTGTTGAGCGATTGACGTGTTTCTGAGTGATACATATTCTGCTTTTCTTCTCGCTAAAGCGAGCCAATTAACATTTGTGCCGTTGGCGGTTTGTTTTGAAGAGAAAGAGATTGTAAAAGGAAAATAATTAAGGCGTGGAATCACCGGAGATCTGGACATGTAATGGAGATGGATTTAATACATGATTTCCTCCATAAATAAGGTTTGTGACTTTTTTGTTCTGGAGTGAATGAACGAATAAGTTTTTTCTGAATCATTTGTTGATCAAGTTGGCCCTGTAATTAGTGGGGAAGTTTCAGCTGTGTCTAAGAGAGCCTGCAATCACTGAGTCTGTGTTAAATCGTCCAAAAAGGTTCAAAATGGTTCAAATGGCTCTTAGCACTATGCGGCTTAACTTCTGAGGTCATCAGTCGCCTAGAACTTAGAAGTAATTAAACCTAACTAATCTAAGGACATCACACACATCCATGCCCGAAGCAGGATACGAACCTGCGACCGTAGCGGTCGCTCGGCTCCAGACTGCAGCGCCTAGAACCGCTCGGCCACACCGGTCGGCCGTCCAAAAAGGCTTCGTACACATCTGGAATTCGCAATCTTTCGTAAAAGGAACAAATTTTCCAAACGATTGATTCTCCCGACTGACTGCAGTGTTTAACAGTAATAATAAATGTAAAGATCTCTTGCAGCAAGCCAGCCGCTGATTACCAAGACGAAGGACTCCACCAAAGATTCTATTTGGCTGATTCTTTTTATCACTATATCACGTAATGAAATCTTATATTAAAAACTATACATAGATAAAGAAGAGAAAGAGCGAATGAAAATAGAGATAATACTAATAATCCTCCATTAGTCTAATTTTTCGCCTGTCTTATCACGGATCAGTCAAGAACTGGGAGGGCCTTACTTTACTTTATAGACTTCTGTGTGAAGGTGAAGGGATCTTAAAGACAACAGGTACACGTCTATACAGACAAGACATTACACAGAGACAGCGGCTAGCTGCATTGATCATCCATTCTTAGATTAAAGAGACGGAAACTTATTATTCGAACATTAAAATGTTAAAGACTCAGGACCTCAGATGTCAAGTCTCATAGTGCTCAGAGCCACTTGAACCATTTGCTAAAAGTCGAGGCATAGCAATAGGCACTTGACGGTTATTATCGCGTTCAAAAGGTATAAAAGGACGGTTCAATGGCAGCGCTATCGTTTGTACTCTGGTGATTCATGTGAAAAGGTGTCCGACGTGGTTATGGCCGCACGACAGGAATTAACAGACTTTGAAAGCGGAGTGGTAGTTGCAGCTAAGCGTATAGGACATTCAATTTCGGGTATCGTTAATATTTCGAGGTCAACGGTGTCAAAAATGTGCCGAAAATACCAATTTTCACATACTACCTGCCACTACGGACAGCGCTGTGGCCGAGGGCTTTCACTTAACGACCGAGAGTTGTGGCGTTTGCGTATATTTGTCAGGCTAACAGACAAGCAATACTGCGTGAAATAAGCACAGAAATCAATCGAACGTATCCCTTACGACAGTGCGGCGAAATTTGGCGTTAATGAGCAATGGTGACAGACAGCCGAGGGGAGTGCCTTTGCTAACAGCACGACATCGCCTGCAGTACCCCTCCTGGGTTCGTGACCATATCGGTTCGACGCTAGACGACTGAAAAACCGTGGCCTCCTCAGAAGGCCATAGACACGGGTTCACAGGTAGATGCCGTGTTTTTTGACTTCCGCAAGGCGTTCGATACAGTTCCCCACAGTCGTTTAATGAACAAAGTAAGAGCATATGGACTATCAGACCAATTGTGTGATTGGATTGAGGAGTTCCTAGATAACAGCACGCAGCATGTCATTCTCAATGGAGAGAAGTCTTCCGAAGTAAGAGTGATTTCAGGTGTGCCTCAGGGGAGTGTCATAGGACCGTTGCTATTCACAATATACATAAATGACCTGGTGGATCACATCGGAAGTTCACTGAGGCTTTTTGCAGATGATGCTGTGGTGTATCGAGAGGTTGTAACAATGGAAAATTGTACTGAAATGCAGGAGGATCTGCAGCGAATTGACGCATGGTGCAGGGAATGGCAATTGTATCTCAATGTAGACAAGTGTAATGTGCTGCGAATACACAGAAAGATAGATCCTTTATCATTTAGCTACAAAATAGCAGGTCAGCAACTGGCAGCAGTTAATACCATAAATTATCCGGGAGTACGCATTAGGAGTGATTTAAAATGGAATGATCATATAAAGTTGATCGTCGGTAAAGCAGATGCCAGACTGAGATTCATTGGAAGAATCCTAAGGGTAGATACAAGACATAGAGAAGATCCAACGGAGAGCAGCGCGCTTCGTTACAGGATCATTTAGTAATCGCGAAAGCGATACGGAGATGATAGATAAACTCCAGTGGAAGACTCTGCAGGAGAGACGCTCAGTAGCTCGGTATGGGCTTTCGTTAAAGTTTCGAGAACATACCTTCACCGAAGAGTCAAGCAGTATATTGCTCCCTCCTACGTATATCTCGCGAAGAGACCACGAGGATAAAATCAGAGAGATTAGAGCCCACACAGAGGCATACCGACAATCCTTCTTTCCACGAACAATACGAGACTGGAATAGAAGGAAGAACCGATAGAGGCACTCCAGGTACCCTCCGCCACACACCGTCAGGTGGCTTGCGGAGTATGGATGTAGATGTAGATGTAGATGAGTCCTGATTTCAGTTGGTAAGAGCTGATAGTAGGGTGTGAGAGTGGCGCTGGCTCCAGGAATCCATAGACCCAGGATGCCAACAAGACACTGTGTAACCTGGTGGTGTCTTCATAATGGTGTAGGCTGAGTTTACATGGAATCGTCTGGGTCCTCTGGTTCAATTGAACCGACCATTGACTGCAGATGACTATGTTCGGTTACTTGGAGACCATTTGCAACTATTCATGGACCACGTGTTCCCGAACACCGTTTCACTGGGCAACAGTTGATCGCGACTGGTCTGAAGAACATTCTGGTCAATTCGAGCTAATAATTTGGCAGCCGAGAACGCCCGATATGAACCCCATCGAACATTTTTGGGACTTAATTGACAGGTCAGTTCGTGCACAAAATACTGTACCGCCGACACTTCCGCAATTATGAACGTCTATGGAGGCAGTATGGCTCAGTATTTGTGCAGGAGACTCCCAACGACTTGTTGAACCCATGCCACGGCGAGATGGTGCATTACGTCGGATAAAAGGAGGTCCGACACGATGTTAGGGGTATGTCATGATTTTTGTCACCTCATCGTATAGCTGTACGTCCACGTAGTGTCAAGTCTTGTACTCAGGATTTATGACGTCATATCTCCTGAACTATATGTTGTACATTGATATAAAATTATAGGTACTCTTAACGCCATGCAACGTCCTCGCCGCAGTGGATACACCGGTTCCCGTCAGATCACCGAAGTTAAGCGCTGTCGGGCGTGGCCGGCAATTGGATGGGTGACCCTTCCGGGCCGCCATGCGTTGTTGCCATTTTTCGGGGTGCACTCAGCCTCGTGATGCCAATTGAGGAGCTACTCGACCGAATAGTAGCGGCTCCGGCCAAAGAAAACCATAACGACCAGGAGAGCGGTGTGCTGACCACACGCCCCCTCCTCTCCGCATCCTTATCTGAGGTCGGAAGTTCCCGATGGACCACTTGTGGCCTGTAAACGGAGTGCTTAGCGACATATGTGGATACATCTGCGAATTTTATTGTGAACGGAGCTAGTAGCAAAAAAAATAAATTTAAACGTCGTGCATGATGCGGCTGTTTTTCACGCATCTGTTTATGACGTCGTGTCTCCTAAACTATGATCGTACTGTCATATAATTTTGCATTTACATTCAGTGCTATAAGTGCATATTGTCTGTGAAATGTGCCGCGGCTACAGTTAGTGGTAAAGAATTAATAATGTCGTGCCTCATGCGGTACTTTTACTGCATGGACAGCGGAAGACAGAGAGAGCATAAGGGAACAATTGACAGGAATGGGGGAAATAAATACAGTAGAAGACGAATGGGTAGCTCTGAGGGATGAAGTAGTGAAGGCAGCAGAGGATCAAATAGGTAAAAAGACGAGGGCTAGTAGAAATCCTTGGGTAACAGAAGAAATATTGAATTTAATTGATGAAAGGAGAGAATATAAAAATGCAGTAAATGAAGCAGGCAAAAAGGAATACAAACGTCTCAAAAATGAGATCGACAGGAAGTGCAAAATGGCTAAGCAGGCATGGCTAGAGGACAAATGTAAGGATGTGGAGGCTTATCTCACTAGGGGTAAGATAGATACTGCCTACAGGAAAATTAAAGAGACCTTTGGAGAAAAGAGAGCCACCTGTATGAATATCAAGAGCTCAGATGGAAACCCAGTTCCAAGCAAAGAAGGGAAAGCAGAAAGGTGGAAGGAGTATATAGAGGGTATACACAAGGGCGATGTACTTGAGGACAATATTATGGAAATGGAAGAGGATGTAGATGACGATGAAATGGGAGATATGATATTGCGTGAACAGTTTGACAGAGCACTGAAAGACCTGAGTCGAAACAAGGCCCCCAGAGTAGACAACATTCCATTAGAACTACTGACAACCTTGGGAGAGCCAGCCCTAACAAAACTCTACTATCGGGTGAGCAAGATGTATGAGACAGGCGAAATTCCCTCAGACTTCAAGATGAATATAATAATTCCAATCCCAAAGACAGCAGGTGTTGACAGATGTGAAAATTACCGAACTATCAGTTTAATAAGTCACAGCTGCAAAATTCTAACGCGAATTCTTTACAGACGAATGGAAAAACTGGTAGAAGCCGACCTCGGGGAAGATCAGTTTGGATTCCGTAGAAATGATGGAACACGTGAGGCAATACTGACCCTACGACTTATCTTAGAAGAAAGATTAAGGAAAGGCAAACCTACGTTTCTAGCATTTGTAGACTTAGAGAAAGCTTTTGACAATGTTGACTGGAATACTCTCTTTCAAATTCTGAAGGTGGCAGGGGTAAAATACAGAGCGCGAGAGGCTATTTACAATTTGTACCGAAAGCAGATGGCAGTTATAAGAGTCGAGGGGTATGAAAGGGAAGCAGTGGTTGGGAAGGGAGTGAGAAAGGGTTGTAGTCTCTTCCCGATGTTATTCAATCTGTATATTGAGCAAGTAGTAAAGGAAACAAAAGAAAAATTCGGAGTAGGTATTAAAATCCAGGGAGAAGAAATAAAAACTTTGAGGTTCGCCGATGACATTGTAATTCTGCCAGAGACAGCAAAGGACTTGGAAGAGCAGTTGCACGGAATGGATAGTGTCTTGAAAGGAGGATATAAGATGAACATCAACAAAAACAAAACGAGGATAATGAAATGTAGTCGAATTAAGTCGGGTGATGCTGAGGGAATTAGATTAGGAAATGACACACTTAAAGTAGTAAAGGAGTTTTGCTATTTGGGGAGCAAAATAACTGAGGATGGTCGAAGTAGAGAGGATATAAAATGTAGACTGCCAATGGCAAGGAAAGCGTTTCTTAAGAAGAGAAATTTGTTAACATCGAGTATTGATTTAAGTGTCAGGAAGTCGTTTCTCAAAGTATTTGTATCGAGTGTAGCCATGTATGGAAGTGAAACGTGGACGATAAATAGCTTAGACAAGAAGAGAATAGAAGCTTTCGAAATGTGGTGCTACAGAATAATGCTGAAGATTAGGTGGGTTGATCACATAACTAATGAGGAGGTATTGAATAGAATTGGGGAGAAGAAGAGCTTGTGGCATAACTTCACTAGAAGAAGGGATCGGTTGGTAGGACATGTTCTGAGACATCGAGGGATCACCAATTTAGTATTGGAGGGCAGCGTGGAGGGTAAAAATCGTAGAGGGAGACCAAGAGATGAATACACTAAACAGATTCAGAAGGATGTAGGTTGCAGTAGGTACTGGGAGATGAAGAAGCTTGCACAGAATAGAGTAGCATGGAGAGCTGCATCAAACCAGTCTCAGGACTGAAGACCACAACAACATATATATAATCTCCGAAACTGCTTGCAATTGCATCTTACCCCGTTGAAAACAAGAGAATATATACACTATATTTAATGCATAGTAAGGATATATCTATGTTCTGTTTCTTCTAGCTGTGATTGCCATTATGCTGATGGAAAGTATGTAAAGGGCACGGCTCTTACAAGGTGCTTCACAGCTTTGATGAAAAGTTGTGACGATAAAGTAAATGAAGATTTGGTGACATGAAAGCCGTGGAAAAATTCTGAATATAAGTGACTGTAAATGTAACCTTTCCTAAGGGCTTCCCGAGATCAGCTAATGGCCAGGGAGGCTGGTCGCAATAACGAGTTCGTGTTTAGAATCGCGGTGTGGCTCAAATTTTCGTCTGTCACGACGGATTCGCTACATTGCGGGTTCAGCGGCCGACTTGACGAGACACTGCGGGCCACCCTGACAAGAAGCTCGCCCGCCGCCTAATTCTGGTCCCGGAGGCGATTGGATCGGCGACGCGGCAAAAACAGCCGTCCTTCTGGTCGTATTGATGGCCGCGGCGCTTAGGGCCAGGGCCGCCGGCGATGCGGCCAATCACGTGCGGCGCTAATGAATTTACTGCCAGCCGTAATCTGCAGGATGGGGGCCGCCGGCTGATTAGCCGCGTCGCCGTAGCCCGGCCGACGCCTCGGGCAGCGGCCGCTTCTTCCGCACCGCACACTGGCGCCTCCTCCGGCGCACAACGCCGACACCGCCTGTCCCTGCCGTCCGCATCTGCATTGTTGGCCACCTGAATTGCTACACCGTGTAGACGGCATGCGACAAACGTCAAATTAACATTAAGTGTAAAGTAGCACGCATAATGCAAAGGGTTAACCACTCGAATAGGTAGGAGTAAGGCATTCTGTGTATGAGGAAACATTACTCTGCAAGTTTGTCTGTCAGAAGCTTCGACCATAGATACTAGTAGACTGGCCTTGCTGTGCAGAAGCTATAGGGCTGGTGTGGCTCCAACATAAACCACGTGACTGTTGGCAAAACGTGGCGGGATTTCAAATCAGCGGTCTGCCATCCTATGTTTGTATCGTATTTTACCCACATTTCTCAACTGACTGTCAAACGCTTCCTTTTTTCAGAATGAGATTTTCACTCTGCAGCGGAGTGTGCGCTGATATGAAACTTCCTGGCAGATTAAAACTTTGTGCCCGACCGAGACTCGAACTCGGGACCTTTGCCTTTCGCGGGCAAGTGCTCTACCAACTTTTATTTTTTATTTTTTTATTTTTTTTTTTAGCCTTTCGCGGACAAGTGCTCTACCATCTGTTGACAAAAGTGGCTAATTAGAAAATTAATTAATTAAGGAAATAAATAAAACTGAAAATGCTCAAATGAAAGACATGAAGACATTGCGGATAGTACAAATACAAAAGAAACATGCTCCTGTAGCAATGAAATGAAATTCGTGTCGGGGGCGACACCTGCTCACGACCCGACGTTCGATAGAGCAAGAGAGCCATCTATCGACTCGTTCTCCAGACGTTGGTGTAAGACTGGGTCGTCTTCTCGAAATTAACTAAGGGTCCGTAAGTGTGATCGATGTCAATCTCGGCTTCTTCGTCTATCTCATCTCTCACCCGTCACACCCCATCTGGCCGGCGGGTCGGTAAATGTAAGTCGCAAGTAATTAGCGAAGTCTTGCCTATATTTCTTATGCTGTTGCAGCTTCGTGTGCCCATCCAAGAGAAAATGCCAAAAATCAATTTTGTCCTTTTCCGATTCGTTATACACGTAGCCCACCACCATTCCCCGCACCCATGTCACTGCCTTTCGCGGGCAAGTGCTTCCTTTTTTATTTGCGAAAAATTATGGCAGAACTACATTTGACCTGGATTTGCCCACAGTATCATTTATAAAATCTAACAAATACATCGAACGCCCCTCTCGTGGGCAGCGGGACGAAATTACTATAAACTATCAATTAAAGTAACATGTCGTAAAAATTCTTTTAAACACTAAGAGTGGGCTCGTGTCAAAACTTTAAATATTGGATTAGCCACGTTTTGAGCTCTAGTCACTTTATAAAAGAAAATGGGATATGGTAATTATGTCAACTATAGGTGCCAAAATTGTCGAATTTAGGAGCAGGTCCATTTTAGAGTATCAATTTTAGGTGCACTTCAAAGGTTCAGTTCCTACTATTTTTACAAAAGTTTAAACTATCAGTTTAAAAAAAAAGATATTTTAGATGAAAGGTGAGAATTTGAAGTTTCAGAAAATAATTTTGGAGCCTACATTTATTTAATAGTATTAGAAGGTAGAAAAAAATTCTCTTCAAGTGTCGACTATAGGTGCTCTTACCTTATTATAATCTCACTTGTATATACAAAACGGCGCGTATGTGCCGATGGCTTAAAGTTTTTCCGTTTCAGGGCCTGTATCCAAAGCTGCCTTCGGTTTTCATCCTTAGGGAACCTATGAGTAGGAACGAGAAACAGTTATATTTACTTCTGTAACCGAATTATCACAGATAGTTTCCAAAATTTAATATGAGTCTGACTTTACAGGCATCACTTTCAACACTTTAATTTACGTGATACTCTATTTCAAGTGCAAAAAACATATAAAAGTCACTTCAGCAGATTTCAATAAACGCATCTGCACTGTCATAGAAACACACGTGAAATGTAATGCCATTTTCCCCGACAAAACGCTGAGTACAGCCATAAGCACAACACGAAACAACCATGTTTTGCCAACATTCACGTGACTTTAGCCCAGAGATGTTGGAGCCACGAAAATGACGCCAGGGCCAGTCTATTATATTTATGGTCGAAGGTCAGAAGTCACATTTGTATCTTTGTTGCCTGTGAGCGCTGGTTCCGTTGCTTGGGATCCCCACGCTTGTCATGCAAATATTGAATCTGTGGCTTCAGGACTGTACTCATCTCCACGCTGGAGGTCAATTGTCCGGCGCAAATAGCACACAAGAGGCCGTGCAGAATTGTACAGCTACGTTACGGACCTTGAGTCGAGAAACAGGCTCGTTTGCAGCAAAAGGTGTGTCCACACGGACAATTCGCGTGTACAGCCGTGCGCTAGGGTGAAACTGTAACATTTCCTACACAGTTTCGTGGTAACTGACGAAAGTGCCAATACCTGACAAAATATGTTAAAGTCTCAAGGTCGGATATGAGACCAGCTTCGCCATTCTTGAAATGTACACTGAAGCGCCAAAGAAACAGGTATAGGCGTGCGTATTCATATACAGTCATATGTAAAGAGGCAGAATACGACGCTGAGGTCGGCAACGCCTATATAAGACAACAAGTGTCTGACACATTTGTTTGATTGGTTACTGCTGCTACAATGGCAGGTTTTCAAGATTTACGTGACGAAATAAATCTCAGGTGAACAGCCTGGTGTCATCATCATGATGACAACAAGGTCGATAGCCGAAATATTGTGTCCTTTGTACACTCACACAAGGCTGTTCACCCGAGATTTATTTCGTCATGAAATACGCCTGGAGAAACTGAAGACTCACAAGATGTGAGTGAGTTTGAACGTGGTGTTATAGTCGACGCACGAGCGATGGGACACAGCATCTCCGAGGTAGCGATGAACTGGGGATTTTCCCGTACGACCATTCCACGAGTGTACCGTGAATATTAGGAATTCGGTAAAACATCAAATTTCCGACATCGCTGCGGCCGGAAAAAGACCCTCCAGAACGGGACCAATAACTACTGAAAAGACTCGCTCAAAGTGGCATAATTGCTGCAGATTTCAATGCTGGGCCAACAAACAACTGTCAGCGTACGAAACATTCAAAGAAGTATGGACTTCCTGAGCCGAAGGGCCACACGTGTACCCTTGATGACTGCACGACACAAAGCTTTACGCCTCGTCTGGGCCGCGCGGGATTAGCTGAGCGGTTTAAGGCGCTGCAGTCATGGACTGTGCGTCTGGTCCCGGCGGACGTTCGAGTCCTCCCTCGGGCATGGGTGTGTGTGTTTGTCCATAGGATAATTTAGGTTAAGTAGTGTGTAAGCTTAGGGACTGATGACCTTAGCAGTTAAGTCCCAAAAGATTTCACACATATTTGAACACATTTTTTGCCTCGCCTGGGTCCGTCAACACCGTCACTGGACTGTTGATGACTGGAAGCATGTTGCCTGATGCGATGAGTCTCGTTTCAAATTGTATCGAGTGGATGGACATGTACCGGTATCGAGACAACCTCATGAATCCATGGACCCTGCATGTCAGCAGCTGACTGTTCAAGCTGGTGGAGGCCCTGTAATTGTGTTGGACGTGTGCAGTTGAAGTGGAGTCCGGTGTAGCACCTGATTCACGACAGGTGCCAACACTTCTGGTCCATATTTCTGCATGAATATTGCCCTTGAGCTCCTGCATTGTTTGTTACTTGTTGACATACATTTTGTCCTTCATGTGGCCCCACATTAAATAAGTAAACGTGTGACTCCAAGCGAACAGGAAGACCAGGTTACGTTAGCATTTGTCGACATGATGCTATGGGCGGAAATGGACCTCGGAAGCCCAGTTGAGGTCTTTGCCGTGCATGCTGCGGCCGTATCTTGTTGAAACCACATCTCAGACATGCTCTACACTGCAGTACGCGAAACGGTCGTAAACTCGTTTCGATATCGATCACTAGCCACTGTCACTGCATTTGATTCATTATCTTCCAAAACGTATGGCCCAGTCATAGTTTATGACGTTATGCCACACCAAGCAACGTGCTTCACAGGATGCATTTCGCACTCATTCGTGGCGTGTGGGTTTTCGCTCTCCCTGCAATTGCGTCTGTTAACAAAGACGTTAAGTAAAAGTGCGCTTCGTCGTTTAGCAACAACTTGTGGATGAAATAATTGTGTTCCTTGGCTAACTCCTGTATTCGAACTGCATATACTCGGGTCTTTGATGATAATCTGTGTGTACTAAATGTTGCACCAGTTGCTTTTTGTACGGACAGAGATGCAATCAAGTTTCAGAATTCGCTGAAGTGTCGTTCTAGCCAACGGATATCTTAGTGTTGAAGTCCCTGCGTCTTCATCAACACTGTGTTGCACTTGGACGGTGTCCTCCGTTGCCCTATATTGTGTTATGTCGCTCACTTAACCGTGTTGCCTACAGCGTTGGTCCTGAAATTGAAACGGTGTTGGTATGCTCGTTATGTGAGAGCAACTCACCTCTGGTTTTCAAAGTAAAGCTGCACAATTCTGGGTCGTGGAATTGTGCTAGATTTCTCTATATTCAGTCTCCTGCCCATCCTATACCAAAATCTGAAACAAATGAAACGAAAAAATAATAAATAAAAAGTTAATTCAGAGCTGTGACTCCTTCGTAACTTTTGGCCCACCCATAGTAATGAGTAAATTAGTGTTTGAATTTGAGTGGCTTAAGTGTTACTTACATTGTTAGATTGGAGATTTAGAATTTCCCTGAGGATCATTTCAGAAGGACAGTATTGAGACTGACAGTAGAATTGTGAAGCAGGTACCGAGTGTGAACGTAAACTGAAACAAATTAGGATTTAAACATGTACATTGTAAGCTATGAGCATAAGTAGAAGTGCTCCTAGTTAATTAATGTAAATCCTATACCAGTAACAACCCTCCTCTCAGAGAAAAAAAAATCTTGTTTCTTTAAAAAGAAGCAATCCCCACATTTAAAACTGCTTCTAACGTCTGGTTACTTTACAGATGAGTTACAGTGTTAAATATTTGACGTAAGTAGTGTAGAACCTTTATTACTAAAGATACAAAACGTTATAAGAAAAGGTAGTTGTTCCCGCTTGTTCATGTTTATGACTTTGTATCTCCTGAACGATGTCTTGTAACACGATATAAATTTGCAGATACATTCAACATTACAAGTGGATACTGTATGCAAAACGTGTTGCGAATAGAAATTGTAGTAAAGAAGTAATAAATTAAAAGATTATGCTTGATCCTTAAGTTTTAATGCGTAAACAGGGGAAATACAGTAAGCGATAAACTTTTTTGGTTTCATTATGTTGTGGACGCTGTCAGTTAGAAAAAGTATCCAAAAGGTTTCAAATTATGCATAATGTTTGCAAGCAGATGCTGAGTTTTGTCATTAGCAAATACTGGGTGAATGCAGTCTGGATAATTTGCGCACCATGAGTTATGCTGCTTTAAGATGTGTACACAGTTTCTAACTTTTAGTATTTGACTTCTTGTGTTAAACGTTTAACTTAAGCTTGTACTTTATAAAGAATGTATTGAAACAGCATGTCAAATTTTTAAATTCGATCAATGGAATTCTGAAAGCAAGTTTTCGTGGCCCCTGGAAGCCGTTAAATAGGCAATCCGCAATTGGGACAGTGTGACTGTGTTAGCCGATTACTAATACAGAGGGTAACCGGTACACGGTCAGATATTTTTATATGAGGTACCTTAATACGTTCACATATCAGTACGTTGATTGTTTTTTCCTGTGCATCGAACAGTCTTCCCACAGACACTTCACAAACCTTATAAAATACTGCTTTCTGCATGGCCGTTTCTGAGCTGCGAAGTGAACGACGCCTGTCATCGTATCCGAACCATTTTGTAACTACGTGTACACTCGTCAACACTTGAGCAGATGCCCAGGGGAAACTAGACGTTAATGATTTGCTCTTGCCACTTGTACTTCTAGGTACTTTCAATCTAAATATACATGAGTTGTAATAGCTACAATTATTAGTCTGCAAATGACGTAGGTTACTGATGTTGTCTTGTTCGGTACACCGTCTCAGTCACCAAAAGGAATATCTCTAGTTATTCCTGCTACGTTCTGTACACAAATATAGATGGTTGTAGTGACGTTAATAAATTTTGTTGAATATCTCAATAATTTCAATTCCTTTGATATTTTAATATCATAAAGTCACTAAATCTTGTATTGTATAGTAAAATTTTGTAAAATGAAATAATAAACCTACATTGTAGGGTTTTAATTACAAAAAAAAAAAAACTCTAAAATGTTGTTTTTGCGCCGGCCGCGGTGTTCTAGTGGTTCTAGGCGCGCAGTCCGGAACCGCGGGACTGCTACGGTCGCAGGTTCGAATCCTGCCTCGGGCATGGATGTGTGTGATGTTCTTAGGTTAGTTAGGTATAAGTAGTTCTAAGTTCTAGCGGACTGATGACCACAGCAGTCGAGTCCCATAGTGCTCAGAGCCGTTTGAACCATTTTTTTTTGTTATTTTTGCGATTTAATTGTCACAAAATTTGCATGTTAGGGTCAGGATCACAAGTTCAGCACATAGTCTGTATGAGTAATCTTCATCCCAACTAAATAATTTCCGAGTGCCTTTAATTTCATTTGCGGCCTGTGATTATATGAGAGAGGTGTGTAGAAGCTTACAGCGTGTAAAACTTCTATAGATTGGTCCCACGAGGCTCCAAAACTATTTCGTGTAATGAAGAGTACTACTGGGGTACTTTCGCCGCAAAATCTGTGCTGTAAAGTGACTGTGGTATCATTTAATGCCGCACGGGCTTCCCTCCGACTTAACCTGCTCTACGAAAGACCGCGAAAGTCGTCTGGTCCGTCGCCACGGGCTAAGCGCGCAGCCCGCTAACCAAACAAAGCGGGTAACTCTATACAAGATTAAATGAAAAATGCATTAAGGCTCCCGGGGCAAATGGCGGCCTTTCACCGTCGTAAACTGACGCCGGGGGCCGATATGTGGCGGACGGCGCTCTCCCGGCACGTAACACGCACACACACACACACACACACACACACACACACAGGGAGCGAAGACTTCACCTTTCGCTCGCACCAAGTCCACGCCGCAGACAACGGCATGAATAAAGGAAGAGTTCATCCACAATCGTACCGTACAGCGCACGCGTCCTCGTAAAGATTGAAGGCAGGAAGCTCCGTCTCGAGCTGTAGTAGCTGCCTGTGCGAGGCCATGTTTATTGTATGACGGTAATTACTTCAGCTGCCTGTTGTGAATTCCAGCTTTTGGAACACGACACATAAACGTTAATAATTCCAGCAACCCCGACAATTTTCGTCTGTTACGACACAAGCAATAAAGGACGGGGCAGATGATTCCCAGAACTCGCGAGATGCCGAATGGGAATGAACAATTTCAGTTACGATCATAAAGATAATCATGGAGGAAAGCAAGACTGTTCTCATAAATTACTTTAGTTCCATAAACACGTTCTCACGTCCTTTCAGGCTCCTCTCAAGATGGAAATTTCATATATATTTTTGTATCGCTCTGCTGGATACTGCCTCTGTCACAAGAAGAGTGAAAACACTTTCATAAGTTATTGGTTGTAGCTACCTATATTTATATTCAACGAATGGTTTTCTTGTTCCTAACAACTGCGAATCCTGTGTGCTATCCTTCAGATGGTAACATGATCTACTGATGCCGTTTATTGTCGTTCAATTGCTACCAGGGTTAATTCTTTCTAGCTCTATTATGACATTTTTACATTGCGCTTCTCCTCCGTCACTATAATAATAATAATAATAATTATTATTATTATTCCTTCTTCTTCTTTTTCGATTTTTCTCCTTCTGTTCTCCGTCTTCATCAATGGCAGTGCCTGAATTCCAAAAGTTGACTGTGGCCGTTGTAGTTTTGGTCTTCATTCCGAAACCGGCTTGATGCAGCTCTCCAAGTTACTGTATCCTCTCCGGGTGTCTTCATCTCTCCTTACATATACATCTACATGTGCATACATACTCCGCAAGCCACCGTATCGTGCGTGGCGGAGGGTACAGTGTATCACTAATAGTCAGTTCCTTTTCTGTTCCACTAGTAAATATAGCGAGGGAAAAACGACTGTCTACATGCATCCGTACGAGCCCTAATCTTTCTAATCTCCATGGTCCTTACGAGGAATGTACGTTGGCAGCAGTATAGAATCGTTGTACAGGCACGCTCAAATGCCGGTTCTCCACATTTTGTGAATAATGCTCCTTGAAAAGCGTCATCAGAAAACAATCTCAGACTGCTGGTTACCCGATCCGCCAGATCATTCATATGTACAGGGTGAGTCACTAGCTATTGTTTGTGGGACAAATGTTGCATGGGACGACGGGGACCATAATATGACGTTGGTTTTTTGTTGCTAGGAGGGTTCACTTTAGAGATATGAAGGTCAACTTTATTTTTTTAAATGGGGTGCTACAGTTTGGTACTTATTTTCTAATAGCGGCTATCGAGAGGAATCTAATGATGTGTAACAGTAAGGTCTTTGATGGTCAACGAAGGGGAAAAAGGTCGCTTGAACGTCCATTTACAGAAGGTGTTCGAAGTGATGACCATTGGTGTCAATGCAGTGCTGCAATCTTCTTATCATGGATTGAGTGGTATTCCTTATCACATCGGCACTTATCGAAGCACATGCTCTGACAATTCTCTTTCGCGTATCTTCAGGTGTAGTTGGAAAATCTTTATAAACAATGTCTTTTACGAATCCCCACAAGAAAAAATCCAGAGGCGTCAAGTCTGGCGAACGAACCGGCAACGACACATCTCCTCCGCGTCCAGTCCAAAGATTTGGGAATTGTCTCTGCAACTCATTGCTAGCCATCAGCAAAAAATGTGCCGGGCACCCATCGTGTTGGTATCACATTCTGTTCCATGTTCCTAAACGTATTTCTTCGAATAACAGACCTAATGTTTCTTACAGGAATGTGGTCAACTTCCTACCATTAAGATTTCCTTCGATGAAATAGGGGCTTATAATTCTGTCCTACAGAATCATACCTTACATTCACCGACCACGGTTTTTGGTGTGCAACTTCCCGCAACCAACATGGATTTTCAGTTGCCCAACAATGCATGTTATGCAAATTAACATATCCATGGTTCGTTAATGTAGCCTCGTCAGTAAATAAAACCAAATTAATAAATGTTTCATCCCTCTGAATCAGAAGTTGAGCCTATTGGCAGAGTTCAATGCGACGCATACAATCCGTACCAGTTAGTTCTTGGTGGAGAGTGATATTGTAAGGATGTTATTTATGGCGATGCACAACACGAACAACATTACTCTGACTCATGCCAGATTCCCTTGCGTTTTGACGCGAACTAACAAGGATCTCGAGCCGCAGTGGCAAGAGTACCAATTTCCGTTTCCTCGTTAGTAAATTTCCTTTGCCGGATATGTTTACGATGCGTTAAAAATCCAGATATTCTCAATTTATCAGACACACATTTAAATTTACGACGTGTAGGGTGAGTTCGTTGAGGTAATCTTTCAGCGTATAAGTCCCTAGCTGTCACTGAATTTCGTTGGCATTCTCCGTAAATGAGAATCATATCGAGTTGTTCGTCAAAGAAATACATAATTCACATTCGCTTGATTCGACGATACTAGTCGTACCGTTCCTATTAGTCTTGTATTGCGAAACCGTCGAATGGTGTTAAGATGTCAGTGACACCTTAGATGGATACGCCGTATTCGGCCAATATTCACTATTTGCGCGATATACGAGAGAGAATTTTCAGAGCATGTGTTTCGATAAGTGCCGAAGTAACACGGAATACCACTCAAACCACGATAAGAAGATTGCAGCACTGCATTGATACCAATTGTCATCACTTCGTACACCTTTTGTAAATGGACGTTCATGCAAGCTTTTTGACCTTCGTTGACCATCAAAGACCTTACTGTTACACATCATCGGATTCGTCTCGATAGCCGCTACCAGAAAATAAGTACCAAACTATAGCATCCCATTTAAAAAAAAAAGAAAAAAAAAAGAAAAACAAAGTTGACCTTCATACCACTGAAGCGACCCCACCTAGTAACAAAAAACCAACGTCATGTTATGGCCCCCGTTGTCCCATACAACATCAACATTTGTCCCACAAACTTTTCAGTTACTATCATACTTTCGGAGTTATTCTAGGGTTATTCTGGGTGGCAATAGCTAGCTAGTGACTCATCCTGTATAGGGAATAACCCCGGTCCTAACTATCACAACCATTATATTACTTCCCTCTATTACAAAACTTGCGAGGCTTTGATGTGTGTAAACGACGTCTTCTCTTCTTTTAGTCCAGTAGTGCCGTAGAGCTCTTTTCCTCCCAATCTGTTGCGGTACATCTTCATCAGTTACTTTAACTAAGCATTTAATCCTCAGCATACTTCTGTGACAAATATTTTCAGAAGCTTATATGCTACCAATATCTGTAGTGTTTATTGTCCGCGTTTTACTCCCGTACAAACCTACACTTCAGTCAAGTACCATCGGAAAAGACTCACTACCACTTACACTGACATTAGCTGTTAACAGTTTTCTATTTTACAGAGCCACTTTTTTATATTTGCTATCTGTTCTGTTTTATATTTGCTATCTGCTATTCTCTTTATTTCATAGTCAGATACCTTGCCGTTCCTAACACCAAAACTGATTTTACAAGGTGCTAATCTTTCCCTGGAACTTCGAAAAGAAAGTTGCACCGCATGCATCTTTGAGAGCATATCACATTAAAGCAGACTCCAAAATAAAATGGTACTTATCTTTAATATTACGTGGTAAGTCCTTGGCTTTCGTAAATTGTTAAATCAGATACTTCCTTCCCCGTTTATATAGTTTATTATTCCTTATCAAGCCAACCATGTCAAAGACAAAGGGCCAAACGCATATCCACAAAGACAGATCGACTCCTCGCGGCCATACGGTTAGTAACAAATTTAGATCATTACTAACTACAGTAAAACAACTTTCCTTATTTTAACCGTAAATCTTTTATTTCACAAAGAATGGTGTATCTTAGCCATTTTCCCGTGATATATCATCCAATGTTTAACAATTACTTCCTGTACTTTTGAAAATTGATGTTTATACATCTCAAGTTCACGTCCGTAGAACTAATATAGAGCTTCAACTTTGGTCCACACGTTTTCAGCATTTTCGTTTAATCTCGTAAAATATACAGACCTATGCTCTACAGAAAATATTGTTTTATAGGGGGGTTGCTCAGAGAGTAACGCACCGCATTTATTTTCTGAGCCGTAAACAATTCTACGAATGCGAAACGTTACGTATGTATTATTTAAAGCCACCTGAGTGAGCGCGCTAATTTTCCGTCACTGCCGACAGATAGCGTAGCTGCAGGACAGTTTCAAAATGGCGTCTGAAGGGATGTACGTTACAAGCAACGTGCCGTCATTGAATTTCTCAGTGCAGAGAAAGGAATTGTGGGGAATATTCACAAACGCTTGTGCAACGTCTATGGAGCATTTGATGTCGACGGAAGTACAGTTAGTAACTGGGCACCGAGGGTGAGGTCATCAGAATGCAGTTCAGCGGAGCTCAGGGGAGAACATCCACTGCGGTCACACCTGGCATGTTGCAGCGAGCTGATGTTGTCATTCGCGAAGACAAATGGTTCAAATGGCTCTGAGCACTATGGGACTTAACATCTTAGGTCATCAGTCCCCTAGAACTTAGAACTACTTAAACCTAACTAACCTAAGGACATCACACGCATCCATGCCCGAGGCAGGATTCGAACCCGCGACCGCAGGAGTCCCGCGGATTCGCGAAGACAGACGCTACGACTCGGCAGTTGGCGCTGCATCTGTCAGTCAACAAAGGAAGTGTGGATGAAACTATTCTCACTCTTGGATACTCAAAAGTGAGTCCAAGATGGATCCCGCGGCGTTTAACGGTAGAAAGAAACATTTGTCTCGATTTGATTCAACGTTTTGAAGCTGAGGGGGAGGCCTTCTTGTCCCGGATTGTGACATGTGATTAAACCTTTGTTCACCATATTGAGCGCGAAACAAGACGACAGTCGATGGAATGGCGCCATTCCCACTCCCCACAGAAGAAAAAATTCAAAGCAACTGCTTCCATCGAGCCGGCCGGTGTGGCCGTGTGAGTCTAGGCACTTCAGTCTGGAACCGCGTGACCGCTACGGTCGCAGGTTCGAATCCTGCCTCGGGCATGGATATGTGTGATGTCCTTAGATTAGTTAGGTTTAAGTAGTTCTATGTTCTAGGGGACTGATTACCACAGATGTTAAGTCCCGTAGTGCTCAGAGCCCTCCATCGGTAGGGTCACGATCACCCTGTTCTGGGACTGTGAAGGTGTGATTCTCATTGATGTTATGCCAAAATGCGGTACCATTAATTCAGAAGCATATGTCAACACATTAACAAAAGTGAAGACGCGCTTCCGGCGACTTCGGCGCCACAGCAACCTAGGAGATGTTTTGCTGCAACACGATAACGCTCGGCCCCACACAAGTCTGGGGACTGCTTAATGCATCGCAAAACACGGTTGGACAGCCCTGACCTAGCCCCCTCGGACTTCCACTTGTTTGGGCCGTTAAAGGATGCCATTCGTGGAAGATATTTTTTGGACGATGAGGAGGTGATTCACACAGTGAAGCCACCAGTACAAGGATTGGTACCGACAGGGCATACACGCCTCTGTTTTGCGCTGGAGGAAGGCCATAGAACGAGATCGAGATTACGTGGAAAAATAGGGTATGTAGATAAAACACCATTCTTTCGTGTTACATTCTCATTATGTTCAATAAATAGTTGTTGAAGAAAAAAATGCGGTGCGTGACTTTCTGGGCAACCCTCGTATTGCAAATGCTCGTCTGTGTACAACAATGAAGCATCCGCTCCTGCGTGTTTTTGCCTGAAATTATTACGTAAAAATATTTAAAATTGTAGTAAGACCTTTTATTTGCTTCAAAAAATGTTATACCGCAGCATAGCAGGCTATTAAAACACCGTTCTCCCAAAGAGAAAAACCTTTTATTACGAATTACACAGGCATCGAGTTCTTCACTAATCCAAGGTATCGAACACCACATTACTGCTGGTGTGCGGTTTATGCGTGTCGTAGGCGACCGGGTGTGGAAGTGTACGTGGCTTGAACTGTCAGTAAATGCCCTCTTTCGCTAATGGCGGGAGGAGGGAGCAGAGATTTTTTGTGGAGTATTTCGCATGAAGAAGCGGACAGCGCGGGCACGCGCTGTAGCCGGACACGGCGGCCCGCGTGTCGCGCAACACGTCGGCTTCCGCAGGGCCGCATCTGCTGCCCGCCATGAATTATCGGGGAGCGCACCGTGCCTCTGGCCACTTCCTGTGTTTGCGCAGGAATTGGTCACGTCGGCGTGCCGTGGCGTCGCGCGGAAATTGATATCATCCTACTTCACGCTGGCCGGTCCCGGCCGGAATACGGTCGCCACCCGGCGATCGTATCGAATTGCTTCTCGTCGCCAGATGACCCGATTTGGTGTAATATCCCGCTGCCATCTGCTCTACATACGAAACGTTGACGTATGCGTGACTGCACTTGGGCTGTGACATGAGGCGGCGTCCCGGTAAAATTGCTTTTCCGCTGAGTATGTGGCCGTATAGGCACAAAAACGACGACGAGAAAGTGTTCGGGTCGCTGATCACGTAATCGATTTAGTGGCCTAGTGTGTTGCACGCAATTTATGTCACTGTTGGCATGTACGGTTGCCTGTAGGAATAATGGAAACATTTGAACGATCGTAATTAATACTTGTGGAGCCTTCTGCAACGTAGCATGCAGGTGTGCTTTATTCTCGGAAAGGAAGCCTACAATTTTCCGAAGAATTTTGTACAATTCAGAATCCAAAGGAACACTTTCTTCCATCGCCAGTGAAAGAATCATCCAGCATGTTCATTAAAAATGTGCAGTTAAGATTGGTTGTTGTTGTTCTTGCTGCTGTTGTGGCAATTGCTAGTGCGGTCTTCACTCCGAAGACTGATTTGATGTAGCATATACACTCACGGAAAACGGAAATGCCGTGTGGCTAGGGCCTCCCGTCGGGTAGACTGCCTGGTGCAAGTTTTTCACGTCACTTCGGCGACTTGCGTGTCGATGGGGATGAAATGATGATAAAGACACCACAACACCCAGTCCCTGAGCGGAGAAAATCTCCGACCCAGCCGGTATTCGAACCCGGGGCTTAGGCATGACATTCCGTCGCGCTGTCCACTCAGCTGCCAGAGGCGGACACACTCACGGAAAAAAAATCGTAACACCAAGAAGGAGTTTTGCGACATAAGCAAAAGTTGGTAGGCGTGTTTCTACATCTGAAAGACGATGTATATTTAAATTACGTGCCAGTCGCATGAGAGTGGCACTAATAACGCCACTATGAGGATGCAAGCTAGGTTTGCTTAAATGCACGCTGTAACGGTCGTGAGCGTTAGTTACCTCGGAGATTGGACGTGGTGAGTTGATGTCAGTCACCGTTGCCTTTAAGGCGACGGGGAAGCCGTTATCAACAACATCTCACTGAGTTTGAACGACGTCGTGTAATAGGTTTACAGGAAGCAGGATGTTCTTTCTGCGACACTGCAGAAAGATTTGGCTGGCAGCGGTGGTCACAGAAATGTCCGGTCGCTTGAAGACAGGGGTCCGGACGGCCACGTGGAACTATTGATAAGCGAAACTCCCCGTCTCATCCCCTCAGATTTACCCGTAAAATGCCCTGTGGATAGCCTATCAAAAACTGAAACGGATTAAGCTATAAAACGGGAAGAAGGTGTACTGAACTGTGAAAAAAGAAGCAATATAGAAACATGAGCGGGCAAAGCTCAAGATATGCAACATTGAGCGAATTGCACCGGTCACGCCGTCGCGGTTGGGTGGTCACCGCGCTGGAGTGTAAAGCCGGATATCCGTGTTCAGGTCTCCTTCATGCCACACATTTTGTTTCACAAAATTATGAACCGTCCGTTCGGTCATTGACGTGTCTGTTCTTCTTCTGTTGTTTTGGCAATTTTCATACTATACAATGGTTACAGGATATTAGTCATGTGGTAAGAATATACGAGGTGTGATTGGAAAGTTGTAAGAATGGGCTTGTACAATGGTGGTACTTACATGCTACTGTGATACATCACCTTCAAAATAGTCCCCTTCTGACTGAACACACCGACTCCAACGGTGTTTCCACTTTTGTAGACATTCCTGGAAATCTTTTTCCTGGAGTGTGTTAAGGACGCTCTCCGTATTTGCCTGGATGTCTTCAGTCGAGTCAAATCGCTTTCCATGCAGTGAAAATTTCAGTTTAGGAAACAGGTAGAATACCGCAGGGGCTAAATCAGGGGAATATGGCGCTTGTGGAAGCACAGGAATTTTGAATCTGGTAAAAAATTCAACGATGGAGAAGGCACGATGAGACGGAGCAATGTCGTGGTGTAGCATCCAACGCCTGTCTTTCCACAATGCAGGCCTTTCCGCACCTTTTCACGCAAACACTCAAGGACACATTGGTAGTATTCCTGGTGAATTGTCTGTCCTCCAGGGGCAAATTCGTGATGCACAATACCGGTAGAGTCGGAAAAAATCACCAATATTGTCTTCACCTTCGACCGACTTTGCCGTGCTTTTTTCGGTCGTGGTGAACCTGGACTCTTCCACGGCGAAGACTGCACTTTGGTTTCAAGATCATACCAATATAACCATGATTCCTCACCTGTACTTACCCTACTTAACAAATCTGGGTCATTTTTAGTCCTGTCCCCACACCAGGAAATTCTGTGTGTTCACCTCACTTGTCAGAGAAATATGAGCTTCGTTTGTCCGTAGGATGGTCCATGGCCAGCCCTCGTCAACTTCAGTCCTTGCGAGAAAATGGAGAGCGATGTCGACATGTCGTTGTGCGTCCTATGGCGCAAGCTGCTGTACGATAAGGATACTGTTTGAGAATGGTTCGAAGCATCTTCCGTTCAGTGGACTACAGGATGTTCAGCTTAAATGACACAGCAGGCGCATTGCCTGACGATCAGAAATCGCGTGCAGCGTTGTCAGCCACAGCAACAGCGATTTCGTCAACCACCTGTGGTGCAACCGCTAGTCGGCCTCTTCCGTTAGCGACACCCAGTTCTCCAGTTGATTCGAAGTTCCTCATCATGCCCCCCACAATAGGTAGAGAAAGGGAAACCTTCCGTAATCCTTTCAGCCGGTGATATTGTCGAAGTGCAACTGGGCGATATTCTCGAAGAGCAGCTGCAACATTTCTGTTGTTTTGATAATAGAGCTTCACCAATAATGCCCTGCTTCTTTTGTCCAAGCTCATGACACGTCAACAAGTTCCCTGCGACAGGTCAGGTGTGTGAGACTATGAATCACGATGACTGATCACGGTATCTGGTGGCCATAGTTGGAACTGGACGGTGGTGCTGTGAGGCACGAAAATCATGCACCCCATACTCTGGACATTAATGCTACCAATTTTGGTACTCGTATGGTAAATAGTTTCCGTGTTATAACGTATCATATAGGGAAGTTTAATTATAACCACCCGGTATTTACAACAGTCTGTCAGCGCTGAGGTATCTTTTTGATTCCGCTGCTGTACAAATCTGTGGTTTTGAGACGAAGAACTCCTCGAGCCATCTTTGGAGCGCATTTTCATCCGGAAAGAAAATTCCTTCAAGGTTGTTCGATGGAGAGGAGAAAAAGTCTGGGGGCGCAAGATCAGGTGAGAAGATGGATGAGGAATGACGTCCCAACTGAATTCCTGTATTTTTTTTTTTTTTTTGTCAGTCCAGCAGAATGCGGGCGGGCGTTATCCTGGAGTACCATCACTTCACGCAGTTTTACTGGTCGCTGTTCTTGGATCGCGTCTCATTTATTGACAATAAATGTTAACAGTGATAGTTACACCTCGGGAGTCAGTCCGTAGTGCAGCACACCGTCGCTCCTACCAGATGCGTAACATTACCTTTTCCGTGGATGCGCCCAGGTCTTTGTACTGGGCGTTGTCGCTTTGTTTCGGCTCAACCAGTCCATTGTTTTTCTTATATTAGGATAGAGACACAGTTCCTCGTCACCAGTATCGATGTAGGATGGGTATGATTGGTAGAGTTCATGAGCCAATTCGTTACGAGCAAGCAGAGATGCACATATGACCCGCCCGCTGATTTTCTTGTTTTGGTTTAGAGAATGCGGTACCCATACACTCGGTTTTTGATGCTTCCCCACTACATACAAATAACGCACGATGGTGGAGTGATCACAGTTCATCACATTTGCCAGTTCTGGAGCACAGTGACCTGGATGATTGTGTATTAATGCGTTTAAACGATCTTCATCAAACCCCGAAGTCTTCCTGAACGTGGAGAGTCACTAATGTCAGAACGATCCTCATTGAAATGAGGAAACCATTGTCTTACCGTGCTCCGTCCAATGTCATTATCCCCCAAGCACGGCCCAAATGTTTCTGGGCGCCTCCGCTGCTATCACTCCTCTGCTGAACCCAAACAGAAGACTTTGTCGGAAATGTTCCGATTTCTCCACTTGGTACACCATTTTCTAGCGTCCGCCTCTCCACTCACTATCTCCATATGACAAACTGACAATATGTAAACGCAAATAGCAACAGGGAACTACAAATAAAAAATGAGAATCGATAAATAAACCCATAGCAGCCGGAATGCCAACAAGCAAAACAAAAACGTCACGAACTTATGTAGCAACCTAATATGTTATGAGACCAAAGACTCTGCTGTGTTTGTATATATTGTTCATTATTATAGGCTTATTTCGGCATGATTGCCATCTTCAGGTTATATAATGTGGTCTTGATATCCATACGACATCGATGTCTCAGTTGCTATCACACTGTTCTATTAATTTGCTCCTTTGATGCTGTAGGTACTATTGTAGACGTGGAAATTTTTTTGAAAATGTCAGTATTCACAATAAATAATAATTCGGTACAAAAATGTCGGAGAGCAAATAGAAAACTAAATGCTTTTTTCATTTCTAGAATCTGTCCAATATCACTGATTTACGTCTATTTTCCTGAATTTAACAGTAAGCCATTTTGCATTTGTGAATGAAAGTAATTAAAAATAAAATATTAGTTTTATTAAAAAGTTATGATGTTATACATCGAGATTTCAAGTTTTATTTACTAACGAATATGAAATTGGAACAGTTGCTACTAGCGAGATTAGACGAAGTGGCTAGACGTTGATTAGGCTTTTATGCTACCCACCTTTATTTTGGAAATGCTTTGCGCTTATAACCAGTCTCGGAAATCTTATCTTCTAGTCTTCAAAGATGATATTTTTCGAGTCTTTTTGAGTATTGCGTAGTAATGATTTAGGGAGTTAATGCGGGGGCACTGACCTTCAAATCGTGTAAATATGATGACAATCGAAGAGGTGTAAGGGTGCAGCTCGCGTTGCCTCACTTCGTTCATAGTTACCCTTCTACCTGTCAGTGGTGGATTGTTTCATCATTAGTGTTATTTGATGACCGGGTGGAGATAGTCATTAAGCACAATGGATTGAGTTACTACTATGATTATATTGTAATGCTTTTTCGAAAGGTGTTATTTAATCATGGCAATAACACGTGCCACGAGACTCGGGTAAAGGTTCAACTTACGTGGTGCTTCAATTTCGGACAACATTCCCTACGTGCGAAGTACTGTTCAATATTCTTCCGACAAGCGACCGTTAACTTGAGTACGCTACTTGGCTCTCTCGCAGCAGGAGTTCGCGATCGACCACATCTTAAGACCTGTCATTAATGGCTGTCACGCTAACGCGAGCTCAAAGAGAAACCAACGTTAAACTCGAGATCTTCATTCGCGGGTTCGTTGTCGCACCTTCTTGAGGCTGCATTAGTTCGTGTTTCGATCGAGATGCAGGGAACGGTAACACCACATTGACCACTGTGAAGTCCCCTTGTGAGTCGTGGTTCTGTGACCGCGCGATGAAAGGTCACACAAACATATGACAAAACTAGAAATTGCGCCAAATGGATATGGGCACTTTTCAAACTTGAGAATTCCTGAAAATTCTTGTCTTCTCGCGTAAAATGAATGGAGCAATTTCTTGCACTTTACACAGAATACGAGAAGCTCAGTTTTCCTCAATTTCTGTGACAGTCGCTGTAAGCCTTACTGAGTGCGAGCGCCCACCTGTCCGACGCCTGTCCAGAGCCCCTCATTAACTTTCGCGCAGCTACAAGCCAGAAGACAGAAGTAGTATAATGCCTCGTAATTACTGCTCTGTGTTAATTAATTACGCTTCTTTCGGAATAAATTAATTACAGCAGCGAAAGAACATTCTTATAATTAGTAAACTGCTTTCGGCTTACGGCCTGTTCGTAATCACGTAAACCTCGCCGGTATCGGAGTGGCCTGTACTGTATGAATTTTCAGTAGCAACGGAGGAATGATTAAGCACTGTCCTGCTTACAGTAACATCGCAGTAACCGTTTGAGCGCAGAAAACTACTGAAAACAGTGTTTCATAAGGCGCTAAGCCATCAGCAAATGGTGGTAGCGCTGGGCTGAGCTGTGATTGATCGTAATTTGAAAACTTTCGTTTAACAAAACATGGGAAAGCACATTAAAAAACAGAGGCACAAAGGGTATAAGCATGGGCCAAGGAAATAACTAATTTGAAGTGAAACGTTTAGCCTTTGCGGATGATATGGCATTGATAACTGAAAACCGAACAGACGCAAAAGTTATGCTTGATCTGTTACACGAGATTGCTGAAAAGACTGGGCTAAAAATATCCTATGAAAAAACCGAGTATATAGAATACAAATATAGTGTGGGAAAGTGTATGAAAACAAAGTATGGAAAAGTCAAAAGAGTTGATAGATTCAAATACCTGGGGGAGTGGATCCAAGCCAATGAACTGGATAACACAACAAATAAAGAAAGAATAAAAAAGCTAGAATTTGCATATAAATTAACACAAAACTACTACAATAAGAAATCAATATCCATACAAGCGAAGATTAAACATTATAATTCAGTTATTAGGACGCAAGCAACGTATGGATCAGAGTGCCTAACATTGAATAAGAAAGGTGAATTAAGAGAACTAGAAAAAAGAGAGAGAAAAATACTAAGAAAAATTCTAGGTCCTGAGAAAAACAAGGAAAATAGGTGGATTAAAAGGAGAAATGAAGACCTATACAAAATTACAGAAAAGATCACAGATACAATGAGGAAGAGACTGCTAAAATTTTATGAACATTTAAAAAGAATGGAAGAAACACGGATTACAAAGAATATTTTTAATTACGTTAGTAAGCTGAAAAAAACTGTAGGATGGATAGAAGCAGTAAAGAAAGACGCCAACAAAATAGGTGTTACAGAAGAAACAATACGCGACAGGACTCACTTTAAGTTACTTACGGAAAACTCAAACTATGAAGAAGATGAGCCAAAACCTCGACCCAAGAGAGTGTGGACAGATGAGCAGAAACGAGCAGTTGGCGAGAAAATGAAGTACTGGGAAGAACGGAAGAAAAAGAAACGCCAAAAGTCTTAAGTTGTATGCGGTCCATAACTGGCCAAATTCATAAATAAAAAAAAATAAAAAGTCAGAGATTCTATATTACAACCAATCTTGAAAAGCTTATAGGAGCAGGACGTTAAAACCCTACAATTGACTGAATAAAAAAAAAGTTCAGTAATAGACTAATGCTCCCTCAGTCAAGGCAAAATGCAAGAACCATTATAATACGTTAAAATCTAAAACCATGTAACAGGGCCCAAACATACTGACGATAATACCGAAAATAAATAACAGCATACAATTACGGCAAGCCACGGCATGAGAACTATTTAAAAATACGTGCAAAATTCAAAACTAAATTGATTGCATACGGGCCAGTACTCCAGATAGAATCTGACAAATAAATTAACAAACGACAGAGCTGATCCCCTTTAGTACACAAAACGGATCAGAACACTGTTCTAGAAACAACAAAGAAAGTTTGGCAAATTTAAACGAACGGAAGGTCCCTAAGATTGGCGATCTTTTATGGAAGCTCGAAATTTATCCCGGTCTTCAATGCGAGATGCTTATAATGGTTTCCACAACGAAACTTTGTCTCGAAATCTGGCAGCAAATCCAAAGAGATTCTGGTCGTATGTAAAGTATGCTAGTGGCAAGACACAATCAATGCCTTCTCTGGGTGATAGCAATGGAAATACTGTTGATGACAGTGTTGCTAAAGCAGAGTTACTAAACACAACATTCCGACATTCCTTCACCAAAGAAGACGAAGTAATATTCCAAAGTTCGAATCGAGAATAGCTGCAAACATGAGTAACTTATGGTTCAAATGGCTCTGAGCACTATGGGACTTAACATCTGAGGTCATCAGCCCTCTAGAACTTAGAACTACTTAAACCTAACCAACCTAGGGGCGCCACACACATCCATGCCCGAGGCAGGATTCGAAACTGCGACCTAGTAGTCGCGCGGTTCCGGACTGAAGCGCCTAGAACCGGCTGAGTAACTTAGAAGTAGATATCCTCGGAATAGTGAAGCACCTTAATTCACTCAATAAAAGCCAAACTTCCGTTCCAGACTGTATACCAGTTAGGTTAATTTCAGAGTAAGTGGATGCAATAGCTCCGTATTTAACAATCGTATACAACCGTTCGCTCGACGAAAGATCCGTACCCAAAGACTGAAAAGTTGCACAGTTACACGAATGTTAGAGAAAGGTAGTAGGAGTAATCCACTAAATTACAGGCCCGTGTCGTTAACGTCGATATGCAGCAGGGTTTTGGAATATAATATTGTGTTCGAACATTGAAGACAATCGTTTATAAAACATCGTTATTGCGAAACCCAAGCAACTCTTTTCATACATGAAGTGTTGAGCACTATTGACAAGGGATTTCAAATTGATTCCGTATTTTTAGACTTCCAAAATGATTTTGACACTATACCACACAAGCGACTTGTAGTAGAATATTGTCTCAGTTATGTGACTGGATTACTGATTTCCTGTCAGAGACTTCGCAGTTCCTAGTACTTGACGGGAACTCATCGAGTAATGATTTCTGGCGTTCCCTAAGGTTGTGTTATAGGTCCTCTGCTGTTCCTTATCGATATAAACGATTTAGGAGACAATCCCAGCAGCCGTCTTAGGCTGTTTGCAGATGATGCTGTCGTTTATCGTCTGCCAAACTCATCAGAAGATCAAAACCTATTGCAAATCGATTTAGGTAAGATATCTGTATTGTGGGAAAATTGTCAATTGACCCTAAATAATGAAAAGTGTGAGTTCATCTACAGGAGTACTAAAAGGAATCCTTTAAACTTCGGTTACACTATAAATCAATTAAATACCTAGTAATTACAATTACGAAAAATTTAGATTTGAAAGAACGCTAGAAAATGTTGTGGGGACGGCAAACCAAAGACTGTGATTTATTGACAGAACACTTAGAAGATGCAGCAGACCTACTAGAGGGTCTGCCTACACTACTCCTGTCTGTCTTCTTTTGGAGTACTGCTGAACGGTATGGGATTCTTACCAGGCAGGATTAACGAAGTGCATCGAGAATGGTCAAAGAAGAATAGCACATTTGTTGTTATAGCGAAGTAGGGGAGAAAGTCTCGCGGACATGATACAGGATTTGGGGTGGACATCATTAAAGAAAAGGCGTTTCTCGTTGCAGTGGGATCTTATCAAGAAATTTCAATCGCCAGCTTTCTCCTCCGAACATTTTTTTGTTGACGCCGACCTACATACGATCATCCTAATGAAATAAAGGAAATCAGAGCTCGCACGGAAAGATATAGCTGTTCGTTTTTCCACGCGTTGTTCAAGAGTGGATCAGTAGAGAATTATTGTGAAGGTGCTTGGATGAACCCTTAAGTGTGATTCACAAACTATCCATCTAGATGTAGATGTAGCCAATAGTGAGAACGTACTCGTATGTATCAAAGTTTGATCTCAATAATCGTGCCCACAGTCTCTGCCAAATAACACAGTGGCAAGAAATTACAATAATATAATACACAAGGAATTTCGTTAAAATTGAAAAATACAGCAAGATTATAAAACGTCTCCAATTAACTTCCCAAATTAGTTTGAGACCTTGTATGTAAAACCGGCGTTATGCGCATCAACATTAACAAGAATATGCAAGGTTCATAACTCACTTATTGCAAGCGGAACTAGAGTGGAAATTAAATCACTAAATCAAAGGGAAGAAAATGGTTCAAATGGCTCTGAGCACTATGGGACTTAACATCAGAGGTCATCAGTCCCCTAGAACTTAGAACTACTTAAACCTAACTAACCTAAGGACATCACACACATTCATGCCCGAGGCACAATTCCAACTCGCGACCGTAGCGGTCGCGCGGTTCCAAACTGAAGCGCCTAGAACCTCTCGACCACAACGGCCGTCTAAGAAAATGTGCCAAGCGTTTACTTTACTTAGACGTGCTTACATCACCTGACAAAAGATCCAATAATATAGCACTGCGGTTCACTGAGTACTACGCCCAAGCCGAAATGATTACAAGTACTCAGAATGAGGGGTAACCTGTTACACCTGTTTAACACCCACGAAGTAGTAAAGACTCACCGTTGCACAGGCTAACAACCTGGGTACCTTCTCTTTCATATAAACACGATACCGGTCGTATAATGGAGAGAATTAACAACAGCTTGTACCGGAAATGAGGGAAGCGCTGTATGAAAACACACTTACACGGCTCAGAATGCTGCCCAAATTCGTGCCTTCTAGGAAACGCCAGGAACAGACTGCTTTATAACAATGAGCACCGGGCGTAAGGTTGTTCCACCGTTCGGACATCACACTCTTCGTATCGGCTCCCGAGTAGACCACGACTGCCAGACATCTAGTCCAGTCTGTCCTGTTCGGATACTCTGCTGGTACTCCAGGGTTCCCTCTTATGTTGCTCACTCGGTCGTACTCGCAGTTCTGCCTGGTAGGTTACGCCGACTCGCACCAGAGCTGGTGTCACTGTGCTCTCCCTTCAAGGAGTCTCACCGACAGTGCCCTCATGGAGCCACGCTGTCGAACCCGCAAATCTGTTCGCCCATGAGTTGCGCTACCAAAACAACGTTTCGGTAGTACTGATACAGTACATAAATGACCTAGGGAATAGTAGGAGCAGCAGCAGTATTGCTAGCATGGATCGTAGATGGGGTAAGTAACAAAAAGCGAATATGTAAGAGAGATTCCGGCCGCCGACAACTTCTCTCTGTTTATTTGTTTATTTTGCACATAATTAGAATCGCACATCATTCAGTCTTAGTCCGTTGTGTATATAATACCCTTACAGAATATAAATACAAAAAGGAAGTTGATCGGCTGACTTCTGCGATTTCATGCAACCAGAGCAATTACTTTTGATGTAATTTACACGCACAAATATCAAAAGTCCATGTAAGTATTGTTCATATTTTGTTCTTAATAGTACGTTTTCATCATGACTATAGCCAAGAGTTTCTTGTTACTACGTAACGCCCGATAGGCATGCAACATACCTAACATACCAGTAACGTGGGTAGGGCCTTAGCTGACCAAGTCGACTGGAAAGACTACCGTAGCCTACCCTCACTTACTATAGCCTAAGGTAGTTTTACAACTCTGCTTCGCACGGCTTTTCAGATTGCTGCAGCTGAGTGACGTCTTGTGACGGCTCAGAAAGCATGAAGCTTCTAGCAAGATATCAATCAGAAGGAAAATTTTTGGAAAAAAGCAATACCTTTAAGTACTTAGGATGATTATTAACGAGAGAAAATAGAAGCTATGTCATGGAAATTAGTAGGGGAATTTTTTTAAATAAATGAGCAACAAAACCACTAAAGGGATTTCGTGCATTACTTTCAGCCGCCCTCCTCTGAAGTCTTTCTGCGTGATGTGGGATCCATTTGGGATATAATTGACGGAGAACCTTAAACAAGTTCAAAGAACAGCAGCTAGTTTTATATTATTGCAAAATAGGGAAAAGCAAGGTGGAATGGCAGTCATTAAAACAAAGGGGTTTCTCGTTGCGATGAGATCTTTTCAGTCACAAAATTTCAATCAGTAACTATATCCTCCAAATCCGAAAGTGGTTTTGGAGTCCCACTTATGTAGGAAGAAATGAACATGTAAAAAAAAAATGAAATAAGAGCCCTCATGGAAAGATTTACTTTTTCCGCTTGATATTTGAGAGTGGTGCGTTGGAGAAACAGTTTGACAGTGATTCGATGAACCCTCTGCCAAGCACTTAATTGTGTACTGCAGATTAGTCATGTAATGTAGAAACATAGAAATTTTCGTCCAAATTTCGTCACTCCTACAGCAATGAATTTGCTCTCGTAACAGGCGTACTGCTACTAGAACGATTAATACACCATTTCTGTATATATATATATATATATATATATATATATATATATATATATATATATATATATATATTTGGTGAGTAATGATGGCGTGAAAGCGAGAAACGACACGTGTGTGTCAGTGGCCGTTACGTGCTGCCGTCGTTAACTGTTTACATAATTAGGCACAATCTGGCTTATCGAGACAAATCCGGATTCCAGGCGTGAAGTTTCGAGCCAGAGGTGATTAAACTTCAACATTTTGGCATTTATCAGTACGATCCATAAGGAAAGAAATTATTTTCTAATTACTGTTCATTGCCATGCAAAAATATGCAAATAAGTCGGAGCAGAGTAAAGGAAAGAATTAAATCTGCTACAGAATACCAGATTTCTCCAGAGCCTGTCGTCTCTAACATTTCTTCGGAAGTTTCCGCGGGGAATTCTTCTTTCCGGAGAGAAAGCGCGGACGCGGCGACGGAGCTGGTTTCCATAAAATGCGTAGAGGAGAAACTTCACATCAGATTTTCCTTAAGTATTAAAAACTGAAATTTTGATTAGGAGACATCCTGTAAATCGTGGGTGCGGTAAATCGGTGGTCACATCTGATCCCACCGTATACCCGTTCTTTCAATGCACATTATACTCTCTGATGGTAGAACAACTGTATTTTGTCAAATGAGGTGCCAAATTTGGATGAATCCGCTGGAATTGTGAAAATAATAGCGTATTGGCGTTGTTAGTTTTCACCAACAGCAAAATATATAACATCGAAATATTTATACCAAACTGTAGTTACAGTATTCTTTTTCGAAGAGATAGATAAACCAAACCATACTGAAGTCAGATCTGCCGAATAGACTGCAGGAACGCAGCCACCACCATTCATTTATTCTTTATCAGAAGTTCCGGTTAATTTCAAGCTATTCTGAAATACTCCGGTAGCTTCATCTCCAATTATAGAGTACATTCCACAATCATTACAATTATCAAATTCTAATCTTCTTCTTCCAGTGAAATCTGACTAGTATATCATTACGGAAATGATTTCCCATATCATTTTCAGTTTTATCCCACATCTTTCAGATACAAACTGGACAGCTTTTCATTGAACGACAAGATGATCCAGCTTAAAAGTAGCTGTTTATTTTTCTTTTACGTGATTTTTAACAGTAAAACTGTAGTGCAACTGTGTTCACGACAAGTTTCTAGTACACCTAGGCGAGGAACGATCACTTTTAATGATATGATTGTTTAAAACGACGCAGTGCTATCTGTCGAATAGAAATCTTCAAGTAACCGTATATTTGGCCAGAATTTACGAATGGTCTTGTCTTACAGTTTAAAACTGTACCAAAAATGTGTCGAAAATTACGAAGCACATGCCATCATATGTGGCATTCACAACCAAAAGCTAACCGGAACTCTTACAATTCTTATTTTCACGCAGATTTCGATAGAACATTTGATCTTTCACAACTGTTAAACGAAATAAGGCATCGTCGATGTTCTCTGACGTTGCGTCTGATGTCTCCAAAAGTATTCGACGACCCATCTGCTCACAACGTCTGAACAGTAGTGGCAGAATCGGCAGGATATAACAGCAGCCTCTGGAGGAAGGCAAGGAAAATTAACAGTCATCTGTAGTTACGTGTTGCGTCTTGCTCTACAGTGAATGTGCTCACAGACTCATCAGAGAGTCGCCAAAGTCACAGCATGTATCTGACAGTGAAATGATTACGTGTGCGGATGCAGACAGCCCGTCTGGTATCACAGCCACAGAAAAGAAAAGTAGCAAGGATGTAAGTCACTACTGTTTCCTGCGTTGAGTAAGTGATCGTCACTGGCTGGTATATCATTTGCCCTGATCTTACACGGTGCCAGTGGTCATCCCATCTATTTTAAATAGTGCGGCAAGACTGAAACATACTGCATTTTCCGCACTAACAGAGAGTCTCATTAATAGAACTTGGTTGGGTGCATTGATAGTTCATAAGGTAGAAGTACATTTCATCTTGTGCTCTGGCAGGATCGTGCCAGTTGCGAGAAAGCACAGCGATTATAGAAATAGGTAACCATTCTTTTTGGACGATGCTTTTTCATACAGCTGCGCTTTTTGCTTCACAGATGTAGCTCGAAATGCGCGCCGAAACGGTTGTCCGGAGTATCCTTTCTGGCGAAAAATGGGCTTATCGATGGCTGAGTTATTCTTGTGAATATTCCGTAATCGAGATATAAATCCACAAACGTCTTTCATGCTCATTTGATTTCGGTGAATGGTGACAGCTTCTCGGCTGAGATCGGAGATTAGCGTATTTTCGAAAAATGCAGGGATCCAATGGTGCATCTTCATTTTTACGTTCTATCACAACCAGAATGGGTTGTTGTTGTTGTGCCTAGAACCGCTAGACCACCGCGGCCGGCTTATAAGAGTCGAGGAGCATGAAAGGGAAGCAGTCGTTGGGAAGGGAGTGAGACAGGGTTGTAGCCTCTCCCCGATGTTATTCAATCTGTATATTGAGCAAGCAGTGAAGGAAACAAAAGAAAAGTTCGGAGTAGGTATTAAAATCCAGGGAGAAGAAATAAAAACTTTGAGGTTCGCCGGTGACATTGTAATTCTATCAGAGACAGCAAAGGACTTGGAAGAGCAGTTGAATGGAATGGACAGAGACTTGAAAGGAGGATATAAGATGAACATCAACAAAAAGCAAAACAAGGATAATGGAATGTAGTCGAATTAAGTCGGGTGATGCTGAGGGAATTAGATTAGGAAATGAGACACTTAAAGTAGTAAAGGAGTTTTGCTATTTGGGGAGCAAAATAACTGATGATGGTCGAAGTAGAGAATATATAAAATGTAGACTGGCATGACAAGGAAAGCGTTTCTGAAGAAGAGAAATTTGTTAACATCGAGTATAGATTTAAGTATCAGGAAGTCGTTTCTGAAAGTATTTGTATGGAGTGTAGCCATGTATGGAAGTGAAACATGGACAATAAATAGTTTGGACAAGAAGAGAACAGAAGCTTTCGAAATGTGGTGCTACAAAATAATGTTTAAGATTAGATGGGTACATCACACAACTAATGAGGAGGTTGTTGTTGTGGTCTTCAGTCCTGAGACTGGTTTGATGCAGCTCTCCATGCTACTCTATCCTGTGCAAGCTCCTTCATCTCCCAGTACCTACTGCAACCTACATCCTTCTGAATCTGCTTAGTGTATTCATCTCTTGGTCTCCCTCTACGATTTTTACCCTCCACGCTGCCCTCCAGTGCTAAATTTGTGATCCCTTGATGCCTCAGGACATGTCCTACCAAACTATCCCTTCTTCTAGTCAAGTTGTGCCACAAACTTTTCTCCCCGATCCTGTTCAATACCTCCTCATTAGTTACGTGATCTACCCACCTAATCTTCAACATTATTCTGTAGCACCACATTTCGAAAGCTTCTGTTCTCTTCTTGTCCAAACTATTTATTGTCCATGTTTCACTTCCATACATGGCTACACTCCATACAAATACTTTCAGAAACGACTTCCTGACACTTAAATCTATACTCGATGTTAACAAATTTCTCTTCTTCAGAAACGCTTTCCTTGTCATTGCCAGTCTACATTTTATATATTCTCTACTTCGACCATCATCAGTTATTTTGCTCCCCAAACAGCAAAACTCCTTTACTACTTTAAGTGTCTCATTTCCTAATCTAATTCCCTCAGCATCACCCGACTTAATTCGACTACATTCCATTATCCTTGTTTTGCTTTTGTTGATGTTCATCTTATATCCTCCTTTAAAGTCACTGTCCATTCCATTCAACTGCTCTTCCAAGTCCTTTGCTGTCTCTGATAGAATTACAATGTCATCGGCGAACTTAAAAGTTTTTATTTCTTCTCCCTGTATTTTAATACCTACTCCAAATTTTTCTTTTGTTTCCTTTACTGCTTGCTCAATATACAGATTGAATAACATCGGGGAGAGGCTACAACCCTGTCTCACTCCCTTCCCAACGACTGCTTCCCTTTCATAACCCTCGACTCTTATAAGCCGGCCGCGGTGGTCTAGCGGTTCCAGTCGCTCAGTCCGGAGCCGCGCGACTGCTACGGTCGCAGGTTCGAATCCTGCCTCGGGCATGTATATGTGTCATGTCCTTAGGTTAGTTAGGTTTAAGTAGTTCTAAGTTCTAGGGGACTGATGACCATAGATGTTAAGTCCCATAGTGCTCAGAGCCATTTGAACTACTTGACTCTTATAACTGCCATCTGGTTTCTGTACAAATTGTAAACACCCTTTCGCTCTCTGTATTTTACCCCTGCCACCTTCAGAATTTGAAAGAGAGTATTCCAGTCAACATTGTCAAAAGCTTTCTCTAAGTCTACAAATGCTAGAAACATAGGTTTGCCTTTCCTTAATTTATTTTCTAAGATAAGTCGTAGGGTCAGTATTGCCTCACGTGTTCCAACATTTCTACGGAATCCAAACTGATCTTCCCCGAGGTTGGCTTCTATCAGTTTTTCCATTCGTCTGTAAATAATTCGTGTTAGTATTTTGCAGCTGTGACTTATTTAACTGATAGTTCGGTAATTTTCACATCTGTCAACACCTGCTTTCTTTGGGATTGGAATTATTATATTCTTCTTGAAGTCTGAGGGTATTTCGCCTGTCTCGTACATCTTGCTCACCAGATGGTAGAGTTTTGTCAGGACTGGCTCTCCCTAGGCCGTCAGTAGTTCTAATGGAATGTTGTCTACTCCCGGGGCCTTATTTCGACTCAGGTCTTTCAGTGGTCTGTCAAACTCTTCACGTAGTATCGTATCTCCCATTTCATCTTCATCTACATCCTCTTCCATTTCCATAATATTATCCTCAAGTACATCGCCCTTGTATATACCCTCTATATACTCCTTCCACCTTTCTGCTTTCCCCTCTTTGCTTAGAACTGGGTTTCCATCTGAGCTCTTGATATTCATACAGGTGACTCTCTTTTCTCCAAAGGTCTCTTTAATTTTCCTTTAGGCTGTATCTATCTTACCCCTAGTGAGATAAGCCTCTACATCCTTACATTTGTCCTCTAGCCATGTCTGCTTAGCCATTTTGCACCTCCTGTCGATCTCATTTTTGAGACGTTTGTGTTCCTTTTTGCCTGCTTCATTTACTGCATTTTTATATTTTCTCCTTTCATCAATTAAATTCAATATTTCTTCTGTTACCCAAGGATTTCTACTAGACCTCGTCTTTTTACCTACTTGATCCTCTGCTGCCTTCACTACTTCATCCCTCAGAGCTACCCATTCGTCTTCTACTGTATTTCTTTCCCCCATTCCTGTCAATTGTTCCCTTATGCTCTCCCTGAAACTCTGCACAACCTCTGGTTTAGTCAGTTTATCCAGGTCCCATCTCCTTAAATTCCCACCTTTTTGAAATTTCCAGAATGGGTAACTTCGCAATATTCTTAACCCCCACTGTTAACTGAATCGTGACATGTAGAGAATTAAGATAATGAAGAAATAAAGTTAGCGTTGTAGCTCGATGTGACCAAGTAACCAAAGGGCAAAAACGGGTATAAAATCCCTGTCCACTTTAGTTGAAAGACATATTTCCATAACAACACGGACAATTGATTCTGTGCACTGGGCACTGATGTAAATAAAAAAAAAGATGGCAGTTAGTATTGTATTGTATGGAACTGGGGACCTAGAAACGACGAAGAGGCTTCGTCCCCCCCCCCCCCCCCCCCCCCCCGTAGCTCTCAGTGGTTCCCAACCTCACAACAGACAACAGCAGTCCACCCACCCCACCTCCGCCCCACACCGATCCCAGGGTTATTGCGCGGTTCGGCCCCCAGTGGACCCCCCGAGAACGTCTCACACTAGAAGAGTGTAACCCCAAATGTTTGCGTGGTAGAGTAATTATGGTGTACACTGACGTGGAGGCAGTGTTTGCGCAGCAATCGCCAACATAGTGTAACTGAGGCGGAATAAGGGGAACCATTCTGCATCGCCGAGGCAGATGGAAAACCGCCTTAAAAACCATCTGTAGACTGGCTAGCACTCCGGACCTCGACACTAATCCGCAGGATGGATTCGTGCCGGGGACCGGCACATCTTCCCGCTCGGGAAGCAGCGCGTTAGATCGCACGGCTAATCGGTAGGCCTGCAGGTTAGTACGTGAAACAAACTGAACACACACTTCTCATCCAACTTACTAGCAATGAGTTTTAAAGACTTCAGCAGAATATGGTACACTGGCGTCCACAAAATAAAGATTTTTTTTTGTCCGAAAATTCGTATGTGTTCTTACACCAGTAATTTTACGAAGAAAAACATTTTTTTTTGCAAAGGGTAATGTGTTTTTTCAGAAAACCGTGCATTGTTATTTGCACACAGGAAGAAGAGAGAGAGAGAGAGAGCGAGTTAGAATGAAGCAGAGGGAGGGAACAAGTTGGTAGTGTGTGTGTGTGTGTGTGTGTGTGTGTGTGTGTGTGTGTGTGTGTGTTCCAGCAAGGGATGTAAGATGCGCGCAGGTAAGAACCATTCCAGAGCAGTAAGCTCTGTAACAGCCAGGTTACGACTTGCGCGTGGTAACGGGAACTTTAAGCTCTCCCTGAGGAACAGCAGTGGAGACACAACCCGCGACGATTACAGCTGCCGGATGATATCGCCTTAGGAGGGCACACCCACAAGTTAGAATTTCTCAGTCGTCTCACAGAGATGGACCCTACTCGCGTCAGAGGACGTTTCGATTATGGTGTGCAATATATAGAGTTCATTCGCTAGAATGCAACTGCCTGTCCGTATCTCTCAAGTTTGCTAGTGGACTAGCACCGGCAGTAATCGCCAGCAATTTATGCAAGACAGCTATGGGAAGTCACTGTGAACTAATGACATTTTCCCAGTTAATTACGCGAAGTCGTCTACACAAGACAGATATCACAATAAGAGAGGTAACTCGATATTAACAATGGTTAGAAATAATTACAAATATATCGAGAGAGACATTATTTTTTCGATATGCAAACCTTAATGCCTAGGTGTAGCTTAAAAGAGAGACCTGTACCTACCTAAAAATCAGTAAAAGCTGTTGGTGCTATATCAGTCAGTACACTTTATGTTCTTCATTTATTGCTGACTGGTTTATACCACGAATCCATGTTACAAGCTATTCTTTCAATTTTATTCTAACGTAGATACATTAGTGAAAGGTGAGTCTTTTAGCAAACCACAGGACTTAAGCACAAGCATGTGTAATTAATTATTTCTAGCTCTTTCACACAGGTGTTCAGCGGTGCTAAACTGGTTGTTACGGGAGATAAATTTCAGGTTGTCGCCCACAACCGATGAACCAGACTTAACCGCTATTCATTTGCCTATTGACACACGCTTTGTCATATTTCTTTCCTACACATGGTTGACGAGAACACGCACCGCCATGATCTGAAATCTCCCTTAATGTGCAACGTATAGGGGGTGGACAAAGATACGGAAATGACAGAAACACGACTCATTACCATGCCTACCACGGTGTAGGAAAACCGTTGGCTTCCAAAACAGCTACCAGTCGTCTCGGAACGGATAAATGCAGGTACTGTATTGTTTTTAATGGAATCATATACCGTTATTTCTTAAAAATTGTGGTAAGTTCAGCTAAGGAAGATGGAGGTGGATAACTGTTACGCACCTTTCTCTCCAAAGCAGGTCATATTGAGATATGATGGCTGTGTTGGCCCGGGGAGACGTAACGATACAACCTCGACTCACAAAATAAGTCGTGCACGATGCGAGCTGTGCGACCAGGGACCCTGTAGTCTTGGAACACAACGTTACGTTTGTGGAACAAACAGTATACGTGGGATAAACGTGATCAGCCAAAATAGTCACATAATCCTTCGCAGTTATTCGACCTTGCAGAGCCACCATGGGGTCCATGGAACACCACGATATTATTGCCCAAATCCCAAATCATCACCGAACCCCCCGCTCTTCGGACGTAAACACGGCCAGAAGTTGGAAACAGCGTGAGATGAGAGTCCTGCGAACAAATGCTATTTTGTTCCATTGCTCTATAATCCAAGTTCTAAGGCTTTTGCACCATGTTTTCCTGCTATGGGTATCTGCGTAACTGATGAGTGATTTACTTCTGGTTGCGGCCTGTAGGGTAGAAGGCCTCCTTGCCCGAGGCCATTTCCTGGGATGGCCTTCGGCGACGTGTCTGAGGATGACTCTTGAGGTTTCATTATATAGTGGCTTTAATATGTATTCCACAGGGCCATACCTCATTTGCCCAAAATACCTGTTCACACACTTTACTCCATTCGGCAAAAAAACATAGTCTCAATATGCTTCCCGAAACAGTCAACATTAGGTTTATTGGACCACAGTTCTTCTAATGCAATAAGGCCAGTGATACATTGATTTTATTACCGTAGAATGTTATGGCCAGCTCGTCTATTCTTGCATCTGTGTCTGATTGTAGGAATGCAAGTCGTAGGGAACCAGAAAAATAACTGATGTGTTTCCAGTTCTGGTAAAAAAGCATCAGTGCAGACATATGCTGTAGAAAAATACCCTCATTTAAAATGTCATCCTTCCTTCCATTTTGCAGATTGTTAGTTGAACAATATTTTCCACCATGTATGATACATATTTTACTTCACTTTGAAATGTATCAGTCGCCTTAGGTTCACTGCCACTAACTAGAACACCAATATAAAATGGATTTTCGTCAAACACCTTAACCTTAATGTAGGTTGATTCTTACAAAGAAGAAGACAGCAACCAGTCATTATTAATACTGATATTTATTTAAGTAAATAGCGCCGTAACCGGTTTCAAACTGGCAAATTCATCATCAGACGGCTGGTCACATGATTTGCCAGCCTACAGTTCTCCTATCTTTGTGTTTTAATTTTCATTATGTCATGTCTATGTAAAGTGTATCTTGCAAATCATGTAATCAGCCGTCTGATGATGAACTTGCCAGTTAGAAACCGGTTACGGCGCTATTTACATAAATAAATAGTATTAATAGTGGCTGGTTGCTGTCTTTTCTTTGTAAGTATCAACCTACATTAACTGTACACAGTCACGGTCTCACTATGTCAGTTTTAGACAAAATAACCTTTTTCTTAGCGTTAAAATTATTTTCAATTAATGGTCGTGTACAGACACTAATTGTTGTGGTTTACTGTAGGTGACAAATTTATAAGCATTTTTCCCAGTATACTTTCTCGACGGAACACCAGCTGAATCGAATCCTTGCAAACTAAACTTAGCAAGTTTAATAACAACACAGAGTCTGATTGTTTCCATACGATCCTGTCCTTCAAAGAATTTGTTAGATCCCAGGTTATCGTTCATTATACGCTCAACCCCAACGTTAAACCTACACATATATAATGTAACCTTATTATATTTATTGTTAAAGAACGTTAGTTTATTTCTAATATTATAGTCCTTAAGGTTAGCATCTGTTTAGTATATGAATCAAAGGACCCTGTAGCCCGCATCTCGTGGTCGTGCGGTAGCGTTCTCGCTTCCCACGCACGGGTTCCCGGGTTCGATTCCCGGTGGGGTCAGGGATTTTCTCTGCCTCGTGATGGCTGTTGTGTGCTGTCCTTAGGTTAGTTAGTTAAGTCCCATAATGCTCAGAGCCATTTGACCCATTTGAACCATCAAAGGACCCTGTGCCCTCTTGGTTAGCAATCTTCCTGCCATAATTAAATTCCGAATTATATGTTTCAATAAACTGTGTCTTCCATTTATACATATTTCCCAGTCTTGGACGCCTACGGGGACTCCAATTCCTCTTCATGCGACGAGACTTCATTCTCCTTTCCTGGTTACGAATCTCCCTTCGTATTGTCTTGGTGCTAACAGGATTCCCGATTGCGACAGTCAGTTCTGCAGTGACTTTTGCAGCTATTGTCCACATTTTTTACCGCAATTCAGTGAGCGTGTGTTATGATCACTCAACACATACTTTCGTCAGCATTGTGACCGGGCGAATTATGTTTTTCCTCGTTTCCTGTGCGCAATATAAATCTTCGATATGATGCCCCTTGAAACGCCAAACTCTTCAGCTATCTAGGTTACGGAAGCACCCATCATATGAGCACGAACAATGTGCCTAAGTCAGAATTCACTTAGCTCCGACATAACACTGTTCCGACCACGACTGATACTTCCAACGTATTGAGGACATTGCACAGGTGGCGTTCGTGGTGAAATACAACAGCGCAACTAGCAGGCGTGGCCAGCATCTGCATTTGTTATCAAGCGAGCATTTCTCGTGATGTTTTCATAATTTGTCCAACTGCTATCCGTGTAAAGCCTGGTTGTTCGACTGTGCAAGCTCTAGGAAATGCGAAAGAACAAAAATTAGTACAATATGACTGATTTGAATAAACTAAATGAAAAAAGGCAACCAGCTATCAGCACGATACTTGCCATTTCACAGCACTTTGCGGCTCTACAAGCTGGTTTATGAGGAGGCCACCGAACTCCAGAAATTAAAACTTATCCCACTCCACGCTAACATGAGCACTTATGTCTGGAAACAATGTCCAAAGATGACTTTAGAATTGCGAAGCACTCTTGCATCAAATAAAGTAACGCGCTTCTGCACAAGTGATCAAACTGTCGGAAGTTTAGGGAGGTAGAAATTCATCAACCATCAGTTTGTACATGATGGAAGGATGGGAACGATTATGAAAGAAAGGGAGGTAAAATACAGACTGTTTAAATTTGGATCGTCAGTTTTACTATGATCTGAGAGACAGAGATATTTGGTTTCTGCTCCTGTATTTCTGATATGGATTCTTTTGATAATCCGAGCGCCAGATCAATGTTATGCGCCCCTTTTATACTCCAGTTAACCACTTCCAGTCAAATTCTTTAAGTCTTTTAAGTAAAAATTCTCACGAGAACACTTAAAAATGTATCAGTTCGTGAAAACACAAATGTAAGCTAATACGTTTCCTATATGAAAGAATCAAGGGACAATTAGAACAGGAGTTAGGGGAATATCAGGGAGGTTTCAGACCATGGAGAAGCTGTGCAGAGCACATAATTAGTTTAAACTTCATTATGGCATACTACAAGAAACGGAACAAACCTGTGGCAATAACATTTGTAGATTTTAAGAAGGCATATGACTGTCTCCACAGACCTCCAGTATTAAAAATTTTAAGAAATCTAGGACTGCATCCAAAACTAATTAAAATAATACAACTCACTCTAACCAACACCAAATCAAAAGTGAAATTTAGAGGAGAAATTTCGGAACCATTCTTCCCGGGTTCGATTCCCGGCGGGGTCAGGGATTTTCTCTGCCTCGTGATGACTGGGTGTTGTGTGCTGTCCTTAGGTTAGTTAGGTTTAAGTAGTTCTAAGTTCTAGGGGACTGATGACCATAGCTGTTAAGTCCCATAGTGCTCAGAGCCATTTGAACCTTTTTTTTTTTTTTTTCGGAACCATTCCTCATGAAAACAGGCTTAAGACAAGGTGACTGCCTATCACCATTACTGTACAACTGTGCGCTGGAATACATAGTGAGAGAATGGTACAAGGACAATCCAAAGAGGGTAAGAATTGGAAGTGCAAAAGATGATATTAGCTTAAACTGCTTGGGATTCGCTGATGATCTTGCTCTCCTAGCCAACACCGTTCAAGAAGCCAGGCAACAAGTGAAATCACTACAAGAAATAGCAGAGAAAGTAGGCCTTAGAATATCATTTCAAAAAACGGAGATTATGCTAACTGATCCACCACTTGCAAACAAAATTACAATAGGAGAACAGGAAATCAAAATTGTTGATAAATTTAAATATTTAGGCGAAATAATAACATACAACCTAAATGAGAAGCCATCATGGCAGAATAGAATAAAAAAACTGAACTACGCAAATTACATTATCAAAACTACGTACAACAAAAAAAGCCTATCTATAGATGCAAAATTAAAACACTATAAAACAGTTACACAACCAGAAATAACGTATGTAGCTGAAACTATCTTCAAAACAACTAATACAGCAGAAACTGACAGAATACTAAAAATAGAAAGAAGAATAATTAGGACATGTATAAATAAACAGTATAAAATAAATGGACATGAAACAGTATATAAGAAAATACAACCAGCCATGAGCACAATCAGGAAGAAACGCATCTCATTCTTTGTACATCTGATGAGAACTCCAGAAAACAGAATTAGTAAAAAAATACAAAAATTGTGGAATAGCAAGAGCGACATTAAATGGATCACAGAAATTAAGGAAGATATAAAAGAACTTCAATTTACAGTAGATGACCTAAAAAACAAGACAGATAAAACCAGAATACTGCAAGACCCGCAAACCAGACTACAAATGAAAATCAATAACAGGAGTACAGGAAGAGTTGTCTCAGATGAAGAAAGAAAGAAAATATCTGAAAGAATGAAGAAATATTGGGCAGACAGAAGAGCAAAACACCTTTCATATAAGAATAGACTCTAATAATTATTACCTAAATATCATATTAAGCGATTGTTGAACCAAATTGTATCCCTGTGTAACAACTTGTTTAGAACTTTGTATTTTTGACTAGAGTGGTCCAATGCAGGCCATAAAATAAATAATAATAACAATAATAATAATAAAAACGTTTCCACAGAAACATCGAAATTTATTGGCACATTGAATAAACCTTGCGTAATCTACTCCTTCTCCATGTACAAACGAAAATGTTGCCTACTGTGTATAAAGTAAAACCAAAATTCGCTAGTGGCTTCGTCAGCAGTACCAGCATGTGGAAACAACTGCAGTACTACAGGCTCCTAGATACCTCTTGCGCAGGCCTGCTTCCAAAACGTAATATATCTTTACCATGTCCAAATAGCTTCTGCCTCAGTAACGAATAGTCTTTTTATCCTGTACTTGCTAGTGCTTTATGGCATGTCCTCGAATCACCACTATTTGCGTCAAAACGCGCAAGGAAGTGCCTACTGTCGTTGTGGGAATCCTATGGCTCTTGGGCCACTTCAGTAACTTCGAGAATGGAGTCACCTTATTCTAAGTATCCACTAAGAAACAAACAATGCTGGTATTGGCTAAAATAAAAAAAAAACTCTTGGAATAACTTCTAACAAATGAACCATTCCTGTATGTGACTGAACTGGTAACGCCTCGGTTCGACGGCCCACAGAATACCTACTGTGGTTTCAGTTACAAGGAATTACGCCGATGCTTCACACTTAATAAATGTAAAATCATTCCCTGAGTTTAAAGACAAACTGAGTGATTTGCTGCTATGAAAACCTGTTCGCGAAGTGTACGGAGAGGTTACCGTTTAGATTTATGAGATTGTTACTACGTTTTTGCAAAAACATTTAAATATCTGACTTTTCACTGCATCGCGTAAAATCAGGAGGCATCGTTGTGGGCCTAAAGTGGCCGTAGAACAGGTGTGGTCAAGATATACCCTCCTGGTACACGCCTCCGTCGTAGTCGCTCAGCCGCTGATTGGACCACCTGCATTGTGCGAGTGAGACATTTACGTCTACCCTAGCATCGCAAGGCACTGCAAGTGCGTATGCTTCTGGTCGTGGAAACATGGATACGCTTCTGGTCGTGGAAACATGGATACGTGCTTGGAATACGCTTGAACTCGTTCTAGACGGCGAATATAAGCAGCTCATTTTTGTAACCAGTATTTTATCGGTAAGATTCTTGTTCAGTGTTTAATAATATGCCACTGTAGCAAATTTCTCTCTTTACTAGGTGAGAACAATAGATAAACATTTACATTTACGTGACATGTAATTGTATTCGTGTTAAACTTTCAGCTACAAAACTGAAGTAGTAAGTTGTAAGATACATGAAAATAAAATAAACATTCCATATTTTTTGAAGATTCTGTATTTTAGATATCCTCTACTGGATCATACGCATTTCTGACTACGAACTATCGGTTTATCGAGGTGTTTTACAACTGCTACGTATGACATTAATTGAATATTATTCCTTGAGGCTGCTTTCAGATCTTCTAAACCGTTTAGCTCATTCAAATGAAATTTATACTTTAAATAGCCCCATAAAAAATCTGGAACAGAGAAGTCTGCGAAAGGGGCAGGCCATTCAGTGTCACCATACTTAGAAATCACATGACTGGGAAATATTTGTTGCAGTACTTTCCTTGTTTCAAATCTCGTGTGTCTTGTTGAACCATATTGCTGGAAGAACATGTCCCCAAAATCGTGGTTCTGATGCAGCAACTGAGAAATAAAAATTTCTCTAAGCAGTTGCCTGTAACGATGGCCAATAACAATTACACTAACACCATTTTTGATTCAAAAAATGCGGGCCTGTTTTCCATGATCTTGATATTGGACGCTGTACAGTAAACTTTGCACTAATATACATATACCCCGACATAGTGAATATGCAAAGCGAGTTCATGAATCTCACAAGGGCTTTATCCTGTACATAATCTCACGTAACCGGATAAATGGAATAGTGGTTCATCAAGTATTATGAGCCTCTGTCCAAAAATCTGATTGGCTAAGTTAAATCCAATCATTGTGTTCCATAGCACCAAGCGACTTTGAAAATCAGCTGGTTTCAGCTTGTAGGATATTTGAAGTTTATCAGGAAATGACTTCAGATATTCCTCTATTGACATCAGTTTGTTGTGACAACCTTCTCGCAGATTTCTTTGGGCTGTTTTTGACTGCAGCTCTCACCTTTACGGCACTGCGTACAGATCTTTTCTTACCCTACGTTTAACGTCAATTAAACTGCCACTGGTCCTATGGGATTCTACATGTCGCAGTATTGACTTTCGAGAAGGCCCTACACGCCCATCAAACGTAATGCGAAACCTTCTTTCAGCAGCGATAACTGAATAATTAAGTAAGTAAGATGTGGTCATTAATTAACTGCCGCTCTGTACTATTACCAGAGGCAGACCCCATATTTATTAACCGCTTCAGATATTGGAGTTTAACATGGATTAATGATTGTGGCTGATTCCAGTGTGACTGTTCGGCGGTCTTCATACAGTAAAGAATCTTTACATTCGTTTATGCGTAGTATGATATTTTTTATGTTGGGGGTAAACTGCCAACCATTGCCCAGGTGTCGATCCTACTCAGATCGTCCTTCAATTCGCTACAAGCTTCTGCAGTGCGATTTCTCTAATAGCATCATCCACGGACAGCCTAGTGGAGCTTTCTACGTTATTCATTACGTCTCTCTCTCTCTCTCTCTCATACACCCCCAAAGACACACACACACACACACACACACACACACATATATATATATATATATATATATATATATATATATATATATATATATATATATATACTGCTTTATTGCTTGATTTGCAGATGACGTAGAGCACAGTACCAACAGTCGCCCTCATGAACAAATCGTCTGCCTAAATTCAAATGGCTCTAAGCACTATGGGATTTAACATCTATGGTCACCAGTCCCCTACAACTTAGAACTACTTAAACCTAACTAACCTAAGGACATCACACAACACCCAGTCATCGTCTGCCTACCCAATATTAGACCAACTTTATGGTTGTTTGGTTGAATGATGGGAGGTGACCAATCAGCGAAGTGATCGCTCCCATCAGAGTAGGGAAGGATGGGGAAGGAAGTCGACCGCCCCACGGAAGCATCCCGGATTTTGCCTGAAGCGATTTAGGGAAATCACGGAAAGACTAAGTGAGAATGGCCGGACGCGGTTTTGATGCATCGTCCTCCTGTGCAGTGTGCTAACCATTGCGCCACCTCGCTCAGTACCAACTTTGTGATCAAAAAGTTGGTCTGATAATGCGTAGGCAGACGATTGGTTTGGTTCAAAGGGCTCTAAGCACTATGGGACTTAACACCTGAGGTCATCAGTCCCCTAGACTTAGAACTACTTAAACCAAAGTAACCTAAAGACACCACACACATCCATGACCGAGGCAGCATTCGAACCTGGGACCGTAGCAGCAGCGCAGTATGAACTGAAGCGTCTAGATCCGCTCGGCCACAGAGGCCGGCACGATTTGTTTATTAGAGGACTGCGCGGTACTGTGTCTTACGCCATCTGGAAATCAAGCAATAAAGCGTCAACCTGGATCGAAAGCGTAATTATTATGTTCATAGTTTCTCTCCTTACATTGAAAAGTTTCAGATATTTAAATAATTGGTTATGTCGATTCTGGAAAATAATCCATCAAGAATATGTAACTGAATTTTTCATTGGTTTTATTTTCGTTTGGATGCATCAGTTCTGTCCATCGTGTCTGTGGGTCAGTTGTTTTCCCACTTTCATTGTGAGGTTTAAGGTATTCAAATCGTACGGGAAATGCTCCTGTCTTTGAGTGTAAATTAACTTTTTAATACATTTTATTTGCGATTGAATGAATGAATTTTTTCGACCAAATCTGTGATCACATGTTTCTCACGTTGCATTGAGAGGTTCAAGGTGTTCAAATAAGGATAATGTTGCAGTCTCGTCAGAAGAAAATTATACCATTTTGACATTGTGGTTGCTGTAATTATACGTAAAAGTATATAAACTACGAATCCGCATTGTATAAATATGTCTTTTGCTCTCTTTGTGACTAGTGCGTTGAATACAGTATGCGTAATGCAGTACGTTAAACTTACGCCATAGCACTGTTACTGGGAGCAATTTGCGGAGCCTGCGACAAGACGGGGAAGTCTATTTGTCAGGCTGTCGCGCGGATTGCACTAGGCTAGTTGCGACCGTTCTTTCCCACCTTACAGCTCCGCCCCCTCAGGGCTCGGCGCACGTCGCTGGAGCACTGGCCCTGTTTGGCCAGGCCTGTCCTGGGAAGTCGGTGAATGGAGGAGGCAGGCCGGCGCTGGGCTCTAACGCGGCGATAAGAACGCTTGACCGCCAGCTGCCTCCGTCAGTTGATTAACGGCTCCTCCCTTCACAAAAACCGGGCTCCTGCTCTGGCTTGGTGGCCACGTGTCCCTGACGGCCGTCATTCCGACCTGTCGGCGGCTGCGTCCTCTGTCCCCGTCTGAGGGTGCGGAACGTCCATCGGTGGTCTCAGCTCTCCTCACTAGCGATTTCACGCGCCACTAATTCCGTGCTTCCGAATGCCCATGCGCTAGTGACTCGAGGCCTTCATGCGTGGGATAGGCAGGAAATGACACGGTGACAGAGTGTAATTGATATTTCAATAATAAAAGACAATTCTAATAACTGATATTTCATTAATACACTACTGGCCATTACAATTGCTACAACACCAAGATGACGTGCTACAGACGCGAAATTTAACCGACAGGAAGAATATGCTGTGATATGCAAATGATTAGCTTTTCAGAGCATTCACACAAGGTTGGCGCCTGTGGCGACACCTAAAACGTGCTGACATGAGGAAAGTTTCCAACCAATTTCTCATACACAAACAGCAATTGACCGGCGTTGCCTGGTGAAACGTTGTTGTGGTGCCTCGTGTAAGGAGGAGAAATGCGTACCATCACGTTTCCGACTTTGATAAAGATCGGATTGTAGCCTATCGCGATTGCGGTTTATCGTGTCGCGACATTCTGCTCGCGTTGGTCGAGATCCAATGACTGTTAGCAGAATATGGAATAGGTAGGTTCAGGAGGGTAATACGGAACGCCGTGCCGGATCCCAACGGCCTCGTACCACTAGCAGTCGAGATGAAAGGCATCTTCTCCGCATGGCTGTTACGGATCGTGCAGCCAGCTCTAGATCCCTGAGTCAACTGATGGGGACGTTTGCAACACAACAACCATCTGCACGAACACTTCGACGACGTTTGCAGCAGCATGGACTATCAGCTCGGAGACCATGGCTGCGGTTACCCTTGACGTTGCATCACAGACAGGAGCGCCTGCGATGGTGTACTCAACGAGGACCCTGGGTGCACGAATGACAAAACGTCATTTTTTTGGATGAATCCGTTTACAGCATCATGATGGTCGCATCGGTGTTTGGCGACATCGCGGTGAACGCACATTGGAAGCGTGTATTCGTCATCGCCATACTGGCGTATCACCCGGCGTGATTGTGTGGGGTGTCATTTGTTACACGTCTCGGCCACCTCTTGTTCGCATTGACGGCACTTTGAACAGTGGACGTTACATTTCAGATGTGTTACGTCCCGTGGCTCTACCCTTCATTCGATCCCTGCGAAACACTAAGTTTCAGCAGGATAATGCACGACGGCATGATGCAGGTCGTGTACGGGCCTTTCTGGATACGGAAAATGTTCGACTGCTGCCCTGGCCAGCACATTCTCCAGATCTTTCACCAATTGAAAACGTCTGGTCAATGGTGGCCGAGCAACTGGCTCGTCGCAGTACGCCAGTCACTACTCTTGATGAACTGTGGTATCGTGTTGAAGCTGCATGGACAGCTGTACCTGTACACGCCATCCAAGCTCTGTTTGACTCAATGCCCAGGCGTATCAAGGTCGTTATTACGCCCAGAGGTGGTTGTTCTGGGTACTGATTTCTCAGGATCTATGCACCCAAACTGCGTGAAAATGTAATCACATGTTAGTTCTTATATAATATTTGTCCAATGAATACCCGTCTATCATCTGCATTTCTTCATGGTGTAGCAATTTTAATGGCTATTAGTGTAAAAGACAACTGTAATATGCTGCCAGTCCATGACTAACTTATAGCTTAGAATCTATTTCGTCAATAATACACCGTTTTCGGTCACAATATTTCATTTATTTTTATCATGAATCCTTTCCTATTTAGAAGATACAAGTCACGTTCTGCTGACTGCTTTAGATTTTCATCGAGCAGTAAAGTAAGAACATAGCTGTTAATTTTATCAGAATAGCTTTCAAAAAAGCATCTAATGTATGAACAATTATTTTGCTTACTGTAAACGTCATTCAGCCCAAAATATTTGACGTTCTACTGCAGCGGTGAATACCTTCTACAAAACAGACTTTTGGCTGCGTTTGTGAAAGTTGAAATAAACTGTTTCGCGACCGAATATCATGCTTTTTAACTATTATTTAAAGATAAAAAACTTCTAATTAATTACATCTAGTACTGTAGGCTACCATTAGTAAGCGTAGACTGCGGCAGTTTATTTGGTAGCTTTGGTCAGTTAAGGTCGTACGTGCGTTACCTGTACATTAGACATGTTGCATATCTGTAATAGTGGTGAACTGTGTTGAAACTGACAAGGGAACCTCCCCATCGCACCCCCCTCAGATTTAGTTATAAGTTGGCACAGTGGATAGGCCTTGAAAAACTGAACACAGATCAATCGAGAAAACAGGAAGAAGTTGTGTGGAACTATGAAAAAAAATAAGCAAAATATACAAACTGAGTAGTCCATGCGCAAGATAGGCAACATCAAGGATAAAGTGAGCTCAGGAGCGCCGTGGTCCCGGGGTTAGCGTTGTTCGTTGCATCTGTTCGGGGCGGACGTCGTAAAACATCCGTTTAAGTTCGTTGTTGATCGATTAACTCAGTTTTTTTTATTACAGAGGGCAGCTAACCCTCTGACCGAACGCGCTGAGCTACCGTTCCGGCTGTGGTGAGCAGCTGCGGGACGAGAGGTCCTTGGTTCAAGTCTTCCCTCGAGTAAAAAGTTTAATTTTTAATTTTCAGACAATTATTGCCTGTGCGTCTGATGCGAGGTAACTGCGCCGTAGTGTGGGGACGCTACACCTAAACAAACATCGAAACACGTCAGTCGACTACAGCGCACGGAAGAGAGAGTATTCCTGCTAAACGAGGCTCCCTGGCTGGCAGTTGACTGTTTGCTACGTAGTGTGTTTCGATGTTTGTTTAGGTGTAGCGTCCCCGTACTACGGCGCAATTACCTCGCATCGGACGGACAGATAATAATTGTCTGAAAATAAAAAATTAAACTTTTTACTCGAGAGAAGACTTGAACCAAAGACCTCTCGTCCCGCAGCTGCTCACACTAACCACGGGACCACGGCGCTCCTGAGCTCACATTATCCTTGATGTTGCTTATCTTGCGCATGGACTACTGAGTTTGTATATTTTGCTTATTTTTTTCATAGTTCCACACAACTTCTTCCTGTTTTCTCGATTGATCTGTGTTTAGTTTTTCAAGGCCTATTCACTGTGCCAACTTATAACTAAATCTGAGGGGGGTGCGATGGGGAGGTTCCCTTGTGAGTATATATAAACGGCTGGTAATCAACAGAACATTTTTGTTCTGCAGAGTTATCCTCCTGTCTGCTACTTAAAAGTAAACAGTATCTATAGCAAAATTGGAAATGTCAATGTTTAATTCAGGTTTTATTCGAAAATTATTGATTTGTAGCGTGAAACAGAGGGATGTTGTAGTAATAATAAAGAAAACAATACGGATTTATCTTATAGCGCTTGAAAACGCAATTTATTCGACAAAAATAGTAAAAAAGTTGCAAAATAAAAATACATCAACACTTAGTCGAACTTATATAAAATATTTTTCTGTTATTTATAAACAACTTTCGCATGTATCAGTCAGAACAGTGAACTCTTGCCGTTAATCGTGATGCAGAAAAAATATAAACAATTATATATATATATATATATATATAATGTTTGTCGATGTAAACTTTACTTGCAGCAAAAGTTGCTTTGGCTACGTAAATGGACCCAAGTTACGCGATCAACTAATTGTTATTAGTTATGCAAGTTATATTCTGTAAGGGTATAAAATAGGCAGTGGACTAACGCTGAATATTTTTTTTATTTATTTATGCATTTATTTTACCTGGTAAGATTAGGGCCTTCAGGCCCTCTCTTACGCCTAACCAGGCATACTCAGATTGAACGAATTACAGTTTGTACAGAACATTATGGACATACCACGTTTTATACAGTATTAATGTTAAAGAAAAGAATAGAGATTATAACAGTAGTACAAGGATAATTATAACAATCAAAAATAATTATAACAATCAAGAATAATAATAATAATAATAGTAATGACTATGTATATGAAAGTAAACATATTTTTCTTTTATGAATGTCAGTCCTATTGCTAGTTGGGAATTTTCTCGTTATGTTCTTGCAGCTTGTGAGTTATTCACATCGAGCAGAGACATGACGATAGAATGGGGTGAAAGAGATATAGAAGAGGTAGCTAGGTTAGAGGAAGAGAAATACAATGGTAAAATTCGAAGCTATGATGAAGAGGAGAAAGAAAGAGATGAGAGCGGCACAACAATGGTGGCTATACCGTCCCTAATATGTAAGTTTTGAGTTATGTGCAAAACAAATGAAACAAGAAAGAGGAGTCGTCGGGTCACAGTTTCTTTCTCTATCAGTGTTACCAATACTGTCTGTGATCCAACCATACACTACGTCATTTATGTAGTGTATCAAAACTACCTAACCGTAGTTTTGGTAGAGTGAAACTTTAGTGTGAACCAATATTAGAAAATTTCTTTCCTATTCCATTCGTGTAGTGAACCAGAGCAAAATGACTGTGTATTTGTACGTAGGAATGTACGTATTCTGAACACTCTATATCGCTCTCATGATCTCTATGCAAGATATGCGCCAGACGCAACAGAATGACAATACAGTCTTCCTCCGGTATGAGTTTTCTGAACTTACGCAATAGGTATTGGGAGAGCTACGCCGTTTTTTGTCAAGTTCCCCGATCACCTCTGCCACAGATTTGTACTGCCTATACAGATCTGTTGTATCGGTATTAGTCCGTCAGGAAGTAGTACATTTTCATTTCTTTATTGGTTCAGCGTATATTTATAACGTATAAATAACTGTTTTACACATACTGATATTATTGAAAAGCCAAACACAAGTTTCTTTCTTAAGAAAGTACATGACACAAATGGCTTCCCTCATTGGCGATGCATTGCTGATGACGTTCGTGGAAGATCCTCATTAGGTTCCCAATCATTTCTTGAGGAATGGCTTTTACCTCCACCCAGTTTGCGGCTTTCAGCTCACTAGTATTATGGAGTTGCTGTGAGAAAATTATGTTCATGAGATGACCCTATAGAAAAAAATGACAGGCAGATAGATTAAGTGATTTCTCTATCCATCTGATATCACTTAATCATGAGAGTAATCGACATGGTAAGTGCTGCATTAACGTAGGCGTTGAATTACGGGCTGTATGGTCTGTAGCTCCAACTTACTGAAAACATATCACGTATAGACGGCAAAAGTTCCTCCAGGTGTGGAATGAATAAATGTTAATCATGGCTGCATATAGCTTGGAATGAATTATCACTTCCGTCCCTTGTTGACGTAAAAGAAAATCCGGATAAATGCGAGTAAGATACGCGCACAAAGAGTTCCGTAGAAACTCAGATAGCTCATCCATCCCAGGAATCGAGAATCTCGACGAGTTTTGCTTGTTATCGATATCACTACAAGCAAGACATACGTCTACCCAAGGACAGACAGTCAGATAACAAATGACCAAAAAAGGGTTTTTTTGGTGTGATACTGAATGCCATACTGTGCCGGTCCGATTAGATTCGATAGATGGCGCAATCACCTTTACATCTTAGCAGGGTGACCAGCTGAAAATGTACTGTATCCCAGGAGCCACCCTGTGTGTATTGAGAACAAATATGCTTCAAATGGCTCTGAGCACTATGGGACTTAACAGCTGAGGTCATCAGTCCCCTAGAGTTACTTAAACCTAAATAACCTAAGGACATCACACACATCCATGCCCGAGGCAGGATTCGAACCGCTCGGCCACTCCGGCCGGTAATTGAGAACATTAGAGGTCATATTACGTTTCCTTTGGGCACTTACTACGTTACTTTCGATTACTCTTCTTCGGGCAGATACTACATTTCCATAAAATTTCTGAAATATTTCCGCCATGAACTGTAATTATCGACAACAACGACTGACTACAACGCCATAACACGTACTCGGTTCGTTGCTGATTTTATTACCTGTGCGGCGAATGCCGGTGCCAAGGTAATTTATTTTATTACTGTTTACTTGTAATCGGTGATGTTGAAGTTTCTGCTATTGCTTTCAAACTTTCTGAAAGATAAAACCGCCATTTGACTGTACAACAGGTATTATTTCACAGTCTAAATTTCGGCCTTAGGCCATTTTAAGTGTTACAAGTATTATAAATCATTAGACTTATGTAGAACTCAAGTCATCGTCAATTTTTTTTTCCTTTGTTGGATTTCAATTCTTCCCCCCCCCCCCCCCCCCACCAGAGGTGTGGATTGGCGGTGGGCCGGCAGCAGCGTAATATGCTGCTCTACAGTCTACAGAAAAGTTTAAAAACATAATGAGAATGGAAACTAACAAGAAAAACAGGCTATAAAACGTTGACATTGTAAAAAACTGTAAAATGGCGCTAAGTTGAGGAATTTAAAATATAAAAACACTGCGGTGAGGATGCGGATGAAGACACACAAGAAGTAGACAGACACAATTAAAAAACACGGCGACAGTCTAGTTTCTGTTCGCACGAGATAAATAAAATAAAAACACACAACTAGCGACAGTATGACGGCTGTTTGCAACACTGACAGGGGACGCACAGCACTGAACACTCACTTATAACAGCACTATACAGGTGAAACGGCGGCAGATGGGGGAAGGGGGGAGGACCCGGACCTTTGAGGGGGAAAAGGGGGGGAGGACAGGAAAAGAAAAAAGGGGGAGCCGATAGAGGGAGGGGACATAGAAAAGGTGGGGCTGGGCGGACGGGAGAAGGAGTGGGAAAGGCAGTGGAGGGGAGAGCAGAGAGGACTCAGGGGAGAGAAGGGAGACAGAGAGAAACAGGGTGGAAGGGGGGGGAAGAGGGAGTCCGGGGAAAGGACAAAGGGAAGGAGGTGAGGATCAGAGTTGATAGGAGGGATAAATGGGGAGGGGGGGAGGACCCGGACCTTTGAGGGTGAAAAGGGGGGGAGGACAGGAAAAGAAAAAAGGGGGAGCCGATAGAGGGAGGGGACATAGAAAAGGTGGGGCTGGGCGGACGCGGGAAGGAGTGGGAAAGGCAGTGGAGGGGAGAGCAGAGAGGACTCAGGGGAGAGAAGGGAGACAGAGAGAAACAGGATGGAAGGGGGGGGAAGAGGGAGTCCGGGGAAAGGACAAAGGGAAGGAGGTGAGGATCAGAGTTGATAGGAGGGATAAATGGAGGGAGAGGGGGCATCATCTGGGATGGTGAGTTGACGGAAGCCACCTTAGGAAAGGAGATGAAGGGTAGGGGGGACACAACAGTGAAGGCACGGCAGAGGGCGGGGGTTGGAGAGGAGAGGAGAGGAGAAGAGAGGAGCAACCAGGGGATGAGGGGGATCAAGGCGGTGGGATGTGTAGAGTATGCGGATATGTTCGAATAATAGGAGCAGATGGGGGAAAGGAATCAGGTATCATCAAAACATGCATCTTCGGCTATATAAACCAGTTTTGTCGAAATAAATGCGAGAGCATTGTGTAATATGCTAATTTACTGGCAACTCAAATGGTTCAAATGGCTCTGAGCACTATGGGAATAACATCTATGGTCATCAGTCCCCTAGAACTTAGAACTACTTAAACCTAACTAACCTAAGGACAGCACACAACACCCAGTCATCACGAGGCAGAGAAAATCCCTGACCCCGCCGGGAATCGAACCCGGGAACCCGGGCGCGGGAAGCGAGAACGCTACCGCACGACCACGAGCTGCGGACTAATGGCAACGGATGTGACTGTCTTGATGTGGTTGTGGAAAAATTGGTGACCAAATCACAGATTTTAAACTTTGCTACGCTGCGTGTAAGTAGCCACTGACATAAACAGTTTATGTCATGCACTTAGATACTGCTCAATGCTAGAGTAACTGCTGAATGTGACCAACAGTTGAAAATAAACAACATTTTAATTAACGGCGAGAATGTCGTCATTTCACAGGTATTACTTCCGTTTTAGCTGAATATTCGCCACCCAGAGTAATGAAGCGAAATAGAACGTGTGTTACTGCCCCTCGACCACACGAACGACGGCAGTATCCGTTCATCCGAATCACGAAGAGAAGCGAAAATGAGACAGTCGTGTGCAAGCATTTTCTGCGGTTCCTGGATAGAAGTCCCCGAATATCATTAACAGATGATGAAGGAGGAACGTGTGCCAGGGTGCCTTTGATGGCGGAGGGAGACGAATTAGGCGACCTCTAGAGCTCTTCGTCAGGCCGCAGCAAGTGGCGGGCGCAGACAATGCGCGCATCTAGGCTGGCGGCGCCACCGCCGCCCGCAGCGGCACCTCGCGCGACAGGCACAATGCGCGCATTGTGCGCCGTGTCGGAGCCGCAGTCGGCCACTTTGCGAGCCCTGATGAGGTACTGCGCGCGATCAATGCCGCCAGCCCGCCTGGCACCGAATGCGCTGCGTTCACGCCTTCTCGCTATTCCGCAGCCACTTTCTGCGGCTCTCCTACACTGGCTGTTCCTCACAACATTACGGGCACTGGAGGTGGGATTACTTCGACGGTCGCTTTCCAGATGCGACTCAGTTTTGTAAATCTACCGCGTACATGCACAGAGAGAAGAAATAAATTCTTTATACTCAAAAAATGGTTCAAATGGCTCTAAGCACTATGGGACTTAACATCTGAGGTCATCAGTCCCCTATATTTAGAACTACTTAAACGTAACTAACGTAAGGACATCACACACATCCATGCCCGAGGCCAGATTCGAACCTGCGACCGTAGCAGCAGCGCGGTTCCGGACTGAAGCACGAAAGTTACTAGAAAGGTTTTGATGTTTGGGCAGAAAATGAATGGCCAGGGCCCTAGTAGAAAGAATATAAAATGCAGACTGACAAACTGTTTGTATACAAAACTGCTTCCAGTGATCTCGGAATTGGTAAGTACAGGGCTATTACAAATGATTGAAGCGATTTCATAAATTCACTGTAGCTCCATTCATTGACATATGGTCACAACACACTACAGATACATAGAAAAACTCATAAAGTTTTGTTCGGCTGAAGCCACACTTCAGGTTTCTGCCGCTCGAGAGGGCAGCGAGACAAAATGGCGACAGGAGCCGAGAAAGCGTATGTCGTGCTTGAAATGCACTCACATCAGTCAGTCATAACAGTGCAGCGACACTTCAGGACGAAGTTCAACAAAGATCCACCAACTGCTAACTCCATTCGGCGATGGTATGCGCAGTTTAAAGCTTCTGGATGCCTCTGTAAGGGGAAATCAACGGGTCGGCCTGCAGTGAGCGAAGAAACGGTTGAACGCGTGCGGTCAAGTTTCACGCGTAGCCCGCGGAAAATTGGCTCATGCCACAACTGGAGACCGACAGCGCCGACTTCATCTTTCAACAGGATGGTGCTCCACCGCACTTCCATCATGATGTTCGGAATTTCTTAAACAGGAGATTGGAAAACCGATGCATCGGTCGTGGTGAAGATCATGATCAGCAATTCATGTCATGGCCTCCACGCTCTCCCGACTTAACCCCATGCGATTTCTTTCTGTGGGGTTATGTGAAAGATTCAGTGTTTAAACCTCTTCTACCAAGAAACGTGCCAGAACTGCGAGCTCGCATCAACGATGCTTTCGAACTCATTGATGGGGACATGCTGCGCCGAGTGTGGGAGGAACTTGATTATCGGCTTGATGTCTGCCGAATCACTAAAGGGGCACATATCGAACATTTGTGAATGCCTAAAAAACCTTTTTGAGTTTTTGTATGTGTGTGTAAAGCATTTTGAAAATATCTCAAATAATAAAGTTATTGTAGAGCTGTGAAATCGCTTCAATCATTTGTAATAACCCTGTATAGGTTCTATATTGCCTTCAAGGCAATCTTATAAGATTCTCCCTGTAAAATAGTGGCAAGTTCAGTTAACGGCGATGGAGGTGCACAGCGATCACGTACCTTTATCTCCAAAGTAGTCCACAAACGCTCAACAACGTTCAGTCCTAGCGGCTGTGGTGGCCAAAGGAGATGTAACAATACATCCGCGTATTCACAAATCAGTCGTGCATGATAAACGCTGTGCGAACAGGGCCTTGTCGTGTCAGAACATAACAACACCTTTGGCGAACAAACATTGCACCATGGGACGGACCTGAGCAGCCAAAACGGCCACGTAATCCTTTGCAGTAATGCGACCTGGTACTGGAATTATAGGACCCATGGCTTTTCAGGAAAGGGTGCCCAAATCATCACCGAATCACGCCTTGTTGCACTCTTGGGACGTAAACTCTGCCAGAAATTGGAAACAGTGTCAAACGATAGTTCTGCGATAGAATGACTTTCTTCCATTGCTCTAAGCCAAGTTCTTTGGCGGTTTTGTGGCTTCGGCACCATGTTTTTCTGTTACGGCCATGTGCATCACCGATGAGTGATTTTGGAATTTCAGCTCGAATCCCCTGCTTACGAAGTTCCCTCCCTGTTGTTTCTTTACACATAGAGCTCGCAAGATCGACATTCAGTTTTGCAGTGACTTCTGCAGCTGTTGTCCTCTTATTTTTTTGCCTCAGTCCAATGACCGCCTGCCACGATCACTCAAGACACACTTTCGTCAGCGTTGCGACCTACCAAATTATGTTTTTCCTCATTTCCTGTATGCAATATAAATATTCGATACGGTACATCCTGAAACACGAAACACTTCGGCTTCCTTGGTTACAGAAACACTCACCATACCATCACCAACAATTTGCCCATGTTCGAATTCACGTAGCTCCGACATAATGCATTCACAACTACACAGAACACTGTTCTGATCGCGACTGACACTTCCAACATATTGAGGACATTGCACAGGTCCCGTTCGTTGTCGTCAAATACAACATCGAAACCTACAGGTTTGTCTAGCGTCCATATTTATGTGCAAATACGCATTTCTCGCGATGTTTTTATATTTTTGTCCAGCCTCTGTACTTACTATAGTAGTGTAGGAGCTGGCATGTAAACGATAAGCTGTGTTAACAAGAAGAGAATAACATCTTTTTAATTGTAGTGCTACAGAAGAATGCTGAAACTTAGATGGATTGATCGAGTAACTCATAAATACGTAGTGAAGCGAATTGGGGAGAAAATAAATTCATGCCACAACTTGTCTAAATAAAGGGATCGGTTGATTGGACAGAATAACGAATAGTTAGCCAGGCAGTGGAGGGTAATTTGGAGGGGAAAATTTGCAGAAGGAGACCAAAGCTTGATTAATTACATTTAGCAGATTGAAAATGGTTCAAATGGCTCTGAGCACTATGGGACTTAACAGCTGTGGTCATCAGTCCCCTAGAACTTAGAACTACTTAAACCTAACTAACCTAAGGACATCACACACATCCATGCCCGAGGCAGGATTCGAACCTGCGACCGTAGCAGTCGAGCGGTTCCGGACTGCGCGCCTAGAACCGCGAGACCACCGCGGCCGGCTAGCAGATTGAAATTGATGTACAGTGCAATACTAATGTGGGCATGAAAAGAGATACGCAGGATAGACGTCTACATCTACATTTATACTCCGCAAGCCACCCAACGGTGTGTGGTGGAGGGCACTTTACGTGCCACTGTCATTACCTCCCTTTCCTGTTCCAGTCGCGTATGGTTCGCGGGAAGAACGACTGTCTGAAAGCCTCCGTGCGCGCTCTAATCTCTCTAATTTTACATTCGTGATCTCCTCGGGAGGTACAAGTAGGGGGACGAGGGTGGGAACGGCTTCAGACAAGTTTTCCTACCGGTGACAATATCTAACGCGCCGCCAGTTGTTATCCGTTATCTGTAGAGCGCAAAGTGATCACGTAGAAATGCCTAACACAACAGTGTCTCCCGCCAAGTACGTGGACCTGTGAGAGATTTCGCCTGGAACTATGCAGCCCACATAACATAAATGTCATGCATTTCTTTCTTCAAGACAATTTCCAGTCGCATTCTGCAGGGGCAATGAAGACGCTTCAGCAGCGTTTTCGATGGGAAATGTTTGATCACCCACAATACAGTACTTAACTGGCTTCCTTCGTTGTTCATCCCTGCTCACATAAGCCGCTGGCTACGAAGACAGCATTTAGGCACAAAGAACGAAAGGCAGACCAGAGTAGAGAATTGGCGGAAAGCACAGGCGACTGCTTTCTGTGACGAGGGTACTGGGAAGTTTATACAACGACAAATGTCCAAGTCGGAGCGGCGACTATTTACAGAAGTAGCTGGATGGTGTGGCTAACTGTTAAGAATAAAAAATTTTTGGTTTTGCTGTCGTTTTCATTTCGCAACCGATCTGACCTTACATTCCAAACAGCCCTCGTATTAACTGTAGTAGTGTTGCAGTTTCAAAGTAATGTGAGATGTGAGTTGTACAAGTTTGTTAATTTTTTATAGCAAACAATATAATGCTGGTAACGCTGATTCGGCGTACAGGGCAAGCTTGTTATTAACGCATATACGCATTCAGTTACGTTAAGCCCTGTGAAAAGCTACCTATATAGAAATGAATAAATTACCGTTAGCGATAAGCCTTGTTAATCCTTGACTACATGAATAAAATGCTATGTGACAAAAAAAAAAAAAAAAAAAAGATTGCCGGAACTAAATATCTAAGGCGCGTCTGCTAAACACAAATTATTTAGAAATCAGAGACGAGCTTTACATTAAAATTTCCTGCTATCTCTCAGCTAAAAACTTTGTGCGGTGTTTCATCCTCGTGCAGTGATCGATAGGTATTAGCCTGTTATTCCTTCAGTAAAATTTTGATTAGTTCCGTCGTAGCCTTCTCAGTATAAAAAAAAGAAAAACACTTTTATTATTTCCTCTAGCGGAACGGTTAATGCTATCTGACCGCAGAGTAAGACTAGCTGAACATCATTTTTTTCAACAGCTATTTTAACCATACGATTAGAGTGACCATTATTTGTAGTATAGGTAGATAAAAAGGCTAAATTTTTAAACTAAAAATTGGTGGGCGGTATTTATACATAATGTGAAACCTAGTTTCATTGCCGGCCGCGGTGGTCTCGCGGTTCTAGGCGCGCAGTCCGGAACCGCGCGACTGCTACGGTCGCAGGTTCGAATCCTGCCTCGGGCATGGATGTGTGTGATGTCCTTAGGTTAGTTAGGTTTAAGTGGTTCTAAGTTCTAGGGGACTGATGACCACAGCTGTTAAGTCCCATAGTGCTCAGAGCCATTTTTTGAACCTAGTTTCATTTTAAGATTTCCGGATCTCAATCGCTAAAAACTGAACACTTACAGGATCTCTTCGTTGTCCATCTTTCTATCTGTCTGACTCTGTCTGTTAAGACACCTTTTTCTCAAGGATGAGTGACGTATCAAGTTGAAATTTATGTCAAATTGTAAGGTCTGCGGTATGTTGGCGGTGTAAATAATTTAAGCTCCTCAATCAAAAGACACGAACATATATGTCGCATAGTTTGATACTCGCAGACTCTTTCCTCAAAACGTATCGTCGAAATATTTATATACACCTCGGAGCTGGTGGTTCAGCTGTTCGTACAAAACGCTCACAACGCCCTCGAGCGCACACCGAAGTACAGTACTCCCTTCGCCAATTATTAACGCAGTGTTTTTGTCGACCTCGTAGTTGACGAGTGACAAGCTCAGTTTGACGTTCCGCGCAGCATCACACTGAAGAGAGTAAGTCCTCAAATGTAAGCGGTGAGAAGAGAAGAGCCTGGCTGATTAATGGAAAGCTGCATTCAATGATTCGTTACCAAAGCGGAATGAGTCTGCTGTAGATATTTTTACACGGCATTGCCGGAGACAAAAATCACCAATGGCAGTGGGCAAGAAACATCCAGTCGCACCATTTCTAGAAGAAAGATTCGTTCATCTGAAGTTGCACAAGCAATCTACAAATGTTGAAACTTCCTGGCAGATTAAAACTGTGTGCCGGACCGAGACTCGAACTCGGGACCTTTGCCTTTCGCGGGCAAGTGCTCTTCCATCTGAGCTACCCAAGCACGACTTCCGCAAGTATCTCGTCTCCTACTTTCCAAACTTTGCAGAAGCTCTCCTGCGAACCTTGCAGAACTAGCACTCCTGAAAGGAAGAATATTGCGGAGACATGCCTTAGCCACAGCCTGGGGGATGTTTCCAGAATGAGATTTTCACTCTGCAGCGGAGTGTGCGCTGATATGAAACTTCCTGGCAGATTAAAACTGTGTGCCTGACCGAGACTCGAACTCGGGGTCTTTGCCTTTCGCAGGAGAGCTTCTGTAAAGTTTGGAAAGTAGGAGACGAGGTACTGGCGGAAGTAAAGCTGTGAGGACGGGCGTGAGTCGTGCTTGGGTAGCTCAGATGGAAGAGCACTTGCCCGCGAAAGGCAAAGGTCCCGAGTTTGAGTCTCTGTCCGGCACACAGTTTTAATCTGCCAGGAAGTTTCATATCAGCGCACACTCCGCTGCAGAGTGAAAATCTCAATCTACAAATGTTATTTTTGTTTTCTTTCGAATAACACTGTTTTGTAACATTATGTGTTATAGGATTTTCATTTGTACACATTTACAGATTAAAATCATGTAAAAAATGCTATCGGCTTCGGAGAATGTTTGAGAATAATTAGGGGAACGTCACTAGAGGGATGGTTCATTTTCTCATGCTAGGGTGAAAGTGACGGTGCCAAGCAGAGGTAGCTTTGATTTTTGTTTCTTCTTTTTTTAACAAACTTATTTAGACAAGTAAATAGTTAGGGGAAAAAGAAGCGCTTGCATGAATACAAGGAGGACCTTGGATCGAGTCACGGTCGAACAACGGATTGTTCAGTTACCGTTTTAACTTACTTATCTCTCAACGATCACCAGAAACTAAACGTCATTGGGAATCTACCTTAAACTCTAGGTCCTCAAAAATGGCTCTGAGCACTATGGGACTTAGCCGGCCGCGGTGGTCTAGCGGTTCTGGCGCTGCAGTCCGGAACCGCGGGACTGCTACGGTCGCAGGTTCGAATCCTGCCTCGGGCATGGGTGTGTGTGATGTCCTTAGGTTTGTTATGTTTAAGTAGTTCTAAGTTCTAGGAGACTTATGACCTAAGAGTTGAGTCCCATAGTGCTCAGAGCCATTTGAACCATTTTGAACCACTATGGGACTTAATTTCTGAGGTCATGTATCCCCCAGAACTTAGAACTACTTAAACCTAACTAACCTAAGGACATCACACACATCCATGCCCGAGGCAGGATGATTCGAACCTGCGACCGTAGCAGCGGCGCGGTTCCGGACTGTAGCGCCTAGAACCTCTTGGCCACCGCGGCCGGCTTCTAGGTCCTCGTTTCCTGGTTGGATAACTGGGGTAGGTAAGCGACACGCAAGTCGCTGAAATGGCGTCCCGTAGAAAGTCTAGCACCAAGCGCTTTAACTGCAATAAATTATTATTGTTCTCATCTATAACGTAATTACGTATGTACGGAACGCTCAGATAGCGAGTCCTACTCACACTTGTCCGGTTTTCTTATGACCGAAAAAAAACCAGCTCCAGTAGCAGGTTGCGTATCTAACAGCTACCAGCTGCACAAAAATTTGGTTTTCTGTGTCTCATATAGCTGTTGACTGAATTTAAAGATTTAAAACGCTGTCATAATGAAATCTTTACGAGTTATAATCTTGTGTTAAATATTTACACATAAGTATTAAAATTAGGATCTGTATAAATGTCTTGAGGTAGGGTAGCTCGCTGCACAGAAATTAGCCAGACTGTATTTGTCCAGTGTTTGAGAATGAGAGAACTTAGCGACTTCCAGCTAACTTGACACATAATTTCCAATCTCTTCAAAACATTTTCTCGTCGACACCCACTACAAAATACTCAGAGGAAAAATGTTTCTCTCTTACTTCATTTTCACTGTTCATCCAGTAAAATTTTCAGTATCAGCTGTGACGTTTTAATTTATTACTTCATTACTACTAATTTGTTCTCAACAAAATTTGCAGGCAGTATCGGTATATACTGCTAAATGTACCTGCAGAATCACATCACACATAGCTCAGAAGACTGTGTTGCGAGAGAGATTTGTTTTCCTTTCGAAGTTCGAGTCTTTAAAAATTCTGGGGTGTGGTTATTGGTTTATGCCCTATACAGCGATACTACTGTAATCCCCAGCTAGCTTCGATGCGGTCAGTACCAAAACAATACTCTGTTGACAAATTGCCGCTACATCGGAAACTTCTTTTAAAAAAAGTTAAAAAAGAACAAGTTCGTACTTCTCGTGTTGGCCGTATTCGAACTAAATCCCACATACACAGAAATAACAAGTTTAAGTGCAGTGTCAACCCGTCGTAGAAAAGGACTAGAGTTTATTTATGATGAAATTTCTGTCTCACAGCTGAATTTTCAAGCCGGTGATTCGGTGGAAATGTATCGTCCGCGTCGAAGCGACAGCTTTCTTCCACGTCTCCGTGTGAACACTCGACAAACTGAAAAACGATGTCGCTCCTATACATTGTTAACTAATAACAGTCTTCCTTGCTTCTTCGTAATTAACGGTTAGCTACACTGATACAGATGTCTTTGCCCACCGGCTGCAAACCCCACGTACGCTATATCCAGTATGCTCAAATTAGCTCTATTGCAATTTCCTGCGAACATTATTAAGACTATTTGAAGTGCATATACCAAATAAAGGATCTGACCTTTAACTCCAGAGATCGGCAGATTTTTCCCGTGGGAATATCTGTGAAAGTAACTCCACTAGGCAATGGGCCTTCATATTCCACAATAAAGATAAAAATCGCAAAAGGTCATAAAGGATTATCATAAATATCGTCACAGTAACAGCGCCACTTCAATATGCGAGTGGTAAACGTTTGAGGCCCGCAGTCTGATTTCGGTGAACTAAATGCTTTTGTTGTTGTTATGGATGGAATGATCGTTGCGAAATTTGTTGGCTCCAAAAAGGATGCAAATCATTGGTATTCGTATTAGAATTATCCTCTTCGGCAGTATTTACCCATTAATTGTCGCTCAATAGTGTGCGATATATCCATATGTGAAATTCCATTCCCTTGTTACGGCGATCTGATTGGCGCGCGAATCATTAGTAGGCAAGAAATTCGAAACCAGTGAGGCCTAATTGCTCGTTAGCGAAAGTCAAGTCTTGCAGTGCGTCCATCAGCAATTAACAGCTCTAATTTACGCTATTATGTTGCGAGGGTAGGTGAGTACGTCGCGATAGCGAAGGAGAACGGGCCACTGGACAGTGGCCAAAATCGTAATGAAGAAACAGCTCTTTCATTAGGACCAGGCGGCCATATTTTTCCCTCGCCGTTACTCTCGGCGCAACACAATGTTCTCTTTTTGCGACATACGGCGTCGGTTCCCGGTTATTGTCTTTTCAGCACATGCCACTTAATCTTTTTGAGGGACGTTAAATAACCGCAGTAAAGCAGTCGCTAGGTATTTACATAAACGCCACGAGCCGCCACCCTGTCGGACAGACTTTTTTTTTTTTTTTTTTTTTGTTCCGCTTCTCTATTCCGTTTTCGAGCCGGTGGCGCTCCCATCGGCCTTCGCAATTACACCAGCGGCGTACGTTTCGACCAAAAATCCAAGCTGCGGCCACTGCTCGGTCGGTCGGCCGGTTTTTGCCGCGTAATCCGAATGTACGGTGGGCGGGTAATAAAGCACGAGTAATGAGTGTTTTCTCGCCGGCCATTACTCTCGGCCGGTTTGAATGCCGGCTCCGCGCCGCTGTTTCGCACAATGCCGGCCGGCGCACTTGCGCGCCGAGATATATGGCGCTCGTCCGCGAATATCAGCTCTTTCATGGCGGATTTTCGGATTTCATAGAGTGGAAACGCAAAATTATGTACATCGCCGCCAGCCCGGCTCGTTGCTGTGCTTAATATATGTAAACGAAGCCCTGTCCGCGAATTACGGACGACACATTTCCCCACCGGCTGACGCAGATGGCCGCGGTCGGGCGCACCTTTAGGATACATTTCTCTTTTCCCCGCGCTGCTATTGATATGTCCTGTAGCACACAAACATTTTGTATCAGTGAAGGAAACGCTTTCGTCAGACACCTTCTTTTGTGGGTGAATATACACTGAAGTGTGAAAGAAACTGGTATAGGTACGTGTATTCAAATACAGAGATATGTAAACGGGCAGAATACGGCGCTGCGGTCAGCAACGCCTGTATAAGACAACAAGTGTCTGGCGCAGGTTATCAAGATTTAAATGAATCTGAACATGGTGTTCGAGGCGATGCACGAGCGATCGGACACAGCATTTTCGAGGTAGCGATGAAATGGGGATTTTTCCATACGACTACTTCACGGGTGTTCCGTGAATATCAGGAATCCGGTAAAGCATCAAATCACCGACATCGCTGCGGCCGGAATAAGATCCTGCAAGAACAGGACCAACGACGACTGAAGACAATCGTTCAGCGTCACAGAAGCACAACCCTTGCGCAAATTTCTGCAGATTTCAGTGCTCGGCCATCAGCAAGTGCGAACCATTCAACGAAACATCATCGATATGGGCTTTCAGAGCCGAAGGCCCACTCGTGTACCCTTGATGACTGCACGACACAACGCTTTACACTTCGCCTGGGCCAGTCAACACCGACATTGGACTGTTGATAACTGGAAACACGTTACCTGGCCGGACGAGTCTCGTTTCAAATTGTATCAAGCGATGGACGTGTACAGGTATGGACACAACCTCATGAATCCATGGACCCTGCATGGCAGCAGGGGACTGTTCAAGATGGAAAGTCGGTAAAGAGCTACCCCAAATGTCTAAATCAGAGCTAGAATGTGTAGCTAATGTTGCAAATAAAACATTTTCGATTTACACGGTGATTGTCATTTTGCAACCGATCGGTCCTTAATTTCCGAACTGGCCTCGTATTTGATCAACGGAGTAATACGTCACGTAATTTTTCTCCCACTTCAGTGATGAATAAGAGTAGAATGTCAGGCATTGAAGTGACATATTTTAAAATAGGTCTCCTAAAAACTACGCTTGTTAACAAGCACTGTTTCAAACAGATGTTTAGCTTTTCCAAATAATGCCTCATTTATGATTCTTGTGATTTGTAATTCTCAGTTATATGGCATTGTTTCTTCAACGAGTTGTACTTCTGTAATATTAGTTTTGTTGATGTTCCAACACTGATTGAATACAGTTACACAGAAATGACCTTCATGGGTTGTAAAGCAGACAAGTCTCCACGTTTTAAAATAATTTTTATTCAGGTGTAGCCTTTCGAGTAGATGTACTTCACTATTGAGAAACAATGACTACAGTGTTTTAACATTTTTCATCTCTCAGGAAAGATGTAAGCTTTTTTAAATGGTGTTATGCTGATTTTGACACCAGCAGAGCAGTTCCCGAAGGGACAAATTTAACAATACAACTATTTATGGGCCTGCGTTTCGCCTATTGTTTTGCAAAACACAAATTCTTCGTACGTTAGTTCTTCTCCTAAACGTGTTTCAGCCCCTGTGTTCAATCATCAGTGGGATCTTATCTTAGTAAAATCTTAAAATGCACAAAGCTAGTACATGAGATGGCAGCCCATGGTTTGTTCTGACCGTGTCACTGCGCACGTATTAACTTATTAACTCTCTTGCTCATTTATTATATATTAATCTCGGGCCCTGGCTGATTCTTGCACCTATATTCCGTTAGCCTTTCTGTTTAGATGTAAAGCTGACTTAACGAGTAAGTCAGTTATAGATACATTGTAATCCTAACTTACGGACAGTGGTGGCTGTTGTGTAAGAGCACAAGAGAATGTGAACACCCTAACTTGTGACACCTTGTAGATTTATTGGTAACCTCGGCCAGAATCCCGAACTCTGGGCGCAGAATTCGGGATTCTGATCGAGGTCACCCACGAGGAGAAACCAGCTAATCATTTATACACAGTGTTCAAAATAAGGTTACAGTCACGTTTGCTAGTATGTGGTGAAACGTCTCTGTGAAGTCGTTTCATAAGACCCTTGTCGAATCGGTACAACTTGTTCACTTTACTTCCTGATTTTAGCTCAATTCATGAACTCTTCCAGAAAGACTGAGCACTCAGATAAGGCCTATTGAATATTATATGTGTGTTTTAATGTGGGGATTCGGTTTTGTTTTGTGGGAAACGCTGAGTTGGTCACCGTCTGCTGGGAGCAGGCGATGTTGCTTCTCGTTCGAAGGAGAGCAGAGGATGACCAGCTTAGGTTTCCAATACCTGAACAGAGAGGTTTACCCATCTTAGTCGAAGGCTGTTTTTGTGTGTGAGTTTGGTGACGGAGGGCTACCCCTCTGGTAGCTTCCGCTGCACGGGGAGCTAGGGGAATCTCGTAAGAGAAAGCGGCACTCTTCGGTGAACGCTTGGTGAGTACGGATCGTAGCTCTTAAGGGGGGTTTCAGATGATACGAAGCAGGATGAGTTAGGACTTCGTTATGTTTAACTGTTAAAATACATAACAACTTAAGCTTAACTGAAGAGTATGTAGCGAGTTATTTTTCCGAATGTGGCATAATCATATTTCTTTAAATAGGTTATTTTTGGGAGTTTGAGTTAAAACTGTGGAAGTTACTTTGTTCATTTTGAACAACGATGAAGTAGAATTTCAAACGGGAAATTTGATAAGAAAAAGCTGGTTAGGATCACTTCAACTGTACGTGGGTGTAATACTGTATCGAAGCGAGTATGATTTTTAATTATCTTAAATCTTATATTTTGTGGAAGTTGATATTGTCTTTGTGTGTCGATTTTGTGCCACGTGTTTGGTAATCAGTGACCCTTCTGGTCCACCACGGCACTGCAATAGGCATTATTTTAACAGTTTGCTTGTTTAATGAGCTATAACTTCTGCAGGAATATCTGTTCTTTCGTGCGCTTTCTAAAAAGCAGCACAACAGTTTGATTCGGAATGCACCACGTGCTCTAGTTCGGCCGTTTGCAAGCAGCAGACGCAGTTAGTATGTTGAATAATTATCGCATAGCCTCGTGTATTGGTTAAACCTCTGTTCAAAATGGTTCAAATGGCTCTGAGCACTATGGGACTCAACATCTTAGGTCATAAGTCCCCTAGAACTGAGAACTATTTAAACCTAACTAACCTAAGGACATCACACACACCCATGCCCGAGGCAGGATTCGAACCTGCGACCGTAGCAGTCCCGCGGTTCCGGACTGCAGCGCCAGAACCGCTAGACCACCGCGGCCGGCTAAATATCTGTTCAGAATAGTGCATGCGTAGAATCGTAATGAAAATCTCAGTCAGATATTTTTATGGTATGAATGCAAAGGAGATGATAGTGTCATTGTCTCCCACCCCGTTTTCTGTGTTTCTTCTTGTTGTAGTTAAATTGTGCTCTATTACATTCTCACCGGCCGGCCGGTGTGGCCGAGCGGTTCTACGCGTTTCAGTCTGGAACCGCGCGACCGCTACGGTCGCAGGTTCGAATCCTGCCTCGGGCATGGATGTGTGTGATGTCCTTAGGTTAGTTAGGTTTAAGTAGTTCTAAGTTATGAATTTGAAAATCCATTTTATATTGGTGTTCTGGTTAGTGGCAGTGAACCTAAGGCGACTGATACATTTCAAAGTGAAGTAAAATATGTATCATACATGGTGAAAAATATTGTTCAACTAACAATCTGCAAAAGGGAAGGAAGGGTAACACTTTTAATAAAGGTATTTTTTTACAGCATATGGCTGTACTGACGCTTTTTACCAGAACCGGGAACACATCAGTTATTATTGTGGTTTCCTACGACTTGCATTCCTGCAATCAGACACAGATGCAAGAATAGACGAGCTGGCCATAACATTCTAGGGTAATAAAATTAATGTATCACCAGCCTTATTGCATTCTTACTTAAATATTTCTAGTCAGGCACCAGTTATGTGTAGTTAGGATGTGCAACCAAGTATTTAGATACAATAAATAATCTACGTGAAAGATAATTCTGTGGTGTTGATCTTAACCACTTACTCCGATTTCCAATCCTGAAGTAATCAAGTTGCTTCATGCTCTACATGGAGTGCTATTTATCTGACTACTTAAAGAAATTTGCATAGTTGTAATAATTTTCCAGCTCCGTTTTTTTTCTAAATGGTTAGGAAGAGCTTGGGCTGGTGGCGACCCTGAATTTCTGAATTTTTGTCATTATTTGTGTGAGAGAAGCAGCTAGAAATGCGAGATAACTTATATGGCTCGATGAGAAACGTCGTAAAGATAGTAATACGTTATAGTAGCTATGAAGTCCATGTCAGTTCACCAACCCTTGTTGCATTTGCTGTTTCTCCAGTGGTAGAGGACATGCGCCGTGGAAGTGCTACCTGCGTACTGGCCTCGGACTGTGCGACTCATACCCGCTGCAGCGACGCCACAGGCGATTTGCAGAATCAGCCGCGCTGTCAGAGAGCCGCTAATGAAAATTTCCCAGGCCTTCCGGAGCCGACAGAACTCGCGCGTCACGGCTGAAATTGGGGTCATTCGTTCAATTTAACGGGCTAATTCAGCGCCCCCTGCCGGCAGCGCCCCGGCCACTAGAGCCCGCCCCCCCACCGCTCTCACTATGATTACTGCTATTGACGCACAGAAAACACGGCCGCGCGCGCGCCTAATTGAGTTCCCCGAGTGCACTTTACAGCAAATCGAGTTAACGCATTGCTAAGAAGCGCGCCGGATGCCCGCGCGCAGGCGCCGGCTCGCGCTGCCGTCCCAAGCCTCCGCGCTAATATAACGGCCAGCGCCGCCGTAATATCCGGCGCCGGTGGGGGGCGGGGGCAGCTTCCTCCGCTGTGGGAACAGGACCGCCACTGGACGACACTTCCTATACGACACGCGCACCTCGAGTCATTTCAGTTTTTCTCCTTCAATATCGCCTCCAAGTTCACAAATATTGAGAATCTGCGTTTACTTTGGCACGTGGTAGTGGTAGAGTCCACGCCGGGTAATGTGGCAGATGGGCAGTGAACAATTTTCGTCCAAAGTGCTGGGCGGGTTCATTCCTTTGTTCGAAAGGGGAGACTGACACTGTTCGCCACATTTCGGTCGCTTGGCGATCACAGAATTGAGGCTCACGCCCTGCAACCTTTCTGACACGATTTTACAGAAACTACTCGGTACAAAAAAAAAAAAAAAAAAAAAAAAATGCTTTGCCTATAGCTTTATATGTTAGGTTCATGACGATGTCTCCATCATTTCGTTAATGGTCATAGTTATTGTGATATTTAGCCGGCCGCTGTGGCCGAGCGGTTCTAAGCCCTTCAGTCCAGAACCGCTCTGCTGCTACGGTCGCAGGTTCGCATCCTGCCTCGGGCATGGATGTGTGTGATACCCTTAGGTAAGTTAGGTTTACCCATCTAATCTTCAGCATTCTTCCGTAGCACCACATTTCGAAATCTTCTATTCTCTTCTTGTCCAAACTATTTATCGTCCATGTTTCACTTTCATACATGGATACACTCCATACAAATACTTTCAGAAACGATTTCCTGACACCTAAATCTATACTCGATGTTAACAAATTTCTCTTCTTCAGAAACGCTTTCGTTGCCATTGCCAGTCTGCATTTTATATCCTCTCTACTTCGACCATCATCATTTATTTTGGTCCTCAAATAGCAAAACTCCTTTACTACTTTAAGTGTCTAATTTCCTAATCTAATTCCCTCAGCATCACCCGACTTAATTCGACTACATTCCCTTATCCTCGTTTTGCTTTTGTTGATGTTCATCTCATATCCATAGAATTGAATAGAATTGGGGAGAAGAGGAGTTTGTGGCACAACTTGACAAGAAGAAGCGACCGGTTGGTAGGACATGTTCTGAGGCATCAAGGGATCACAAATTTAGCATTTGAGGGCAGCGTGGAGGGTAAAAATCGTAGAGGGAGACCAAGAGATGAATACACTAAGCAGATTCAGAGGGATGTAGGTTGCAGTAAGTACTGGGAGATGAAGAAGCTTGCACAGGATAGAGTAGCATGGGTAGCTGCATCGAACCAGTCTCTGGACTGAAGACAACAACAACAACAACAACAACAACAAGTTAGGTTTAAGTAGTTCTAAGTCTAGGGGACTGATGACCTCAGATGTTAAGTCCCATAGTGCTTAGAGCCATCATTTGTGATATTGTGAGACGTGTATATTTCTATTGTCTATTGTCAAACAACAATTTATGAAAGATGTTTATATTTTATTAATAGGATTAAGTAGGAATAATTAATATCTGTCATGTTGGAAAAAATTGTGGTAGCAGGGAATGTCTGACCAAAGTATTGTTGGCAAGAGAGACCGCACATTGATATTATTTTAAAAAGGGCGGGAGAGACCGCGTATGGATACATTTTAAGAAAAGGGCGGGAAAGACCGCGCATTGTTACATTTTGTAATGGTGGCAGGGATTGTCTGCACCAGAAAGCATTGTTGGCAGGAGAGACCGCGCTTTAGCATTCGTAGGAAGTTAAGTGGTAAGCGATATGTGAAGCGAGTCGGTAGCAGGTCTGAAGCGAGAGGTTGAGAGGAGCGGTGTGCCTGCCAGCCACTAGCTGTGATTTAGAAGAGATTATAAACGGATGTACAGAGACATCAGCTAACTATTATCATAAAAGGAACTAATATTATTGAATCAATTTTTTGAGAAACTCGAGACTACTGAAGGTATGTTTGAACATTGCTAGTTGTAAGATTATTGTAAAAAGTAAGCCTCATTTCAACGTTTGTAAAATCATTTCATTCAGAATATAATTAATTTTTGCCAGCAATATTGCATTACTGATTATAATCCATCTCAAAAACCATCAACGTAAAACTTCGCAAAATTTTATTGTTGTCAAGAACAAGTTGAACTATGAATTACGTATCTTCAGTCAAATTAATTAAAGAATAACGTCAGCTTTGCTGTTAAAGAATAACGTCAGCTTTGGTAATAAATACAGCCACTTATTATGACAGCCCACCAGCAGCTAACAGAGTAAGTAGATTCATGTCGCAGTTTGATGTGGCATTCAGATGGCGATCCAGTAACAGTAAAAAAGGTAAGAAACAGTTTCGGGTTATTGCAGGTAACGACTGAGGGCCACGACGACGACACATTCTATGTTCCGTCGAAATAATCAGAAAATAACTTGTAATAAGCAGCATTTAAAATTGTATGCGAAGATTGGGAAAGAGAATTAATTTCAAAGGGAAGATTTCATTTGTTATTATTAAGCAAGAGGTAGAAATCCTAAGGGGAGGTTATCATTAACAAAAGAGAGATAGAGGAGACGGGAAGGTTTCAATATTTACATGGAAGTAACACACTGCGCGAAATCCAGAAAAGTTTGCAGTGAAAAATGAGGGTCACTATTATTTTGCGTTTGGTGCATGTTACGTCAGATGTTGCTGTGTATGTAATTTAGGCAACATATTAAATTTTCTTTAGACTTGGGTGGAGGTCTCTATCTGTCACCAGTTTCGAGAAAATTGATTTGACATAGCACATTCATTTGTGGACGCGACGTGTCAGCGATAAAGCCAGATTGAAATATCCACAACTTTCCTCATATTTCATAAACGGTTTCCGATACTGAAATGAGATTTTGGCAAATGATAGTAAACAAAGAGGAGAGTATTTTACCAAATCATTATTACGCATGACTTCAATATCTAACTACAGACTTTTTCGATGAAAGAATGTAATTTTTAGTGGTCATCGATAGCTGGTGAAATGGGAAATGCTGTGGGTTTTGGAACAACATAAGTGAAGACAAATGGTTCAAATGGCTCTGAGCACTATGGGACTTAACTTCTGAGGTCATCAGTCCCCTAGAGCTTAGAACTACTTAAACCTAACTAACCTAAGGACATCACACACATCCATGCCCGAGGCAGGATTCGAACCTGCACCGTAGCGGTCGCGCGGCTGCAGACTGTAGCGCCTAGAACCGCTCGGCCACTCCGGCCGGCTAAGTGAAGACATTACACGTTTATTTTGTACTGTGGATGTACTTTTTCATAAGGTACTGATCTCACTTCTCCTAACTTCCTCACTTAACAAACTAAATAAATCACTGTTTCAGAAGTCTGGTGCAATGCATCTGCACGACATGTGAGAGAGGTGACACTACGGGAACTCCGCTGAGTTTTGGCAAAAGAAGCAAATTTTAACATGGCAACAAGAGATATGTGTAGGCATTGCTCAAAATTTGCCATTCATGACGCTTCTCTGAAAGTTACAAATGATTAAAAAGCCAAGCGAGAATAAATCGCTGCATTTTCAGCGGAATTCTTTTTAGATACTAATCAAAGCAGAGCTGAGAGATCTTTCTCAGTGGTTACCATGCAGATGTGAGTATGGAGTGGCTCCACTTAATATTTACAAAGAATGTGAGCCTAGGCTTCAGTTCAGATCGGCGTTTCCCCTCCAGCGCTCGGCATTTCCCCTACAGCGTCTGTCCATAACCCCCACCGCTACCACTCGTCCCATGCTAGCCCTGCCGACTTCACATCTACCAGCTCTTGTATTCTGTGCCTGCGTGGTCTCTTTAGTAGTACTGTAGTGGCCGTCACGAAAACAGGCAACTCAAGGCCATGTCACCGTCCAGTTTGTGTTAATTTTTGCGCTACTGTCCTTTCAAAATTAGTTGCATTGCATATGTTTATGGTTTAGGCAATTTTACACATCTGTGACTGTTAGTAATAAGAAAATCAACGACTGCAGTGAGTACAGACCCACATTACGCTGAAGAAACAATATCGTGCAATTGCGTTTGTGGCCAGCAGGTTCACAAGAGCCATAAACGATATATTTACTGTTTCAAAAAGTTAAACATTGGCTTGAAATAATATACCTCAACATATGTAGTACTGAAAGATTCGTATTTATCAAAAGAGAAGAAGTTGCTCCATAAATCTCGTACATTCTTTCGTTGTTCATCCTAGAAATGCGAATGTGGAGTTTCAGTGAAGTGATTGAAATGCAGCGCAGCGCAACAGAACAGTATTCACCTTTGACATGGGGATATGCTAGATCATTTTCATTGTATGCGCACTGTGGTTGTCCAGCATCTGCAGCCACAGTAATGACTGTGTCTGTATCTTTCACACAAGCTCTTCCACTCTGCTGTGTTTTATTCACTTCCTTGGACTCCTCATTTGCACTTCAATGACGAGTAAGAGTAAAATGTCAGGCATTGAAGTGACATATTTTTGAAAATAGGTCTCCTAAAAACTAAGCTTATTACCAATCACTATTTCGAACAGAAGGTTAGCTTTTTGCCAAATAATGCCTCATTTATGATTTTTGTGAGTTGTAATTCTGAGTTATATGGTATTGTTTCATCTACGAGTTGTGCTTCTGTAATATTACTTTTGTTGATGTTCCAACACTGATTGAATACAGTTACACAGAAATGACCTTCATGGGTTGTAAAGCAGACAAGTCTTCACGTTTTAAAATAATTTTTATTCAGGTGTAGCCTTTCGAGTAGATGTACTTCACTATTGAGAAACAATGACCACAGTGTTTTAACATTTTTCGTCTCTCAGGAAATATGTAAACTTTTTAAAATGATGTTATGCTGATTTTGACACCAGCAGAATAGTTCCAGAAGGGACAAATTTAACAATACAACTGTTTATGGGCATTTAGCCTATTTTTTGCAAAGCACAAATTCTTCGTGCGTTAATTTTTTCCTAAACGTGTTTCAGCCCCTGTGTTCAATCATCGCTGGCAACTTATCTTAGTAAAATCTTAAAATACACAAAGCTAGTACATGAGATGTCAGCCCATGGTTTGTTTGGACCGTGTCACTGCACACCTACTAACTTGTTAACTCTTTTCCTCGTTTATCATATATTAATCTCTGGCTCTGGATGATTCTTGAATCTATATTCCGTTAGCCTTTCTGTTTAGATATAAAGCTGACTTAACAAGAGGCAGCTACAGTAAGTAAGTTATAGATACACTGTAATCCCAGCTTACGGACAGTGGTGGGTGTTGTGTAAGAGGACAAGAGCATGTGAACACCCTAACTTGTGACACCTAGCGGATTTATTGGTCATTTTCCTTTGAATTCTGTTAAACGTAATGAAGCTGTGGTATTCTGAAATACATGGCACTAATCTACAGCGCTGTGCTGCACTGCCCCTCTTGGCTTGATGAAACTTTGGCGTCAGGTTTGCAAGCACACTGTCACTTGTGCTCGTTATAAGGAGCTTCTGCGCATGTGCAACTGGCGTGACGTAGTTGCCTGACGGGCCAAATGCATACAGACTTGGTAAAAAATGTGCACCGTTGACGGCGTGCACTGCTAGCCTTACCACTCAACTGCAAGTTTACATCAGTGCTAACAGGCAGCAGCCCACGACAGCAGAGTTTTACCCATGTTCGCCTGGCATAAATCCCGCTACGTGGTAGCACACTCCACAGATATGCTAATTCAGTCACTATACAGTGTAAGGGGGCCGGATATCAGTACATGTTATAGTTACACTAATAGAAAAACCTATTTTGTGGGATTCTGAATGAGATGTAGCGCAATAAGTTTTGGATTTTATGGTACAGTAATCCATTTGAGGTACTGAGAACCATAAAGCACATAATCGTCATTGTGAGACTGTACTATTTATTCACATTTCTGACATCTGTTGATCTTGTGGTGGGTCAGGTTTATCTGTGCTGTAGGTCCACATTGTACAGATATCTGAACGTTCACGAAAAGCTGTTTCACTGGGTTCTCTGATATTCACTTAAATATGAGGAGTCGCAGACGGTGTGCTTTTGGCCCTTATGGCTCTCATCGCCTTATTTGTATTCTACTGAAGTGACCTCGTTGGTAGATAATACGACTTGAATTTAATAGTTTCCGCAAACGGCAGTTTATGTTTGGAGTTGGTTGTTTACTGTGCAGGAATCGGCTTTCATGTGCAGTGTCAACATGAAATCTGCTGAACCTATATTTAAGCGCTAACAGAAAGGAAAATTACCAGGAAAGTTAGCCGCAAAGGAAGTAGGGCCTCCCAGGATCCGTTATCTGAGAAAGTGACGAAATCATATAAGCATTACTACAAGCAAACATTTTACAAGGTAGTGTATAGTAAGCGTAAAATGTTGTGTGGTTGCAACGTAAGAACGCCTGATTTTCAGCCTGGAAGTTAATTCGTTAACTAATACATGAATTAGGGAAGCTGCACAGTAGTCCGAAAAAATTTAAAAAAACCACGAAAACTCTCACTTAAAAATGCGAAACGAAGAGTAGTGAAAGCTTAAACATCATTTCGTTCGACCCATAAACTGCACTTAATTATGAACAAAACAACAAAATTCCACAAAAACAATTCTTCCTGTTTTCAGAGTTATACATACTATTATTCTTATTGTTATTGTTATTACTATTATAATTATTGACATCGGCTGAAGTTGTATAAATATGCTGATAAGCATAACTGTCATACAACGGATGCTATTAATTTCCCACTCTCATATTTACCTGAATTTAAAAATTTGTGAACACTCAGAGTGTATACCTACGAGCCGACACTGCCTACTGAAACTTGTGTATACCTGTTGCAGGCATGCTGAATAGTTAAGGTGAGCCCAAAATTTTGTATTTAACTCACCATTTTTTTGAAGTTTTGTTACGTAGTGTTTTCAGGTTAACTTGAATACTCACAATGGGGTCTACCTCGGCCTCGAGTATGGTCACTAATGTACAGGGTAGACAAAATGAAACTAACCTGAAAAATGTTTCATGCACCTTAAGAGAGGGAACCAAATTTGAGTCATCTGCCCCGGTTACGGATGGTGTAATTGGGTTGCCTATCTTGAGGTGCATGAAGTATATTTCACACCAGTTTCATTATGCCACACTGTATAACTAGCTCTGCAGCGTTTCGTGGAGTCTCGGGCTTCAACAGTTAGTTTCGTTTGGTGTGCCCTAGTTATTATACAGATGCTAACGATCATGTTTTCATACACCATTAGTCCAAACATAACAATAACGAGCAGTTGCGATAGTTCAAGAGATACAATGTTTCCTATGAGTTTGATGTCGATTTGTTGATCCTCGTACCTTAATATCTTTTTTATCATCCCTTCTCATTTCGAACTTCGTAGTTCGTCTTTAAATCGACTTAAAAATTCGCGGTTTCTGGTAGGAAGGGTAGCTAAATGAAGTAGATAGGTAAGAAACGGAGGCGCCGAGTGGATAGCAGTCGTTGGGAGGAGGTCTCGTGGGGGATCTGATGATCGGAGGGCTCCCAGGAGGAGGCGCGCAAGAACGCCGAGATGAAGGCACGCGACGAACGGCCCTCTCCGGGGCTGTTGGCCAGTGACCATCAGACTTAGGATGAGCACCGATCGATACCTAAAACCACTCCGCTCCCTCGCCGGCCTCCGCAAACTTTCCTGAGACGTCTGCGGGAAGAGAACCGGCCCGGCCCCACACAAATCACAACCGGCAAAACTCTCGCATGTAAAGCGCTGCTGCACTGCAGATAGTCCAAGGCCGCGTGTCGCATACGAAATCTGTTGCGAAGTATCTGGCATCGTTTTTCACCGCGGATATAGATCACGTAAAGAAGGGAAAAAGGAAAAGAGAGAGAGACAGATGTGCATAACGGTTTCTAAGACATTAAGGAGTGTGCACAATAGGTAGTATTACTCGATTCCTAAATTTTCACACGTGAATTGTCAATTTCTCTTCTGATTATTTTTGTCCCTATTCGACGAACAAAGTAAAACACAGGTAGTTATTACGAGGATAATTCGGAACGATAGGTCCGATCGGTCGCCAAATGGAAACCACTGTGAAAATCATAACTTTTTTTTTTGACGTAGCGTCGTATCCTCGTCTTAGAAGACAGCCTCCTTTGCTTTCCGTCAATTGTCTACGCTGGTCTGCAGCCCGTTTTCTGTGCCAGAATGTCTTCGTTGCCAAGTGGTTCAAATGGTTCAAATGGCTCTGAGCACTATGGGACTTAACATCTGTGGTAATCAATCCCCTAGAACCTAGAACTACTTAAACCTAACTAACCTAAGGACATCACACACATCCATGCCCGAGGCAGGATTCGAACCTGCAACCGTAGCAGTCCCGCGGTTCCGGACTGAGCGCCTAGAACCGCTAGACCACCGCGGCCGGCGTAGCCAAGTGGTTCATGTGACCAGAGATGAAACTCATGGGGATCTAGTTACGGGCTTAACTGTGGGTGACCAAACACTTCCCACCGAAAACGCTACAGGAAGCATCGTGATTTCCCCTGCAGAGTACAGCCGAGAATTGTCACGAAGAAGGAAAAGCATCACAATTATGTTATGTGCGCTGCAGGACATCGGACGAAATCTCTGACCAAGCTCTTATACCTGGCGGGAGAACCATTTTCTAGGCCTCTTTACGTGCTTACTGTGCTCTCGGAACTGAAAAGAGCGACTTGGCGTGATCGACGGGTGTACTAGAGACACTGCCCAACACATCTCTACAAAGCTTCATTGGATTTTCGTTGTGCTTTCCGTTTCGCGCTCGATCGGACCTTACTTTCCGAATAGTCCTCGTATATGAGAATTTGAAAACAATCCAGGCGGAATCAGAAACACATTTGCCTTGCTTTCGTCTTTCTTGATACGCACAGGTGCGGATTCACGGGTAGTAGGAGTGTATCGTACGGGTCATAAACATAGACAAAAAAAGAGTAAAAACATACGTTTCCAAAGGTTTTGGATTACTTTCAGAAAACAAAGCCGCGAGGAAACCATGAACCTTGAAAATGTCAAAACCGTAGAAATTAGAATCTATGTTTAACACCGGCTACTTCTCAGTTGTTCGCGTGACCGTCTACAGAGAACATTTCAGCCAGCTAAAGGCCCACATTCACAGGCTGGACCTACCTGCCGACATGGTTGATTAAGGCAACACAAAAACAGAAAGAGTCTTCAGAAACAATAAAAAAATTACAGCAAGACTGACTTCACAAATGTAAGCGGAAACGACCGAAAGGAAGAGCGTTCCACTCGTTTCGACGCTCGCACAACATAGCCTCCAAACACATGTTCTCAATTGTAGAGCGAAATGAAATACGGATAACGCTGAATACACACAACGATTTTATGTTCCGTAAATTTTGATGCCGTCATTGTTGTGAGAGTAGGTGCTGTAGTTCACAGATTAATTTAATAACTCATAAACTTTTCAGATTTGGCAGATGTATACTTTTCAGATGCTGTGTTTCTGTGAACTGCATTTTCTTGTAAGTTATGCTAAAGCTATGTACTAAGCAATGATACAAAAAAATTTTACTATTTAAATGTTATTCATCTGTAGGACGTCAGTAGAGGGGGTTACAGCAATGCATGTTGGGAAGGGGAAGGGGGGCAATAACAGACCTTTACCGCACCTCCAGAACGGAACCCTGGGTACGAACACGTCTTCTTCCATATACCCATTTTTTAGATTGACGGATAATCGTCTCTTAATATTATACTGAGACTGACTTTCTGTTCGAAGATGATTCAACATAGAGAATTTTAGGTGTGTGACACCGCACAGGTCTAAATTTTCAACAAGTTCTCTGCGTCACCTTGGTTTACCTTAAAGCGCCAAATATTGTATTCGGTTAATTTTTGTCAGCCGAACCTTTTTCCCACGGTGTACGTGGCCGAAGTGCTTCGTCTGCTACTAATGGTGCCTCATCCCTTCTACCTCGTTACGCATCTCGTCATACTATTCCGTTTTTGTTGTGGTCTTCAGTCCCGAGACTGGGTTGATGCAGCTCTCCATGCTACTCTATGCTGTGCAAGCTTCTTCATCTCCCAGTACCTACTGCAACCTACATCCTTCTGAATCTGCTGAGTGTATTCATCTCTTGGTCTCCCTCTACGATTTTTATGCTCCACGCTGCCCTCAAATACCAAATTGATGATCCCTTGAGGCCTCAGAGCATGTCCTACCAACCGATCCCTTCTTCTAGTCAAGTTTGCCATAAATTTCTCTTCTCCCAATTCTAGTCAATACCCCCTCATTAGTTATGTGAACTACCCATCTAATCTTCAGCATTCTTCTGTATCACCACATTTCGAAAGCTTCTGTTCTCTTCTTGTCCTTTTTCTGCCTCGTGATGACTGGGTGTTGTGTGATGTCCTTAGGTTAGTTAGGTTTAAGTAGTTCTAAGTTCTAGGGGACTGATGACCATAGCTGTTAAGTCCCATAGTGCTCAGAGCCATTTGAACCAATCTTCTTGTCCAAACTATTCATCGTCCATATTTCACTTCCATGCATGGCTACACTCCATACAAATACTTTCGGAAAAGACTTCCTGACACTTAAATCTATACTTGATGTTAACAAATTACTCTTCTTCAGAAACGCTTTCCTTGCCATTGCCAGTCTACATTTCATATCCTCTCTACTTCGACTACCATCAGTTATTTTGCTCCCCAAATAGCAAATAACTCCTTTACTACTTTAAGTGTCTCATTTCCTAACCTAATTCCCTCAGCATCGCCCGACTTAATTCGACTACATTCCATTATCCTCGTTTGCTTTTGTTGATGTTCATCTTATATGCTCCTTTCAAAACTGTCCATTCCGTTCAACTGCTCTCCAGGTCCTTTGCTGTCTCTGACAGAATTACAATATCATCGGCGAACCTCAAAGTTTTTATTTCTTCTCCATGGATTTTAATACCTACTCCGATTTTTTCTTTTGTTTCCTTTACTGCTTGCTCAATATAGAGATTGAATAACATCGGGGAGAGGCTGCAACCCTGTCTTACTCCCTTTCCCAACCACTGCTTCCCTTTCATGTCCCTCGACTCTTATAACTGCCATCTGGTTTCTGTACAAATTGTAAATAGCCTTTCGCTCCCTGTATTTTACCCCTGCCACCTTTAGAATTTGAAAGAGAGTATTCCAGTCAACATTGTCAAAAGCTTTCTCTAAGTCTACAAATGCTAGAAACGTGGGTTTGCCTTTCCTTAATCTTTCTTCTAAGATAAGTCGTAAGGTCAGTATTGCCTCACGTGTTCCAGTATTTCTACGGAATCCAAACTGATCTTCCCCGAGGTCGGCTTCTACCAGTTTTTCCATTCGTCTGTAGAGAATTCGCGTTAGTATTTTGCAGCTGTGACTTATTAAACTGATAGTTCGGTAATTTTCGCATCTGACAACACCTGCTTTCTTAGGGATTGGAATTATTATATTCTTCTTGATCATCCTTTCTAAGATTTTCAAAATATTATGTTCTGGTCTGTTGCGTTTTTCGAAGTTTCGTACCTGATGCGGTCTCGATGCGTACGGTGCATATACAGACAGTATTTGAATGTCTTGTCTCTTCACGATATTACTTTTTAGGCAGCAACGGTTTATCACGAATACTGATCTAATTTTCGTCACTCTCTCAATCGTGACTTGTTACTTGACGTGGTCTCATGTCGAACCACTCTCTTTACTACACTCTTGATACAAAAAAAGACGAACCCCTGTGGATTTATCCGAATGGACGGAAATCGTTTGGTGTGTGATGTACATATGCGGGCAAACAAATGATTACAGTTTCAGGAAATTTGGGTGATTTATTCAAGAGAGAGAGAAAGTCAAAAACGCGTTGATCCACCTCTGACCGTCCTGCAAGCAGTTATTCGGCTAGGCATTGACTGACAGAGTTGTTGGATGTCCAGAGGGATATCCAATTGGTCAGGTAGAACGTCGAAATCCAGAGCTGGGTGGAGGCCCCTGCCTATAATGCTCCAAGAATTCTAAATTGTGGCCGGCCGGAGTGGCCGAGCGGTTCTATGCGCTACAGTCTGGAACCACGTGACCGCTACGGTCGCAGGTACGAATCCTGCCTCAGGCATGGATGTGTGTAATGTCCTTAGGTTAGTTAGGTTTAAGTAGTTCTAATTTCTAGGGGACTGATGACCTCAGCTGTTAAGTCCCATAGTGCTCAGAGCAATTTGAAACATTCTCAATTGGATAGAGATTCGGCGAACTTTATGACCAAGCTAGGATCTGGCAAGCACCGAAACAATCAGGCAGAGACTCTGGCAGTGTGTGAGCGAGCATTATCTTGCTCAAAAGTAAAACCAGGATGGCTTGCAATGAAGGGCTACAAAACGGAGCGTAAAATATCTTGGACTTACCACTGTTCTGTAAGGGTGCCACGTATGACAACCATATGGGTCCTGCCATGAAATGAGATGACACCCCGCACAATAACTCCTGGTTGTCAGGCTCTAAGGCGAGCGACAGTCAGGCTGGTATCCCAAAGCTGTCTGGAGAGTCCCTAGGCACGTCTTAGCTGGGCATCGGGGCTCAGTTCGTAGCGCGTCTCATCACAGCTCTACTCCAGTCAATGAGATTCCAGGCCGAATATGCCCGACACCACTGTAAACGGCTTGTTCGTGTACAGAGGTCAGTGTTAGTCGGCGCCGTGAGCTCGGATCCCTTTCTGTGAGCCCCCTATTAATGTTTCTTGCGGTCACTGAAGCACCAGTTGCACGTTGCATCAATTATAATGATGAATCCGGGGCTCTGAGGTTGCTGGGACGTCAGGTTCTGGCCGGCCGCGGTGGCAGAGCGGTTCTAGGCGCTCAGTCCGGAACCGCGCGACTGCTACGGTCGCAGGTTCGAATCCTGCCTCGGGCATGGATGTGTGTGATGTCCTTAGTTAGTTAGGTTTAAGTAGTTCTAAGTTCTAGGGAACTGATGACCTCAGATGTTAAGTCCCATAGTGCTCAGACCCATTTGAATAATTTTTGTCAGGTTCTGTCGCCTCTCCAGCTCTACCGCTTGCTTCTCGACAATGTGTTCGGCCATGGTTCGCCCATTCCTGCCACCATCGTCCAATAGTGGCACCATTCTTATTCAAGTGTCGAGCAATTCGCCGGTTACTCAAACCGACTTCATTGTGCTCAACTGCTCGTCCTCTCTCAAGTGCTGTCATCTGCGTACATTGTTCACGCGCCTGTCTGCGGGCATAGTTATAGAATTAAATTCTAAAAAGACTTGGTGCCCTGGTAATGACATGTCCACTGTTTACTGTCCTTGCCAGCTGCGTGGTGAAGTTGCACTGCAGCGTCACACATTCATTCGTAGGCCGCGAAACTTTACAATTTTGCATTTTTGTTCGATACTTGTGTGTACATCGGCTGTATAACAAAATCAGATCAAGGTGACATTCTACAGACACCAGCTCTAGATCAGCATTACAACAATAAAGTGTGATAACATTTCCATGACGATGCACAATGTGTGACCAAGATCAGCAAGTAGAGATGTAACTGCGAAATATGGAAGCTCATGTTCTTTTCAGAGTCCTGGAGAAGCGTAAATATCTCAAAAGAGAAAATTTTCGCAGCGCCTAATGTCAAAAAAGTTTGGAACGGCTACAGTTCATCAGTACATTTCGTGCAATATGTTCCACACATTCTTTTAAATGAAATCTGGATGCCATTAGCAGGAATCCAAGTCACAATTGTGTTTTCTGTGTTGTTTATGCGTCATGTGTGCTGTTTGAATGGAGTCTTAATAAACAGAACATGTGTAATGAGTTTGCTGCATGTTTGCACGATTATTTCAGTAACAGTTGTGTAGACACAATGGACCACTTCCAAGTTTTTCTAAAATCTGCGAAGGTGTTGCGGTATCAGCCATTTTCTTCACTTCCTCCAACTGTTTTTTATTCACTGGAACATCCCTTGAACGCTGACAACGAGGGTTGGGAAGACTAATTTTTTTGAGGCATCAGCAGTCTTTCCGAGCATTTCTGTGACCTGAGGACGTTTCTTGCAGTAGCCTTTCCACCAATTATCAAATTACAAGTATGTGGGGATTCTGGTTTCACCCTTAAAACTTAGAGCGTGGCTGATTGTGGCTTCACACTCTTCTGTCACGTACACGGGGTCATGGACGGGGTGGTGACTTTAGCTACTTGAGGCAGTGTGGACAGAAAACTATTTACCATATGGGTACGCAACTTTACAGGAATAATGTTCACAATGTGTGCTGCAGGATTTCCGAGTGTCATGACTTGCGTTAGGCGCCAGTCCTGTTACGGCGACGAAAGGCTGAAAGACAAGTACTGGTGTACATTAAAACTGCAGCCAGTCAACGTGGGCCCGAACAGTGTGAGCAGGGCTTTACTCGTAAAACTGTTTTATCAGAACAACAGCAGTTGTAGTGATGACGATCTTCGGGAGTAGCGACGCATTAAAAGAATATGAAGAGATACTCTTTCCATAAGAACACGATTCAGAAGTTTGAATTTACTGGCGGTTTGGGAATTGCTCCTTGGAGAGGCTGACGGGCAGTAGCGCCACAAATTGTTCAATTGTTCAAGAAGTCACTGTTACCATGGCTGAGAATGCTGCACACTATGTGCGAACTCCAACCAGCGCACGAACTGTATCACGAGAGCTAAACATTCCATGGTCCTCCGTGGTATCTCTAGCGCTGTTCCAGGCTATCGAGGATGGCGTCACAGTGAGCAACGTTTATAACACTGAACGTAAATGTCATCCTTTCACGTGGAAGTTAAAATGTGCTTCTTTCAATGGGTTATTCATTATACACTCCTGGAAATTGAAATAAGAACACCGTGAATTCATTGTCCCAGGAAGGGGAAACTTTATTGACACATTCCTGGGGTCAGATACATCACATGATCACACTGACAGAACCACAGGCACATAGACACAGGCAACAGAGCATGCACAATGTCGGCACTAGTACAGTGTATATCCACCTTTCGCAGCAATGCAGGCTGCTATTCTCCCATGGAGACGATCGTAGAGATGCTGGATGTAGTCCTGTGGAACGGCTTGCCATGCCATTTCCACCTGGCGCCTCAGTTGGACCAGCGTTCGTGCTGGACGTGCAGATCGCGTGAGACGACGCTTCATCCAGTCCCAAACATGCTCAATGGGGGACAGATGCGGAGATCTTGCTGGCCAGGGTAGTTGACTTACACCTTCTAGAGCACGTTGGATGGCACGGGATACATGCGGACGTGCATTGTCCTGTTGGAACAGCAAGTTCCCTTGCCGGTCTAGGAATGGTAGAACGATGGGTTCGATGACGGTTTGGATGTACCGTGCACTATTCAGTGTCCCCTCGACGATCACCAGTGGTGTACGGCCAGTGTAGGAGATCGCTCTCCACACCATGATGCCGGGTGTTGGCCCTGTGTGCCTCGGTCGTATGCAGTCCTGATTGTGGCGCTCACCTGCACGGCGCCAAACACGCATACGACCATCATTGGCACCAAGGCAGAAGCGACTCTCATCGCTGAAGACGACACGTCTCCATTCGTCCTTCCATTCACGCCTGTCGCGACACCACTGGAGGCGGGCAGCACGATGTTGGGGCGTGAGCGGAAGACGGCCTAACGGTGTGCGGGACCGTAGCCCAGCTTCATGGAGACGGTTGCGAATGGTCCTCGCCGATACCCCAGGAGCAACAGTATCTCTAATTTTCTGGGAAGTGGCGGTGCGGTCCCCTACGGCACTGCGTAGGATCCTACGGTCTTGGCGTGCATCCCTGCGTCGCTGCGGTCCGGTCCCAGGTCGACGGGCCCGTGCACCTTCCGCCGACCACTGGCGACAACATCGATGTACTGTGGAGACCTCACGCCCCACGTGTTGAGCAATTCGGCAGTATGTCCACCCGGCCTCCCGCATGCCCACTATACGCCCTCGCTCAAAGTCCGTCAACTGCACATACGGTTCACGTCCACGCTGTCGCGGCATGCTACCAGTGTTAAAGACTGCGATGGAGCTCCGTATGCCACGGCAAACTGGCTGACACTGACGGCGGCGGTGCACAAATGCTGCGCAGCTAGCGCAATTCGACGGCCAACACCGCGGTTCCTGGTGTGTCCGCTGTGCCGTGCGTGTGATCATTGCTTGTACAGCCCTCTCGCAGTGTCCGGAGCAAGTATGGTGGGTCTGACACACCGGTGTCAATGTGATCTTTTTTCCATTTCCAGGAGTGTATTTCTTTCGCATACGAATGTTCGCACGAATTTTCATTGCCTACGATGTGTCTTTCGGGGAGGTCGTCTGAGTAGCGAAAGTTTATTTGTAACCACCGTGCATCTTGAATTTCCTTTATTGTATAAAAATATCTAGTATTGGGAAGAAAAGGAATGGCCACTAAGAGGAAAATACACTGAAGAGCCAAAGAAACAGGCACACCTGCCTAACATTGTGTGGTGCCCTGCGAGCACGAGAAGTGCCACAACACGACGTGGCATGGACTCGACTAATATCTGAAGTAGTGCTGGAGGGAACTGACACCATGAGCCCTGCAGGGCTGTGCATAAATCCCTAAGAGTGCGAAGGGTGGACATTCTTCTGAACAGCGTGTTGCAAGGCATTCCAGATATGCTCAGTGATGTTCACGTCTGGGGAGTTTGGTGGCCAGCGGAAGTGTTTAAATTCAGAAGAGTGTTCCTGGAGCCACTCTGAGAAATTCTGGACGTATGGGGTGCCGCATTGACCCGCTGAAATTGCCGAAGTCCGTCAGAATGCACAATGGACATGAATGAATGCAGGTGGTCAGACAGAATGCTTAAGTACGTGTCACCTGTCAGATTCATATCTAGACGTGTCAGGGGTCCCATATCACTCCAAATGCGCACGTCCCTCAATATTACAGAGCCTCCACCGTCTTGAACAGACTCCTGCTCACATGCAGGGTCCATCCGCGCGATACAATTTGAAAAGAGAGTCGTCCGACCAGGCAACATGTTTCCAGTCATCAACAGTCCAATGTCGGTGCTGACGGGCCCAGGAGAGGCGTAAAACTTTGCGTTATGCGTCATCAAGCCCATATCGAAGATGTTTCGTTGAATGGTTTGCACGCTGATGGCCCAGCATTGAAATCTGCAGCAATTTGCGAAAGGGTTGCACTCCTGTCACGTTGAACGATTCTCTTCAGTCGTCGTTGGTCCCGTTCTTGCAGGATCTTTTTCCGGCCGCAGTGATGTCGGAGTTTTGATATTTTATCGGATTCCTTATATTCATGGTACACTCTTGAAATGGTCATTGGGGAAAAATCTCCACTTCATAGATGCTGTGTCCCATCGCTCGTACGCCGACTATAACACCACGTTCAAACGCACTTAAACCTTCATAACCTGCCATTGAAGCAGCAGTAACCGATCTAACAGCTGCGCCAGATATTTGTTGCTTGATATAGGCGTTGCCGACCGCAACACCGGATTCTACCTGTTTATATATCTCTGTATTTTAATACGCATGCGTATACCAGTTGCTTTGGCGATCCAGCGTAATTATCATTTTGAAGTGGGTTTTCTTTGGCGCACTTAAAACTTTACTATCAGTAGAACTCCTTGTGAAAGATTCGCACACAGCAGATTCACAACTAAACAGAAACCTTTGAAAATTGACAATAATGTGAATAAATTCTTTGCGTGTGGTGGTGGGGGTGGGGGAGGGGGAGAGGGATGGGAATTAATTTCAAAATCCGAACTCAAGTCCTTTCCCATCACGTATCAGTCAATTTAGTACCAGTCAATTCAGTACCAGTCTGCACATGTGACCAGCAGCAAATGTAATCCGGACCCGTTGACCATTTGTTATGAAATCTCAGAAGTTTCTCTGTTTCACCGTGAAACTAAGATAAACTGAAGCCCCCCTCCCAGCAGAGATCCTGAGTATGCCGTTGAACACGTTGTTATAAGCAGACCATGTGTTAAAATTTATTGCACGACAGCATTCTGATGTCATTTACCAATTTGAGCAAATATTTCACGGGTTGCTGACTAATGTCGCTTCTGCAGACAGAGCAGATGTTCACGGACCTACAGCTTCAACACGAGGCTCTGGACTAGCACGATCTCTACAGAAGTTTGTTATCTCCTGCTAAGTCCAGTAATGTCATAAAACGCGTAACGGAACATTCCGCACGCACGTGATCACTGTAATCGCCGAATCTCGCTAGCATGGAAGCTACAAAAGATCGCATGCGGCTCACGCACGGAGAACGCTGTTGAAGTCACGGCCGGCGTAGCCGCGGATTCGTTGTCAGACTTGCTGCTACTGCGGCTCGTCAAAACTTGCGCTCCACCTAGTGGAAGCGTCGGTTCCGCGTCCCGTGTAGCTTGTTGCGCCCTGTCACAGTACCTGCGGCCGTAAAAGCTGGAGCTGACGCCGCGGTGCGCGTAATGCGCTCGTTGCGGCGGGTGGTCACGTAGCCGGCGCGGGATTGCACAGCGGCTAATGAAGGCGTCACGCCCGCGGCGTGCCGCTCCATGCCTGCGCCGACTGCCAAGTCCCGAGATGCGCAGCGCGCTAGGCTTCGTGGCTCCGTTCTCTGCCCTGTCTCTCTCCTCTCTGCACCCCAGCAAACGTGTCTACAGAGTGTGCACAAAAACTAAAAGGTGTTAGATTGGTGTACACGTTAGTACCACTTTTGTCCTGCGTGTTGGTATCCGATTGCTGTGGGTTCGTTTATCGATTTTCATTTTTATTTTCAGTTCGCTTTTGCTAATTGAGTTTAAATATTGTCATTTGGAGATTGTGCCGGCCGAAGTGGCCGTGCGGTTAAAGGCGCTGCAGTCTGGAACCGCAAGACCGCTACGGTCGCAGGTTCGAATCCTGCCTCGGGCATGGATGTGTGTGATGTTCTTAGGTTAGTTAGGTTTAACTAGTTCTAAGTTCTAAGGGACTGATGACCTCAGAAGTTGAGTCCCATAGTGCTCAGAGCCATTTGAACCATTTGGAGATTGTGAGTTGAGCTCGGGACGCTAGAAGACGTAGTGTAAAGTGGAGAAATCGAAACTACTCCGACTTAGTCTTCTATTTTAGTTCAATAGAGGGTTGACAACAGCGGAAGCAGTCAGAAACATGTACGTTGTATATGGGGATAATGGCATTGGACAGAGCACGGCAAGAAAATGGTTTTCTCGTTTTAAAGAGGATTGTTTTGACATTAGCGGTTATCCACGTTCAGAAAGACCTTCGGTGTTTGATGAAGGTGGTTTAAACGCATTAATCCACAATTAACCACGTCAGCGTATTCGTGAACTGGCGGATACGATGAATTGCTATCATTCCACGATGGTGTGACATTTGCATGCAATGGGGAAGCCTTAAAAATCGCGTATATGGATACCGCGTGCTCTAGCAGGTTGCCATATTTGCATCTTTGATTGCTCGCCATTAATCGTCTCATGAACAACATCGAGCAGTCCTATCCTGTACCGTTACTGGTGACGAGAAATGGTGTCTTTAATAAGGAAAGGAAAGGTATAATTGAGCCCAAACAAAATAGCAACTCCCCATACAAAGACCTGCGCGCATCCACGAAAGATAATGTTATACTTCTGTTGAAGCAGCGACTGTGTGACGTACTACGAACTGTGTCCTCGAATTGTAACCATCACAGCTGACATTTAATGTCAATAGCCGAGGCGTTTTGCAGATGCACTACAAAAGAACACCGGCCAGGAAGACAGCATAAAGTGATGCTACTCCACGATAACGGCCGCCTTCAGTCCGGAACCACGCTTCTGCTACGGTCGCAGTTTCGAATCCTGCCTCGGGCATGGATGTGTGTGATGTCCTTAGGTTAGTTAGGTTTAAGTAGTTCTAAGTTCTAGGCGACTGATGACCTCAGATGTTAAGTCCCATGGTGCTCAGAACCATTTGAACCATTTTGATAACGCCCGCCCACATTGTCCTAGACTGATAAAAAACGGCACACAGGAGTTGGATTGTGATCATTGCGTACCCACCTTATTCATCTGATCTTGCGCCTTGTGAGTTTCAACTCTTCCGCTCTCTATAGAACGACTTTCAGGAAACTTTCTTTCCGGATGAAAATGCGCTCCGTACATGGCTCGACGAGTTCTTCGCCTCCAAATCACGTGATTTCCATAGTCGCGGAACTGAAGAGTTACCCCAGCGTCGGCAAACTGTTTTGAATAGCCAAAGAGAATATACACTACTAGCCATTAAAATCGCTACACCAAGAAGAAATGCAGATGGTAAACGGGTATTCATTGGACAAATGTATTATACTAGAACTGACATGTGATTACATTTTCACGCAATTTGGGTGCAAAGATCCTGAGAAATCAGTACCCAGAACAACCACCTCTAGCCGTAATAACGGCGTTGATACGCCTAGGCATTGAGTCAGAGCTTGGATGGCGTGTACAGGTACAGCTGCTCATGCAGATTCAACACGATACCGCAGTTCATCTAAAGTAGTGACTGGCGTATTGTGACGAGCCAGTTGCTTGGCCAACATTGACCAGACGTTTTCAACTGGTGAGAGATCTGGAGAATGTGCTGGCCAGGGAAGCTGTCGAACATTTTCTGTATCCAGAAAGGCCCGTACAGGACCTGCAACATGCGATAACGCATTATCCTGCTGAAATGTAGGGTTTCGCAGAGATCGATTGAAGGGTAGAGCCACGGGTCGTAACACATCTGAAATGTAACGTCCACTGTTCAAAGTGCCATCAATGTGAACAAGAGGTGACCGAGACGTGTAACCAATGCCACCCCATACCATAACGCCGGTTGATACGCCAGTATGGCGATGATGAATACACGCTTCAAATGTGCGTTCACCGCGATGTCGCCAAACACGGATGCGACCATCATGAGGCTGTAAACATAACCTAGATTCATCCGCAAAAATGACGCTTTGCCATTCGTGCACCCAGGTTCGTCGTTGAGCACACCATCGCAGGCGCTCCTGTCTGTAATGCAGCGTCAAGGGTAACCACAGCCATGGTCTCCGAGCTGATAGTCCATGCTGCTGCAAACGTCGTCGAACTGTTCGTGCAGATGGTTGTTGTCTTGCAAACGTCCCCGTCTGGTGACTCAGGGATGGAGACGTGGCTGCACGATCCGTTACAACTATGCGGATAAGATGCCCGTCATCTTGACTGGTAGTGATACGAAGCCGTTGGGATCCAGCACGGCGTTCCGTATTACCCTCCTGAACCCACCGATTCCATATTGTGCTAACAGTCATTGGATCTCAACCAACGCGAGCAGCAATGTCGCGTTACAATAAACTGCAATGGTGATAGGCTACAATCCGACCTTTATCAAAGTCGGAAACGTGATAGTACGCATTTCTCCTCCTTACACGAGGCATCACAACAACGTTTTATCAGCCAACGCCGGTCAACTGCTGTTTGTGTATGAGAAATCGGTTGGAAACTTTCCTCATGTCAGCACATTGTAGGTGTCGCCACCGGCGCCAACCTTGTGTGAATGCTCTGAAAAGCTAATTTGCATATCACAGCATCTTCTTCCTGTCGGTTAAATTTCGCATCTGTAGCAAGTCATCTTTGTGGTGTAGCAATTTTAATGGCCATTAGTGTATTATTGATGACTTAAGACTTTGTTAAGAGTATCTGTTGTGTTTATGGAACTTATGGAAAAACACGACTAATTTATGCACCAAACTCATAAAAATTTATTTGTGAGTACGAATTTGTATCTCATTGCAACATACAGACCAGTTCAAAATGAAAAGAGCTATTACAAATGGCTACTGCAATTTAATGCATAGCAATACATCGTTAAGATTGACAGAGAATGTGAAAGTTCTCAATTTCGTTTACTTCGCAAACATCGCGAATGTCATGTCAGCGCATGTGCGATGAAATATAAGTGAAAAGTTGCGTGTCATAAGTGAATTAGCGGATCTCGTACAGGAGACACTCTTCGTGTCACAATTTAACTATTGTCTTTCTTTCATCGAACTGCAGACAGGATTTCGTCACCGATAGTGTCAAGCACCTCCGACCACCAACTTCAGTCGCAGGTTGCATCGGCATTCGGAAGAAGCAGTATGTTTGTGTAAAAGAAAAAAAGATTAAATGCCTCGCGTATTAGCACGAATCATTGAAAGAATTCGACTTCCATTTGAACGTACACCATGGAAAACGATGTATGAAGCCAGTAGCCAGGTACAAATCCCACGAACATTGATTTTTCAAACTGAAGGTGAAAACAAAACCTTACGTAATTAAAATTTTACGGGATTGGAAACAGGAAGACTACCCAAACGTACGTCTTTTGCACGACAATGCTGGAAGCTACCTAGGATGAAACATCAGTGCAACTCTCATAAAATTAATATGTTCTATGCAATGTCATCACAAAAGTTGTACGGTTCATATTTCATCGTAGAGTCAAGTGTATCAACAAAACTTGAGCCCCGCTGGTGCTACAGCTTGATACAGAGTCCACGGATTACATCTTTGAGCAAGATGGAACATCCCGGTAGTGTTTCGAGCTTTTTTGATTCACCATCTTCCAGAGCGCTGGATGAGTCGTTCTGGACACGAGGGCGCTGTGTTCTGTTCTTAGCCACCTAGATCTACGGACCTGGATTTCTATTTGTGGGATTATTTGCAGAAAACTTCCAGAACTGAAAACAGGCAATTACATTGCGCTCGTGTCGTTGGCTTGGCACACGTTACAGACAATATAGGTAAAATAAGTTATCGTTTATACACTCCTGGAAATTGAAATAAGAACACCGTGAATTCATTGTCCCAGGAAGGGGAAACTTTATTGACACATTCCTGGGGTCAGATACATCACATGATCACACTGACAGAACCACAGGCACATAGACACAGGCAACAGAGCATGCACAATGTCGGCACTAGTACAGTGTATATCCACCTTTCGCAGCAATGCAGGCTGCTATTCTCCCATGGAGACGATCGTAGAGATGCTGGATGTAGTCCTGTGGAACGGCTTGCCATGCCATTTCCACCTGGCGCCTCAGTTGGACCAGCGTTCGTGCTGGACGTGCAGACCGCGTGAGACGACGCTTCATCCAGTCCCAAACATGCTCAATGGGGGACAGATCCGGAGATCTTGCTGGCCAGGGTAGTTGACTTACACCTTCTAGAGCACGTTGGGTGGCACGGGATACATGCGGACGTGCATTGTCCTGTTGGAACAGCAAGTTCCCTTGCCGGTCTAGGAATGGTACAACGATGGGTTCGATGACGGTTTGGATGTACCGTGCACTATTCAGTGTCCCCTCGACGATCACCAGTGGTGTACGGCCAGTGTAGGAGATCGCTCCCCACACCATGATGCCGGGTGTTGGTCCTGTGTGCCTCGGTCGTATGCAGTCCTGATTGTGGCGCTCACCTGCACGGCGCCAAACACGCATACGAGCATCATTGACACCAAGGCAGAAGCGACTCTCATCGCTGAAGACGACACGTCTCCATTCGTCCCTCCATTCACGCCTGTCGCGACACCACTGGAGGCGGGCTGCACGATGTTTGGGGCGTGAGCGGAAGACGGCCTAACGGTGTGCGGGACCGTAGCCCAGCTTCATGGAGACGGTTGCGAATGGTCCTCGCCGATACCCCAGGAGCAACAGTGTCCCTAATTTGCTGGGAAGTGGCGGTGCGGTCCCCTACGGCACTGCGTAGGATCCTACGGTCTTGGCGTGCATCCGTGCGTCGCTGCGGTCCGGTCCCAGGTCGACGGGCACGTGCACCTTCCGCCGACCACTGGCGACAACATCGATGTACTGTGGAGACCTCACGCCCCACGTGTTGAGCAATTCGGCGGTACGTCCACCCGGCCACCCGCATGCCCACTATACGCCCTCGCTCAAAGTCCGTCAACTGCACATACGGTTCACGTCCACGCTGTCGCGGCATGCTACCAGTGTTAAAGACTGCGATGGAGCTCCGTATGCCACGGCAAACTGGCTGACACTGACGGCGGCGGTGCACAAATGCTGCGCAGCTAGCGCCATTCGACGGCCAACACCGCGGTTCCTGGTGTGTCCGCTGTGCCGTGCGTGTGATCATTGCTTGTACAGCCCTCTCGTAGTGTCCGGAGCAAGTATGGTGGGTCTGACACACCGGTGTCAATGTGTTTTTTCCATTTCCAGGAGTGTATGTTGTTCGTTTGACCAAGGGGATACATGTAGAATACCTATGAAGTACATAAAAAAGTGAACTGTCATAGACACTCTTTGTGATTCTTATCAGTGTATCACTGTGCATTAGATAGTTATAGCCAATCTACATTGTACTGTAGTTGTGTTTCAGTGTGTTAACGGAAACGACACCGGTAGAAAAATGAGCACCGAACACGTCGCAAGTTGTTCTTGTTGTGGAAGTCAGTATGACAAACTTCTTTGCTGTAGTTCTGGACGCTAGTCCATCCTGTGCAGACCTGTTCATCTCTGCATAACTACTGCAACCCACAGCGGTTTTTGTCTGCTTATTCTATTCGAGCCTTGGGGAACCTCAACAATTATTATCCCCTCATTTCCCTCCATTGTGAAACCATCTGCAGCCTCATGGATCGAAGTGTATCCTATCAATCCAGTCCTTCTTTTAGTCAAGTAGTCCCATAAATTTCTTTCCTCCAATTTCGATACACTTAGTTACCAGGTTCACCCATGTTGTCTTAGCATTTCTGAATAGCACCACATTTCAAAAGCTTCTATTCTCATCGTGTTTTGTTCGCATATTTCATTATGATATGTGAAGTAGATCATTTTTCAATATTAATGTGGTTGTGGATGATATGTCTTTTAATAAATAATAATGATCTGCTTATATGGTAATATGTAAAAGGCAGTGTCCTGACTGACAAACTCATTATCGCCCAGTCCAAACCGCTGAGGATAGGAACTTGAAATTTTGGAGATGTTGCTAATCTTATGCTATAAGCGTCGTTTAAAAAGGGATTTTTCGAAATTCCACCCTTAAGGGGGTGAAATGTGGGTGAAAGGTTTTTTATGAAGATATGACGTTAGAAAACGTAAATTTGAAGCTAGAACTACGAAAATTGGTGCTGGTTTCTCAGTCAGAAATAAAGAAATACGTGTTTCAGCTATTTTAGAAATTTAACCCCTATGTCGTGAAATAGTAGGTGAAACATTTTTTGAAATTAAATCACTATTAAAGAACTACTAAAATATTTTTAGAGCTTCATCTATGAAATTTGGTATTTGACTTATCAGTAAGAAATAAAAAATATGTTTTTCATTGTTTTGGAAATTCGACACCGAAGAGGGGAAATAGGGGATGATATGTGAAAATATTTAATTATGAAAGCATTGTTAAAGCTAAATCTATGAACATTTGGATTTGGCTTCCCTGCTAGAAATAAAAATATAGGTGTTTCACTGTTTTTGGAAATTCAGCCCGTAAGGCATGAACTGGAGGATGAAAATTTTTAAGATAGTATTTCGTTTCAGTAAAAAAATTTAAAGATCAGTTATTAGAACTGATATTTCACTTTTCGATTAGATATAAAAAAATATGCGTTATGTGATGAACGTTTCTACAGGCATATCACCACAAGAACGCAAAAGGCATGATTAGCAAAAACCTTTGACTCCAGTGACCAGAATCGCTTATTGATCAGAACTACATTCGGAAAAAACCATGCTTCCATGATCTTAATTAGGGTGAAAAGTTTAGAAGGTATCACAGTCTGTAAACGACACAAAAATTCGGTAGTCTACTCGAGCGGAGCACCGGTCCTAAGCTAATATGATCATATACAACGTATCCAAGAAGTTGGGATGTAAACATATTACGTCGATATTTCAAATGAAAAGTCTGGAATATAAAAAAAGTTCAGAGAGTCTGAAGTAGTGGTGTTTGATATCAAAAAGAAAACTATGAAAAAAATCGTTGACTTATACTCCTCTAAATGACTCAGGAAATAAACACGTTTTCAAATTTGATGCCAATTTATGATGCTCAATATCTAATAAAGATTAATAAATTTATTTCATCATTTTAATGTCTTCTTTTGTCGACTGACATCATTAAGGTTTAAATAAAGGAGCAAAAATTTTGGGTTGTTTGTGTAGACTGGATCACCGGCCTAACATTCCACTAACTGAATGTGATGGAAACCACCTAGAACACCCTGAAATTGATCTGCAGAACCAACTATTAACGGCGGAGAACTGATCCAAGGCAATTTTCGCCTCCTCAATGCCGTGCTAACTAGGTTAAAGAATTTGTAACTCCATGACTGCATACTGTATCTAATTCCCTCCTTTCCATCACCCTCCCATCTTCCTGTGGAGGCCTGCAGTTGTCGTGGAACTACTACTGGAAACGCGTCGGAGTTACCGAAGCAGGCGACTGAGCGAATGGTACGCAACAGAGGAGGTATCAGAGGCAGGGATCAGACGCACTCTCGCCCCCCTGCGCGGCTGGTTGCGTACTTCATAGGCGGCGGCGCTATCTGAAAGCCAGTGGGAAACTGTCTTTGTGGCTGGCTGCTCTGCTCCCAGACAGCGCAGTAGCACAGGCGGAATGGCATGTCAGGCGGCTGCTCTATCCACTGTTTGACCGTGGGCAGGCGGCGTTGTTGCCGGTCGACGCAGCGTCCACGACCGTTTGACACCAGAGGCTCTGAAACAAAGATACACAAGCAGAGTTTTTTGAAACACTTCTTCGAATGCACTGCAGTTGGCTCCTAACGCTTTTTGGTCTGTTGTCGATTTTTTAACCCCGACTTATTTGTCCGGGGCCGGATTTACAGACGGCTTTGCCCTAGACCCACGTTCTCCACAGAATGGGAATGAAACAGAAGAATTCAACTCGAATCACGTTTCTGTTAATTTATTTATTTACACGTCAGGTTCCGTAGGACCAAATTGAGGAGCAAATCCCCAAGATCATGGAACGTCAATACATGAAATTACAACATAAAAATAATAACAGATAAAAATAAATGCTTATGAACCCGAAAAGAGTCAGTCCGTAGATTTAAGTAAACACAATCAGCAATGCAACAAAAATCAGCTTAATGTTTCAAGGAACTCCTCGACAGAATTGAAGGAGTGACCCATGAGGAAACTCATCAGTTTCGATTTGAAAGCGCTTGAATTACTGCTAAGATTTTTGAATTAGAGTGGTAGCTTACTGAAAATGGATTCACACCTTTCTTTACAGACAGTGTGTTCAATTTTGGAGATTTGTCTGTGTTCTAGAGTATTTCTTGTATTCCTGGTATGTTTCTGTGCAAATGGCTGTACCGCTCACAGTACAGAGCTAAGTGTTCCGGAGATCTGTATTCTTCACATTGCCAGTCGCCGCTGTCCGCAAGTGGAACACGCTGCAAATGCGCAGGATAAGGGCCGTGCCCAGTTAGGAAGTGAACCTGCCACTGCTCGGATTGGAATGTTTCGTTCGTAACCGCTCCCTGATGTCGGGGAAATAGATAGGCAGCCTACCAGCATGATCACTTTGGACCCACTCTCACTGCTAGTTGCCCACCCGCCAGAAGTTTAATTGCCTTTTCTGCTCGATGTGTTGTTATTGTTGTTGTTGTGGTCTTCATTCCAGATACAGGTTTGTTGTAGCTCTCCATACTACACTATCCTGTGCAACCCTTTTCATCTCAGAGTTACTACTGCAATCTACATCCATCTGAATGTGCTTAGTGTATTCATCTGGTGGTCTCCCGCTACGATTTTTACCCTCCACGCTTCCCTCCAGCACTAAATTGGTGATCTCTTGATGCCTCAGAACGAGTCCTACCAACCGATCTCTTCTTCTAGTCAAGTTGTGCCACAAATCCCTCTTCTCGTCAATTCTGTTCAGTACCTCCTCATTAGTGACGTGATCTACCTACCTAATCTTCAGCATTCTTATGTACCACCACATTTCGAAAGCTTCTATTCTCTTCTTGCTCTATTTATCGTCCATGTTTCGCTTCCAGACAGGGCTAAACTCCATACAAATACTTTCAGAAAAGACTTCCTGACAAATATGTACTCGATATTAACAAATTTATCTTCTTCAGATACGCTTTTCTTGCCATTGCGAGTCTACAGTTTACGTCCTCCATGCTTCGTCCATCATCATTTATTTTGCTTCCCAATTAGCTGTATTGATGTTCATCTTATATCCTCCCTTCAAGATACTGTCCATTCCGTTCAATTGCTCTTCTAAGTCCTTTGCTGTCTCTGACAAAAGTACAATGTCATCGGAAAACCTCAAAGTTTTTATTTCTTCTCAATGGACTTTAATTTCTACTACAAATTTTTTTTCCAGTGAACATTGTCAAAAGCTTCCTCTAGGTCTACAATTGCTAGAAACGTAGGTTTTCCTTTCTTTAACCTATCTTCTAAGATAAGCCTTAGGGTCTATATTGCCTCGCCTCTTCCAACATTTCTATGGAGTCCAAACTGATCTTCCCCGAGGTCGGCTTCTACCAGTTTTTCCATTCGTCTGTAAGGAGTTTGTGTTAGTATTTAGCAACCGTGACTTATTGAACTGATAGTTCGGTAATTTTCACACCTATCAACGCTTGCTTTCTTTGGGATTGGAATTATTATATTATTCTTGAAGTATGAGGGAATTTCGCCTGTCTCATACATCTTGCCCGCCTAATGGAAGAGTTATGTCGTGGCTGGCTTACCCAACGCTATCAGTGGTTGTAATGGAATGTTGTCTACTCCCGGCGCCTTGTTTCTACTTAGGTCTTTCAGTGCTCTGTCATACTCTTCACGCAGAATCATATCTCCCATCTCACCTTCATTTACATCCTTTTCCATTTACATAATATTGTCCTCAAGTTCAATACGCTTGTATGGACTCTTTCTGCTTTCCCTTCTTTGCTTAGGACTGGTTTTCCTTCTGACTTCTTGATATTGATACAGGTGATTCTCTTTCTGCAAAGCTCGCTTCAGTTTTCCTGTAGGCAGTATCTATCTTACTCCTAGTGATGTATGCTTCTACATCCTTACATTATGCATACCTGCTTAGCCATTTTGCACTTCCTGTCGATCTCATTTTTGAGACGTTTGTATTCTCCTTTCATCAATTACATTCAATATCTCTTCTGTTACCCAAGGATTTCTAATAGCCCTCGTGTTTTTACCTGTTTGATCCTGTGCTGCCTTCACTTTCACCTACCTCTCAAAGGTACCCATTCTTCTTCTACTGTATTTCTTTCCCCTGTTCTTGTCAATCGTTCCCTAATGCTCTTTCAGAAACTCTCTACAGCCTCTGGTTCTTTCAGTTCACCCAGGTCCCATCTCATTAAATTTCTACCTTTTCGCAGTTTCTTCAGTTTTAACTGTTCGATATATTCTCCTGTAGTTTCCCTGACAGTACCGGATCTTCCCATCTTCGACCAGTAGGATGTAGCTCGGTATTTGATGGTTACATCTATTGGAAAGACTTCAAATACCACATACAGTGCCTCTGCTGAGGTGGTGCTGAATGCCCCTGACAGCAAGTCCGCACTATATGAAGGTGGCGGTGTCTGGCAATGCTTTCGACCTCCTGACGACTGAGCTTACTTCGGCAGCGCTTTCGAGGACTTAATATAGAAGCGAAAAACACACGGAAACGCTAATGCTTTTTAAAGTATATCCGTGACGCCGCCGGGGCTTTCAAAGCCGAGTAAATGGAAGTCGGTTGAAATATTAAAGAGGCCGGGAAATTCGAGTAGCTGCGGAGGGCGCTGATTCCGGTGCCGGCTAATGAAGCGGCAGGCTGACGTACGGCCATTACGCGCCGCTGCGAGACGCTGGGAAGCAAGACGGGGCGGCCTGTAATGGCGCTTCTTCCAGCGACGCTGGCTGCTCGGGCCCGCGGGCTGGTCCCAGGGCGCGGGGAGACCGGCCCGCAGATGCGGCTGATCACCCTTTGATGAATGATTGCCGCAATTACGCGCCCCCTACGGCGTTAACCGCCGCTCTGAATAGCCCGGGCCTCCCGCCGGCAGGTACACTGTTTACATGCTGCCGACCCCCGTCCGCAAACAAGCTATTCAACCCGCTTCCCGCCGCAGATGGAGCCTCAACTTTTTCGGTGGACCCTTGTAGGCAGAATAGCCTAAATTATATGTTGCTCCCGCTCTGTCAGTTCCTGCCTGTCGTCCTGGAAGAGCGGCGCTGTGTGCTGACAAACGCCTCACCATATTTATTGTGTGACTGTAAAAGAAAGCAGGCCACTCACACTTGCAGAAGAGGATGTAAGAATTGCAGACGTTTGTCGCTGACCTCGTCCTATTGTCCTCTGCACCTACACGTACGCAGATACATACTCCGCAAGCCACGTTGTGAAGTGCACCAGCGGGTACTTTTAGTAACAATTTAGAAACAATTAAAGTCGCTCAAAAGAGGAAAGGCCGCTGGACCTGATGGGATACCAGTTCGATTTTACACAGAGTACCCGAAGGAACTTGGCCCCCCCCCCCCTTCTTGCAGCGGTGTGCCGTAGGTCTCTACAAGAGCGTATCGTTCCAATGGATTGGAAAAGGGCACAGGTCATCCCCGTTTTCAAGAAGGGACGTCGAACAGATGTGCAGAACTATAGAACTATATCTCTAACATCGATCAGTTGTAGAATTTTGGAACACGTATTATGTTCGAATATAATGACTTTTCTGGAGACTAGAAATCTACTCTGTAGGAATCAGTATGGGTTTCGAAAAAGACGATCGTGTGAAACCCAGCTCGCGGTATTCATCCACGAGACTCAGAGGGCCATAGAAACGGGTTCCCAGGTAGTTGCCGTGTTTCTTGACTTCCGCAGGCGTTCGATACAGTTACCCACAGTCGTTTAATGAACAAAGTAAGAGCATATGGACTATCAGACCAATTGTGTGATTGGATTGAGGAGTTCCTAGATAACAGAACGCAGCATGTCATTCTCAATGGAGAGAAGTCTTCCGAAGTAAGAGTGATTTCAGGTGTGGCGCAGGGGAGTGTCGTAGGACCCTTGCTATTCACAATATACGTAAATGACCTTGTGGATGACATCGGAAGTTCACTGAGGCTTTTTTCGGATGATGCTGTATATCGAGAGGTTGTAACAATGGAAAATTGTACTGAAATGCAGGAGGATCTGCAGCGAATTGACGCATGGTGCAGGGAATGGCAATTGAATCTCAATGTATACAAGTGTAATGTGCTGCGAATACATAGAAAGATAGATCCCTTATCATTTAGCTACAATAATGCAGGTCAGCAAGTGGAAACAGTTAACGCCATAAATTATCTGGGAGTACGCATTAGGAGTGATTTAAAATGGAATGATCATAAAAGTTGATCGTTGGTAAAGCAGATGCCAGACTGAGATTCATTGGAAGAATCCTAAGGAAATGCAATCCGAAAACAAAGGAAGTAGGTTACAGTACGCTTGTTCGCCCACTGCTTGAATACTGCTCAGCAGTGTGGGATCCGTACCAGATGGGGTTGATAGAAGAGATAGAGAAGATCCAACGGAGAGCAGCGCGCTTCGTTACAGGATCATTTAGCAATCGCGAAAGCGTTACGAAGATGATAAACTCCAGTGGAAGACTCTGCAGGAGAGACGCTCAGTAGCTCGGTACGGGCTTTTGTTGAAGTTTTGAGAACGTACCTTCACCGAGGAGTCAAGCAATATATTGCTCCCTCCTACGTATATCTCGCGAAGAGACAATGAGGATAAAATCAGAGAGATTAGAGCCCACACAGAGGCATACCGACAATCCTTCTTTCCACGAACAATACGTGAGTGGAATAGAAGGGAGAACCGATAGAGGTACTCAAGGTACCTTCCGCCACACACCGTCAGGTGGCTTGCGGAGTATGGATGTAGATGTAGTAACATTAGCTTATTTCTTTCCCACTTCCTTGTTCCGTTCGCAAATGGCGCGTGTGAAGAAGGATTGTCGGTAAACCACCGTATTAATTCTAATTTCTCGGACTTTCTCGTTTTGATCATCATACGAGACGTATATGGTATGAAGTAATACGCTGAGGTAACTAAAGTCATCGGATAGCAATTTACACATACACAGATGCTGCTAGTATTGAGTATTTAACTTATAAAAGGGCAATAGATTGGCGGAGCTGTCATTTATACTCTAGTGATTCACGTGAAAAGGTTTCCGACATGGTTATGGCGGCACGGCGGGAATCAATAGCCTTTGAACGCGAAATGGTAGTTGGAGCTAGACGTATGGGTGATTCCATTTCGAAAATCGCTAGGAAATGCTTAATGGCCGAGAGAAGCGGTGTTTGCTTAGAGTTGTCACTTCTGACAGACAAGCAACACTGCGTAAAATAAGCACAGATATCAATGTGGATGTACGACAAACCTATGTGTTAGAATTGTGCGGCGGAATCTGGCGTTCATGAGCTATGGCAGTAGACGATCGACGCGAGTGCCTCTACTAACAATACATCACTCACCTGCAGCGCCTCTCTTGGGCTCGTGACCATATCGGTTGGACCCTCGACTGCTGGAAAACCATGACCTGGTTAGATGGGTCCCGGTTTCAGTTGGTAAGAGCTGTTGGTAGGGTTCGAATGTAGCTCAGACCCCACGAAGCAGTGGACCCGAGTCGTCAACAAGGCACTGCGCCAACTGTGCTCCATAATGGTGTCTGCTGTGTTTACGTGGAATGGACTGTGTTCTCTGGTCCAGCTAAACCGACTATTGATTAGAAATGGTTACGTTCTGCTAACCGGAAGTCATTTGCAGTCATTGTGGACTTCCATGTTCAGAAACAACGATGGCATTTTTATGGATGACAGTGCGCCATGTCACCGGACTACAGTTGTCCGCGGTTGGTTTGCAGAACATTCTGGACAGTTCTAGTGTATGATTTGGTCACCCAGGTCGCCAGACATGAATCCCATCGAACATTTATGGGACATAATTGAGAGATCAGTTGATGTGCTGAATCCTGCACTGCCAACACTTCGCAATTATGTACGGTCGCAGAGGCATCGTGGTTCAGTATTTCTACAGCGAAGTTCCAACAACTTGTTGAGTCCATGCAAAGTTCCTCACTACGCCGGCAAAAGGAGGTCCGACACGATATTGGGAGGTATCTTACGCCATTTTATCACCTCAGTGTATATTTCTTCATGACCCATCTAATGAGCAGGACATTTCGTCGCCGCCCGCGTTGGTCTAGCGGTTCTGGCGCTGCAGTCCGGAACCGCGGGACCGCTACGGTCGCAGGTTCGAATCCTGCCTCGGGCATGGGTGTGTGTGATGTCCTTAGGTTAGTTAGGTTTAAGTAGTTCTCAGTTCTAGGGGACTTATGACCTAATATGTTGAGTCCCATAGTGTTCAGAGCCATTGACATTTCGTCACAATTTAAAACTCGTTGGTCTCCTGTAGCGGGAAGAGTGGGAAACATTATTGGAATTTGTTTCGCTGTGGCGAAAGGAGTGGGAATCCGCTGTTGTTTACTGCCATTTATAGCATGTGCCATGACTGGAAGTTGTCGACGAGTGGGGTACGGCTTCCTGTATTCCTCGCGCAGAGTGGAGTTCCTTGCACGACAGGAGGTCATTAATGTCAACAGTTTCTATTTCGTGTCGTGTCGTAATGTCGTGTTCAGCAGAGGAATCGTGAAGCAATATTATGGACAGAATACAGTGAAGCACACCACGTGATCCAACAGAAGGCCACTTCAATCGTAATCATTAAGTCGGTTTTTTTCAGTTTTTTCAGTTTTTTTTCTTTTACGTCACGACGCCGTAATGTATTCAGGAAATTTTAAGGTCAGCTCTCTCTGGCCGCAGAAGTCTGCGCAGTAATACAGGGTGGTCAGGAACAGTCTGAAAAGCTTGCAAGGATGTTCACTACCTTGTTCCTTGTTTAGTTTCCTAAAACCGAACAAAAGAGCGATACAATAAATTGGACCTGGGAGCGTAGTAACGGTGGAACGCGAATCAGAGGTTGGGCAGTGCCGTGTGCCATCATCTTTGGTATGAGAATAACTGATACTAATAGTATCTACGACATTGCGATGCCTGTGTTATTCCGAATTAGTATGCAAGGTTCCTTGTGACACAGACATTGCAATATCGTATTTATGCGCAGGCGCCGAGCAGGCGACTTTCAAGCAAAACGTCTCCCCCGTACGTGAATATACATAATGGAGGTTCGAGTAAAGGTTGTAGACACATGGTTGACGGCATGTGGAAGTTTGGATCTGGCTGTGAGTCGTGCTCGGATAGCCAAATGGTACCAAAAAAATATAAGGCTACCGCTCGCGATAAGCGTGGAATCCGGGCTCGAGTCCAGGCCCGGCACAAACTTTTATTGTCGTCATTTCATTATACACTTAATGGTTGCCCATAATCGCAACTGTGAATACGTTTCATATACCAAATTGTGTTTGGCATACCCTTGAATTTGCGCCTGCAAAGGCCTTACCGGCTAACTCCCATCCTAATTAACTCGAAAACGGCGCAACGTATATACAATTTTTTTCTGAACAATTACTTCTCAGCCAACCTATTCTGCAACACCTTTACCTGCAAGCCTTACAAGTTCCTGACCACCCTGTGTAGCTTCCTTTGTTCATATACGTCTTGCGAACAATACAGGCAGATGAACACACAGGTTCTGTCTTCTTAGATTTCCGAAAGGGACTAGGCACTGCACGTCGTCGAGTACTAACCAGCATACGATCATACGGAGCGCCTTCGCTAATATGTGATTGGATCGATGAATATCTGGACGGCAAATGTCCTGCAGAAACGAAAGTAGAACCGAGTAAGCCGGAGGTAATAGGATGTCTGATGTTCTCAATTCTCGTATACGGTTTGTCAGATCAGAGCAGATGTGTGCTTATAACACTGTTGTCTACAGGAAAGCATCTTCATTGAACAGTCGTAAGAAATTACAGAGAGACTTTGACGAAATTTCCGCTTGGTTCAAATGGCTCTGAGCACTATCGGACTTAACATCTGAGGTCATCAGTCCCCTATAACTCAGAACTACTTAAACCTAACTAACCTAAGGACATCACACACATCTATGCCCGAGGCAGGATTCGAACCTGCGACCGTAGCGGTGACGCGGTACCAGACTGAAGCGCCTAGAAGCGCTCGGCCACACCGGTCGGCTTTCCGCTTGGTGTAAGGAATGTTAGGCCTCTTTAAATGTGAGTAAGTGTAGTATAATTCCAGTAATAAAGAAGGAAGGAGGGGAGATAAGGGTCTAAATGTCCAACGACAACGGTGTCACAAGACAGATTTTCCCAATTCTGCTCCGTATCCTAATTAGTAAACCTTTAAAATTAGACTACTAAATCAATTCAAATTTTGAAAGTACAAATGTAACTGAAAAAGCACCAAGATTGCGAATCTGATAAGTATTTCAACATTACGGTTCTGCTCGATGAAGAATATGAATAAAGTTTTGTAAACTGTGTCCGCTGGGTATCTGTGGTAGAGTGAGAACCACAGGGGTACTCCTGCAAGCGCGTCGTACAACTGTTCTTTATGGTAAGGCAAAGTCGTGTGCAGGTACACACCGCACGGACGGGTGCTATCAGAGATCGTGTCCCACATTCCGATAGATAGTATCATGCGGTAGACGGCAGCTAACCTCCATGAAAAGGAAGCGTTTCCGTCACGGTGAATGCTACGCGAGGCATCAGGAACAGCATGCATAAAAGCACGCTGGAGGACGCCAGGTTTATGAGAGAAGACATTAAGGAAATACAGACACCAGTAGAAAAGAATTAGAAATGGAAAAGTTTGAAGGTTGTAGTGAACAAGTTGTTGGAACGTCCATCAGATGTGGCACCCTTTGAGTATTACTTATTGCCCCCACATCGAAAGAAATATGTGGCTTGAAAGCATTTAAGAGTAATGAAGAAGTTACGGAAACTGTAGATGAGTATCTTATAAATATTCGTGCCAGACTCCAGAGCCAGAGGTCGGAGATTGGATCCTTCAGTCAGCTCTGAGCCTTTTATTATTCACTTATCATTTCTTACACCTCACACGATGTTACTTACTGCGAAAAAGCCAAGATGCACCTTGATGTGGAGACCGCATAAAACTGTTGGTCGCCTTATAACTCCATAGGTAAGACAATTCATGAGTTGGAGGAAGTTAAGCACCTTGATGCTCCTACCAATCTTCTAGTTGGTGGTAGCTGCGCCATTTGTAAATGCTGTGGTTGCTCCGTGGATTGTAAATGAGGCCACGTCCCTGTTTCCCTATCAGCAGATAAAAAAGTCCCAGCCGCTAATCTTCTGTTCCCTGGGCTGTGGATACCGCAGTCTTCGTCACCTACTACAAAGAATTCCATTACCTAGGTAATGTCTTCTTCTACACTGGAGTGATGTCTGTTTTGGAACTACGTAAATAATGTAGAGCACAAGAAGTAACAAGCAGTGAGCCGATGTTAAAAAATGAATTCTCGTTAAAAACACGTAAATGCGAGGCAGTCTTGTCACTAAGAATGGGATTTAGCCAACCCCAAATCTGGACTAAATGACGATCCGCCGACTCGCTGTGCGAATCTCAGCTTGCCCTCACATGACGTACTGAGAACTATGGATGAAGAGTAAAAGGCAGATTCCATTGTTCTAGATTTCCAGAAATCATTTTACACGGTGCCCCATTGCACGCTGTTGACGAAGGTACGAGCATAAGGAATAAGTTTGTTGATATGTGAGTGGCTCGAAGACTTCTTAAATAATAGAACCCAGTACGTTGTCCTCGGTTGCGAGTGTTCACCAGAGACAGAGGGTCTCAGCGACGTTTGGTATTAAAGAAATGTAAAACGTCATCTTACCAACGACAGCTTGCGGTTCTGACACACTTGTGGGGAACGGAAAGTCGCGAATGGTAGCTAAATGCGACTGTGATGGGTAAAAGCTGTGTATGTTGATCACACGAACGAGGTACTCAATTACGGCGGTGAAAATGAACACTGAATAATTTCCTTTTAACGTCGCTTTGAAATCTGTACCAAGTCTCAGCTCACCCGACTGTATATACATAAATGGTTTGGCGGACAGGGTGGACAGCAATCTGCAGTTGTTTGCTGATGACGTCGTGGTGTACGGTAAGATGTCGAAGTTGAGTGACTGTTGGAAGGTACGACTTAGACAAAATTTCCAGTTGGTGTGATGAATGGCAGTTAGCCCTCAATGTTGAAAAATGTAAGTTAATGCGAATGAGTAGGAAGATCAAACATGCGATGTTCGGATACAGTATTACTAGTGTCCTGCTTGACACAGTCAAGTCGTTAAAATATCTGAGCGTAGCGTTGCAAAACGATTTGAAGTGGAACGAGCATGTGAAAACTGTGGTAGGGAAGGCGAATGGTCGACTTCGATTTATCGGGAAAATTTTAGGAAAGAGTGATACACTTGTAAAGGAGACCGCATATAGGACGCTGGTGCGATCTGTTCTCGAGTACTGCTCGAATATTTGGCATCCGTATCAGGTCGTATTGAAGGTAGACACTTACGGGGCTCCGGAACTCCCTATACTTGCAATGTTAAAATAACGCTTATAAATTACATCTTTCCTCACAAAGTATTTGAGGTAGGAAGTTGAACTTTTTACAGATTATTTATTGGAATATGGGCTACAACTTAACGCAGGGATTTTACAAAATTTTAGTTCAGTTATTAAAGATGATTTTTTTTTTCAATTGTAATGAAAATTCACAACATTTTTTTGCAATTTTTTATTTATATATTCAAAAATATTCAGTTTTTTGTAAAAAGGCTGTGTTAAATTATGCAGAAGGTACTGTGTAACATTTACTGCAAGTTTGAAACAAATATATTTGGAAGATCCTTAGAAAACATGTAATTAGTATGAGAAAATAAAAGTTTTGGGAATCGAACGACAAAGATTGGTTTAACTTTTTAGTGCATTCCTGGTCCATAGGATGGATTATCTTCATCCTCTGCAAACTCCTCCTCCAGCTTCCTCTTGTTCCTCCTCCTGTTTACTCTTGCTTGTATTTCTAGACTCTTTACAGCCCTGTCTGCAGCCCGAAGGCGTTCCTTGTCTAAAGCAAGCATCGCTCGTACCATGTTAGAACCTATCTTCATTCCCATATTTCTAAATACCTTGCACCTTACAATGTTGCCATCATTGAAAGTCGCAACAGCAACTTTACTTTTACTCATTCTTATACTTCAACAAAACAGAGACTCAAGAAACAGAATTAATTACGAATATTTTCGAGATAACGACAGAGTAAATAAACATGAAACAATGGACAATCACACCAGCGATATATATTGAACCATCACAGGTTAGCCACAACACATACTTTATCTCACATCACTAAAATGTACCTGATGAACACGGACGTTAATAATAATACCATTTGACAGCAGTTTAACAGCGCCACAGTGGGTCACGCCCATGTAGAACACATTTCAAAAAAAATTTAAAAATAGTTGTAGTCTTCGGAATTGAAAAAATTATATATCTATTAAAAGGTAATAGTCTGCAGATTCAGAAAACGCAAAAAAGTAAAAATTGAACTTTTCATGATTTTGAGCCTTTCCGGAGCCCCTTAAGCAATTCAGAGGCGGGCGGCTGAAAATGTTAGCGGTAGGCTCGAATAACACGTAAGCCTTACGAAGATGCTTCGGGAACTCTAATGGGATTCCCTGGAGGGAAGGCGACGTTCTTTTCGAGAAACACTATTGAGAAAATTTAGAGAACCGGCATTTGAAGCTGACTGCCAAACGTCTCTACTGCCGCCAGCATATAGTGTACAGACAGTCGTTTTCCCCTCGCTCTATTTGCTATTGGAACACAGGGGAAAATGCAAGTAGTGTTACGGGATACACACACCCACGCAGCTTACGGTGGCTGGCCGGATTATCTGTGTAGATGAAGATGAAGATGTAGATGTAGCTAACACATATGCCACGAATCTGCAGCAACACTGAGAAAATTTAGAGAACCGGCATTTGAAGCTGACTGCCAAACGACTCTACTGCCGCCAACATATGGTGTACAGACAGTCGTTTTTCCTTCGCTCTATTTGCTATTGGAACAGAGGGGAAAATGCAAGCAGTGTTACGGGGTACACACACACACGCAGCTTACGGTGGCTGGCCGGATTATCTAGGTGGCTGGCCGGATTATCTATGTAGATGAAGATGTAGATGAAGCCAACACACATGCCGCGAATCTGCAGCAACTGCCGCACTACTTCTAGTCAGAAAGTGAAGTCGACTACGAACTGCTTTCTCAGATAGAAGAAGGTGCCTATAGCCAACTTGACTGAGGTGGCAAAGCAAACGTTTCCTGCCTCTTCGGCCGATGGGGCCGCTCGTCTCTTTGGCGCACAGGTTGGTGACCCTTTGGTGGCGCCAGCTGTCCGAACGGAGACAGGGCTAATGTCCCTCCGCGTCGGTGTGCCTGAAGCTTGAATTTCAAACCAACGGCTCCGGACTTCTACCGATTTTCGCTGTATTGTGCATTTTGCGAATTAATTAATAGGCGGTCATAAAAACTGCTCCGTCCCCGCTCTTCGATAGTCCTCTGCTCTGGCGAACCATTGGTGGTTGCAGTTGGCCGGGGAAAATTATCTTAATGCATAAATTGGCTGAGTAATTTCGCTGACTTTTTAATTAATTGATTCATATACCGGCGATTAATAAAACTGAACTTATGATCAACTAAACAATATGAACATGTGGTTAGAAGTGTGATTTCAGTTCAATTCAGCTTTTTTTCTTCGTAGTGGGGATGGGACTGGGCAGCTGCTGATACTTCCCCACGTGCTTATTCGTCTCAAAAAAGTCTGCAGATACTTAGGGTGGGATTTATTCACGAGGAAAACATTTTACCAAGTGCATTAGATCAAAAGGGGCCCTCCATCAAAAAATAAATCCAGTTTTATGCTAAAAATATTTCGCATTACATTTGAATTAGTCTCCGACGTCGATGAAATTGTTAGTTGCAAGTCTGTCCCACTTGTAACTCAGAGTTTTTGCAGTCTGCTGTGGTGGGGGAGCGTGGCGTCTAATGGAAGCAGGCAGGCCATTCCTTCCAGCTGGCAGGAAAGAGCGTGCTCGTCCTTGGCGCAGGCGGCACGCCACTCGCGGATACGGCCGCTATTTCCATAGCCTGAGGCGGCGCGCATGCAAATGCAGCCACCGCCACTAATTGCGGCTGCCGTTTTACAGGAGACGCCGCGATGCGATGCTTACTGCCGATAGGTCGCGGACGAGTCTCGTTTCCAGTGGATATCGGTGATTTCGTGCTTGCTCTGACAGCGATCCGGACACTTAAGTTCTAACGAGCGAGCCGTAAAAAGCGGACACGAATTGCCCTCCGGATCAGTGCAATCGAAAATTCTTTGTGTCCTGCCGATTATAACGCTTTTCCACTCGACGTCTCCCCTCAGATCTGAAATCCGTTCGTGCTCGTCGAGATGTCACGAGAAATATTTTTCTTCGATAATTCATTGGCTGTAGGAACCTGCTCATTTAGAAAAATAATCACAGGGAATGCCATAACAATTGGTTTTGACAATTCAGGGAGTAGACGTTATTTAATTCGTACCCTGGTATGATGTGCCAGAGGATTAACAAAGGACTGATTCAACATAAAATAAGATTTACAAAACGAGTTAACAAGACGAAAATGGTTCAAATGGCTCTGAGCACTATGGGACTTAACATCTATGGTCATCAGTCCCCTAGAACTTAGAACTACATAAACCTAACTAACCTATGGACAGCACACAACACCCAGCCATCACGAGGCAGAGAAAATCCCTGACCCCGCCGGGAATCGAACCCGGGAACCCGGGCGTGGGAAGCGAGAACGCTACCGCACGACCACGAGATGCGGGCTCGAAAATGGAACACACGATACACACTGGTAATATACTATAAAAAAATCCTACTATCAACACAATTAGAAATGTTAAATCGCCGTTGGTACCCATTTGGAATATTCCCAATTCAGTCCACATTAATGACTATATATTTACATTCACAATAAAATGTTCTTCGTATATCCCGTGAGAATTGTTTCACAAGTAGCGGATAGAGAAGTGAATATTTGTACAGGTCTGTAAGTACCATCTAAACAGAATAGGAGAGCAGTTTACAAGAACCATAGTTGTGTATTACAGCCACATGTATAGTTACACCATTTCGTAAAAACTAAAACCGTCTACACAGATATTGCATGACACCATAGTAGATTACTTTCATTGATTTTGTGCTTGAATTTGACAAACTACTGTGCTCAAACGTTCATAACCCTCTTGAGGTTGAAGCTCTTTTCTTATCTCCGTGTTTGCTTTAACAATACGTATGTTTTTGGATAGGGTCCGCCTTTAGGAAAACACAGTTTCATTTTTTAACCCAAACATGTTTCGCTGCAGTTGCGGCATCTTCAGTGGGCTTTTATTTTTCATCTGTTAAAAATAAAGAATGGTCTTTACTGTTTGTATAGATGTAAATATTAGTTTTTATCAGATAGAAATTCATAATTTATGCGTTTTTTCAAATATCTGTAATTACGATTTAAAAACTAATAGTTACATGTATACAAACAGTAAAGACCATTCTTTATCTTTAATAGATGAAAAATAAAAGCCCACTTCAGATGCTGCAACTGCAGTGAAACATGATTGGGTTAAAAAACAAAATTGTGTTTTGATAAAGGCTGATCCTATCCAAAAACATACGTATTGTTCATAACCCTCACGTTTTGCGATTACAATTAGCCCCTCAAAAAACCACATCATCCAGTGAGGCTTTACAACTGTACAGTCTGGTTTTCGCGTCCTAAACTCCTTAATTTCCCACAAAAATCGTCGAAGGAGCTTGCTACTAGCCGTAAATTTTAGTGAAGAAATTTGATTTTACAAATTTATGTAGTTTCAGGAAGCTACGGCCATGTTTAAAGACTACATTAACGGGCATTCGTAGAGCAAGTCTCCTGCTGCTCAACTCTATGAGAAATTTTTATGTGGCTGGCGTCGCCGTTATTGATGTAGAATAGCTTTTAAATTGATTAAAAAGCTAATGCATGTACTTTGCATCAAACGTCAGTTATTGGAAGACACGGAAAGTGAATAACATACTAAGATTTACATGTTCTCTAGTGGTAGACTTTTTAATTTTTCTTTGATTGGACGAATTTTTGTGAGCCCACTTACTATTTTTGCTATAAACAGACATTAAAGAACTAAGTACACTACTGGCCATTAAAATTGCTACACCAAGAAGAAATGTAGATGATAAACGGGTATTCCTTTAGAGAAATATATTATACTAGAACTGACATGTGATTACATTTTCACTGAATTTGGGTGCATAGATTCCTGAGAAATCAGTACCCAAAACAACCACCTCTAGCCCTAATAACGGCCTTGATACGCCTGGGCGTTGAGTCAGAGCTTGCATGGTGTGCACAGGTACAGCTGCTCGTGCAGATTCAACACGATACCACAGTTCATCAAGAGTAGTGACTGGCGTATTGTGACGAGCCATTTGCTCTGCCACCATTGACCAGACGTTTTCAACTGGTGAGAGATCTGGAGAATGTTCTGGCCAGGGCAGCAGTCGAACATTTTCTGTATCCAGAAAGGCCCGTACAGGACCTGCAACATGCGGTCGTGCATTATCCTACTGAAATGTAGGGTTTCGCAGGGATCGAATGAAGGATAGAGCCACGGGTCGTACCACATCTGAAATGTCCACTGTTCAAAGTGCCGTCAATGCGAACAAGAGGTGACTGAGAAGTGTAGCCGGGTGATACGCCAGTATGGCAATGACGAATACACGCTTCCAATGTGTGTTCACCACGATATCGCCAGACACAGATGAGACCATCATGATGCTGTAAAGAGAACCTGGATTCATCCGAAAAAATGACGTTTTGCCATTCGTGCACCCATGTTTCTCGTTGACTACACCATCGCAGGCGCTCCTGCGCACGATCCGTTACAGCCAAACGGATATGATGCCTGTCATCTCGACTGCTAGTGATACGAGGCCGTTGGGATCCGGCACGGCGTTCCGTATTACCTTTCTGAACCCACCGATTCCACATTCTGCTAACATCATTGGATCTCGATCAACGCGAGCATCAATGTCGCGATACGATAAACCACAATTGCGATAGGCTACAACCCGACCTTTATCAAAGTCAAGTCATTTTAGTTTCTTCAGTGTGTACTGTCCTTTCTCGATTCACCGCCAGTTGGCCCAATTGAAGGAAGGCAATGTTGACTTCGGTGCTTGTGTTGACATGCGACTCATTGCTCTACAGTACTAGCATCAAGCACATCAGTACGTAGCATCAACAGGTTAGTGTTCATCACGAACGTGGTTTTGCAGTCAGTGCAATGTTTACAAATGCGGAGTTGGCAGATGCCCATTTGATGTATGGATTAGCACGGGGAAATAGCCGTGGCGCGGTTTTTGTATCGAGACAGATTTCCAGAACGAAGGTGTCCCGACAGGAAGACGTTCGAAACAATTGATCGGCGTCTTAGGGAGCACGGAACATTCCAGCCTATGACTCGCGACTGGGGAAGACGGAAGACCTAGAACGACGAGGACACCTGCAATGGATGAGGCAATTCTTCGTGCAGTTGACGATAACCCTGATGTCAGCGTCAGAGAAGTTGCTGCTGTACAAGGTAACGTTGACCACGTCACTGTATGCAGCGTGCTACGGGAGAACCAGTTGTTTCCGTACCATGTACAGCGTGTGCAGGCACTATCAGCAGCTGATTGGCCTCCGCGGGTACACTTCTGCGAATGGTTCATCCAACAATGTGTCAATCCTCATTTCAGTGCAAATGTTCTCTTTACGGATGAGGCTTCATTCCAACGTGATCAGATTGTAAATTTTCACAATCAACATGTGTGGGCTGACGAGAATCCGCACGCAATTGTGCAATCACGTCATCAACACAGATTTTCTCTGAACGTTTGGGCAGGCATTGTTGTTGATGTCCTGATTGGGTTCCATGTTCTTCCACCTACGCTCAATGGAGCACGTTATCATGAATTCATACGGGATACTCTACCTGTGCTGCTAGAACATGTGCCTTACAAGTACGACACAACATGTGGTTCATGCACGATGGAGCTCCTGCACATTTCAGTCGAAATGTCCGTACACTTCTCAACAACAGATTCGGTGGCCGATGCATTGGTAGAGGCGGACCAATTCCATGGCCTCCACGCTCTCCTGACCTCAACTCTCTTGACTTTCATTTATGGGGGCATTTGAAAGCTCTTGTCTACGCAACCCTGGTACCAAATGTAGAGTCTCTTCGTGCTGGTATTGTGGAAGGCTGTGATACAATACGCCATTCTCCAGGGCTGCATCAGAGCATCAGGGATTCCATGCGACGGAGGGTGGATGCATGTATCCTCGCTAATGGAGCATTTGAACATTTCCTGCAACATTTCCTGTAACAAAGTGTTTGAAGTCACGCTGGTACGTTCTGTTGCTGTATGTTTCCATTCCATGATTAATGTGATTTGAAGAGAAGTAATAAAATGAGCTCTAACACGGACAGTAAGCGTTTCCGGACACATGTCCACATAACATCTTTTCTTTATTTGTGTGTGAGGAATGTTTCCTGAAAGTTTGGCCGTACCTTTTTGTAACACCCAGTATAGGCAAATAATGTTCACCATTACACAGCGCTGTGTGTAAATCAAGAAATATTTCCACGCCCTACAGGTATCCGCAACGATGCGAAATTTGTTTCCGAGTAAGAGTAGATGCGAGGACAGCGCTTGGAAATCATAACATTTGAGGCAGTCGAACTCTCATTATGGGGACGCAAGAATTATCGGGTTTGCATACCTCGGAGATGCGAAACAGACATAGAGAGCTTGTTGGATAGGGGTAGGCCTCGATACGAGCTGTGCTTGAGTGGAGATTTCTTGGTGCAAGTGGCTGCAGACGGGAGACAGAGCAAAGCCCTCTTGTTAAGGTAATGGATACGCGCAAGGAGCGAGGTAGTGCGTCGAGGAAGACTTTGCGTGGCAGATGGATGCTTATGTCGCGAGGAGAGGTGGAACTTGCAACTCTCGAATTCCTGAGTGTGGTGTAGACTGCATCATACAACCAACTACTTCCACATATCGTGCTTGTTGTTTTCTATTGTTAGCGTTGCCAGCATGGGTAGGGTCTAACAGGTAGTAACTCAAGTACTATGCCTCTCGACAATGCCTGAAATATTGTGTGACCAAAACCCAATACTATTTTTTTAAAGGCTGCGCTTCGTCTAAAACAAAACAGAAATAAATGTAAACAGGAAAAGTCAGATCTTTAGGAGTTCCTCAAGATAGGATCCTACGACCATTACTTTTCTTGTTGAATCCCAATGGCGTTCCAGACAGTGTTAAATGTTGGGGAGAAATCCTCTTCGCAGATGACTACCACAGTGCAGTGCAACGCCAGAACTGCTGGAACTGAAAAGAAATGAAATCGTCAGTGACGTTTATAACAGGATAGTGTGCAAGAAACTAACGTAGCCCTTAGAGGAAACGAGCAGAAGGCATTTCTCGTTTGCGAGGGGAACTAATAAGTTAAAAATGGTAATTCCATAGATGCTGTTGTAGCACAAAAATTGTGATGTTGATTTTCAGCTGAGGTGAATCGAGGACATAGAGATACTGGCATAGAGAATATCTTCAATTTTTTTAAGACGTGCAAGGGCTACCATTAGCGAGTAATAGCAAGTGTCCTATAGTTGCACACTAATCCTACGTACACTCAGTCCTTAGCTATGTAATCGTTTGCTGGGAATGAATTCCGCAAACTACGGAAACCATTTTAAACTTCACAAAACCACTCTAGAAATTGTAAATAACACAATAATTGAGGCCACTGAAAAAATTTGTTTGAACAGTTAGCGATTCTAACAGGGCCGACTTCTTACTTCTGCCAATGTATTATAGACTTGAAGAAAATATTATACTTATTTCGCTAACAGGTCACCCAGTGGTCGTGGAAAAATAGTTAGGTTTCAATTACCACGAGAAGTAGATGAAAAATTCAATATCCTGTTACTGCACCTGGACTTGCTTCGGTTTCTATAGGACTTACATCAGCTTCGGTTTTCCCATTCTGTTTCGCAGGCTGTTCTGTTACTTTGCTTGCTCGTGGTAGCCCAGCGCGAACTGGACTTTACGTTGACTGCACCCCCATTTACCATAATGTATTTGTACTCAGAATATATATTCTGTCAGAACGAACCTTCCAGAGAGTGTGTGCACTATTCGAAACTTCGTGGGAGATCAAAACTGTGTGTCAAATGGTTCAAATGGCTCTAAGCACTATGGGACTTAACATCTGAGGTCATTAGTCCCCTAGACTTAGAAATACTTACCTAACTAACCTAAGGACATCACACACATCAATGCTCGAGGCAGGATTCGAACCTGCGACCGTAGCAGCAGCACGGTTCCAGACTGAAGTGCCCACAGCGGCCGGCAAAACTGTGTGTCAGATTAGATCACTAACAAGAAATTTTTATTGCTGAAGAAGCTATCCAGGCACATGGACAACTAGACAGCTCTTGCCAAAGAACGGAAATTTCCTGGTTCGATTGCCAGTCCAGAACTCAGTTCTAAGCTGTCAGACAGGAAGTTTGAAATGTCTACCACTTTAGCCAATCGACACAGATCCCGGAACACTGTATCATATATTCCCTGGCCGCTCCTGTCGGTTTGTCCTGTTGGCTGCTGCAGACGTCAGAGTTGAGTTTCGTTATCCGAGGGAAATCTGGAGGTGACGGGCAGGTCTTTATTTGAACCTTCTAAATGGGTTGTGGTCGGGCCCTGCTTTGCTGACCCAAGGGCTTGTGATGTGACCAGGTGTCCCGTGTTTTCCAACACGTCTTGGAAAGAGCTTTCTGGAAGTCCTGGTAGAACCTACACTTTACAGAGATTTTAGCGGTGGACGAAAAAAGGCCAATTCATACCCCTACACTCGACACATGAAGCTGATTGACAAAAAGGCCTGAATATTAAACAGACTCTTCTGGATGCTTAAAGTTCGTAAATATTTGAAGTCAGCTAGCAAACCTCACAGCGTGTTATAGAAGGCATGTCTTGTACTCTTTAGGGCTAGGGCGGTGTTTCGTGAAATTGTTAGTCAGTGATCCTTAGTGATGCACCGTGTTAGTGTTTAAAACATAGAAAGCTTACAAGAATCCGAAAGTTCGTTTCTGTGACCGAGTCATTTCTTTTTTCTATGTGAGTGTTGCAGTTTAGCTAGTGTGTACGTAGTCGGTAGGCAGATGTTCCAACGTAGATTGTGGAATAAAGTATACTGCGCAAAACAATTAAACGGTCACGTTTTGAAACATAGTAGTTGTCTCACATGTCCACGCAGAAGTTTGAAATTTGGCTCAAAGGTGCCTCCAATCTTCCTTTGCGATGGTGCAAAAGCGTAGCATCCTGTGACGTCATCCGCTGGCTCGGCAAAGCTTGAAACAGCAAGCTGTTGACGTATGCGAAAAAAAGACTAGAGCTCAGATATTCATGTGAGGTGTAAGGCAGGTTACTCATGTCACATCGACACCAAATTTCACCACAATTCTGTCCATCGTCACATTGGACGTGTCGCACTATGGGAAGGTCACATACCTTCGCAGCAACATTTCACCCCCTTTTTTGATGCCTCTGCTATGGAGATCAGAAACGCGACGCCCAGCGTTTAAATTACGAGGTTTTCTCATGTGTGGCCAAGGAAAACATTCCAGGCAACCGCCGCTCAGAGTCGACACGAGAAGGCCTGGGGGGGGGGGGGCATAAAGGGCGTCAATGGAACCACCCTTTCCCTTGGAGCATTGATTCAGTCACGTTATACGGTTGAAAACGACACTTCAGAGTGCGGTGAGCAACTGGGCGATGTTCTTGACTACATTCATTCAACACTGTTGACACTCCTCCCCCCCCCCCCCCCCGCAGCCGATTCTAGGACATCTAGGACATCGTAGGCCTGCAACCCATTGAATGTGGCTTTATCTCTTTGGAGTTAGCGCTGACGCAATGTTTGCTCTTGTGTACAGGGTGGAACCACTAGGGACTGGTCAAAACCATTCGAGTAAATCTGAAAGTGATCCGAAGCAGCAAAGGACGTTTATATTTTCTGCTTTCCTGTTTGGCGCCCTCCTGTGGCATGATCAAGGGGGGCGGGGGGGGGGGGGGCGTTCATTGGGTATTCTAAATGTATGGTAATTGGTCATGTTATGAGACTCAATTAATTGGAGACCTTCCAAAATAATGACTTAGGAATTCAATGACTACTGAATGAAACAAGAATCACAATTAATACGGTTTATTACGTCAAAATGATTCACAAATCACGTGACAAACAATAGCTGTTCTGAAGTACAATCTTGGCACATCTGACTAGTGCCTGAAGTAAGATTCTAATATTTGCGTATCAACATGAAACAATTACACTCGCAAAGCTGTACCATGAGTTCGTGCTGTTATTGTAAAAGAAAGGTAGTGCTAGGGAAGGAAATACGTTGCACCTCTGGCCGGAGTTGAAAGCATGTTACTCTTACGGATCTGAAAAGCAAGTGTTCAGAGTAAAGCTTGAAATTACTAAAATCCTATAAAAACGATTTCCTGCCCCTACGGGTCATCTCCCTGTCGCGACTCAATTCACCCTATCAATCTGTAGACGGAGACTGAAACGGCTGCAGAAACGGTCATTGGCGGTATATCAACGATCTATGCCTGCGGCTAAGTTCGAGTCAGCCCCAGATTTTTCGAAGTCCCGCAGCACATCCACACAGAGATCGACCCCGACGGTGACGAAGGCCGGCAGAGGAGAATTCTGACGGTGAAAGCTGCCAGTGGATAAGGGCACGTCTAAACGCGATAACTCCTTTCCGCCATCTGTAGCATCTTCGTGTTGACCCAGCTCGGCCGGCCGGTGTGGCCGAGCGGTTCTAGGCGCTTCAGTCTGGAACCGAGCGAGCGCTACGGTCGCATGTTCGAATCCTGCCTCGGGCATGGATGTGTGTGATGTCCTTAGGTTAGTTAGGTTTAAGTAGTTCTAAGTTCTAGGGGACTGATGACCTCAGATGTTAAGTACCATAGCGCTCAGAACCATTTGACCCAGCTCATTGTGCTGTTTCTGTGGAACTGACTGAGACATATACCCATAATATCCATAGCCTTGCATTCTTAATATGACGTACTCTGTATACTGATTTATAGTCCACTATCATATTTAATATGTGTTATGTCGGTTTGGCCACTTTTATATTTTATGTTATGGTTTTATTAATTTTATATGTGTAATGTGGTTTTATTAATTTTATTTATTGACAGTTTCATTATACACTTTTTTATTTCTATTTCTGCACAGTTGCGTTATACGTTGCTCTTCTTGCTCTTACTGCTCTTATTGTTAGCTCCGTACGAGGCGTGTCTTAGCTATTTCCAGCTTTTATACCTTTATTTTAATTTCATAAGCCCATGCCACATGTCTAGTCGTTTGCAGTTGGTTCATAAGTTACTTTAGGCTGGCAGTGCGTGCTTATTTGCTGTTAATCATGGTCCTTTCAAAAATGGTTCAAATGGCTCTGAGCACTATGGGACTCAACATCTTAGGTCATAAGTCCCCTAGAACTTAGAACTACTTAAACCTAACTAACCCAAGGACATCACACACACCCATGCCCGAGGCAGGATTCGAACCTGCGACCGTAGCAGTCCCGCGGTTCCTGACTGCAGCGCCAGAACCGCTAGACCACCGCGGCCGGCCGTGGTTCTTTCAATTAGGTCCCGTTTACCCGCACAAGATCTCTCATGCTACTTGATAAATTTGCTGCATTTTTTACGTGATTAGTACGACTTTCTTATACGAAATCGAAGTATGATCTGATGTTAACGTTTGTGTAGCCTCTTTAATGTTATTTTATGAAGAATCGCTTTTTTAAGCGCCTGAAGATGGGATTTACCTCCTGAAATTAAAGTCGTGTGTACGATTTTATCCACATGAAAGATATCTCAAGTGAAGCTTTAATGCCATGACTTACGTCAGCTGTGGAGGCTGCATGGTCGCCTGGTACCATCTCTACACATACAGCCCTCCAAAGCGCCATTTTGTACATTAAGCCCAATTCTACAGATATTATCGGACAAGTGTTGCGTGAGGACTGCGAATAACACGCACCGTAAGAGGACAGTGTGGGCATGTAACAGCGGTGGCGTTTGCACCGAAACTGCTGAGAAGCAGAAGCAGTTTGTCCGGAGACGGCTGACCGGCGAACGGATGGACTGCAGCGTTCCGCGCGCGCCTCTACAGACCTGCCGCCGGCGACCTGTTTGTCAGCGCCGCGCCGGTGTGTTAATTAGCGGAAGAACCTCTCAATCAGACCGTCGCGTCCCTCTCCATTTCTCTTCTTTATTTGCACTGCTCCGCGTTCAGCTCCGTTAAACGTAACAAGAGAATTCGCTCTCCGCTGGTATTGGAGCGGATACTTTCCTTAACAGCAAAAATTTGAAGACACAGTGAGTAGCGTTTCGAATCGCCGAGTTCGACGAAGTGGCCCATTGAGACTCGGAAATTGTTTCTTAAATACTGCTCCCATCTCCGACAAGAGAGAGGGGAATGCTATTATCGTCTTCTGAAAACAGTCTCGAATAACGCTCGCCGCGCAGTCCAATACAACCGCCACTGCAGTATCTCATGACGATGGCATATCTCCTTTTTGGCTTCTGCGGACAACATAAATTTACTAAACAATTTATTATTTCATTCATCATTTATTATCAATGTTTAAGTCTACAAACGCAGCTGACGTCATTTCGTTTACAGACACGCAGAGATGTAGTCAATGCGCCTGCAGTTTCATATATATGTGTGTAAGTTCCACGTGCCTGTTGGCGCAAAATACCCTGTTCTGCTAGCGTGACACAAAATTCCTGCTCCTCAGAAAACCCGGTTTAACCTTACGTCCTTCCGTTACGCATTATTTAACAATGAACACTCTGATACATAAGTGCATAAATAAACGATCTAGCCTCTGTGTTCATACAAAATGGCCATCAGGTACACGAAGTCAATTCATTTATCACCGAAAAACACAAACCCAAACATTTTCTCTCAATAGTGCAAGAGTAACAAGTGTTAACTCTATTCCACGTATATTTGTCAGTAATTGCATGGGACATCACATTCGATGTACTGAACATAAACGGGCCATTAAGCACAGAAATCTAGAAAAATAAGCTCTTGTCTAACACAGCCTTACTTACGAACGTAGTAAGATCTTGTTTGGGCAAACACGTATAGGAGCTACATTTCAAACTGCGTGGATTTAAACGCCAAAGAGGCTCCGGAAATTAGTATATGTGCAACGATTTTAGCAGAGGCACGTAGTCTGTGCAAGCAGAGACTGTACAGGAACGTATCCCGTATTACAAGTCGCCGTGGAAACAGAGACGGCGGGCTGAGGTGATTGGCAGTACTATATCTGTGTGATTGCGTTACTTCTTCGACAGTCATCTTCATTTAGTGTGACGAAAACAACGGTGAATATTGTCGAAAGCTCACACTTTTTGTAAATAATTAACGCGACGAGAGCACCAAGGATATTTAATACAACAAATCCGTCACGAAAGACTTTGTTGTTATTTACACTGTCACTTCGTCATTTTTCTCGTTTGTTTATTATTGGCGTGTTTTGCGACACTGGTGCTCTTCCACGGGCAACAAAAATATGTACAAAACAATCAGTTCATAGATGAAATGTTCTCGGGTTATCAACAGAGTCGTGGCATCACGCTGTCCCACTTTTTACGAACATTTTCCTACTTGTCATCTTCAGGCAAAGTGTCGGGCTGACATCCATTTTGTTCCTTTTAGTCGCTGGACTACATTCTCTTCTGCCGAGGCGCAGCAGGTGGCCTAATCGTGTGTCTCCGGAATAGATGTTGTCACTAGTGGTGGAGGGGGGGGGGGTGTCCACTGTCGAGTTCTGGTGACGCATGCCTATTCGGCCCGCATCAGTCGATGGACGCAGCAGCTAAATATAAATTGTTCGTTGTTATTGTTCTTGTTGTTGATGATGATGGTGATGGTAAAATATTATTTGTGTTGATTCTAAGACTCAGCCAAGATTTTATGCCAGGACTGACTTATAAGTGTCAGATAAGATATTTTCTACTGCACTTGTCAAAGGTCTGCAGAGTTATTGTGTTAATAACTATTGCAATGGCTACTAAATCTTCAAACGTTTATCTTCTATAGGCGTTGCTTTCGTCTAGACAAAGGTTTATTTCACCTTTAGGAGTCGGGGAAAATACAAATAAAGTAAGCGGTGCATGTTGTAAATATGAACCACAAAGCCAAGTGCAATTTCAGACAGCTGATGCCGGCGTCTAATTAGATTGTGTACTGACAATGCGAAGAAAGTTGCGAAAAGGAGAGGCAGGGAGCGGCAAGCCGCCCTCGGCGGATTCTGCCGTCTCGACTCGAAATATGAAAGATCAGCTTGCACATCGCTCTGCGGTCGGCAACTTCTGAAAGAAACTTTTGCCGTTGCCGAACTTTCCTCCGGAAGCCAACTCAAAACATGAAACTAATGGCTCAGCGGAAAGAGCTTAATACGCAAGTAATTCCATACACAAATTACAGGCCAGAACAAGTAAGAGGAAAAGATTGCCAAGTTCGAATTACTCTTTCATCCGGAAACAACTCATTTAAGCACGAAGTAAGTTTGATGTTTAGTGCATTTCTGTCGATCTTAATTACGAATTCTAATTAAGACTCCAGCGCTGCAGGATTCTGTAACGGAATGCACAGACTTGGAATGGCAAAAGGACCATTCTGTGGCTAATAACTCGTAAGCGATTGAAGTTTTATTTTTAACACAGGAAAAAACTTATGGTGGAGTTTCTCGGCTGCTACGAATCCACGGATGTAAAGCCGAAATTGTAGAGACTACGGAATTGGTGTCAATTTTCCGGCACATAACGTTACTACAGTTACTGCGCTAAGGAGTATGTATGTTCGTTTATAGTAGTATGTCTCGTGGCCTTTTTTTATCACTTTCTTCATCGTTGGCCAAATTTTAAGAACAGTCATGTTTTTCAGTTAGCTAGCTTTTTGCCCGTCTCTTCGTTCGCGTACGCGCATGTAACACACATTTCTCAGTATCATTCTCCGCAGTTTTACATTATGTGATTCTAGAAGAGACATTAAATGTATCTGCCATATTCAGCCGCGTGGCGTGCATCATCTTAAGCCTTGAAACTCGCCCACAAAATTAGTAGCTCGCTGCAGCGCTTATTCCTGCAACTTGGTTGAACAGTGACACATCTCCAAAATGCAACACTTGAGAAGACTCGTCTTATAGAATTAATTCTATAAAACTTATACTGAAATAATATAAGCTTCCTTTCAGTTTCAAGTAAGTATTGTTGGAAGTAAATTCCATTATATTTTTCATGCACTTGGGGGTACTTCACACATACACACATCAAAAAAAGTTTTGCATCACCTCGGTTCCGAGAGTTCCGAAACCTGTACAGAAAATTGGAATAGAGATCAACATAAACATCATTTCTGTCCTTTTTATTGCTCATGAAAGCCACACATTGCATGTTGTACCATGATACAGCGAGACCTTCTGAGGTGGTGATCCAGATTTCTGTACATTCCGATACCTCTAATACCCAGTAGCACATGCTCTTGCATTGATGCATGCCCGTATTCGTCGTGGAATACTATCCACAACTTCAACGAGGCACTGCTGGTTCAGATTGTCCCACTCCTCAACGGCGATTCGGCGTAGATCAAATGGTTCAAATGGCTCTGAGCACTATGGGACTTAACTTCTAAGGTCATCAGTCCCCTAGAACGTAGAACTACTTAAACCTAACTAACCTAAGGACATCACACACATCCATGCCCGAGGCAGGATTCGAACCTGCGACCGTAGCGGTCTCGCGGTTCCAGACTGTAGCGCCTTTAACCGCTTGGCCACACCGGCCGGCCTCGGCGTAGATCCCTCAGAGTGGTTGGTGGGTCGCGTCGTCCATAGACAGCCCCGTTCAATCTATCCCAGGCATGTTCGATAGGATTCATGTCTGGAGAACATGCTGGCCATCCTAGTCGAGTGATGTTATCCTGAAGGAAGTCATTCGCAAGATGTGCACGACGCGGGCGCGAATTTGCCGTCCATGAAGACGAATGCCTCACCAATACACTGCTGATATGGTTGCACTATCGGTCGGAAGATGCAGTCACGTATCGTACGGCCGTTACGCCGCCTTCCATAACCACCAGTGTCGTACGTCGTCCCCACATAATGCCACCGCAAAACAGCAGGGAACCTCCACCTTGCTGCATTCGCTGGACAGTACGTCTAAGGCGTCCAGTCTGACCAAATTGCCTCCACACACGTCTCCGACGACTGTCTGGTTGAAGGCATATGCGACACTCATCGGTGAAGGGAACGTGATGCCAGTCCTGTGCGATCCATTCGGCATGTTGTTGGTTCCATCTGTACCGCGCTGCATGGTGTCGCGGTTGAAAGATGGACCCGGCCTTGGACGCCGGGAGTGAAGTTGCGCATCATGCAGCCTATTGCGCACAGTTTGAGCCGTAACACGACGTCCTGTGGCTGCACGACAAGCATTACTCAGCATGGTGGCGTTGCTGTCAGGATTCCTCCGAGCCATAATCCGTGGGTATTGGTCATCCACTGCAGTAGTAGTCCTTGGGCGGCCTGAGAGAGGCATGTCATCGACAGTTCCTGTCTCTCTGTATCTCCTCCGTATCCGAACAACATCGCTTTGGTTCATGTCTCTCTATATCTCCTCCGTGTCCGAACAACACCCCTTTGGTTCACTTCGAGACGCTTTTGTTCACTTCGAGACGCCTGAACGCTTCCCTTGTTGAGAGCCCTTCCTGGTACAAAGTAACAATGCGGACGCGATCGAACCGCGGTATTGACCGTCTAGGCATAGTTGAACTACAGACAACACGAGCCGTGTACCTCCTTCCTGGTGGAATGACCGGAACTGATTGGCTGTCGGACCCCCTCCGTCTAATAGGCGCTACTCATGCATGTTTGCTTACATCATTGGGCGGTTTTAGTGACATTTCTGAACAGTCAAAGGGACTGTGACTGTGATGCAATATCCACAGTCAGCGTCTGTCTTCAGGCGTTCTGGGAACCAGGCTGAGGCAAAACTATTTTTGATGTGTGTATTTTTCAGTGACATAGACTAAAGGCGTCTCTTATCGACGTGCCACTTTTTATGTGAGTAATGAGTCATTTATATACCAAATTAGATTGAAATTGCCCCAGGTGCTTTTATGTTACCTCATTCCACCCACTTTCCCAAGCCATCAATGTTCTGTAACAATAATGTTTTCCACATAGCAAGTGATACGTGTGCCAGATCTGGTAGAAATTGCTTCAGGCGTTAGAGATACGCTGATATGTCACTGTCTTTGCGCTCCATTCGCACCCGTAGGCTGGAAACGTCATCGAGACTGTCCCCAGTGAGTGTAGTGACCCTGAAAACTATGGATTCGATACTAATATCAATCGTTATCGAATATTTGTATATGTCATGGCTTCTCATCCTCACGTCCTCACTTAGGATGCTAAGGATATTACCCCGACATATTTTTGTACAAATAATGAGTCATGCATGCACAAAATTTGATCGCAGTTCTTCCAGGCGTTCTTGCATTCACCTCTATGGGAGATAGGTGCCGCTTAGCATTGTTTCAATGAGCAGTGTACCACTTGACGATCCACGCAACAGCGTCTTTCTGCCGTCCCCGCATGTAGCATGTGCTTCGGGATGCACATAGAGTATTTAGCGCTGAGTTCGATGTTAGTTTAAGCATAGTGACGTTACTTAGTTCCATTACGGATGCCATGAAGCAAACACGACAAGCATTAAGTTGAGAGGCGACTGAGATAGTTTTCCGAGCATATAACTTCTACTAGGGAGCATCAGAAATGGAATTAATAGTACCCAGTGTTGTCAGTTAGTAGGGTAGGCAACAGCTGGAGCGTGACGTAAGGACAGAGGCGGAGAACACATTGGTGAAACCGCAAAGCATTCTCCATTACTTTGTGCACTCAATACATTACGCAATCGCCTTCTAACTTGCAAACTGCTATAGTTGTTAGTTCCTAAAACAAAGTTGTAGTATATTGTGCACATAAGACGGTAAAGCTAAAGTTCTGCAATCTGCCCTAGACGGGCCAGTCTGCCCGACCGACTGCCATGTCGTCCTCTGTCAGTGGCGTCAACGGATTCTGTATGAACGGGCATGGCGTCAGCACACTGCTCTCCCGGTTATTGTTGGGTTTCTTGACTTCGGAACCGCAACTAAACGGTCGAGAAGCTTCTTAGTTGGCCTCATGAGGTAAAGTGCACCTCGTATCAGTCCTCCTACAACGGACAAATTCCTGATAATATCAATAATCGAAACGGGGATAGCTGCGCTGGCCGCTCAGCTACGGAAATGAACATACGCTGACGGAAAAAAATCGTTACACCAAGAAGTAGTTGTGTGTTCCTAAATTTGGAATATGATGTGTATTCAAATTTCGCGCCAGTAGCTTAAGTGTGGCGCTAGTAGCGCCACACCTTTGATATTGGACGTTGTGAGGTGATGTTGGTCAAGAACGAACGCCATTAGGGCGATAAGGACGCCGTTATGAACAACTCGCTGAATGTGAACGAGATCGTGTAACAGAGCTCGAGAAGTTGGATGTTCCTTCATCTATATTGCAGAAACACTTAGCAGGAATTTAACCATAGTACATGATTGCTGGCGGCAGCATTGGTCACGAGAATGTAGGGTAGCAAGAGACCGGGCTCCGGACGGCCATTTCGGACTACCGACAGGAAAGAACATCGTGTTCGTCATGTGGCTCTGATGCATAGTACTACATTTTCAGCAGCTATTTGAGCAACAGCTGGCACCACAGCGACCCAACGAACTGTTACAAATCGGTTATTTCAAGGACAGCTCCATGCCAAACGCTCCCTAGCGTGCATTCCACTGACCAAACCACCACCATTTGCGACTTCAGTGGTGTCAAACAAGAACTCTTTGGACGGCAGGTTCAAGGCCTGTTTGTTTCCTGATGAAAGTGTTTCCTGCCTCAGTGCCAATGATAGTCGTGTGTTGGGTAGAAGGTGGATAGTTGAGAGCCCGCAACCAATCTGTATGCGTGCTAGAAATACAAGACCTACACCTATAATTACGGTCTGTTGTGCGACGTCGTTTGACAGCAGAAGCACTGTCGTGGTTCTCCCACGCACCCTGACTGCGAAAACTGTATGTCAGTCTGGTAGTTCGACCTATTGTGCTGCCATTCATGAACAGCGTTCCAGGGTGTGTTTTCTAACACGATAACGCTCGCTCACATACCGCTGTTGTAACCCAACATGCTGTTAAGAGTGTCTACATGTTGCCTTGGCCTGCTCGATCACTAGGTCTCTCTCCAGTCGAACACATATGGAACATCATCGGATGACATCACCAGTGTCATCAGCAAATATCATTAACCATCCCTGTATTGACCGACCAAATGCAACAGGCATGCAACTCTGTTCTACAAGCTGACATCCAGCACCTGTAACACGAAATGCATGCACGTTGGCATTGCGTTTCAGCTTCTGGCAGTTACTCCAATGTATCAGCATTTCACATTTGGAATGGCTTATCTTGTGCTTACGTTAACCTGTGGTCTTGCGATGTTAATCACTTAATTATTTTACGTAGACAAATGTATCCTAGAAATTCTCTACATTAATTATTTTTTGATTTTGGAACTTTTTCTGTCAGTGTATTGTGCAGATACCTGTCAGAAATTACATCTACGTCTACATCCATACTCCGCAAGCCACCTGACGGTGTTTGGCGGAGGGTACCTTGAGTACCCCTATCGGTTCTCCCTTCTATTCCAGTGTCGTATTGTTCGTGGAAAGAAGGAGTGTCGGTATGCCTATGTGTGGGCTCTAATCTCTCTGATTTTATCCTCATGGTCTCTTCGCGAGATACACGTAGGAGGGAGCTATATACTGCTTGACTCTTCGGTGAAGGTATGTTCTCGAAACTTCAACAAAAGGCCGTACCGAGCTACTGAGCGTCTCTCCTGCAGAGTCTTCCACTGGAGTTTATCTATCATCTCCGTAACGCTTTCGCGATTACTAAATGATCCTGTAACGAAGCGCGCTGCTCTCCGTTGGATCTTCTCTATCTCTTCTATCAACCCTGTCTGGTACGGATCCCACACTGCTGAGCAGTATTCAAGCAGCAGGCGAACAAGCGTACTGTAACCTACTTCCTTTGTTTTCGGATTGCATTTCCTTAGGATTCTTCCAATGAATCTCAGTCTGGCATCTGCTTTAGCGACGGATCAACTTTATATGATCATTCCATTTTAATAACCCCCCCCCCCTTTTCAAAAATATCTTCAGTTTGTAGCGCACATCTTTGTTATTTTGTCGTAAGTGTACCACAGTGTAGTACTATGCATTTTCACACAGCATTCTTCTATCGCACGTTACTGTATTTCGCTCTGTGGAATTCAGACGTGTAAGTTTTATAATGGAAGCCACCAAGCCTATATTCAGGAGAGTAGAAATTTAAAAATATAAAAAATACCTCACACTTAATACTGGGTGGGATTATTTGTGGTGGGGAGAATAAGAACTCTTCAGAAAACTTGCACTCTTTATTGCCTATTAGGTAATTACTTTCTCTTTTGTATGACATAAATACAGGAAACATAAAACCGTAAGAACAAGAGACAAACAAGACAGTACTCTTTTCTTCAGTTCTTAGGTCCCAGCATTTTTTCCCTCTAATCTTGCCACAGCTTTACACGGCGTGCTTTCCTTTGTGCGAAAAACTATTACCACTTGAAAGTTCGTCAAACGGTTTGCTGCAAGAAAAATCAAAATGTCGTTGCCTAATACTGAAAAAGTTGCAAAACACGATTAGCACCCAAGACTGGTGTGGTTTCTCGATTTGATTAAGTCTATTTTTTCACTGTCTGCTAGAGAAAACGAAATAGCTCCTTCTAATATTGCAGCAATTGTAACACACGCCAAAAAAGCGAGACTGTTTTGGCACAAATGTCCATGTTTACGTATCCCATTTACATAAATAAAACGACAGAATATAATTCACGAAGTACCAATATCAAATTCCTATTAAGCCTACTACAAACAAAAAGTTTTATGTTAGGAAGTAGTTTCACATTTCATTCATACGCTCCAGTTTATCAAGCACGAGATCGGAAAGTAGAAGTACGAAATTTCTATATAAATTTGAAATCGTCATATTCTTCCATATAATTTGTGTGATGTCCCCGTTTCTTCTCCTCCCTCGTTCTAACAAACAATCTTGCCATCACTAATTTTGTAACTATTCCTGCCATTGTCAAAACTTACTCTACCGTTAACTTCACTTACCCTGCAGGAACTTCCGGTTTAGTTATCCCGCGTTTGTTCTCCGGTTAGGCATTATTACGTGTTCGTATAATAAGTTTTCGCGCTATTCCGAGAATCTAACTTAAAAGTGGCTGCTAACCAGGGTCCGTATAAATGGCCATTAGCAGTGAAGGGTTCTTATTTCCACTCTCGTAATGTGAATCTATGGATTTCGCTAATAATTGCAACTATAGCTAGCAGAGCTAGCCGGAGTGGCCGAACGGTTCTAGGCGCTTCAGTCTGGAACCGCGCGACCGCTACGGTCGCAAGTTCAAATCCTGCCTCGGGCATGGATGTGTGTGATGTCCTTAGGTTAGTTAGGTTTAAGTAGTTCTACGTTCTAGGGGACTGATGACCTCAGCTGTTAAGTCCCGTAGTGCTCTGAGCCATTTGAACCATCACTAGCAGACCCAATCTACCACATAAACAAACGGGTTTATAAACGGGGTTATTCGGCTCATGTTGTATAGCCCCGTTCCCTTTTGTCTGCGGGAAAAGTTTTTCATTTCTAGATGCGATGGGGATACCTCTGGCAGAGACGTTACTTACACTATGCACGCATTTCAAAATCATGTGAATAATCTATAGGCCAACGCGCGCTGGATAGTAGGCGCTTCGTGAAACAAGATTTTTTCCTTAAAGAATATGTATTTGGCTCCCCCTTTAATTGCTGACCAGGGTCGAAATCCCGGTTTGCCCTCCCCCTGCATCCGGGCCTGCTGAGGGTCAAGGATGACTCGCCACAGAAAGAAATGTTTACCTTTGGCTGTAGGAAGCCGTGTCCGAGTGGTAAGCTATAGACTGTGACCGAAGGCGGATTTGTTGTTTGACCCACTTTAGGTAGTGCCCGAGCAACGGACTGTTATCTCATATTACAGAGCCCAACCGTGCCGCTTGTCTCTCGTCGGGAATTAATCGGACGGCGTGTTGAGAAAACACAGCGGCGCTAATGAAGCGTGTTTCCGGGCTGTTGGGACAACGGGCGCCTTTGAAGTACACTTAGTTAGGCGCGGGCCCGGTCAGCAGAGCCGCTGCCGACAATTTGTCCGCTTTTGAGAGGCGAGGCGGCGGCCCTCAGAAGGGGCGCTGACGCCGCAGCAGCAGCCGGCGGCGCTCGCCAATTTCCCGCGCTGATCAAATAAGGAAGGCGTGTCCGGCCGACGGCTGCCGGCTGCCCGCTCCCAGCGGCCGACTGCGTGCCCCCCAGTCCGAGCCCCCAATTATTACCGCGACGGCTCTCTCACAGTCCGTCCGCCCGCTTGGCTTCTTCCGTCGACGCCACCTTGTACCACAGACAGTTCAGGAACGTTGCAGACTCATTTTAATACTCAGCTTCCCTATAACTACACTACTGGCCATTAAAATTGCTACACCATGAAGAAATGCAGACGATAAACGGGTATTCATTGGACGGATATATTATACTAGATCTGACATGTGATTACATTTTTACGCAATTTGGGTGCATAGATCCTGAGAAATCGGTACCCAGAACAACCACCTCTGGCCGTAATAACGGCCTTGATACGCCTCGGCATTGAGTCAAACAGAGCTTGGATGGCGTGTACAGGTACAGCTGTCCATGCAGCTTCAACACGATACCACAGTTCATCAAGAGTAGTGACTGGCGTCTTGTGTCGAGCTAGTTGCTCGGCCACCATTGACCAGACGTTTTCAATTGGTGAGATATCTGGAGAATGTGCTGGCCAGGGCAGCAGTCGAACAATTTCTATATCCAGAAAGGCCCATACAGGACCTGCAACATGCGGTCGTGCATTATCCTGCTGAAATGTATGGTTTCGCAGGGATCGAATGAAGGGTAGAGCCACGGGTCGTAACACATCTGAAATGTAACGTCCACTGTTCAAAGTGCCGTCAATGCGAACAAGAGGTGACCGAGACGTGTAACCAATGGCACCCCATACCATCACGCCGGGTGATACGCCAGTATGGCGATGACGAATACAAGCTTCCAATGTGCGTTCACCGCGTTGTCACCAAACGCGGATGAGACCATCATGATGCTGTAAACAGAGCCTGGATTCATCCGAAAAACTGACGTTTTGCCATTCGTGCACCCAGGTTCGTCGTTGAGCACACCATCGCAGGCGCTCCTGTCTGTGATGCAGCGTCAAGAGTAACCGCAGCCATGGTCTCAGAGCTGATAGTCCATGCTGCCACAAATGTCGTCGAACTGTTCGTGCAGATTGTTGATGTCTTGCAAACGTCCCCATCTGTTGACTCAGGGATCTAGAGGTGGCTGCACGATCCGTTACAGCCATGCGGATAAGGTGCCTGTCATCTCGACTGCTAGTGATACGAGGCCGTTGGGATCCAGCACGGCGTTCCGTATTACCCTCCTGAACCCACCGATTCCATATTCTGCTAACAATCATTGGATCTCGACCAACGCGAGCAGCAATGTCGCGATACGATAAACAGCAATTGCGATAGGCTACAACCCGACCGTTATTAAAGTCGGATACATGATGGTACGCATTTCTCCTCCTTACACGAGGCATCACAACAACGTTTCATCAGGCAACGCGGTCAACTGCTGTTTGCCTATGAGAAATCGGTCGGAAACTTTCCTCATGTCAGCACGTTGTAGGTGGCGCCACAGGCGCCAACCTTGTGTGAATGATCTGAGAAGCTAATCATTTGCATATCACAGCATATTCTTCCTGTCGGTTAAATTTCACGTCAGTAGTTCGCCATCTTCCTGGTGTAGCAATTTTAATGGCCAGTAGTGTACGTGTTCATGTACATGCTTATCCAGCGATTCACCCTTGGCAGAGGTTTCATACAGAGTGTTGCAGAAGTGGTGGTCAATACTTCAAGGATGGTCAATAATTCATGGAAAGTACAGACAAAGAGCAACTCAAACGCTCCAATAAACTTGAGTCCACGGATCAACCGTTGTCGAAATACAACACATTTTCTTTTGCGGTTCATCAGTGTCTGGGAACACATGGCATCTCTAAACGTTAAAGTAGGTGATTGAAATGGTGCCCATGCGTCTGAATGCAACACTGAACTCGTCTCTGAAATGAGTTGCGAATCCTCTCAGGCACTCCGGAGCAATTCTGTTAATGCTGGAAGGCTGCTTCAATCCGCAAGCGTAATTCCTCAAAAGAGTTTACCTCAGTTGCGTTGACCGGCTCTTGACATGACCCCACACACAGAAACCCACGGGATTTAAATATGCAGAGACCTCGGAGGCCATGGCACAGTCCCGCCCGTCCCCCCCCCCCCTCCCCTACCTTCCCAGTGTTGACCATACGTCCGAGTTAGAAGTCGTTGCACTCGTAAATGAAAATGAAAATGTACTGGAGCACCGTCATGCACGAACCACATGTTCAAGGGTTATTTCAGTGGGACATCATCATGTATATCTGGAGGTACAGTCCGCAGAAATCGCATGTACTGCTGTCCGGTTAGTCTTTGTGGCAGCAAGTGTGCTCCAATTATGAGGTCTCGGAGCAATCCTGCCCAGACGTTCAACAAATAACTCTGCTGTTACATTAGGATTGACATCGGCCGTTTGGTGAAGCTTAAAAAGGCTATTAGATGAACTACGTGTTTGTTCAGTAAACCCTTTCCTACCGACGTTGATATACTTCGACACAGGATTGAGAACACGATTAGTCATTAACAGACAACCGACAGCTGCATAGCATTGTGGCAGAGAAATGCGGTTCGTTGGAAAGGAAAAATCATTCCTATAACGGCATTTGAACGTTTTGAGGAGAGAGGGAATAAATCCCATCTATGTACGGTTATAAGAGTTCCATGTAGTTCTTGTCTACAAATGAAAGTGCTAAGACGAAATTTCTGTTTCTAAATTGTAGTTTTACTGCCTGTTGGTTTTAAGAATTCAGCAGCCTATGATCCCTGGATATTTCTTTGATGTTGTATTCGAGGAGAGAAATCTTCGATAATAATATATTGCTGCACAATCTGCTGAAGAATAGGTGCCGACCGCGGTGGCCGAGCGGATCTAGACGCTTCAGTCCGGAATCACGCTGCTGCTACGGTCGCAGGTTCGAATCTTGCCTCGGGCCTAGATGTATGTGATGTTCTTAGGTTAATTAGGTTTAAGTAGTTATAAGTTTAGAGGACTGATGACCTCAGATGTTAAGTCCCATAGTACTTAGAGCCAACCATTTGAAGAATAGGTTTCCTCCTTCGGTCTTAGATTCGAAAATCAGTTGGAATACGAGAAAAAGCCGTGTTGGCCGGACAACGAGACGAAATTCAAGTGCAGAAAAAACACAAGGAAGTCGTTTCCCTGTAAGTCATTTCACAGGAGCCTGAATGAATATTTGGTTTTCGATAAGTCGCATACTATGTAAAAACTTTTGATGACATTAACAGATCAAAGCCATTGAAATATGGATAGTAATGTAGAAGATAAATTTATGCTCATTAATCACCTCTGGGCGAAGGGATAGCCACTGTAAACGTTGGAGCAAAAATCTGCTACATCTTCACTTTATCGTTAACTGCTCGCGTTCCTACATAAGAACAGTGAGAAAAGTATATTGCTCACATTTAAACCTGCAGTTCACAGTCCTTAGCCGTAACAGATCTTTCGCCGATAGTGCGCGGAAAACCGCAAATGTGTCCCCTGACATTTGAGTAGCCAACATGAATTCGCTGCTCATTTCATTGCGGTGGTCACAGCTACGCAGGACACATACAAAACCGTAACACAGTGTACAGTCCTGCCCCGAGGTCGTGCTCCTTGTTCCACTATTTTGAAGCGATCGAAGTAGTTAATTGGCACAGGCAGATCACGTATTGGATACATTACAATTGACACCCATGTATCTCAGAGAAAATTTGCCCCTGGTGTTTGTCTGTGCTCTGTGTATTGTAGCAAACGAGCGTAGTTGACGTTCACGTTTCTGTGTTTGGGAATAGCTTAATATTCCAGATTCAGGATGACAAACAAAGGACAATGTGGTCTTACTGTACCAATGAACGAGTCGACATCTCTTGAGTGCTGCTCATACTCGATACTACAGTGCGATACCTTTTTCGTCGAAACAGCCGAGTTGAATGTGGAATGCATAATCCGCACTGAGCCATTAAAATCAAACCGTTATATATGTCCTGAGTAACGAGTGAATAGAAAAATCACATATTGCACGTAATCTGTTAATTAAGAGTTTTGTTCGCATTTCTTATTAAAAATTGACCCTTCCAAAAATAACAGCCGTGGAATAATAAATAGGGGCAGTCGAAAGCCGTTGTCAGGTCAGAATATTACAATGATTAAATTATAGGTTGTTTTACTTGTCTGGTACAACATGTAACTCATTTCCCCAAGAGGATCGTTGTTTACGGACTGGACATGCGCTAGAGAGCACCTGAATCTTCAGGTGTAGAATTTTGGAACACGTATTGTGTTCGAGTATAATGACTTTTCTGGAGACTAGAAATCTACTCTGTAGGAATCAGCATGGGTTTCGAAAAAGACGGTCATGTGAAACCCAGCTCGCGCTATTCGTCCACGAGACTCAGAGGGCCATAGACACGGGTTCACAGGTAGATGCCGTGTTTCTTGACTTCCGCAAGGCGTTCGATACAGTTCCCCACAGTCGTTTAATGAACAAATTAAGAGCATATGGACTATCAGACCAATTGTGTGATTGGATTGAGGAGTTCCTAGATAACAGGACGCAGCATGTCATTCTCAGTGGAGAGAAGTCTTCCGAAGTAAGAGTGATTTCAGGTGTGCCGCAGGGGAGTGTCATAGGACCGTTGCTATTCACAATATACATAAATGACCTGGTGGATGACATCGGAAGTTCACTGAGGCTTTTTGCAGATGATGCTGTGGTGTATCGAGAGGTTGTAACAATGGAAAATTGTACTGAAATGCAGGAGGATCTGCAGCGAATTGACGCATGGTGCAGGGAATGGCAATGGAATCTCAATGTAGACAAGTGTAATGTGCTGCGAATACACAGAAAGATAGATCCTTTATCATTTAGCTACAAAATAGCGGGTCAGCAACTGGAAGCAGTTAATACCATAAATTATCTGGGAGTACGCATTAAGAGTGATTTAAAATGGAATGATCATATAATGTTGATCGTCGGTAAAGCAGATGCCAGACTAGATTCATTGGAAGAATCCTAAGGAAATGCAATCCGAAAACAAAGGAAGTAGGTTACAGTACGCTTGTTCGCCCACTGCTTGAATACTGCTCAGCAGTGTGGGATCCGTACCAGATAGGGTTGATCGGGGATATAGAGAGGATCCAACGGAGGGCGGCGCGCTTCGTTACGGGATCGTTTGGTAATCGCGAAAGCGTTACGGAGATGATAGATAAACTCCAGTGGAAGACTCTGCAGGAGAGACGCTCAGTAGCTCGGTACGGGCTTTTGTCAAAGTTTCGAGAACATACCTTCACCGAAGTCAAGCAGTATATTGCTCCCTCCTACGTATATCTCGCGGAGAGCATGAGGATAAAATCAGAGAGATTAGAGCCCACACAGAGGCATACCGACAATCCTTCTTTCCACGAACAATACGAGAGTGGAATAGAAGAGAGAATCGATAGAGGTACTCAAGGTACCCTCCGCCACACACCGTCAGGTGGCTTGCGGAGTATGGATGTAGATGTAGATGTAGAGGATGCTTCTGCATCGTAACGACTTCCGCACTCACCTCTACAGGATAATTTTCAGAGACTCCCCACTTACTTTGTACCACTCAACATCAGAAGTGGTTTAAATCTTCTGTTCTTTTCTACTTGTGCAAGAGACTACGAAACCTGAATTTCTAATTACCCATTATTATCACCACTGTTCTAGCATAAAAAAACACAGCTTGCAGAATCACTATAGGCTTTTTAAGAGAATATACTTCTAGTTGTTGACCCTAAATAACGAAAAGTGTGAGGTCATCCACATGAGTGCGAAAAGGAACCCGTTAAACTTCGGCTACACGATAAATCAGTCTAATCTAAAAGCCGTAAATTCAACTAAATACCTAGGTATTACAATTACGAACAACTTAAATTGGAAAGAGCACACAGAAAATGTTTTGGGGAAAGCTGACCAAAGACTACGTTTTATTGGCAGGACACTTAGAAAATGTAAGAGACCTACTAAGGAGACTGCCTACACTACGCCTGTCCGTCCTCTTTTAGAATACTGCTGCGCGGTGTGGGATCCTTACCAGGTAGGACTGACGGAGTACATCGAAAAAGTTCAAAGAAAGGCAGCACGTTTTGTATTATCGCGAAATATGGGAGAGAGTGTCACAGAAATGATACGGGATTTGGGCTGGAAATCATTAAAAGAAAGGCGTTTTTCGTTGCGACGGAATCTTATCACGAAATTCCAATCATCAACTTTCTCCTCCGAATGCGAAAATATTTTGTTGACACCGACTTACATAGGGCGGAACGATCACCACGATAAAATAAGGAAAATCATAGCTTGTACGGAAATATATAGGTGTTCATTCTTTCCGCGCGCTATACGAGATTGGAATAAAAGAGAATTGTGAAGGTGGTTCGATGCACCCTCTGCCAGGTTCTTACATGTGATTTGCAGAGTATCCATGTAGATGCACGGAGAGTTTCTCCGCCATCCCATTGTCTGTCAGTAGATAATGCTACTTCTACATATTGCTAAACCTTTACGTTACTTAATAATGTAGCAATTTCACTTCAAAACTATTTGGTGTATTTGTAATTTCTTTATCTTTTTACCTTCGGAATCTAAAAGAATTGTATATTTTTGAGTGATTGACAAGTTATGCTCATCTCTTATCAGCCATTGTGTACTCTGCATGTTTTTACATGACTTTCTTTTCTTCGTCTGTACGTGAGCATGCTTGCTACATGGTATAGCACCAAACACTAACAAATAGTAGCCTGTGTTTTGATTTACAATTCTTAATGTATAATATATACACATCAGTACTAACAAAAAAAACCTCTGCTGAGATTTGCAGTGCTACCGATAATTCCTATATGAGAATATGTATAGTTTTATGTCACTTTTTATTATGCTAACGTTAGACCATGTCTGGATGCACACGGTTTTGGTTTTCATTACTCTATCATCAAATAGAACGGGGACGGCGGCGAACAATGTGATCATCAAGAAGTACTTCGGCCTCATTATGCCGCTGCTACGCAATATTGTGAGATATGTAAACAGAATGGGAGATAAAACTTATTCACTATTGATGTTGAACAGACACCTGCAGTTGACAGTAAATCTGTGTGAAACTACGTGTATGGCATAACGCATTTCAAATTAAATGAGACTACATAGAGTCAGTTTTGCGAAAGTGTTTGTGATCCTGCCTTTTAATTCTCGAAATATATGTGCCAAAATCCGGGAGAGGAAGAGTTACGCGGCATATGATGCGAGAACTGTGTTTAATTCAGGCGTGGAGATTAGCGTTCATATCAATTCTAAATGGAAGTGAGCATGTAGAGGTATTAAGCAATTATTGGAAACTTGACAAGTTAATTTTACGCGTGCATTCCACTTTGTCAATACGGGCCGTGAAACATGCAGCACCCGGAAACGAGCCCTCTGCCGGCCAGTACTTCAGCTTTAGAAAGTATTTGCTTTCCATTGGTCGTCTCATTAGAGATCGATCATAAAAAATAGGTAAGCAGCTGCTAGCAACTAAGAAACGCTTCGCTTCGTACTTATACATGCTAGGAACTTTCAAAAAATAGAGAAAAGAAAATTTCGAATTTAACACTACTCGACAGTGAGCTGAAGGAGGTAGTTGGGGTTCAGAGATAAATGTAAATGCGATGAAACACTGCATAGTCTCTGTTACTGTCAAACTTGCTTTTTGGTCAATGTCTTTTTTTTCTGTTGTAGATCCCTCATCTCTCAAACACCTTTCCATTTTAAAGCAAAATAATCCAGAGGTTCACGTGAAGATCACACCACGGATACTGTTTTTAAACAAGTGCAAAGAAAACTTCCACAGGTGTCCACGCTTTTTTTAATTATTGCGAGCGTGCAGTAATTTTCGAGACTTGTGCAGACATTTTTTTGTAGTTATTTTCGTCCACTGCCGCCAAAGCTATCTCTATGAGCTGTGAATTCGTGTGCTGCAGGAATCGGAAATAGTTACAAGGAAGCCCTCCGTAAAATACCTCAACTGCTGTATGCCACTTTTATACACCTCATCCTCAACTTCCACAGCGAATAATGATCTGTACCATGAAGGTATTTGATGATGCCGTTAAGACAGCGATTCCGTGTACGATGATAAGCTCCCATTCTTGGGTGTTTTAATTGAAAGGAAGGCAGGAAGATAACGCACACAGACTGGTACTTGAAGGCAAAGATTGAAAAACTCCGCTAACAAACGGCAGGTATGTTTTATGGAAACAAACAGAAATTTAGAATATTTATCTTGAAGTCTAAGGCCTCACTTGCGTCCGTGTTTGGTTACAAAGAAATGTGTTTTTGGGCAGGTTTCACTCTGAGCAAGCACAATTGTTTCTAGGTACAAAAGGAAAAACGTGTGCTTAAGGCGGAACTTGTCCGGAAACAAATTTATTATAAATTTAGAAAATATAGAAAATGTAGATTTTTCGAATTGTCAGCTGAAGAAAATAAACGTAACTAAAAAACCACTGGCCTTGTAGTTCTGCAACAGAAGACTTCTACGAACTTCAATACGAAAAAAAGTAAAATTGATTGCCAGTATTCGATTTAAAGTAGCAAGTGTTTTCGAGGTACTTATTCGTTCCTTATTCATAAAAAATCATCGTTCAACTGTGCATGGCAGCAGCAAACGTTTGCATCTCCTTACAATAAACGCATTTTATGTTATCGAAATTTTAGCTAAGTGTCACGAACCAGCGAGCATGACAATAAAATACAAATTGCGTTCGCAGTGATGATAGAAGCATTCAGGGATAAAGGAGAAGAGGAAATGTACCTACAGATGACCGCGTACAGTAAAAAATATGTACTCGTGACTTTACAATGTGCGTTTTAATTCATAGTTTCATACGCATTGCTTATAACATGTTTTAAAAATGGTTGTCCTGTTCAGTGATGCACACTTTAGCTCGGTTTTGCATGTCTGAAGTCACATTGTGGAACATGTTCACAATGATGTTAATCTCCAGTGTTGTGTAAATCCTTTAGTTTCGTTCGTGTGCTGGGCCTTCTGTTAAAGACCCTTCCTTTGAAGTATTCCAGTTAGAGAACAAAGTAGTTTTTGAATGGGATGAGTGCAAACAGGTATTTTGTTTCGTATTCAAACTTTGACCGTGCAGTGGAACCGCATTTACGTTTAATGCACATTATCAGTAATCATGAGTGCTCAATTCTTAGGTGACGAGGGTTTCACATTTTTCGCTCTACGTATCATTCGTTGTGTTTCAGTTTCGAAAGTGTACGTTTTTGCTCTCAGTACTAGTACGAATTATGCAATAATGTCCCCTGATAATTCATCTTTCATTCTTGTTACTCACTCATGGGATGTTGTAAATGTTATTCTCGTGATGACCCGAGAATCAAACCACCTATGCACATCACTGCTATTAATGTCACAGATGTTTCAGGTAGTTACATGAGATATCTGGGCCTGTGTAGTGCATTCTAACTTTTTGAATTTTTTCTACGTGTGCCAGTAACAGAAATATCCAAGAAGCGTCTGAGAAATATCTATAATAGCCACTCTTAGAGCTATGAGACTGTCGAAAACAATGTTCAGTCTACCTAGTTCAGTAGCAGCCAAACAGTCCCTAAACACAAAACCTGAAATTAGACCCGCAGTTTTCTCTAAAGTTTTGTAAGTATGCCGGACACATCCCAAATGCTGTCGTTTCTTTGGGAGATCTTTTTTTACAAGTAACTGCAGCGTATAAACCACGGTAATTATTCAAAGATTTACTATACAAGAACTAAAGACCACGATTTTTTGTGTACTAAACTGAGAATGAAAAATAAAAAATATATTACTCTTCATAAACATTTCTTCTGACAGGCTTGCCGGCCGGAGTGGTGGCCGAGCGGTTCTAGGCGCTACAGTCTGGAACCGCGCGACCGCTACGGTCGCAGGTTCGAATCCTGCCTCGGGCATGGATGTGTGTGATGTCCTTAGGTTAGTTAGGTTTAAGTAGTTCTAAGTTCTAGGGGACTGATGACCTCACTTGTTAAGTCCCATAGTGCTCATAGCCATTTGAACCATTTTTTACAGGCTTGGAAAGGGCCTGTTTTGCTTGGTTGTGACGTAGATTCGAAAACTTGATATTGCCCTTGCATACACTAGCAGCATACGTAAATTTCCTGAAACAGCAGTGAATCGTTTTGAATCGAAACACTTGAACCGCTTATCGTGCTTTGTTCATATGCAATTCAGATTCAGTTAAATCATCTCTCCATTTAGAGTAGCAATATATCTAACAAGTCCCCTACTGCGGAAATTTGATTAAGGTATTCATAACGTGCCGCTTGGTGAAAGTAGCATTTGCAGATTGTTGATCTTCCTTTCTCTGTTACATTAATTGTTCTTGCTTGACGTAGGAAGATGTCATTATGTTTAACTGTACTGTTATGGTCATTTTTAAAAGATAATTTGTGAAGTAATCATCCCAAAATTTTGTCAGTTTATCACGTCTGTAAATTTTTGTCTCTTTCCCCAAATTTAATTAAGCACCTGGGTCATTCTCATGTGGCAGCGTTCCTTGAAACATCACTGGTTTACTAGTTCCGCAATATACTTAACGAGCAGTTAAAAAAAATGCTTTTAACTGTGCTTCACACCACCTGGTGTGCAATTTGGGACACCGATCTCTGTACTTGGAAGCGCATAGGAACAATCATTTATTCATGACGGCGTCACATCGTCAACAATGTGAGCCGCATTCGCGTGCTTTGTATTATGCAAGAATCGATGAGACAGCAAATACGCCACCTAAACACGCGTTCGCCATGACGGAACAACGTTGGCAAGCCATGTTTGCTCCCTCGCGGGCCAACAGAGTTGTGTGGCGTTTGCAGAATGCTCTCGTTTTGGTCCGGTGGAGGACAACTGATGCGTCTGCCGCCAGCTCCAATTGTGTGCTTGGCGTTTTTATGCCGCGCTGATCCGCGGTGTTTGCTAAATCGTTTGATGTTAGCATTGCTGCTTCTGTCGTACGGGATTGTTTCGCACGCTAGCCTACAACTGCCGAGAGGCTACTGTCTCATTTTACACTTAACCCACGAAGTACACACGGCGCCTTTCTGTCGATTGGCTCCACTTATGTCAGAACACTTCAGCGGACTTTCTGAAGTAAATATTTTTTTGGGGACTTACAAATATAAATCTTTCAATACACTTCCTAATAAATCGCCACCCCACTCTTCGTCGTACCCTGAGACGTTTCTGCACGCAATTCAGAACGGAGGAACCATTTTTACTTCTGGAGATATTTCGGAGGCACATGTCATCGTCATTTATTTTACGCTGAGGGGACAAAAGTCATGGGGTAGCGGTATGTCTTTATGGCGGTAGTATAGCGCGGAGAGGAACCCACATGCCTTGCTCATACTGTGGCATCAAGCAGTCAGGCCTGCAAGATGAGTGGTCTGCCAAGCGAGTGGATTCATTTTTTATTTATCAAGTAACATGAACTCTCGTACTCACAATTAAGTTACAAATTACCCTCCTGTATGAATATTACGCAACGGAAACGCACATCTGACTATCAGTAATTTACAGAACTCTGATCACTACGCACTGGCAATACCACATTTTCTTTCTTATTTAACGGCTTTGATCAACACGTGGCCATCGCACTGAATATGAATGGCGCACACATTATAAATTCTGGATATCATGACAACATACAATTCGAAGGAAAAGGCCACCAATCTTTTTCTTTTCACTATCTTATTTATTCCGATAAATTCTATAACATAAACACACAAATTCCATAAGCTACAACAATAGCACATTAGAAATTCCGCCCAGTGGGCATGGCTTTACATTGGTGATTCTCTATCTTATGGTCTCGTAATTATTTAATGCTACAGTGCACTTTCTGGATAGGATGGTGGATCTTTTTCTATCTCACACTTCGACTCTCACAACCATCATCACGAAACTTTCCTCCAGACCGAGCGGTACAAAAGGAACATGCATAACCCACTACCTCTGAAACTACCTTGCTACTCTCCCATCCAAACCACACATACTTAAATTACATGACATACACCACACTGCAACATGGAATACGACATAAGGAATAGTCACAACATTATAATCACATCACTTTCAGCTTTCCCACTTCAATTAGTATTCATCCCAGTTCCACACGACACTGCCCCACTTCGTAACTTTTCTTTCCTACTACGAACTCTGGACGTTATATGCACGTCTTCCTGTGCAATGCAAGCCAAGTGGCGTTGCTGGATAGACGGCTGACTCACCTTGCTTCTCTCTCAGAGTATTATAGTTTGAATCAAGCGTCACACGGAAACAACACGCAAAGTAATATTAAGAACATATTCATCACACACGCGAGTCCTCAACTGATACCATGGACGAGTACTTCTCTTTATCCTTTGTCTCATACACAGATTGAGACTCACACAGTACTCACCACGTGGAAGTACTCGTCTCTAATTTCAAGTCCTGCACACGCCATTTCTTAAATATTTCCAACTTATAGTACACACGCTAGTAATTCAGCTTAACTTAAGCACTCGGAAGTATTTCAACTTATTGCTACACGTGGTTTCATTGTGACCGTTGGTCACTTCCGAAGATTACTACGATCCCATTAATATTACCTGCCTGACATTTAATTCTCCCCACAAAAGTTCCTGAAATAGAGAAATTATTATTTCAAACTACTCTTAAATATTCCACATGCATACCATGTCTCCACTCTTTCGTCATTACGGAACACAACTAAAACAGGCGTTAACAGCACAAGATCCAGCGGCAGAGTGCTGAAACATGGCCGTTCTTGAGGTCATCTCGCACCTCTGTCGAGGTGGGGGAAGACCATGCTACCGTATTGGTCAGCCACATTTCAGGCGCTCAAAGCTCCGGTAAGTTTCATCTCTTTTGTTCCACCAAAGGTGGCCAAAAGATCGTCTCAAAGATGATCATATATTCACATTCACTATCTGCGGTTAGCAGACGACCATACATCCATTCATTTCAGAGATCTCACCAAACTGGATGTAGGGATTTATTTTGTGGGAGTGCAGATGTGATCAATTAAATAAATAAACTGTCATTCTTTCCCACACTGGTATCCGGCTTCGCTGTATTAATTGAAATTGAGTTATTTTTACAAAAAATATGTTGTACTGACAAGAATAACGAAGAATGTTGTACCTATTTTCAATGTCGGGCAGTACTGTACCCTTCCACCGTATACAAGGTATGAAAGGGCAATGCCTTGGCGGAGCTGCATTTATGCTCATTTGTTCCATGTGGGAAAGTTTCCGACGTGTTTACGGCCACACGGAGGAAATTAACAGACTTTGAACGCGGAAAGTTAGTTGGAGCTAAGCGCACGGGACACCCCTTTTCGGAAATCGTTAGGTGATTCAATGTTCCGACGTGCACAGTGTCAAGAGTGTGCCGAGAATACCGAACTCCAGGCATTACCTCTCACCACGGACAGTGCAGTGGCCGGTGGCCTTCACTTAACGACCGAGGGCAGCGGCGTTTTCGAAGGCTTGTAAGCGCTAACAGACAAGCAGCAATGTGCGAAATAATCGATGTGGAACGTACGATGAACGTGTCCGTTAGTACAGTGCTGCGAAATCTGGCGTTAATGGGCTATAGTAGCAGACGACCGACGCTTTTGCTAAAAGGACGACATCGTCTACAGCGCTTCTGCTGGGATTGTGACTTCAGCTGGCAAGAGCTGATGGTAGGGTTCGAGTGTGGTGCAGACTCCACGAAGCCATAGACCCAACTTGTCGACAAGACACTGTGCAAGTTGGTAGTGGCTCCAAAATGCAAAATGGTGTGGGCTATGTTTAAATGGAATGGACTGACTCTTCTGATGCAAATGAACCGATCACTGGATGTGGTTATATTCGACTACTTGGGAACCATTTTCAGCCATTCATGTACTTCATGTTCCCAAAAGACGATGAAATTTTTATGGATGACAATGCGGCAAGTCACCAGAACATTCCGGACAGTTCGAGTGAATGATTTGGCCATACAGATCTCCCGGCATGAATCCCATCGAACATTTGTGGGGGTAATAGAGAGGTCAATCCGTGCACAAAATCCTGCACTGGCAACAATGCTATAGAGGCAGCGTGGATCGTTATTTCTGAAGGGGACTTCAACGACGTGTTGAGTCCAGGCACCATCGATTTGCTGCACTACGTCGGTCAGGAGCAGGGTCGACACGATATTAGGAGGTATCTCTTGACTTTCGTCACCTTAGGCCGACCGCAGTGGCCGGGCGGTTCTAGGCGCTGCAGTCTGGAACCGCGAGACCGCTACGGTAGCAGGTTCGAATCCTGCCTCGGGCATGGTTGTGTGTGATGTCCTTAGGTTAGTTAGGTTTAACTAGTTCTAAGTTCTAGGGGACTAATGACCTCAGAAGTTGAGTCCCATAGTGCTCAGAGCCATTTCGTCACCTTAGTGTGGAAGGCCTATGTCGAATGGACAGGCTTATTTCTGTCGTTAATTCAGTACTCTCACTGCCATGTTTTTACACGATGATTATTTTTTAACCTTTAAGAGCAGTCACCACCTCCCTCCTCCTTTTCTAAAACGAGGTGAAACAGTAAAAGTGATTCCACTTCAGCATCATCAGTTTTTATTTCAAATAGCTGAGATATTTCTCCCATGAATTTCACTTTGTTAGAGTTTCACCAGTTTTGCGTCCTAATTTTGCTTTACCACCTTATTCGCTAATGATTTTATCTATTATTTCTCTGTCTATAGAGTGGAATCTTTGTATAAAAATCAGTAAGTGATGCTATTACAACTGGTGCGGCAGTGAAACGGACAATTTGGCAACGCGTGAAACAGCACGTTACATTAGGAATCCGAAAACATAACTGGTGTCTTCTGGACATCTCACCTGTAGCATTGACCATGATATCAGTGTTCAGTCGAGATAGCGTCGTACACAGGTCAACAACGCGCTGTTTCCCTGAAGGCGTTTTACTAAAACAGCGACTGCCACGTGGCAGCGCAGCGTGTATTTCGCGTTCATTGCAGTCTCGCACGTCATGCTTCGGTCCCCTCGACACCAAACTGTGGGTACTGATTGTGAGGAAACGGGTGATACGATGCTAAAGAGGGGTGGAAGTGCAAAATACGAGTGCACACCAGAGAATGTTGCAAGAGTGGAAAACTGCTTCATCCGGGGCACCAAGAGTTCTGCACTCAAGCATGCGCTGCAGCTTGACGTATTGGATCGCATTGTACGTCCAGTATTGCACAAGGAAGTGCAAAACCATCCACACAAAATTCAGATTGTGCAAAAACTGAATGCTGACGATCTCCTAAAGAGACTACTCTTTTGCCTGTAATTGTTGGAACTCGGCACGACAACCCAGGCCTATGCGACATTCTGTCATGTGCTATGATGCTAGTTTTTGTGTGTCAGATTTTGTTCGCAAGCAAACTTTAGATAGTGGTCACGTGAATATTCTAATATGTTTCCAGTGCTCTCGGGTGTTCAGCCGGATGCGATCGTTGAAGTTGCACGATGTTTCGGCGAATAATCTTTCCGCCATCATCAGGTGGTTCTGACCGTCGGCGGCGCAGGGAATCGAAGCCCGACTGACGGACATAAATAACACCGACAATCAACAGACAGACCTTTCCATCAGAACCACCTGATGATGACGGAAAGGTTATTCGCCGAAATATCGTGCAACTTCAACGATCGCATCCGGCTGGACACCCGAGAGCCCTGGAAATATAACATACATCAGGAAAGCCTCCTATCACATATTCTGATATGCTTTATGAAGCGCCAGTTCACAATCTGAAAGTGGTAGTGTGGTGCGACGTATCGCCATTGGGAATCATGGGGCCTTGTTTTTGTGAAAACGATCGAGGCAGTGTTGTCGCTGTAAATATAGAGCGTCAAGTTCACATGCTGAACCATTTCATAGTGCGACAGCTTACTTATCTTCCTGTAACTGCAGACACGTTCTTCCAGCAAGACAGGGCCACATACCGTACTTCGTGGCATTCCATTAACACGCTACAGAACATCTTTCCCGGTCATCTCCAACAACGGGGACATTTCCTTGCCTCCAAGATCCCCTCACCTTTTAGCGTGTGATGGTCTTTGAGGTGATTTTAAATCTAACATCTTCCGATGTGTCTCACCATACACCACCCAGGAACTGAAAGATAAAATTCGGGAGGAAGTTTATCGAATTACAGTGCCAGTACTACAAGATTGATGTCTAACTTTCTTAAAAGACTTGCAACGCGTGTGAAAAAAATGGCGGTCACCAACGCGATGTAAGTTTCAAGTGATGGGCATTTTAAATTGGAAGCATCGTTGATTGATGTTTTGTGGCTTCCTGCTTTATTTCTTTTACACCACTTTGAATAAATTTGTATCGCTTGTGAAGGCTTCAAAATCTCCCGTTTCGCTACCGTACCTCTTAGTTAACATCCTGTGGTGAATTATAGATTTGAATTTTAAAATTTTTTGCTTATAATATCTTACCTTTGTTTGTCTAAAATTTCTTCAACGCTGTTCAAGAGAATTTATGATACTGTTTAGTACGCTATGTCGGGAGTGATACCCCTGTGTAATCCTCGAAATTTTGTCACTTCTTTTATGCAGTGGATAGATTATTCATATTTTGCACTCCTCTGTTATTCTTTCCGTGTTTCAAATGTTCTCTGAAAGCAAGTGCAGATCTTTTTACTTTGTCTTAGGCCGTTCAATAATTCTCCTCCATTTTACTTGCACTAAAAGTCGTAGTGAGGATCAGTTGGATAATTGTACCGGAAGTATTATGGCGCCTTTGCGTGCCTTGAGGCAGCATTCGTAATCGAAGGCAGAGGGGAGCAAACAGGCCGAGGCGTTCCCAATTCAGTGTTATGTTCACAAAGGACAATGTGGTCTTACTGTACCAATGAACGAGTCGACATCTCTTGAGTGCTGCTCATACTCGATACTACAGTGCGATACCTTTTTCGTCGAAACAGCCGAGTTGAATGTGGAATGCATAATCCGCACTGAGCCATTAAAATCAAACCGTTATATATGTCCTGAGTAACGAGTGAATAGAAAAATCACATATTGCACGTAATCTGTTAATTAAGAGTTTTGTTCGCATTTCTTATTAAAAATTGACCCTTCCAAAAATAACAGCCGTGGAATAATAAATAGGGGCAGTCGAAAGCCGTTGTCAGGTCAGAATATTACAATGATTAAATTATAGGTTGTTTTACTTGTCTGGTACAACATGTAACTCATTTCCCCAAGAGGATCGTTGTTTACGGACTGGACATGCGCTAGAGAGCACCTGAATCTTCAGGTGTAGAATTTTGGAACACGTATTGTGTTCGAGTATAATGACTTTTCTGGAGACTAGAAATCTACTCTGTAGGAATCAGCATGGGTTTCGAAAAAGACGGTCATGTGAAACCCAGCTCGCGCTATTCGTCCACGAGACTCAGAGGGCCATAGACACGGGTTCACAGGTAGATGCCGTGTTTCTTGACTTCCGCAAGGCGTTCGATACAGTTCCCCACAGTCGTTTAATGAACAAATTAAGAGCATATGGACTATCAGACCAATTGTGTGATTGGATTGAGGAGTTCCTAGATAACAGGACGCAGCATGTCATTCTCAGTGGAGAGAAGTCTTCCGAAGTAAGAGTGATTTCAGGTGTGCCGCAGGGGAGTGTCATAGGACCGTTGCTATTCACAATATACATAAATGACCTGGTGGATGACATCGGAAGTTCACTGAGGCTTTTTGCAGATGATGCTGTGGTGTATCGAGAGGTTGTAACAATGGAAAATTGTACTGAAATGCAGGAGGATCTGCAGCGAATTGACGCATGGTGCAGGGAATGGCAATGGAATCTCAATGTAGACAAGTGTAATGTGCTGCGAATACACAGAAAGATAGATCCTTTATCATTTAGCTACAAAATAGCGGGTCAGCAACTGGAAGCAGTTAATACCATAAATTATCTGGGAGTACGCATTAAGAGTGATTTAAAATGGAATGATCATATAATGTTGATCGTCGGTAAAGCAGATGCCAGACTAGATTCATTGGAAGAATCCTAAGGAAATGCAATCCGAAAACAAAGGAAGTAGGTTACAGTACGCTTGTTCGCCCACTGCTTGAATACTGCTCAGCAGTGTGGGATCCGTACCAGATAGGGTTGATCGGGGATATAGAGAGGATCCAACGGAGGGCGGCGCGCTTCGTTACGGGATCGTTTGGTAATCGCGAAAGCGTTACGGAGATGATAGATAAACTCCAGTGGAAGACTCTGCAGGAGAGACGCTCAGTAGCTCGGTACGGGCTTTTGTCAAAGTTTCGAGAACATACCTTCACCGAAGTCAAGCAGTATATTGCTCCCTCCTACGTATATCTCGCGGAGAGCATGAGGATAAAATCAGAGAGATTAGAGCCCACACAGAGGCATACCGACAATCCTTCTTTCCACGAACAATACGAGAGTGGAATAGAAGAGAGAATCGATAGAGGTACTCAAGGTACCCTCCGCCACACACCGTCAGGTGGCTTGCGGAGTATGGATGTAGATGTAGATGTAGAGGATGCTTCTGCATCGTAACGACTTCCGCACTCACCTCTACAGGATAATTTTCAGAGACTCCCCACTTACTTTGTACCACTCAACATCAGAAGTGGTTTAAATCTTCTGTTCTTTTCTACTTGTGCAAGAGACTACGAAACCTGAATTTCTAATTACCCATTATTATCACCACTGTTCTAGCATAAAAAAACACAGCTTGCAGAATCACTATAGGCTTTTTAAGAGAATATACTTCTAGTTGTTGACCCTAAATAACGAAAAGTGTGAGGTCATCCACATGAGTGCGAAAAGGAACCCGTTAAACTTCGGCTACACGATAAATCAGTCTAATCTAAAAGCCGTAAATTCAACTAAATACCTAGGTATTACAATTACGAACAACTTAAATTGGAAAGAGCACACAGAAAATGTTTTGGGGAAAGCTGACCAAAGACTACGTTTTATTGGCAGGACACTTAGAAAATGTAAGAGACCTACTAAGGAGACTGCCTACACTACGCCTGTCCGTCCTCTTTTAGAATACTGCTGCGCGGTGTGGGATCCTTACCAGGTAGGACTGACGGAGTACATCGAAAAAGTTCAAAGAAAGGCAGCACGTTTTGTATTATCGCGAAATATGGGAGAGAGTGTCACAGAAATGATACGGGATTTGGGCTGGAAATCATTAAAAGAAAGGCGTTTTTCGTTGCGACGGAATCTTATCACGAAATTCCAATCATCAACTTTCTCCTCCGAATGCGAAAATATTTTGTTGACACCGACTTACATAGGGCGGAACGATCACCACGATAAAATAAGGAAAATCATAGCTTGTACGGAAATATATAGGTGTTCATTCTTTCCGCGCGCTATACGAGATTGGAATAAAAGAGAATTGTGAAGGTGGTTCGATGCACCCTCTGCCAGGTTCTTACATGTGATTTGCAGAGTATCCATGTAGATGCACGGAGAGTTTCTCCGCCATCCCATTGTCTGTCAGTAGATAATGCTACTTCTACATATTGCTAAACCTTTACGTTACTTAATAATGTAGCAATTTCACTTCAAAACTATTTGGTGTATTTGTAATTTCTTTATCTTTTTACCTTCGGAATCTAAAAGAATTGTATATTTTTGAGTGATTGACAAGTTATGCTCATCTCTTATCAGCCATTGTGTACTCTGCATGTTTTTACATGACTTTCTTTTCTTCGTCTGTACGTGAGCATGCTTGCTACATGGTATAGCACCAAACACTAACAAATAGTAGCCTGTGTTTTGATTTACAATTCTTAATGTATAATATATACACATCAGTACTAACAAAAAAAACCTCTGCTGAGATTTGCAGTGCTACCGATAATTCCTATATGAGAATATGTATAGTTTTATGTCACTTTTTATTATGCTAACGTTAGACCATGTCTGGATGCACACGGTTTTGGTTTTCATTACTCTATCATCAAATAGAACGGGGACGGCGGCGAACAATGTGATCATCAAGAAGTACTTCGGCCTCATTATGCCGCTGCTACGCAATATTGTGAGATATGTAAACAGAATGGGAGATAAAACTTATTCACTATTGATGTTGAACAGACACCTGCAGTTGACAGTAAATCTGTGTGAAACTACGTGTATGGCATAACGCATTTCAAATTAAATGAGACTACATAGAGTCAGTTTTGCGAAAGTGTTTGTGATCCTGCCTTTTAATTCTCGAAATATATGTGCCAAAATCCGGGAGAGGAAGAGTTACGCGGCATATGATGCGAGAACTGTGTTTAATTCAGGCGTGGAGATTAGCGTTCATATCAATTCTAAATGGAAGTGAGCATGTAGAGGTATTAAGCAATTATTGGAAACTTGACAAGTTAATTTTACGCGTGCATTCCACTTTGTCAATACGGGCCGTGAAACATGCAGCACCCGGAAACGAGCCCTCTGCCGGCCAGTACTTCAGCTTTAGAAAGTATTTGCTTTCCATTGGTCGTCTCATTAGAGATCGATCATAAAAAATAGGTAAGCAGCTGCTAGCAACTAAGAAACGCTTCGCTTCGTACTTATACATGCTAGGAACTTTCAAAAAATAGAGAAAAGAAAATTTCGAATTTAACACTACTCGACAGTGAGCTGAAGGAGGTAGTTGGGGTTCAGAGATAAATGTAAATGCGATGAAACACTGCATAGTCTCTGTTACTGTCAAACTTGCTTTTTGGTCAATGTCTTTTTTTTCTGTTGTAGATCCCTCATCTCTCAAACACCTTTCCATTTTAAAGCAAAATAATCCAGAGGTTCACGTGAAGATCACACCACGGATACTGTTTTTAAACAAGTGCAAAGAAAACTTCCACAGGTGTCCACGCTTTTTTTAATTATTGCGAGCGTGCAGTAATTTTCGAGACTTGTGCAGACATTTTTTTGTAGTTATTTTCGTCCACTGCCGCCAAAGCTATCTCTATGAGCTGTGAATTCGTGTGCTGCAGGAATCGGAAATAGTTACAAGGAAGCCCTCCGTAAAATACCTCAACTGCTGTATGCCACTTTTATACACCTCATCCTCAACTTCCACAGCGAATAATGATCTGTACCATGAAGGTATTTGATGATGCCGTTAAGACAGCGATTCCGTGTACGATGATAAGCTCCCATTCTTGGGTGTTTTAATTGAAAGGAAGGCAGGAAGATAACGCACACAGACTGGTACTTGAAGGCAAAGATTGAAAAACTCCGCTAACAAACGGCAGGTATGTTTTATGGAAACAAACAGAAATTTAGAATATTTATCTTGAAGTCTAAGGCCTCACTTGCGTCCGTGTTTGGTTACAAAGAAATGTGTTTTTGGGCAGGTTTCACTCTGAGCAAGCACAATTGTTTCTAGGTACAAAAGGAAAAACGTGTGCTTAAGGCGGAACTTGTCCGGAAACAAATTTATTATAAATTTAGAAAATATAGAAAATGTAGATTTTTCGAATTGTCAGCTGAAGAAAATAAACGTAACTAAAAAACCACTGGCCTTGTAGTTCTGCAACAGAAGACTTCTACGAACTTCAATACGAAAAAAAGTAAAATTGATTGCCAGTATTCGATTTAAAGTAGCAAGTGTTTTCGAGGTACTTATTCGTTCCTTATTCATAAAAAATCATCGTTCAACTGTGCATGGCAGCAGCAAACGTTTGCATCTCCTTACAATAAACGCATTTTATGTTATCGAAATTTTAGCTAAGTGTCACGAACCAGCGAGCATGACAATAAAATACAAATTGCGTTCGCAGTGATGATAGAAGCATTCAGGGATAAAGGAGAAGAGGAAATGTACCTACAGATGACCGCGTACAGTAAAAAATATGTACTCGTGACTTTACAATGTGCGTTTTAATTCATAGTTTCATACGCATTGCTTATAACATGTTTTAAAAATGGTTGTCCTGTTCAGTGATGCACACTTTAGCTCGGTTTTGCATGTCTGAAGTCACATTGTGGAACATGTTCACAATGATGTTAATCTCCAGTGTTGTGTAAATCCTTTAGTTTCGTTCGTGTGCTGGGCCTTCTGTTAAAGACCCTTCCTTTGAAGTATTCCAGTTAGAGAACAAAGTAGTTTTTGAATGGGATGAGTGCAAACAGGTATTTTGTTTCGTATTCAAACTTTGACCGTGCAGTGGAACCGCATTTACGTTTAATGCACATTATCAGTAATCATGAGTGCTCAATTCTTAGGTGACGAGGGTTTCACATTTTTCGCTCTACGTATCATTCGTTGTGTTTCAGTTTCGAAAGTGTACGTTTTTGCTCTCAGTACTAGTACGAATTATGCAATAATGTCCCCTGATAATTCATCTTTCATTCTTGTTACTCACTCATGGGATGTTGTAAATGTTATTCTCGTGATGACCCGAGAATCAAACCACCTATGCACATCACTGCTATTAATGTCACAGATGTTTCAGGTAGTTACATGAGATATCTGGGCCTGTGTAGTGCATTCTAACTTTTTGAATTTTTTCTACGTGTGCCAGTAACAGAAATATCCAAGAAGCGTCTGAGAAATATCTATAATAGCCACTCTTAGAGCTATGAGACTGTCGAAAACAATGTTCAGTCTACCTAGTTCAGTAGCAGCCAAACAGTCCCTAAACACAAAACCTGAAATTAGACCCGCAGTTTTCTCTAAAGTTTTGTAAGTATGCCGGACACATCCCAAATGCTGTCGTTTCTTTGGGAGATCTTTTTTTACAAGTAACTGCAGCGTATAAACCACGGTAATTATTCAAAGATTTACTATACAAGAACTAAAGACCACGATTTTTTGTGTACTAAACTGAGAATGAAAAATAAAAAATATATTACTCTTCATAAACATTTCTTCTGACAGGCTTGCCGGCCGGAGTGGTGGCCGAGCGGTTCTAGGCGCTACAGTCTGGAACCGCGCGACCGCTACGGTCGCAGGTTCGAATCCTGCCTCGGGCATGGATGTGTGTGATGTCCTTAGGTTAGTTAGGTTTAAGTAGTTCTAAGTTCTAGGGGACTGATGACCTCACTTGTTAAGTCCCATAGTGCTCATAGCCATTTGAACCATTTTTTACAGGCTTGGAAAGGGCCTGTTTTGCTTGGTTGTGACGTAGATTCGAAAACTTGATATTGCCCTTGCATACACTAGCAGCATACGTAAATTTCCTGAAACAGCAGTGAATCGTTTTGAATCGAAACACTTGAACCGCTTATCGTGCTTTGTTCATATGCAATTCAGATTCAGTTAAATCATCTCTCCATTTAGAGTAGCAATATATCTAACAAGTCCCCTACTGCGGAAATTTGATTAAGGTATTCATAACGTGCCGCTTGGTGAAAGTAGCATTTGCAGATTGTTGATCTTCCTTTCTCTGTTACATTAATTGTTCTTGCTTGACGTAGGAAGATGTCATTATGTTTAACTGTACTGTTATGGTCATTTTTAAAAGATAATTTGTGAAGTAATCATCCCAAAATTTTGTCAGTTTATCACGTCTGTAAATTTTTGTCTCTTTCCCCAAATTTAATTAAGCACCTGGGTCATTCTCATGTGGCAGCGTTCCTTGAAACATCACTGGTTTACTAGTTCCGCAATATACTTAACGAGCAGTTAAAAAAAATGCTTTTAACTGTGCTTCACACCACCTGGTGTGCAATTTGGGACACCGATCTCTGTACTTGGAAGCGCATAGGAACAATCATTTATTCATGACGGCGTCACATCGTCAACAATGTGAGCCGCATTCGCGTGCTTTGTATTATGCAAGAATCGATGAGACAGCAAATACGCCACCTAAACACGCGTTCGCCATGACGGAACAACGTTGGCAAGCCATGTTTGCTCCCTCGCGGGCCAACAGAGTTGTGTGGCGTTTGCAGAATGCTCTCGTTTTGGTCCGGTGGAGGACAACTGATGCGTCTGCCGCCAGCTCCAATTGTGTGCTTGGCGTTTTTATGCCGCGCTGATCCGCGGTGTTTGCTAAATCGTTTGATGTTAGCATTGCTGCTTCTGTCGTACGGGATTGTTTCGCACGCTAGCCTACAACTGCCGAGAGGCTACTGTCTCATTTTACACTTAACCCACGAAGTACACACGGCGCCTTTCTGTCGATTGGCTCCACTTATGTCAGAACACTTCAGCGGACTTTCTGAAGTAAATATTTTTTTGGGGACTTACAAATATAAATCTTTCAATACACTTCCTAATAAATCGCCACCCCACTCTTCGTCGTACCCTGAGACGTTTCTGCACGCAATTCAGAACGGAGGAACCATTTTTACTTCTGGAGATATTTCGGAGGCACATGTCATCGTCATTTATTTTACGCTGAGGGGACAAAAGTCATGGGGTAGCGGTATGTCTTTATGGCGGTAGTATAGCGCGGAGAGGAACCCACATGCCTTGCTCATACTGTGGCATCAAGCAGTCAGGCCTGCAAGATGAGTGGTCTGCCAAGCGAGTGGATTCATTTTTTATTTATCAAGTAACATGAACTCTCGTACTCACAATTAAGTTACAAATTACCCTCCTGTATGAATATTACGCAACGGAAACGCACATCTGACTATCAGTAATTTACAGAACTCTGATCACTACGCACTGGCAATACCACATTTTCTTTCTTATTTAACGGCTTTGATCAACACGTGGCCATCGCACTGAATATGAATGGCGCACACATTATAAATTCTGGATATCATGACAACATACAATTCGAAGGAAAAGGCCACCAATCTTTTTCTTTTCACTATCTTATTTATTCCGATAAATTCTATAACATAAACACACAAATTCCATAAGCTACAACAATAGCACATTAGAAATTCCGCCCAGTGGGCATGGCTTTACATTGGTGATTCTCTATCTTATGGTCTCGTAATTATTTAATGCTACAGTGCACTTTCTGGATAGGATGGTGGATCTTTTTCTATCTCACACTTCGACTCTCACAACCATCATCACGAAACTTTCCTCCAGACCGAGCGGTACAAAAGGAACATGCATAACCCACTACCTCTGAAACTACCTTGCTACTCTCCCATCCAAACCACACATACTTAAATTACATGACATACACCACACTGCAACATGGAATACGACATAAGGAATAGTCACAACATTATAATCACATCACTTTCAGCTTTCCCACTTCAATTAGTATTCATCCCAGTTCCACACGACACTGCCCCACTTCGTAACTTTTCTTTCCTACTACGAACTCTGGACGTTATATGCACGTCTTCCTGTGCAATGCAAGCCAAGTGGCGTTGCTGGATAGACGGCTGACTCACCTTGCTTCTCTCTCAGAGTATTATAGTTTGAATCAAGCGTCACACGGAAACAACACGCAAAGTAATATTAAGAACATATTCATCACACACGCGAGTCCTCAACTGATACCATGGACGAGTACTTCTCTTTATCCTTTGTCTCATACACAGATTGAGACTCACACAGTACTCACCACGTGGAAGTACTCGTCTCTAATTTCAAGTCCTGCACACGCCATTTCTTAAATATTTCCAACTTATAGTACACACGCTAGTAATTCAGCTTAACTTAAGCACTCGGAAGTATTTCAACTTATTGCTACACGTGGTTTCATTGTGACCGTTGGTCACTTCCGAAGATTACTACGATCCCATTAATATTACCTGCCTGACATTTAATTCTCCCCACAAAAGTTCCTGAAATAGAGAAATTATTATTTCAAACTACTCTTAAATATTCCACATGCATACCATGTCTCCACTCTTTCGTCATTACGGAACACAACTAAAACAGGCGTTAACAGCACAAGATCCAGCGGCAGAGTGCTGAAACATGGCCGTTCTTGAGGTCATCTCGCACCTCTGTCGAGGTGGGGGAAGACCATGCTACCGTATTGGTCAGCCACATTTCAGGCGCTCAAAGCTCCGGTAAGTTTCATCTCTTTTGTTCCACCAAAGGTGGCCAAAAGATCGTCTCAAAGATGATCATATATTCACATTCACTATCTGCGGTTAGCAGACGACCATACATCCATTCATTTCAGAGATCTCACCAAACTGGATGTAGGGATTTATTTTGTGGGAGTGCAGATGTGATCAATTAAATAAATAAACTGTCATTCTTTCCCACACTGGTATCCGGCTTCGCTGTATTAATTGAAATTGAGTTATTTTTACAAAAAATATGTTGTACTGACAAGAATAACGAAGAATGTTGTACCTATTTTCAATGTCGGGCAGTACTGTACCCTTCCACCGTATACAAGGTATGAAAGGGCAATGCCTTGGCGGAGCTGCATTTATGCTCATTTGTTCCATGTGGGAAAGTTTCCGACGTGTTTACGGCCACACGGAGGAAATTAACAGACTTTGAACGCGGAAAGTTAGTTGGAGCTAAGCGCACGGGACACCCCTTTTCGGAAATCGTTAGGTGATTCAATGTTCCGACGTGCACAGTGTCAAGAGTGTGCCGAGAATACCGAACTCCAGGCATTACCTCTCACCACGGACAGTGCAGTGGCCGGTGGCCTTCACTTAACGACCGAGGGCAGCGGCGTTTTCGAAGGCTTGTAAGCGCTAACAGACAAGCAGCAATGTGCGAAATAATCGATGTGGAACGTACGATGAACGTGTCCGTTAGTACAGTGCTGCGAAATCTGGCGTTAATGGGCTATAGTAGCAGACGACCGACGCTTTTGCTAAAAGGACGACATCGTCTACAGCGCTTCTGCTGGGATTGTGACTTCAGCTGGCAAGAGCTGATGGTAGGGTTCGAGTGTGGTGCAGACTCCACGAAGCCATAGACCCAACTTGTCGACAAGACACTGTGCAAGTTGGTAGTGGCTCCAAAATGCAAAATGGTGTGGGCTATGTTTAAATGGAATGGACTGACTCTTCTGATGCAAATGAACCGATCACTGGATGTGGTTATATTCGACTACTTGGGAACCATTTTCAGCCATTCATGTACTTCATGTTCCCAAAAGACGATGAAATTTTTATGGATGACAATGCGGCAAGTCACCAGAACATTCCGGACAGTTCGAGTGAATGATTTGGCCATACAGATCTCCCGGCATGAATCCCATCGAACATTTGTGGGGGTAATAGAGAGGTCAATCCGTGCACAAAATCCTGCACTGGCAACAATGCTATAGAGGCAGCGTGGATCGTTATTTCTGAAGGGGACTTCAACGACGTGTTGAGTCCAGGCACCATCGATTTGCTGCACTACGTCGGTCAGGAGCAGGGTCGACACGATATTAGGAGGTATCTCTTGACTTTCGTCACCTTAGGCCGACCGCAGTGGCCGGGCGGTTCTAGGCGCTGCAGTCTGGAACCGCGAGACCGCTACGGTAGCAGGTTCGAATCCTGCCTCGGGCATGGTTGTGTGTGATGTCCTTAGGTTAGTTAGGTTTAACTAGTTCTAAGTTCTAGGGGACTAATGACCTCAGAAGTTGAGTCCCATAGTGCTCAGAGCCATTTCGTCACCTTAGTGTGGAAGGCCTATGTCGAATGGACAGGCTTATTTCTGTCGTTAATTCAGTACTCTCACTGCCATGTTTTTACACGATGATTATTTTTTAACCTTTAAGAGCAGTCACCACCTCCCTCCTCCTTTTCTAAAACGAGGTGAAACAGTAAAAGTGATTCCACTTCAGCATCATCAGTTTTTATTTCAAATAGCTGAGATATTTCTCCCATGAATTTCACTTTGTTAGAGTTTCACCAGTTTTGCGTCCTAATTTTGCTTTACCACCTTATTCGCTAATGATTTTATCTATTATTTCTCTGTCTATAGAGTGGAATCTTTGTATAAAAATCAGTAAGTGATGCTATTACAACTGGTGCGGCAGTGAAACGGACAATTTGGCAACGCGTGAAACAGCACGTTACATTAGGAATCCGAAAACATAACTGGTGTCTTCTGGACATCTCACCTGTAGCATTGACCATGATATCAGTGTTCAGTCGAGATAGCGTCGTACACAGGTCAACAACGCGCTGTTTCCCTGAAGGCGTTTTACTAAAACAGCGACTGCCACGTGGCAGCGCAGCGTGTATTTCGCGTTCATTGCAGTCTCGCACGTCATGCTTCGGTCCCCTCGACACCAAACTGTGGGTACTGATTGTGAGGAAACGGGTGATACGATGCTAAAGAGGGGTGGAAGTGCAAAATACGAGTGCACACCAGAGAATGTTGCAAGAGTGGAAAACTGCTTCATCCGGGGCACCAAGAGTTCTGCACTCAAGCATGCGCTGCAGCTTGACGTATTGGATCGCATTGTACGTCCAGTATTGCACAAGGAAGTGCAAAACCATCCACACAAAATTCAGATTGTGCAAAAACTGAATGCTGACGATCTCCTAAAGAGACTACTCTTTTGCCTGTAATTGTTGGAACTCGGCACGACAACCCAGGCCTATGCGACATTCTGTCATGTGCTATGATGCTAGTTTTTGTGTGTCAGATTTTGTTCGCAAGCAAACTTTAGATAGTGGTCACGTGAATATTCTAATATGTTTCCAGTGCTCTCGGGTGTTCAGCCGGATGCGATCGTTGAAGTTGCACGATGTTTCGGCGAATAATCTTTCCGCCATCATCAGGTGGTTCTGACCGTCGGCGGCGCAGGGAATCGAAGCCCGACTGACGGACATAAATAACACCGACAATCAACAGACAGACCTTTCCATCAGAACCACCTGATGATGACGGAAAGGTTATTCGCCGAAATATCGTGCAACTTCAACGATCGCATCCGGCTGGACACCCGAGAGCCCTGGAAATATAACATACATCAGGAAAGCCTCCTATCACATATTCTGATATGCTTTATGAAGCGCCAGTTCACAATCTGAAAGTGGTAGTGTGGTGCGACGTATCGCCATTGGGAATCATGGGGCCTTGTTTTTGTGAAAACGATCGAGGCAGTGTTGTCGCTGTAAATATAGAGCGTCAAGTTCACATGCTGAACCATTTCATAGTGCGACAGCTTACTTATCTTCCTGTAACTGCAGACACGTTCTTCCAGCAAGACAGGGCCACATACCGTACTTCGTGGCATTCCATTAACACGCTACAGAACATCTTTCCCGGTCATCTCCAACAACGGGGACATTTCCTTGCCTCCAAGATCCCCTCACCTTTTAGCGTGTGATGGTCTTTGAGGTGATTTTAAATCTAACATCTTCCGATGTGTCTCACCATACACCACCCAGGAACTGAAAGATAAAATTCGGGAGGAAGTTTATCGAATTACAGTGCCAGTACTACAAGATTGATGTCTAACTTTCTTAAAAGACTTGCAACGCGTGTGAAAAAAATGGCGGTCACCAACGCGATGTAAGTTTCAAGTGATGGGCATTTTAAATTGGAAGCATCGTTGATTGATGTTTTGTGGCTTCCTGCTTTATTTCTTTTACACCACTTTGAATAAATTTGTATCGCTTGTGAAGGCTTCAAAATCTCCCGTTTCGCTACCGTACCTCTTAGTTAACATCCTGTGGTGAATTATAGATTTGAATTTTAAAATTTTTTGCTTATAATATCTTACCTTTGTTTGTCTAAAATTTCTTCAACGCTGTTCAAGAGAATTTATGATACTGTTTAGTACGCTATGTCGGGAGTGATACCCCTGTGTAATCCTCGAAATTTTGTCACTTCTTTTATGCAGTGGATAGATTATTCATATTTTGCACTCCTCTGTTATTCTTTCCGTGTTTCAAATGTTCTCTGAAAGCAAGTGCAGATCTTTTTACTTTGTCTTAGGCCGTTCAATAATTCTCCTCCATTTTACTTGCACTAAAAGTCGTAGTGAGGATCAGTTGGATAATTGTACCGGAAGTATTATGGCGCCTTTGCGTGCCTTGAGGCAGCATTCGTAATCGAAGGCAGAGGGGAGCAAACAGGCCGAGGCGTTCCCAATTCAGTGTTATGTTCACTACCTCCAGGCGTTTCGCATTTACGTGCAAACTGAGACACCTGATTCTATCTTTCCTACGCAGTTTTGCTTACTTTGTCAGAGACAGTGCGCTCTCCAGCGCAATAACCCAGTTTTGCATCCGGCTAGTAGATGTATACTGTGTACCGACTATTAACGCAAACCGTTTCCGCTAGAGTAAACGCTTGTTCACAGATACGAGTGTTGGAACTTAAATAGTGGCAACTATTTAGTTACAGCTCGTACAAAATAGATACGGGTTTCAAAGTTTTACTGACCTTCAAAGTAGTTACCAACATTGTGTCTAGCCCGTTGCCAGCGATGTGGAAGTCGTAGGATACTGTTAGCAGTGCCAGTTGTGTTGACAGTTCGAGCGGCGCGGTCTGTTGCCCGACGAATTTGTAGCAGTTCTGAAGCGAATGCCGTGAAGTGTTTCCTTCAGTTTAGAAATCGAGTTGAACTGAACGAGGGCTTAAGTCAGGGGAGTGCAGTGAGTGGTATAGCACTTAGCAGCCCCCATCAGTCAAACAAATCAGTAACAGCTTGCACTGTACGTGCTTGAGCATTGTCCTGCAAAATTATGGTCAGGTCCTGAAGAAAGTGTCATCACTTCTGTCTCTAAGCTGGTAGTAGGCTGTGTTCCAAAAATGAACAGCATATAGACAACATGTGTTGACAGTTCGAGCGGCGCGGTCTATTGCCCGACGAATTTGTAGCAGTTCTGAAGCGAATACCGTGAAGTGTTTCCTTCAGTTTAGAAATCGAGTTGAACTGAACGAGGGCTTAAGTCAGGGGAGTGCAGTGGGTGGATTAGCACTTAGCAGCCCCCATCGGTCAAACAAATCAGTAACAGCTTGCACTGTACGTGCTTGAGCATTGTCCTGCAAAATTATGGTCAGGTCCTGAAGAAAGTGTCATCACTTCTGTCTCTAAGCTGGTAGTAGGCTGTGGTTCAAAAATGAACAGCATAGAGACAGAAGTGATGACACTTTCTGCATGACCTGACCATCATTTTGCAGGACAGTGCTCAATCACGTACAGTGCAAGCTGTTACTGACTGTTTGACTGATTGGGCTGCTAAGTGCTATACCTCCCACTGCACTCCCCTGACTTAAGCCGTCGTGAGTTAAACTCGCTTTCTAAACTGAAGGAAACACTTCACGGCTTTCGCTTCAGAACTGCTACAAATTCGTCGAGCAATAGACCGCACGGCTCGAACTGTCAACACAACTGGCACTGCTAAGAGTATCCTACGACTTCCACATCGCTGGCAACGGGTTATACCCAATGCAGGTGACTACTTTGAAGGTCAGTAAAACTTTGAAACACGTATCTATTTTGAACGAGCTGTAGATAAATAGTTGCCACTATTAAAGTTCCAACCCTCGTACAAGCGAATGGTAGGGAGAACTACCGATTAGTTTGCTCGGGAAGCGCCAAGAGGCTGAGAGTAGGAGACGAAGATTTCAGTACTTCGTGGCTGCTGTAAGACAACATAGGCGTAGTTCTCACAGAAAACATGTTTGCAAACAACGTCGGCACGTTTCGCGAGGAGACGCGCAGCTGACTCGTGAGATTCATTTTAATTCCAGTAGACACCAGAAAAAATGGCATCAACACTTGTATCACACACAAGATACAGTGCGTTTACTAGATCTGTATCGACCAGACTAATGTTGAGCAACAAAAGCCGTTAAAACCTACGTCGTAATAGATTGCTGCCGCCAGTTCACACAGACAGGCACGCCGTTTTTCCAAAATTAATCTCAGCAAAGAACGAATTCTTTTAAGCTGCCGAACAGGAGGACCCTGCGAACTGGAGATAAGCTGACTAACATTTTTACTTTACAAGCACTTCCCGCGCAAGTGCACCGTTGAATGTCTTCGAGTACTAACTCAAAGAGTGGCAGGCCTTAAGAGACTGCTCAATATTTTCAGATTTGTAACATTTTGTGCCGTAATGGTTAGCTTCAGAGGGTTCCCTCGCGTAACGATGATCATTCTGAGATTGTAGTTTATGACACATCAACGCGTACTAGCTAACATCTCAAATAAAAGCACATGTTTGTTATATCTTTTTCACCAATGAATGGAGATATATCGCTCTTTGATTTCATTCAGCAGTGGCTTATACAATAAGAAATGTATCAGAAGTCAGGGAACATGACTATTCAACAGGTAGCAATAATACGAGCCAGCTAAGAAATATCTAGTACAAGTTTCTGTTAGATGATAGCTTAACTCCACCGTTTTTTTGGTCAGTGATTACGTTTTTACCTCAGTTTTCTTTATCACGTACAGTTCTGGCACGATGTTACTTTGCTATAAATTATGAAATTAAGAAACCACATGTATTACGAATGAAAATTAATTTAATTTCAATATAAACAAAGATTTTATTGCGTAGGAACGATGTGTCCAGTTGCTTGTACTTCCTCTGTCTCTCTCCTCTTTAAGATATCTAATACAGCTCATTCTCCGATGAATCGCCTGTCGCATGTGTAGATGAAGTGACCAGAGGTAGCCTTCCATCAAATTCGTATTCCAACAGCCCTCATTACGTACTTCCATCACTTTGGTGTGTGGCTGAAAGCGTTCACCTTACCCCATACCCCAGATCATGTAAGAAACAGATTGGCCGTCCTTACGGCGGAACAGGCAACCGTAAAAATAGTTTTCCCGTCGGTTAACAGATGTCGCGGGCGACGCTACAATGCTAACTGACCTGTCCATGTCGCGCAACTGGCAACGCTGTATCTTCGGTGACGTGTTACGCTGATTTGTGTTCGGCTAGAGCGCTGCGCGCGAATTGCATTCGTCACACAGCTGACTGTAGACCATGATCGGCTATGGTTTTTCCCGAGTTTTCAATCGAAGAATGTAGATTAGCTGCTGTAATTCTACAAACCAAGTTTATTTCTACTGTAGGGATACTTCTCACATTCATACGCGAAATGAAATAAATGGAAAGTAACACACAAATAATTCTCTGTTTAAATGCAGACTGTATTGCAGTCGCATAGGTTTTACACTCGCCTTCCATGCCGTCTCTTTCCTCGTTGTTATACAGCTCCTCTGATACGGATTAGGTGGCAAAAAAGATCTCCACGTGCAGGTTAACACAAGAAAATTTCCAAAATCTTCTCAACGTGTTTGAAATATAATTCGTTAATTTACTGACAAGTATTGCACTGAGCAGTGGGTTTCGCGTCCTGACGTTACCGACATAATTATTTTCCTACGCCATTTGTTTGCTTTGTCAAAACCAGCGGGCAAAATAATCTTAGCTCAGTATGAAAGATTTACATCGTAGCTGTAACTAGAAGTCTGCGCGGACAGGAAAAATGCCGCCGTCCATATGTGCACCGCATCCACAAGATCATTATCCACATCTGCCAAGTTGCTTATCCGCATTCTGAGATATTAACGTTTTGTAAAGCAGTTTAACCCACCACTGCTCTGAAAAGAGACTTGTGTCTGGCCTGAATTTTTGTCTGCTGATGTCCGCACTCGGTTGTGATGCGAATTAAGGCTTGACATATTTCAGTGACAGTCATTTCAAATTTAAATTCTTTTACTTTGCACGTAACTTATCGTAAATGATATAAGAGTGGCACAAAACGATGAATTTTGGATTGTTGTTGAAAGGGGGCTGCAAACGCGGTAATATACAAATGAAAGCGTGTTTTTCGAGCATTGTTTGGCGGTGTCAACTTTGGAGAGCCACAGGCGGCAAACCATAATTATGTTGAAAATTTACTTTGTACAGTTTAAAGATAACCCGCAAATATTCGCAACAGACGTACGCTTTTATCTGCAACGCAGTTACTACTAGGGATATCCGCACTCGCGCAGACCTGTTACTGTAAGTAGTGTTGGTTTTCGAGTGAAAGCTGTGTGACGATTATTAGCGCACAGATAAAAAAAATTAAAATAGGCAGCGTCTGTAGTTTGCATGCTATGCTCGTTCTCTTCTATTCTCTTCCCTTCATTCCAGTATAAACGCTTGTTCACACGTATAAACGAATGGCAGTGAACATTGGCGAATTATCTATGAATACTTATTAGCAGCAGTGTAAACGACGTTCTACATTCGTTCACTTCGTTCGCTCTAGTATATACCAGGATTTAGAGGGACCGATGACCTAGCAGTTAGATGATCGCTATTATTCATTTATTCCACTGTTGCGATTTCAGCTCTAGAGCCATTTTAAAGTGCCAAGAGAAAGGTCTTGTAAGACAATGCTTCTTAAATTGTTTACCAAATGTTACCACACTATGCTTTGCATTTTGTTATCTATATCTTATATGGGTTTCAGTTTTCACATTGCACACAAAGATGCCTCTACAGCCAAATTATGATAGTGAAGTGAATAAAGAATTTAAAAAAAGTCCAAATCGCAGCAAAGATTTCATTTAAAAATTATATGATATGATTCTTGTACAGTAAGGGCTGCCACGTTATATCAGATTATAAGATCGACAAAATTTAGATAGGATCGAATGCTTAGGGCTCTTTATCAATTCTTACTCGTAACTAATTTATTGATTTACCTGAATTTAAAATCCACTCGCGTAACCTTTCTTTATCTTTGACAGGAAATCTGAACATTTTTAGTTCAGGATTTGTTCGTCTACTCCTTCTACAGTTGATATACTCGCAGGCCCTCGGCATGACGACTCGTTTCACTACCACCGGTATGTCAGAAACAGCTGTACTTCACAGATGCCAAATAGTGGAAAGCTGCACGCGTTCGGCCGATGTTGCCACATATTTCACAGAACGGAGTGGCATCTAGTGGTTGATTCCACAAGTAAGGGTGTGACGCTGTTGCCGCCTGGTGGCCGTTCCCTGACAAGGGTTGCCTGCTAGACCATACGATTGGGCAATCTGTTTATTACGTGATCTGGGCCCATACTGATTTTCCCAGAATTTTCAGGAAGAATATTAGAGTGATTGTTCAGAACGTGAATGTGAATGTTGAGGATCGTCATAAAGCAAATCTTTTTGAAATTGCCCAACGTGTTGGCTACATCATATGTACAGTATTATGTGGGTTCCTTTTTTCCCTATGAACTGAGTAAAAATCTACTTGAATGACACCTAAAGCTGCCGGCCAGAGTGGACGAGCGGTTCTAGGCTCGGAGCACTATGGGACTTAACAGCTATGGTCATCAGTCCCCTAGAACTTAGAACTACTTAAACCTAACTAACCTAAGGACATCACACAACACCCAATCATCACGAGGCAGAGAAAATCCCTGACCCCGCCGGGAATCGAACCCGGGAACCCGGGCGTGGGAAGCGAGAACGCTACCGCACGACCACGAGCTGCGGACGAGCGATTCTAGGCGCTTCAGTCTGGAACCGTGCGACCGCTACGGTTGCAGGTTCGAATCCTGCCTCGGGCATTGATGTGTGTGATGTCCTTAGGTTAGTTAGGATTAACTAGTTCTAAGTTCTAGGGGACTGATGACCTCAGCAGTTAAGTCCCATACTGCTCAGAGCCATTTGAACACCTAAAGCTTCCTCTTACTTATTTTTGATTAAAAGTTGGAATGTAGCGTCATTTTTCGACTATTACATTCAACATAACACAACTTCTTTCAGTCTCTCTTCTGACAGACGAGGAAACTTTTCACAAAGATACTTAAAACATTGCCTGCCTTCGGGGAAGGATTTCTCAAGCTGTTTTAATAGACTTAATGAATGGCATTTATTTCAGAGCGACAAAGTTCTAGCGCAAAGCAAAGAGCCAGAGAGCATATCGTAGAAACTACTATATTTCCTAACTAGTGCAACCACTGCCATCGAAATTTCAACTTTATATAATCGCTTAAAGTGGATTTTTAATACTGCGAGTTGAAGGTAAAAAATGTGTTCGATGCGGATACTTTGTCAGTGTATTAGGATAATCACGCTAAAAATCTCTACTGTTAAGTTTTTCTATCGTTGACCTGTGTAGTCGTTACATGAGGAATAAAAAGCGACTACACCATGTATTTTGATTTGATACGGTATTAAGAGGCCAAATTTTCGTGTTCATAACAAAACGAATCCCTCTGTGGGATTGATGTTTGGTTTCGGCGATTGTGAATGTCAAGGAAAGGTCTTACGATATCCTCATAGCCATCAAATCACAAATCACTCTAGAATATTTAAGGTTGGGTAATCGGGTAACGGGCGGGGACTGTTATGTAGCTGAGTACCAGCCGTTAGTATTCATCCCAGTGTTATGCTAGACAAGAAAATGAATTAAATATTGTGTAAAAAGAAACTTGGCTTATTAGTAATACCCCTTCCTAAACCCACTTCTACATCAACCCTTGTCGGTCAAATGTCATCGCGACCAATCAGTCTAACAACATAAATAAGTCGCTAATATTCGATGTTTTCTATTACTTTTATATGACCCCTTATTTTATTAAATGCCGGGATGGTTCCTCTGAAAGGGCACGGCCGACTTCCTTCCCTAATCCGATGAGACCGATGACCACGCTGTCTGGTCTCCTTCCCCAAACCAACCAACAAACCTTATTTTATTACGCCATCAATGTTCACCTGATGTACTGTCGTTACTGGATTGTGAAGTTAAAAACCTGTAAATAACAACATTCCGTAGCAGCGATGAATGGCATTACGGGCGATGGCAAAAAGCTAATAACATGAGAAGAACTCAACACCTAAAGACAATCTTTTTCTTACCGTCGCTACATACAGCATTCGCACCACCATTTTCAAAAATTAAAATCGCTGTCACTGTCTGCTGACGAGGAAGCTTTGTGGTTTTTCATACATTTTTAGAATTCGGAAACGAGTTTCTAGTATCTCTCTGTGTTCCCATGCTGGTGAAATAAACGTTGATCAAAGTTCTGCCCCATCAGAGCATCCGCCGAAATTACAATCAGTGTTTCGCTTCAAAAAGCTTTTAACAAAGTTATGGAAACGCTCATCACCGGCCATAAAGCCCTGCACGCAAGTGGTAAGTGGAGGGGGGAAAGGGGGGGGGGCGGCACTGCTGTGGAATTGCCGCTGCAAAGAGATTAATAGAAACGCATTCGCGTACCTCTGTGTGGTGCCCCAACAGTCTGCTTTGCTCCTATAATTGTCGGCGAATCCGCGATATTGGAAGACCTACATCAACTGCGCATGACACAAACGGTCCGTTAGCAGCATAATGTAGCGCTCGCAGGGATTTGCAGCGCCGTCTCTTGATTTGGCCAATTAATCGCCGGCACCTGTGGCACGGACGTTAACGCGCTCATCTGAATTAACGCGTCCGTTTCTGCGCTTAGCGACTAGCTTGTGCTTCACTTCCATTCGAAAAAACAAATAAGCTCGTCCTTAAGCCAACACCTTACCCATATTCGCAAAGAAGTGGAAACGAAGTGATGGCGTGATACAGAAGTAGCCTATTCTAAACTCAACGGTGGAAGGATTTTCGGTAGCCAGTATTGTGCCGACAAGTGGAGAAAATTGTAAAGCATGTAGCTTGTGATCGCCAGAATCAGCAACGGCGCTTTGGTTTAAGAATGTTTGGTGTTCCACAGAATTAGAGCATGAGAAGCCGTCACAGGCAACTATTTCGACTTCGTCCTATAGTTTACAGCGGAACGCGCTGGCTTCCAAGTCATAAAACAAAATCGAATTCGCGCGCCCCAGAGTAGACAGAGTACATGGTGCACAGGCAAGCCAGAGTATGCGTCGTATGAGTTTAATCGCAGCTAACCTAGTTTCCCACTTTGGCCTTAGGAGACGCAAACGGAAGAAGCATATTACAGTTAAGGTCAACTTACTTTTGCTGTTCGTAGAATTGCTAACCAGGACAAGATTTTTCATATTAACCTAGGACAAATGATTCAAATGGCTCTGAGCACTATGGGACTCAACTGCTGTGGTCATAAGTCCCCTGGAACTTAGAACTAGTTAAACCTAACTACCCTAAAGACATCACACACATCCATGCCCGAGGGAGGATTCGAACCTGCGATCGTAGCGGTCGCGCGGTTCCAGACTGGACCGCCCAGAACCGCTCGGCCACTCCGGCCGGCAACCTAGGACAAGATTTTTATATTTTCACTCAGTAACATCGCACGCAATAATTTTCTGTGATAACTCATCACTTAGAAAGAAAGTGTTGATTGCATAAAAGTGAGCAATAAGAATAATATGTGGTATTCATCCACTGATGTCTTGTAGGTAACTCTTCAAGGAGCCAGGCATTTTAACTGTGCCATCACAATATATATCTTTGCTAATGAAATTCGTCGTAAACAGATATAATCCATCACAATTTGAGAAGAACTGAGCTGTACATACCGAATGGCCGGTGAACGTCATCTGTCATCGTGTGCAGTGCCAACAGTAAAATTCGGAGGCGGTGGTGTTATGGTGCGGTCGTGTTTTTCATGGAGGGGGCTTGCACCCCTTGTTGTTTTGGGTGACACTATCACAGCACAGGCCTACATTGATGTTTTAAGAACCTTCTTGCTTCCCATTGTCGAAGAGCAATTCGGGGATGGCGATTGCATCAATCAACACGATCGGGCACCTGTTCATAATGCACGGCCTGTGGTGGAGTGGTTACACAACAACAACATCCCTCTAATGGACTGTCCTGCACAGAGTGCTGACCTGAATCCTATGGAACGCCTTTGGGATGTTTTGGAACTCCGACTTCATGCCAGGTCTCACCGACGGATATCTATACCTCTCCTCAGTGCAGCACTCCGTGAAGAATGGGCTGTCGTTCCCCAAGAACCCTTCCAGCACCTGATTGCGAGAGTGGAAGCTGTCATCAAAGCTAAGGGTGGGCCAACACCATACTGAATTCTAGCATTACCGATGGAGGGCGCTACGAACTCGTAAGTCATTTTCTTCCGGTTGTCCGGATACTTTTGAATTCATAGTGTAACAACGCTCCATGTCACGTCCTCGTCGGAGATTCTTTCGTATCGTGTTGCGATCCTCTCAGTTACTGACATACAGTGTGAAGGACAGTGAAATCTCTCATGAAAACCTGCAGCTGAAGCGCATCGTATATGCATGGTCCCGTTTTGTTTCTCTTCAGCTGTCGCTTTCGTGTATACAGCAACGTTGTTCGCATAGACTCATTTGTACAAACGAGCTTTGTTTGCATAGTGCACCCAGTCAAGCATTTTCACCGCAGGCAACTAGCCGAAGACAACTGAGATGAATATATCGGTGAGTTTCCAGGCAGTCCCTGCAGTTATATTGTTTCCGCTTCAAGAATAACAGAAGCCAGTATTTTCAGACAAAAGAACAAAAGCGAGGTAGGTTGTCAGCTTGTAGCACCGATGAATAGCTTTCAAACTATCTAGCAACAGGAATAATAGATGATTTAATGCTGACCTTTGGTGAACGTCGGTATTGCCATGAACTCATCCATGAAATAAATATTCTCACATTCAGAAATTCACAAACAAGTTTAAAAAATAGGCCTTTTTCTGTCCGTCGATAGCTATTTTTACTTCATAATTACCGGTTTCGGGCAACTTCGCACATCTTGAGATCAATTCTCGTACTTACTGAGTAATCTGTCCTAACAGAGTAACATGTCCCAAAGAAACAATCACTTCCCTGTCTTATACATATATGACATTGAAGTGATTGCTCCACTAGAACAGGTTACTCTGTAATTACGAGGTGTGATATGAAGATTATTGACATCGCCCGAAAACGCAAATTTTGAAATAAAAATAGCGATCGACAGACGGAAAAGAAGCCTATTTTGAATAAATGGGGATTGCGGATTATTCCCTGTCAGAAGTATGTCCAGTTCTGAGAAACAAGATTAGTGAAATCTCGAGCATAAGCTGCAGGAAACCACCATCCATACGTTATCAAGTCTCATGTCACAGTCTAATCACATCTTGTCTTTCTCATTGAAGTTCAGGAACAGCTATCATTTCGTGGTGATTAAAAATCTGGTAACTATCCATCGCAAAAGAATTATAGTACAGATGTACAAAATGTGACTGCTTTGTGCCAAAGCTTTCTGATCCAAAACATCATACAGCCCACTTCCAAACCCTACTCTCCATTCTATAATCCCTCTTATCCGGAAGAGTTCTCTTAAGACTATTCGACGTGAGACCTTCAAGTTAGTCTACGCTTTGTTTACCGAGTAACAAGCTTTTGTCTCACTAAAAGAATTTCCTTTTGGTATGTTCTCTCCTCTCGTGGTTACAGTATTGTAATTCGTGCTGCCTCCTTGTAAGGAACTCGTGTTACTTTTATTTAGTTCGTAATGTCCTGAAGAGCGACTGCTGACAACGCGTAGCCGCGATCAGAAACTTATGTAAAAGCTTTATCTTTGCTTCTGCAACCTTTGTTTAACATTACTGATGAAGGAAGGAAACATCTCTGAATGCGACCGAACACATTTTGCACGGGAGAGGTATCGAGAGCCTCCTGCGGCCTCGGTAACAGCAGTTACCGTGGTTGAAATTCATACGTGTGATCGATGAAAAGCGCTCGGGTTTAAAATCGGCTGGCAGTGGCGATGTGTCGAGATATTGCGAAAGTCAATCTGTTTATACTAGCAGTGGGCCCCCTTCCACCTGGCTGCGAGCGGCTGGGTGCTGTCCAGCCGATGGCCAGGGAGGGGAGTGATATTGCAGTGGTCAGGATATGGAGTGCGCCGTTCGCATCTCTGTCTGGGCATTCCTGATTCGTCTTTCGTGCTGTACGGTTCTGGGCATGCTCTCGTCTTATTGCCGCTAACGCGTGGTTCCATGCCGCACTCCGTCCGTACCTTTCGTCCCAACTGACAAGATTCTCGTGAATCCTTATTTCAATGGATTCCTTTGTAATAGCCGGTTGCTATCCCTGCTTTCTCTTTGTATCCCAGTCGTACATGCCTGATGTGCTTTGTATGTAAACTTTAGCATTTCAACACAACCGGGAATAACACCAGATGCATTCTGTGTGTGAGGTTAGATTAAGCTGCGTGTTTCTCATTCAGAAATACTATTTGGATGTTGATTGCGTGTGAGAAGATAGTTTTATGCCTCGTGTAAGAAAGAGAAATGTCTTAATAGGACTTGTCGAGATTCGACAGCGGCCGGGTCGTGGACTCTCTGGACTGAGGTATAATATTTCTGATTTTTAAAAAAATTATTATAAATTTTTAATCACGTCTGCTGGTGGCAAAGCTTTTGAAATGGTGCATAGAAAATTTTTCTTTGCTTAATAATGAATTTGCATTCCGCCATCCAGCATCAGACTCCCATCAGAACGACATTGCCCGGATACTGATAGAAAAGATCGGTAAAAGAGACCTCAGGGACGCTGAAATAAAAGTTTGATAAAGTAAATGCCGATTTAACACTAGTATCTTTCGGCTATGGCTACCAAACAATTCGTCGGCAACTCTCCTCCGCTGCAACCTGAAAAGATTCCAAACATCAACATGGTAAAATCAAGTGTGATTTTCGTTACATAAACATTTCTCTGGAACATTATTTATATAAGCAATATAAAATATATTTTTATATTAAATTATGACCTTTTTTCCTTACTTTACAGATTTATTTGCACGTTCTCTATTTTACTGATCAGAGTAAATCTGATTTCTGGAGCGCTGCTTGGGCGGTTTTACTCAAAATGTGAACGAAAGTTTTAGTAGTCTCATTTTGAGATGTTGTTGTGGTCTTCAGTCCTGAGACTGGTTTGATGCAGCTCTCCATGCTACTCAATCCTGTGCAAGCCTCGTCATCTCCCAGTACCTACTGCAGCCTACATCCTTCTGAAACTGCTTAGTGTATTCATCTCTTGGTCTCCCTCTACGATTTTTGCCCTCCACGATGCCCTCCAGTACTAAATTGGTGATCCCTTGATGTCTCAGAACATCTCCTACCAACCGATCCCTTCTTGTAGTCAAGTTGTGCCACAAACTTCTCTTCTTCCCAATCCTATTCAATACTTCCTCATTAGTTATGTGATCTACCCATCTAATCTTCAGCATTCTTCTGTAGCACCACATTTCAAAAGCTTCTATTCTCTTCTTGTCCAAACTATTTACCGTCCATGTTTCACTTCCAGCCGGCCGGTGTGGCCGTGCGGTTAAAGGCGCTTCAGTCTGGAACAGCGTGACCGCTACGGTCGCAGGTTCGAATCCTGCCTCGGGCATGGATGTGTGTGATGTCCTTAGGTTAGTTAGGTTTAATTAGTTCTAAGTTCTAGGCGACTGAAGACCTCAGAAGTTGAGTCGCATAGTGCTCAGAGCCATTTTTCACTTCCATACATGGCTACACTCCATACAAATACTTTCAGAAACGACTTCCTGACACTTAAATCTATACTCGATGTTAACAAATTTCTCTTCTTCAGAAACGCTTTCCTTGCCATTTCCAGTCTACATTTTATATCCTCTCTACTTCGACCATCATCAGTTATTTTGCTCCCCAAATAGCAAAAGACCTTTACTACTTTAAGTGTCTCATTTCCTAATCTAATTTCCTCAGCATCACCCGACTTAATTCGACTACATTCCATTATCCTCGTTTTGCCTTTGTTGATGTTTATCTTATATCCTCCTTTCAAGACACTGTCTATACCGTTCAACTGCTCTTCCAAGTCCTTTGCTGTCTCTGACAGAATTAGAACCTCAACGTTTTTATTTCTTTTCCATGGACTTTAATACCTACACCGAATTTTTCTTTTGTTTCCTTTACTGCTTGCTCAATATACAGATTGAATAACATCGGGGAGAGCCTACAACCCTTCCCAACCACTGCTTCCCTTTCATGTCCCTCGACTCTTGTAACTGCCATCTGGTTTCTGTACAAATTGTAAATAGCCTTTCGCTCCCTGTATTTTACCCCTGCCACCTTTAGAATTTGAAAGAGAGTATTCCAGTCAACATTGTCAAAAGCTTTCTCTAAGTCTACAAATGCTAGAAATGTAGGTTTGCCTTTCCTTAATCTTTCTTCTAAGATAAGTCGTAAGGTCAGTATTGCCTCACGTGTTCCAGTATTTCTACGGAATCCAAACTGATCTTCCCCGAGGTCGGCTTCTACTAGTTTTTCCATTCGTCTGTAAAGAATTCGTGTTAGTATTTTGCAGCTGTGGCTTATTAAACTGATTGTTCGGTAATTTTCAGATCTGTCAACACAATTATTATATTCTTCTTGAAGTCTGAGGGTATTTCGCCTGTTTCATACATCTTGCTCACCAGATGGTAGAGTTTTGTCAGGACTGGCTCTCCCAAGGCCGTCAGTAGTTCTAGTGGAATGTTGTCTACTCCCGGGGCCTTGTTTCGACTCAGGTCTTTCAGTGCTCTGTCAAACTCTTCACGCAGTATCGTATCTCCCATTTCATCTTCATCTACATCCTCTTCCATTTCCATAATATTGTCCTCAAGTACATGTGGAACTAACTGTTTCAAAAGTAGCATGAAAATTACAGGTAAATAAAAAGACAAGGGACTTAAAGGTCAAGTAAGCTGTGCTGAAATGACCTGTCCAGATAGCCACGCGCATTAACATGCTGCTTCCGGAGTCCACGGAGCCACGTAGAAGCCATATCGAATCCTCCCGGCGGATTAACAACGATTGTCGTTTTGCCAACCAGCCTGGATGTGGTTTTTATGCGGTTTCCCATACCCGACTACGCTAATACGCGGATGGTACTCACCCCCAGGCTCAGTTACATGGTTCGCAAACATTTCGAATACGTTCTTACACTTTCACTCGGGATAACACTAGCCACAAACAGATGGGGTACATACATTCCGTCGCGAAGGGGAGGGGCGACTGAAAGGGCACCGCCACACACTACCAGCAAGATTGTCAAATCCAGATTAACGTGCTGACACTGTGAATAGAGGGATAAGGCCAGGGAAAGGAAGAAGGAGAAGAAGAAGAAGAAGAGGAAGAAGAAGAAGCGGTAACGAAAATAGACTGTTCTCTCTCTCATACACGATAGACCGCATAGTTGCCTCTCTCTTACACAATGGACCACATAGTTGCCAAGTATGCTGACGGAAATATTTTCTCGTACGTGTTAATAAATTTTGGAAACAGCAGGAACCATCAGAAACAAATAATCTAACTGGGCGCTTTAATGCTTTAATATTTTTCCCGTAGCTTGCCAACTCGTCGAAGCGTCACTATTCCGCTCATCTCACGAAGTTTACAGTCCGAGGAAGCCGATCCGAATGGATTATCATCTGCGCGTTCGCTGAATACATTGGAAACATGGACCAAAAATATCCTTATTAGAATAATATTCCGTCTTGGTCGCTTTTATATTTTGTTTTATAATCTTAATGTGTTTGCCAGCAGAATCTCTAATTTCCGATGGTAGACTGAGCCAATACGCGCTGAGGTGGAAAGTCTATAAAACATAGAAGCTATCAAGACGAGTGATTATTTTAATCATATGTTGATCACAGGCCCGGAGAATTATCTTATGTCATTTATTGACGAATATTACCTTGATAATGTGTTTACGTCACTTAGGTCTTACTAAGCCTATGTACAGTATGGCCAAGCTCAGAGACGTAAAGGTACAATCCAATTAAAATCTGTCTTTGCTGAAAGGACACGAGACGTGATGAAACGAGATGAAATACAGATTGTCCACACGGAACCTCCCTGGTTGCCAAATACAATTATAAGCAACTGAGACATATATATTTGCTGTTTATGACATTATGTAAAGTTACTCGAAGTTTTGTACAAAAAATTAATGCGTTTCTACACGGGCTTGTTTCGTAAACCGTAAAATCTCTAGATGATACTCTATCTCAACACATATGTCCGCAGGAATGTCTGAGGTAATCATTGTATTCACTATACATTTGCAAAGATCATCAAGTCATCTACAGGCCAAGCTTAAACATTATCGCTCAGAAGTATTTTGTACTTGAAGTAGTAGGTTGGTAAGCGTGTATGTCTATGCGCGGAATCAAAACAACCCGGTGGTTCAGACAGAAAACAGCTTGACCTCGCTGCGGTTACATATATTGATTGCTGAGCGCAGGTAAGCATGGACTTAAACCGTAAACAGTGTTTCCAAGGTGTTCATAAGTGTTTTGTAGAATGGGAAAACCGCAAAAAATCTAACAGCATAAAGGAAATTTAATTACAATATTTCTATTTACCTGCAGCAATGCCTAAAATTAAAGAATATTCAGTAGATTGCAGACAAGTTGTATTAACAGCACTGAGGCAAAGCCAAACTCATTCCTTCGTTGCGAAGATGTTTGTCAACTCAGAACAGCTTGTGAGTGTCTGGGCTCGACTTCAGAAAGAACAGAGGGCGATAGAGAACAACGCACCAAGTTGTCGACCCCGAAAAACCACCCAAAAAGAAGGTAGGATCATCCTAAGGCAATTGATAACTGATCCCAATAGGTGACGATCTACAGGTGAACCGGATGAAGGTCCGTGATTCGCCATTTAAACATCGCGTAGCAGCTGTTTATCTGAATGGCAGGCGACTTTTCTCGAAAACCTGTGATAAGCGCCAAAAATAGGAAGGATAGACTGCAGTTTGATACGAAGTACGCGTCGTGGACTGCTAAGACTGCTCAAAAATTCTACGGAGTGACGAAAGTAAGCTCTTCTTCTCATACGGGATACAGCATGTTCGACGGCCGAAAAACAGGATGAATGACAGAAAGTACCAAGTACCCATCATGAAACAATGGAGGTGGAAGTGGGGCTGTTTCCCACGAAGTGGTGCAAGTCCTCTCGTCGAAATTCGTAGGGTAATAGATAGTCTGAAATAGGGTGAAATATTAATAGACAGTATGATACCTTACGGAAGACGAAGTATGCCTCGTAATTGGCAATTCTAGCATGACAACGATTCGAAGCAGATTCATGGCCCTGTGGAGACAGTTCTGAAACAGCACAAAGTAGAAGTATTCGAATGGCCAAGCCAAAGTCCAGACTTAAACACCATAGAACATCTTTGGAGTGAGCTAGATTCACGTGTTAGCCAACAAAACTGAACCAACAAGGAGGCTTACTAGAAAGAATTGTGTGAGCAATGGAAGAAGGTTCTTCAGGCTTGAGTGACAAAATACCATTCAGGTGTACTGCAGTAGTACACGCAATAGGCTATGCAACCAAGAATTAAACCAAGAACATCATGGGTAAACACTTCATTACTGCTTTTCTTATGTTTAGTTTTAACAAAATGCTTTTGAGAGTATGTAATTTGTTTATTTGTGTTTTATTATTGATGCAAAGATTATAATTATGTAACATCTGTAATAAATTAAACTAGACATTGTAATTACTGTACAAGTAAAGTAAAAGAAATCTGAAACTTGTTGAATTGTAATTTTATCACCTAAAGAATAAAATTTTGTCATTTGAACATACATTACAGTCATCACACGCCAAAGGCGTAATAGACGAACATTATTGTATCCAGACATAAAAAGTAAGCTTTAATCATATTTTAGTGACAAAAGAAAATTGTTTTATTAAATCTTGTTACTCTGATATACGAGGGTGAGTCAAATGAAAACCTTAAATATTTTTTAAATATTATTTATTGAGCAGAAGTGGTACGAAGCTGCTTCATTTTTCACCATAATCTCCCCCACGCTCAGTACAAGTCCTCCAGCGCTTACAAAGTGCATAAATTCCTTTAGAAAAAAATTCTTTTGGGAGTCCGCCCCACCACTCATGCACCGCGTGGCGTACCTTTTCATCAGAACGGAACTTCTTTCCTCCCATTGCGTCATTGAGTGGTCCAAACTTGGAAATCGCTTTTGGCAAGGTCTGGTGAGTATGGTGGATGAGGAAGACACTCAAATTGCAGGCCTCTGAGCGTTACAACTGTTGTACGGGCAGTGTGGGGCCTTGCATTGTCATGTTCCAAAAGGACACCTGCTGACAGCAATCCACGTCGCTTTGATTTGATTGCAGGCCGCAGATGATTTTTTAGGAGATCTGTGTGTGATGCACTGGTGACAGTGGTCCCTCTAGGCATGTAATGCTCCAAAATGACACCTTGTGCGTCCCAGAAGAGAGTCAGCATAACCTTCCCTGCTGATGGTTCTGTTCGAAACTTCTTTGGTTTTGGTGATGAGGAATGGCGCCATTCTTTGCTCTCTTCGTTTCCGGTTGGTGGAAGTGAACCCACGTTTCGTCCCTAATAACGATTCTTGCAAGGAAGCCATCACCTTGTCGTTCAAAGCGCCGAAGAAGTTCTGCATCAACACGTCGGTCTCTCATTTCAGGAGTCAGCAGCCGTGGCACCCATCTTGCAGACACTTCGTGAAACTGGAGCACATCATGCACAATGTGGTGTGCTGACCCATGACTAATCTGTAAACATGCTGCAATTTCATTCAGTGCCACTCGGCGGTATTCCTTCACTATGGATTCAACTGCTGCAGTGTTCTGTGGAGTCACAACTCGTTGTGTCTGACCTGGACGAGGAGCATCTTCCACTGAAGTCACATCATTTGCGAACTTCCTACTCCATTCGTAGACTTGTTGCTGTGACAAACATGCATCACCGTGTGTTTGGACTCTGCTACTCACTCCAACTGCCATCTAGTGGCAGCTTCAAACTGGACAGGTCAGACTGTCCAGTATAGTCTGCTCCCTGTTGGAAGAATTTGCAACCTACGCGCGGAAGTGGACCTCCCAGGTCCTTTGTGCGCGCAGGTAGGATTAGCCGTTGTAATGGCCGAGCAGGTAGCTGTGAGACCCCGTAGCGGACGGGCGTGTATGTCTCCCAGCTAAGCCAGGAGCCGCAGTTGGCGCGCTGCCTGTGCAAGTTGTAACGTTTAATGTAATAAACACTTATACCATACAACTTGTTCTGTCTAGTTATTGTGAGTGGAAACAAGGGGAGGACAGTAAGTCCTCTCGTACTATACATTCACACTCAAATGTGCCACCAAGGGAAGAAGAGCCCGCGCGCACACCGTGCTGAACCTTCATTCGTCGATGAATTTCAATAGGTGTCACACCTTCACTACGCAAAAACCGAATAACAGAACGCTGTTCTTTCCTGGTGCAAGTCGCAAGTCGCCATCATTATACTGATACTGCGATGGTGTGAGTGCATCTGCACTACGCTGCCACCTACAGGCCAGTCTGCACGCTGTTTGTAGCATACTTACCAACTACAGGATAACGGCGCGAAATTTCGATTTGTTATTACAAATTTAAGGTTTTCATTTGACTCACCACCGTATAAACTGAAGTCCCCTGCTCGCTTCATTTTGTATGTCCAGGTTAGTCTGAAGAATTACTGCAAAGATTTTGATACAATTTAGAATCTTCAGGACCAGAATACTTTCTAGTATCGATAACAGGCAAAAATCATTGAGATTCTCTGCACCCAGGATGGACTAACTGATTATATGTGTACAGGAACAACAGTGCATGAGTCCTACTCGCACTTGACAATTTTCTAAATATATTTGGATATCAGAAGAGTTTCATGTGGATGTCCTGTACTTTCACGGTAGCCAAATGCACCATGCCTAATGTTGGTAAAAACACACTCATAATTAAAGTGGACAGTGTCTTGAAAGGAGGATATAAGATGAACATCAACAAAAGCAAAACGAGGATAATGGAATGTAGTCGAATTAAGTCGGGTGATGCTGAGGGAATTAGACTAGAAAATGAGACACTTGAGGTAGTATAGGAGTTTTGCTATGTGGGGAGCAAAATAACTGATGATGGTCGAAGTAGAGAGGATATAAAATGTAGACTGGCGATGGCAAGGAAAGCGTTTCTGAAGAAGAGAAATTTGTTAACATCGAGTATAGATTTAAGTGTCAGGAAGTCGTTCCTGAAAGTATTTGTATGGAGTGTAGCCATGTATGGAAGTGAAACATGGACGATAAATAGTTTGGAGAAGAAGAGAATAGAAGCTTTCGAAATGTGGTGCTACAGAAGAATGCTGAAGATTAGATGGGTAGATCACATAACTAATGATGAAGTATTGAATAGGATTGGGGAGAAGAGAAGTTTGTGGCACAACTTGACCACAAGAAGGGATCGGTTGATAGGACATGTTCTCAGCCATCAAGGGATCACAAATTTAGTATTGTAGGGCAGTGTGGAGGGTAAAAATAGTAGAGGGAGACAAAGAGATGAATACACTAAGCATATTGAGAAGGATGTAGGTTGCAGTAAGTACTGGGAGATGAAGAAGCTTGCACAGGATAGAGTAGCATGGAGAGCTGCATCAAACCAGTCTCAGGACTGAAGACCACAACAACAACAACAACAATTAAAATCAGGATTGAGCGATTCACCGCTACGTTACCTCGTCCACGATCCCTCACCCTCCTCCACTTTCTGGCTACAAGCTGGTAGACGAAGTTTCTTCCTTGCACCTGGCGGCTGGCAGGTAGGCGCCGGTCATCTGCCTCCTCAGGTCAGCGATTAGCATCACAAAGCAGAGGCCTCTGCCCTGGCCCCGGCATCGATGGCCGCTCATTTACAAGTCAGCGCCGCGTCCGTCTCCCCGGCACCAATTATTCCGCGCTCGTCGAGTGACGTAATCAAAGGCGAGCCCGCCGGCTCAATTTGCGGATCCCGCGGCGCGGCCCGCTGACGTTGTCAAATGGCCGGCATTGTGACGGAGAGTGGCGGGCCATCTCGTCGCCGGCGACTGTGGCGGGCGCACTCCGCGCCGCCTTTGTGGTCGCTTTCTCCTGCGGTTCCGTCTTGCCGGCTGCTCCCTGCCCGACAGCCGCCAGATGGACTGCCGCACTCCGGCGAGAGATGGATGCGCCCCGCGCCGCCCATCACAATAGCGCCCACAGCCCCGCGCCGTGCCGTACGACTGACTGTACACTACTGAATGTATCTTTTGTGACGCGAATTACTGGACTCGGTAGTCTTTAGCGCTGAGCGGTGAGAAAAACGGAAGGAAAGAGTGAGCGTTTGTGGATTTAAGGCGCTCAAGTGCGAGGTTATTAGCGCCCCGAAAAGGAAGGCACATTAGGGCTTGGCGTCCTGTAGAGGACGACGTCATTAGCGACAGCGCTCGTAGTATTTTCATTATCTATGAGGGAAGTCGAATGAAAATGGGACAGATGTAAAAAAGGGGCCAAGTGCGAGGAGACTCGCGCAGTAGAAATTTAATTACGTATATACATTACTTATCCATTCTGGAATTCCAAGATGTTGTCGATTGTTGTCTATTATCGGCATTGGTACGGGCAAGATATAGGTTCCCAGGGATTCCAAGACTAGCGATAATGTTTTAATTTCAAGTCTGAAGTCGAAAAACAAATGATAAAAGAAATATTTTTTGTGTTCGATAATTACAAACACGTGAGGCAGTATTGACCTTACAACTTATCTTAGAAGAAAGATTAAGGAAAGGCAAACGTACGTTTCTAGCATTTGTAGACTTAGAGAAAGCCTTTGACAATGTTTACTGGAATACTCTCTTTCAAATTGTAAAAGTGGCAGGGGTAAAATACAGGGAGCGAAAGGCTATTTACAATTTGTACAGAAACCAGATGGCAGTTATAAGAATCGAGGGACACGAAAGGGAAGCAGTGGTTGGGAAGGGAGTGAGACAGGGTTGTAGCCTTTCCCCGATGTTATTTAATCTGTATATTGAGCAATCAGTGAAGGAAACAAATGAAAAATTCGGATAATCCTACGGGAAGTAATTAAAACTTTGAGGTTTGCCGTTGACATTGTAATTCTGTCAGAGACAGCAAAGGACCTGGAAGAGCAGTTGAACGGAATGGACAGTGTCTTGAAAGGAGGATATAAGATGAGCGTCAACAAAAGCAAAGCGAAGATAATGGAGTGTAGTCTAATTAAGTCGAGTGATGCTGAGGGAATTAGATTAGGAAATGAGACACGTAAACTGATAAAGGACTTTTGCTATTTGGGGAACAAAATAACTGATGATGGTCGAAGGAGAGGATATAAAACGTAGACTGGCAATGGCAAGGAAAGCGTTTCTGAAGAAGAGAAATTTGTTAACATCGAGTGTGTAGCCATGTATGGAAGTGAAACGTAGACGATAAATTCTTTGGACAAGAAGAGAATAGAAGATTTCGAAATGTGGTGCTACAGAAGAATGCTGAAGATTAGATGGGTACATCACATAACTAATGAGGAGGTTGTTGTTGATGTTGTCTTCAGTCCCGAGACTGGTTTGATGCAGCTCTCCATGCTACTCTATCCTGTGCAAGCTGCTTCATCTCCCAGTACTTACTGCAACTTACATCCTTCTGAATCTGCTTAGTGTATTCATCTCTTGGTCTCCCTCTACGATTTTTACCCTCCACGCTGCCCTTCAGTGCTAAATTTGTGATCCCTTGATGCCTCAGAACATGTCCTACCAACCGATCCATTCTTCTTGTCAAGTTGTGCCACTAACTCCTCTTCTCCCCAACTCTTTTCAATACCTCCTCATTAGTTATGTGATCTACTCATCTAATCTTCAGCATTCTTCTGTAGCACCACATTTCGAAAGTTTCTATTCTCTTCTTGTCCAAACTATTTATCGTCTATGTTTCACTTCAATACATGGCTAAACTCCATACAACTACTTTCAGAAACTACTTCCTGACACTTAAATCTATAATCGATGTTAACAAATTTCTCTTCTTCAGAAATGCTTTCCTTGCCATTGCCAGTCTACATTTTATATCCTCTCTACTTCGACCATCATCAGTTACTTTGCTCCCCAAATAGCAAATGTCCTTTACTACTTTAAGTGTCTCATTTCCTCATCTAGTTTCCTCAGCATCACCCGACTTAATTCGACTACATTCCATTATCCTCGTTTTGCCTTTGTTGATGTTTATCTGTTATCTTCCTTTCAAGACACTGTCCGTTCCGTTCAACTGCTCTTCCAAGTCCTTTGCTGTCTCTTACAGAATTACAATATCATCGGCGAACCTCAACGTTTTTATTTCTTTTCCATGGACTTCAATACCTACACCGAATTTTTCTTTTGTTTCCTTTACTGCTTGCTCAATATACAGATTAAATAACATGGGGGAGAGGCTACAACCCTGTCTCACTCCCTTCCGAACTTCTGCTTCCCTTTCATGCCCCTCGACTTTTATAACTGCCATCTGGTTTCTGTACAAATTGTAAATAGCCTTTCGCTCCCGGTATTTTACCCCTGCCACCTTTAGAATTTGAAAGAGAGTATTCCAGTCAATATTGTCAAAAGCTTTCTCTAAGTCTACAAATGCTAGAAACGTAGGTTTGCTTTGCCTTAATCTATTTTCTAAGATAAGTCGTAGGGTCAGTATTGCCTCACGTGTTCCAACATTTCTGCGGAATCCAAACTGATCTTCTTCGAGGTCGGCTTCTACTAGTTTTTCCATTCGTCTGTAAAGAATTCGCGTTAGTATTTTGCAGCCGTTACTTGTTAAACTGGCAGTTCGGTAATTTTCACATCTGTCAACACCTGCTTTCTTTGGGATTGGAATTATTATATTCTTCTTGAATTCTGAGGGTATTGCGCCGTCTCAAACATCTTGCTCACCAGATGTAGGACTGGCTCTCTCAAGGCTGTCAATAGTTCTAATGGGATTTTGTCTACTCCGGGGGCCTTGTTGCCACTCAGGTCTTTCAGTGCTCTGTCAAACTCTTCACGCAGTATCATATCTCCCATTTCATCTTCATCTACATCCTCTTTCATTTCCATAATATTGTACTCAAGTACATCGCCCTTGTATAGACCCTCATACACTCCTTCCACCTTCCTGCTTTCCCTTCTTTGCTTAGAATTGGGTTTCCATCTGAGCTCTTGATATTCATACAAGTGGCTCTCTTTTCTCCAAAGGTCTGTTTAATTTTCCTGTGGGCAGTATCTGTGGTGTCACCCCCAGACACCACACTTGCTAGGTGGTAGCTTTTAAATCGGCCGCGGTCCGCTAGTATACGACGGACCCGCGTGTCGCCACTGTCAGTGATGGCAGACCGAGCGCCGCCACACTGCAGGTCTAGAGATACGTACTAGCACTCGCCCCAGTTGTACAGCCGACTTTGCTAGCGAAGCTACACTGACATATACGCTCTCATTTGCCGAGACGATAGTTAGCATAGCCTTCAGCTACGTCATCGGCTACGACCTAGCAAGGCGCGATAGCATTTGATATTGAGAGTATAACATGTACCGTCAAGAGCGATGTACACCAATTGTGGATTAAAGTTAAGTATTATATCAACTACGTACTTTATTTGCTACTATTAATTCCCTTAACTGTTCCAGACCTCACGCCAGTCAGCGTGTAATTAAACGCGTGCATTTCGGCCTCCTCTAGCAACACTTCAGTATCTATCTTACCCCTCGTGAGATAAGCCTCTACATCCTTACATTTGTCCTCTAGCCATCCCTGCTTAGCCATTTTGCACTTCCTGTCGGTCTCATTTTTGAGACGTTTGTATTCCTTTTTGCCTGCTTCATTTACTGCGTTTTTATATTTTCTCCTTTCATCAATTAAATTCAATATTTCTTCTGTTACCCGAGGATTTCTACTAGCCCTCGTCTTTTTACCTACTTGATCCTCTGCTGCCTTCACTACTTCATCCCTCAGAGCTACCCATTCTTCTTCTACTGTATTTCTTTCCCCCATTTGTGACAATTGTTTCCTTATGCTCTCCCTGAAACTCTTGTCAACCTCTGGTTTAGTCAGTTTATCCAGGTCCCATCTCCTTAAATTCCCACCTTTTTGCAGTTTCTTCAGTTTTAATCTAAAGTTCATAAACAGTAGTTTGTGGTCAGAGTCCACATCTGCCCCTGGAAATGTCTTACAGTTTAAAACCTGGTTCCTAAATCTCTGTCTTACCATTATATAATCTATCTGATACCTTCTAGTATCTCCAGGATTCTTCCGTGTTTACAACCTTCTTTATGATTCTTGAACCAAGTGTTAGCTATGATTAAGTTATGCTCTGTGCAAAATTCTATCAGACGGCTTCCTCTTTCATTTCTTAGCCCCAATCGATATTCCCCTACTATGTTTCCTTCTCTCCCTTTTCCTACTCTCGAATTCCAGTCACCCATGACTATTAAATTTTCGTCTCCCTTCACTACCTGAATAACTTTTTTTATCTCATCATACATTTCATCAATTTCTTCATCTGCAGAGCTAGTTGGCATGTAAACTTGTACTACTGTAGTAGGCATGGGCTTCGTGTCTATCTATCTTGGCCACAATAATGAGGAGGTATTGAATAGAATTGGGGAGAAGAGAAGTTTGTGGCACAACTTGACACAAAGAAGGGATCGGTTGGTAGGACATGTTCTGAGGCATCAAGGGATCACCAATTTAGTACTGGAGGGCAGCGTGGAGGGTAAAAATCGTAGAGGGAGACAAGAGATAAATAAACTAAGCAGATTCAGAAGGATGTAGGAGATAAATAAACTAAGCAGATTCAGAAGGATGTAGGTTGCAGTAGGTACTGGCAGATGAAGCTTGCACAGGATAGAGTAGCATGGAGAGCTGCATCAAACCAGTCTCAGGACGGAAGACCACAACAACAACAACAATTACAAATTAACAATTTTCGGATTTTTTTCTTAACTTCTGCTGTGATAATCGTCCCATATTTCATGATTCGAGGTCAACGGAAAGTATCCTGTGGTTTTCATGAGTGAGTTTCCGAGTACCAAAATGTGTGACATAAATCGCCGTATCGTGTGACTACAATGACTTACCGCCAAGGGACTATGGACCTTAACATGTGACATAAATTTGAACTTGGTATGTCTATTCGTTCCTGAGAAAAAGGCTGTTAACAGTTCGACAGACAGACAGACAGACAGACGGCGCATGGACTACAAAGCGATATAATTAAACTGTTTATTATTTCAAAGGTAATCGCCATTAACTTTTAATACATTTATTTCACTGTGAGACAAGACGGTCAATGTCTCTACGGAAAAATTTTTGGAGTCGCCCACGGTACCACGATTGTACTCGTGCGTGCGTCTCTTCGTCCGTAGCAAATCGACGGAGATTAATATCTTTCTTCAGGGCTGCGAAAATATGGAAATCACGTGAGGAGAGATATGGACTGTATGGAGAATGTGTTAGGGCTTCCCAGCGAAACTTCTGTAGGGTAGGCGAAACAACAGGTACACCCTCTCCGCGAAAGCCGTGCAGACCATTTTCACAAGCTGCGACATTGTCAGAATGAAACAGTGACCCGTATATACAATAAATTTCCTTTAATTTACGTCTATGGTCACGAACTTTTTGTCAGCAGATTGCCGGTTTCGGTCTATAATGACCATATGTATATGACGATCCTGGTGATGATTTTGCATTTAACATTTGACGATGCCACTATGGCTGCAGTACATTAAGACTTTGTTTTTATCAAACCAGACCATAGACGTAAATTAAAGGAAACTTTCTGACCGTTTTCTTTTACTCGAGGGCTTTCGGGAACGCGGCCTCACAATTAACGCACAGCGGTCGACACTTTGCAAAACTAGAAGCACACACCCGATGCCCAGGAATGTTGATGGACGGCATCATTCTGCTGCAGGATAATCCCAACCCACATTGTCAACCTTATTTCGAATACGCTACAGAAGTATCGATAGGTGGCCTACAGTCCGGATGTCTCCCCATGCTACTTCCATATTTTTGAAGCTGTGAAGAAAAACGTTCTCCTCCGTCGATTTGCTTCAAACGAAGAGGTGCACGCCTGTGTATACAAACATTCTTCCATGGACACGTTGACTGTCTTGTCTAACAATGGAACGTATTAACGGTTATGTCGATTATTTTGAAATATTAAACATTTTACTTACCTTTCTTTCATTTGTATAGATTTCATTTGACTGACCCTTATATTACAGCCCCAGACCACAGAAATGGTAAATAATAAATCTACTAACTTCTATACACAAGTGTCTGTACGTGAATAAATTACATAATATCTCTTAAACTGAAGAGGCTTAAGCTGTGTAATTATATCTGCGCTCTCGATGTTTGAACAGAAGACTGTGGTTAACTGCTTAATAATATAAAATAGTGTAGAGTACTTCTTACGAGCTCCACAGGAAAGAAGTTGGTGCGGATGGTTGACTATTGCCGTATCTGGGTTCTCTAAAACATCCACGTAGTTGCTTTTCGGTTGAGGTGAAGAGGATTTCATTTCCCCAATTACAACATGGAACAATGATAAAAAAATTTCTTTATTAAGATAATTTAATCCTACGGTTTTTAAGTTGTTGAATCCTAATGTAATAGAAAATACTGTATTATCCAACGTATTAAAAAGAGGCGCTTTTAGCAATTTTAATTATATACAGGGCAATTCAAAATAAATATATTGATAGAAACGGCTATAACCTTTTAAAGCGCAGCAATACATCGATAAAAATGGTCGAGACTGTCAAAGTAAGTTCAGTTTCTTAAGCGCTTTATACGTTTTCTGTATCACCCTCCTTGGTCACATGCACAACATCTTTGCGATAATCCATTTCACACCATACGTTCTGAAACATACTTGGAATCACCGATGCTAGAACATTAGAAATGCGAATTTTGAGCATTGGAGTTTTTTGTGGCAAAGGAGTCACATACGTAAGGTCTTTCATATAACCCTATTAAAAGAAATCCAAGAGTGGGATGGTAATCTGAAGATCTACGTGGCCAAGATCAGAACACAGGTTCATCATTATCCGAAGTCTACTTCGAGTCTTCCAACGGTTTGCAAGATAATGATTTAAAACTCTACTAACATCCGTGCCCACAACAATCTGCATGTAGTACTTTATTTTACATTATCTGTAATTCTTAGATGTATCGTCACGCACTAAAAAGTTATAATTGGTCGTAATGCTATATTAATTTGGACTGCCCTCTCTACGTGTTTCATCTTCCTATTCTTCGGTGTGCATATCTTGCGACAGGTATCCACTGGAAGTTCTCCACTTTTCTTGCCTGAATTCTCGCACAGAATCGGTTGGGAAGGGAGTCATAAAGCTGTTGCTTGTTGCTTCCTCTCCTAAAGCAAGCTCACCCACATCTGTTGCAACTGCTCATTGTAATTCCGGATGCTGGCATCAGGACGAAGTTATTCGACTGGTCCCACACATGCGCTAGCAGGAACAGACCTAGGGATCTTGGTGGCCACACGACGAGTACATCAGCATCACGTAGACAGTTGGTAGAGACATGTGCCGATCCTGACAAACGCTGTCGCCGCACGGTCTGAGACCACGGTTCGAGTCCTCCGCCCCTCGTCGGAGGTTCGAGTCCTCCATCAGGCATGGGTGCGTGTGTTGTGCTTAGCGTAGGTTAGTTTAAGTTAGATTAAGTGGTGTAGCCTCTATGTGGGTGAAGATTTGTCTGATGTGATAGAAGAAGAAACAGGAGTCGATTTAGAAGAGATAGGGGATCCAGTATTAGAATCGGAATTTAAAAGAGCTTTGGAAGACTTACGGTCAAATAAGGCAGAAGGGATAGATAACATTCCATCAGAATTTCTAAAATCATTGGGGGAAGTGGCAACAAAACGACTATTCACGTTGGTGTGTAGAATATATGAGTCTGGCGATATACCATCTGACTTTCGGAAAAGCATCATCCACACAATTCCGAAGACGGCAAGAACTGACAAGTGCGAGAATTATCGCACAATCAGCTTAACAGCTCATGCATCGAAGCTGCTTACAAGAATAATATACAGAAGAATGGAAAAGAAAATTGAGAATGAGCTAGGTGACGATCAGTTTGGCTTTAGGAAAAGTAAAGGGACGATAGAGGCAATTCTGACGTTACGGCTAATAATGGAAGCAAGGCTAAAGAAAAATCAAGACACTTTCATAGGATTTGTCGACCTGGAAAAAGCGTTCGACAATATAAAATGGTGCAAGCTGTTAGAGATTCTGAAAAAAGTAGGGGTAAGCTATAGGGAGAGACGGGTCATATACAATATGTACAACAACCAAGAGGGAATAATAAGAGTGGACGATCAAGAACGAAGTGCTCGTATTAAGAAGGGTGTAAGACAAGGCTGTAGCCTTTCGTCCCTACTCTTCAATCTGTACATCGAGGAAGCAATGATGGAAATAAAAGAAAGGTTCAGGAGTGGAATTAAAATACAATGACATTGCTATCCTGAGAGAAAGTGAAGAAGAATTAAATGATCTGCTGAACGGAATGAACAGTCTAATGAGTACACAGTATGGTTTGAGAGTAAATCGGAGAAAGACGAAGGTAATGAGAAGTAGTAGAAATGAGAACAGCGAGAAACTTAACATCAGGATTGATGGTCACGAAGTCAATGAAGTTAAACAATTCTGCTACCTAGGCAGTAAAATAACCAATGACGGACGGAGCAAGGAGGACATCAAAAGCAGACTCGCTATGGCAAAAAAGGCATTTCTGGCCAAGAGAAGTCTACTAATATCAAATACCGGCCTTAATTTGAGGAAGAAATTTCTGAGGATGTACGTCTGGTAGTGAAACATGGACTGTGGGAAAACCGGAACAGAAAAGAATCGAAGCATTTGAGATGTGGTGCTATAGACGAATGTTGAAAATTAGGTGGACTGATAAGGTAAGGAATGAGAAGGTTCTACGCAGAATCGGAGAGGAAAGGAATATGTGGAAAACACTGGTAAGGAGAAGGGACAGGATGACAGGACATCTGCTAAGACATGAGGGAATGACTTCCATGGTAGTACTAGAGGGAGCTGTAGAGGGCAAAAACTGTAGAGGAAGACAGAGATTGGAATATGTCAAGCAAATAACTGAGGACGTAGGTTGCAAGTGCTACTCTGAGATGAAGAGGTTAGCACAGGAAAGGAATTCGTGGCGGGCCGCATCAAACCAGTCAGTAGACTGATGACCAAAAAAAAAAAAAAAAGCCTAGGGACCGATGACCTATGACCTCAGCAGTTTGGTTCCATAGGAACTTACCATTCCAATTTTACTACCGTTGTCCTGTTGAAATATAGTTCCAGTATACTGACATATGAGAAGTAACGTAATAATGTGGACGCAGAGTGTCTGTGAATAACGTTGTGCCGTCCGAGTTACGAGCCTTGACATGAACTCATACCCCTGGATTTCCACTCCTGGACGCCTCTCCAAAACAAAACACTGGAAGAATGTGGTCTCCCGCAAGAGTGCCAGTATACTCGCCGACGGTGGGCATCCAGGGTAGTGCAGAACAGCGATTCATCCCTGAACGCAATGCGACGCCATTCATTCGCAGTCCATGCTTACCGGTCACCACACCACCTGGGATGTTGTAAGGAACCATTATCTGCTCTCGGATGGCAGGCACATATGTGTAGAGGTTACGATGTTCTCAGTGCCCTCACCCTTGAGGCGGTCAGACGTGGTCGAATTGTCGACGAGTGTACCCTCCTTCACGTTCCACTGCAGTCCAACCTGGCGACCCACACTGAGGTTCCCTTGAGACTCTGCAAGGTGCTGATAATGCTGTCTAACACGAGTGCACGGCACTTCTGCATCCTTCGCGGTGATCATTCATTATCTGATACTGTTCACGCCAGTTGTATACCGTGCCAGGTGCCTGGTAACAACGCTAAGCACAAACAATACTAATATCTTCTGGTGGCCGTCCGCCCCCGGTAGCAGAATGGTCAGCGCGACAGACTGTGAATCCTAAGGGCCCGGGTTCGATTCCCGGCTGGGTCGGAGATTTTCTCCGCTCAGGTACTGGGTGTTGTGTTGTCCTAATCATGATCAATTCATCCTCATCGACGCGCAAGTCGCCGAAGTGTCAGTCTGCTTTCCGCAGCGCTGCGGCGAGGACGTCTTGTTTACGTCCCGTCCGCGCGGTCGCGAGTGCCCGTCGTTGTTTACTACTGCGTTGTCGCTAGTTTAGAGTCCATCACTACCGACGCAACATGGCACATTCATACAGACAAACCACCATCAAGATCAGTTTTCAACCCGATCATGCACGACCGCGAGCTTTTGAAGTGGAACGTTTTCTACGTGACGACGTTAAAATTGAACCGCGAGACATAATTGGTATCCATCTCTCTATCACGAGCAGTGTTGTCTACGTCAAGCTAGTAAGTGACGAGGTGTGCAACAGAATCGTGCGCGCACATGCGAACGATCTTAAATTCAAACACTCTGATGGCCATATTGGGGCGGTCTCTATCGATCACGCGGGGCTTGGCCTCCGTACGATACGCGTCTTCGAACTTCCTTTCGAAGTACCACCGGACGTAGTCACCGCGGCTTTCCAGCCCTACGGCAGAGTGATCAGCCATATGGCCGAAAAATGGACCACCTTTACAACGTACCCCGTTCTTAACGGGGTGCGACAGATAAAAATTGAACTGACCAAACATGTTCCGTCATATCTTGTCATCGGCGGATGTAGGGCGATCATTATGTATGACGGTCAGCCGCGCACTTGCTCTGGTTGTGGCCAAGAAGGGCACGTCCGGTCGGATTGTCTCCGACGACGGCTCACTCAAATCCCGACAGGTGAATCTATGACTCCTTCTACGGTGACGATACTTCCTCTCAATTACGCAGAAGTTACACGGGCAGCAACCCTTTCTGATGCTGCCCACGTTAGTCCGATAGCCGCCCCCGATAGCGAGACCGTGATGGCTTCTGCAATACAGGATCCGGCCTCTACAACGGCGCCCCCACCTGAAGATAATCACCGACCGACCTTGCAAGAAGGCGTGGATGCTAGGATGGACATTGACCCACGGGTTGTGCCGACAGCGGCTTTTCTTCCAGACACCGGAGCAGCTGAAGAAAATCACCCACATTCAGATTCTGAAACACACGTCCGTAAACAGCGTTCCCCGCGAAAACACAAGAGACGGCGGCGTGCTCCATCGGACGATTGTTTGCAGCGATCGTCTGACATGGACTGTGGAAATTCCGACGACGGTACCGACGGTACAGAGGCCGCTGTAACATCAAACTCAACAGATCGCCGTGGTGATGGCTCCAGCCCCTCCGACCCCACAGAACAACAGGATCACAAGCAGACAGCCGCTGCCGATTCCCAGCCAGCAGAGCCGATGGATTCAGCGCCGAGTGCCGCAGCAGCCACTAACAGCCACCAACAGCCGATGGTATTTCATGGCGACTGGGCGGACGACTGTGAGGAACACTCCTTGCCCATCGTGTCGGACGACACGGGGGGAACTTTACCCCACCAATGTTGATCCTTTCCCGCCATCATTTACAGTGACGAGGCAGCCTTACAAGGGTATTGATGGCCAACACGGATGCTATGGATAGACCTCAAACTTATCGCGTTGCAACTATAAACATCAACACTATACGGACGCGCGCTAAGTTATCCTTGCTTCAGGATATGTTGAACTCTGCTTCCATCGACATAGCCCTTCTCCAGGAAGTGTACGTCGCCGACTTCCCAGGCATGTACGGTTACGATGCTTGCGTCTCTCCAGCTTCCCCAACAGGCAGCGGTGTCGCTGTACTTCTTCGGGAAGGGATAGTGGCGGACGATATCCTGTTTCTGCCTGGGGCAAGAGGAATGGCACTCACAGTACTGGGTGTCCGCCTTATCAACATCTACGCACCTTCCGGGACGGACAAACGTCGCGAACGTTCACGATTCTTTGCGGAAGACGTCGCCCCGCTCTTCCAAGGCCGCCACGACCATCTGGTGTTTGGAGGTGACTACAATTGCGTACTGGCGCCCAGAGACCAACTCCCACGACATAATCCGTGCCCGGAACTCGAGACGCTAATTCGAGAACTGCAGATGGTGGACACTTGGGAACATCTTCACGGCCATCGACCGGGATTCACGCACTTCACGAGTCACTCTTCCAGTCGTATCGATCGGATTTATGTCTCACGCTCTCTCGCCGCTGGAACACAGGATGCGGAACTGTGGCCTGCAGCATTCTCGGACCACACAGCTTACATTTGTGCAGTCACCCTGCGGCGGCAACAAGTGTGGAGAAGCCGCAGCCCGTGGAAATTAAACATCGCTCACCTGTCGTACCCGGATTGCCGCCAAGCCGTTGAGGATACGTGGCATTCGTGTGAAAATCGCCTCCGTGCTTATCCCACAACGATCCGCTGGTGGTTGGACTGCGCCAAACCGGTACTGAGGCGAACGTTGATAACCTACGGTCGCGACCACGCTACTTGGCGAAGACATACACTCGACTTTTACTTCCGGGTCCTGCGCGACTGCGATGCTATGGCGCCGTCTCCGGAACGACAAACGGCGGTCCACCGTGCTAAGGCTCAGATCCTCGCTCATATGCGACGCCACCTAGAGGGGGTAGTCATCCGCTCGAGGACGCAGGATCGGATACCGAGCGAACGCCCGTCAATGTTCCACGTCCTTCGTGAACGTAAACGACGCCAACGAGCGCTGATACGCTTCATCGACACGGAGGACGGTCGTCGCCTCACCACGCAACAAGACATAAACACAGCGTTCTACAATCATTATTCCCAACTCTATTCCGCTCAGACCCCTGATCTGACAGCACTGGAGGACGTCTCTCAGACGATTTACGGCACCGTCACCCCGGTAATGGAAGAGGCCTTGATGGACGAAATTACAGAAGAAGAAGTGATCGACGCCATTAGAAAAGGAGCTGTCAACAAGTCACCGGGTCCTGATGGCCTCCCCTTGGAATTTTACCGGTCTTTTCAATATTTATTAGCCTCCCGATGGACGAACATCTGTCGCGAACTACTATCCCCGGACGTGCCGCTCCCTGCGGCCCTTGTGGAAGGGATGATAATTCCTATTCACAAACCGTCCGGTGGCTCACGTCTGCAGGACTACCGCCCGTTGACGCTATTGAACTGCGACTCTAAGATCTTTTCTCGACTGTTGGCGGCGCGGATACGCCAGACCTTACGGAATGTTATCTCACCCGATCAAACGTCATTAGGAGGCGACAATAATATTCAAACAGCACTCAGTGAATATCGTGACTTGATCTCACTGGCGAGGGCATGTCGTCTGAAGGGTGCACTGGCGGCAATCGATTTTAGTCAAGCTTTCGACCGAGTGGACCACGACTATTTGGAAGCGGTCCTCCAACATATGCGGTACCCACAGCCATTCGTCACTGTCGTCATGCGACTACTCCGTGGCGCGACATCCAAGGTGATCGTCAACGGCCGACCTTCGCAGCCCCTCACCATTTCTCGATCGATACGCCAAGGCTGCCCTCTGTCCACTTTACTTTACGCTGTGGCCATGGAACCTCTCCTCTGCGGCCTGCGCCAACGACTAACGGGTATGACGTTACGAGGCCACACTTTCCGATGTAAAGCGTACGCTGACGACCTGGTGATTGTCATCCGCAACGGTGACGACACCGCTAGCGCACTGAATTGGATAGAGAAATATGGCATGGCCACTGGTAGTCGTATCGACGTCGCAAAATCGGTGGCTATGAACATCGGGGCCGGATTGTCTGAGAACAGTGTCACCCCTTTCCAGCTCAGAGATAGTTTGAAATGTCTCGGCATTGATTTTACAGACGATATACGACGGACCGCTGCTCACAACTATCGACGGCTTTTACGAAATGTTCGGACTGGAATTGCCAACAACCGCCTACGAGCCCTGGACATCGTCCAAAGGACCCAGTATGTTAACACACATTTAGCGTCACGCATTCCGCACATCGCCCAGATATTACCTATACCGGTGATGTTAGCTCGCCGTATACTTGCGGCTTTTGGGTCCTTCGTGAGTTCAGGAATGCTTTTCAAGATCAAATATGAGACTCTCACCCTTCCCCCGGATCGGGGAGGGCTTGGCCTTTATCACGTTCATGACAGAGCGGTCGCCCTATTTGTGAGCACATTAGTCAAACTATGGCACCGCCGTCCGGACAGTTTGACCAGTTTGTTAATAGAAGAACTAGCACCGCCCTCGCTGTTGCCGCCTGTGCCGATACACCACGTCCCCTCCTCGCTCTTCTACATCGGTGTCTTTTACCTCGAACTCAGTTACGTTCGGCTTGCCTTACCAGCGACTCACCTGGCGACGGCAAAGGTGGTTTATAGGGTCCTGCAACGTGGACGACCTGATAACGTCGTGGAGAGGAAGCACCCGAACGTCAACTGGCGAGTAGTGTGGAGGACAATTCACCACGTAACACTGGACACTGACGTCACGGCGATGTGGTATATCACTGTCAACGGTAAGCAGGTGACCAAATCAAGGCTACATGCGATCCACATGGTCGACTCACCCACGTGCACGAGCTGCGGCGTTCAAGACAACGATGAACACCGTCTTAGCTGTGGCGAGTCTACGGCAGTGTGGCACTTAGTGAGGCAAATGTCAGCATACTTCCTTCGGGTAACGCCGAATCATATCGACCCCAAGACTATCCTATTCCCGGATGCCATGTATTACCCACGCACTAAAACTAATGCTATGACGTGGCTTCGTGGACATGCAGTGCATTATTTGTTTCAAGACGGCACTAAGGACACTTTAGACTTTTGGACCTATTTGCAGGAACGACATTGCAAGATCCTCCGTAACCCAAAGTATCGACAATATTTTTCCAATTTTTTGTGGAGTGCGTTCCACGACCCTCCACGTAGCTGGAACATCACGGGTAAGAGAAGTTAAGATTACAAGACGATGATAGAACACTACACGGTACAACGTGGGATCTACTTTCATCATTACGAGAAGTCATACCTGGATGATACAGCAGATGGAGAGGTTCGTTGTGAACCCTCACACTCTGTAGCAGTATTTGCCCCATTTCCTCTTTTTGTCCCCAGTGCGAAAAGGTCTTCGCAGTTTTTGTTTTTCCATCCAGTGCAAGATGTAGCACTGGTTAATGGTGGTAAGGATTCCACCCTTCAGTTTTGTTTCATGGTTTCCTTCGCCCCGCACTTTGCTCTCTTTCTTTATGCCTTTTTCTACAACTATTAGCATGGTTTTAGTTATGTGCGTCCCCAACTCGGCCCAACGAGTGCACTTCATCCGCCCGCCGGATTAACGACCAGGGCTGGTGTGCCCGCCAGCCCAGATATGGTTTTTATGCGGTTTTCCACAAAAAAAAAAAAAAAAAAAAAATAACAAGCTTTTCTAGGGGCGATGGTTCACGACCCAATACTTGCAAAATTTTTTTCCTAACATTCGCGTTTTTATTTAGTTCTGATACTTTATTATTAATATAAGTATATGCTATAATATTTGATGTAAAAAAAAAATTAAAAAAAAGAAAAAAAAATGAAAAAAAAAAGAAATAAACCACAAAAAAACAAATAAAAAAAAGTGTCGTCAAATCGAAAGACTTGCACCAGACGAGCGGTCTACCCGACGGGAGGCCCTCGTCACACGACATTTCATGTTTTCTGGTGTCCGTACCACTCGCCACAGAGAATTTCAGTGCCAAATCATTTACAGACCCGCTGATGGTGTGTACGTTTACGAATCTACATTGGCATCCGACCATGTCTTCTGAGCGCTTCACTTTTTTTGTGAGGCGATCTATTTTTCCTGTTTCCACGCTTCACTGGCATACAATACTACGCTACTCATAAAACATTGGGCGAATGTCTTTTAATTTCAAGTAATAATATGAAGTTGAAATTTTGTAGCAGTGTTTTCACTGATTAGTATACGTTGTAGCTACAATGACTAATCCCTTTTTCATGTCTTCTATTCTCGCAAGAACTTCGTGGATCGGAGAAACAGTCCATTACCACCTCTACAAATTAAGGTTGTCGTAATGAAGCAGTTTGTGAAAGCGGAAAGCTACGGCCGCAGGTTCGAATACCGCCTCGGGCATGGATGTGTGTGATGTTCTTAGGTTAGTTAGGTTTAAGTAGTTCTAAGTTCTAGGGGACAGATGACCTCAGATGTTAGGTCCCATAGTGCTCAGAGCCGTTTTTTTGAAGGCGGAGAATATTTGAAGAAACCCTGCCATTTTTCCGCGCTATCAGAAGCGAATTTATAAGAAGTCGTGTTTGTTGGACCTGACAGTCGGAAAGACACATCGAATCCAAAATGACTAAAAACTGAAAGGAGACTTGGGCATATTGAAGGGTGTTGTTATTAAGTTCTTAGGAAATAAAAAACGGTAGTAAATTGAAGGTTTAAATTCCCGGCGACGACGAGACGGATTTTGCCTTTAACGATCCAGGAATATTACGGAAAACCTGAGTCTGGATGGCCGGACATGGATTTGCACTGCTGCCCCGCCAAATACGAGTTTGGAGGGCTAACCACTGCGCCACCTCGCTCGACCTTATGACACAAAAAGAATTCACATTATAACATACTGGAAAAGTGCAGAAAGTTAGGCTGTTGGATGAGTCTCAATATTCAATTTTTGAAGAGTCAACTTTATTTTTCAGTGATGGTTTTGGCGAAGCTAGTGAGGTAGAAAGTAAGCCGTGGTTCTTCGCCGAAACGCACAACAGACAATTCATCAAACAAAATTTATCGAATGAAATTATGTACTAGTTGCTAAGTTTCTGGCTCACAGCTCCAACCAGAACTTTCTCCTGTCCAGTCTCGTTACTGGTCCACAGCGCACGATGGCACACTGACGTCTGGTGTACTTGTTTCAGGGCGGAGTTGAACTACTCGCCCAACAGCACCGAGTCGACGCTGAAACTGCGCGACTTGCGGGTGGCAGACGAGGCGGTCTACAAGTGCGAGATCACCTACATCGAGGTGCGCGAGGGCTGCGCCGTCGTCCAGTTCATCAACCTCACCGCCCTCAGTGAGTACATTTTGTGTGTGTGTGTGTATGTGCCTGCGAGATGAGCCAATGTACTACCTTGCATTAAGGTTGGACTTCTGGGATGTCTGGGTACACGGATTTATCAATGCTTTGTTCAGACTTAAACTGGGTAAGCACTAGCCCATGGTCCTACTAAAGTTGTTCGTTTTCGGTGGATCCAGTTATCTGAGGGGCGGGGGGGGGGGGGAGGGGGGAGGCTCGATGATGGCATGAGGGACCCACACTCCACACTGGGTGCCCCGTTGTGGAGCGACAGAGCCAGTATATTCCAGGTGCCGGGTAGTGAGCCTGAGTTCATCGATCCTATGGAGGAGTTTCTGCGTTGCACATTTGATGTAATCAGACATGCGTGGTACGTTCAGTTCGGTTTGAAGGTCGGTAATCAGGGCCCATCTTGAAGCTCCTAAGATGCATCTGTTTTGAATGACTTGTAGGGGCCCAAGATTGGACGGGCTGGTAGTTCCCCACGTGGAGCAGTCATAAAGAAGTGCAGGTAAAACTGTCGCTTCGTTCGAACGTTCATCTGGCAATTGCTCAACGGTGGGTACAGTTGGTGTGGGAGGTACAACAATTGAATCCTCTTGTTGTGGATAATAATGTTGTGAGCCTAGGGCCTCCCGTCGGGTAGACCATTCGCCGGGTGCAAGTCTTTCGATTTGACTTCACTTCGGCGACTTGCGCGTCGATGGGGATGAGATGATGATGATGATGATGATGATTAGGACACCACAACACCCAGTCCCTGAGCGGAGAAAATCTCCGACCCAGCCGGGAATCGAACCCGGGCCCTTAGGATTGACATTCTGTCGCGCTGACCACTCTGTTACCGGGGGCGGACCTTGTTGTGGATGTGACGTTTAGAAAGGAGTTAGCTATCCAGGGTCGCCCCTAAGTATTTTACTTTACTTCATGCAACTCCTTAATGGTGAAGAGTATACTTGTACCGCAAGTTGGGACGTTTGCGAGTGAATAGGACAGCCTTAGTTTCGTCGGTGTTGAGACGAATGTCATTATCTGATGCCCACCGTTCCGTCAGCGTGAGTTGATGTTGTAATATCTCCCCGGCTGCAGTAATTCGCCGGCTACCAGTGAGTAAGGCTGTGTCGTCAGCAAACTGAGATAGGGACGACCTGTGGCAGGAGGAGTAAGTCGTTAACATAAACGATGAAAAGAGTTGGGGATAGGTTCGAGCCCCGTGGAAGACCATCCTGTAGGCATCTAACGCTGGAGCGTTGCCCATCGATGAGAACCATTATCTTGGTTCAAATGATTCAAATGGTTCTGAGCACTGTGGGACTTAACATCTGAGGTCATCAGTCCCCTAGAACTTAGAACTACTTAAACCTAACTAACCTAAGGACATAACACACGTCCATGCCCGAGGCAGGATTCGAACCTCCGACCGTAGTGGTCGCGCGGTTCCAGACTGAAGCGCCTAGAACCGCTCGGCCACACAGACCGGCTAGCACCATTATCTGCTGGTGTTGGGGAAAACTGCCAATTATACGCAGGCAATAGTCAGGCAAGGTTGCACATGTTGCAGTTTGGACCCTGTTCCTGTCAACGTGAGAAATCTTAGAGGCTTCGAATTTACGTAAGAGAATAATAAAGGGTTTTTCGTTTTAACAAATCGTAAAGTGGTTCGAGGCTTACAGTTTTTTATATTAGATATCTTAGTTCCATAACAGTTTCACCCCGCTTCTCTAAAGAAGTGAACTACCATGTGTAAAAGAGCTTCAAACATCAAATCACTTTACAAATGGGTTCATGTGTTAAATATTTGACGCTAAGCAAGTGAAACCTTTTGTGGTTGAAGACACAAAACCCTAATTAAGTTGGCTTCGTTAGTTGCACATTATTCACGCATATATAAAGAGTTTACATAACTAATCGTTTGTTATGTACAATGGAATTTATAATAAGAGTCATGTTTATTTCATGTACAGGATGTAACAGATATAAGTGGAGATATTTTTATATTTGGTACCTTAATATGTGCGTACACACATCAGTGTGTTGGTTGTTTTTCCTCTGCGTGTAACGATTTCTCCACAAATGCAGGATCTCCCCACAAACACATCACATAATTTACTACCTAATGTATTCTGCACAGTCGTAACTGTACCACTAAAAGGAATAAGTCTGTCAGTATTGACTGACCATTTTTCGTCCAAACATGCACAAGTCAACACCTGACCTGCTGGCCAAGTAAAAATAAGCATTACTGCAAATGACGTAAATACTAATGTAATGTCGGTCAGTACACCGTCCTCAGTCACCAATAGAAACGTCTGCACTTATAACTCACACTCCGTATATATGAAGTGCAATTATGATGGCACTCATGTTTAGTTTATGAGAACTACCAAGACATGTTTTTTAATTCTATTAACATCGATACAACCGATATTGAGAACTCTTTAAGTTGTAAACTGTGTGTGGTATAATGATATAATTTTTCAGTTACCTTCAATGGTATATGCGAATACTCTTCGCAAAATGGGTAACAAATACAGTTGTCAGTAAAGAAGAAAATAAATTAGAACATCATTTTTGATTCTAAAGTTTTACCAAATGAACAAAGCTATAAACCTTTGGTGAATTTGTGGGGCTTTAAGCGAATAAAGTTTAGGCGGAAAGGAAAACGTTTACTGTTTCGCCTTCGCCTAACTAAAAAATAAAACATATTACGGGTCTTCATTAGGACTGAAGGAGACCGTGAACCCTTATCAGAACCGATTTCTTGCTAAATAATGTCCAAATAGCTAAATAAAGGCAGCAATTTTTTGCACGAGATCATATCCTTAAAAAGCCGTACAGTACAGGACATATTTGTACACAGTGGTTCTCGAAGGACTTCAAGTCTGTAGCCCTGTTGGTGTCAGTAAAAGTTTGTTTCCGTCAGATGTGAGCGCTCACAAGGCACAACTCTTGGCTTGAACAGGAAGTTGTATTTAAACGTTTATACACAAACGCCTCTCACACACCTTACCATGCCTGTGTTGCTCTTGGTTTGTACACAACAGCGCTACCAGTCTTTGAGGTTTTGAGGACGGGTGAGGGGAGTCTATCACTCACCTCAACAAGTAGTTGGCGTGTTTAGTATTAGTATACGTGTGTCAGTATTGTCGTACATATGGCGAAACCGTTATGATTGGGAACGTTTTAAACGTTACGGCACCCATGTTAAGAAGGCGTTATCCAACGGAAGACGGGGTAGGACAGGATGAAGACACTTTAGCAAAGCTTTGGGTGGTTCCAATTATTCAGAGACATGAGCATTAGTTTATCGCCCAACTGGAGTTGCACTGGATAGGACAGTCATGCAGTGAAACATCTTGTAGTAACATCGGTAGAACATTACGTAGGAAATCAGCATACATTGCACCATTTAGATTGCCATCGATAAAATGGGGGCCAATTATCCATCCTCCCATAATGCCGCACCATACATTAACCCGCCAAGGTTGCTGATGTTCCACTTGTCGCGGCCATCGTGGATTTCCCGTTGCCCAATAATGCATATTATGCCGGTTTACGTTACCGCTGTTGGTAAATGACGCTTCGCCGCTAAATAGAACGCGTGCAAAAAATCTGTCATCGTCCCGTAATTTCTCTTGTGCCCAGTGGCAGAACTATATACGACCTTTAAAGTCGTCGCCATGCAATTTCTGTTGCATAGAAATATGGTACTGGTGCAATCGATGATGATGTAGCATTCTCAACATCGAAGTTTTTGAGATTCCCGATTCTCGCTCAATTTGTCTGCTACTGATGCGCGGATTAGCCGCGAAAGCAGCTAAAACACCTACTCGGGCATCATCATTTGTTGCAGGTCGTGGTTGACGTTTCACATGTGGCTGAGCACTTCCTCTTTCCTTAAATAACGTAACTATCCGGCGAACGGTCTGGACACTTGGATGATGTCGTCCAGGATACCGAGCAGCATACATGGCACACGCCCGTTAGGCATTTTGATCACAATAGCCATACATCAACACGATATCGACCTTTTCCGCATTTGGTAAACGGTCCATTTTAACACGGGTAATGTATCACGAAGCAAATAACGTCCGACTGGCGGAATGTTACGTAATACCACGTACTTATTCGTTTGTGACTATTACAGCGCCATCAATCACAAAGGAAAAAAAGTGGTCCAACTAATCATATTTCTTCACGTACTACACGAATATGTAATAAAAATGGGGGTTCCTATTTTTTTAAAAAACTCAGTTGATATACGTTTGACCTATGGCAGCGCCGTCTATCGGGCCAACCATAGCGCCATCTGGTTTCCCCCTTCAAGCTAGACGAGTTTCGTTCTTTGTAGTTTTTTGTTTGACTCTTATTTCGTGAGATATTTGGCCCGGTCACAATCAATGGACCACCTTATATAGGCGTTTCTGACACAGCGCCATATTTTGCCTGTTTACATACCTCTGAATACGCATGCCTATATCAGTCTCTTTGGCGCTTCAGTGTACATCATGCATATTACTCGGTCAACATTCCCTCTTCGCCGACACAAGTAGCAACACTCTGCCGCTAGAGGCCTCCGAAATGTAGCATGTAACATGGCGGTGTGTAACGGGAGTGTAGGTGTGTGAGAAACAGTGTACTGTAATCGAGTTTTTAACCACAAAAAACATGCCTCCAGTTGAAATCCATAGACGCTAAAAAAGCTCAAGACCATGCCATCAACAGACAAAGTCAAGCTCACAATATTCTGGGATGTTCAAGACGTGGTCTAATTGGAATTCATACCAGGGGCACCACAATAAGCTATGCACCGTACAGCGAGGCCTTCCGGAAACCCGAGCGGTTCTAGGAGCTTCAGTCTGGAACCGCGCGACCGCTACGGTCGCAGGTTCGAATCCTGCCTCGGGCATGGATGTGTATGATGTCCTTAGGTTACTTATGTTTAAGTAGTTCTAAGTTCTAGGAGACTGATGACCTCAGATGTTAAGTCCCATAGTGCTCAGAGCCATTTGAACCTCCAGAAACTGAAAGCACGAATTTGAAGAGTTCGTCTTCGCATGGAACACCCTCTGCCCTAGCATGGCAATACCAGACCACACAACGAGCGCTGCGACACGTGCACAATCCAACGCCTTGGATTCAGTGTCATCGATTATCCTCCACACGGTCCCGAAATGGCCTCATTCCATTTTCATATGTTTCCGAAACTTAGAGAATACCTTCGAGGACTCCACTTTAATAGCGATGAAGCGGTGCAAGCAGAGGTGACGTTGTGGCTCCGTCAGCAAAGTCAAAAACTCTGCACTAACTATATCAACAAACAGGTCTCGGTTGGGAAAAATGTGTTCGTCGCTAGGGTGACTGTGATCAGAAATAAATATGTAAACATGAAGAATAAAGATGTAGAATGTCAGTAAGGACTTCAAGTCCGCAGCTCGTGGTTGTGCGGTAGCGTTCTCGCTTCCCACGCCCGGGTTCCCGGGTTCGATTCCCGGCGGGGTCAGGGATTTTCTCTGCCTCGTGATGACTGGGTGTTGTGTGCTGTCCTTAGGATTGTTAGGTTTAAGTAGTTCTAAGTTCTAGGGGACTGATGACCATAGATGTTAAGTCCCATAGTGCTCAGAGCCAGTAAGGACTTCAAGAGTTTCCACGTAACGTATTCTGAAGCATGACGTTTCAGAACGGCTTCGTGTGTCTTTCATATCACGTGACATGACCACAATGTGACCTAGCCAAGGAGGAGAACCTTAGTGCTGCGACTGATAGGTGTATTACCACGACAGTAGTTCTCAGGGGTAACAATTGCATTTGGTTACTTTTCGACAGTGTTATAGGGTAGTGATGCCTCGCAGTTATTACAAAGAACAGGCTTCAGACTCACTGAAGAAGGTATACGCGACAGTAAAAAATTATCTTTGAGTTAGTATACTAAGCTTTAAGAATAGATCCAAAGTAATAAATCCTCTGTCACCTTTGTTCATTAGACATTTGGTATTTATTATCGAGTTAAGAGGTCCTTGCTGCATCCAGTGTGTGTCACTGATTTTAAGATGAGAAAGTGATGCATACCGGCTACTTACGAATCGTGTAAACTCGTTCTCGGTGTTTCTGTACTTTTGACTTCAAATATTCCGTACGCGACATAGAAATAGGAAATCAGGCCACAATTACACAAAAACGTATGCTCACGGGTACTTAACGAACAGAGGGAAGAAAATTCTGATTGATAATTCTTCATATGTAGTCAGGAATGATTTGTCTATCTGGGAATAATTTAATACTGAATTCCTAAAAATTCAATATCAGGCGCACTGCCGTTTCTTATCTATGCACACGAGGCTCTGCTTTAAAAAAAAAAGTTCATTTTGCAGTTGACAGCTGGAATCAATCCAAGGAATCAAGTAGTAACAGAAGAAATTGCAAATAATATGATTGAAAGATTATAGATTTGTTACTTCTTCTCTCTCTCTCTCTTGCTTAAAAAAAAAAAATAAGAAGAAAGAAATACCCATAACAAATCCACTTCTGCAAGAACAAAATGTACAACACCAATTATACTTAATGGAGTTAATAATTAGTTGAGCGGTTCTAGGCGCTACAGTCTGGAACAGCGCGACCGCTACGGCTACGGTCGCGGGTTCGAATCCTGCCTCGGGCATGGATGTGTGTGATGTCCTTAGGTTAGTGAGGTTTAAGTAGTTCTAAGTTCTAGGGGACTGATGACCATAGATGTTAAGTCCCATAGTGCTCAGAGCCATTTGAACCATTTTTTGAAAGATGTTATTCACTAACTGCCTAACTGAGTAATTAACGTAAGTTCATTAATCTGGCTCGTGGTTTCGCTGTCTCTCCGATTCACCACCTCAGGTATAAGTGTTACGATATTAGCAAATTGGAGTATTGTAATAATTCTGTGCAGTAATATAGGGGTATAACTTTTACTGTCCGTCGCAAAATGAATGGCATATCATTTCACACCCTCTGGGAAAACGATATGAAATACGTCACTTTGTAATAGACTGTAGTTCACAGAATGTGAAGTGTGCTCTTCTGTGCACCTGACAATATGTATATCTCTTACAGTTTTAATCAACATTTCTGGAACGTGTGTGTGGAGTGGACCGAAACGATATGCACTGGCAGACCTCTTTTTAATGTTGGCCACTTTTACGATCCGAAAATCAAGCTGATAATGATCGCTTATACGGCTATAATTTTCCTTCGCTAAGCGGAGTATACTCGCAACCCACGGGAAATTACTGTGTGATGCCACCACTGTAATCTCTGTGATGCTTTGCACTTTACATATTCATGAGATCGCTAATACGTGTTACATGTTAATGAGAGATCAGTTAGTTCATTCATGCTCCATAAATTATGGTGACAGTTCAGTCACCTCTGACAGGCTGAATATTGCTCATTAAAAGACAGCGGCATGCCAAAGGCGCGTGGTAAAAAATACCTCACGCAGGCAATGTCGCCATCTAGCTATGTTTAACCGCCTACAGCTCAGTCCTGAGAGATGAAATTAACTTACCGCATAAAGCATTGTCATCTAGAGTTACTTGGTGAAAGCGATGACTGTAATTAAAGTTTAAAGAGGTAGTCAAAAGAAATTGTAGAGTAAATTCCTGCGAATTTAAACAATGGGGGGGATGAAAGGTAACTGTCAGCGAGAAACCAGTTCTTTATTCGTACTAAATATAGCCATTCCATGGAAATGTTTACTCACATATAACCAGAAACCTGTCGTAATTGCTTTGTCGTATTAAAAGTATGGGTTTCTTTTATTCCACGTATCTAACGGCGTTTCCAGGAAGCCGAACAATTAATTTGTCTGAAGTTCCTCGAATCTTGCGAGATGTTTTTATGATGTCCATGTCACATTAGTATTCGCGTATTGTAAAAGAGATCGTTAAAAAGTTTCAAAGCTTTTTCCACAGCGACTGTTATTTTGCAGACCTCGTTTTCCTTTCACTGGAGCAGCCGCTTGCGTCCGTTATTTGGTTTGAACTCAAATGTTCGGAGGCGTGAAGTGCAAATCGCCGTACACTTTTCTCTAATTTTTTTTTTTTGTAAATTATCTAAAGTGAATTCTGTGACGGTTCCTCTGAGAAACTTACCGCCGTTGCCTGCCTCGCTCTTTTCCCGGATAAACAGCGTGCTTTCACTAATGAGTTCGGTGTCTGTAACAAGTGAAGCTATAACCTACCTGTTGAAAATTTTGTGGATAAATAAGTTACAAAATGAAAAATTGTCAGCAATAACGGACGAAGAAAGCATAGAAAACCTTTACAAGAGGAGGGGAAAACATAGCGAGACTTGTACTAAGGAATGTAATAACAGTTATTTTGGCACTCAAAGGATCAGTAGACTGGAAACGTTACAGATGCAGACAAATGTTAGAATATGTAATATAAGTTGGCAAGGATTTTGAGTCTAATAAACATCCAAAGCAGCAAAGAGAATTATGAGAGAAGGCCTGACAAGAGGTAATACCAAATTATCAGAAAGACTGAGGAACAACGTATACCAGAAATACATTCTGTGTAGGCTTCTCATTGTTTACCACTACCATGATTTTTTCTGTTTATCGGTTTCTTCTATTCCTATTGTTATTATTTACTCTGCTCTCTTTGATGCAACCGGAGTTTTGAAGAAATGAATTAAATGTTGCTTTCACAGTCTTTTCATGCATTTAAATAATAGTTGCAACAGGATTCACAGCCGTTGACAAACTTACTAATAGAAATACGTTTCCCAACATTGGCTGATATTTTTATTTTGTGCACTATGTCGTTTCGGCTGTGTAGCCATTTTCAAGCAACTGCATGCATACAAGCAACTGCATGCGTATTAGAAAATGTAATTAGAGTACAAGGTGAAAATCAAGCATTGATTATAATCACCAGAGTGAAAACCGTATAAAAAGAGTACTTATGATGTTTAACCCGTTGACTACGTAAGTTTTGCGTTACAGTCACATAATTTCATGGGTAGTCCGTGGTTGACCTCATATATGATAAAATAAAATAAAAATTCGTCGATTTTAAACGATAAAAATTACTTTCCAGCGTCAGTAAATTCACCATATTGTCCGCTATAACTTGGCAAAAAGCTATAGTTATTCATTCTGTATGTATTAGGGTTGGCCTATCTTAGCTGCCTCACCCTATAGATGTGCTATTGAGAATATTAAGGAGGCAGTAGTTGCAACTGTCGTATAATAAAAAGCTTTACACATTAACAGGCTTGAGAGATGTAACCGTAATATTAGTTACTGTACAAACAGTTACACACAATCAAGTCATTTACTAGTGTGAGGGAGCACAGAACTGCGTATAGCAACTCCTCGTGGTGAATAAGTCAGAGATAAACCTGTGTGGATAGGTACGCTCTGTGTGATCTGTATTATCTGACATATTAGCATGAATGTAAAGAAGGGAAGGATTACTTTCTGTCTATTCTGTGTACAAGGATCATAACTGGTACTATCGAACATTGCTCGCACTTGTACTGTTTTAATGGTTCAAAATGGCTCTGAGCACTATGGGACTCAACTGCTGAGGTCATTAGTCCCCTAGAACTTAGAACTAGTTAAACCTAACTAACCTAAGGACATCACAAACATCCATGCCCGAGGCAGGATTCGAGCCTGCGATCGTAGCGATCTGGCGGTTCCAGACTGCAGCGCCTTTAACCGCACGGTCACTTCGGCCGGCACTGTTTTAATGCACAAGTGTTCATTAGAAAGTGGTACTCGAGTTCCTAGGTACGCCTTTAAAAAAATTCTGTTCTCTTGCACAGCCTTTTATTAAAATTATATCTCAAAATATTGTTGTACGTAGCTGGTTCCGGCAGTATGCAACCATCTTAAGGTACCAAGCTGTTCAAACACTATTATGTGCGTCCTCATTTCCTTTAAGAAAATCTGTGGCGTAAAATTGGCCGCTCAGCTCATAAAACATAATAAAATTAGTCTGTATCATCCATTGCTTACATTTGGTGAGTGTGTAATTAGCCAATCAAATGTCTTCATAATTGCAATGCAGAAGTGACGTTGTGCAGTGAATAAGACGTATAACCCGCATTCGGGAGAACGGCTGTTCGTACCCACGTCCGACCATCCAGGTTTAAGATTTCCGTAGTTTCACTAAATCTATTAGATAAGGTTTCTTTGAAAAGTTCATGGCCGATTTCCTCTTTCAACTTGATTATCAGTTCTGAGTTTGTGTCCCGTCTCGGATGACTTCATCGCCGATGGGATGATAATCACCTTTACCTCACTTTCTTCCTCTAAGGAAAAAGTGTGAAATAATGATGGGTTTTGTTGTCCGCTTTAACGAACAAAATTAATGTTTTCTGAGTAGAAGCGGCAATATTTCTCCAAATAACGTAAGTGGCGTACGGAACGAAAACTTCAACAATCATAAAAGTTTGTACCATACATCATAATATTATTTATGGTCGCTTAAAGTCTAAATGCCACGCTAGACTGCAAGATTGAAAACGTATATACAGAAACGAAATACTTGTTGAAATATGAAATGCTCAGTCCTGTGATAAACGTCTGTTTGTTGACAATATTGGAACAGCCCAAAGTGGTTACCACCTATTCTTACACACAGTTCAGCCCCGCTCAAAGAAATACGAGCTCGGGCGAACAGGTCTGACTGCTTTTGCATTCGGTTATATACATATATTAAACACTCCTGTAAACGTTACATGTTGTCGATAACTGTATAATATACCAACGACATGAAATGTACCCACGCTCAAAAGTCGTAAAGATTATCAGATGAAGCAGAGGGCCATGTACTGGACCTCCTTGATCAATCCATCGTTCTTTAGCCTTTCAAGAATCACAATTGCTCATTTAGCATAACAATGAAATACATGTCAGAATGCGCTCTTCGGAAATAGTAATCAATATAAAACTGCTTAATTTATTACGTGCTTAAAGTCCACCAAGAGTCGTGCAATGGTAAATATTCATACCAATCAATCAGGAGCAGTTATACGTGATAGTTTCACAGGTTAGTTTGAAAAAAATCTGCAGTAAACTACAGTGTTAACTTCTGTTAGTAAACATAAGCCCTTTGGAAGAAGACATATGCCAATAGACTGGAATACACAACCAACTTTATGCCACACATAAACATTTAAATATGCAGCCATTTTTGTATCACAGTTAGCTTCTTCAAGGACAGGCAAACAGTCTACGCCACCTGTTGAATCTCCACTGGATGTTCCATCCACAGGTCCACTTGGCACTTTGTTACCCACACTACCGTCACTTACTTTAGTAAGGTTTGAAACGGTAGAGATGTAGCTACATCATCTGCATCAGAGTCTCCTCCAAATTCTGAATCTTCTGCGTGTACTTCTTTAACCTTTTTCCAGCATTTCATTACAGAATAAGCCAGAACTTCATTTGCCTTGGACCTATGCCATATTCAAAAAATCGTTCTTATAGATCTAAAAGAAACATTATAGGATGTCAGAACGATCGCTTTAACTATAAAAACTAAGCAAAAACGAATAAATGTCTATTACACTCATGTATGTGCATAAGCGTTTCCGTCATGTTGCATATTTTCAGTATCCACCATACATCTGCAGCGAAATGACTTGTATTATCTCGGTGGATAACATTTCGAGATAATTTATGAAACAATTGTTGTGTACGTCTTTGTACACAACAGTAAGGAGACATGGGATACAGAGTACTGTGACAACTGTTCTCGCAGGAAATCTCGACAGCAGCAGAAATAATGCGAACAAGTTAATACAGTAAACAAAAGATTTACTTAACTTGTATTTCTCCAAGCGCACGAAGACTCACTTCAAATAATGCAGCAACAACATAGTCCAGCTACCACAGTGTTAAGGGGGAACGATAGGGTGACGGTCGAAAAACAACCGAAATTTCTTTTATTACGGAATTCGAATGTATATAAGTTTAAGAATTATTTCCCAAAATATAATGCGCGAACTCCAAAAATTAACTATTCTGTGAGCTTTTGATGCGGAGCGTGCACGGCACGCCTCGGTGTAAAGAACCGGTTCCGCGCTTACGTTCTCTATGTATACTGATAAGAGTAAACCTGATTTGCTGGAGCGCTGCTTGGGCGGTTTTACTCAAAATGTGAACGAAAGTTTCAGTAGTCTCATTTTGAGATGTTGTGGTCTTCAGTCCTGAGACTGGTTTGATGCAGCACTCCATGCTACTCTATCCTGTGCAAGCCTCGTCATCTCCCAGTACCTACTGCAGCCTACATCCTTCTGAAACTGCTTAGTGTATTCATCTCTTGGTCTCCCTCTACGATTTTTACCCTCCACGCTGCCCTCCAGTACTAAATTGGTGATCCCTTGATGCCTCAGAACATCTCCTACCAACCGATCCCTTCTTCTAGTCAAGTTGTGCCACAAACTCATCTTCTCCCCAATCCTATTCAGTACCCCCTCATTAGTTATGTGATCTACCCATCTAATCTTCAGCATTCTTCTGTAGCATCACATTTCGAAAGCTTCTATTCTCTTCTTGTCTAGACTATTTATCGTCCATCTTTCACTTCCATACATGGCTACACTCCATACAAATACTTTCAGAAACGACTTCCTGACACTTAAGTCTATACTCGATGTTAACAAATTTCTCTTCTTCAGAAACGCTTTCCTTGCCATTGCTAGTCTACATTTTATATCCTCTCTACTTCGACCATCATCAGTTATTTTGCTCCCCAAATAGCAAAACTCCTTTACTACTTTAAGTGTCTCATTTCCTAATCTAATTCTCGCAGCATCACCCGACTTAATTCGACTACATTCCATTATCCTCGTTTTGCTTTTGTTCATTTGGAGATACGCTTCAAAAATATCAGCCAGCAGAAGCGAAATTGTCAACATTGCTTCAAATTTGGCCCTATGTCTGTTCAGTTTAGGCCATACTGCATTAATGCACGTGGCAAATACCCTACGAGTCAACATCGGCGATGAAATGAGCCGATTCTGGCGATGCGCTCAGCGACGAAAAGGGCTTTGAGGACGAAAGTGAGGGCTTATCAGGTCAAAGCGGCAGAAAGCGGCCATCCACTAGCTGGGGCGATTGTTATTACGGAGCAGGCATCGATGATATCCCGTAAGTTTCAAGCTTTGTCTCTTTTTTATATGATAAATACGTGTCAAACTGTAAACCCTTTTTTCTCCTTAATAAGGATGAGCCTCTCTGTACTGAAGCATAATTGATGGTGTTGAGCCGCGACTAGGCGGCATCAGTGTAGCAACAGTTTCGAGGAAGCTCCAAGTGCAAGTCGGGTACCTGTCTGTCCTCTATTGCAGCGGCAGGGCGCTGGAGGCGTGGCTCAGCGGGAGTGCTCCATTGGGTCTGCCGGATCCCGCACGACCGCTATTGTCATCTGATGGAAATTTGGAATTCCATTGCCAAATGTGACGCCCAGGGGGTGGTATATTACGAGGGTAGTTCCGAAAGTATAGCCCCCTATTTTTACTCACAGAAACTACAGGAGATACATAAATCACAACAGCACAGCTAAATAGAGCATCATTTCAGCTAGAGACAGTCGTTTTTTCCACATTCACCACCATTCGTTATGCATTTGGCCAACGATGGGCCAGCGCCTGCATGCTGTGCTTGTAAAAATCGGAACCAACTGAGGCTATCCACTTCCTTAAAGCTTTGACAACAGCATCAGAATCTTCAAAATGTTAGACAGGTAGTCATCTTTCAGAGGCCCAAAGAGCTGGGAAGTCTGAAGGTGCTACGCTGGATGTGGGAAGACAATGCAGCCGAATTTCGCAATGAGTTGCGTGGTCGCAAAACTGGTGGGGGGGGGCTGGCGTTATCATGTTGCAGGTGAATGTTGGTCTTCTTCTCTGGCCTTACTGTGGAAATTTGGGCTTTCAGCTTATTCAGTGTCGTCTTGTAGCGTGATAAATTTGCCGTTTCTCCAGGCTCCAGGACATTTAAAAGAACCGCACTCTGGCTATCCTAGAAGACTCTGCACATTACTTTTCCCTCAGAGGGTTGTGTCTTGAATTTCTTCTTTGACGGAAAATTCGCATGTCGCCATTCCATTGACTGTCTTGTGGATTCCGACTCGTAGTGGTGACACGTTCTCATCTCTGGTAACGATGCTATCCAAGAAAACTGTCATCTCCATTTTCATATTGGTCCAGCAGGTCCCTACAAATTTCCATTAGCTGAGTTTTTTGTTCTTCTATAAGCATCCACGGGACCCATCTCGCACAGGCTTTGCGATAACCAAGATGTTTGAACATTGTTTCCAAGGAATTACAGCCAACATTCAGCTTTGCACACAATTCTCTGGCCGTTATCCGCCGATCTCACGGATGAGTTGATCAAGACGCTCTTCATTGCGTGGGATGACGGCTGTGCAGGGTCGACAAGGCCGTGGCTTGTAATGCACACGCCTATCAGCACCTCGAAAGTGCCGTACCCATCGCCTCACATAGCTCAAGTCTGTTGTGTCGTCTCCATACACCTTTAGCAAGCGTGGATGCATTTTTATCTGCGCAATTCCTTCAGCAGTGAGGAATTCAACCACACAATACTGTTTTATATGCGCGTCCTCATCACACTCCAGTTACCGAGCGAGGTGCCTCAGTGATTAGCACACTGGACTCGCATTCGGGAGGACGACGGTTCAATCCCGCGTCCGGCCATCCTGATTTAGGTTTTCCGTGATTTCCCTAAGTCGCTCCAGGCAAATGCCGGGATGGTTCCTTTGAAAGGGCACGGCGGACTTTCTTCACCGTCCTTCCCTAATCCGATGAGACCGATGACCTCGCTGTGTAGTCTCTTCCCCCAAACAATGCAATCCAATCAGACTCCACTTTGGAAGACTCCACTGCCGGCGCCAACTACCGCAGAACAACCGGACCAGCTGCAAATGAAAGAGGAAGGTTCAAGCATTAGCACTACACCAACGACATCTGGCGCGGACATCCAATGTCACCACAAAAAACAGGAACGACCCTCGTATTTCAAATGTCCATTTTTTCATTAGAAGCAGCATTCACAGCGTATAATTAGTAAAATTGGATGTTTTCCATTGTACTGAATTCACGACAATCTGTTTGCTTCTATGTGTGTCGCGAAAGAAAACTAACTGTAAATATGCTTAAGTAAGCTTCAGTAAGTGATTCTCGGTAAGTCCGTAATAATTTTTTCAGTAAACGAAAGTGCGCAACTGCATCAAATGTCTGATACAGAAGTCGAGGAACATGAGAGCCGATGTCTGTTTTACTCTTTTTAACCTGCTAAATCTACATCTACATATATATTCCGCTAGCCACCAAGCGGTGTGTGGCGGAGGGCACAATTCGCCCCAAAGTCATATCCCCCCCTCTGTTCCACTCGCGGATCGCTTGAGGGAAAAACGAATGTCTGAACGCCTCAGTACGAGCACTAATTTCCCTTATCTTTGAATGATGATTTGAAAGTTGGTGGTAATAATATATGCTCTACATCCTCGGCGAAGATTGTATTTCGAAATTTAGTGAGCAGCCCCTTCCGTTTAGCGCGTCGTCTATCTGCAAGTGTGTCCCACTTCAAACTTTCTATAGGATTTGTAACGCTCTCGCGATGGCTAAATGTACCAGTCACGAATCTTGCCGCTCTTCTTTGGACCTTCGCAATCTCTTGAATCAGACCCAACTGGTAAGGGTCCCATACAGAGGAACAATACTCCAAGATTGGGCGAACTAATGTATTGTAAGCTACTTCCTTTGTTGAAGGACTGCATCGCTGCTATGAGAATACAGAATCCCTTTCTTTAATACGCTGTGTGTTTGGTAATGAAAGTCACGGAAGAGGCATGGTGCGGCGTTTTGTGACGTGTGGCGCCGGCGCGTGGCCGCTCGCCGTCTCCTGGCGAGCGCCTGGAACGCCGCCAGGCTGCCTCCGCCGCTCACCCCGGCCGGCCACCGAACACGCGCCTAATTGACCAATCACAGCACACAGACCGGCGCTGATTTGATTACGACGTCCTCCGCTTTAACTTGGAGACCGCGTTCAATCACGGCGCATGTCGCCGCTCCCGTTTCGCAGTCCAAGTGCCTCCCTCCGCCCTGCCGAGGTCTCCAGAGGTCCGCAGACGGCCTATTATCCTAGCCTCTCATGATCCTAAGCGAGACGAACGGTGGCACCGTACACGGGAGGTTAACACCCAGTGGTTTAACCTTGCGGTGCAGGACACGGATACTTAAGGTGATGTCCTCTGAGAGTTCACACCTCGGTTATCGATGAACAGGACGTCATCGATTTAGCCCACATCTGTATCTACTAAGTACGTACCCTGCAAACAGCTGTGCAAGGTCAATTGTGTTTTCCATTGTACTACATAATAACGTTTCATTTCGCTCTAGTCGTCACTGGAGGGAGGGAAGAATGACTACTGAAGCGCTTGTGTGCGTTATTAATCTAATTTTGTCATTGCTGTCATACTGGGGAGACAAACCGGGTGATCAAAAAGTCAGTATAAATTTGAAAACTGAATAAATCACGGAATAATGTAGATAGAGAGGTACAAATTGGCACACATGCTTGGAATTACATGGGGTTTTATTAGAATCAAAAAAGTACAAAAGTTCAAAAACTGCCCGACAGATCTGATCAGAATAGCAATAGTTAGCATAACAAAGTACGACAAAGCAAAGATGATGTTCTTTACAGGAAATGCTCAATATGTCCACCATCATTCCTCAACAATAGCTGTAGTCGAGGAATAATGTTGTGAACAGCACTGTAAAGCATGTCCGCAGTTATGGTGAGGCATTGGCGTCGGATGTTGTCTTTCAGCATCCCTAGAGATGTCGGTCGATCAGGATACACTTGCGATTTCAAGTAACCCCAAAGCCAATAATCGCACGGACTGAGGTCTGGGGACCTGGGAGACCAAGCATGACGAAAGTGGCGGCTGAGCACACGATCATTACCAAACGACGCGCGCAAGAGATCTTTAACGCGTCTAGCAATATGGGATGGAGCGCCATCCTGCACAAACATCGTACGTTCCAGCAGGTGTTTATCAGTTAGGCTGGGGATGATGCGATTCTGTAACAAATCAGCGTACCTCTCACCCGTCACGGTAGCAGCCATCTGTCGGACATTTTGTGAACTTAGTTTTGTTTTATGGTTCTAATAAAACCCTATGTCATTCCAAATGGTTCAAATGGCTCTGAGCACTATGGGACTCAACTGCTGTGGTCATAAGTCCCCTAGAACTGAGAACTACTTAAACCTAACTAACCTAAGGACAGCACACAACACCCAGCCATCACGAGGCAGAGAAAATCCCCGACCCCGCCGGGAATCGAACCCGGGAACCCGGGCGTGTCATTCCAAGCATGTGTGTCAATTTTTACCTCTATATCTACATTATTCCGTCGTTTAGTAAGTTTCCAAATTTATACTGAGTTTTTGATCACCCGGTATATTTAACTGTGCGTATTTGTATATTGTTCTCTCAACACTGGTTCTTGAATCTTCGTAATTAGGCTTCCGCGACGAAATTGGTATGTACGAGGACTATACTTTGTTGTATTCAAGGTCCGATACGTCCCGAAATTAAAACCTTAATGAAAATCCGAGTAAGCTTTGCTGTCGATTGCGTCACGTCAAATTTTTCATTTCTCAGTGCACAGTGAGCGCGTAAATATGCTCAGAACAAAAGTGTCCTGCCAGGTGCGAAATGCCTGACGAGAGCTTACGCCTGATTTGATGCAGCCCACATAACTTAATTCTCATGCGTTTCCGTCATCACGACGATGTTCGGCCGCACACAGCAGGCGCAACAACGACGATCCTGCGAAATGTTTGTTCACCACCATACAGCTCGAATTTGGCTCCCTCTGATTTTGATCCGCTCACATGAACCGCTGGCTATGAGGGCAGCATCTTGGCACAGACAGCGACCTGCTTTCTATGACAAGGGTACTGGAAAGTTCAGTGCCACGCTATGTCAGGTGTCTAAGTCAGTGCGCTGACTATATGGTGAAGTAGCTGGAAGGTGTAGCTAAATGTTGCAAATAAAACTTTTTGATTTTTGCTGTGGTTTCCATTAAGCGACCATTTAGAGAAAGAAAAAAAAATTGCTCTCTTATCTTCAAGCGTCTATCAGTTCACGGTTTTCAACATCTTCAAGCGTCTATCAGTTCACGGTTTTCAACATTTCTGTGATGCTCTCCGTTAAGACAAATAAAATGAAGACCAATTTTTAGTATTCGTTCTATAGCCCGTGTTGGTCCTATTTTCAGTACAACTCCGATACACACGATCAGTATTCTAAAACTGGTCACACGAGCTCTTTGTGAGCAATATGCTTTGTACACTGACTACATTTTGCTAGAGAGTTACCAATGAGCTGGAGTCTGTCACCTGCTTTACCTAAGATTTCACCTACGTGATCGTTGAGTTCTGTACTACCACACATTGTATATACTTGTATTTATATAGGTTGATTGGTTCCACTTGTGATCCTTTATTTGAGCAATAATACACAATGTTTCTACACATTTTTAATTGCAGCAAGTTTTCAGTCTTTGCACCACACGAAAATTTTATGAAGAGCTGACTTAATCACTGTGCAGTTTTTATCATGTAGGGCGTGATTGTAGACAACTGCATCATCTGAAAAATGCCTGAGGCTAAAAATGGGTCAAATGGCTCCGAACACTATGGGACTTAACATCTGAGGTCATCAGTCCCCTAGAACTTAGAACTACGTAAACCTAACTAACCTAAGGACATCACACACATCCATGCCGGAGGCAGGATTCGAACCTGCAACCGTAGCAGTCGCGCGGTTCCGGACTGAAGCGCCTAGAACCGCTCGGCCACCGAGGCCGGCGTCTGAGGCTACTACTAATGTTGTCTATAGGGTCATTAACAAACAGTATGAATTGCAAGGTTTCTGAGCACACTATATGGGCATTTGTACATAAGTCAGTATCTCTCTCTATCTCTATCCAAGATAACATGTGACGCCTTTCCTAGCTAGAAATACTTGATCGAGTCACGAATTTTGTTTCATTTCGCACATCTTGCGTTAATAAGCTTCGGTGAGATACAGAGTCAAATGTTTTCCTGTAGTCAAAAGTTGCAGCATCCATTTGGCTGCCGTAATCCACGGCTTTCATGATGCCGTGTGAAGAAAATGCGATTTGGATTTCGCATGACTTGTGTTTTCAAAATTCGTGCTGGTCGCCATGTAATGTGCTCCACATACTTCATTCCATTTCATTTGGTCTGTAGTATTTGCTTTCCACTAATGTGACTGCTGTTAACTCCTGGCTACTTTTAAACTCATGTCTTGGTTAACAACACGGAGTGCACTTCAGAAAAGTGCTTCTGTGTTCATTTAAGCCGACATTAATTATTGTCTTCCTTCTGGTTAGGAGAGGTTTCACAAGCGACGAGAAAACTGCTGCGTGTAAATGCTGCGTCTCTTACATCCGGATGCAAAATTTCATCTGCCAACATTTGTTATATATGCAAAATATGCAATAGCTCTGTCTTCATTCCAAATCAGCCCTGCCTCTACCATGTTCGTTCTGATATTTAAGCGCTGTTCTAGCCCAATCAGCGACTTCTTTCAGCTGTGATTACTGAAACTGGCCATTGCGTCTCTTCTTCACTTCGTCTGTCGAGTTCTGTTTCCGATCCTCGTATGTTGCAGTTTCAGGAGCACACCAGCCGAACAACCCTTGAAGGCCCAACAGTACCGACGGCTGCCGTGTCATCCTCAGCCTATAGGCGTCACCAGTTACGGAGGTGCGTGTGGTCAGCACACCGCTCTCCCCGCCGTTGTCAGTTTTCGTGACCGGAGCCGCCACCTCTCTGTTAAGTAGCTCCTCAATTGGCCTCACAAGAGCTGAGTGGACCCTGCTTGCCAACAGCACCCAGGAGACCCTAACGGTGACCATCCAAGTGGTAGCCAAGCCCGACAGCGCTTAACTTCGGTGATCTGCCAGCAACCGTTGTTACCACTGTTGCTAGGCCGTTGACCAGTGCCTATATCACCACACTGACATACGTTAGCATACAATCTTTGACATTTTGAAGATATCGGAGCTGAAGTAGACGAAGGGAACGGTCATTTACAACATGTGGAAAAACCAGGCTGTCGTTATGAGAGTAGAAGGACATGAAAGGGAACCAGTAGTTGAGAAGAGAGAGGGAGTGAAACAAGGTTAGAACCTAAAGGTTGTAAAGTTTTCAGTCGGTACAAGGAGCAACCTGTTAAGGAATCCAGCGAGAAATGTGAAAATGGAATTAAAGTTCAGGAAGAAGAAATAAAAACTTTGAGTTTTGGTGACGACAGTGTAATTCTGTTACAAAGGACTTCGAAGAGCAGATGATCACAATGGATATGTCCTTGAAACAAATGATAAGGTGAACATCGACAACCTTAAAACAAGGGTAATGATATGTAGTCGAACTTAATCAGGTCAAACTGGGGCAATTACATTAGGAATTAAGACACTAAAGTAGTAGACAAGTTCCGATATTTCAGCAGCAAAGTAACTGATGACACAGAAGTAGAGAGGATGTAAAACATAGAACGGCAATAACAAGAGGAACGCTTCTGAGGAAGATTAATTTCGTAATATAAAGTAAAAATTTAAATGTTAGGTAATCTTTACTGAGGGTATCTGCCTGCAGAGCAGCCTTGTACGAAAGTGAAATATATACTGTAAGCAGTTCAAATAAGAAGGGAACAGAACCTTCTGAAATATGGTGCTACACGCGAATGTCGACGATTACTGGGGTTGATAGGATAATTAATGAGGAGGTACTGAATCTTATGTGGGATAAAAGAGCATTATGGTACGGCATCCCTAAAAGATGCGGTCAGTCGATGGAACACATCTTGAGGGATCAGGGGATCGACAGTTTGGTGATGATGGAGTTAAATTTGTAGACGGAGAGAAATGAATCAAATTGATATAATTAGAATTATATATTAATACCTTAGCTGCTGACGGGCGTTGATATACACTCCTGGAAATGGAAAAAAGAACACATTGACACCGGTGTGTCAGACCCACCATACTTGCTCCGGACACTGCGAGAGGGCTGTACAAGCAATGATCACACGCACGGCACAGCGGACACACCAGGAACCGCGGTGTTGGCCGTCGAATGGCGCTAGCTGCGCAGCATTTGTGCACCGCCGCCGTCAGTGTCAGCCAGTTTGCCGTGGCATACGGAGCTCCATCGCAGTCTTTAACACTGGTAGCATGCCGCGACAGCGTGGACGTGAACCGTATGTGCAGTTGACGGACTTTGAGCGAGGGCGTATAGTGGGCATGCGGGAGGCCGGGTGGACGTACCGCCGAATTGCTCAACACGTGGGGCGTGAGGTCTCCACAGTACATCGATGTTGTCGCCAGTGGTCGGCGGAAGGTGCACGTGCCCGTCGACCTGGGACCGGACCGCAGCGACGCACGGATGCACGCCAAGACCGTAGGATCCTACGCAGTGCCGTAGGGGACCGCACCGCCACTTCCCAGCAAATTAGGGACACTGTTGCTCCTGGGGTATCGGCGAGGACCATTCGCAACCGTCTCCATGAAGCTGGGCTACGGTCCCGCACACCGTTAGGCCGTCTTCCGCTCACGCCCCAACATCGTGCAGCCCGCCTCCAGTGGTGTCGCGACAGGCGTGAATGGAGGGACGAATGGAGACGTGTCGTATTCAGCGATGAGAGTCGCTTCTGCCTTGGTGCCAATGATGGTCGTATGCGTGTTTGGCGCCGTGCAGGTGAGCGCCACAATCAGGACTGCACTACGAAAAGAAGAGCTACCGATTGCTCACTTCTCCGTCGGAGACGACAGGTCAAGCCCCTCGTAACTATTGCAGCAGGGTTAGCGCTTTGCGGGTTCATCCCAGGTGCCAGGCATGCCCTGCATTATTAGCGAGCCCTCACGGAGCTGAATCACGCACGGCGCTTCCGACCGCAGCGATCCGCCCTTTGGAAGTCGCCTGCTGAATAAGTGACAGCCAGCCGTCCTGCGAGCCATGTGTGTGTGTGTGTGTGTGTTGTGTACGGCTCGCGTGACGGCGCAGCCGGCCCGTCTTATCTCCCAAATGAGCGCTTTCAATTATGTCTGCCGTCCGCCCCCGTGAGGCATTGCCGACAGCCACGTAAGCGCTCACGGGAGGCGCTACGTCGCGGAATAAATCTGAATTAATGCCCCGCGACACCTCCGCCCGCTGCTAGCACCCTTGCCGCACGCGCTGCTATCTTTCCGTGTCCACACCACACTATCGTTTACCATCGCCGGGGGAGGACACGTGCAGCGATTTGCTCACCGCTTATATACAAATTGGAATAGTACCTTGCTTTGATCGTAACAGACGGGCGTATCAAAGCTGAGCTGCAGCAGGGTGTAGCAGAGCTGCACCGGTATTTTAAAATGGGAATTTGGCACAGTGGCACAAATGTTCCCGCGTAACCCTTATGCACAAATTCAAAGAAACCGTACTGGAGAAAGATTGTGCTACAGTTCTGATGTCCTCACGGTATATCTTCCGCAGGAAGCATAAAAACAAGACCAGTAGCCCTCAACTGCCACCACCACCACGATTCTTGAAAGTATAGAATTTCCTTGCATAAAACAGCTTCAAACGTCTGATTAGTTTACAAATGAGTTAATGTGTTAAATATTTGACATTAAGCATGCAAACGAAAAAAGGTTAGAAAGGGTTTGGAATTGTGCTTAAAGTTTATTGAAAGTCGGTAAGTACTCTTACTATTAAACATTAGAAGAGTATAATCAAGGGTAATTTACGCTAGGTTTAAAGCAAAAGCTAGGTTTTCACACATCTCATGTTTATAACCTTATACTTGCTGAACTGTGTGTCGAACAGCGTTATAATTTTGCAGTCCATTATGCTACATGCTACTGCATGTACTGTATGTAATAAGTGATAACTTTTTTCCCTTTCATCATTTTGTAGCGGATGTCAGCGCGAAAAAAATTATAAAAGATTTGAAATTACGTGTGGCTCTGAGCGCTATGGGACTTAACATCTATGGTCATCGGTCCCCTAGAACTTACAACTACTTAAACCTAACTAACCTAAGGACATCACACAACACCCAGTCATCACGAGGCAGAGAAAATCCCTGACCCCGCCGGGAATCGAACCCGGGAACCCGGGCGTGGGAAGCGAGAATGAAATTACGTGTAATCTTTGTTGGAAGTCGCTGGGTGCTCCCACTCTCAAATACTGGTATTCACCGTTTCTCACTTTAACAAGTCCTAGTTGATTTATAGCGTTAAACTTTAAACGTGAGATCATACACTGATCAGCCAGAGCATTATCAACACCCACCTAACAGCCGGTATGCCCGCCTTTGGCACGGATAACAGCGGCGACGCGTCGTGGTACGAAAAGCAATGAGGCGTGGGAGCGACCTGGCAACACATCTGCACACTCAAGCCGCCGAATTCCCGTAAATTCCGGAGAGGAGGGCAATGAGCTGAGACATCACGCTCAATCACATCCCAGATGTGTTTGATCGGGTTCAGATTTGGACAGTTGGGGCCAGCACATGAATTTGAATTCGCCACTGTGTTTCTCGTTCCACTCCATCACACTCCTGCCCTTGTGATATGGCGCCTTATGTTGTTGAAAAATGGCACTGCTGCCGGGAAACATGATCCTCACGAAAGGTCTGCAACCACTGTGCGATACTCCTTGGCCGTCGTGGCGACTTGCTCGAACTCCACTGGACCCATGGATGCCTACATGATTGTTCTCCAGAGAACAACGGAGCAGCCGCCAGCTTGTCGCCGTCCGTCCTTGACAAAGGAGCTGTTCCCCTGGAAGAGGACGCAATCGCGTCCTCTCATCGGCATGATGAAGTAGCTATCGGGACTCATCAGACCGTGCAACACTCTGCCACTGCGCAACATCCAGTACTGATGTTCGCGTGCTCACTTCAGTCGTAGTTGACGATGACGTGGTGTTAATATTGGCACATGCATGGGACGTCGGCTGCGGGGTCCGTCGTTAGCAGTGTTCGGTGCACTGTGTTTTCAGACATACCTGCACTCTGCCCAGCATTAAAGTCTCGTGTTATTTCCGCCACAGCTCGCCACCTGTCCTATTCTGCTATTCTACTCAGCCTACGGCGTCCGACGTCTGTAATGAGGGGTGGCCATCCAACTACACGACGCCTGCATGTGGCTTTCTCCTCTGTTTCGCCACGTATTGAAGACAGTCACCACAGCACTCCCCGAACACCCGACAAGTCATGCAGTTTCCGAAATGCTCGTGCTGGGCCTCCGGGCCATCAGAATCCCCCCTTGGTCAAACTCGGACAGATCGCGCGCTTTCTCGCTGGTATTGTGTGCACCGTGCCTGTGTCTGACTAGTAGCATCACTCGCCAGGTGAGCTGCCATCGCCTGGAAAAGTTTATATCGGTGGTCATAATGTTATGGTTGATCATTATAAATGTTAATGAGCAGATTACAACAGCAAATTAAATTTTTGTTGCCTCCAGAAGCCTTCAGAAAGGCAACCTGCTACTGGGACTGTGCCCCACGTTAATCGTTTAATAATAAACAGTAGTAATATACAGGTTGAAGTAGAATTCCATTGACAAAATTTGCGAAGTTTTCAAGGATCTTCTGGTAAACCATCCGGGATGTAAGGTCGTGGTCCATGAAACTCTTCAGCTCCTAACGTTTCCTCCAGAGCTGCGCTGGACATCTTCAGAGGGGTGTTTCTCCTCCGGTGAGTCTTGCCGATGGACCACGACCTTGCATCCCGGAAGGTTTACCAGAAGATATGTCATCCGGTCGTGAAAGCCTTCATACTATGATTTTCAAGGATCTTTTCTGAATATTTTGGTAATAGGAATCCTTGGTCTCCGATGCCTCGTTACAAACTGATGATTTAATTATGACTCTGCTCTCTGTCAGACATTTTATATCACTGGGTAAGAGACCAAAAATGTTGGTGTCAGAATTGCGCGTCCGTTTTTGGGCTAATAATAAATGTCTTTTTTCTTCTGATATTTTAATTGCAAACAATAGTGCGTCTGAAACTTCCTGGCAGATTAAAATTGTGCGCCGGACCGAGCTCTCCTGCGAGCTTCTGTAAAGTTTGGAAGGTAGGAGACGAGATACTGGCAGAAGTAAGGCTGTGAGGACGGGGCGTGAGTCGTGCTTGGGTGGCTGAATGATGGACTTCCGCCCCGAGCATATGCAACGAACGTAAACGAACAAAATGAGATTTGAGGGCACGGTAGCTCAGCGTGTTCGGTCAGAGAGCTGCGTGCTCTCTGTAGTAAAAAAACTGAGTCAAGGAGTCAACGATCAACTTGAACGGATGTCTTGCGACGTCCGCCCAGAGCAAACGCAATGAACTATATCGAACAAAATCGAAGTAATTTAAACAAGTGGTAGAGCACTTGCCCGCGAAAGGCAAAGGTCCCGAATTCGAGTCTCGGTCCGGCACACAGTTTTAATCTGCCAGGAAGTTTCAGACGCGCACACTCCGCTGCAGAGTGAAAATCTCATTCAGGAGTGCTTCTTTTGAACTATAGCGTGTTATTTACAACGATAAACATACTGCGAAGCAGTAGTCAAAATGCCTGCCTTTACACAGATGTCTACAATATGATCGTGATTCAGTACCACGTGTTATTCTTACAGCACATTTTTGAACAGTGTTAGTTTGTTAAAGACTCGTTATCGCCGAACTGAATTCCATACATTATTGAATGAAAATACGCAAAACAGTGTTAATTTATTGATCTGCCTCTCCCCAGTGTATGCAGTAATTCGAAGTGCAAATGCAGTTGAACCGAGCTGTTTTAGCAGTTGGAAAGGTGCTGTCTGTTTTAGTTTAAATTCTGTGCGGTGTGGGCACCTAAAAATTTTGATGTTTCCACAGTTACTATATGTTACACTTATCGTTTCTGAAGTACGGGGTGACAATTATTGAACTATATGAAAAAATGTAATCAATTACATACTACGACGTGCACACACTTTTTTCAACATGTAAACATCACTACAGATTTTCAGATTTAACTTATAAAATGTTCGATATGCCTGTCGTAATTGGCGTTGATGTGGCGCAGACAAATAACGATTTTCTGCATGACACGCTGAAATATCGGAACATCGATGCTGCCGGTGACCTCCGGAATGGCTGTTTTCAGCTCAGCTGTGGTTTTGGAGTTATTACTGCGCACCTTGTCTTTAATATAGCTCCACAGAAAGGAGTCGCATATGCTCAGAGACGGGGAATACGGTAGCCAATCGAGGTCCGTGTCAATGGTCTCCGGGTACCACAGGGTCAGAATGCGGTCCCCGAAGTGCTCCTTCAGAACATCAAACACTCCTGCTTCGATGTGGTCGAGCTCCGTCATGCATGGACCACATATTGTCGAAATAAGGGTCACTTTGAATAATGGAGACGAAATGATATTCCAAAACCTTCACGTACCGTTCGGCAGCCACTGTACCGTCAAGGAATATCGCTGTGACTGGACACTGCACACCACACAGTTACCCATTCAGGGTGAAAAGGCTTCTCGACCGCTTAATGCGGTTTCTCAGCCCCCAAATGCGCCAATTTTGCTTATTGACGAACCCACCCAAATGCAAGTGAGCTTCGTCGCTAAACCAAACAGTAATAATTCCCATCATGTCTCGCGGCCAACCATGCGATTTGAACATGTTAACACAAACCGTTCAGAAGTTCTGACGATTTTATTTCATGAAGTTCAATAAATGTCACCCGGCAAGTACTTCAGTTGTACAAAACTGAACATTCTAAGTCTTTTAGAAACCGAAAGTGAGACCATTTGCAGAAAACCGTCCATGAAACGTTACTGCCGGCCGGAGTGGCCGTGCGGATCTGAGCGCTACAGTCTGGAACCGAGCGACCGCTACGGTCGCAGGTTCGAATCCTGCCTCGGGCACGGATGTGTGTGATATCCTTAGGTTAGTTAGGTTTAATTAGTTCTAAGTTCTAGGCGACTGATGACCTCAGCATTTAAGTCGCATAGTGTTCAGAGTCATGAAACGTTACTACTTATCATTTCTTCTGTTTCTGTATGTAAGAGAATGGCCTGTCATGAGTTCGGTTTCGCGTCTCGATTTGGTTTTAATCTGCCAAGATTCGTTCCGAAGTGAAAGAGTTATTCTGGAAACAACCCCTCCAGAGCGATACAGACAGCTGGGTTCACGCGGTCTGCTAAACGAGCTTCCGCCCGGCTCCAGCCGGGACAGCGTGAACGTCGCTATCTGGAATGATGGATGACCCGCTTATTAATGGAAGCGCGCCCTCCCCTCATTAAATTTTCGTGGTTGGCCCGAGCTCCGTGAAAGTAGCTGTCCGCAGGAAGCGGCGAACCTGCGGTGGGGGAAAAAAAGATTGGTTGTGGCCCGGTTGGTCTCGGGCGAACGACCCAGTCGCAGTGCAGCCGGCTGTGCCGCTTCCAAATGACCTAATTATGTGGGTCAAAATTAAAAGAAGCGATATTCGCGGAGTGCAGCGAACGAGATGTGGAGGGAGGTTTCTAATAAGAGCGCAAGCAAGCAGCGGCGCACGGGGAGCGTGACGGATGGACGGGGAGGCCTAAGTTGCGGGCGGGGCGGTGTGAACGAGCAGGTGTCGGCTGGCTTTAACTGCGGCGCCACGGCTACAGGCGAACTTTTTAGTGGCGGCCCGTATGTCCCTCCGCTAGAGACGTCTTACGCCGTACACATAAAACTCATTTCAAAAAGTTGCCAAGTTGGGCGGCGGCAGGGCGAGGCGAGGGCGGGGCCGATATGAGATGGAACTCCAGACGCACGCCCGGCCCGCTTCCCATGCGAGAGAAGTCCATAAAACTACGGCGGGCCGGTAATGCATCACGGAGTGCGCTCTGCTCAGACTGCCTATATATACGTCAGGCGGCAGACCTTGGTCGTCTTGGGGCTAGGGCCGGCAAGCGACTACCGCCGTTCATAGTGGTTCATAATGATGCACTATTTCTAGCGTTACGAGTGCTTCAACATTATCCTAAAAATGTGGAAGATGTTTCGCTGTTCGTTTATAGTTACTAACAAGGAGAGATCCCCAGCGGTGGAATCGATGATTTTGAAACTATATGTACTGTAATGAAATTTAAGGTCCAAGGAATCACACCCTGCAACCATACACCTGTTGGGCCCTCGGTTGTGAGTCATCGAAGAAAAAAAAAATTCTGAATTTCGCGTGATGCTGTACAGCTTTAAAAATCGTAACAATTTACGGACTGGTTGCGTTGCGTGATTGTTAAGGCACCGATTTCACATGCAAAAGGTTGTCGGTTCGAATCTTAGCAGTTAAACTGAAATTTTCTTATTTTTAAATCTTTATCGACATGACTTTGATCATTATTTTTATTTAGTCAGTTAGTTTAAACGTAATTTTTTTCTATTCATTTGTCACATCACATTATTCATCGTAAGAAATACATCATTTGCTCTCATTTTCCTTCCTGTCAGTCTTTGTCAACTTGCAGTCCTCGTTCATGTGGTTTTGATTATTGTTTATATTAATTTTGATTCATCAATTATTCAAAATGACAGTCACAATCCCACTATTTATTTTGCCGCCAACCGGTTTCAACCCGCGATGGGGTCATCTTCAGGCAGAGTGACGACCCCAGCGAGCGATCAAATGGTGTAAATTGCCCTGAAGATGACCCCATCGCGGGTTGAAATCGGTTGGCAGAGAAATAAATAATGCGATTGTGACTGTCATTTTGAATAATTGATTATAAGTAAATTAATCGCTGTAAGTTCTAGCTCTTAAGTCCAATAGTGCTCAGAGCCATTTGAACCATTTTTTTTATGTCCACACAACTATGTTTAAAAATTTTGATTTAATTGCTTCCATTCTGTCATCTGACATTTTTGTCCATGTTATTGCATTCATTATTTCTATCTCTTATTTTCTTTTAATTTCATTTTGATTATAATCCGTGGTTTAGTTTAAATCATCATCCATGTTATTTTGTCAATAGTGCAAAACAAATTTATGTTTTAAATGTTTGTATGACGATTGCCGTCCAAAAAACCGTACATCTTCTAACAAAAAATATGTTTTTAAAACCATTGCACAGTCAATAAAAACATATTATTTCATCTTTTGTTGTTTTTTAACTGACAGAGAGGACTTTTCAAATGTTTAAACATTATGGTTGGTAAAGAAAAATAATTAGATTCATTTCCACAAAGATTCCAAGTGGAGAAAGAATGATAGAAAGAAAAAAAAAGAGCAATTGAAGACGTGAAAACGTTAATTAAAATGTTGCGACGAAGGAATATAAATAAAAGAATTTGCTTATAAACGAATTAATTGAATAAAATATGATCAGAGTCATTCGAGAAAGTTTGAAAAATAAAAAGAAATCAACGTATCCGACGAGATTCGAATCGAAAACCTTGTGTAGGTGAAGACAGTACCTTAACTATTGCACAGTGCAACCAGTTTATAAATTGTTGCCAATCATGCGAAATCCCGAGGGTTTTTTTTCCAGCGCTGGAGGCCTGTTCTTGGAAGCATTTCGGAAAAAAATTAGTCACCCAAATAGTACAATTTCACTCTCGGCGTGACCGTGGGCACGTCCAAACATGGTGGTTCCTTTCTGCCGTGTCTCCTTGTCGAACCACCTTACCGCGCTGATTCAGTACTACCGACTGTCAGATATACTGTGTATTGACGTACCGTCACCGTCGGGTGGTCACATGACGCCCGATGCCGCCTGTACAGAATATACATCGCTCCAGTGCGACAGTGTTCTGTTTTACGGTAGTGACTAGCATACTGTTCAGTGAGCTTACCAGTAGAATGTCGTGTAAGCATTTGATACGTTCTTTGTAACGTTTGAAAGTATCCTAAAGTAAAGACTGCGGAATACCAGACGATTTGTGTCATAAAATTTGAATGTTGTAGTACACTGGAGTACATTATCTGTAATTACAATTGTTATTAAGTAACTGTTTTATATCCCTTCATTGTAATTAATGAATTTAGGTATAAGGGGCAGTCAAAAGAAAACGATACAGACTGAAAAAAATTGAGTAAACTGTAATTTCACAAGTAATAGCCATAACTGTTAATCATTTATCCACTGTGAGACAAGACGCTCAATGCGTTCATGGAAAAATATTTGGGATTGCCTACAGATCGCCGGCCGGGGTGGCCGAACGGTTCTAGGCGCTTCAGTCTGGAACCGCGCGACCGCTACGGTCGCAGGCTCGAATCCTGCCTCGGGCATGCATGTGTTTGATGTCCATAGGTTAGTTAAGTTTAAGTAGTTCTAAGTTGTAGGGTACTGATGACCTCAGCTGATAAGTCCCATAATGCTCAGAGCCATTTGAACCATTTGCCTACGGATCCAAGACGGTACCCACGCATGCACCTCTTGGCCCGAAGCAAACCGACGGCTGCGAACGTCTATGTTTAGATCTCCAAAATATGGAGAAACGACATGGGGAGTGAAGGGGAATGTGTGGCGGGTATGTAAGGGCTTCCGTGCGAAACTTGTGCGGTGTACTCGAAACAATAGTGGCAACATCTACATATACAAGGATACTCCGCAAGCCACCGTACGGTGCGTGGCGGAGGATACCCTGTACCACGACTAATCATTTCCTTTCCTGTTCCACTCGCAAATAGAGCGAGGGAAAACGACTATCTATACGCCTCCGTTTGAGCCCCAATTTCTCGTATCTTATCTTCGTGGTCCTTACGCACAATAAATGTTAGCGGCAGTAGAATCGTTCGGCAGTCGGATTCAGATGCCGGTTCTCTAAATTTTCTCAAGAACGTCGTCTTCCCTCCAGGAATTTCCATTTGGGTTACCGAAGCATCTCCGTCACGCTTACGTTTTGTACTACCGGTAACAAATGTAGCAGCGCACCTCTGAATTGCTTCGACGTCTTCCTTCAGTCCAACCGAGCGAGGTGGCGCAGTGGTTAGCACACTGGACTCGCATTCGGGAGGACGACGGTTCAATCCCGTCTCCAGCCATCCTGATTTAGGTTTTCCGTGATTTCCCTAAATCGTTTCAGGCAAATGCCGGGATGGTTCCTTTGAAAGGGCACGGCCGATTTCCTTCCCCATCCTTGCCCAACCCGAGCTTGCGCTCCGTCTCTAATGACCTCGTTGACGACGGGACGTTAAACAACACTAACCTAACCTTCAGTCCAACCTGCACAGATCCCTATCAGTCAAGCAGTACTCAAGAATAGGTCGCACCAACGTCCTGTATTCGGTCTCCTTTACAGTTGAACCACTCTTTCCTAAAATTCTCCCAATAAACCGAAGTCGACCATTCGCCTTCAAATGGTTCAGAGCACTATGGGATTTAACATTTGAGGTCATCAGTCCCCTAGAACTTAGAACTACTTAAACCTAACTAACCTAAGGACATCACACACATCCATGCCCGAGGCAGGATTCGAACCTGCAGTCGCGCGGTTCCAAACTGAAACGCCTAGAACCGCTCGGCCACAGCGGCCGGCCATTCGCCTTCCCTACCACAGTTCTCACATGCTCGTTCCATCTCATATCGCCTTGCAACTATACACCCAGATATTTAAACGACTTGACTATGCCAAGCAGCACACTAGTATACTGTGTCCGAACATTGCGGGTTTCATCTTCCAATTCATCCGCATTAACTTACATTTTTTCCAAATTTAGGGCTAGCTGCCATTCTTCACACCAACTGGAAATTTTGCCTAAGTGCTCTTGTATCTTCCTGCAGTCACTCAACTCCGAGACCTTACCGTACACCATGGGATCATGAGCAAACAACCGCAGATAGTTTGACCACCCTGTCCGCCAAATCATTTATGTGTACAGAGAACAACAGCGGTCCCATCACACTTCCCTGGGGCTCTCCTGACGACACCCTTCTCGCTGATGAACACTCGCCGTCGAGGATGATATACTGGGGTCTATTATTTAAGAATTCGTCGAGCCAGTCAGATATTTGTGAACTTATTCCATATGCTCGTACCTTCGTTAACAGCCTGCAGTTGGGAACCTTGTCAAATGCTTTCCGGAAATCTAGAAGTATGGAATCTGCTTCTTGCCTATCGCCCATTGTTCGCAATATACAGGGTGAGTCACCTAACGTTACCGCTGGATATATTTCGTAAACCACATCAAATACTGACGAACCGATTCCACAGACCGAACGTGAGGAGAGGGGCTAGTGTAATTGTTTAATACAAACATTACAAAAATGCACGGAAGTATGTTTTTAGCACAAACCTACGTTTTTTTAAAATGGAACCACGTTGGTTTTGTTAGCACATCTGAACATATAAACAAATACGTAATCAGTGCCGTTTGTTGCATTGTAAAATGTTAATTACATCCGGAGATATTGTAACCTAAAGTTGACGCTTGAAACATTGTCCTCACTTCATTGCAGGGGCCCAAACAGCTGCAACATACATCGCGTTTCTACAGAATGATCTGCCAACGTTGCTCGAAAATGTCCCACTGGAAACGCGTTGACGTGTGTGGTATCAGCATGATGGTGCACCTGTACATTCCGCAATTAACACTAGGCCGACCCTTGACAGGATGTTCGACGGGCGTTTCATAGGACGTGGAGGACGCATAAATTGGCCAGCCCGTTCTCCTGATCTTACACCTCTGGACTTCTTTCTGTGGGGTACGTTAAAGGAGAATGTGTACCGTAATGTGCCTACAACCCCAGAGGATATGAAACAACGTATTGTGGCAGCCTGCGGCGACATTACACCAGATGTACTGCGGCGTGTACGACATTCATTACGCCAGAGATTACAATTGTGTGCAGCAAATGATGGCCACCACATTGAACATCTATTGGCCTGACATGTCGGGACACACTCTATTCCACTCCGTAATTGAAAACGGAAACCACGTGTGTACGTGTACCTCACCCTTCATGGTAATGTACATGTGCGTCAGTGAAAAAGACCAATAAAAAGGTGTTAGCATGTGGACGTAATGTGCTGTTCCAGTCTCTTCTGTACCTAAGGACCATCACCGTTCCCTTTGGATCCCTAAGTAATTCGGTGCTCTCCGACGATCGAACGGCGGAGGAGTGGTACTCAAGCGTCAACTTTAGGTTACAATATCTCCGGATGTAATTAACATTTTACAATGCAACAAACGGCACTGATTACGTATTTGTTTATATGTTCAGATGTCCTAACAAAACTAACGGGGTTCCATTTAAAAAAACGTAGGTTTGTGTTAAAAAACATACTTCCGTGCATTTTTTTATGGTTTGTAGTAACCAATTACACTAGCCCCTCTCCTCACGTTCGGTCTGTGGAATCGATTCGTCAGTATTTGATGTGGTTTACGAAATATATCCAGCGGTAATGTTAGGTGACTCACCCTGTATAATGTGAGAAACGGGCAAGCTGAGTCTCGCACGAGTGATTTCTCAGTCTCAAAAAAGTTTATAATATTCGAATTGAGAACTGCAGCGAACAGACGTTACGAATATGTAATTTTGCGGGTCCGTTCTTTTATCCTTCTTATACAGGCTACCATTGATCGTGACCGGGCCAAATATCTCACGAAATAAGTATCAAGCGAAAAAACTACTAAGAACGAAACTCGTCTAGCTTGAAGGGGGAAACTAGATGGCGCTATGGTTGGCCCGCTAGATGGCGCTGCCATGGGTCAAACGGATATCAACTGCGTTTTTTTAAATAGGAACCCCCATTTTTATTACATATTTTTTCGCTTTGTGACAGATGGCGCTGTAATAGTCACAAACATATGGCTCACAATTTTAGACGAACAGTTGGTAACAGGTTGGTTTTTTAAATTAAAATACAGAACTTAGGTACGTTTGAATATTTTATTTCGGTTGTTCCAATGTGATACATGTACCTTTGAGAAATTATCATTTCTGAGAACGCATGCTGTTACAGCGTGATTACCTGTCAATACCACATTAATGCAATAAATGCTCAAAATGACGTCCGTCAACCTCAGTGCACTTGGCAATACGTATAACGACATTCCTCTCAATAGCGAGTAGTTCGCCTTCCGTAATGTTCGCACATGCATGGACAATGCGCTGACGCATGTTGTCAGGCGTTGACGGTGGATCACGATAGCAAATATCATTCAACTTTCCCCACAGAAAGGAATCCGTGGATGTCAGATGCGGGCCATGGTATGGTGCTTCGACGACCAATAAACCTGGGATGAAATATGCTATTCAATACCGCTTCAACCGCACGGGAGCTATGTGCCGGACATCCATTCCATCATGTTGAAAGTACATTGCCATTCTGTCATGCAGTGAAACATCTTGTAGTAACATCGGTAGAACTTTACGTACGAATTCAGCATACATTGCACCATTTAGCCTGCCATCGATAAAATGGGGGCCAATTATCCTTCCTCCCATAATGCCGCACCATACATTAACCCGCGAAGGTTGCTGATGTTCCACTTGTCGCGGCCATCGTGGATTTCCCGTGCCGGTTTACGTTACCGCTGTCGGTAAATGACGCTTCGTCGCTAAATAGAACGCGTGCAAAAAATCTGTCATCGTCCCGTAATTTCTCTTGAGCCCAGTGGCAGAACTGTACACGACGTTCAAAGTCGTCGCCATGCAATTCCTGGTGCATAGAAATATGGTACGGGTGCAGTCGATGTTGATGTAGCATTCTCAAAACCGACGTTTTGAGATTTCCGATTCTCGCGCAATTTGTCTGCTACTGATGTGCGGATTAGCCGCGACAGCAGCTAAAACACCTACTTGCCCATCATCATTTGTTGCAGGTCGTAGTTGACGTTTCACATGTGGCTGAACACTTCCTGTTTCCTTAAATAACGTAACTATCCGGCGAAGGGTCCGGACACGTGGATGATGTCGTCGAGGATACCGAGCAGCATACATAGCATACGCCCGTTGGGCATTTTGATCACCTTAGCCGGCCACGGTGGTCTCGCGGTTAAGGCGCTCAGTCCGGAACCGCGCGACTGCTACGGTCGCAGGTTCGAATCCTGCCGCGGGCATGGATGTGTGTGATGTCCTTAGGTTAGTTAGGTTTAAGTAGTTCTAAGTTCTAGGGGACTGATGACCACAGATGTTACGTCCCATAGTGCTCAGGGCCATTTGAACCATTTTGATCACAATAGCCATGCATCAACACGATATCGACCTTTCCCGCAGTTGGTAAACGGTCCATTTTAACACGGGTAATGTATCACGAAGCAAATACCGTCCGCACTGTCGGAATGTTACGTGGTACCACGTACTTATACGTTTGTGACTATTACAGCGAAAAAAGTGGTCCAACTAAAACATTCATATTTCTTTACGTACTACACGAATATGTAATAAAAATGGGGGTTCCTATTTTAAAAAAAAACTCAGTTGATATACGTTTGACCTATGGCAGCGCCGTCTAGCGGGCCAACTATAGCGCCATCTGGTTTCCCCCTTCAAACAAGACGAGTTACGTTCTTTGTAGTTTTTTCGTTTGATGCTTATTTCTTGAGATATTTGCCCTGGTCACTATCAATGGATTATTCTGTATACTGGAGTCACCTGCGCGTTTTGCCAGTCCCTTGAGACTTTGTGCTGGACGAGAGATTACTGATAATGCAATGTAGGTAAGGTGCCAAGTCGTAGAGTGCATGTGGGCGAACATTATCCTGAAACAGAGTGAATGCCGTCCGTCAACATTCCCGGGCGCTTAGACTCAAGGGAGCGCTTCAGTTTTTGTAAAGTGTCCACGTATCGCTGTGCGTTTATTATGGCACCGTGATCCAGTAAGTCAATGAGCAGCTGGTTGTCGAACGGCATCGTTCTGTTGCAAGTTAATGCCCACGCACATGTTGCCAAGGATGTTTCGAACTCGCTGCAGAAGTGTAGAAATATACACTAACTGCCCAAAAAGATGATGTTAAGGAATTACGTAAAAAAGTGATAAAATATCATAAGTTTTCAGTGATGCTCTGAATGCCCCCGAGGATCCCAGCGGCATATGCATGCTGCACCTCTACGTTTTGCAGTGCAGAACGTCTGAACAAAAAGATGCTAAGAATCGTGTAGCGCAGTCCGGCAAAACAGTAGGTTAGGTGTCAGGCGGGACTGGGAATCCGGCCCTGAATCAGCGCGGGCCGCTGTCCGCCCAGTAATCCCAGCGACAGATTTAGTGCTCGCATTTAGCGCGCCGCGCCCTGGGATTACGGCCGCTGACGGAGCGCGCGGCCTTTCCGCGTGTCTCGGCCCCCGTGGAATCTGCCAAGTGGCGGCGCGATGTTTATCTGCGCCCTAAGCTCATTAAATCGCCGGCGGCGGCGGCTATCGCAGGGGCGACCCGTGCGCCGCCGGATTACCCCGTTATTAAGTCTGTGTTTCCGGAGTAGTCACGTTAGACGAGGTTGCGACTCAAAACAATTGAGAACGGATTGCAGCGGCAGTTAGGGCGTAATCCGCTTTGTCGGCAAGAAGCGCAGGCAGCGTTCGGGACGACGCAAACTCTGAGGCGCCCCAGTCGCAGATGCGTACCTCTACCCTCACGCGTGACGAGCAGGTACATGACGAACGTCGGAACAGCATACCCAATTTACACAGCAAGCGTGGAAATTTTTCTAGTTGGAAATGACAACTGTTTCCGATGAAAAATAAATTTATTTTTCTAACTACTCCCTATTTAGGTCACTGCCCTTTTTGACATCCCCCCCCCCCCAAAAAAAAAAGTGTTCAAATGGCTCTGAGCACTATGGGACTTTACATCTGAGGTCATCAGTCCCCTAGACTTAGAACTACTTAAACCTAACTAACCTATGCATGTCTCACATCCATGCCCGAGGCAGGATTCGAACCTGCGACGGTAGCAGCAGCGTCGTTCCGCACAGAAGCGCCTAGAATCGCTCGTCCACAGCGGCCGGCGTGCCATCTCCGTCAAGGTCCCAATACACTTTAAGATGGTGGTGCCCCACAGCTTGTAAATATTTGAAAAAGTCGCACTTCATCGCCAAGCGCTGCTCAAAACAATTTCTGAATCACACAACCAGTTTAGGTCCACAGACCATCTTACTAGCTGTTGTAAGTGTCTGGTGATTATCTGTGGAATGAAATTGGTTATGTATAATGAAGAAATGTTTATCAGCAATTCTTTGCAGTGAATCATGACGTTTTTGGAATCTCCAATAAGCTTTAATTCATCCAGGGACATACTTCATTTTGGTTTTTATTTCGTTACAGTCCAACTAAAGACCACGTCAAGATAACTACACTACTGGCCATTAAAATAGCTACACCAAGAAGAAATGCAGTTGATAAATGGGTAGTCATTGGGCAAATATATTATACTAGAACTGACATGTGATTACATTTTCACGCAATTTGGGTGCATAGATCCTGAGAAATCAATACCCAGAACAACCACCTCTGGCCGTAATAACGGCCTTGATACGCCTGGGCATTGAGTCAAAGCTTGGATGGCGTGTACAGGTACAGCTGCCCATGCAGCGTCAACACGATACCACGGTTCGTCAAGAGTGGTGAGTGGCGTATTGTGACGAGTCAGTTGCTCGGCCACCATTGACCAGACGTTTCCAAATGGTGAGAGATCTGGACAATGTGCTGGCCAGGGCAGCAGTCGAACATTTTCTGTATCCAGAAAGGCCCGTACAGCACCTGCAACATGCCGTCGTGCATTACGCTGCTGAAATGTAGGGCTTCGCAGGGATCGAATGAAGAGTAGAGCCACGGATCGTAACACATCTGAAATATAACGTCCACTGTTCAAAGTCCCGTCAAGGCGAACAAGAGGTGACCGAGACGTGTAACCAATGGCACCCTATACCATCACGCCGGGTGATACGCCGGTGTGGCGATGACGAATACACGCTTCGAATGTTCGTTCATCGCGATGTCGCCAAACACGGATGCGACCATCATGATGCTGTAAACAGAACCTGGATTCATCCGAAAAAAATGACGTTTTGCCATTCGTGCACGCAGGTTCGTCGTTGAGAACTCCATCGCAGTCGCTCCTGTCTGTGATGCAGCGTCAAGGGTAACCGCAGCCATGGTCTCCGAGCTGATAGTCCATGCTGCTGCAAACGTCGTCGAACTGTTCGTGCAGATGGTTGTTGTCCTGCAAACGTCCCCATGTGTTGACTCAGGGATCGAGACGTGGCTGCACGATCCGTTACAGCCATGCGGATAAGATGCCTGTCATGTGGACTGCTAGTGACACGAGGTCTTTGGGATCCAGCACGGCGTTCCGTATTACCCTCCTGAACCCATCGATTCAATATTCTGCTAACAGTCATACGATCTCGACCAACTCGAGCAGCAATGTCGCGATACGATGAACCGCAATCGCGATAGGCTACAATCCAACCTTTATCAAAGTCGGATACGTGATGGTACGCATTTTTCCTCCTTAAATGAGGCATCACAACAACGTTTCACCAGGCAACGCCGGTAAACTGCTGTTTGTGTATGAGACATCGGTTGGAAACTTTCCTCATGTCGGCACGTTGTAGGTGCCGCCACCAGCGCCAACTTGTGTGAATGTTCTGAAGAGCTAATCATTTGCATATCACAGCATCTACTTTCTATCGATTAAATTTCGCGTCTGTACCACGTCATCTTCGTGGAGTAGCAATTTTAATGGCCAGTAGTGTATTTTGTTGTGATTCTCGTCGTCAGTTGTTCTGATGATAGGTGGCCAATGCTAAATAGAAACATATTTTGCAGGTATTCCGGTGAAGTCGGTAAGGAGCTGGCTGCATAGTCTGTATCTGCAACGAATGAAATAATTAGTAGTCGTTGGTAAAAAACTTAACTTGTGTTACAGGCTTCTTCATATGCTGCATACATATAATTACAAACATATCTGGAGAGGCATTACTTGCCGGCCGCGGTGGTCTAGCGGTTCTGGCGCTGCAGTCCGGAACCGCGGGACTGCTACGGTCGCAGGTTCGAATCCTGCCTCGGGCATGGGTGTGTGTGATGTCCTTAGGTTAGTTAGGTTTAAGTAGTTCTAAGTTCTAGGGGACTTATGACCTAAGATGTTGAGTCCCATAGTGCTCAGAGCCATTTGAACCATTTGAGGCATTACTTATGCCATACTTGACTAAACGCCTTGTTAGATGTTGCTTTCTATCAGCTGAAGGCTATGCTATGTTCCTAGTTGACGTCCCGAGCAAGAGTGGACGAGAGCTCGCTAGATACTTGTCACAAGCGCTAGCGCTCGATATCCGTCGTCGATATCTGCAACCCCTAAGAAGTGTGGTATCGAACGTTGATACCACATATGTTTTTCTCTTTTCCGTCATCTTTCTTCCAAACACTTTCATTTTCTCATAATGAGCTCTTTTCCTCTCAGCTGACCATTTGACTCCAGCTGTTTTTTTGTTTATTTCATCTTCCTGAAAACCTTTGAATTTATGACTTCTAGTCCCAATTTGTCTCTGCTGATTAAGGCCTCCAGTTCAATCTGCATTTAAGTTGTTTTTTTTTTTGCCTCGCTACTCATTTTCTTCGTCTGTTTTCCTGTTTTGGAAGAATATGGGGGTGGATCTTCTTTGATAATCTGTCTTTGAACATTCGCTCTAGATTCACATGTAGTATAACACTTCTTTTCCTGGTTTCATCTGTTGCTTGAGATTAGAATACAGAAATGAATTTCGTCTTAAAACCCAATTGCTATCTTAATTCCTGACGGGACCTAATGTTTTTTGCAAGATTCATCTATCTTTTCCTAATCTTCTAACGCCATGTCGTATCGGATAAAAATAGGGTTTCTGATCTACATATGACTTCTTGTTGTACAGCTATATTATAATACCTTAATTTAACATCCTTAGGCAAACATGTTTTATAGTACAAATTTTTCACTTTCATGATCCTGTTCTAATTTTTTCAATTCTGATTTTAAATGCTTCTCTTTCACTTTTTATTTTTATATTTTCACTCCGGTATTTAAAGTTGTCTTTTTTATTTATGTTGCCATGCCAGGTATTTTAAATTCTTGCTGACTTACGTTCATTGGGCTTATATTCTGTCTTTTCAAACGATATTGTAGACCTGAGTTCTCACCTGTTTTCTTTAGAAGTTGTAGTCTTTTCTTTGCATTCTGCGAGGTGCCATGTATTATTACAAGATCGTTGACAAAGACCAAACAGTTTATTACTTCTTTCATCTACCCAGCTTTATGTAGTTATTAACTTTTTGTTTTTCTTTCTGTTTTTCCCATAGTCTTATAACTTTTTCCAGCGCCGGCCGGAGTGGCCGAGCGGTTCTAGGCGCTACAGTCTGGAACCGCGCGACCGCTACGGTCGCAGGTTCGAGTCCTGCCCGGGCATGGATGAGTGTGATGTCCTTAGGTTAGTTAGGTTTTAGTTCTAAGGGACTGATGACCACAGCAGTTAAGCCCCATAGTGCTCAGAGCCATTTTTTAACCTTTTTCCAGCACACAATTGAATAACAGCGATGACAAATTGTGTCACTGTCTGCCTCCTACAGACAGCTCCCACAAGATAGCTCAACATATTTTTTCGAAACCTAAGCAGTCAACATAAAATCATATTCTCAATGGAGATCAGCAATAAATCCATAAACTTACTAGATCCATCCATTGACATCAGTGTACAAACACATCGTTTCAAAACGTATAAAAAAACTACACACAGTATTAGTTTCTTGCTCAGGGTACTGAGTAACAGACAAACATGCAACATCCCTCTCACTGGTGCATCGTCTCCTACCTGTTCCCATGTACAATGGAAATTTCAAAGCAGAGTTAGGCACAGTAAAATTCCTTCGTTGTTTTCACAAGTTTATTTTGGATTTCTTTGTAATGGTTGCCATAAAGACGTTGCCACTAGTCAATCCTTTATTCTCTGTTGACAATACGTAGTTTTTATAATTATTTGAGTACGGCAGAACATTCGACACATTGTGTGCTAGTACTCACCGAAAACCTCACTACGATGTATTTTCTCGCTGCGGATATATTTTGGGCGGCCAGTACAGAACCCAGGTTAAATTCGTGAAATGCCGCATACTTCATTAACGCTCGTAATGCACACCCGCTGTTGGCAGTTTTCGGAAATTCAGAGTGTAATATCGTTCTAAAATTGCAAGCGTGACGAATTTTCGAGGGGAGGGGAGAGGCCGTCCTCATCAATGTTTCACAGTCCGTATCGCTTATCAGTGGCGATGAAAAAGCTCGCGGAAGAGGCGCGCCAGCCGGCGGGAAACTGCCGCTCAGCCGGATGAGCCGCTTTTGTGACGTCCTTTGTGGAGCCCAGCCCCCCGCCCCCTTTCCATTTTAATCCTTATGCGACATATCGCCACTTTTCCCAGTCTTTATAGCAGTTTTGGCATGTTTCGCAATTGCCGTCTGCCGAGTGAAAATCAGAGGCATTACAGCGCAGTCCGAGCAGATTTTTATCTTTCTCACCTTCACTTTTTCCCTTTCGCCCCGTCCTCGTCGACTTTATTTCACAAACATAGGGACATGTTGAAACTGGACTTTGATGCACTCTACTACAAACTACCTTACCTTCCGTAATAAGCGAAATATTCTTTCATGTGGTTTTTTAATATCTAGAAAAAAAATTACAGCTAGAGAGGCGAGTGAATTAATTAACTTTGTCTTTTGATCAAAGCTGACAAAGGGCAAATACAAGAGCTTATGAGGTTTTTAGTTTCATTTAACGAACAATGTTGCAGGCAAAGAGAGTGTTCCTTTTTTATTTCTGCTTTCTTATCTTCTGGATGGAATATGTTCGGAGTCTGAAGATCGAATGAGATGCCGTGTGGTACCGTTCGTGAGCTAAGTTCTTTTATTTCCTAGCGATCCTAATGTGAACGATATTAACTTCACATTTTTATTGCTCAGATTTGACCACTGATGAATTTCACAGATATCTCACTACAAACGAAAGTAATACTAACAGACTAGTGTCTACGTAAGAAGAGGTACCATTTCCTCAATATTATGTTTCATACCTCAGGATGCACTCATCTTTTTCGATTATGATGACCACGCCCGGGTTCCCGGGTTCGATTCCCGGCGGGGTCAGGGATTTTCTCTGCCTCGTGATGGCTGGGTGTTGTGTGCTGTCCTTAGGTTAGTTCGGTTTAAGTAGTTCTAAGTTCTAGGGGACTTATGACCACAGCAGTTGAGTCCCATAGTGCTCAGAGCCATTTTTGATTATGATGAATTTAAGGTAAGGTAACTTGCAAATATCATCGGTTTCCAGTTCGAATTCCAGAACTTAAGGAGAACTGCAATCTTAAGGATGCTGATAGTAGTTTTTCCGACAGTGAAATATGTCATTTAGCTATCTTAATTAGGTATTGTGTCCATCAGTATGAGTTGTCAATAAGTATCTCAGCGGGTATACACACCGAATGCACTTTAAAACCTATTTAATGTTAAAAAATGATAAGCTTTGCATTTCCCTTCATAACTGCGAAAACTGATTATATACTATCGGTACGCTTGCGACAGATGCTACGAAGGTGATAGAAAAGTAGGGTCAAATGTTTTGGATAGGGAACTTTTGTAGACCCAACAGAAGAGTCGTCTTAGTGGCACTATCCTGGTGTACAGGGTTAAAGGGCAAATATTACACACTGCCTCCTGCTTAGTCAAGTGGAGCAAATCAGTTAGTTCTTTCTGTACTGGATTTGGGTCTTAATGGGTTTATGGAGGCACCATTAGTTCATGGGCGGTTTACCACAAAACCCCAAAAAACGGGTTTTATCATGTATTCTACTAAAACCGAGGCGCAGGTGCCAAAATGGCTATGAACAGACAGTGACTGAAATTTTAACTGCATGTACCTAAGATCCCTAACTCGAACATCCGTGAAAATTTTCTTGATATCTGTACCTGTTTCCGAAATACATAGGTTCGAATTTACCTTACATGTGCACGTAATATACGCACATAAAATCCGATGAGAGGTGAAATCTATATAATAAATAACCGGAGAAAATTGCTCAAATTTTAACGTTATGTTCTCGACGTATTTATCTAGAAGTGCCATCTTCCCGTTTTCAAAAAATGTTTACCCTTTACCGAGAAACTCCCCAAAAACGTGGTTTTTGGGTACCAAAACCGAGCCACAGTTTCCAAGACGACTACGCACAGCTTACGGTCTAACTTTTATTACGGTATATTCCTAAGATCTCAATCTGGAGCAACCTGGAGAATTTTCTTGATATCTTTATCTGTTTGCGAGATACAAAGGGTCAAATTTACCCTACTTGTGCACGTAAAATCCGACGTGAGGCGAAAAAGTAGTTTATAAAGTGACGTAGAATGAAGACATACGTTGTAAAGTGTTCCCGTTATCATCAGAAGTGTTCTGGGAACTATATTTTTGTGCACGTAACATCCGGTCTGAGGTGTAAAATTAGTTTTGCGTTATTTCAGTTTCACATAAGTATATTATAAATTTTTTTATGCACCTTAAATTTCTTTTCATATGTGTGGCATGCCCTGATATGACAGGGAAAAGAAGGGAAACAACGGGAAAATCCATCAGAGCACAAAAAAGGCGAATATGATCGTGTTTAAAAGTCTGACTGGAAAGTGGTGTACCTGCTGCGCCATTCTACCTTCCTCAGCACATTTACAAATTTTCCCAATAATTTTAGCGTGTGAACGTATTTCGCTTTTTTCCTTGAAAGAGGAGGAGACAGTGGCAGTGGGAAAGAGACGGAAAAGTAATAAATACCGGAAGATAGAAGACGGTGGTTATGGTGCAGAAGGAGCGAAGGAGATAATGGCAGTGTGGGAGAAATATAGGGGGACAATGGCAGTGGAACATAGTTGACAGTGACAGAACAGTGATAGGAAAAGAGTGAAAGAGATAGTGGTCCTGGGAGAGGAATAAAAAGACCGATGAAGTGGAATTGATTGAGGACCAATGATAATGGAAGACAGAGTCTATGGCAGAGACAACGAGAAAGAGAGAGATAGTGACAGTGAGAAGAGAAGCTGTAGTGGGAAGGAATGAATGAGACAGCAACATCAGGAGAGAGAGAGAGAGAGAGAAAGAGGGAGACCGTGACACTGATAGGAGACAGTAGTAGTAGAAAAGAACGAAGAGACGGTGGGTGCGAGACAGGAGACAGTGATACTTAGAGAGATACAAAGACATCATGACGGTGAGTTGAGCTGAATGAGCGAGAATGGACAAGTGGGAGTGGATGGGTTTGAGCAACGCACTAGTTATTGTGAGCGAGTTACAGTTACGGGATCTTGTGGGGGTGAGACGGTCAAAATGTGCGCGAATGTGTTGGCGTAAAATATTTGGAAAATTTTTTAAAGGTGCTGAGGAAGGTATAATGAGATATCTGGTGCCCTACGTTTTAGTCAGACTCTTTTAAACACGAGCATATTCACCATTTTTATGCTTCGGTAGGAGAAATTTTCCGGCGGTTCCCTTCTTTTCCCTGCCTTAGCAGTGCATGTCACTCCAATGGAAAGAACTGCATGGGCCAGTAAAATTTTGATAGTATACTTACGTGAAATTGAAATAACGCAGAACAAATTTTACACCTCAAACTGAATTTTACATGCACAAACAATTTGAATTTTGCATTTTATAATTTTACAACGTCCACATAGAGAAAACGTCAAGCGTTTGATGTCGCATATGCCATTAGTGCTGTGGCATTTGAATTTAAAGGTGTTATCAAAACCAATGTTGTTTTGGAAGAGATATAATATTTTACAGAACATGGTGCAGTTAGAAGTAGCGCTTTCATGATTTTTGCGACATGGCTACCGTCGTACATTGTGTGTTGTCGGGGGATCTAAAGCCTAAGCCATACAATGTGATTCTTTTTTCTTCGTTTGCACACAGCATCCATAGATTTGAAAATGACGCGGAAGTAAATAACAGAAACATAGTCCTTATGCTTGTTGCGCGGTGTTTTAACCACCAAGTTGCAGCACAGTTTGACAAATGATAGATTAAATTTCAATACAGGATGACTTAGTTTTCCAGTTAGACGAGTCTCATGTTTTTAGGTCACTACAAAAAATTATAAATAAATGTAATAGCAACGAGAAAACTAACAGCTGTTACTTGTGCTTTGTTTTCGGTGTTTCGAGGAACGGCATTAGATTTTCTGATGCGGTTGCTAATTTTTTATCGCAGTATCGCCCACTGAACTATCGCTGGCTGATTTCACTTTTGCTTTACCTGACGAAAAGATAGTTGAAAGGGAGGAAGGTGTCGTGAAATAAATCGTAATTTTAATTGGCACGTGCACCTATGTAAGTAAGGGAATGGAGGCGAATGTTATCCTTTTCGGTTTGCATATCGGCTGCACAAGGAGAAGCACATGCAAAATTTTACGTCTCTTTTAAGTAACGGCGTATTGGGGACCTCGTACCCGGAGTATGTCGTCTCCGGCTTGATGGCAGCGCCCATTGGTTAGAGTGTTCTCAGTGCGACCGATTCTGCGGCACATGTTCCTCGTGTTATCGAAACTGATAAAACTCATTAGCAGAGCTAGCTACCGGAACTGAGCAGCGAGGATGCTGGACAGCTCGCCGCCTGTAAATGGAGTCGCAATTAGGCTACCAGCTCACTCGTGCCCCTGTGCAGTGGGCAGAAACGAATCGCAGCGGTTTTCAAAGACGCCGAGCCTTACCCTAGGGGAGCTCTCTAATTACTCCTCAGCACATGCAACACAAGTGTATGATGTCAATTTCACGAACGGTCTGCAGCTAGGAAGTTCGAGGTGGACTAGAGATCGTACTAAGGACCTTATACAAGCCCCAGAATCGGCAGCTGTGTTCACTGGCGCGAATTATTCCGTAAATTGATTCAGTTGACTACATAGCAGCGGGAGGAACTTCAGTTACTGACTCGCTTGCTGAGAGGGCCACATGTGTGACACAAGTACGAGAGGTCGTCATAAAGCTTTAATTATCACCTCTAAAGATAAAATTACGTAATTAATTGCTTGTGTGTAAGCAGTTTCATATCTGCATTCGTGGTAAAAATAGAAGTCTCTGCGCTACAGGTACTTCGCAATCAGGTAGAGGACCCAAAGCAAAGTCACGCATCCCATAACGTGGACTATTGTGTGGGAATTCGTTTTCTTTATTTTGAAGGGGAACCAGCGCTTTAATGATCCATTCAGAATTGATGGGAGTGTTCCAGTATGGATCAGATAAGTCTGCATGACCAAGACTGAAATTGCAGGCCATCTCTCTGCGTAGAACTGGGAACCGCAACAGATGCGGAGACCCGCTCGAAGACTGCTTATCACAATCGAGGCTATAGTCGAACAATATATTTTTAACCTGAAAAAGGTCGCTGTTAGCTGGGTCCACAACTGCACGTATCGACGCATAAGCTGTTCCAACCGAGGCAGCAGCGGAAATGTTGCAGCTCTGTCAGGCCAGTCTAGGTGACTAATTTAGCCGCCTAACCACCATGGACTAGTGCGCGGTGTATCATTATGATCCTGTCACAAACAAGCAAATCAAGCAATGGAGAAATAGGGATTCACTACCTCTGAAAAAGACGAAGACGCAGCGACCATCGGGCAAGGTGATACAGAGTTTGTTTTGAGACTGTAGTGGTGTGGTGTCAACGGATATGCACGTAAGGAAATCTCTTGACGATATTAGGGGAGGTTGTTAAGATGGACCGTCTCTAAGAGGGTAGTCCTGCTCAAAGACAACGACCAATCCCATTCTGCACCAAACACAATCACACACGCTGCATGTTTGGGCTATCAGATTTTGTCTCCCCCCCAACCGGTCCCCTCCCCCACTCTCTTTCCCCAAACGAAGAGAAGAATCGCGTGACGGGCATTCACAGAATGACGCCAAGGTACGAGGGTCGTTTGAAAACTTCTAGGAACCACCAAGAGAGGTCAGCGCTAGCGCAACGAGTTGTTCACGTGATATTCATCGGACTGTTGGACTGTAAACACGTGTCACGTCAGTGTTCCTGGTAGCGCGCCGTGGCGGTGACGTGGCTCTGTTGTTGTTCGCGCGTAGTCATTTTCGACGATAGAAAAATCGAGATTCGAGAAATGATTAATTAGTTCGTAAAGAAAGATATGAAAGCAAAGGGCATTCGTGCCGATTTCCAGAATCACTAGGGGACTCTGCTCCTTCATATTCAACTGTTGCCAAGTGTACAAATGAATTTAAATTTGATTGGGAGAGCTTAGATGATGATCCGCACAGTGATTGGCCAAGATGTGTCACTACTCCAGAAGTTATTGGAAAAGTGCACAAAACGGTCATGGAGGATCGCCGATTGAAAGTGCATGAAATTACATACTCTTGCCAGATGTCATTTGAAAGGGTATAATGCATTTCAACTGAAGAATTAGAACCGTCAGACTTCCATCTCTTCCTAAAACTGAAAATTTTTCTTGGTGGACGAAGATTCACTTCAAACGAAGAATTGATAGCCAGAGTTGACAACCCTTTTGCAAGCCTGGAGGAAACTCAATTTCGAGATAGGATCAAGGCACTGGAACATCGTTGGACCAAGTGCATTAATCTACAAGGAGACTACATTGAAAAATAATAAAAAGTTTCAGTGATGTATGTACCTTTTTCCTATTCCGTTCCGAGAACTTTTCAAACCACTCTTGTATTTTCTAGATTGAATTTTTCCTTAACACCCAAAAACCTTCTGCAATGAAGGTATCTGTTAAGGACCCATCGTTGGGAAAAAAAGTGTCCATTAAGAGGTGAATATACAGGATGTTAGAGTACAAGTTCACATGTAGTGATCATTAGTAATTTAATATGTACTCAATTCTGTGTGTTAGTTGTCGAAATAAACGTATAGCATTGATCGCCGGGAGCCCAATCTGGGGAAGTTAGGCTACCGAGTTGCAAGTCTTTCCATTTGACCGTATATTGGGCTACTTGCGTGTCGATGATGACGAAATGATGATAAGGACAACAGAACGCCCAGTCTCCAAGCGTAGAAAATCTCCGACCCGGTGGGGAATCGAACCTGGGCTGAGTGGGAGGCAATCAGACATGCTGACCACTCAGCCAAGGAGGCGGACTGTTAGTTATTTTTTTTTCCCCTGTGTCCAACACTCTTCTCGCAAACACATCACATAATTTACTGTATGATATTTTCTGCATGGTCGTAAATATATCACTAAGTGGCCTATATCTGTCAGTGTAGATAAACCGTTTTCCGTCTACACTTCAACACCTGACGTGCTGCCCACGACTGTCCTGAACCACCAATAAAAATATATGCATTTATATTCCTAATACCTTGTAAATCTCTGGGTTTCGTGCTCGAAGCTGATTTTTGCACAGTGATAATTAAAACTTTACGACCACACCCATGTCATTGGTCGATTTTAACGAGGAGTCAGTTTCAAAGTAGTTGCAACAGTTGGTGTAGCGGCAAGCAACAGAGGTTACTAAGCTCTCATGCCATTGTTGAGTTTCAAACGAGAAAACGTTGGAGTCGAGGCACTTCATGCAAAGAATTCTTGGCCGCTGTTCTACGCAGAATTTTAGATACTGTAGACACAAGGTTTACATTATATATTTAATCTGACTTTTTCCGTAATGGATAAAGGATGAGCGAGTAATTAGCATATTACTGTGTAAGGTATTGCGGCAACTAGTCACTTCATATTATCAAATTTATTTCACTATCCTTTACCGGTTTTGGGAGTTTTCATATCCTCTAAGGAAGAAACAAACTTAGGTTACTACAGAAAATGAATAGTAAGTCTATAAGTTTTACAGACGATTGTGTTTTAGATTATAGATTCGTGCAAAATTTGCCGAAATATTCCTTTCCATTTAACGAAATATTGTGTCTATGGGATTGGATAACATTACAGATTTATGTCAGGTCTGCAGGCGATGTTACATATAATATTTTAACAGCTCTTATGTCATTTATAGGTTTATTAATAATGTATATTGGTCACTGTGTGCAGTCAATTTCATAGTAATTACAGATATTGAAAGCAGCCACCTGATGATGTTTACCTGAAGGGCTTGGCGCGACACATCCCCCACCCCTCTGACGGAGGGCTTGTCGTGGCTGAATGAAAACGATCAACTGATCCTTTGTGCATTCACGTCAGATCGGAAACATTCGATCGTTTCGGCATCGTTATTGTCGACTGCACTCTGTTGTCGCCTGTAGTCACCATTATTGTCGCGCCGATATTAGTTTTTTATTTAGAGCCAATAAATGGCTTTTAGTTCAGTTTTTCGTACATGTTTATGAATAGCCGTTTACTTAGTGGTGAACTTTATGTCTGAATTAAAATGCCGGAAAACTCAGTGGTGTGTGAACGGAAGAAATCACGTGACTAGATAAAATGTGATTCTCGAGATAAATTCAGTGCAATATACTTCTTACAAGTGACAAGTGACAATATATGCTTTAAAAAGAAGTGATTAAATCAACAAACAGTTAGAAAACTGTATCTTATATGCTTTCTATTCACGTCACCTCAGCATTTACCTAAACTAATTATCGGCGACGGGTGCAAACCGGCGTGAAGAGAGAGACAGAGCTTCAATCAATTTAAAGAAAAAATTAGTTGTTCAGTTATTTAAACAATAAATTTATAATATGGCACCAGGCACTAAGCTTTAAAATCGACGAAAATTCGATATTTAATGTCAGTAGTACGAAAAATTCCTGTGTAAGTAAATAAGCATATAACTTTTTTAAATTGTATATGTAGTAATATAACTTTTATGCGCCTCTCCTTGAAATAAGGTACGTTATTAAAGTCTAAAAAAGTGTCAAATCTAGTCATTATCAAAAATAATAGAAAAGGCTAAAAAGATTTGTAAGTGAAACACTCAGATCGAGATTCATACAACTGACGTAACCATCAGAGACTTGTGTCGGCTGTGAAACTACTCAAACCCGAAGAATGAGTGAAAGTCACTCGTATAGCTGACGATGCCGCAGATGCTAGTTTCATTCGCTGCTTCATTCGTGTGAAAAAACCGACTGATTAAAAAAAACAATCGGGTGTTAAAATCAGTCGGTTGTACCATCACTACCATAGTATGTAAAACGGGGAAACGTCGACATGTGCATCAAATGAAAAATATATCTGCTAGTAAACAACTTGACGCGCGTCAGATGTACAGTGATGCCACGGTACACCTACTCTTCTATACTAGATGGATTCTTAATTGCTTCGGTATTTTATGGCAGCTTTTATATTTTTGGTGCCCTGTAGATATCAGTAAATTAGGTATACCAGCACGATGAAAATATATCTCAGCATTTATTTTAATTGGATATCCTGTTGCGGACCTGTAACTGCGCCAAGCTACAATTTTTCTCATATTCGTACGCTGTTCGGTGTGTCGTTACTTCGAAGACCTAATTTTAGGCTCATTTCATTGCACTTTGCGTTATTGCTCCGCTGTGGGCGAGCATTTGTCCTGCCATTTTTTGTGTGGTCGTTGGCTCAGTGAAGTGACTGTGTTCGGTCTATGCTTGCGTTTTATAGTGTGTTTTTTGCGTCGTACTGTGGGTGGAGCGGACGATCGATAGCGGAGAGAGATGTACATGTACATAAGAGTTTGTAAATTCATATTGCTGCGGAGCGGTAATTCGCTTGGACTGATGAGCAGGCCTCTCTGTTGTTTGGTCGTATTTTTTACTTTGTTTTGTAGAAGAAATAAGTAATAATTAACTGAATTCTCCGTCGTTACTTGACAGACCATGATTATAATATCAAATACGGAACACGTTCCTCACGCTCTGCAAACCTTATTTATGTAATCACAAGTTGGTTTTAGATTTCTGATGATGCCATAAGTGTTGCGAACACTGTACGGTTTAAAATAATGTTTTCGTGCAAGAACATAGAGTAGGATTATCTATGGCATGAGCATTATAGTTTACTGTACGTGTCGCCAACATCAAACTGAAATAGTCACATGTCTTTCATTTGATGCTGTTGCTTGCATTTTGCGCAAAGACAGTGACTTCTATATTGCGCGTATTTTCCCTACTGAACATATTAATATGTTAGTAACGGCAATGTTGTTGAGTTTTTGGTGTTACAGACACGTATCGAAAGATAACTATCACAAAGGTGTGTTATACTCGTAGTTATAGCACTGCTAATAGGCTCTTTATTTGTTGACTAATATCGAGATACATATAATGAACACGTAAATAACAAAGTTAATTTATGTGATTAGCTACGTATTTGAGACAAGTGCTAGATAATTTCGGCAGTTTGGAAGTGGGCTGCCAATCAATCCGTTGAATGTATAGGCCTACATATCGAGCAGTTCCCGCCTGCAGGTACGGTTTATATTCGAGAATCTGAGCCATTATCACCATTATGCTTATTTGAAGTACGTAGCCAGCTGTAGGAAACTGTAGTGCTCGTACCTGTGTCATAGTGCATGAGTGTGTGCCATTAGTATTTCCGTTCCCTCAAGGATGGAAGAAGATTAAAGCTGCATGTCATAACTCCAATTTGATGTTTTTCGATATACTTTTATTTTGCCTTATAGGAATCCATTTCTCAGTGTCGGTGGAGCATAATTTATTAAAAGAGAAACTCGGCAGCACATAGCTTAAAATATAGCAGTAGCCGTCCCTTACTTTCCTACAAAAAGAAATGGGACATCTGATGTCTAACAGTTGTGACAAACAAGCGAAATGGCCTTGCATTTGTCCCTTCAAAGCCGTAAGCCAAATTCATTTCAGATAGCCTATGTAAATTCTTAGGATGCCTCTGAAACGCGTCTAGAAAACCCACTGCACATTCAAATTCTTGAGTACGCTTACGGATAGACCTTAGGCCAAGCAGCAGCAACGTGACTTTTCGATTGATTGTTTGTTACCGATAAAAATTGTTTTGCGCATCTGAATGCGCCCTCCATACATAATAGCACTCTGTTTGTAAGGTGGCAGTTTCTTTTAGATTTTAGTCCGAGAACCAGGGCTGCATTTACGCTCAGGGTATACGGGTTTCAGTCTAGAGTCTGTGCCACCATAATTTTAAGTAAAAAAAAATCCCTTGTGTTGATACTGTGATGCACCTCTCCACCTTATAGTCGTAAACATCGTAGACGTAATAATTTTTTGTAGGAGTATTCGGTTGAACTTTTCGTTGGACAGCTGATAAGTAAGTCAAATTTCACTCCACAAATGTCGCACTCTCTGGCGCCAAATTTCCCAGCGGTCAAATGCGTGGTAGAGCACTAAGGCTTTTAAAAGAATGATTAGTAGAATTTTTGCAGTTTGAAATTGGTTAGATTCCGTGAAAACCGATTACATCCAAAGAAGGACCCGTAAAACGTAAAGGATTGTTACCCTAGTAATGAGGTTTTTCGAACGATATGCCAGTCATTTTTGATCACAAACAGCAGTGGAGAAAGGTCACTTTCAGTGTCGAACTTGCTCAGGCTACGAAGCTCCATGTTCGAAGGCTGTCTGAACATTTGGGCACCATATTATAAGACACCAAAGCTTCAAAGATATTTGAAGTAACACCATTACTATCAACTGTACACACAAACCAATTGGCCAGTAAGGTCATTTAAAACTTTCATTTTAAGACCAATTACTTTTGTGAAAATATTGTATTTTAATGTGATGCAGGCCCAGTTTTGTGTGATTAACACGTTTCTTTCGTTAGTTTGCATTTGCCTCACAAATATGTTTACTTATAGTTCCGTAAGTGCCGGCCGGAGTGGCCGTGCGGCTCTAGGCGCTACAGTCTGAGCTGAGCGAGCGCTACGGTCGCAAATTCGAATCCTACCTCGGGCATGAATGTGTGTGATGTCCTTAGGTTAGTTAGGTTTAAGTAGTTGTAAGTCTAGGGGACTAATGACCTCAGACGTTAAGTCGCATAGTGCTCAGAGCCATTTGAACCAAGTTCCGTAAGTTACTTATAAATAAGAAATACTGATTTCTGCATTGACGTAGCACTAAGAGTTATGTACTTTTTTCGTATAGTTGATCATACTGATGTTAATAAACAATGTTGAATACCTTTAAATTTACAATTATTTTTTGTTTTTTAAAAAAAAACATCATGTCATAAAATAATATGTTATGCAGTAAAATTTCATAAACCAGGAAATATACTATAAACGCTGCATTGTAGGTTTTTAATTCGAAACTCGATTGAAAAAGCTGAATGAAGTCTGATTGATACATTGTTCTGTTATAACAGAATTATATAATTATCTTGCATTTGCGTAACAAACATGTTTGCTTGTTGTTACGATGTGTTATTTATGATTTTGAGAGATCAGTTTTTGCATATACATGGATGTATCCTTTTTTTTCTTTTTTGAGAAATATATTCGTTAATAGCCGTGCCGTGTTAAATACCTTAATGATTCCAATTCTTCCAATTTTTTAATGTCGCCATTTCATAAAAGCATAAATTTTATAGTTAAATTTGCACAATTAAAAATAAATCTCGGATGCTGAATTACCGATTTTTAATTTGAACAACGCTTTGAAACTCTATTTTTGCAGGCTACGCATGACGATATTTCCACCGGAACGACGCGCATCACAGATTCATCCTAGGGTCTAAATATCCTAAATACGGCCCTGACGAGAGTATTCACTGCAGACAATCTGCGACAGTAGTGCGTATGATTTTTATAAAATCACCATCGAGTTCCTGCGTGGACGGACCTGCGCTTTAGCACGCTGTTCTCTTTGGCCGGTCGTAGCGGTTGTTGCGGCCGCTTTTAGTAGCAACCGGCGCTGAATGTCGGCGGCAGCCGAGAAGTGCGCGCGATTTGCAGGCCGTACTGGAGCGAGCAGCAGCGGCGAAAAAGCGCCGGGGCATTGTGGTCGGCAGTAATCACGGAGCGGCATAACTGAAACCGCGCGCCGTGAAATTACTTGCAGCGGCGGCCGCGACAATTAGGACAGAGATCAATGGTCCCGGGCCGGCCCTCTGATATATACGTGCCGGATTAAACGCAGCGCCCGCTGCCGTGTCGCCGGCTAACTGCTGCTCTGCGTCGCCGGTCGATACGCCCTGGGAGGGCGCAGCTGACCCTCACCTGGACAACCTCCACACCGGGGTCGGGCCACAGCTGCTCCTTCACCCTTTCACTACCATTGGGACGTGTGGCTCGCACGATAGGTTAGCAAAAGGCTGTGGGAATTGGCTGCCTGTTATTGCTCTCTCGTATCAGTGTCCCACAGATACACTACTGGGCATTAAAATTGCTACACCACGAAGATGACGCGACAGGAAGAAGATGCTGTGATATGCAAATGATTAGCTTTTCAGAGCATTCACACAAGGTTGGCGCCGGTGGCGACACCTACAACGTGCTGACATGAGGAAAGTTTCCAACCGATTTCTCATACACAAACAGCAGTTGACCGGCGTTGCCTGTGAAACGTTGTTGTGATGCCTCGTGTAAGGAGGAGAAATGCGTACCGTCACGTTTCCGACTTTGATAAAGGTCGGATTGTAGCCTATCGCGATTGCGGTTTACCGTATCGCGACATAGCTGCTCGCTTTGGTCGAGTTCCAGTGACTGTTAGCAGAATATGGAATCGGTGGGTTCAGGAGGGTAATACGGAACGCCGTATCACTATCTGTCGAGATGTCAGGCATCTTACCCGCGTGCATGTAACGGATCGTGCAGCTACGTCTCGATCCCTGAGTCAACAGATGGGGACGTTTGCAAGACAACAACCATCTGCACGAACGGTTCGACGTCGTTTGCAGCAGCATGGACTATCAGCTCGCAGACCATGACTGCGGTTACCCTTGACGCTGCATCACAGACAGGAGCGCCTGCGATGGTGTTCTCAACGACGAACGTGGGTGCACGAATGGCAAAACGTCATCTTTTCGGATTAATCCAGGTTCTCTTGACAGCATCATGATCCGTGGTTGGTGACATCGCGGTGAACGCACATTGGAAGCGTGTATTCGTCATCGCCCCAGTGCCGTATCACCCGGCGTGATGGTATGGGATGCCATTGGTTACACGTCTCGGTCACCTCTTGTTCGCAATTAAGGCACTTTCAACAGTGGGCGTTACATTTCAAATGTGTTACGCCTGGCTATACTCTTCATTCGATCCCTGCGAAACCTTACATTTCAGCAGGATAATGCACGACCGCATGTTGCAGGTCCTGTACGGGCCTTTCTGGATACAGAAAATGTTCGACTGCTACCCTGGTCAGCACATTCTCCAGATCTCTCACCAATTGAAAACGTCTGGTCAATGGTGGCCGAGCAACTGGCTCGTCACAATACGTCAGTTACTACTCTTGATGAACTGTGCTATCGTGTTGAAGCTGCATGGGCAGCTGTACCTGTACACGCCATCCAAGTTCTCTTTGACTCAATGCCCAGGCGTATCAAGGCCGTTCTGTCAGTTCTAGTATAATGTATTTGTCCAATGAATACCCGTTTATCATCTGTATTTATTCTTGGTGTAGCAATTTTAATCGCCAGTAGTGTAAAAGAAAGCCTCGGAATTTTCTGCAGAATTGGTATAATCACAGCTTGCGCTGTCTGCGAGTTTCATCGTTGCATGGAATTACACTGAATAGCCAAAGAAACCGGTTAGCCTGCCTAATATCGTGTAGGCCCCCGCGAGCACGCAGAAGTGCCGAAACACGACGTGCCATGGACTCGACTAATGTCTGTAGTAGTGCTGGAGGGAATTGACACCACGAATCATACAGAGCTGCCCATAAATGCGTAAGAGTACGAGGCGGTGGAGATCTGTTCTGAACAGCACGTTGCAATGCATCCCAGATATGTTCAATAATGTTCATGTCCGTGGAGTTTGGTGGCTTGTGGAAGAGTTTAATCTCAGAAGAGTGTTCCTGGAGGAACTCTGTAGCAATTATGGACATGTGACGTGTCGCATTGTCCTGCTGGAATTGCCCAAGTCCGTGGGAATGCACAATGGATATGAATGGATGCAGGTGATCAGACAGGATGCTTACGTACGTGTCACCTGTCAAAAGTCGTATCTAGGCGTGTCAGGGGTCCCATATCACACCAACTGCATACGACCCGCACCTGTACAGAGCCTCCACCAGCTTGAACAATATCCTGCTGACATGCAGGGCCGATGGATTCATGAGGTTGTCTCCATACCCGTACACGTCCATCCGCTCGATACAATCTGAAACGAGACTCGTCCGACCAGGCGACATGTTTCCAGTCATCAATAGTCCGTTGTCGGTTTTGTCGGGTCCATGAGAGGCGTAATGCTTTGTGTCGTGCAGTCATCAAGGGTACGCGAGAGGGCCTTCGGCTCTGGAAGTCTGTATCGATGATGTTTTGTTGAGTGGTTCGCACGCAGTCGTCTTTGGTCCCGTTCTTGCAGTATCTTTTTCCGGCCGCAGCGCTATAAGAGATTTAATGTTGTACCGGATTCTGTTGTTAACGGAAAATTCGTGAAATTGTCGTACGGGAAAATCCCCACTACATCGCTACCTCAGAAATTCCGCGTTTCACCGCTCGTGCGCCGACTACAACACTACGTTCAAACTCACTTAAATCTTGATAGCCTACCATTGCAGCAGTAGCGACCGATCTAACAGCTACGCCAAACCCTTGTTGTTTTTATATAGGCGTTGTCGACCGCAGCGCCGTATTCTGCCTGTTCGCATACCTCTGTATTTGAATACGGATGCTTATACCAGTTTCTTTGGGGGTTCAGTGTAGTTGACCCCTGCTCGTAGGCAACCAAATGAACAGATCTGTAATGCATGCTTCTATCACGCCTTGCCAGATAATTAATTTCAATGAATTGCACGCACGTGTTGAAGATTGCCGCATCATAAAGAGCACCCATATTCATCCTCTTTAATGTGACTTAAAACTTGGAGAGTTTCTCCATCCATTGATATTTGGTGTGTTTTTTGCACGTCCTGTACTTTTTGTCTGCAGGTCGTTAACTGATAACACGCCCTCCCCACTTTGGGAAACGAAACGGCGGGAAATGTGTGTTTCATACTGTTACTTCTGAATACGACATTAATTAAAGTAACCATACGTTAATGTCTTTCACTCGGAAGAGTGAAGGTACTGGGTTAAGACGCGGCGAGGGGAGTTCTACACGACGAAAGGAAGGTACAGATGTACTGCTCCACCACTGCAAAATTGATAGGTACATACACTTGTGACAAGTGAATTAAACAAGTCAGATTCTATGCAGCCGATTAGCTCCGCTTTTAATGATGATGCACGGTGAAGTCGAAGTCGTACAATAAGAGAACTAAAAATTTAGTGGTTAAGTGGCTGCCATTTAACTTCGTCAAAAGAAAAAAAAAGCAAGGTGTCTTTTTCTTCTTCGATTCGACAAATGTTGGTTACCATTTTCTGGAACGAAAATGTAAAAATGAGGTCATGTAACACCTTAAGCTATTACTGAATTTGTCATTTATCGCCCGAGCGTTTTCAGTCGATCACCATTATCCAGCACTGATTTTTATTAACATCTAGAGTAGCATACGTACACGAAAAGCACAATGTCAAAAATACAATATTCATAGGCAACAGCCGGCCGCGGTGGTCTAGTGGTTCTAGGCGCGCAGTCCGGAACCGCGGGACTGCTACGGTCGCAGGTTCGAATCCTGCCTCGGGCATGGATGTGTGTGATGTCCTTAGGTTAGTTAGGTTTAAGTAGTTCTAAGTTCTAGGCGACTGATGACCACAGAAGTTAAGTCCCATAGTGCTCAGAGCCAGTTGAACCATAGGCAACAATCCTTATAATCCATGTATTACTTCCGCGTGGTTAAACATTATTTATAAATATTACGTTTTTGACATTCTGTTTTTTCATGTATGTATATAACTCTTGCAGTTGATAAAAATCTGTGTGGATAGTGGTCTTTGATGGAAAGCGGTCGTACAGTAAAGGATAAATTGAACAGCAGCTAAAGGTGTTGCATGATGCCATCTCTACAACTTGTCAGAGCTGTGGAACACAATCAAAGGAAAATGTTTTGAAAATGGCGGTGTTGTATGATGTCATGGAAGTCAGACGTGCCGGTCAAAACCGACAGCACGGGAAACTGTCGTCTGTGATAATAATCCACAACGTCCGCGCTCAGCTACCCGGTCAAGGAAAAACTTCAGGATTTCGGTTGGAGTCTTTTTGACCGTTTCCCTGCTGCGCCGATCCCTCAAGCGACTGTCACATTTCTTACACTTGGCCCAGCCTTTGTTGTTGTTCGACAAAAATGGTATGCGATGGGCTGAGGCGATCTAGAAAACGTTCTCGATGCATGCGTTGTGCCGCTCTACGGATACGTATGGTGCCGTTAGCCGGGATATTTGAAAGTGATCCTATCTTCAAACTTCCGAACAGGGGTTCCTCATAAAAAACTTCATCCACCGAATCCCCTCTACAACCCCTAGGAGGCTATAATAGGAATTTTAAATCAGACTGTATTGTACATTTAACGGGTGAAAATGGTAAAAAATTTAATGAATTCTACTTCCATCATTTTCAGTTAGTCTCAAGCAGTGGCTGAGCAGTTACTTAAAATACTCCGGAGTAGTATCTGAATGGTGTGAAAAGTGGCAGTTCACCCTAAATAACGAAAAGTGTGAGGTGATCCACATGAGTGCTCAAAGGAACTCGTTAAACTTCGGTTACACGATAAATCAGTCTAAAAGCCGTAACTGCAACTAAAGACCTAGGTATTACAACTACGAACAACTTAAATTGGAAGGAACACACAGAAAATGTTGTGGGGAAGGGTAACCAAAGACTGCGTTTTATTGGCAGGACACTTAGAAAATATAAGAGACCTGCTAAGGAGACGCTTGAAAGTCCTCTTTTAGAATACTACTGCGCGGTGTGGGATTCTTACCAGATAGGACTGACGGGGTACATCGAAAAAGTTCAGAGAAAGGCAGCATGTTTTGTATTATCGCGAAATATGGGAGAGAGTGTCGCAGAAATGATACAGGATTTGGGATGGACATCAAAGGTGTTTATCGTTGCGACGGAATCTTCTCACGAAATTCCAATCACCAACTTTCCCCTCCGAATGCGAAAATATTTTGTTGACACCGACTTCAATAGGGAGGAACGATCACCAAGATAAAATAAGGGAAATCAGAGCACGTACGGAAAGATATAGGTGTTCATTCTTTCCGCGCGCTATAGGAGATTGGAATAATAGAGAATTGTGAAGGTGGTTCGACGAACCCTCTGCCAGGCACTTAAATGTGATTTGCAGAGTATCCATGTAGATTTAGATGTGCCTGGCTATTACGCTGAGCTCGGAACGCCACCACGGTATTGCTCAGCGGACGCCAACTTTGTGCCACAAACCCCTCAGTGGGAGAACCGGGTGCCGGCACGTGAGCTACGCGAGAGAATCGGCGAGGTAGCGGCCGCAACAACGGGTCGCTCTCTTTTCTTCCAGCTCTCTTACCTTCTGGACGTGTCGACCAGTCCTTCCTATTGAGGGTGAAATGCTGTTCCCGCACCATGTGCGGTTCACTCCGCGGCTGTAGCCAGTTTTCATGAATATTGTACCCATTAGTGATAGTTCTTGGGAATAATACCCTTTTTTCCCTAAATCCTGGCGTTTCTCATTTTACGCCTAGGGAAAACACTCCGGATGCCCACCTGAGCACCTGATACCATCCTGACATGTACAGTATGCAGTGCATTTTACGAGGGCGAGCGGAAAAGTAATGCTTCCAAGTTTTTTTTAAATTCTGCTCTCAGTATCGGTTGAGATATTACACGGTCGATTCTACCGCTTCGCGAATGCAAGTTGCAACCCTGCGCTATGGCGTGTAACATAACTAAGCCAGTGCATGACAAAACTGAAAGCACGCATCCCTTCATCATGACAATGCCAGACCATACACGAGCGCCCCGACACCTGCAATAGTCCGACGCCCTGGGTTTACTGCATCGATCATCCTCCATAAAGACCCGACTTGCCCCCATCCATTTTTCGTCTATTTCCAAAACTTAGCCGGCCGGTGTAGCCGAGCGGTTCTAGGCGCTTCAGTCTGGGACCGCGCGACGCTACGGTCACAGATTCGAATCCTGCCTCGGGCATGGATGTGTGTGATGTCCTTAGGTTAGTTAGGTTTAAGTAGTTCTAAGTTCTAGGGGACTGATGACCTCAGGTGTTAAGTCCCATAGTGCTCAGAGCCATTTGAACCAAAACTTAAAGAACACCTTCGACGACTGCACCTTAACAGTGAGGCTATGGCTCTGTCATCAAACATCTTACAGCGACGGTATCAACAAACTGGTCTCTTCGTCGGGAGAAATGTGTCCATCAGCAGAGTGATTATGTTGAGAGGTAAAGATGTGGAGATGAAGAGTAAAGATGTAGAAATGTTAATGAAGCTTGTTTTATTAAATAAGCTTTAAAGAGGTTTCGCATAAAAAATTGGGAGGCATTAGCTCGCCCTCGTATGCGGCGACGTGGTATCGCAGACTTGATACCGGCTCAACAGCAATCATTTCCGTGTGGCTGGAGCCGACATCCCGCCTGATTAACAGTTGGGCCTCGCGCTGAAGGCGAGAACAGCGATTGCGCGAGCGGCAGAGACCGCCCTATCGCCGTTTCATTTCATTTGGCGCGGCCTCCTTTTATTTATAACGGCCGCACGTCGCTCTGTGTCGGACTCAGACGTGCGCCCTCCAGCTCTCCGCTTTTCCCTCTCTTTTTTCGCGAGTTCCCCGCCGCTGTTACCTTTTTGATTAAAAACCGCCGAGGCAAAGAAAAATGTGACGCACTCATTCATTTTCCCGCAGGGGCCCTGGCGGGTCGAGCGTCCTCGCAAGGCGAAGCGAAGCTACCAACCCGCGCTACACGCCACGCGCTCCGACATGTTTGCACACGGCACCATGCACCGACCTAGATCCTCTGCCGACAGCGCCCGTTTTCTCTGGAAAACGCGGCCCTCTTTCTTTCCACCATTCTTAAGGTTTCGTGTTTGTCAGTCTTTTTAAATTGCAGTGCTAAATAATATGCGCTCGCCCAAAATAATGTAGGGCCCACTTAAACGTACTTTTCGTCGCGAAATATCATACGCTATACGTTTTGTTGCGTTGTTTGATGTATATTTAGACAGAGCGTTATGGGTACAATGGCAGATGTTTCTGTTGGTGACTGAGGACTACATACTGAAAGCATTATATCAGTACTTACGTCATTTGCAGACTAAAAACTAGTACAAGGCATATGTTTTTAGGTTGGTGAGTACCTCCTAGTATGTGTGGCAAGAGCAAGCCGTTAATGCTTAATTTTCCCTGGGCTACACGACAGATGTTGAAGCGTGGACGCGGAATAATTAGTCTATAGAGTCAGGCTTAGTGAACCATACAGAAAAATTTGTGACATGTTTATGAGAAGACCGTTCGACGCGGAGAAAAAACAACCAGCACACTGATTTGTGTACATATAAAAAATATCTGTACTTATCCCTATAAAAATATTATTTCGTTCATACCTTTTACAAATACACTCCTGGAAATTGAAATAAGAACACCGTGAATTCATTGTCCCAGGAAGGGGAAACTTTGACACATTCCTGGGGTCAGATACATCACATGATCACACTGACAGAACCACAGGCACATAGACACAGGCAACAGAGCATGCACAATGTCGGCACTAGTACAGTGTATATCCACCTTTCGCAGCAATGCAGGCTGCTATTCTCCCATGGAGACGATCGTAGAGATGCTGGATGTAGTCCTGTGGAACGGCTTGCCATGCCATTTCCACCTGGCGCCTCAGTTGGACCAGCGTTCGTGCTGGACGTGCAGACCGCGTGAGACGACGCTTCATCCAGTCCCAAACATGCTCAATGGGGGACAGATCCGGAGATCTTGCTGGCCAGGGTAGTTGACTTACACCTTCTAGAGCACGTTGGGTGGCACGAGATACATGCGGACGTGCATTGTCCTGTTGGAACAGCAAGTTCCCTTGCCGGTCTAGGAATGGTAGAACGATGGGTTCGATGACGGTTTGGATGTACCGTGCACTATTCAGTGTCCCCTCGACGATCACCAGTGGTGTACGGCCAGTGTAGGAGATCGCTCCCCACACCATGATGCCGGGTGTTGGCCCTGTGTGCCTCGGTCGTATGCAGTCCTGATTGTGGCGCTCACCTGCACGGCGCCAAACACGCATACGACCATCATTGGCACCAAGGCAGAAGTGACTCTCATCGCTGAAGACGACACGTCTCCATTCGTCCCTCCATTCACGCCTGTCGCGACACCACTGGAGGCGGGCTGCACGATGTTGGGGCGTGAGCGGAAGACGGCCTAACGGTGTGCGGGACCGTAGCCCAGCTTCATGGAGACGGTTGCGAATGGTCCTCGCCGATACCCCAGGAGCAACAGTGTCCCTAATTTGCTGGGAAGTGGCGGTGCGGTCCCCTACGGCACTGCGTAGGATCCTACGGTCTTGGCGTGTATCCGTGCGTCGCTGCGGTCCGGTCCCAGGTCGACGGGCACGTGCACCTTCCGCCGACCACTGGCGGCAACATCGATGTACTGTGGAGACCTCACGCCTCACGTGTTGAGCAATTCGGCGGTACGTCCACCCGGCCTCCCGCATGCCCACTATACGCCCTCGGTCAAAGTCCGTCAACTGTACATACGGTTCACGTCCACGCTGTCGCGGCATGCTACCAGTGTTAAAGACTGCGATGGAGCTCCGTATGCCACGGCAAACTGGCTGACACTGACGGCGGCGGTGCACAAATGCTGCGCAGCTAGCGCCATTCGACGGCCAACACCGCGGTTCCTGGTGTGTCCGCTGTGCCGTGCGTGTGATCATTGCTTGTACAGCCCTCTCGCAGTGTCCGGAGCAAGTGTGGTGGGTCTGACACACCGGTGGCAATGTGTTCTTTTTTCCATTTCCAGGAGTGTAGATTCGGCGTCCAGTTGACTGAAATACTTGGCCATAATGAGGTATCTTGAACAGACTGACCTCCTACACGCCAATAATCATGGATTCCAAAACAATTGGTCATGCGAAATCCAACTCCCACTTTTCTTTCGCGACATTGTGTAAATCTTGGATCAAGGTAAGGTAGCTGCAGTTTTTCTTGACTTCTGACACTAATGATCATTAATGAAATTACGATCATATGGTGTATCAAATGAGTTTTGATTGGACTGAGGATTTCTTTATATGGAGGACACAGCCTGGTACCCTGGACGGAGACTCGTCGACAGTTGTAGAAATATTGTGAGGCCTTCTCCAGGCAGTATGTTTGGGTCCTTACTGTTCATGTTGAGTATAAATGACCTTGCAGATATTATTAATGTTAACCTCAGTTTTTGCAGATGATGCCGTTGTTTATAAAGAAGTACTTTCTGAAAGAAACTGCATAAATATTGCAAAGCGGTACAGATTTAAATATTCCGAAATGCAAAATTATCTGCTACATAAAGCGAAAAGACGTAGTAACATATGAGTAAAATATCAGTGGGTCACAAGTGAGGTTAATTAGCTCATGTAAACACCAAGGTGTAACAGTTTGTAGGGATATGAAACGCAGTGATCACTTAAGCTCAGTCGTAGGTAAAACAGGATTACGATTGAAATTTTCACTCTGGAGCTGTATTGATATGAAACTTCCTGGCAGATTAATACTGTATGCCAGACCGAGACTCGAACTCGGGACCATTGCCTTTCGCGGTAATGACGGAAGTAAAGCTGTGAGAACGGGTCGCGAGTCGTGCTTGGGTATCTCAGATGGCAGAGCACTTGCCTGCGAAAGGCAAAGGTCCCGAGTTCGAGTCTCGGTCCGGCACACGCTTTTAATCAGCCAGGAAGTTTCAGGACTACGATTCATTGGTACGACATCGGAAAATCCTATTAGTCTGCAAAGGGGATGGCTTACGAAACACTCGTATGACCCATCCTAGAATACTTATGAAATCTGTGGGACCTATAACGTTTAGGACTTAGAAGTGATACTGACCTTACACACGACACGTTTCTTTGACCCACGAGAGAGCATCACTTAGAATCTGAAGACGCATACAAAAGCCTACTTAAACACTTTCAGTATTTAATGAAGCAGCTATAAATACGCTGCAAACCACTATGTATTGCTCTCGTAGGGACAGTGAAGAAGCGATTTTCCTAACTGCAGTTTGAACACAGGCATTAAAGCAAGCATGCTTCCCACGCTCCACATGCGATGGAACATGTGGAAGCCGATGAGATAAAGTGGAAAGTACCCTCTGCCATGCAGTTATCAGTGGTTTAATGAGTGTGGATGTGCGTGAAGATATAGATGCGGGGTTCATTCGAAGAGGATAACGCCGATTCTTTTACCATTCTTGCTCTATGCGATCTCTATCTCCTCACCGACAGAACGTAAAACTCCAACATCGCGTAGCTTCTCATATTATTTTATGCACTATCTATATCAATTTTTACATATCCAGGTAGTTAATTTATTCCACCGATGAACGTTATGTAACCTGTCAAAAAGAGAAAAGTAACGAACTAGAAAAGTACTCTAGCATTCACATGTGATGTTAAACTTCCTCAGCTGGGAGAACATAGCTGAATAATTACACATAGATGTCGCAAATAAGCAAACCATTGCGCTACAAATCGAAGTTACAAGTGAGCATTAGAGTTAGATAAATAGATTTTCGCTATGTCAACTGTTTCTTCGGAGTGATATAAGTGTATTTTAACGAACCAAAGCTACCAGTCACTTGGGTAAAGGGGTGTGGAACAATTCTATTCTAAAAATATATCAGATACAACATACTAGGTACCGGCTGTGGTTTTGACCAGCAGTATCTATGTCTTGAACTGAGAATGAAGCAGTATAAATGTAAAGGGACATCTCCAAAAGACGAGAAGACCAAATGGCTGAAACTGAAATTTCTGGGTATCGAGTCCACGAAACACTTTCCACCGATCCATGACGTCTGCAAAGAAATTGAATTTTCTGGAAGAGACATGAGGTAAAACAGCTGAGGAAGTAGTCAAGGATAGTAAAAAGTGAAGAACTAGCTTACTAACGAAGCCATACAAATCACTGAGGACGGAGAGGTACTGACGATGAGAGGATTGCATGGAACTCCGCAGTACCCCAAGTTATCGGCTTTAATACAGAGAAGCTGCCGAAGAGATAAAAATAATCACATCAATGAAGCATGTGAGAGAACTGAGAAATTCCTGGATTGAGGCGAGACCAGATGTATGTTCAATGAAGTAAAGAAACTGACAAGGTCCTTCAAAGCAAGGACATGGGTTGTAGGAGATGATGATGGCACACGTCTAATCAACATCGAACTAGCTGCTGATCTGCGGGGAACATACAGCAACAAGCTGCACATCGAAATGATCAAAGCATCTGGAGATCTGCCCGCATCTCGTGGTCGTGCGGTAGCGTTCTCGCTTCCCACGCCCGGGTTCCCGGGTTCGATTCCCGGCGGGGTCAGGGATTTTCTCTGCCTCGTGATGGCTGGGTGTTGTGTGATGTCCTTAGGTTAGTTAGGTTTAAGTAGTTCTAAGTTCTAGGGGACTGAAGACCATAGATGTTAAGTCCCATAGTGCTCAGAGCCATATATCTGGAGATCTAGGTTTGGAAATCATGCGTGAAACATGTAACAGCATATGAAATAATGGGACATGGATAGAGAACACGGTTTCCCGGGTTCGATTCCCGGCGGGGTCAGGGATTTTCTCTGCCTCGTGATGGCTGGGTGTTGTGTGCTGTCCTTAGGTTAGTTAGGTTTAAGTAGTTCTAAGTTCTAGGGGACTTATGACCACAGCAGTTGAGTCCCATAGTGCTCAGAGCAATTTGAACCATTTTTTTTATAGAGAACACCATGTCGGTAATGACTCTGTTTCATGAGAAAGGAAACGAGCAGAACTACAGGACCATTTCATTGATTTCATATGCCAGCAAGTTCATGTAAATGACAGCCATGAACGCCTGAGGACGTGCTTAGTTAAAGAAATACCACCAGAGCAGACTGTGCTTGTGCATAGTAAAGGAATACGAGAGCAAATTCTCAATGTCAGACAGCTAACTAAAAAATGCAGCTAATTCGCTACCCCTTTAGTTCTTTGTTTCTTGGTCTATAGTATAACTTTCGACTGTGTTCGATGGAAAGAACTGTGGAACGTGCTAGCTGGAATGTTCGTTCCTGAACATCTTATTACCAATATTGAATCTGTACTCTGGTAGTAAGGCAACACTCAGACTAGATAAAAGTATTACACGTCATTTTGAACCATGTAAAGGAGTTAGAAAGGGGTGCATACTATCACCGGATCTATTTAACATGTATGGAGCACATGTAAAGGGAAAAAATCTTCATGGCTGGATTGGTGGGATCAGAATTGGAGGACGAGGAATAAGTAATTTAAGTTTTGCTAAGGACTATTGACTGCATCATAAGTGTAAATGAAGGAACTACTGGATAGAGTTAAGAGAGAAAGTGAGAAACTTGGATTGTCAATTAATATGAAAAAGACGAAGGTCATATTAATTAACAGAGATGAGTGACTACCAGGTATTATAGTACTATCAGAATATGAAGAAGTTGGTCACTTTGTCTACCTGGGCTCAGTGGTTCAGAAAGAGGGTGGCTACACACAGGAAGTACGACGTAGAATTGTTCTGTGTGGGGATGGTGCATCGAAACTGACAGTGATATGGAAAGAGCGAGCCCTAACCAGACATACTGAACTGAGAGTGCTGAGATTTCTGGTGTTTCCAGTTTTCCTATAAGGAGCAGATACGTGGGCAATAACTGAAGGTGACCGAAAAAGAATTGGTGCCTTTGAGATGTCGACATATACGAGGATGCTGAGAAAATCATGGATGGACATACGGACCAACAGGTCAATCCTTCAAGAACTCAGTACGAAGAAGACGTTGTTCAATATTTGTTTCCAGCGAATCCTACAGTAATTTGGTCACATAGTTCGGCGACACGAAGATAACTTGGAGACGACAATCATACAAGGCAAAGTCGAAAGGAAAAGATTTCGGAGAAGATCACGGAGACGATGGATGGATCAGATGAAGGAGAAGACACAGCAGGCTACACCGAAATGCAGAACACCGGCAGAAGTTGAAGCAGACTGTTGAGAGGATTGTGTGATGGGTCACCAACTTAAACTGTGAAGGACGGAGTGCTGATAATCAGTACTTTGGTGGTCATTTTAATCTACGTGAGAATGCCACCTAGTAAGTTATGACGCATATGAAGTCCATAAAAGTGATAAACAGAACGTCATATGATGATTTAGGATCAGAATTATAAAAGACGAAATCATTTTAAACTTTTGTGTATAGATTCTTTATTTGTGTGGCCATAGTGTAAAGCAGGGCTTCCCAACGTGTGGTCCGCGGACCCCTTAGGGGTCTGCCGGCTCTTTCTAGGGGGTCCGCAGCCACCTTTCACCAAATCGTGTAAAATAATGAGTAAAATTATTGAATAAAAATGTGAAAATCAAATTCATTACTATTTTTTTTTTTTTGTGAAAAACATGTGTACTTTTACTTCACGTCTTATTCCCAAGCAGCCTTTGCGGTTCCTAAGTTAGAACGCATAGACAGTTTAGTGCCGGAGAATGCTGCTTCTCTGATCGAGTGTTTCGCAGCAATACGGGGGTTGTTTGTGCGCCGGCTTACGGCGCTAGATGCGCTGAAACCTTTTACGCATGCGCGGAGCGAGCTTTGTCAACCAATCACAGCGCTTGCTGGCACGTATGCAGCCCCAGGCATCGTTAAATGTTAAACTTGCTTTGTCAGTGCACTACCTATTTCATAAGTCGATTTTTGACCAGTTTATTACTTCTAACATGGATCCGTAGCTGAAGTCAGGATCATTGAAGAAGGGTGCGGATTCTCCGTCGCCTTCACAACAAGGGAAGGTTCCAGTTGAAATGAATGATGAGGGAGGACGATCAAAGGAAGAACAATCACAAGAAGCTCCAAACAGTATTGATACTTCGGGGGGGGGGGGGGGGGGGGGAGGTCATTGGGAACATGGCACTTGCGTTAAGAATGCTTTCAGTTCTCATGGATTTCGCTCTGAAATTTAAAGTTACTGTGCTCTTGACTGACTAGGGGTCCGCCATGGATTTTCGACTGTAGAAGGGGCCCGCCAGCTGAAAAGGTTGGGAAGCCCTGGTGTAAAGCAAAGACTGATTTTAAATACTTTTCGTACCTTTGTGTATATTTTCAGAAATACTTGTAACTAGTGCCAATGTAAGATGGTAAATAGGTGCCGAAACTTGCCAAAAGGACAACAAATCTTTTGCGGTTGCAAAAGGTGCATTTATAAAAAGAAAATACATATATTACAATGACACTCTGTGCTACACTTCTGTATAAAAGTTATCTATACAGTAAAATTTTTTATTGATGGACAGTACGGGTAATAGTAGAACACTTTTTGTAAGTGTCAGTTGTTCGGAATGATTGGAAGCAGTTGAACGGTACAAACAACGATAGATGCAAAACTGAACCTAGAAACAAAAGATTAGGTGTTACGATCGGCGTTAAAACTGCAAAAGAACGTCAGGAACAATGAGCTTGCCACTCAGCGTGACGCGAGAGGTGTCATTCAGCACCTGCACGCAGGATACACATGTGATAATTGATCACGCTTGCCTTTCAGCGCGATGACGTTTGTAGGACGCATCGCTATTGGAGTCTCTCGCACATACACAGGCGAATGTCGATACCGCGCGTGCGAGTGTAACGCTGATTAATTATGGAGCGGCAAGCCACACGGGCGGTGCACTGTCCGGCGGGAACAGCGCGGCTAACCCCACGCCACCGCCGCAACTTGCTCCTCGCATGTAATTTGCGTGTAGCGCCGAGCTGATTAAAAATGGAAACCTTCCTTCGCCGGACTTTCCCACGTTATATTCTAACTCGACAGGAGAAAGACATGAAGTAATTTGCCGTCCCAGACTTACTGCCGCCGAAAGTATGCAATTCGACTAAACCTGTAGCGGCTTTGGAGCAACAGAGCAATACGTTTCGTGGTTTGTAAGTGCATAAAAGTCACTGTATTGTTTCCTTTATCTGCATGAAAACTTAGCAGTGATGATATTCCGTTTGCAATTATTTCTTAGTGCTGTTTTTATTAGCCTTACTTCGCGAAGGTTTTTTAAATGGCGACAGATGTACTACATTACCCAGCTCGAGAAGCTAATTTAGGTTAATTCTATTCATTAACTTTGAACAGTGCAGGTACATGCACCATTTTCCATCAGTAATAAATAAATCGATTACGTGCACCAACTGCAGAAGTGCGAGTTTGTAGGATAGAGATTTCTACCTTGGAACAGTTTTCAAATTTTCGCCCCTAGCCAGACCTGTCCTCGAAGTTCAGTATATTTTTTTATTTCATTTTGAAATGGTATCACGCACTTTATGTGTGTTTCAGTGCTTTCTGAAATTACGATATATTACTCCAGAAAAGTAAGGGTTTTCCAAATGTAAAAACATTTCCTAGGTACGACATGTCATGTACCTGGGAACAAATATTTCATTCAAATTGAAAAGTGCTACAGTAGAAAAAATGTTCTCAATACTGTATTTAATATTTTATGTGTTGCAGTATTACTCTACTATACACAATAATCATTAAGAGAAATCAAATTTGGAATAAGTATTCTCAAAATCCATTTACAAGTTAACAACATTTCTAAACAGAAGTTATTGGCAACTAACACAAATTTCGATTTTGAAGACAGGGAAAATTGTTAGGACATTAAAGAGATACAGTTCATTTGTAAATATCACGTATTCGCGGTAGAAAAGACTTTCCGTTTCAAGGTACAAGACAGTACACGACTGACGAAAAATGATTTAACCGTCCGCTCCTTATGTAGCTATTCTTAAGAAGATACGGAGAATTTTACGCAACATAAACCTCTGTAATTGACGAATTAAAAATATCCGCCAAATAGCTTTCATATGTTATACAGCACTCCAATATGTGAACTCATAACATTTACAAACGTTACGCAAAACACAACCTCATGTCTCACAACAACAAAAATAGTAGAAAAAGCCCTAACTTCTTAAGGCGGTCTCTAAGGCGCGTTCCTTCGTCTGATTCTATAATCGGTGACTAGATTGCTACATCGATCAGGAAACATCATGTGTTCTTAGGTACACTATCATCCAGGTGCAACACTCATCCCTACATTATAACTGATCTCATTTCCACGAAATTTATCTGTTTTGACAACACATAAATTGACAGTAGCTATCCCTTACAAAGTTGCTTAATAACTCATTCTTAAACGATCATCATAGTTCTATCAAATGCTAAGAGAAACAGAAAAATAAAAATACAGTCTTCGCATTCTATTAATAATGATCTCAGGGTCACTTCCGTGGGTGTTGGTTGTTATACTGAGACAGCGTTGGAAGATGGGCTGTATGGAATTGCTTTAATGGATTTCATTATCAGACTTTGCGTAGGTTGTGTTTCGGCTCATCGAGCATGTGTAAGATAACATTGCACAGTAGTGGGTGTTACATGAAGGTGGTTGCCGAAATGGGCTGCACCACAAGTTTAGTAGAAATGACTGTTGCTGATTGGCACTGTAAATCCCTATAGTCAAAACACAGGACGACATTCCAGCAAATGCTGAAGCACTCCACGACACAACAAACAGAAAAGTCTCCCCAGCAGAACTTCCACACTGCCTTCCATTTTACTTGGTGTTCTGCAAAACGTTGGTCGTCTCATTACGTTTGGTTAGGCATTATAGATTCTTTATCCCGTCAGTAGATTTATTTGCTATCAACATTTGTTGGTGTTGCGTAGCGTACCCTTCCAGTGCTAAAAGAAACGCACACTTGCTATAAATGTTTTGTTCTACACTCGTTCCAGACTCTGCAACCCCCATATCCTCTTAGGTCATAAAACGTCTTAAGGATTGTCCACTTCGTACTGTCGCAGACACTGTTGATTGGGAATAAGGGTCCCTTACTGCGCTGCGGAAGGTGGTTGGAGCGTCATTATATCATAGCTCGCCAAGTTACTCTTTCTGTGCTGCGTGTTTTGGCCACCGCCCTTAGACAGACACCGCACACCCTGAAGATGTTGTGTCCCGAAGAAGTTGGAAGAATCTAGAGCTTTTTTGTTTCAGACTGATTGACCAGTCGCTCACCAAGGTTTTTATAAAACAATTGTTTTGGATCAATGTGTTTCTCATTTATTGGACGGCAGAGGCTCCTCCAAACTTCAGTTCCTCCAAGGAAAAAGAGCGAAGTTTAATGTTTAACATCCAGTTGACAATGAGTTAATTAGAAACAGTCAATTTTTTGTCATACTGAAGTTTTGCTGTAGTATGTTCAAAATGTTCAAATGTGTATGAATTCCTAAGGGACCAAACTGCTTAGGTCATCGATTTCTAGACTTACACACTACTTAAACTAACTTACGCTAAGAACAACACAAACACACAGGCCCGAGGGAGGATACGAACCTCTGGCAGGAGGGGCCGCGCAGTCCGTGTCATGACGCCTCAAACCACGCGGCCACTCCGCTCGGCTGTGTAGTATCTGACGCCCGATTATCACACACATGAACGGTACACTGTTTCGGACTTTATTCATTCCTCTAATTGTTCGACAAATATGGCCGTGTACAGCACACTCCTCAATTCTGGCGCTGAGTATTGTTCTGTAATTCCAGTCGTTCATTCGAAATGGCTTCTTTTCGCAATCCTCCAAGTCAGTTATGATTTGTGCGCTTCCTTTGAGGAGTTGCAATTCCAACAAAAAGATGCCTCTTGATTAACAATGGATCTATATTTGGGTGCGTATGCAGTTTGTGTGTGTGTGTGTGTGTGTGTGTGTTTACAAGGGTAGAATAACGATACTGCGGCCTGTGGAGGCTAACTTCGAATGGGCACGGTGCTGAAAATCCCTGTTTATGAACACACTATTAAACAAGTCGAGTATTTGCACTCATTAGTCTCAACATCAATTTACAGCGTAAATGAATATTTGAACAGGGGATTAATGTGGTACATTATCGGTGCTGTTATTATTGACACACATGTAATGCTTCGACGTCATCCGGCGCAAACCTTTTGATTTCGTCTCTGTAGCGGCGTTTTGTAGCGAAATCGGAAACAGCTTGACATTATCGAAATATGTCGGGAAAACAGAAAAAAAACCTTCAGTTTCAATCAGGAAAAACCGTTACCTCACGTCGCTTCCTTTCCCTCCACACACACAGATGGAACAATCAGGTTGACTTTGATCAGGCATTCAGTTACAACAGCCTTACTGCATTCACTTGTGCAGTATTTCACGCTGCATTTGTACTGAGCTGCTTGAGGCCGGTCGCTGAAGGTACACAAAGCGTCAGTCAGACCACTTCTGCCTCCCATTCTGTTCGGTAACGCATCACTGGAACGACGATTGTGTGTGTAAGGGATGTAAAATCACCAAATTCTGAGAGGAACTCCCGCCAACATCCACAACGCCTTACTAGTAATTTAACATGCTAGCGCCCTCGCATTGACTAAATGACACGCGACGAGTCCCACAGTTCTTCTTTGAATCCACTGTTTTTTTTTTTCTCTCTTTCGTTAACTAATTCCACATTGAGTAGCGGTACTCTAATTGGCCAAGTGATGGTTTTAAAATAAACTTTCATAACTGGAGATTTACAGCCGGCCGGAGTGGCCGTGCGGTTCTAGGCGCTACAGTCTGGAACCGAGCGACCGCTACGGTTGCAGGTTCGAAGCCTGCCTCGGGCATGGATGTGTGTGATGTCCTTAGGTTAGTTAGGTTTAATTAGTTCTAAGTTCTAGGCGACTGATGACCTCATAAGTTAAGTCGCATAGTGCTCAGAGCCATTTGAACCTGAAGATTTACATTTCCTTTGGTTTCTTCAAATTATCCCTAGTCGGGCAAACAGTTTCCCGGAGACTAGATTTATGTTGGCGTTTCACATTAAACCACTGTGGACAAATAATCCCAGACACTTTACCGATGTGACTGATTTCATTGTAAGTAGTTCCAATTGTTAATCGCTGGTACAGCCGTCTGTGTTTTTCCTTGACCAATGGTTCGGGATGACACACATTGCTGCAGTGAGTTCATAACTTGATGTCGGACGACAGGTGCGTAATTGAAGATGTTACGACGCGTTAGTTGCGTAATACGGCAATCCTCCTTGTGGTTGTCACACTTAGTCCACCAGAACCTTCATGCCTGCGCTTACGTTCCCATGAAGTCCAATATCGAGCGACTCTCACATCCGAATGCCATCAAATCTGGATATTTCACGATTCGACCATTCGGCCAAATAGAAACCCACAATGAGGCCTCTTTAAAACTCTCTCAGGTGCTGATAATGCTGTCTCACCCGAGCACGCAGCGTCCCTGTGTCCTTCACAGTGATTCATCAATATCCGACTCTATTCACACTCCCTATGTAACCTACCACCAAAAACCACCGAAACACTAATCTACTATGGTGGCCGTTCTATCAGTCACAGACAGTTACAACTCTAAACACTTTACATACCTCGCGATCGTGTGTACGTTTGCGAAGTGACACTGTAGAGCCAAAGAAACTGTTACACGCGCCTAAAGTCGTGCAAGGCCTCCGCGAGCACGCAGAATCGTCGCAACATGATGTGGTGGCGTGGTTGGTTGGGTGATGCAGAGTAGGGGACCAAACAGCCTGGTCGACAGTCTCATCGGATTGGGGAAGGATGGGGATGAAAGTTCAAAAATAGTTCAAATGGCTATGAGCACTATGGGACTTAACTTCTGAGGTCATTGGTCCCCTAGAACTTAGAACACACATCCATGCCCGAGGCAGGATTCGAACCTGCGACCGTAGTGGTCGCGCGGTTCCAGACTGTAGCGCCTAGAACCGCTCGGTCACTCCGGCCGTCCGGGAAGGAATTCGGCCGTGCCCTTTCAGAGGAACCATACCGGCATTTGCCCGAAGTGATTAAGGGAAATCACGGAAAATCTAAATCAGGATGCCCGGACGAAGGATTGAACCGTCGTCCTCCGGAATGCGAGTTCAGTGTGCTAACCACTGCACCACCTTGCTTGGTCACGGTGTGGCGTGGATTCGACTAATGTCTGAAGTAGTGCTGGAGGGAATTAACACCATGAATCCTGCAGGGCTTTCCATAAATGCGTAAGAGTACGAGGGGCTGGAGATCTCTTCTGAACAGCACGTTGCAAGTCATCCCACATATGCTCAATAATGTTAATGTTTGGGGAGTTTGGTGGCCAGTGGTAGCGTTCATACTCAGAAGAGTGTTCGCGGTGCCACTCTGTAGCAATTCTGGACGTGTGGGGTGTCGCATTGTTCTGCTGGAATTGCCCAGTCCGTCAGAATGCACAATGGACATGAATGTGGCTGCATTTCTTGGATCAGCAAAGATTGAATGGGTGCAGGTGATCAGGCAGGATGCTGACGTACGTCTCACGTGTCAGAGTCGTATCTAGACGTGTCAGGGGCCCCGTATCACTCGAAAAGCACACGCCCCACGCCATTACAAAACCTCCACCAGCTTGAACAGTCCACTCCTGACATGCAGGATCCATGGATTCATGAAGTTGTCTCCATACCCGGAAACGAGACTCGTCCGACCAGGCGGCATTTTTCCAGTCATCAATAGTCCAATGTCGGCGTTGACGGGCCCAGACGAGGCGTAAAGCTTTGTGTCGTGCAGTCATCAATGGTACACGAGTGGGCCTTCGTCTCCGAAAGCCGATGTCGATTATGCTTCGTTGAATGGTTCGCACGCTGACACTTGCTGATAGCCGAGCATTGAAATCTGCAGGAATTTGCAGAAGGGTTGCACTTCTGTCACGTTGAACGATTGTCTTCAGTCGTCCGTAACACGATCTTTTTGCGGCTGCAGCGATGTCGGAGATTTGATGTTTCACCGTATTCCTGATATTAACGGTGTACTCGCGAAATGGTCGTACGGGAAAATCCCCCACGTCATCGCTACCTTGGAGATGCTGTGTCCCATCGATAGTGCGCCGACAATAACACCACATTAAAATTCGCTTAAATCTTGATAACCTGCCATTGTAGCAGCAGTAACCCATCTAAGAACTGCGCCCGACGCTTGTTGTCTTATATAGGCTTTGCACACTGCAGAACCGTATTCTGCCTGTTTACATATCTGTACCAGTTTCTTTGGCGCTTCAGTGTACGTTGACATCCAACCATTTTTTGTAGATGCGTCACTTAAAGATATATAAGGTGATTTCTCGATAAGTACAGAAAAACAACTACCTTAGGGCGGGAATGGAGCAGATCCTCTCAGGAAGCGACCTTCTCATCGAGTCCAGAAAACCTAGAGACAAATGTCGACTGGGTCGCAGGAGAGTCTAGAATTCTGTCATGCGACACATAGCGTTTCGCCTGTGCCGATTAGTTGTTCGGAAAAACCACACATTCAGTGCTGGGCTCGAATAATGTGGCCTAGGCCTCTAGTCACATGAGTTGCACTGAAACTTCACTGTGGCAATTTGCGCTTGAAGGAAGAAATGTTCCTCGTGTTCCAAAACTTATGCTGGTAAGTGATAACATTGTGACCGCTCACTTAACACCGTGTTGAGTGACCTTTATTCTGTGGATTCTAGAACTCCTTGGGACGTGGCATCAGTGTCTAGGGCCAGGCCACGTAATTCGCGTTAGTTATCGGTCCATGTTTTGTGGGAGCGGAACTGTCGTCAGTAGCGTGCCAGATTTCTTCCATCGCGTAAATACTGGGCGAATTTGGTTGCTAAGACATCAACGCTGAGTTAACTATCATCCTCCTCGAACAATTGTTGCACTATTCTTGCGTCGTGAGACGGTCAGTTATCCTGTTGCAAAATGCCATCGCAGTGGGAAGACATTAGCTTGGCGAGATGGAAGTGGTACATAGTAATATTTACGTAGTTCACTGTTGTCATGACACCTTCGACTACTTCCACAAGTCCTATAGGGTCCTCGTGAATATCACCCATAGTGTAATAATTCCCGCAGTTTACATGTCTCGGGCAGTCTTCTGCGCGGATGAAGACATATCCGCACACGAGCATCGGCCTGATGTAAGAAGAAACGTGTTTCATCCGACCACACGACACGTTTCCACTGATCCACTGTCTGTTCTCAGTGAACCTGTGTCCACTGCTATCGTAATTGGCGTTGTCATTGGGTCACCATAGGAACAGGTAAGGGTCGTCTGTTGCCAAGTTCGGCAGCGTGCGCAGAACGGTGTGCTGCGAAACTCTTGTACCTTCACCAGAACTATACTCTCTCGTCAGATATGCCGCTTGTTACGCTTTGCAAAGCGGGAAAAACCTCCTACCTCTACGTTCTGTGATGCGTCGATAGCCAACACCTTGTCGCTGACTCGTGGTTTCAGTATCATGCAACAACTTTAAACAAATGTTGACGACAGGGGCACCCGAACTGCCTACCAGTTTCGCCGTTTCCGAAATGCCTGTTCCCATGCGCGCTGCTATAACAGTCTGACTTTGAAACTTCATGGCAGACTAAAATTGTATGCCGGACCGACACCCGGTCCAGCACATAGTTTTACCCAGACAGGAAGTTTCAGTTGAAAACACACTCCACTGCATAGTGGAAATTCATTCGGGAACTTGCCTTTTATCAAAGTAGTTTATTTCAGCAGATGTACCAATTCCCGGTCAGATGGAATCCAGCCCGCTGTCGGCAGTGTTCATAACTTTTCGAGTTATAATTGCAAGCTATAACAGGAAAACATCCAGCGAAAGGCTCAAATGGCTCTGAGCACTGTGGGACTTAACATCTGAGGTCATCAGTCCTCTAGATCTTAGAACTACTTAAACCTAACTAACCTAAGGACATCACTCACATCCATGCCCGAGGCAGGATTCGAACGTGCGACCGTAGCAGCAGCGCGGTTCCGGATTGCAGCGCCTAGAACCGCGTGGCCACCGCGGTCGGCTCCAGCGAAAGACGTGGGACAAAATATAATTTTTTCTCGGGAAATCTGTTACCAAGTTCGTAGACTACCAACATATCTGATGAAGTGTCTTCATTACCGATGACGCACTGAATTCAGTTCACAAGGCAGTCATGAATACAAAAGCATCCCCGTCCTATCTTACATGTTGTTGTTGTGGTCTTGAGTCCTGAGACTGGTTTGATGCAGCTCTCCATGCTACTCTATCCTGTGCAAGCTTCTTCATCTCCCAGTACCTACTGCAACCTACATCCTTCTGAATCTGCTTAGTGTATTCATCTCTTGGTCTCCCCCTACGATTTTTACCCTCCACGCTGCCCTCCAATATTAAATTGGTGATCCCTTGATGCTTCAGAACATGTCCTACCAACCGATCCCTTCTTCTGTTCAAGTTGTGCCACAAACTTCTCTTCTCCCCAATCCTATTCAATACTTCCTCATTAGTTATGTGATCTACCCATCTAATCTTCAGCATTCTTCTGTAGCACCACATTTCGAAAGCTTCTATTCTCTTCTTGTCCAAACTATTTACCGTCCATGTTTCACTTCCATACATGGCTACACTCCATCCATATCTTACATAGGAACTAATGTTTACGTGTCTTCAAAACATATTTTTGAGCATACCAGCACAGAGATATATAATGAGATATTGTATAGTAAGTCGTTTTCGTGTATTGCCTAGTAAATAGCTGCTTGAAGCGAGTGTTTTAATTGCATAGTGATTAGTGCAGTTAACTTACACCTGAAGGATGTTCCCCGAGTTGCCGCTAATTCCGCCAATTACTCTGGGACCTAGTTAGTACTGCCGGTGGCGCTCCCACCCTGCGGAAGCTAGTTAGCGGCTGTTTAGATCAAGCAGCACTGGACGAGGCAGGTAAGTTAGGGGTTCACAGTATCGACTCCAATTCCAGGTGCGCTGGCGAACGGACGAACGAGACAAGAAGTGTTAGTTATAGCATGTAATCAAATGACCACTGGCTAGTGTGACAGTGTTTGTGTAAAGAAACTGCCGTCTCTCAGTTAGTAGAAGTCATAGACAAATAACATTTTCTACTGCTGTTAATGTTTTCTACTGCTTTTCTCCCCAGTTGCTTACGAGCGTGTTGCTGAGACTGCTGTATTTGTGTGAATAGATGAATAAACAGCGTCTGTTAACAGTTGGTGGCTACAGTTTTATTCTTTGCAACAATCAGCTTATAAAAACTTTCTTATTGGCACATAGAAGCAGTCAGTTTCCTGATATGGCAACTAATACGTTTTAATAAAGTGTTTACTTTCTAATATGTCTTATAATTTTTCGTGGTGATACCCCAAAACAGAAAAATGAGAGGCCTGAGAAAACAGGACAACAGCAGTTACATATCTGAACAGGATACTTACACGAACTTATAATCTGGTTGCTTCCATGAAAGATTGGGGTACGTCACCTGGAACTTTATTTATTTGCTCTGTTTTTATTTTTTTTATAATTTCCAACCCGTTGTTTTTGTTGTTTTTCGCTAATTACAATATCTTTCAAAGCCAGAAGAGTTGAACCCTTATCACATGATGCTAAAATGGGTGTATCACAGATCCACAAGCACAGCTTGTAACAGCTATAAGGCAGCATGGATCAGTCACAAGGTGGGGCTACTGACACATTTACATTTAAATAAAATCTGTCCTCGATTACACTAACCATCTACGACCCCTGCCGCGACCATTATAGAAACCGTACACCAGAATATCATATGTAAAGTTACTTCAACGGAAAATGCTTTGTTGACCGCTGGGGAAGAGCACGGAATGCATTTTCATGTCTGCGCAGTACTTTTAAACGAGTTACACGAAGCCCGTAAACGCGTCACGTGTCGCGTTTCATAGTCCGAGGCATCAGAAGCGGCTCGCACGGCCCTAAAAGATAAAAATTAAAGTAAAAAAAAAAAATGACAACTGGCCACCACGAGCTGCTACCACATTCCTCGATTTAATTTTCAGTGGCAGCGGCGGAACGAAAACACGCAATATTTGGCGGGATTACTTCTGGCAACCGCCGAGTTAAACGGCTGTTAGGCCTGCGCGTACATCAAAACTTTGGCGGACGCTGCCGCAGCCGCTGTCGCTGCACCGAAAATCTCTCCTCGGTGACGTTTCATTACTCGCCACGCACACTGTGTGTGTGTGTGTGTGTGTGTGTGTGTGTGAGTGTGTGTGTGTGTGTGTGTGTGTGTGTGTGCGTGCCAGCTTGCGGGCTCAAGTCAGGCCATCCCCAAATCCCACGCCGCTGGCTACATCGCACTGCGTTCATTAATTTTGCCGTCTCGGACCGAGTGGCCTCGGGTCTCGCCCGCAGCAGGTCTGTCCACGCGAGCGTGCTAGAAGATGCGTACGCCATTCACTTCCCGCGACTCCGAGGCGTATTCTGAATCTCGAGAGGACTGACCACTAAGCCAGGAAAGAATAAGTCGAGGCGTGTGCTCACGATGGCTTCTTCCTCTCAACTGCTTTCAGCAATAAATACACGCAGTTCCTTCGTACACCTTTAGCACCTAAAACCGTGATCTTCATTCTCATCATGGTAATTAATGGCACATTAAAAATCAACATTTCGTTCATCTTTGTCTCTCTTGAGCAAGACATGGGTGATGTAACAAACGATTATTTCTGAGTAGTCTAGAAGACATGTATAAGTGTAAAAGGTCGCGGAATTGCATTAGTTGAGAAAGAAGTGAGACAGGATTGTGGCGTATACTCAAAGTTTTCAATGTGTACATTCAGCATGCAGTAAAGGGAACCAATGAGAAATTTGGGATCGGAATTAAAATTCTGGGGAAAGAAACAAAAATTTCGTTTGGTGACGACATTGTAATTCTCTCAGAAATTGCAAAGGACTTGGAAGACTAGTTAAAGGGATCGGATGTCTTGAAGATTGGTTGCAAGATGAATTTATCAAAGTAAAATAAGGTTAACGGAATGTAGTAGAATTAAAGCAGGGGGTGCTCAGGAATTTAGATTAGTAAATGAAACAGTAAGAGTTCTAAAAGTCTTTGGCTTCTTGGGGAGCAGAATAAGTGACGAGGGCAAAAGAAAAGATTACACACAGATGGCCAAAGTGTATTAGTGATGCTCCACATTTCATAAATATTGAAAGAAGTTCATATTTATTTACCGCCAGGACCTAATGATCAAACAAATACTACTGTGTAGTACTTTCATTCGAAACTAATAACATCAGGCGACGTAAAACATGCTCTTTACCTCTCCAAGCGATCCAGAACTAAGCCCGCGGTCGTGTGCCCTCCCCCCCCCCCTCCCTCCCTCTCTCCCTCCCTCCCTCCCTCTCTCTCTCTCTCTCTCTCTCTCTCTCTCTCTCTCTCTCTCTCTCTCTCTCTCACACACACACACACACACACACACACATTTATATATATATATGCGCAGGCGCAGCGCTCGTCCGTCTCCGCACTATGAGATGGCGCTGCCATAGAGACAGACCAAATTCTGCTTCCACCGATCCGCGTATTAATATGTAACGCAGCCAGTGAGATTGCTGCTAACGTAGAACCCTTTCTCCTCGCGGATCACACTCGCGTAGTGATACATGAACGCGCGACGTATTATAACGAGTGTACAGACCTCTGATTAGTCAGTCTGCGTCAGTCTGTACCAGTCTGCATTTGTCTGCAACAGTCTGTACGAGTTCTACATTTGTCTGTTCCAGTCTATAGTCAAGTTTCAGTTTGCGCCCAGTAAGATTACCATATTCCTGTACATAGCCATGAAGATAAATGTATAGACAGTTTTGTCAAGTATCAGAGATATATGTGAGAATAAGATTAATGTACCCATCCCATAGGAACTTCAGATTGTCAATTGTAAATAGCACCCAGAACCAAGTTAAATAATTTTTATGCTTGTTATTATTTTAATAAATGTATGTGAAAATTAGTCAAGTTCTGTTTAAAGCTGGTCACCGTCAATCTCCTAATCTAAGCGTGCACGTGGCATTTCTATCGTCTGACCTAATGGCAGAAGATAAACACGCCACGTTAAGACCACGAGACATATTGCTGACACTCGCCTACTTCGTTAGAGCGACAAGTCAAATAATCTGATGGTGTGTGTACTGAAGGTCTTACACACACACACACACACACACACACACACACACACACACACACACACATATATATATACATATATATATATATATATATATATATATATATATATATATATATATATATTGTGTGTGTGTGTGTGTGAGAGAGAGAGAGAGAGACAGAGAGAGAGGGGGGGGAGAGAGAGAGAGAGAGAGAGAGAGAGAGAGAGAGAGAGAGAGAGAGAGAGAGAGAGAGAGAGGGAGGGAGGGAGGGAGGGAGTGAGGGAGAGCGCACAAGCGCGGGCATGGTTCTGGATCGCTTGGAGAGGTATATGAGGTGTGGCTAGAAAAAAACCGGACTAGTACTGGTGAAACAATAAAACGAATGCAATAAGGCTGAAAGTCGGGTGGCCTGTCACGTGACTCTCGCTCCGCCTACTGCTCGAGTTTCATCGCCTCCTGCACTCAGTCTGCCCGTGGCGTCTGTTTTAAGTAGTTGACGTTTTGTCTGTGCGTCGGAAAATGTTGAGTGTACAGAAAGAACAGCGTGTTAACATCAAATTTTGTTTCAAACTAGGAAAATCTGCAAGTGAAACGTTTGTAATGTTACAACAAGTGTACGGCGATGATTGTTTATCGCGAACACAAGTGTTTGAGTGGTTTAAACGATTTAAAGATGGCTGCGAAGACACCAGTGATGACACTCGCACTGGCAGACCACTGTCAGCAAAAACTGATGCAAACATTGAAAAAATCGGTAAACTTGTTCGACAAGATCGCTGCTCTGCTCTGATTGTTAAACGGCGATCTTGTCGAACAAGTTTACCGATTTTTTCAATGTTTGCATCAGTTTTTGCTGACAATGGTCTGCCAGTGCGAGTGTCATCACTGGTGTCTTCGCGGCCATCTTTAAATCGTTTAAACCACTCAAACACTTGCGTTCGCGATAAACAATCATCGCCGTACACTTCTTGTAACATTACAAACGTTTCACTTGCAGATTTTCCTAGTTTGAAACAAAATTTGATGTTAACACGCTGTTCTTTCTGTACACTCAACATTTTCCGACGCACAGACAAAACGTCAACTACTTAAAACAGACGCCACGGGCAGACTGAGTGCAGGAGGCAGATGAAACTCAGGCAGTAGGCGGAGCGAGAGTCACGTGACACTCCACGCGACTTTCAGCCTTATTGCATTCGTTTTATTGTTTCACCAGTACTAGTCCGGTTTTTTTCTAGCCACACCTCGTATATGACTTTTTTGTGTGTACGGAAAATCTAAATAAATGGCTTACTGATAATTTTGAAAACAGTCAAAAGTGTGGTATCAGTCTGCATGTGAACCATTATTTACGGAGATATTTCTACTTTTCTTAGCTCACAAACGAGAGGTCAGAAGAAGATGAAACTAAATAATATTAATGTATAAAATAGTTACATTGCACAGATTTCCTGAGCTGCTTAATTTGATGAGACGTATTGATCGCAAAATGCACGATTACTTTTAGTAGTTAATTAACCGAAAATGAGTCATAACTTTGAATAACCGTACTTCCTGTGAGTTTGACTGGTAAACTCAAGTGAAGAATGTCGTCGAACGGATGTAGCATTACTTTTCCCTATGTGTATTTGTAGTATGTTGTTGGTACCAACCGGGAAGTATTCCGTGCGACCTCTAGTTCTAAATTCCGCACTCGGCTGCGTGCTCTGTCGAGAGGCGGTTTCCGAAGGCCGTTCCTACACTATGTGATGAAAAGTATCCGGACACCGCACCGCACCGCACTGAAAAAGTTCGTGGCGCACTCCATCGGTAATGCTGGAATACAGTATGGTGTTAACCCACCCTTACCCTTGATGACAGCTTCCACTCTCGCAGGCATACGTTCAATCAGGTGCCGGAAGGTTTCTTGGGGAACGACAGCCCATTCTGCACTGAGTGCTGCACTGAAGAGAGGTATCGACGTCGGTCGGTGAGGCCTGGCACGGAGTCGGCGTTCCAAAACATCTCAGAGGTGTTCTATGCGACTCAGGTCAGGACTATGTGCAGGCCAGTACATTACAGGGATGTTATTGTCGTGTAACCAAAAATATGGTTCAAATGGCTCTGAGCACTATGGGACTTAACATCTGAGCTCATCAGTCCCATAGAACTTGGAACTAGTTAAACCTAACTAACCTAAGGACATCACACACATCCATGCCCGAGGCAGGATTCGAACCTGCGAACGTAGAGGTCGTGCGCTTCCAGACTGTAGCGCCTAGAACCGCTCGGCCACACCGGCCGGCCTGTCTTGTAACCACTCCGCCACAGGCCGTGCGTCATGAATAAGTGCTCGATCTACTTGGAAGATGCAATCGCCATCCCCGAATTGCTCTTGAATGGTGGGAAGCAATAAGGTGCTTAAAACATCAATGTAGGCCTGTGCTGTGATAGTGCCACGCAAAACATTCAAGGGGTGCAAGCCCCCTCCGTGAAGAACACGACCACACCATATCACCACCGCCTCCGAATTTTACTTTTCGCACTACACACGCTGGCAGATGACGTTCACCGATTGTTCGCCATACCCACAACCTGCCAACGGATCGCCACATTGAGTACCGTGGTTCGTCACTCCACACAACGTTTTTCCACTGTTCAATCGTCCAATGTTTACGCTCCTTACACCTAGCGAGGCGACGTTTGGCATTTACCGGCGTGATGTGTGGCTCATGAACAGCCGCTTGACCATGAAATCCAAGTTTTCTCACATTCCGCCTAACTGTCATAGTACTTGCAGTGGATCCTGATGCAGTTTGGAATTCCTGTGTGATAGTCTGGATAGATGTCTGACTATTACACATTACGACCCTCTTCAACTGTCGGCGGTCTGTCAGTCAACAGACGAGGTCGACCTGTACGCTTTTGTGCCGTACGTTTCCCTTCAAGTTTCCACTTCACTATCACATCGGAAGCAGCGGACCTAGGGACGTTTAGGAGTGTGGAAATCTCGCGTACAGACGTATAACACAAGTGACATCCGGTCACCTGACCAAGTTCGCAGTCCGTGAGTTCCGCGGGGCGTCCCATTCCGCTTTCTCACGATGTCTTATGACTACTGAGGTCGCTGATATGGAGTACCTTGCAGTAGGTGGCAGCACATTGCACCTAATATGAAAAACGTATGTTTTTGCGGGTTTCCGGATAAGTTTGAACACATTGTGTATAAAGAAAAACTTTGACGTAAGTTATTAGTCTGCAGATTAACTATAGCTTCTGCAGGCGATGTTAACGTACCCATCGAAAAATTATCCCATGTACCTGTTGAAAATAGGATACTCTTTTCGAGTGGAACAAAAAATTGCGAAGATCAGAAAATGGCCTGATGACATTGTCGCAACCTGCATGTCTTTCTGTCATTGCCTTCACTGGTATTCACATTGGTAACCAGTCGAAGCATGTGTGTCCAGTTGTTGGAGAGTATTCTAGAGTGAAGCCTTATGAAGTAGGCAAGTGTGAGCGAAATAATAAAGTTTTGGTCTTGGGGTGAGGGGAGACGTATGTTGCTTGGCCACTCACCTACTCTGTCCAGTCCACATTCGCTTCTTCCTTTGTTGAAATGTTACTTGATAACTAGACTAGCATTAGGAGAACTTCGGTGGTGCTAATCTGCCGAATAATGTAACACGAATCTGATAGAACTCTAGTATACTGATCTAAAGACATTCCACAGGGCTGCACTGCCCACACGTTAAATTATCAAAAATTCCGCGAGGTCACATTCACACTTCATCACTGCAATCCGCCAAACTATGTTCATTGTTGTTGTTGTTGTTGTTGTGGTCTTCAGTCCTGAGACTGGTTTGATGCAGCTCTCCATGCTACTCTATCCTGTGCAAGCTTCTTCATCTCCCAGTATCTACTGCAATCTACATCCTTCTGAATCTGCTTAGTGTATTCATCTCTTGGTCTCCCTCTACGATTTTTACCCTCCACACTGCCCTCCAATGCTAAATTTGTGATCCCCTGATGCCTCAAAACATGTCCTACCAACCGATCCCTTCTTCTAGTCAAGTTGTGCCACAAACTTCTCTTTTCCCCAATCCTATTCAATACCTCCTCATTAGTTACGTGATCTACCCACCTTATCTTCAACATTCTTCTGTAGCACCACATTTCGAAAGCTTCTATTCTCTTCTTGTCCAAACTAGTTATCGTCCATGTTTCACTTCCATACATGGCTACACTCCATACAAATACTTTCAGAAACGACTTCCTGACACTTAAATCTGTACTCGATGTTAACAAATTCCTCTTCTTGAGAAACGCTTTCCTTGCCATTGCCAGTCTACATTTTATATCCTCTCTACTTCGACCATCATCGGTTATTTTACTCCCTAAATAGCAAAACTCCTTTACTACTTTAAGTGTCTCATTTCCTAATCTAATTCCCTCATTAGAAATATAATTAATCGAAATAGCCCCTGCATGCGGCGCGGGAGTTGTATGCGGATATGAGCTCGTATTTCTCGCGATTCTATTCAACTTTGTATACATCGCGAATCACTGTGATTTTCCCTAAATGTGTACTTACGAATCCACACCACAACACAGTCTTAGATACAAAAGTAGCACATCTTCGCGACACGATTCTTACCATTGCTCCATCGCTTGAGGTAATACGTCAAGCCAATTTGGCTGGGGATCTGATAGACACCGGATATCCGTAGTCCGAGGTCGTTGTTGAAACTACCAAGACGTGCCGCTTTTTAGATAGTGGTGGAAGACAGTCTTCGCTTCATGTTTCCGAAGATTTCGTCCAGCCTTTTCGGATAACGCGCCACAAAATGGAATAAATGCAATCGTCGTATCCTCCTCTGTTTCCTCTTCTGTTTCCGCTGATAATACAGCCGGTGTAGGACGCAGAGCTCTCTGAATTTGTTACTCTGTGTAGCCGTTTTTCGCGAACACCGTACTTGGCTCTCATTGTAGGAGTGAATGCGAGTCGTGTGCGTGGTAATCATTTGAGCAGGCCATTCCTCTGTGTCGGGTAATGGCACCCGTCCGCATGTAAGGATTGGTCGACGTGCGCCTTCTTAACGGTACACGCTGTGGCCCACGTGCCGTCAGGACTTCTTTCAACCAGGACATCCAGAAAGGTGGGAACTCCGTCGACTTCGACTTCCATGCTGAAACTGATGTTTGTAATTGAGATGTATGAGGAAATCATTCAGCTTGTCTCTTCCATGTGTCTATATGACGAAGGTGTCGTCGACATACCAGAAGAAACAGGCGAATTTCCATTGGGCTGTTTCAAGCCCTCCTCAACGAAATGTTCCATATACGTGTTGGCGACAACTGGTGAAAGTGGATTCCCCATTGCTACCCCTTCCGTCTACTCGTAGTAACCACCACCAAAACAAAGTTTGTCGACGTCAGAAACGTTACTAAACGATTGGTCATCTCTGTGTGTCAGATTTCTGGCTAATAAGTTACGAAGATTTTTATACAGGCATTCCGGTGAAAAGAGAGACAACGTTGAAGCTCAGATTCTCTTAGCCTAAAGTTAATGCGCTTGTCAGTATCCATGAATTTGCGAATATGTTGTGGACATTTTCCAACTTGGGGGCTAAGCAAACGCTTCAGGCGTTCAGCGAGTACTTTGAGGCCGCAGTGTTGCTAACAATGGGGCGTAAAGGCATCTCATCTTTATCATCCTTCGGAAGTGCATAAAGTCTCGGTGGACCAATTGCCCTGTCTCTTAGCTTATGAACAACTTCGTCGGGAAAGCCGAATTCTTTGAGAAGCGCCATGGTCTTCTTCTCTACTTCTTTGGTAAAATCAGTATCGTCTTCCGATATGCACTGTGTTCTAGCAGGCCCCGCATCTCCTCATTGTAACTCTGGTGGAACAGGATCACAGTTGCGTTGCCACTGTCGGCTGGTAAGAACACGATATCAAGTTACCTTCCATTTAGAGTATGGAATGCACTAAACGACTGTGATATAACTTTCAAAATGATAGAGCACAGCAATCAGTCGTCATTTCGTTTCAGGGTTTATTAAAGCAAATCTAGATTTCATAGTTTCAGTACGTAGATCAGTCCCGCAGTCATTAAAGACTACTCAGAGTGGTTTCATCAAGAGTAGTCTTGAATGAACTGTGACAGAACCCGGAACAACAGGGGACTCAACTACTAGGACATGTGTTGAAACTATGAAATAGTGCATTTATAATGGGTAGGCACTAGCTGTGCTTCATCATTTTGAAAGGACATGATACCAGAAGCTTCTCTTAGTTGCCGCTCGGCCGCCCTCCGCCTGCTAGAGATGTTTGATTTCATATGTTTAATTCACGTCAGAGGATGAAAGGTTCCGCGGACAACTGCGTCATTTCTTGCTTGATATCTTCCCCTACGGCGATATTTCAGCATCATAACTGCCCGTGCCACAAGGTCAGAATGTGCTACAGTAACTCACGTTAATGTTTCAGCCATCAACTTAACCCGATCTGCACAAGATAGAACACATCTTGGACGCTACCGGTGACCATCTCCATGCCCATAAACCACCTGCCAGTAATTTACGGGAATTGTGTGACCTGTGCATGGACATTTGGTGCGATATATCGCAGAAAACCTACCAAGTACTTGTCGAATCCATGTCACGCAGAAGTGCTGCTAAACTGTGTTGCAAACATGGGCACCTAGTCATAATGTTTTAACTTGTCCGTATAAGTAGCTGTAGATGCGATGAAACGATCGGGCTTCCTAACTCTCATTGTCACCATCAGTGCTGGTTGTAGTGGCGCCGGCCCACATGTGGCCCGCGAACAGAGAGCAGCGCTGCACCGCAGCGGCCCTTGCTTTTTATGGAAGTGGCCGCCTTATCTGGGGCTCTGCGCCGTTACCAGCAGCACGCCGTTGCTTTTCCTGCGGGCTAACTGGACACTGCGGGGCTGTTGTTGCTTGTTAGGGCCGCACTTCTGCCCTCCTGCTGTACCCCACCTCCACATCCACACGAGCAGCTGCACACAAAATACACTTCCTTTCTCCACAGTACCCTTTCTCTCGAACAAGGTTCCTTTTCACTCTTCTCCGCCCTGCGTCGTTCGCTCTGCGAAAACCTTGCACAGAATCCCGAGTAACAAGTTCACAAATAACAACTGACTAGTGCCTGTGTCCGTGTATATGGGAAAGAAAGACTGCTCGATCGAGCATCGAATTTTTGTGTAGACGAATACAAGGCGTGTGGTACTTATCTCCCCCTTCCCTTTTCCCCTCAAAGTCGATGTCCGACGGAGGTTAGTAGCTGAAGGCTAATTGTTACAGCGACTGACTGCCTTACAGCTAGTTGAAATGAATAAGAGATGGTTCCCAGATTAATCTAAATAGTATTCACATAAGTGCTCTGCAACAAAGGCATCAGACCGGAACTGCGCGACTGCTACGGTCGCAGGTTCGAATCCTGCCTCAGTCATGTATGTGTGTAATGTCGTTAGGTTAGTTAGATTTAAGTAGTTCTAAGTTCTAGGGGACTGATGACTTAAAAAGTTAGTCAGATTTTTTCTTCAACATAAAACGCGAAAGGCTTATTAATAATTTTAGTTCTAACAGTTTCTCTCGGGTGAACCACCGCGATATGTTGCCTAAAATAAAAAGCGGTTGGGAAATTCAAGTTGCCACAAAGAACAAATCATAACCGGGGCCTTAGAATTGGCTTCTGACTGCATTCAGCCGGCCACGGTGGCCGAGCAGTTCTAGGCGCTTCAGTCCGGAACCGCGCGACTGCTGTGGTCACAGGTTCGAATCCTGCCTTGGGCATGGATGTGTGTGATTTCCTTACGTTAGTTAGGTTTACATAGTTCTAAGGTCTAGCCATTTGAACCAACAAAGGCATCTTTTCGATTCTGTTTGCAGGGTTCAACAGTTATATTGTGACCGTGGGTCGATTCCAGTGCTACAATATGGGTAGCGATAGAATCACACAATCTGTGATTTGTGTAGGGCATGCAAACAAATTTACGAACACAAGAATACCAGGAAATAGTGCATACATGTTCTGTGAGTTGCAGTGCAAACGCTATGATCACAAATATACTGACAATTCTAAGTTTGTTTGCTTGGCCATCATCCACAGATACTATGTTCATACCACCGGAAAAATGCTCCTATCGAAGCACAAGAAATACGTATATGCTCCTGTGTAAAAGACTGAAAAGTGGGTACAAGACGCCTCATTAAAAATATTCTCAGAAATTTTGGCATGCCAACACATTTGCACTCTTTTTAACATGCAGTTCACCTCTCACTCACACAAGTTCGCCTACTATAACTCGCTCGCACCCACTAGTCCATCGCGTAACTCGCTCGCACTCACTAGTCCATCGCTGTCAGTCGCTCATACCCATTCACTCCCACTTGTCCATTCTCACTCACTCATTCAGCTCAACTCATTGACATAATCCCTTTGTGTCTCTCTAAGCGTCACTATCTCAGAGCCACAGTCTCTTTCGTTGTGTTGTACTATTATTATATCCTCTCACTGTTACTGTCTCCCTCGTACTATCTATCATTGTCAACTACACTCCTGGAAATTGAAATAAGAACACCGTGAATTCATTGTCCCAGGAAGGGGAAACTTTATTGACACATTCCTGGGGTCAGATACATCACATGATCACACTGACAGAACCACAGGCACATAGACACAGGCAACAGAGCATGCACAATGTCGGCACTAGTACACTGTATATCCACCTTTCGCAGCAATGCAGGCTGCTATTCTCCCATGGAGACGATCGTAGAGATGCTGGATGTAGTCCTGTGGAACGGCTTGCCATGCCATTTCCACCTGGCGCCTCAGTTGGACCAGCGTTCGTGCTGGACGTGCAGACCGCGTGAGACGACGCTTCATCAAGTCCCAAACATGCTCAATGGGGGACAGATCCGGAGATCTTGCTGGCCAGGGTAGTTGACTTACACCTTCTAGAGCACGTTGGGTGGCACGGGATACATGCGGACGTGCATTGTCCTGTTGGAACAGCAAGTTCCCTTGCCGGTCTAGGAATGGTAGAACGATGGGTTCGATGACGGTTTGGATGTACCGTGCACTATTCAGTGTCCCCTCGACGATCACCAGTGGTGTACGGCCAGTGTAGGAGATCGCTCCCCACACCATGATGCCGGGTGTTGGCCCTGTGTGCCTCGGTCGTATGCAGTCCTGATTGTGGCGCTCACCTGCACGGCGCCAAACACGCATACGACCATCATTGGCACCAAGGCAGAAGCGACTCTCATCGCTGAAGACGACACGCCTCCATTCGTCCCTCCATTCACGCCTGTCGCGACACCACTGGAGGCGGGCTGCACGATGTTGGGGCGTGAGCGGAAGACGGCCTAACGGTGTGCGGGACCGTAGCCCAGCTTCATGGAGACGGTTGCGAATGGTCCTCGCCGATACCCCAGGAGCAACAGTGTCCCTAATTTGCTGGGAAGTGGCGGTGCGGTCCCCTACGGCACTGCGTAGGATCCTACGGTCTTGGCGTGCATCCGTGCGTCGCTGCGGTCCGGTCCCAGGTCGACGGGCACGTGCACCTTCCGCCGACCACTGGCGACAACATCGATGTACTGTGGAGACCTCACGCCCCACGTGTTGAGCAATTCGGCGGTACGTCCACCCGGCCTCCCGCATGCCCACTATACGCCCTCGCTCAAAGTCCGTCAACTGCACATACGGTTCACGTCCACGCTGTCGCGGCATGCTACCAGTGTTAAAGACTGCGATGGAGCTCCGTATGCCACGGCAAACTGGCTGACACTGACGGCGGCGGTGCACAAATGCTGCGCAGCTAGCGCCATTCGACGGCCAACACCGCGGTTCCTGGTGTGTCCGCTGTGCCGTGCGTGTGATCATTGCTTGTACAGCCCTCTCGCAGTGTCCGGAGCAAGTATGGTGTGTTCTTTTTTTCCATTTCCAGGAGTGTATATTCCACTGCCACTGTGTCCCTCTCTTTCTCTGCCATTGTATCCTTCGCCCTTTCTGTACCACAGCCACTGTGTACTATCTTCCAGTATTTCTTACTTTTCCGTCCTTTTCCCGTTGCTACTGCCTCCTACTCTCTCAGTATAAAAGAGCGCGCAATGTTCACACGCCAACATTTTTGGGAAATTTTTGAAAAATGCCGAAGAAGGTAGAAGAGGCAGCTGCTAGCCCACTTTGACATTTTAACAAGGAGGATATTAGTCTTTTTTGTTCTCCTATAGGAGTATCTCTCCTCTGGTTCCCTTATTTTCCCTGCTACAGCTGGGCGTGCCACTCATATGAAAAAAAAGAAAGTTATGGGTCAGTAAAATGTCGGTAGTTTGCTTATGTGAAATTAAAATAACGCAGAACTAATTTTATGAATTAGACCGAATTTTACGTGCAAATAAATTGTTGCATCTGTTTCAGAACCCTTCTGATGGTAGCGAAGATATTTTACAACATACTTCTTTACAATATACAACTTGGAATCTGCGACTCGGTTTTGGTACCTCAAAACCATGCTTTTTGTAGTGTTTCTCGATAACGGATAAAGATGTTTGGAAACGGTAAGGTGGCACTTCTGGATAAATGCCAATACACCGTTAATATTTGGGAAACTTTCTACGGTCAGTTATTTAGATATGCGCTGCTGACAGCGAAAAATGATGAAAAATGTTTTTTCTCGGGTTTTCTTAAGAACCACCCATGAACTAAATGGTGCCTCTATAAGCCACTCAGCCCGCATCTCGTGGTCGTGTGGTAGCGTTCTCGCTTCCCACGCCCGGGTTCCCGGGTTCCATTCCCGGCGGGGTCAGGGATTTTCTCTGCCTCGTGATGGCTGGGTGTTGTGTGCCGTCCTTAGGTTAGTTAGGTTTAAGTAGTTCTAAGTTCTAGGGGACTGATGACCGTAGCAGTTAAGTCCCATAGTGCTCAGAGCCATAAGCCACTCAACGTGCATTATCGACCACATGTAATGCAAAAAGAACCAGCCGATTTCTGTACTCCTAACCTAGAGGAAGAGTGTAGTATTCAAAATTTGACCATATACCGTAGTATAGTCACAGTAATTCGATCCATCTATTGGGTATACAAATTATCCCTATCGCAAGGGCTATTCATAACACTTGACCCTATCTTTCTATCACCAATAGTAACCAAGATATGAGCCCCGGAAAAATCCCGTTTCGTGCCCGGCGTTTTGAAACATATTGGTAGCGCATGCTGTCACATGCATACCAATTCGTTTCATACATTCTTACAGCAAGAAAAAGGCGTCTGAGCTTATAAAACAAAGTTCAGAACTCCACTGAGCTTGGAACAAATCGAAGGAACCAGTTTCGGCAGCGCTTTGCTACGCATCTGCATATTGCAACGTGGTCTGTTGCGGCGACAGAGACCTCAGTGGTGCAAGGACCCGGCGTCGGAAGCAGAGGCTTGTGCTCTTCAGAGACGGTCGTACAACACGTCTTCTCTCTAAAGTGACGTCTTTTTCTAGCACGAAGACTGTCTTCGGCGATTGGCTTCAGATAATCTGCATCATTATCTCCTCCAAGGCTGCAATCTTAGCTGGTGTGGTAGGCACGTGCCTCCCTCCGGAATGATAGGAGGATCTTACCCTGTTATGCTCCCTGGGAAGGGCGATTTTGGGCAACATTGCCTCGTTAGCCCTCGTCCGACTGTGTGGTAACGATTAAAACTTTTTGTATCAGTACAACAGGACAAAATATGAAAATATGTGTAAAAGCACAAATGCCATAAATAAAGCAAGCAGAAGAGAATACAAATGTCTAAAAGATGAAACGGACAGTAAGTGAAAAATGGTAAATCAGGTAAGGCTAGTTGATATGTAGGCAAATGTAAGACTGTAGAAGAATGCGAAACTAGGGAAAAAGACAGATCCTGTCTATTGGAAATTTAAAGAGACTTTTGGAAAAAAAGATAATCGGCTGTAAGAATACCAACACGTTAGATGGCAAGAAAGGAGAGGCAAAAATGGGGAAGGGATATTTAGAGGGTCTGCATAAGGGAAACAAACTAGAGGATGACATTATGGAAAGAGAAGAGAGAAAGTAATTGGATATGGGCTGGGAGATAAGATACTGCGAAAAGGAGACCTAATAAGAAACAAGGCCCTAGAACAGACTACATCCCTTAGAATTATCGAGACCCTTGGGAGAGCCAGCCTTGACAAAATTATGCAGTACACTTGAGGCAGGCAAAATACCCTCAGAATTCAAGAAAAATGTAATAATTCCAGTCACTAAGTAGAGGAGTGGTGACCGATGTGGATATTACCAAAAATTAGTTTAATAAACTATTGACACAAATTATTTACAGAAGAATGGGAAAATTGGGTGAAACAGACCTCTGGGAAGATCAGTTCGCGTTCCGGAGAAATTTAGTAACACACAAAGCAATACTGACCCTAGGACTTGTACCAGAAGATAGGTTGAAGTTACGCTTACATTTGTAGATTTAGGGAAAACTTTTGACAATGTTGACTGACCAACATTCCTTGAAACTTTGAAGGTTGCGTGGATAAGTCGTAGATTCATTTTTGCGTCACCTATTCCTACGTTTCCGTTGTGGGCGACATTCCAAAAAAATTAAAGAAGTTAAGGTGATCGTAGAGCTTTGGTTTCTTTTCTTCTAAAATTTTGGTGACATCAGCAAGGAACTAGGCGAGTGCTATCGTTATGGCATCAAAGTATAAGGACCGCTGGAATATCATCATGACCGAAGACTACTGTTTATCTCTTTAGCGAGGTCTAAAGCAGGTAGTTCATAGCAATAAAAGGAGTTTTAATCCGAGAAAGGAAGCATAAATCACTGGAAACATAATCCTCTCCAGCTCACATACCTCTAACCACAGTGCCAGAAAATTTTACGGGACGCTAAACTTACCTTGAAATCTCCATCTTGGTACTGTATTAACTCGGGTTAGCCTCCCATACTGAACAATGAAAGTTGGTGATAAATATATGCACAAGCAGCCTCCTCTGTGTCGAGTAAAATGGTTCTCTTCACGGAATAGCATATGATGTAGCGTGTCCAAGATGTTAACCACTAATCTTGTAATGGGACAATGTCGGGTTATCTCTGTTTGCTATATGCGTTATCTTGCATTTAACCACATTTAAAGAGAAGCGCACTTCATTACAGCAAGTGATAATTTTTTCCAGGTGTTTCTGCCCTTGATTACGAGCGTCCAACGACAATATTTTTTTTGCGGACGATATTGTCGTCAGCGAACTATCTGACGCGCCGCGCTGAAGCTATTGGGTAATCTTGCAGCGTAAATCGTGTGGCGGGTTTTTGCGGCATGTGACTGTCTGGTAGGAATGGCAGTTATCGCTGAAACTACCGGTTTTCGGTTATATCCTTATTTTTTCTACGTCATTTTAACCTGAGTGTTAAAACCTCTCAAAATAACTGCTTTGCCGTTTTTTATTCCTATTGTTTCCTGTAATAAATGTATAAATGGAAAGGAATTGAAGAATTTTGACTCTCTCCGTTTCAAGACACATAGTCATTTTAAGTTAAATAGGCAAAAAAAACCTTAGTCCGTTGACCATTAGCTGCTTTTTTTGAAAAGTTAAAAAAGTCCTATTGTTCTAATTTTTAAAACCTATGCCGCCGGTCGTTGTGGCCGAGCGTTTCTAGGCGCTTCAATCTGGAACCGCGCGACCGCTACGGTCGCAGGTTCGAATCCTGCCTCGGGCATGGATGTGTGTGATGTCCTTAGGTTGGTTAGGTTTAAGTAGTTCTAAGTTCTAGGTGACTGATGACCTCAAATGTTAAGTCCCATAGTGCTCAGAGCCATTTGAACCATTTTTGAAAACCGGTGCCCGAAAATCACGTTGTAATCGAGAATCATACCAATACATCGAGAAAGTTCAAAGAAGAACAGCACGTTTATCGCGAAAAAGAGGAGAGAGTGTCACTGACATGATACAGGAGTTGGGGTGGACATCATTAAAATAATGGCGTTTTTCGTTGCGGCGGAATCTTCTCACGAAATGTCAATCACCAACTTTCTCCTTCGAATGGGAAAATATTTTGTTGACGCCAACCTACATAGGGAGAAACGATCATCGTAAGAAAATAAGGGAAATCAGAGCTCGTACAGAAAGATATAAGTATTCTTTGTTTTCACGTGCTGTTCGAAATTGGAATAATGAAGAATTATTGTGAAGGTGGTTTGATTAACCCTCTGCTAGGCACTTAACGCGGAATTCGCAGAGTATGCATGTAGATGTAGATGTAGATGTATTTGGGCATTACAGATTGTCCGTGCTAAAGGGTGAAAACTGATTTTGAAGAACACAATTTTTTCATGTTAATTTGCCCGTTTTCAGAAGCTGCAAGTAGATAAAGGCGTATTATGTGGATACAGGCAACAGATCAGATATTTTCTCTGTTTTTATTGTAACATATGAATGAATAAGTAGGTTGTAAGTTTTCTCCCTATATGGTGCAACAAGTTTATTGGTGGTCCTCCGGTTCTTAATCGTTTAAAGTAAATGGGGCATTGTAGTTCATTGATACTTCCAGACTAGAGATGGTGTCATCTACATCTACATTTATACTCCGCAAGCCGCCCAACGGTGTGTGGCGGAGGGCACATTACGTGCCACTGTCACTACCTCCCTTTCCTGTTCCAGTCGCGTATGGTTCGCGGGAATAACGACTGCCGGAAAGCCTCCGTGCGCGCTCGAATCTCTCTAATTTTACATTCGTGATCTCCTCGGGAGGTACAAGTAGGGGGAAGCAATATATTCGATACCTCATCCAGAAACGCACCCTCTCGAAACCTGGGCAGCAAGCTGCACCGCGATGCACAGCGTCTCTCTTGCAGAGTCTGCCACTTGAGTTTGCTAAACATCTCCGTAACGCTATCACACTTACCGAATAACCCTGTGACGAAACGCGCCGCTCTTCTTTGGATCTTCTCTATCTCCTCTGTCAACCCGACCTGGTACGGATCCCACACTGATGAGCAATACTCAAGTATAGGTCGAACGAGTGTTTTGTAAGGCACCTCCTTTGTTGATGGACCACATTTTCTAAGGACTCTCCCAATGATTCTCAAGCTGGCACCCGCCTTACCAACAATTAATTTTATATGATCGTTCCTTTCAAATAGTTCCGTACGCATACTCCCAGATATTTTACAGAAGTAACTGCTACCAGTGTTTGTTCCGCTATCATGTTGTTTGTTGTTGTTGTGGTCTTCACTCCTGAGACTGGTTTGATGCAGCTCTCCATGCTACTCTATCCTGTGCAAGCTTCTTCATCTCCCAGTACTTACTGCAACCTACATCCTTCTGAATCTGCTTAGTGTATTCATCTCTTGGTCTCCCTCTACAATTTTTACCCTCCACGCTGCCCTCCAGTACTGAATTGGTGATCCCTTGATGCCTCAGAACATGTCCTACAAACCGATCCTTTCTTGTAGTCAAGTTGTGCCACAAACTCCTCTTCTCCCCAATTCTATTCAATACCTCCTCATTAGTTACGTGACCTACCCATCTAATCTTCAGCATTCTTCTGTAGCACCACATTTCGAAAGCTTCTATTCTCTTCTTGTCCAAACTATTTATCGTCCACGTTTCACTTCCATACATGGCTACACTCCATACAAATACTTTCAGAAACGACTTCCCGATACTTAAATCAATACTCGATGTTAACAAATTTCTCTTCTTCAGAAACGCTTTCCTTGCCATTACCAGTCTACATTTTATATCCTGTCTACTTCGACCATCATCACTTATTTTGCTCCCCAAATAGCAAAACTCCTTTACTATAATCATACAATAAAGGATCCTTCTTTCTATGTATTCGCAATACCTTACATTTGTCTATGTTAAGGGTCAGTTGCCACTCCCTGCACCAAGTGCCTATCCGCTGCAGATCTTCTGCAAAAATTCTGTAATACAACTAACGCCTGACGACAACAGCAAGGAACTACGATATAGACCAGATGGGGCAAGTCACGCACAGTGCATGTACACGTGCACGATGCTACATGGTGCATGACGCCATGTTGCGTGGTAACAGGTACGGTATTGTATCAGGAGTGTTGTACCAATTTTTATGCCATGTGTTTGTTGATCATTTCTGTCGACATTGTTATTAAAATAGCACTGATCTCTTCTCCCATTTCTGTAACAACGCATTATTGCGAAGCAATGGAAATTTTGGGAATGAAAATTACTCGTAAAAGAAGATCTATCGAAAAACCAAAAATTGTAGCACTGCTGCGGTGGCTAATTTTCACCCGGCTATTAGCAAAATAATAAACAAGCTCCTGTTATAATCGAGGCCAAACAAGTACCGAAAAACATCGGAATGGCTTTTAACTGGTAGGTTTTTGCCATCCCTCCGGCGTGGCCACGGGGGCCGCTGCTATTGACGGCGGCTGGCCAGCTGGTATTGAGTGGCCGTCACGGGACCCTCGCTGTGCTGCCCACGCTGGTCGTGGTCGTGACGGCTATTCAGACGGCACCATTAGTGGCCGCAGATTAACGCCTGCCCACAGGTGTCACACGATAGCCGCCCCGGCGAGGCCGCTGCCCGCATTCCGTGGCCAGGAGCGCCTGACACACACCGCACGCAGTTCCAATCACCGGGCAGCTTTGCTCTCCGGCGGACACTGACGCCTGCTAATTCGAAACGTCTGACGTTAGTACCGTTCTTCCACGCTGCTTATTCAATATGACAGCCAGAATTTCACCTTCACAAATTATCCGTAATTCACGGATTCCCATCACAAGATTATTGACCCCAATTACCATCCACTAAATTAACCGACTATTTGAATCGAAAACAAGGACGGAAGGATGCAGAAAATTCATTCGAAATTACTAAAATCGTTGGAGGAATCTGCAAATAAACGATTTTAAATGCAATGGAGCGCCGAAAAAACTGATATAGGCATGCGTATTCAAATACAGGGATATGTATCTACATCAATATCTACATGGATACTCTACAAATCACATTTAAGTGCCTGGCAGAGGGTTCATCGAACCACCTTCACAATTCTCTATTATTCCAATCTCGTATAGCGAACGGAAAGAATGAACACTTATATATTTCCGTACGAGCTCTGATTTCCCTTATTTTATCGTGGTGATCGTTCCTCCCTTTGTAGGTCGGAGGAGGAAGGTGGTGATTGGGATTTGGTGAGAAGATTCCATCGCAACGAAAAACGCCTTTCTTTCTGCGATTTCCAGCCCAAATCCTGTATCATTGCTGTGACACTCTCTCCCATATTTCGCGATAATACAAAACGTGCTGCCTTTCTTTGAACTTTTTCGATGTACTCCATCAGTCCTATCTGGTAAGGATCACACACCGCGCAGCAGTATTCTAAAAGAGGACGGACAAACATAGTGTAGGCAGTCTCCTTAGTAGGTCTGTTACATTTCCTAAGTGTCCTGCCAATAAAACGCAGTCTTTGGTTAGCCTTACCCACAACATTTTCTGTGCATTCCTTCAAATTTCAATTGTTCGTAATTGTAATACCTAGGTATTTAGGTGAATTTACGGCTTTTAGATTAGACTGCTTTATCGTGTAACCGAAGTTTAACGACTTCCTTTTAGGACTCATGTGGATGTCATCACACTTTTCGTTATTCAGAGTCAACTGCCACTTTTCGCACCAAATGGCTCTGAGCGCTATGGGACTTAACATCTGAGATCATCAGTCCCATAGAACTTAGAGCTACTTAAACCTAACTAACCTAAGGACATCACACACAACCATGCCCGAAGCAGGATTCGAACCTGCGATCGTAACGGTCGCGCGCTTCCAGACTTAAGCTCCTAGAACCGCTCGGCGACTCCGGCCGGCCTTTTCGCACCATTCAGATATTTTTTCTAAATCACTTTGCAGTTTGTTTTGATCTTCTAATGACTTTATTAGTGGATAAACAACAGTGTCATCTGCAAACAACCGAAGTCGGCTGTTCAGATTGTCTCCCAAATCGTTTATATAGATAAGGAACAGCAAAGGGCATGTAACACTACCTTGGGGAACGCCAGAAATCACTTCTGTTTTACTCGATGACTTTCCGTCAATTGCTACGAACTGTGACCTCTCTGACAGGAAATCACAAATCCAGTCACATAACCGGGACGATATTCCATAAGCACGCAATTTTAATACGAGCCGCTTGCGTGGTACAGTGTCAAAAGCCTTCCGGAAATCCAGAAATACGAAATCGATCTGAAATCCCTTGTCTATAACACTCAACACTTCATGTGAATAAAGAGCTGGTTGTGTTTCACAGGAACGATGTTTTCTAAACCCATGTTGACTGTGTGTCAATAGACCGTTTTCTTCGAGGTAATTCATAATGTTCGAACACAATATACACTCCTGGAAATGGAAAAAAGAACACATTGACACCGGTGTGTCAGACCCACCATACTTGCTCCGGACACTGCGAGAGGGCTGTACAAGCAATGATCACACGCACGGCACAGCGGACACACCAGGAACCGCGGTGTTGGCCGTCGAATGGCGCTAGCTGCGCAGCATTTGTGCACCGCCGCCGTCAGTGTCAGCCAGTTTGCCGTGGCATACGGAGCTCCATCGCAGTCTTTAACACTGGTAGCATGCCGCGACAGCATGGACGTGAACCGTATGTGCAGTTGACGGACTTTGAGCGAGGGCGTATAGTGGGCATGCGGGAGGCCGGGTGGACGTACCGCCGAATTGCTCAACACGTGGGGCGTGAGGTCTCCACAGTACATCGATGTTGTCGCCAGTGGTCGGCGGAAGGTGCACGTGCCAGTCGACCTGGGACCGGACCGCAGCGACGCACTGATGCACGCCAAGACCGTAGGATCCTACGCAGTGCCGTAGGGGACCGCACCGCCACTTCCCAGCAAATTAGGGACACTGTTGCTGCTGGGGTATCGGCGAGGACCATTCGCAACCGTCTCCATGAAGCTGGGCTACGGTCCCGCACACCGTTAGGCCGTCTTCCGCTCACGCCCCAACATCGTGCAGCCCGCCTCCAGTGGTGTCGCGACAGGCGTGAATGGAGGGACGAATGGAGACGTGTCGTCTTCAGCGATGAGAGTCGCTTCTGCCTTGGTGCCAATGATGGTCGTATGCGTGTTTGGCGCCGTGCAGGTGAGCGCCACAATCAGGACTGCATACGACCGAGGCACACAGGGCCAACACCCGGCATCATGGTGTGGGGAGCGATCTCCTACACTGGCCGTACACCACTGGTGATCGTCGAGGGGACACTGAATAGTGCACGGTACATCCAAACCGTCATCGAACCCATCGTTCTACCATTCCTAGACCGGCAAGGGAACTTGCTGTTCCAACAGGACAATGCACGTCCGCATGTATCCCGTGCCACCCAACGTGCTCTAGAAGATGTAAGTCAACTACCCTGGCCAGCAAGATCTCCGGATCTGTCCCGCATTGAGCATGTTTGGGACTGGATGAAGCGTCGTCTCACGCGGTCTGCACGTCCAGCACGAACGCTGGTACAACTGAGGCGCCAGGTGGAAATGGCATGGCAAGCCGTTCCACAGGACTACATCCAGCATCTCTACGATCGTCTCCGTGGGAGAATAGCAGCCTGAATTGCTGCGAAAGGTGGATATACACTGTACTAGTGCCGACATTGTGCATGCTCTGTTGCCTGTGTCTATGTGCCTGTGGTTCTGTCAGTGTGATCATGTGATGTATCTGACCCCAGGAATGTGTCAATAAAGTTTCCCCTTCCTGGGACAATGAATTCACGGTGTTCTTATTTCAATTTCCAGGAGTGTATGTTCTAAAATCCTGCTACATATCGGCGTTAACGATATGGGCCTGTAATTTAGTGGATTACTCCTACTATCTTTCTTGAATATTGGTGTGACCTGTGCAACTTTCCAATCTTTGGGTACGGGTCCTTCGTCGAGCGAACAGTTTGTATATGATTTGCAAGTGTGGAGCTAACGCATCAGCATACTCCGAAAGGAACCTAATTGTTATACAGTTTGGACCAGAAGACTTGCTTTTATTAAACAGGCAGAATACGACGCTGTGGTCGGCAACGCCTATATAAGACAAGTTTTTGGCGCAGTTGTTAGATCGGTTATTGCTGCTACAGTGGCAGGTTATCAAAATTAAAGTGAGCTTGAACGTGGTGATTTATAATCGGCGCACGAGCGATGGGACACAGCATCTCCGGGATAGCGATGGAGTGGGGATTTTCCCATATGACCATTTCACGAGAGTACCGTGAATATCAGGAATCCGGTAAAAATCAAAACTCAGACATAGTTGCGGCCGGAAAAAGATACTGCAAGAATGGGACCAACGACGACTAAAGAGAATTGTTCAACTTGACAGAAATACAACCCTTCCGCAAATTGCTACAGATTTCAGTGCTGGGCCATCAACATGTGCAGAGTGTGAACTATTCAACGAAACATCATAGATATGGGCTTTCGGAGCCGAAGGCCCACTCGTGTACCCTTGATGACTGCACGACACAAACCTTTCCTCCTCGCCTGGGCCCGTCAACACCGACATTGGACTGTTGATGACTGGAAACATGTTGCCTGGTCGGGCGAGTCTCGCATATTGTATCGAGCGGATGGTTGTGTACAGTTGTGGAGAGAAACTCGTGAATCCACGGACGCTGCATGTCAGCAGAGGACTGATACTTTAAGTCTGTCCTCAAGAGTCTCCCAGTTCAGTTCCTCGAGTATCTCTGTGATATTCTCCCGCGAATTAAACAAACCTGTTGTCATTTGTAGTGCTCTTCTCTGTATACTTGTGCAATATCCTAGGATGGGTCGCACGAGTGATTAGTAAGAAATCTCTGTTGTAGTTGATTGCACTTCACCAGCATTCTACCAGTAAACCGAAGTGTACTACTCGCTCTACCCACGACTGAACCTATGTGATCATTCCATTTCGTATCCCTACAAAGTGTTACACCCACGCAATTGAATGAGGTGACCGATTCCAACAGAGAGTTATTGATATTATAGTCATATGATATTGCGTTTTTTCTTTTTGTGACGTGCATATTTTTACATTTCTGGACTTCTAGAGCAAGTTACCAGTTTTTTCACGATCTTGAAATCATATCAAGATCTGATTCTTCAGTTTCTCCCGGCGGATTTGTTGCTCGAACAGCGCACCTGACGATGGTGACATGTCCGATCGCCGAAATATTGTGCCCGTTGGATACTATGAACCGGCGGTATACCCGTGGACTGTTCGAGCATATCAAGATCTGATTGAATATTTATACACCTTCTCTCAGACAGTTCTTCATTATAGATGGCTTCATCGTCTACAAAAAGTCTCATTATACTATTAACATTGTCCGCAATGTCATTAATATACAACATGGACAGCTACGGTCCCGACACACATTCCTGGTGTATACCCGGAGTTACTTCTACATCTGTGTGTGAATAAACCACATGCATCTCTTTTTGTTATTCTGGGTGTGAGAAGTGATATTGCTTTTTCCTCCTGCGGTCCCCCTTCCCATCCAAAACGCGACACAGCCAAAATCAAGCTGCTTCGTCTCCTCGTTCCATTATACTTTTCCTTTCCACAGCAGAAAGATACATTTTAAATCCTGAGTCCATTGTATGTTTCTTTCAAGTAATTTTGTGGTTGATTAGATTATTTCGTAATTTGGAACCTGACGTTTAAGTCCGGCCTTGACCTTGAGTGACCCACTACTGATGACGTATCTTGTTATGCAATTTGATTTAAAACCAGTTACTCTGTAATTTTTATGATACCGTGCAATCAAAAAACGGTGCCACATTCTGCGCTATTTTCATCACATATGTCTTTTACGGTAGTGGAAAGTCAACATTCATGTTACTTTTGCGTTATCTGCCCTCTAACGTTTCTACGCGCATAAAAGCAAAACGCACTTTGTTAGTTCGTGCGCACACAATTCCCTTTCATTGTTATTGCGTGTCGCGTTGGAGTGCGCTTATGGCAACACTCCAGCGCAGCAGATGTAATAATTTAAATTAGCTGCGGATTATGTCCGATGCGGAAGTTCATCGTCCATATACATATTCCTTTGGCTATTACGCTGCAAAATTGATATTTGATTGGAAATGATCATTTAAATCCCTTTTCTGATTGATAGGCATTTATGTGTTTGCGGACGTCAAGATGATTGATAAAGCGGATGGAAATGAAGCGGATATCTACTGCAAAACAAATGAAAACTGATAACGAGCGTCAAGTTACCCGATAGTCATCTGATGGAAACGCGGACTCACTAGAAGAGACAAAAGAATTTGTAGCCACCTGTGATCCGTTAACAGTGCTGTCTGCATTTCTTGTCACGCTTTCCACAAAATATTTAGTGCGCTAGCAGCAGTTTTTCGTTGCTTCTTCAAATGAAAAAACTTGCGTGTCAAAGATTTACTTCTGCACAAAGCTGTGGTTTACAGACTCACAGACAGACAAAACTTCTCGTAATGTTGTAAATCAGTGAACAGAAAGTATCTTTCATTCAACAATGTAAGGCAATATTCGATCCGAAGGTTGGTTTGAAGGCTACAGTGCTGTACTAGACATGGCTCTATTGAAGATGGTATGACTTTGCCATTCCCAGACTTTGAATTGATCTGTCCTGCCAGTTATAACGAGATTTACAGTTTCATGTAGGCTGTGAATCACGATGCAACTCAGCATTTCTCGCCCGTTGTGAAACAAATGATAAGCAAGAGAAAAAATTATAAGTCCGACTGTGGACTGAATCTGTAGGCAACTCCGGGAATTAGCTTGATATTGTGCAACACTTTGTCGCCGAACGACACGTCGTAACTGACTGAACTGTAAATAATCATGTGATTGCGAATATTTAATTGTAGTGCTCTTATTTTTGTTGCCATTCCCACTTATATATAGTTCGTTCTCCAACTTCTCATGTTATTCGTTGCATGTTGATTAGGCGACGACAAGGTGTCGAGAAACACTGTTTCGACGTAGGCAGTACATTCCAGGTATTGCCACAATATTAGATGCTATAACAGCCTTTCGATTTTGAAACGAATGGTCAAAGTTGTTCTTGTCCCCTCATACCATTAACTATCGAACGAATGTATGGTAGCACAATTCTGTTCGTCTTAAATCATTTTCTATGTTTGTTTATTTAGTTTGAGTGAAATACAGACCACGTGCTTGGTGCTGTGGAATTTTCTTGCTGCCGGTATGTTGTTAAAGGATCCATCTGCATATACATGGTGAGTCTGACTTTTTGCTAATTAAAGAAATACCCACATCAGTTCTTAAATTAACAAAGCGATTTACGTAACATATCCTTTTTGAGGTGTTGTCTGAGCTGTTCTGATGTCTCTCTTCCCTAATTTGTTGCCTTTAATTTTTGCAGTGGTACTTTTTTCTACCTTCTCGCACTTGTCTAATAGCAGCCGGACTTGGGAAGCACATTGATAGAAAGTGAGTTACCGGCGTAGCCGAGGCAAGGCGAGTCTGCTTGGACCTTCTTTGTCTAATGGGGCAGCACAGAATGACAGCCACTGGCGCTGACACGGTCCTGTCTGCGAGTCTGAACTTACGAGACACTATTTGACAGCGCAGGCGCTTCTGGTAGAATACGCGCTTTGCTGACAAAATCGAGATGCGGGCCATGCAATCTTTCTGAATTAATTTTACAGAAAATATTCGTTAAAAATTATTTTTATCTTTCTTACAGTTTTATATGCCTCCTTCTTGGCGAAGAGTTCGTAATATCGGTAACGACTATAGTTATTGCGGTATCTTGCGTTGAAGTAAAACATTGCGAAGCTCGAAAAGTTTGCAAAATGGTTCAAATGACTCTAAGCACTATGGGACTTAACATCTGAAGTTATCAGTCCCCTAGACTTAGAACTACTCAAACCTAACTTAACCTAAGGACATATCACATATCCATTCCCGAGGCAGGATTCGAAACTGCGGCCGTAGCAGCAGCTCGGTTCCGAACTGAAGCGCCTAGAACCGCTTGGCCACAGCGGCCGGACTGATCATTCCTACGCAATGAAATCTTTGTTTATATTGAAACATTAAATTAATTTTCTTTCGAATTACATGTGGTTTCTTAATTTTATAATTCATAGCAAAGTAACATCGTGCCAGAACTGCACGTGATGAAGAAAAGTGAGGTAAAAATGTATTCACTGCCCAAAAAACGGTGAAGTTAAGCTATCATCTAACAAAAACTTGTACTAGATATTTCTTCGCTGGCTCGTATCATTGCTACCTGTTGAATAGTCATGTTCACTGACTCCTGATACATTTCCTATTGTATAAGCCACTGCTGAATAAAACCAAAGACCGATATATCTCGATTCATTGGTCAAAAGGATATAGCAAACACGTACTTTTATTTGAAGATGTTAGCTAGAACGCATTGATGTGTCATAAACTACAATCTCAGAATGATCATCGTTATGCGAGAGAGCCCTCTGAAGTTGCACATCTGTTTTACGTTCTGTTGCAGAAAATATTGTGCTACTAGTCTCTTAAGGCCTGCCATTCTCTGATTTAGTACTCGAAGACATTCAACGGTGCACCTGCGCGTGAAGTATTTGTAAAGTAAAAAGGTTAGTCGGTTTATCTCCAGTTCGCTGTGTCCACCAGTCCGGCGGCTTAAAAAATTCTTTCTTTGCTGAGATTAATTTTGGAAAAGCGACCGTAGCAGCAGCGCGGTACCTTACTGATGCGCCTAGAACCGCTCGGTCAAAGAGGCCGGCCAAAAGTTGCAATGAAAAATAGGGGTCGCTATGATTTTTCATTTGGTGCGTATTAGAGCATATAACGCTGCATAGGAAATTTAGCTAACATATTGTATTTTTCTTTAGGTTTGGGACTAGGTCTCTATGACTACAATCTCTTGAAAATGGTTTTATATATCGCACTCAGTTCCGATTGCGTGCGCCGTTAACGAAGTGGTACGCACTTTACCATGACGCTGATAAAAAGCTATAAATAATTTTAAAAAATCAGTATTTTATCAAATAGCTTCTTTTTAAATCGTGTGAGGAAGACTGCATAGCATCGGAGCGCACACGATGTTCTACTGCTAATGGGACTGCTGCACCATGGCTACCGGGCTAACCAGCATTCTGTGTATGCAACCGTAGTCGCGTGTAACTGCCCAAGGACGCTGACTTCCGGGTTTCTTTGTGTTCCGGCTCTCAAACTGGGAGTTTAGTGTACAGCGGCGACAGCCGGTGACCATTCTGCAGGCAGGCCTTATTAAAAGGACTGTTTTGCTACACGACAGCGCTCCAGCTCGTTTTGTAGAGGACACAATCACTCATACTGCTGCTTTGGGGTAGAACAATGTGCTCCCTTCCCCTCTCCGTACTTTCGCGACGTGGTACCCAGTGACTTCTTCCTCTGTCCTCAAATGAAGAAGGCATTCTGTGGCAAACATTTCGAGAATGACGTCAATGTGATTTCGACATGGAACGTTTCCTGAGACATAATGCAGACTTCTACAACCAAGAACTCTGCTGAGTCATTACGTCATTGGGGAAAAATGTGTCGCATCTACGGGTGAACACGTAGAGAAGTACTAAAACCATGACCAAGCTTCCCAATGGCAGCTTCATTTTTTTTTGAGATGATAACTAAGATAAGATTTCCAATTAAGATTGGAAATGGAAGAGGACGTAGAAGAAGATGAAATGGGAGATATGATATTGCGTAAAGAGTTTGACAGAGCACTGAACGACCTATGTCGAAGAAAGGCGCTGGGAGTTGACAACATTCCATTAGAACTACTGACGGCCTTGGGAGAGCCAGTCCCGACAAAACTCTACCATCTGGTGAGCAAGATGTATGAGACAGTCGAAATACCCTCAGACTTAAATAAGAATACAATAATTCCAATCCCAAAGAAAGCAGGTGTTGACAGATGTGAAAATTACCGAACTATCAGTTTAATAATTCGCGGTTGCATAATACTAACACGTATTCTTTACAGACGAATGAAAAAACTGATAGAAGCCGATCTCGGGGAAGATTAGTTTGGATTCCATAGACAAGTTGGAACACGCGAGGCGGTACTGACCCTGCGAATTATCTTACAAGACTGGTTAAGCAAAGGCAGACCTACGTTTCTATCATTGGTAGATCTAGAGAAAGCTTTTGACAATGTTGACTGGAATATTCTCTTTCAAATTCTGAAGGTGGCAGGAGTCAAATACAGGCAGTGAAAGGCTATTTACAATTTGTACAGAAATCAGATGGCAGTTACAAGAGTCGAGGGGCACGAAAGGGAAGCAGTGGTTGGGAAGGGAGTGAGACAGAGTTGTAGCCTAGCCCCGATGTTATTCAGTCTGTATATTGAGCAGGCAGTAAAGTAAACAAAAGAAAATTTCGGAGTAGGACGTAAAATCGAAGGAAAAAAAGAAACCTTTGATGTTTGCCGATGACATTGTAATTCTGTCAGAGAGAGCAAAGCATCTGTAGGAGCAATTGAACGGAATGGACAGTGTCTTGAAAGGAGGATATAAGATGAACATCAACAAAAACAAAACGAGGATAATGGAATGTAGTAGAATTAAATCAGGTGATGCTGAGGGAATTACATTAGGAACTGAGACACTTTAAGTAGTAGATGAGTTGCGCTATTTGGGATGCAAAATAACTGATGATGGTAGAAGTAGAGAGGATATAAAATGTAGACTGCCAATGGCAACGAAAGCGGTTCTGAAGAAGAGAAATTTGTTAACATCGAGTATAGATTTAAGCGTCAGGAAGTCGTTTCTGAAAATATTTTTATGGAGTGTAGCCATGTATGGAAGTGAAACGTGGACGATAAATAGTTTAGACAAGAAGAAAATAGAAGCTTTCGAAATGTGGTGTTACAAAAGAATGCTAAAGGTTAAATGGGTAGATCACGTCACTAATCAGGAGATGCTGAATAGAATCGGGGAGAAGAGAAATTTGTGGCACAACTTGACTAGAAGAAGGGATCGATTGGTAGGACATGTGTTCTGAGGCATCAAGGGATCACCAATTTAGTACTGGAGGGAACCGTGGAAGGTAAAAATCGTAGTGGGAGACCAAGAGATGAATACACTAAGCAGATTCAGAAGGATGTAGGTTGCAGTTGGTACTGGCAGATGAAGAAGCTTGCATAGGATAGAGTAGCATGGAGAGCTGCATCAAAGCAGTCTCTGGACTGAAGACCACAACAACAACAACAAATTAATATATTATGAGTGTCTCGTCTTCAGTCCGAAGACTGGTTTGATGCACCTGTCCATGCTAGTTTGCCTGTGAAAGCCTGTGTTTCTCTCCATGCAGTAACTACTTACTGCAACTTATATCCATTTGGAACTGCCTCCTATGTTCAAGCCTTGCACTCAGTTTACGATTTTTACCCCTCACATACTTCCTTTCATTACCAAATTTACGACTCCTTGATGCTGTCTCAGGGTGTGTCTTGTCAACCGACACTTTATTTAAATCAAATTGTACCGCAAAATTCGGTTTTTTTTTCAGTTCTGTTCTGTAGTGCCTCATCAATTATTCGACCTATCTATCCGATTTTCAACATTTGTGTGTAGCACAACCTTTCAAATTTTCTATTATCTTCTTTTCTGAACTGCTAAGGTTCGACTTCGTACAAATCAATTCGGAAAAGTCTTCCTGAGACTGAAATTTGTGTCGGATGTTTACAACTTTCTCTTTTCAAGAAACGCTTTTCTTGCTGTTCAGTCGTTGTTTTATATACCCTCTCCACTTACGCCATTGTCGTTTACTTTACTGTCAAACTGAAAAACTCATCCACTACTTAAAGCGTCACATTTCCAAATTTGTTAGTGTCAACTGGTTTAATTCGACTACATTCCGTTATCTATTTTTTACTTTTGTTGACATTCATTTTTCAATCTCTATTCAAGACGCAGTGCATTTTGTTTAGCTACTCTTCCAAGTGCTTTGCCGTCTCTGACATGATTACACGTCATTGGCAGATCAGAATTTTTTTATTTCTTCATGCTGAACATTAATATCCTTTCCAGATTTCTGAATACTACAACCCAGCTTCACTCATTTCTCGACTAATGCTTCACTTTTTATCCGTTTGATTCTTATAATTACAGCCTTAGTTCCGTATAGACTGTATATTCACTCCCTGTATTTAACGCTGCTGTTTTCAGAATTTCGGTTAGTGTATTCCAGTCAACATTGTCAAAAGCCTTCTCGAAATCTACAAATGATTGGTGGGTTTCTTAAGTCTATTTTTCGACATGAGTCGCAGGGTCAGTATGACTTGCGTGTACATCCAGTTTTATGGAACCCAGACTAATCTTTCCTATTGTGATATCAGGTTTCGCTGTCACCCTACGGGCATCACATAGTTGGTTACGGACTTGAAACTTCCTGTCTGACGCCGATGGTGGTCGTGCGGGATCTGGTGGAGCCAATGGCGCACGCCCGCTGAGGCTGTACTATGAGCGGTCTCTGCCGCTGCAATATAGGACGGCCGAAGCAGCCACTCGACCCACCCACACTTGGATCCTCTTCGTTACGACACAACTGTTTATGCTTAGTTCAGAGAGTACCTTCTGTGTTGACATTGTGATAGGTGGGGTCTGTTTCTTGCTGCATTATTTGTATCGTTTGTAATCTGTCTTCCGACGCTTGGAGGAATAAAAGCTAAGTAAATCTTCTATTTATTGTGTTGTTTGCTAACCATTTCTACTCCTGTCCAGCTTTCCTACGACAGTTGCTGCACCATTTTGTAGCCCAACTCTCCTTACTGTTGTGTACATGTCATACACAACACCTATGGTCGACTTCAAATTTTCCAATTTTTTGGAAATGATTTGTATAAATATTTAGCGACTGTGACGCATAAAACTCAAGGTTGAGTAATATTCATAATTGGCATTTCCCCTGTCCTATTTATCTTGCGTATAAAATGGAATAATTTGGAAGTGGCTAGCTACCCCTAATTCACTGGTTCCCTAAATTAAAGCTACTTCCCCTTACTGTGTCAATTCACGATATAATCGTACAAGCTATCAACAGATGTCCGTCAGACCGTGTTCTGCAAGGCAGATGGCATTTCGGTCAACGGAAAACCACGCTATCGATGATGTCAGGGTACCTATCAAACTGGGTAGTGTTTGCTGAGTAGTCCCACATCGACTATCACTGTGTACGCAGTCAAAAACAGTGCAGTATGGCACAGAGAATATGCCTACCAGACACTCTGTTATGAAGGGCCGTAGGAAGAATGGAAGGAGGACAGTCGCAAACTGATGTGGCCCGATGGTTTGATGTGGGTCGTTCTGCTGTTTCTCGGAGGTGGCGACAGCTTATAGGACAGAAACAGTATCACGAATATCAGGACGGGACCGAGCACGTGTGACATCAGAAAAAGAGAACCGTTATTTGGCTGTAAGGGCACTACGGTACCACCTAAGCACCGCACTGCAACTGGCATCTGACCTCGTGGCATCCCCTGGACGAGTTGTATTGAGGCAAACGGTGTATAGAAGGCTTCAGCACAGTGGTCTTTATTGTTGGAGACCTGTTGTCCGTTTGCCTCGGAGTGTCATCACAGAAGGGAACCTCTAGAGCAGGGGCGGGCAGACGTTGCACGCGGCTCATGAGCGCACAGCGCTGCACGTGTGCTGCTCGCGTGCAGCAGCAGGTTGCGACAGTGTAGTGCCAGGCTAAGCTGCGGACGTTGATGCGACGCGAGCACTATGTAGTGAACGTTGTATTTCAAGAAACGGAGATGTGGAGATTTGCTATCTTTTAAAAAGTAATGGGAGAATAATTTTTTCTTTGTGCAAAAACGTGAAAATTCGAAATGTTTAATATGTGGCAGTATTCTCGCTGATCAACGGATGTTTAGTATTGAAGGCCATTATAATAAATTTCACAAGGACGAGTACAATTTATTGTCGGGTTCTGAGCGGATGGGGAATTGACTGAGCTTAAGAAGAGCGATCTGACGATACCAGATGAATCTGTCGTAGTTGGCCGGCCAGAGTGGCCGAGCAGTTCTAGGCACTACAGTCTGGAACCGCGCGACCGCTATGGTCGCAGGTTCGAATCCTGCCTCGGGCATGGATGTGTGTGATGCCCTTAGGTTAGTTAGGTTTAAGTAGTTCTAAGTTCTAGGGGACTGATGACCACAGCAGTTAAGTCCCATAGTGCTCAGAGCCATTTGAATTTGTGGTAGTTGCTGTTGTCACGAGAGATCTGTGACTTTCTCTCGTCATGTCTCTCATCTAACTGATCTAACATTTTATGGGGCACTGTTTTCAAGTTTTCAGGACGACAACAATAATAGCCCAGCGGTATGTGCAAGTTATAAGACTGCGCTTAATATAGCGAGAGCCGGAAAACCGTTTGCTGAATTAATAAGTCCCGGTTAAGAGCGAACATCAGTGATGAAAATTTACGTAACTGTTTGTGTTTGTTTGTATGTAGAAATTTTGTTCCAGATATTAAACGTATTGTAAACTCCACCTGTGATAATTAAATAAAACGTACCGTAGGCAATAGGTACTCTTTCAAACCATGATTTCTTTCAAGCACTCCTACTAACCTTATTCATTCACTCAATAAAGCAAGCTGGGAAACAAAACGCATTACAGAGGAAGGAGCGGACAGAAGGTATGGTGGGGCTGGGAGATAAGCGGGTGACCAGCTTGCCCCTGTGTGCACGCGGAACACCTGTTAACTGCACGCGTGCAAGTGCACCGCACATGTGCAGGATTCCTGCCCGCCCCTGCTCTAGAGTGAAGCCGTCAACATGCCACCTGGACGGCCGAACAGTGGGCCAGCGTTCTTTTCACTGATGAGACCCGATTTGGTCTGGAGAGTGATTCTCGACGGATTCGTATCTGGAGGCACGTGGAACACGATTTCGGGACCGACACATTGTGGAAAGAGATCGGTATCGAGGAGGATCCCTAATGGTGTGAGCAGGAATTATGCTGGCCGCTGTTAGGTACTGTGATAAGATCTCAGGATCTCTTTCGGGGTTGTTGTGAGGTGCTGTGCATCCAGACTTCGTATTGATGGACGATAATGCTCGACCTCATAGAGCACGTGTGGTTGATTTTTTCTTGGAAAGGTAAGGTACTGCACGCATGGCGTAGCCTGCTCGTCTCCCGATTTGAATACCATGGATCTTGTCTCGGATGCACTATGCAGTGTGTTGCATCACGTCAGCATCCACCAATCACTCTCTAAGAGTCGAGAGCAGCTCCGCAGGAAGAATGGGCCTTATTGCCTCAATATAACATTGATGACCTTATTCACAGCATGCTCCATCGTTGTGAGGCCTGTATTTCTGCCAGAGATGGTCGCACCCCATTGTGAGCGCAATAACCGGTTGTCGGAATTTGTGTACAAATCTGTTAAGTTGGAAAAAATGAAGAATATTTTCGTCTACTGTTATGCATGTTGCAGCTGACTATGTTCTGTACTATTTACATTGTTTCTACTTTACTATCGCCTGTTTATACGATGTTTTGGTAAAATAAACGCGGCCTTGTAAAATTTCTGTTTGTTGCTACAATTTTGGACACCAGTGTATTTCACTAACATCTATTGCGGTCGTTAAGAAATCAGAACTGGTAATGATACACTTGTGTTGTTGTATAGCTAGAGAGGCCGAAATGCACACGTTAAACTCAAGCAGGCGGGCGTGAGGTCTGAAACAGGATACGGAATGAATGCTATAAAGAAAAGTACGTAGCTGCTGGAATACTTAACTTTAATCCATCATTTGTATACAGTATTCTTGATGATACAAGTGAGACTCTCTCTAGAAATGGTTAATGGCGCCTTGCTAGGTCGTAGCCATGGACTTAGCTGAAGGCTATTCTAACTATCTCTCGGCAAATGAGGGAAAGGCTTCGGCAGTGTAGTCGCTAGCAAAGCCGTCCGTACAACTGGGTCGAGTGCTAGTACGTCTCTCTAGACCTGCCGTGTGGTGGCGCTCGGTCTGCGATCACTGACAGTGGCGACACGCGGGTCCGACATGTACTAATGGACCGCGGCCGATTTAAAGCTACCACCTAGCAAGTGTGGTATCTGGCGGTGACACCACATGTGTAAACTGAGGATGAAATACGTAAGTAAATAAAAATTCAGTTACAAGCCTGTTACTGTGTTATCCTGAAACAGTAAGGCTGTCTTTTTTTGTCATTAAATTTAAGCTTCTGTGAAAGAATATGCGGGCTCATCGTGCAACTGGGGATGCGTACGTTTAGGTTTCGCCAGTGAGTACGTTAAAATCATCCGAAGTAAACTTTGTGAGCGTCATAATTGTGTCAGCGTTGGGTGCAAGTCAGATTACAGAAGCGTCTGCCGGCATTACACGTAACGCACTTATTCACACCGAGCCGAGCCAGGGGGCGGCGCTCGCTCGCCCTTTGTCCGGGAGGGCGCGAAGAACAATACGGCGTCGCATCGCGACACACGCGTCCCGCCTGCGAAAGTCAATTACCGGCTCTGTTTACACAATAATAGGGCTCCATCAACAGGGCGCGCTCGCTTTATGCACGTATTTCGGAGAACGTCCCTCGGCGGCGGCGCACTGGCATTAGTCGGAGCAGAGGGCGGCGAGCAACTTGGGAAGCGCTTCTAACGGCCGTTCGTATGCGCCGCTGCGAACTGGGCCGCTTCCCTCCTGCGCGATGCTTCAAACCTGCTCAACTGCCAGCCGCTGCTGGATGGCACTCGGCGAGCTTTAACTAGAGATGGGCAAAACTGTTCTTTTCAGAGATTGGATCAGAACTGTTCACTCCCTGAAATGAATTTACAATAGAAAATAAATGGAAGGCACATTGCCCTTTAAACTTGGTTTATTCCAGTACTATACCTGTATTTTGATCTTATTTGATCCTATTTTGAAGTAACACAGATAATGAGTAAGAAGTTTGTATTGTTTATTGAAATTTCCACGATATGACAAAGTTTTTGATTATTGATTTATTTTGCACTATCGTGGTTTTTTGGGTGATCGGAAAATGTTGTAACTTGAGATTTACATTAATAATATATTTGGCTATAATGTATTAAAATTTCATTAACCTCATACAAATACATCGCGAGCCATATATTTTTAAAGTGAACGTTTCCTTCCGAAGACGCCTAAAATCGCAAAATCCGTACCAGAATAAGAAAAAAAATATATAAATTTGACTGTAAGACTAAAGTGCTGCATATAGCCTTACGCAGAATAAAACAAGGAAAATATTGGTGTATCACATTTTGCGATACATTTATCAGTTCGCTCGTAATTAAAGTGTAAATTCGAGTGTCCATAATAAAAATCCTATAGTAAGAGGAGTCATCAGGAACCTAATCTAATCAGTTTAAACAAATAAAAATAAAATAAAAACAATTGATGTATGCATAACATAATAATGTAATATACATAGCGGGATTACTACGAAGAACAATATCCAGTGGGGACGAACTCCGATGCAGAAGCGCTGAGTCGAACAGGTCGAGCCGTGAGCTGTATTACTGCATGAGCTAAGACCGCAGAGACCAGAGTGACACCTGAGTCGCTTTGCTCAAGGCTCTGGCTACAGTCGAGACGGTGGGGTGAGCGTTGAGCGGGCGAGTTCCGAGGGCAGGGGGAGCGGTGAACTCACCCGCTCTGAGACTAATCGTTCGTTCCCTTGCGAGCAGGTTTTTGCAAGTAGTTCCTATGTTATCGGCTAGGTGGCTCTCTGTCCTGTTGCTCGCATCAATTGCCCAGAGGGCAGGACGTGCGACTGAAATGATCGCCGACAGAGTGTGACGCGAAGTTAAGCTGCGCCAGACACTGCACACGGCAGACGACGCACAGAGACGGCACGGCATATGTGAAACACAAAATCCAATGGGGCACTACACAATGCAGGCAGCCAAGGTAGAAGCAGGGCAGAGGCCGGCGCTGGCTGTGTTGTGTGGCGTGCAGTGTGCTCTGACCAGCAGAGGCGCTGCTGATATGCTCCGTCTCTCTCTCTCTCTCTCTCTCTCTCTCTCTCTCTCTCTCTCTCTCTCTCTGCCGTGGGAAACGTTTGGAGCTACCGTTCTTTTTTTCTGAATCACTGATTGTTCACTTCTTTGAAAGATTCAACTCTATGAATTAGTTCAAGAGCGGATCCCCCATATCTAGCTTTAACACGAAGGCTGTCTTTTTAAGTTAAAATCTTTTCAGGTTAAAGATGAACTGCATGGAACTTTTTACGTTTTGATGCAGTTTTCGCAGTAAGAATCCAGAGTGCTTGAAAGATAGAGGTAAATATAGTGATTCAAATCTCTCTCTCTCTCTCTCTCTTTCTTTCTCTATCTCCCTCTCGCACGTCACATATTGATTTATTTTTTGTCATCATTCACTGTGCCCCATTTGACTCTTCTTTACAGTTGCATGTATGTAGTACTTCGATCTAAGCGTAAGTGGCTGGACGGTCACTACAAGTGTATTACCTGTTCGGTACAATTCAGTTTCCCAGTTGCCGTCATCGCATGACCGGACAATGCAAGGTGGCTTGGTTTTTAAAGTGCAAGGGAAGTCTGTCAGGTGTCGCACAATACACTACTGGCCATTAAAATTGCTACACCACGAAGATGACATGCTACAGACGCGAAATTTAACCGACAGGAAGAAGATGCTGTGATATGCAAATGATCAGCTTTTCAGAGCATTCACACAAGGTTGGCGCCGGTGGCGACACCTACAACGTGCTGACAGGAGGAAAATTTCCAACCGATTTCTCATACACAAACAGCAGTTGACCGGCGTTGCCTGGTAAACGTTGTTGTGATGCCTCGTGTAAGGAGGAGAAATGCGTACCATCACGTTTCTGACTCTGATAAACGTCGGATTTTAGCCTATCGCATTGCGGTTTACCGTATCGCGACATTGCTGCTCGCGTTCATCGAGATCCTATGACTGTTGGCAGAATATGGAATCGGTGGGTTCAGGAGCGTAATACGGAAAGCCGTATCACTATCAGTCGAGATGTCAGGCATCTTACCCGCGTGGATGTAACGGATCGTGCAGCCACGTCTCGAACCCTGAGTCAACAGATGGGGACGTTTGCAAGACACCAACCATCTGCACGAACAGTTCGACGACGTTTGCAGCAGCATGGATTATCAGCTCGGAGACCGTGGCTGCGGTTACCCTTGACGCTGCATCACAGACAGGAGCGCCTGCGATGGTGTACTCAACGACGAACCTGGGTGCACGAATGGCAAAACGTCATTTTTTCGGATGAATCCAGGTTCTGTTTACAGCATCATGATGGTCGCATCCGTGTTTGGCGACATCGCGGTGAACGCACATTGGAAGCGTGTATTCGTCAACGCCATACTAGCGTATCACCCGGCATGATGGTAGGGGGTGCCATTGGTTACATGTCTCTGTCGCGCATTGACGGCACTTTGAACAGTGGACGTTTCATTTCAGATGTGTTACGACCCGTGGCTCTACCCTTCATTCGATCCCTGCGAAACACTACGTTTCAGCAGGATAATGCGCGACCGCATGTTGCAGGTCCTGTACGGTCCTTTCTGGATACAGAAATTGTTCGACTGCTGCCCTGGCCAGCACATTCTCCAGATCTCTCACCAATTGAAAACGTATGGTCAATGGTGGCCGAGCAACTGGCTCGTCACAATACGCCAGTCACTACTCTTGATGAACTGTGGTATCGTGTTGAAGCTGCATGGGCAGCTGTACCTGTACACGCCATCCAAGCTCTGTTTGACTCAATGCCCAGGCGTATTAAGGCCGTTATTACGGCCAGAGGTGGTTGTTCTGGGTACTGATTTCTCAGGATCGATACACCCAAATTGCATGAAAATGTAATCACATGTGAGTTCTATTATAATATAGTTGTCCAATGAATACCCGTTTATCATCTGCATTTCTTCTTGGTGTAGCAATTTTAATGGCCAGTAGTGTATTAGGGTTCCTTCAAAATAATGAATTGCGAACTTATGACTTCTAAGTGCAACAGAAATCACATTTACTTTAATTTATTCCGGTAAAATTATTGACAAAATAAATGACAATCAATGGCAACGTTAACATAACAAGGCCTTGGCATGTCTGACTTAAGGGTCGGGGAAAAGACACTAATAATCGTGCAAGTGAATCAGTTGTAATCGCAAAGTGCCCAGTGGTCGTCGTGGTTATAACTAGAGAAGAAAATACGTCACATCTATGGTCGGAGTTGAAAGCAGGTTTTTGAGGTTAAATACAAGTCTTCAGAGTGAAGCTTGTAGAGGCCGTTGCTGTCGTGGTGCGGTCCTAATCAGCGCACCATTGGCCGACGTCGTTTCACCGCTTCTTCTCTTCGCTTGCATTCTTCATCTTCGTTCGGACGCTTGTGATTACGCCAGATGAATAGGTCCTACCATCTTCCAAAGAAAAAAATCGCTTCGCTCTCTCTCTTTCTCTCTCCGTGACCAATTGGTCTTGGTCCGCACTGCCATGTTTCTCTCTCTAATCTGTAGTTTATTTATTTTAGCCAATGCTGGCAGTTGTTACACAGTGTAAACTTCTCTCTCTCTCTTTTTTTTTTTTGGGGGGGGGGGGTCATCTCTTTCAGCAGTGTCTTACGTTTTAAAAGGCCCAAAACTATGGGAACCCAAGTAGTCTTTGAGTTGTTATGTCTGACACCCAGCACTTTTTGGAGAAGTAGTCAGCTTCTTACATTTGGGCACAGTGGTCCTCTACACCCCGACTGTAAAACGTTTTCGCTGGGAGTTTGCGCCATGGGAAATCCTATCTGCGTTTGTTCAGAACAAAGCCGAATGTCGCGACGTGGCACTCCAGGAGCATGGCCAATGGTTGGTGGGGTACTGACCCTCGCCTCTCCCTCAGCATCCCTTCCGCTAATTCGCTCCAGCGGTGGCAGCTGATTCTACTGCCCGCAACGGTTCAAGTGCTTTTCCCACCACTCAGAATTCTTTAAACATTCTCTTTCTCTCACGCATATCTGAATCGTGTATGAAAGAAGAGTAAGGTTGCCTTAGTCAGTTATCGACAGTTACAAGTATCATTGTTTATCTGTTACTTCGTGTCAATTAAATATTCCCATCAAATTGGTCTTTCATTATGGATTTGCATAATTATGTGACTGTCTCCAGTAAAAACAGTCACGTAACAACAGTATGGAATTCGGTGATCAAGGACAGCGCAGTTTCTGTATGAGGTTGTGAACATTGCAGATATTTACAGTCGATTCGTGGCAGTGTCTGGAGTGAGTGCACCGCCACGAAAAGTGCTCTTACACTCACTCACTCACTCACAAAACGAGTCGAAAAACCGGCTACCATCGCTGAAATGGGGTTCCAGGTGGTCTCACACCCACCACATTCTCCTGGCGTGGCCAATTTCACTTCTTTAGGCCCTGCTCGAACAGCTGTTCTGGAGTCTTTTACACCTATAAAAGAATAGCTGCTCGCAGTTGCTGTAATTCTGTGAAATGTCAGCGCAGAAGTTTCTTTGTAGCTCTGAGAAAGTGGTAAGCAGAAGCGGCCAAGTCAGTGAAGTACGGTGGATGTAGAACCCTATGTCAGCAATGACAACTGTGGTTTTCGGACTCATTCGGAGACGAGTATTGTCGCGTTGTAAGAGCTCTTTCTATGACGGAGCCCACCCTCCACACACTGCCTTTGCATGACTGCAGCGTTTACACCCTCCTTCCGTGGAAACCATGCCGTCTCGTGCAGTCTTCGATAATCACACTCCATGTTGTTCACTCAAGTAAGTAGTTGGGCAATTGTGCTGTACCGTTCAGGGATTATACTTCTAGTGATCGTACTGTTAACTGTGACAAGACCAAAGTACAACATACGTACAACTGCAGTGATGAGTACACTGACGCATCAAGAATGATGGGAGAAAAATGAAGTGTAAATCAGTATGGAACACCCCTTAATGTGTTTAAAAAACGGTGTCACATATTCCTACAGCAGGTAATATTTGTAAAAACTAGAAAAGTAATTCCTGTAATTACACGTTCAGAAACCAATTCCTGTTGAGATACGGGCGTTTTTTACTTCTACTTCTACAGGGTGTTTCAAAAATGACCGGTATATTTGAAACGGCAATAAAAACTAAACGAGCAGCGATAGAAATACACCGTTTGTTGCAATATGCTTGGGACAACAGTACATTTTCAGGCAGACAAACTTTCGAAATTACAGTAGTTACAATTTTCAACAACAGATGGCGCTGCGGTCTGGGAAACTCTATAGTACGATATTTTCCACATATCCACCATGCGTAGCAATAATATGGCGTAGTCTCTGAATGAAATTACCCGAAACCTTTGACAACGTGTCTGGCGGAATGCCTTCACATGCAAATGAGATGTACTGCTTCAGCTGTTCAATTGTTTCTGGATTCTGGCGGTACACCTGGTCTTTCAAGTGTCCCCACAGAAAGAAGTCACAGGGGTTCATGCCTGGCGAATAGGGTGGCCAATCCACGCCGCCTCCTGTATATTTCGGATAGCCCAAAGCAATCACACGATCATCGAAATATTCATTCAGGAAATTAAAGACGTCGGCCGTGCGATGTGGCCGGGCACCATCTTGCATAAACCACGAGGTGTTCGCAGTGTCGTCTAAGGCAGTTTGTACCGCCACAAATTCACGAAGAATGTCCAGATAGCGTGATGCAGTAATCGTTTCGGATCTGAAAAATGGGCCGATGATTCCTTTGGAAGAAATGGCGGCCCAGACCAGTACTTTTTGAGGATGCAGGGACGATGGGACTGCAACATGGGGCTTTTCGGTTCCCCATATGCGCCAGTTCTGTTTATTGACGAAGCCGTCCAGGTAAAAATAAGCTCCGTCAGTAAACCAAATGCTGCCCACATGCATATCGCCGTCATCAATCCTGTGCACTATATCGTTAGCGAATGTCTCTCGTGCAGCAATGGTAGCGGCGCTGAGGGGTTGCCGCGTTTGAATTTTGTACGGATAGAGGTGTAAACTCTGGCGCAGGAGACGATACGTGGACGTTGGCGTCATTTGGACCCCAGCTGCAACACGGCGAACGGAAACCCGAGGCCGCTGTCGGATCACCTGCTGCACTAGCTGCGCGTTGCCCTCTGTGGTTGCCGTACGCGGTCGCCCTACCTTTCCAGCACATTCATCCGTCACGTTCCCAGTCCGTTGAAATTTTTCAAACAGATCCTTTATTGTATCGCTTTTCGGTCCTTTGGTTACATTAAACCTCCGTTGAAAACTTCGTCTTGTTACAACAACACTGTGTTCTAGGCGGTGGAATTCCAACACCAGAAAAATCCTCTGTTCTAAGGAATAAACCATGTTGTCTACAGCACACTTGCACGTCGTGAACAGCACACGCTTACAGCAGAAAGACGACGTACAGAATGGCGCACCCACAGACTGCGTTGTCGTCTATATCTTTCACATCACTTGCAGCGCCATCTGTTGTTGAAAATTGTAACTACTGTAATTTCGAAAGTTTGTCTGCCTGAAAATGTACTGTTGTCCCAAGCATATTGCAACAAACGGTGTATTTCTATCGCTGCTCGTTTAGTTTTTATTGCCGTTTCAAATATACCGGTCATTTTTGAAACACGCTGTAATTAGTAATGTGTAGCAGTCGGTGGTGTAGGCCGTCTTATTGTTGCAGTTCACTGTGCACGTGTGAATGGTTGTAATTTTCAGGGACTCAGTGTGACCGGTAACACCATGCCAGATTATAGTTCTTCTACAACAGCTTATTTATATATGAGTCACGATTTACAAGAGATGGCTTAGGTAGATACCACAATACGCACTTTTGGACAGATGCAAATCCTCGGAAAATCGTGGAGGTGAGGAATGAAGGTCGCTTCAATATCAGCGTATGGCCAGGAATTGTCGTTGACTGGCTCATAGGGTCATAAACTTACCAAGCAGATTAACAGATGTTTTGTATCACCGATTTCGACTTGATGAATTACCAACGCTTTTAGAGGAAGTTGCTCTTGCAGAAAGACAGTGACTGTGGTTTTTTCTCGACAGGGTACCACCCTGTTTTCTACGGGTCGCGCAGCAGTACCTCATCGCTATTTTTTTTCATGGGCGATGAATTGGTCGAAAAGGTCTGCCCTCAAAGCCTTCCCTTTCATTGGACCTCAATCCATTGAATTTCTGGCAATCCATTGAATTTTTGGCTACGGGGAAATTTAAAGACATTGATATACGTCCAGCTCATCGACAATGTGGACACATTACAGGAGCATATGACGTAAACTGAATATAGTGAGGTGTATTTGAAACGGTGTGAAGAAGGGCTAGCTGATGAGCCGGGATGTGTGGTAACCACGTGCAGCAATGCCAATAGTGTCTACTTCTACTTAACAGACAGATAGCAATAAGTGGACTTTTTTTAAAATACTCTGTATGTATAAGTCTTCACGTGAGACTATATTACCGTCTCTCTGCTTCTACAGCTCAACGTGCAGCAAGTTAGCTTGCCAGATAGAGGTGAACTAAACCTCCACCAAATCCGCGCACTGGAAAACGACTGTTGGTTTGGTACATCAGGTAGCATGAGTGTGGTTTTTAGGCACTTTCCCAAACTCGTTCAGGTAGTTGCTGGGTTAGTCCCCAATCTCCGCCTTATAAAATGTGATACACAACTAGTTAAAAATCCAGTAACTCTAAGAACAAACCATACGTGATTCACAGACAGATGGAGCACATTTCCCTTCTTGAAGTTAACTGACGATTGCGGTGAAAGAAGGGCACCCGGTCACAAAGTTAAACATGTAATCAATCTACCAATGTATGAAAACCGTGGAACCCATGTGACGGGACAAATGTTAAGAAATATGAAAAGTATATTACAACGAACAACCCTAATTATTACATTCTTTACATTCGAGTCTACGTCTTCTTTCTAGCACCATGTGTGGGGCAGTTAGAGTGCAAGATAATGTTTGACGAGCACAAGTTTGATACTAATGGGCAGATTTTTATTTGGCAGCTTATACTCTTCTTTTTTTGAGTACTACGTAAATACGTGGCTTATGGTTTGCAAGGATGGTATCAGAATGGCTGATCAACCCATCACAACGTTTTAAAAGCAACTTTCTCCTATTTCCGCACCTGTAGTTTACTTCATTAATTCATTTGTTGTAAATTATGTTCTTATAATAATCAGTAGACGTTTCTTATAACCTAAAAGTTTAATCTTAGAATCGTTCAGATTGTACTATAGAAATATATTTTTTATATCTGTAAAGCATTATAACTCTTCAGTGAAAATTTATTTAACGAGGAACGATATAACTTTAGATTCAGAACACAAATTAAACGAAGGTATGCCATTTTTTACCGAGAAGGGCGTTACAGATACCCAAAGCGACGATACTTACATCACAATATTTTAATGTTTTGAATATACTATTTATTGCGTTCAGGCTACTTCATTCATACAGCCCACGTGGAAAGGTCATGAGTTGAAAAGTACGTATTAAACTGAATTATGCAAATAACACACAACTGGCTGCAACTTTTTGTTGACGTTTCCAAAGCTATAATAATTAATTACACTGCAGCATTACATACATGTCAGTTCTTACAATAATTGCAAATGGAGTGTCACATTAAAAGTAATTAAAGTTGCCATAAATAATTAAAAGAGCTTATTTTAAAAATATCGCCAAATTATATATAAATATTACAACATTAATACATACATAGCATGCAGAAAGAGTCCAGAAACCAAAGTGTTACCATAACTTTTCTTAAATCATTTTAATTTGTAGTGCATCTGTGTCTGTTACACGTTTCGCAGTCATATGGTCCTTATTTATAAGAAAGCTTTACGGAAAAGAAATAACGCTGGTAAGCACAGAAACCCCATGAGTCATTAGTTTTCTATACATTGTGTGTTGAGTTGACTTATCTTTTGTGCAAGACAGTGTTATATAGCTTAGGTCACCCTCGTCAGTTTTTTACTGATCATAACTTCCAGAATATCGCGTAAATGGACAATGCGGTACCCATGTTCCAGTCATAGACGGATAATGGAAGTCACCTGACGTGCTCTAAGTAGCATGCATCCGAACCACGCTCTCGGTGGTACGATCGGTTGTATTAGACGGAGAGACGGAGAGACGTCTACAGACATTAAAGTAACCTCTGGCGTGCCACAGGGGAGTGTTATGGGACCATTGCTTTTCACAATATATATAAATGACCTAGTAGATAGTGTCGGAAGTTCCATGCGGCTTTTCGCGGATGATGCTGTAGTATACAGAGAAGTTGCAGCATTAGAAAATTGTAGCGAAATGCAGGAAGATCTGCAGCGGATAGGCACTTGGTGCAGGGAGTGGCAACTGACCCTTAACATAGACAAATGTAATGTATTGCGAATACATAGAAAGAAGGATCCTTTATTGTATGATTATATGATAGCGGAACAAACACTGGTAGCAGTTACTTCTGTAAAATATCTGGGAGTATGCGTGCGGAACGATTTGAAGTGGAATGATCATATAAAATTAATTGTTGGTAAGGCGGGTACCAGGTTGAGATTCATTGGGAGAGTCCTTAGAAAATGTAGTCCATCAACAAAGGAGGTGGCTTACAAAACACTCGTTCGACCTATACTTGAGTATTGCTCATCAGTGTGGGATCCGTACCAGATCGGGTTGACGGAGGAGATAGAGAAGATCCAAAGAAGAGCGGCGCGTTTCGTCACAGGGTTATTTGGTAACCGTGATAGCGTTACGGAAATGTTTAACAAACTCAAGTGGCAGACTCTGCAAGAGAGGCGCTCTGCATCGCGGTGTAGCTTGCTCGCCAGGTTTCGAGAGGGTGCGTTTCTGGATGAGGTATCGAATATATTGCTTCCCCCTACTTATACCTCCCGAGGAGATCACGAATGTAAAATTAGAGAGATAAGAGCGCGCACAGAGGCTTTCAGACAGTCGTTCTTCCCGCGAACCATACGCGACTGGAACAGGAAAGGGAGATAATGACAGTGGCACGTAAAGTGCCCTCCGCCACACACCGTTGGGTGGCTTGCGGAGTATAAATGTAGATGTAGATGTAGATTAGTGCCAAGTGTCTACTTTTATGCTGATAAGATTGGTTCCATTCGCCATTCCAGTCGTGATGGGCAAATTGATGGATCGCAGTTCTGAAATTACTATGTGGGAGGATCGCGGATTAGTCCCCGATTCAAATCATCTGGAGGGAACTGCCAAGGGGGACGTAACTACGAGAAAAGACTGAGCAACCAACCAAAGGGTAACATTCTACTAGTCTGAGCGTGGAATGTCTGAAGTTTCAAAGTAGTAGGGTAATATGAAAGTCTGAAAAGGGAAATGCAAAGGCTTAGCTCAGAAATTCATGCTCAATTAAGTATTTTCTCACAGCACTGAAGGATCAAAATTCGCAGTGCTTCCGTCATCTGTTGTTCAGTTAAAAAAAAAAAAAATGGTTCAAATGGCTCTGAGCACTATGGGACTCAACTGCTGAGGTCATTAGTCCCCTAGAACTTAGAACTAATTAAACCTAACTAACCTAAGGACATCACACACATCCATGCCCGAGGCAGGATTCGAACCTGCGACCGTAACGGTCTCGCGGTTCCAGACTGCAGCGCCAGAACCGCGCGGCCACTTCGACTGCCTGTTGTTCAGTAAAAACTGTTATGAACACATGACTTGACGCTTCTAAAACTCAATAGCATGGCTGTAGTCCTTACTTCATTTGACAGTATAAGCATGTTGCGACGCCCAGCAGGAAACAACATTTATACTACGATTATTGTTAAAGCAGATTTTTCTATTATTCTCAAAGATGGCGAAACCTCCTTTCTAAAAATTGAGACCTCGTGTGAAGTTAACAATTCCTGCGTGATATTACTTCGCTCCAGAACGCACAGGCAAGGACTAGTAAGCCGAAGATAAAAGTATCGGTGCCATTTATTACAAACTTCTGGAATCAATTCATACAAGCCAATTTCGTTACGTTTTTTCAACATTGTGATGCTGCATCCGTTTCTGAAGGTGCGTTATCGGTTATCACTAAGCAAAATAGACTCACGTAAAAGTTTCGCGAGGCAAGTCCTAAACAGTGCAGACGTGGTCCCCAATCTGGAACCGTGCTTGCTGCGCGAGGCTGTTTCGTAGCTAGGCAGCCACCTGTCAGGTTGGGCGCGCACAAAAGAACATCACTTCTCTCCTTTCCCTCAACGTAGACGACGTGGCTTGTTGGCGTGCGAGACAAGAAACCAGGAGCAAAGCAAGACATCACGTTCCGTACATTGACAACAACAGAGGGCTGCAAACAAAAGAGAGTACCCCCCAATTCAGACTGTGATGAAATGATGGGCCAAGCATTGGGAATTTTATAGACGTTAGGGAGTGCATCGAACGACTCATACGTTACATAGTTGTTGAACTTGGCCAGTGGGCTCAGGAACCATGACTTTCAGACAGTTGTGCTTGTCAAAAGTGGTTTTGAAAATATGTTGATTGAAGCAGTGGTAAGGATTCATCGTGCTCTAATACGTCATGTGGCAGAAACCTACATCCACAGGGACTGTAGTTGTCATCATCTGAGATCTGTAGCATGGCCCACAAGCCTCAGAGTGGACAGTTTTCCAGAACCCATCATAACCTCTGGTATAATCTGTACTGAGTGGTAGACAGCACCAACAGCAGAGACAAGACCCTTATGCATCATCATATTAGATAATATTTTTTCATGCCTTGGCAATTGAGCCTTTCTAAAGTTATTTTTCTCTCGTTAATTATTCCCAAGAAACGTGTATTAAAACTCGAAGTTTTACTAAACTTTGCTTGAATATTGTTAAAATGTGAGTAATAATTATTAGCTTTACATATTCCTAAAGTAATTTACTCATTGCATCACAGGAGCTGAGATAATTCCTGTGTGTGAATAATCTGTCACGAGTAATCACATTGGCTTAGACAGCTTATCTAGAACTGTTATTATTTCTCTCAGCATCGTATCCGTTTACTTTCTGTTTCGACCCGATCAGTACTGCAAGATATTCAAAATCTTCTCCACTCATGCGGATGAAGTTCCCGATGGCATCTTCCATGGGCTCGATTGTCATTTCTTTTGTGCCCTCTTGTTGTCAGTGTAGGCTTGTACCGTGGGAAGCAAGGAGAGGATGTTGTTCGGTGGTCAGTATCCTCTTTCTATAACGCAAACTGCACGCGTTTATTAACAGGGTTCTGTAGTCGTAAGAAGTTACTTAAGATAGTCCAAGTGTTGTGGTACAAGCTCTTCCCTCATAGTCGACGTTAGCCTCACTGCTGGTGAAGTACAAGTCCCACTCAGTACACTAATCTGGTCGCTAGGCACTGAATGACTCTGAGCTAACTGCGACCTCGACTCCCACTGGGCTGTGACTGATAACTCGACTCGATAGCTCTCTGGATGACTGACTGACTGGGTCCTGCCGCGCGGGATTAGCCGAGCGGTCCGGGGCGCTGCAGTCGTGGACTGTACGGCTGGTCCCGGCGGAGGTTCGAGTTCTCCCTCGGGCATGGCGATGTGTGTTTGTCCTTAGGATAATTTAGGTTAAGTAGTGTGTAAGCTTAGGGACTCATGACCTTAGCAGTTAAGTCTCATAAGATTTCACACACATTTGAACATTTGACTGCGTCCTCCGGTCCGCGGCGACGATGAAAATACTGGCGGTCGAGAGGGCGTTGTCGGCGCGTTACCTGCGAGTCTATTTTTGGCCTCTCTCCTGATAGGCTCTTTGCTTGCGCCTGCTATCGATCTTCTCGCAACCTCTTTGTCGCCTGATGTGCTGGCGACAGCTTACGCCAGCACAATTTCCTTTATTTCCCATGATGGCGTTGTCGACGGAATGATTCCTTGCTTCACCAGAGGTGCATTTCAAATACAGAATCTTCATGTGGATGGAAATAAAGCAGCTGGAGGTACGACAGAACAAGCTGATGTAGTTTTCTCGTCCAGGCTGACGGCTCACCCTTTTCGTGGAACATTTCAATCCATGTAGGTGTAAGGTGGAGACAGCAGACACGCAAACAGCCTCGCGCAACGGTTTCGCGAGGCAAATATCACGCCGTGTCAACACTCCTGTAGAGCTTTATTTTTTAAACAAAGCCTTAGCGTGTTTCATAATTCCTGTTCGTTTGAGCTTTTCCTATGTGTCAGTTCCTTCTGGATTCATAGTGCAAGAAACGTACCGTCGGTTCACTGCAGTTCGAGTGATCAAGAACAACCGGCCAGCAGAAACCCAGTAATCTCACTGCGTAACACAAACGTGCAACGCAGAGAAGACGCAGGCGGTCTCCAAACAGACGGCGACGCGAATGTTGGCTGCCGAAGTAGCGTGGAACGAGGAGGAAAGGGAATTTGCAAGCGCCGCCAGAAGGCGCGTCGGAGCGGGGCGTAATCCATCGGGGCGCGCGCTATGGCGTGATGTGTTTGAGGTGGTCACTGTTTGGCGAACGTGCCGAGTGCGCTGTTTGCCCTGCGGAAGAAAGCTGCGAGCCCGCCGTCCCCACACGTGGCCGCACCGCATCGCACACCTGCGACATGCGACAGCTCCGCCACCGTCACCCAACACCCTGTCCCTACCTCCAGTCCACCCCCGTGCGTCGCACAGATATTTACTGAACGTCCTCTGGCGGTGCTTGCCCGAAGGGACTACAGATTGTGCTGCGAAATCAATAGCTATCCTTGAAGCATTGAAGTTCGCTACGGACATACATCTAAACAAAATTTTGATAATCACTGTTTCCAAAACTGTTTGTCGATATACAGGATACAATTATCAAACTGTATGAAAAAACTTAAATTAGTTGCAGACTATGCTCACACTTTATTCAACATGTAGACATCACTATAGATATTTGGATTTACGTTATGACATGTTCGATATGCCTGTCATAACTGGCGATGATGTGGCGCTGACGAATAGCGAAATTCTGCATGACCCGCTGAAGTGTCGGAACATGGATGCTGTCGATGACCTCTTGAATGGCAGTTTTCAGCTCAGCAAGAGTATTGGGGTTATTGGTGCACACCTTGTCTTTAATATAGCCCCACAAAAAGGAGTCGCATGTGTTCGGATCCGGATAATATGGTGGCCAGTCGAGGCCCATCCAAGTGGCCTCTGGATACGGCAGAGCCAGACTGCGGTCCCCAAAGCGCTCTTCCAGGACGTCAAACACTCTCCTGCTTTGATGGGGTCGAGCTCCGTCTTGCATGAACCACATCTTGTCGAAATGAGGGTCACTTTCGACAATGGGGATGAAATCATCCAAAATCTTCACGTACTGTTCGATTGTTACCGTGCCATCAGGGAATATTGCGCCGATTATTCCGTGACTGGACTTTGCACACCAATGTCACTCGTTGAGGGTGGAGAGACTTTTCAATCGCGAAATTCGGATTCTCAGTCCCCCAAATGCGCCAGTTTTGCTTATTGACGAACCAGTCCAAATGAAAGCGGGCTACATCGCTAAACCAAACCATACAGCGCGTACTAATTCCCATCATGCCCCGCGGCCAACCGTGCAGTTTGAACGTCGTAACGCAAACCGTTCAGAAGTCATGACGATTTTATTTCATATAGTTCAGTAATTTTCATGTTGTAGATGTGCAAAGTCTGCCTTCAAAAGGAAGCGTCGATCAGCTGCATCTCATAAAACATATGCGCATAGTTTCAGTAGTCGATGTGGAAATACTTTTCGATTTATTGCGACTGGACTACGAATCAGAGTAAACGTGTCGCCCGGTAGGGTGGGTCATTTTCTTACACTACTGGCCATTAAATTGCTACACCACGAAGATGACGTGCTACAGACGCGAAATTTAACCGACAGGAAGAAGATGCTGTGATATGCAAATGATTAGCTTTTCAGAGCATTCACACAAGGTTGGCGCCGGTGGCGACACCTACAACGTGCTGACATGAGAAAAGTTTCCAACCGATTTCTCATACACAAACAGTAGCTGATCGGCGTTGCCTGGTGAAACGTTGTTGTGATGCCTCGTGTAAGGAGGAGAAATGCGTACCATTACGTTTCCGACTTTGATAAAGGTCGGATTGTAGACTATCGCGATTCCGATTTATTGTATCGTGACATCGCTGCTCGCGTTGGTCGAGGTCCAGTGACTGTAAGCAGAATATGGAATCGGTGGGTTTCGGAGGGCTAATACGGAACGCCGTGCTGGATCCCAACGGCCTCTTATCACTAGCAGTCGAGATGACAGGCATCTTATCCGCATGGCTGTAACAGATCGTGCAGCCACGTCTCGATCCCTGAGGCAGCACATGGGACGTTTGCAAGACAACAACCATCTGCACGAACAGAGCGACGACGTTTGTAGCAGCATGAACTATCAACTCGGAGACCAGGGCTGCGGTTATCCTTGACGCTGCATCACAGACAGGAGCGCCTGTGATGTTGTACTCAACGACGAACCTGGGTGCACGAATGGCAAAACGTCATTTTTTCGGACGAATCCAGGTTCTGTTTACAGCATCTTGATGGTCGCATCCGTGTTTGGCGACATTGCGGTGAACGCACATTGCAAGCGTGTATTCGTCATCGCCATACTGGCGTATCACCAGGCGTAATGGTATGGGGTGCCATTGGTTACACGTCTCGGTCACCTCTTGTTCGCACTGACGGCACTTTGAACAGTGGACGTTACATTTCAGATGTGTTACGACCCGTGGCTCTACCCTTCATTCGAGCCCTACGAAACCCTACATTTCCGCAGGATAGTGCACGACCGCATGTTGCAGGTCCTGCACGGGTTTTTCTGGATACAGAAAATGTTCGACTGGTGCCCTGACCAGCACATTCTCCAGATCTCTCACCAACTGAAAACGTCTTGTCAATGATGGCCGAGCAACTGGCTCGTTACAATACGCCAGTCACTACTCTTGATGACCTGTGGTATCGTGTTGAAGCTGCATGGGCAGCTGTACCTGTACACGCCATCCAAGCTCTGACTCAATGCCCAGGCGTATCAAGGCCGTTATTACGGCCAGAGGTGGTTGTTCTGGGTACTGATTTCTCAGGATCTATGCATCCAAAATGCATGAAAATGTAATCACATTTCAGTTCTAGTATAATATATTTGTCCTATGATTACCCGTTTATCATCTGCATTTCTTCTTGGTGTAGCAGTTTTAATGGCCAGTAGTGTATAACAGAGCTAGTCTTTAATATAAATTATGTCGAAAACAGTATTGAGAGACTGGTAAATTAAGTGGTGCAAATACACTCAGAGACCCTTCGTCCACGGATCTATACATCACAGGCAATATTTCGAGAAAAATAATAAATAATTAAATAATTTCGTATGAATGTAGTACAAAAAAGTTCATGCATGTGACCACTTTTCAGTGGGAGTGGAATTAACTGTTGTTTGAATGCCATACAATGAGGATGATATAAAATCATCATAAGCTCGTCAGATTTGTTACTATATTAATTAATTGAAAATTCTAATTATTTCCTACAGTCTGATTAGATCTATCAAATGTTTCTGCTACATATCCACTACATTTTTCTAGTTCCTAGCCAGCAGTAAGCGTTCATATTTTTTCACCTATTCGTGACCCTCAAATGTATTGTTGGAATAATTGAAATACCAGATACCTGGGTGTTTGCTTTCTTTCCTTCTTATTTGTTGACATTCAGCCACGCTAAAGAAAAGCAAGTTGTGGAACGATTAGGTGATCTTGGTCATGAGCTAACATACCGTTTACGGCAGAATGTAGGCGCCGGAATGTAAAATCTCCATCGTTCTATAAATTGCAATAGCATTTGGTGGCCAGTCAGTCTTCATTAATTAAATTGAAACGTCTGATTGGAAGAAAAATGCATTGCAACTAGACAACCGCGGCAGACAGTATTCACTGTGTAAGGTATAGCTTCCTGTCGAAAATTGGCAAGTTTTTGTCTATCCAAAGGAAATATGATACAAATATTCTATAGAGAAGACAAGTACCGAACAGTGCATTAGACGAAACAAAATAAACGAGAATAACGAATGCCAATTAGGAGACAAAAGATATACCTAACTTATATTTCAGAGCTAGCCGAGAAAGTATTTCGAAGCTTATTATAAGAAATGCTTCGGGGACAGGTCTGCTCTAAGTTATCGCATAATAAGGCCGAGGAAATAGCCGGTCAGAAGATATACCTTTATTACTAACGAAAAATGGAACAGCTTTCTACAGGCTATAATCACGATAATGGATTATGAAAAAACGAAACAGAAAATCAGAAAATGTGGCTGTTGTACGCTAATAATTATAGTGAGCTGACTTTCGGACAAAACATTCATTATTTGTTGACAACAAATTGCCAAGTTACTTGAGGAGAATGCTTGGGATGGGTCCTTGACGTGTTTTTGTGTGGTAGCAAGAAGCATTTTATAATGCTGTCGCAGCCAATAGGACGTAACCCTAAAATACAGCCAAATGATAATTACCCAATTTAATTTATCTTATCTATTGATTTTTAACCTGTGATTCGCCTGTTTGTCGACATTCAGCGACTAACAACTGTAACAAATATTATCTGAAACATTGCAGTACAATGGACCCCGGTAAAAGCTCCATGCTACTTCATACAATATGAGAAGGAAGCGAAATGTGTTCATTCTTACGAATGAGATAAAAGATATTCTTAGGCTACGTTTATCGAATTCCATCAGTTAGAGGACTCAGTACTGAGAATCATGATCAGAACCATCAAGAAGATTGGGAAAGGCAGCAGTCGACGCAGTTTTTAGGCACTGCAGACGCCGAAATGGCATTATAATTTACCATATAGTCTGAGTATTATACTCGATCGTACAGGCGTGAATCAAGCAGTCATTTGGTGCATTGATTAACCAAGGTTAAAGATCGGTCTGGAATCATAATATCAAAAGGAGCCTAAATTTGACTCTATAATTCAAACATAGCATTGACCACCGATTTACATTTATTATTATTATTTACACTTTATGGCTTTCATTGGACCACTCTGTTGTTGTTGTTGTCTTCAGTCCTGAGACTGGTTTGATGCAGCTCTCCATGATACTCTATCCTGTGCAAGCTTCTTCATCTCCCAGTACTTACTGCAACCTACATCCTCCTGAATCTGCTTAGTGTATTCATCTCTTGGTCTCCCTCTACAATTTTTACCCTCCACGCTGCCCTCCAATGCTAAATTTGTGATCCCTCGATGCCTCAGAACATGTCCTACCAACCGTTCCCTTCTTCTAGTCAACTTGTGGCACAAACTCCTCTTCTCCCCAATTCTATTCAGTACCTCCTCATTAGTTATGTGATCTACCCATCTAATCTTCAGCATTCTTCTGTAGCACCACATTTCGAAAGCTTCTATTCTCTTCTTGTCCAAACTATTTATCGTCCACGTTTTACTTCCATACATGGCTACACTCCATACAAATACTTTCAGAAACGACTTCCTGACACTTAAATCTATACTCACTCGATGTTCACAAATTTCTCTTCTTCAGAAACGCTTTCCTTGCCATTGCCAGTCTACATTTTATACCCTCTCTACTTCGACCATCATCAGTTATTTTGCTGCCCAAATAGCAAAACTCCTTTACTACTTTAAGTGTCTCATTTTCCAATCTAATTCCCTCAGAATCACCCGACTTAATTCGACTACATATGGATTTGGCCTAGAGGGAGAGGGAGAGAGAGAGAGAGAGAGAGAGAGAGAGAGAGAGAGAGAGAGAGAGAGAGAGAGATAGAGCTGTAGCTGAAATCCAAATTGGACCACTCTAGCCAACTTTATACAAAGAATTTTTCAGTTTCCTGTCAGCCCAGTACTTCATTCTCTCGGATCTCATCCTCCTTTCTTCATCGGAAGTCACCCTTTCTATTGTCTGTTTGTTGATTCTCGTTTGCAGTCTGGTTTGTTTGTCTGTGACTTTCCTGATTTTGTCGGTTTTGTTTCTTAGGTCTTCCATTGTAATCTGTAGCTCATCCATATCTGTAATCCACTGAATGTTGCACTTACTATTCCACAATTTTCCTATTATTCTCCTGATGATGCTGTCCTCTGGTGTTCTGATGAGATGTCCGAAAAATGAAATGCATTTCTTCCTGATTGTACTCATTACAGATTCTATTTCCTTGTAGAGTGTTTCATTTGTAGCTACACTCTAGTGTCCATCTTTCATTTATTTAAGCAAATAAATATTTTTCACTTAAATCAACGGAAAACAGTACATCAGTATAGTTCTTAATGTTCACTTGTTAACAAACACATAAATCCATAAAATGATGCAAAACTATAATCTCCTGCCTGATACCTATAAAGCAAAACAGGATTTGGCCTAGGGAGGGAGGGAAAGGAAGAGAGAGAGAGATAGTGTGTGAGAGAGAGAGAGAGAGAGAGAGAGCTAGACACTAGTGCCGGACCTGAGGGAAAATAGAAAAAAAATCGAACATCTGAGAGCTGTGTTAGAGATAGGATGAAGCTCAAAAATAAATAGGACTGATGAGGTAAAAATTAAGGAGAAGTGAATTTGTGGAAAACAGTTAACAGGAGAAGAGGCTAAGATGATAGCACTTATGTCAATGAAGGGAAAAAAAACTTTCATCGTTCTAGAGGGATGTGTGAAGGGCAAAACTGTAAGGGAAGACAGATTGAAATATATGGAACAAATAAGAGAGAACTTCAAAAAGTTACATATTATTGTGGCAAGCCAAGTAACTTTTTTGAATGCTGTACTAGAGTTCAAAGTAACACAGAGGAGGGGCACTATATTTCTGTTGTCAAAGTCTCTGTAAATAATGGTCTGAACGTCAGTTCCTCGACGATAGAAAACTGGTCCTCGGTCACGGAACGATTCGAAGACCGCTGTCTGAACATCCTCATCATTGAAAAATCATGCGATTGTTGCGAATCAGTTCCTTGATTGCCCTGATACTGTGTCTTGACTTCCTTCTCGATCAGCATCATCTACGTCTGTGCGACCTTGGTCAATTGTTGGCGTCATTTCATCACAACTGGACTCGACATTGTATTTGATCCATGTACTGTCAGAATTTCACCTTGAATCTGTATGCAATTGAGATGTTTTGTGTACAGGAATCGTACTGTACCACGTACTTCGAGGTTCGAGTACGTTTCCAGCTGCCGCGCCATTTCACTGCCAGAGTGTGGGTCACTTGTTATCCGACCAGCAGCAGAACTGTCTCTGCAGAAAACCCAGAACGTGTACTCTCTTCCGACAATACTCCATCCTTACTGCGCAATGGTCTTAGCGTGTGTCGACATGTGTACGGAATTTGCTATTTGAACCCCACTCGTAATAGAGGACGTTGGGTGCGTGGAGTACTCCGAGATGAAGGTGTTGGCGTAAGATAGCAAGCAGTGACGGGGTGCATCAACCCAGTCAGAAAACCGGATTTATATATTTGCGTCTAGTAATGTGGATGTATTTAACTTCTGTTGATGACTGGTTGGTCAATCTTTTTGTGTTTTCTTAGTGAATGTACGCCGGCCGCTGTGGCCGAGCGGTTCTAGGCGCTTCAGTCCGGAACCTTGCTGCTGCTACCGTCGCAGGTTCGAATCCTGCCTCTGGCATCGAGCGTGAGTCTTGTATAGGTTAGTTAGGTTTAGTTCTAAGTCTAGGGGACTGATGACCTCAGATGTTAAGTCCCATAGTGCTTAGAGCCATTTCACTGACTGTAGAGATCAAACAGCTAGATTGGGAGCAATTTACCTTTTAAGGCCCAATGATATGAAGAAGATATAATTTTAAAAAATTTACAGAATTAATTTTTAATATCATAGTAAGCAACGAATACAAGAAGAAATTGACAAAAGTTGTTTTAAGCGGATGTTTTTACTTTGGGAGCATTGGGACATACAGTTTTGAACCACTCATACTTGAAAGCACTTTCACTCTCTTCCTACACGCAGTTCCACATCGCGAACTTCCATGAACTCATAATGCCTAAAACAAATGACAGTCCTAAATAACAAGCAAAAATAGGGCTAAACCATTCATAAAAGTAGTAGTACAAAATCAAATTTATGTTACAGTAACTTTAGATATACGTATATTAGTTATCACTGATCTCCTCAATATTATAGCTATAAAACACATGTCACTATCAGCCGGTCGAGTGGCCGTGTGGTTCTAGGCGCTACAGTCTGGAGCCGAGCGACCGCTACGGTCGCAGGTTCGAATCCTGCCTCGGGCATGGATGTGTGTCATGTCCTTAGGTTAGTTAGGTTTAATTCGTTCTAAGTTCTAGGGGACTGATGACCTCAGATGTTAAGTCCCATAGTGCTCTGAGCCATTTGAACCATTTGTCACTATCAATCACTTAGGACCACCTCCGCGTCGACTGTTGTTCTGGTCGCTGTCAGTGACTGCTACGATGCACTACATTCGCAGAGGTACCTCAGTGTACCGCTAGATGTCTCTGTACTGCGAAAGCGTAGGTAGTTTCATGCGAAAGGTGCTGTTACTTCAAAACAAAATTGATTAAGGTACTAGCCAGATTGATATTGTCGTGAAAATGATATGATCTTTGTAAGTATGCAGTTGTTATTCGTGAGATTACGAACCGCTGAGTTAGTAAAATCTGTGAACTTTTTGACCCTGTGTAGTTAATTTTTTTTTCTGCAGGCGAGACGTAACGCAGCCTCAGAATGGGATCTGCTCTGGAGGCCATCCTGAATGTACATCGCGTTAGAGAGCACCTCGCGCGTAGGAAAGTGCTCCGAGCCGACTCCGTCCCCTCTTCCACGAATCCGGCCAAAGTTGGCTCCATTTCTTAAAATCCCTCTCCGCGGAAGCTGCTTAAGCGACTGCATAAAAACATTAACGTCAGAAGTTGTATCGTATTTAGCGGAAGCTGGCGCGTTTCCATTTTAAAAGCGAAGGTAGCAGCCGCTGCTTATTATGCGCGACGGGCTGTGGGGTGCGGGGCAGGCAGTTGCGGGTCGCGAGCTGTGAAATCGGATAGCGCCTCCCGTGCCGTGTGGCGACGCCGCCGCCAGGCCCCTCGCGATATCAGTGCGAAAGGCCGCGGAATTGGGAGCTGGGTGCGGCGGCAGACGCGCGCATAGCAGATGAAGCAGCTGCCGGCTCCCACGGCCCGCACTTAGGCCTTGCTGCGCAAAGCCTCTGCCAGACAGCCTCCCTTCACCTGTCTGCGGTTGCAGCCACCTACGGGCTGACACTGGCACAGCCACTCCCACTACCGAAAACAAATTGAAAGTACGCAAACCAATACGCAACGTTTTCGAAGACTTAAAGACTGGAAGTTGCACAGGTCGCACCAGTTTACAAGAAAAGAAAGCAGAAAAGTAATGCAGTGAAATCAGACTCATATCACTGACATCAGCCAACGGCCTTGCCGGAGTGTTAAAACTCGTTCTCGTCAGATCGCCGAAGTTAAGCGTTGTCTGGCTTGGCTAGCACTTGGATGGGTGACCGTCCGGGTCTAACGATTACCGTTGTGAGGCCAGCTAAGGAGCTACTTGATTGAGAAGTGGCGGCTTCAGTCACGAAAACTGGCAGCGGCCATGAAACCGGTGTACCGACCACGTCACTCCATATCCGCATCCAGTGACTCCTAAAGACTAAGGCGGTCGGTCGATGCCGCTGGGCTTTCGAAGCCTGTTCGAGCGGAGAGAGAGAGAGAGAGAGAGAGAGAGAGAGAGAGGAGAGAGAGAGAGAGAGAGAGCCGGCCGCGGTGGCCGTGCGATTCTAGACACTTCAGTCCGGAACCGTGTGACTGCTACGGTCGTAGGTTCGAATCCTGCTTTGGGTATGGACGTGTGTGATGTCCTTAGGTTAGTTAGGTTTAAGTAGTTCTAAGTTCTAGGCGACTGATGACCCCAGATGTTAAGTCCCATAGTGCTCAGAGCAATTTGAACCATTTAGAGAGAGAGAGAGAGAGAGAGAGAGATCATTGGCATCGATTTCTAACAGGATTTTGGAACATAAGGGCGTTTCATGATCACTTTACGGGAAAAAAACTTTTATTACAGATGTTTGCATGACGCCTCGCTGCGACCCCAGGCGTCCTAAAGTATTCACTTCTCCAGGACGATGAGATTTTACGCGAAGTAGCAGGGTCTACATTCCGCCTAAGGACCACGAACATCAGTGAGAGAAATTAGGGTCATATGGAGGCTTATAGGCAGTAGTTTTTCCGTCGCTCTGTTGTTAGTGAAAAAGAAAAGGAAATGACTATTAGCCGGCCAAAGTGGCCGAGCGGTTAAAGGCAGTCTGGAACCGCACGACCGCTACGGTCGCAGGTTCGAATCCTGCCTCGGGCATGGATGTGTGTGCTGTCCTTAGGTTAGTTAGGTTTAAGTAGTTCTAAGTTCTAGGGGACTTATGACCACAGCAGTTGAGTCCCATAGTGCTCAGAGCCATTTGAACAATTTTTTTTTTTTTGAAATGACTATTAGTCGTAAGTGGTACCCTCTGCCACGCACCGTACAGTGGCCTGCGGAGTAGGTATGTAGATATCTACCAACCAGGTGTGCAGGGCACTAGCTACTCCATTAAACAGACGGTGATTTTCAATAAGAAATTCGTAAGAATGACTGTAAGCGGGGCGAGATATTTTAGAAGCGAATCAGGGACTTCGTTTTTCCCGGCGTATCGCCTTTCACGCGGAGCAGATGACTTGCTGATACGCAACACACATTCTGTGCGAACAACGCACAGTGTCTACGCATTGCGTGAACGAACATAACTGTCTCTAACCAAAGGTGTACGGAGCGAGGTGGCGCAGTGGTTAGCCCACCGGACTCGAATTCGGGAGGGCGACGGTTCAAGCTCTCGTCCGGCCATCGTGATTTAGGTTTAACGCCATTTCCCTAAATCGCTTAAGGCAAATGCCGGGATTATTCCTTTGAAAGGGCACGGTCGACTTCCTTCCACATCCTTCCCTAATCCGATGGGACCCCTGATCTCGCTGTTTGTTCCCCTCCCTAAATTAATCAACCAACCAACCAACAGAAGGTGGTCCCACCCCCCAATGACGTGATACAGCGTACATAGAGATTTCTCGCCAAGGCTTTGAAACACCGTGTATACTTTTTTTCAGCGTTATGAAATACTTCGAAGAAAATTATCTACTGACAAAGATTCATAATGTATAGTTCTCATGAAACACAACTGGCTTTTTATTGACACGAAGTAGTCATGCTGTCATAAGAAGATCTCAACTGGTTTCATATTTCTATATCTCCATAAGGCTTTTGACATCGTTCCTCACAAGCACCTTCTAATCAAATTGCGTATCCACACCTACATAGGGAGTAATGACCATCATAATAAAATAAGAGGAATCAGAGCTAGCACAGAAATATGTAACTGTTCATTATTGCCACGCGCTATTCAAAAATGGGACGACCTAGAAATAGTTTCAGAGTGGTTCTGTGAATCCTCTGCCAAACACTTAAAGTGTAAATTGCAGAGTAATGACGAAGATGTAGGAAGAGGGTTGACTGTAACAAGACAACTCAACCCAACAGCCAAAAACTGATTTTAGTTTTCGAATTATGCAAAGATAAGCATTCATATTACATTTGTAACAAAAATGTTCTTGATCTACGTAATTTATGGGAATTTAAGAATGTAAATGCAGAGTAACGACGGCTTTTGAACATTGTGTAAATGAGAGATATATGATGAATTGTTGACTACTACCTAAATATCTTTCTACATCTGTTTCTCTTGAAGTTTGCAACAGCTCCAATTTGCAGGTTTTCAATGACAGGCGCCTCTCTAACACCTCTCACTATATAACACTAACCGTATTCAGTTCTATCTGGCACGTCTTGTTGATCTATCCGCACTGCTGAACTGTTCAATTCATTTGTCACAGACCGCTAGCAGACCCTGACTGGTGTCCTACGTAATACAGAGCCACATTCGGTGAAACGATTTGCCAATTAATAACAGTTTGAATTTAAGGTGATAGTTTGTGATACTTAGTCCTGAACTAAAGTACACTCCTGGAAATTGAAATAAGAACACCGTGAATTCATTGTCCCAGGAAGGGGAAACTTTATTGACACATTCCTGGGGTCAGATACATCACATGATCACACTGAGAGAACCACAGGCACATAGACACAGGCAACAGAGCATGCACAATGTCGGCACTAGTACAGTGTATATCCACCTTTCGCAGCAATGCAGGCTGCTATTCTCCCATGGAGACGATCGTAGAGATGCTGGATGTAGTCCTGTGGAACGGCTTGCCATGCCATTTCCACCTGGCGACTCAGTTGGACCAGCGTTCGTGCTGGACGTGCAGACCGCGTGAGACGACGCTTCATCCAGTCCCAAACATGCTCAATGGGGGACAGATCCGGAGATCTTGCTGGCCAGGGTAGTTGACTTACACCTTCTAGAGCACGTTGGGTGGCACGGGATACATGCGGACGTGCATTGTCCTGTTGGAACAGCAAGTTCCCTTGCCGGTCTAGGAATGGTAGAACGATGGGTTCGATGACGGTTTGGATGTACCGTGCACTATTCAGTGTCCCCTCGACGATCACCATTGGTGTACGGCCAGTGTAGGAGATCGCTCCCCACACCATGATGCCGGGTGTTGGCCCTGTGTGCCTCGGTCATATGCAGTCCTGATTGTGGCGCTCACCTGCACGGCGCCAAACACGCATACGACCATCATTGGCACCAAGGCAGAAGCGACTCTCATCGCTGAAGACGACACGTCTCCATTCGTCCCTCCATTCACGCCTGTCGCGACACCACTGGAGGCGGGCTGCACGATGTTGGGGCGTGAGCGTAAGACGGCCTAACGGTGTGCGGGACCGTAGCCCAGCTTCATGGAGACGGTTGCGAATGGTCCTCGCCGATACCCCAGGAGCAACAGTGTCCCTAATTTGCTGGGAAGTGGCGGTGCGGTCCCCTACGGCACTGCGTAGGATCCTACGGTCTTGGCGTGCATCCGTGCGTCGCTGCGGTCCGGTCCCAGGTCGACGGGCACGTGCACCTTCCGCCGACCACTGGCGACAACATCGATGTACTGTGGAGACCTCACGCCCCACGTGTTGAGCAATTCGGCGGTACGTCCACCCGGCCTCCCGCATGCCCACTATACGCCCTCGCTCAAAGTCCGTCAACTGCACATACGGTTCACGTCCACGCTGTCGCGGCATGCTACCAGTGTTAAAGACTGCGATGGAGCTCCGTATGCCACGGCAAACTGGCTGACACTGACGGCGGCGGTGCACAAATGCTGCGCAGCTAGCGCCATTCGACGGCCAACACCGCGGTTCCTGGTGTGTCCGCTGTGCCGTGCGTGTGATCATTGCTTGTACAGCCACCTCGCAGTGTCCGGAGCAAGTATGGTGGGTCTGACACACCGGTGTCAATGTGTTCTTTTTTCCATTTCCAGGAGTGTAGAATACTTGAATTCATGGAACCATAAACGACACTGTGCACGCTCTGCACCGTTATACGACCCCATGATGACTGTTGGAATAACTCAATTGCACGTGCCACCTAGCAGGAACGCCGGATACTAACAGAGTTACGCAGGAATAAAACTTGGATATATATACTACATTTAGTACTGTATCAAACATTTCTGTAAGTGATTTACTCTTTTCACTATTAAAGATTTCTTTCGTATAACTACACTATTGGCCATTAAATTTGCTACTCCACGAAGACGACGTGCTACAGACCCGAAATTTAACCGAAGGAAGAAGATGCTGTGATATGCAAATGATTAGCTTTTCAGAGCATTCACACAAGGTTGGCGCCGGTGGCGACACCTACAACGTGCTGACATGAGGAAAGGTTCCAACCGGTTTCTCATACACAAACAGCAGTTGACCGGCGTTTCCTGGTGAAACGTTGTTGTGATGCCTCGTGTAAGGAGGAGAAATGCGTACCAGCACGTTTCCCACTTTGATAAAGGTCGGATTGTAGACTATCGCGATTCCGGTTTATCGTGTCGTGACATTGCTGCTCGCGTTGGTCGAGATTCAATGCCTGATAGCAGAATATTGAATCGGTGGGTTCAGGAGGGTAATACGGAACATCGTGCTGGATCGCAATGGCCTCGTATCACTAACAATCGAGATGACAGGCATCTTATCCGCATGGCTTTAACGGATCGTGCAGCCACGTCTCGATCCCTGAGTCAACAGATGGGGACGTTTGCAAGACAAACAGCATGGACTATCAGCTCGGAGACCATGGTTGCGGTTACCCTTGACGCTGCATCACAGACAGGAGCGCATGCGATGGTGTACTCAACGACGAACCTGGGTGCATGAATGGCAAAACGTCATTTTTTCGGATGAATCCAGATTCTGTTTACAGCATCATGATGGTCGCATCCGTGTTTGGCGACATCGCGGTAAACGCACATTGGAAGCGTGTATTCGTCATCGCCATACTGGGTATCACCCGGTGTGATGGAATGGGGTGCCATAGGTTACACGTCTCGGTGACCTCTTGTTCGCACTGACGGCCCTTTGAACAGTGGACGTTACATTTCAGATGTGTTACGACCCGTAGCTCTAGCCTTCATTCGATCCCTGGGAAACCCTACATTTCAGCAGGATAATGCACGACCGCATGTTGCAGGTCCTGTACGGGCCTTTCTGGATACAGAAAATGTCCGACTGCTGCCCTGGCCGGCACATTCTCCAGATCTCTCACTAATTGAAACCATCTGGTCAATGGTTGCCGAGCAACTGGCTCGTCACAATACGCCAGTCACTACTCTTGATGAACTGTGGTATCGTGTTGAAGCTGCATGAGCAGCTGTACCTGTACACGCCATCCAAGCTGTATTTGATTCAATGCTCAGGCGTATCAAGGTCGTTATTACGGCCTGAGGTGGTTGTTCTGGGTACTGATTTCTCAGAATCTATGCACCAAATTGCGTGAAAATGTAATCACATGTCACTTCTAGTATAATATATTGTCCAATGAATACCCGTTTATCATCTGCATTTCTTCTTGGTGTAGCCATTTTAATGGCCAGTAGTGTAATTTATAATCACGGTGTATGCAGCATTTGTAGGATCGGCTGATAACACACGTCTTTCTGATCCAGCTCGCTTTTCAGGAAGTATTGTAAACAGCAGTAGAAATAAGAAGGGGTCCATAAAACAGTGTCTGCCGCAGAACGACAGTAACTTTTGTGTTCTGTAACAGCGGTTCCGTTGAGAGTGGAGATGTGATGCTCGAGCAAGCGCGGCGTCAGGTGGCGCCTCTGGCGGACGGCGGCCGCAATTGGCTCCCGACCGCCGTTGCGACTGTTCTGCTCCAAACTTGCGCCGAATATCTTTAGAAACTCGATATCGTAAGGCGAGGCGCCGGCAAACACCGCCGTTCAAGTTCCTCTGTGGGATTCCTTAATGCGCTGCCGCCGGCGCCGGAAAACTGCGCTAATACTGAATGGCAGCCGTTGCGTCAAGTTTGTAACTCCGGCGCGAGAAGCACTGTCACCGTCCACACACCTGACGGCGGTAACGGCCTGCGTCAGCTGTTTTTCCATCCTTCGCCGACTACAACGTCCGAGACTGTTCGTTCGAACTGAACAGAATCCTTTCCCTTTATTTATATATCGATTTATTTAATACCCAAGACTAAGGCTATTAGGGCCTCTCTTACGGCTAACTTGACATTCTACATATTTTAAGTTACCTTTTTTTAAATTTATTAATGGCTTTTGGGCACCATACAGCCAGCCTCAGATCATAAAAACCAACAATTATACATTACATCCGTTCAAACGGAACTGTTGTCAGTGATCTAAGCATGTTAACATATTTACTACAATGTAAAAAATTAACAGAATTCTCTTTCCGGCGGTTCTAGGCGCTTCAGTCTGGAACCACGCGACCGCTACGGTCGCAGGTTCGAATCCTGCCTCGGGCATGGGTGTGTGTGATGTCCTTAGGTTAGTTAGGTTTAAGTAGTTTTAAGTTCTAGGGGACTGATGAACTCACAAGTTATGTCCCATAATGCTCAGAGCCATTTGAACATTTGGCACGGATAACAGCGGCGACACGTCGTGGAATGCAAGCATTGACGCCTTGGTTGGTCGACAGAGGGAGTTGGCACCACATGTGCACACACAAATCATCTAATTCCCATTAATTCCGGGGAGGGGACGATGAGGTTTGACGACACGTTCAATGACATAACTGGGTTCAAATCAGGCAGTTTGGGGGGGGGGGGGGTTAGGGGGAGCACATCAGTTCGAGGAACGCTTCTATGTGTTCTCGAACCATTCCTTCACACTCCTGGCCTCCTGACATGACACATTATCTTGTTGAAAAGTGCCACTGCCATCGGGAAACATGGTCGTCATGAAGGAGTGTACATAGTCTGCAACCAGTGCGCAATACCCGTTGGCCATCATGGTGCCTTGCACGAGCTCCACTGGTCCCACAGATGCCTACATGAATGTTCCCCAGCCACTACCAACTTGTCTCTGTCCCGCCGTACAGGTTTGAGCTGTTCTCCTGGAAGATGACAGACTCGCACCCACTCATCGTCACACTTAAGAAGGTATCGAGGTTCATCAGATCATGCAACCACCTGCCACTCCGCTCACGTTCAGTGACGATGGTCACGTACCCAATATCGTGGTGTTAACATTGGCAGATGTATGGGTTGTTGGCTGCGGAGGCCCATCATTAGTAATGTTCAGTGGACGATGTGTTCAGACGCACTTGTACTCTGCCCAACTTTAAAATCTGAGGTTGTTTCCGCCACAGTTCGCCGCCTGTCCTGTTTTACCATTCTGGGCCGGCCTCTGTGGCCGAGCGGTTCTAGGTGCTTCAGTGAGGAACCGCGCTGCTGCTACAGTCGCAGGTTCGAATCCTGCCTCGCACATGGATGTGTGTGATGTCCTCACGTTAGTTAGGTTTAAGTAGTTCTAAGTCTAGGCGACTGATGATCTCAGATGTTAAGTTCCATAGTGCTTAGAGCCATTTGAACCATTTTTTACCAGGCTGCCCACCTTACGATGTCCAACATCTACACTCCTGGAAATTGAAATACGAACACCGTGAATTCATTGTCCCAGGAAGGGGAAACTTTATTGACACATTCCTGGGGTCAGATACATCACATGATCACACTGACAGAACCACAGGCACATAGACACAGGCAACAGAGCATGCACAATGTCGGCACTAGTACAGTGTATATCCACCTTTCGCAGCAATGCAGGCTGCTATTCTCCCATGGAGACGATCGTAGAGATGCTGGATGTACTCCTGTGGAACGGCTTGCCATGCCATTTCCACCTGGCGCCTCAGTTGGACCAGCGTTCGTGCTGGACGTGCAGACCGCGTGAGACGACGCTTGATCCAGTCCCAAACATGCTCAGTGGGGGACAGATCCGGAGATCTTGCTGGCCAGGGTAGTTGACTTACAACCGGGTGTTGGCCCTGTGTGCCTCGGTCGTATGCAGTCCTGATTGTGGCGCTCACCTGCACGGCGCCAAACACGCATACGACCATCATTGGCACCAAGGCAGAAGCGACTCTCATCGCTGAAGACGACACGTCTCCATTCGTCCCTCCATTCACGCCTGTCGCGACACCACTGGAGGCGGGCTGCGCGATGTTGGGGCGTGAGCGGAAGACGGCCTAACGGTGTGCGGGACCGTAGCCCAGCTTCATGGAGACGGTTGCGAATGGTCCTCGCCGATACCCCAGGAGCAACAGTGTCCCTAATTTGCTGGGAAGTGGCGGTGCGGCCCCCTACGGCACTGCGTAGGATCCTACGGTCTTGGCGTGCATCCGTGCGTCGCTGCGGTCCGGTCCCAGGTCGACGGGCACGTGCACCTTCCGCCGACCACTGGCGACAACATCGATGTACTGTGGAGACCTCACGCCCCACGTGTTGAGCAATTCGGCGGTACGTCCACCCGGCCTCCCGCATGCCCACTATACGCCCTCGCTCAAAGTCCGTCAACTGCACATACGGTTCACGTCCACGCTGTCGCGGCATGCTACCAGTGTTAAAGACTGCGATGGAGCTCCGTATGCCACGGCAAACTGGCTGACAATGACGGCGGCGGTGCACAAATGCTGCGCAGCTAGCGCCATTCGACGGCCAACACCGCGGTTCCTGGTGTGTCCGCTGTGCCGTGCGTGTGATCATTGCTTGTACAGCCCTCTCGCAGTGTCCGGAGCAAGTATGGTGGGTCTGACACACCGGTGTCAATGTGTTCTTTTTTCCATTTCCAGGAGTGTATATAATGAAGGGTGGCCATCCAGCCTCATGATGTCTGAGCCTGGGTTCACCTTGGTTTCGCCACGTGTTGAAGACACTCTCCACAGCATTCCTCGAACACCCGACAAGCCGTGCAGTTTCCGAAATGAGCGTGTGGAGCCTCCTGGCCATCGAAATATGCCCTGGGCCAAAATCAGATGGGTCGCTCCCATTTCCCATTCTACGTGCGGACGGCATGCTCACCGATTTTAAATGCACCGTGCGTGTATCGGACTAGCAGTCATTCCTCGCCACGTGACGCTGCTATCGTTGGACGGGTTTATAGCGACAGTAGGTCGGTGGTCATAATGTTCTGACTAATCAGTGTATCTGAACACGGTTATTTCATCGGTTAACGTTATTGTGATGCTGTACTTCTTCTCCTAGTGCGTATTTTCAATGAAGCACTCGGCGTTGACTTCATTTTTATGAATGACAATGTGTAACCGCATCGAACTGCGCAGTTGGAGTTCTTCGAACGAGAAGGTATTCAGCGAATGTACTGATCCGTCCGTTCCATAATCACATGGAGGACGTCTGGGTTCGTTGGTAAGACGTACTGCAGCGCATCCACATCCATCAGCGGCGGTACAGCAGTTGTCAATTCCGCTGGTGGAGAAATGGAAAAAAATGTCTCTAAGCACTATGGGACCAACATCTGAGGTCATCAGTCCCCTAGACGTAGAACTACTTAAACGTAACTAACTTAAGGACATCACACATATCCATGCCCGAGGCAGGATTCGAGCCTGCGACGGTAGCAGCAGCGCGGTTCCGGACTGTAGCGCGGCTAGAACCGCTCGGCCACAGAGGCCGGCTGAGAAATGGAGCACCCTACAACAAGAACTGTTATCATCTTCATGGCCACCACGTGGACATGTTGCGGAGGATCCATTGCTGATCGTGGTGATCACAGACCCTATTAAGTACAATGCGCCGCCTTTTGTAATGGCCAGGGGATCATCACGTATCCTGGTAACTTCAGTGTATTCTTGTCTTTGAACAAAAGTGTCATTTCTGTTTGCATCATTCATATTTGTTTCAGTTACTTTCTGTACTATACTATGGCAGTTCTTTCTATGTATGATACAAATTTCATCGAGCTATGTTACTTGGCAGTGACACATCTGCGGAAACTTACTTTCCTCCTTAAGTTTTGCATACCAATGTGTGAAGAAAAATCTGAAGCCGTTGGAATTAAACTGTACAACGGTGGCAGTAACGGGCACACGATGCAGTGAAAGAGGGAGAGATAGGATACACTGAGAAGCCGATGAAGTAGACATAGCCTGCAGCGGTCACATAGCTTGTCTGGTCTCAACAATTCTAAATGGGTGTTTAAGGCACAGATATGGTCAAACTTATGATTGTAACGCACACTAGAATTCAAACGCACGCTATCATACATGATAATCACTTCCTAACTGCCTAAAGTTCTACATTCGTAGCGCACACCAGCTGACGAACGTTAAGAATTTGTAAGCCTAACTGCAAAAGACGAAACAGAATCGGTAAAGATGGTAAGTCACCGTGCGTAAGTGATAAGTCACAACAGTTTCACACACAGCAGTCCTAGTAGTCGGACACTCGCAGGGATGGAAATTTTAATGTAATTGTTTCACCGAAACTCATTTACATTTAGTTAAATTGAAGTGTGATATTTTGTTTAGCAATTAAGGCATTAAATAACACGCACAAAAATATGTGTAACGTTTTTCCGTGTGTTCTCGAGCAGAGAGAGAGAGAAAGAGAGAGAGAGAGAGAGAGACAGAGAGAGAGAGAGAGAGACGGAAATTAGCGAAAGTAATTCATTAGGAAAGTAATTCATTAGTTAAGGTAATAGAGTAAGCTCTCCATTATCCGGGTTAATGCAGGCCTAAAACTGCAAGGATTGCCGAAACCACGGATAATTCAAAATGCACATGTTTTTACTGGAAGCTGCTACTCATTATATTTGCAAAAGATGCTACATGTGACATTTGAACATACGCTGCGTTACTTTCGGTTAAATAGCCGGAAACTGAAAACTTCTTTAGACAGTTTCATTTAAAAGATTATGAGCTGAATGTTCGTGTGGAGTCTTTCATATTACAGCGTGTCATCGTAAATTAAATCGCTTTTTTAATGTTATTTTGAGTACACAATGTGGCCTAATATCCGCGTCACACACTTTATAGAAAATTCAAAGTTAAGAAATTAAAAAGTCTTGGGCATTTACAATTTTATTGTGAATTTTTTTGTAGGAAATGATTGCGTTTAAATAATTTTTGAGACTTTTTTCTTTATTGATTGTTTATAACTACCCATGGAAATGTAACAAAATAAATGTTGCTGTATTTTTTCGATGAGTTTTTGTAACATTTTTGGCCTTTTATGAACAAAAATTGTTGGCTTCTACTGAAGTGTCTTTTCCTATTGGTTTCATTTGCTGTTATTGTACAAAACACTTCACAAAATTTATGTAACTTTTCGTCATTCCGCTGTAGTAAACGAAGGAAAATTAGGGCTGAACAACGCATTGGTGCCGAAGCCGTTAGAGAGAGAGAACTAATCAGAATTTTGGAACGATAGGGAAGGAAATGAGCCGTGGCTTTTGAAAGGCTACCTCTGTCACTACAGCCGAACCTTAATTTGAACGGCCCTCGTTCCCAGTGCAAGTCCATAGTAGTAACCACTGCACCACCACTCTTCATTCCTCAGTGACTACTAACATGTGTGTCCCTTCTTCAGTTGTGGCACAACCTTGTTTTGCAGAGTGTTACCAGTGATTTTTACGAATGGCTCTGTTTTAATTCTGCTAATGTGGTTGTTTAAGAGGGCGTGCTGACAAGTAATGTCTCCGAATTTTTTATGTGAAAACCCTTAACGCTTTTGAAGTAAAACAAACGTTGTTAACATTCTACATCTTTATCGTTCATTTCTACGTATTTGCAGCCCTCTGCCGCTAGAGACCTCCGGGTTGTATTGTGTAACATGGCGGTGGATAACATAACTATCCGACGCCTTGGGTTCACAGTCATCGATTATCCTCCATACAGTCTCGACTTGGCTCCATCCGGTTTTCACATGTTTCCAAAACTTAAAGAACCCCTTAGGGGACTTCACTTTGATAGCGATGAAGCGGTGCAAGCAGAGGTGAGGTTCTGGCTCCGTCAACGACGTCAGTCGGCCGGCCGGAGTGGCCGAGCGGTTCTAGGCGCTACAGTCTGGAGCCGCGCTGCCGCTACGGTCGCAGGTTCGAATCCTGCCTCAGGCATGGATGTGTGTGATTTCCTTAGGTTAGTCAGGTTTAAGTAGTTCTAAGTTCTAGGGGACTGATGTGAAGTCCCATAGTGCTTAGAGCCATTTGAACCATTAATTTCCTAAAAATGTCGTGTGACTAGGGCCTCCCGTCGGGTAGACCGTTCGCCGAATGGAAGTCTTTCGATCTGAGGCCACTTGGGCGACTTGCGCGTCGATAGAGATGAAATGATAATGATTAGGACAACACAACACCCAGTCCCTGAGCGGAGAGAATCTCTGACCCAGCCGGGAATTGAACCCGGGCCCTTAGGATTGACATTCTGACTCGCTGACCACTCAGCTACCGGGGGCGGACAATAATTTCCTACAATTGTCAGTTTTTATTGTTGGGTGTTATTGTGTTTAGGACCCATTTTTATTTCCGTGAAATGGTGATAATGTGCTGTTACACGATCTGTAAAGTTAGACTATTTCCCTGCATAATGAACGGTTTCAAAGTCTTCCGTGCTAAGGAGTTGCTACTTTTATCCTTCTTGAACTTGTAATTTATAGGCGAGCCATTAGAGCATTTCACATTCATGTTGAGATGATCAGTAACAATACCGGAACAGTTTTGTTTGGGAACTGTGTTACGAAGTGGTAAGTATTCTCTTTCCTCTCTCCACCCTCCACCCCCCTGGAATACGCTTCGAATGGATTTTGTGATTTGTAGGTCACTTCTACCATCAGTCCGCTCTGGCATCTCTGCGATGAACTGTGCCAAAAGTTGTCAGACTGTTCGCAGTCGAGTCGCGTGCCAGGAAGCCATTCCTGTCAAATAAAAAGAAGTGTAATGTGCCGACCGGGCATAAAGTTGCCACCTAGGTATTTATCTTAGGGCGAGCAGAGACAGAAAGGATTCGATAAGTGCGGCAGGGATTACCCCGGACGCGTATGTGGCGGCGCGGTGTATCGGGCGCACGCGCCATATATCGCTCGCGTTTTGACGGATGAGCGTGCGCCTCTGCGGGCGCCCCCATCCGTTACGGGCGAGCTATTTGCTCGTAACAGCCGCTGCCCCCGGCTATTACCGCTCCCTCAGCGCCCATACCGACTTACGGCCGTGCCCCACCTCTGGACCGATAGCCACTGCTTCTCAAAAGAGCGAAGAGCGACCTGCTGCTGCAACCCTGAACTCTGCTCCTGCTTATGTGGTACTTCCTCACACCCGTACTACAGACATTTTTAAGCCACCTGTCTTGTGACTATGCTATGTTCATCGTAAGTCCAGGGAAGCAGATACAGGGTGTTTCAAAAATGACCGGTATATTTGAAACGGCAATAAAAACTAAACGAGCAGCGATAGAACTACACCGTTTGTTGCAATATGCTTGGGACAACAGTACATTTTCAGGCGGACAAACTTTCGAAATTACAGTAGTTACAATTTTCAACAACAGATGGCGCTGCAAGTGATGTGAAAGACAACGCAGTCTGTGGGTGCGCCTTTCTATACGTCGTCTTTCTGCTGTAAGCGTGTGCTGTTCACAACGTGCAAGTGTGCTGTAGACAACATGGTTTATTCCTTAGAACAGAAGATTTTTCTGGTGTTGGAATTCCACCGCCTATAACACAGTGTTGTTGCAACAAGACGAAGTTTTCAACGGAGGTTTAATGTAACCAAAGGACCGAAAAACGATACAATAAAGGATCTGTTTGAAAAATTTCAACGGACTGGGAACGTGACGGATGTACGTGCTGGAAAGGTAGGGCGACCGCGTACGGCAACCACAGAGGGCAACGCGCAGCTAGTGCAGCAGGTGATCCAACAGCGGCCTCGGGTTTCCGTTCGCCGTGTTGCAGCTGCGGTCCAAAAGACGCCAACGTCCACGTATCGTCTCATGCGCCAGAGTTTACACCTCTATCCATACAAAATTCAAATCCGGCAACCCCTCAGCGCCGCTACCATTGCTGCACGAGAGACATTCGCTAACGATATAGTGCACAGGATTGATGGCGGCGATATGCATGTGGGCAGCATTTGGTTTACTGACGAAGCTTATTTTTACCTGGCCCATTTTTCAGATCCGAAACGATTACTGCATCACGCTATCTGGACGTTCTTCGTGAATTTGTGGCGGTACAAACTGCCTTAGACGACACTGCGAACACCTCGTGGTTTATGCAAGATGGTCCCGGCCACATCGCACGGCCGACGTCTTTAATTTCCTGAATGAATATTTCGATGATCGTGTGATTGCTTTGGGCTATCCGAAACATACAGGAGGCGGCGTGGATTGGCCTCCCTATTCGCCAGACATGAACCCCTGTGACTTCTTTCTGTGGGGACACTTGAAAGACCAGGTGTACCGCCAGAATCCAGAAACAATTGAACAGCTGAAGCAGTACATCTCATCTGCATGTGAAGCCATTCCGCCAGACACGTTGTCAAAGGTTTCGGGTAATTTCATTCAGAGGCTACGCCATATTATTGCTACGCATGGTGGATATGTGGAAAATATCGTACTATAGAGTTTCCCAGACCGCAGCGCCATCTGTTGTTGACAATTGTAACTACTGTAATTTCGAAAGTTTGTCTGCCTGAAAATGTACTGTTGTCCCAAGCATATTGCAACAAACGGTGTATTTCTATCGCTGCTCGTTTAGTTTTTATTGCCGTTTCAAATATACCGGTCATTTTTGAAACACCCTGTATTTCGCTGTGTACTCCTGGCGTGCAGGAGAGCTTCTGTAAAGTTTGGAAGGTAGGAGACGAGATACTGGCAGAAGTAAAGCTGTGAGGACGGGACGTGAGTCGTGCTTGGCTAGCTCAGATGGTAGAGCACTTGCCGGTGAAAGGCAAAGATCCCGAGTTCGAGTCTCGGTCCGGCACACAGTTTTAATCTGCCAGGAAGTTTCATATCAGCGCACACTCCGCTGCAGAGTGAAAAGCTCATCCTCGCCGTCCATTGTCACCTCATTGGAATCTCACTGCCGTGGAAATTAAATGACGCACTGTCGTGTACAGTCGCCTACGGTTATTACGTTTGTGTATTAGCCTCGCAACACGCATGTCACCTCAAGACGACGCCAGACACATGCATAGACGAGCCCAGAGAAAGTGCTCGCCGAATAGTCGAGGAGTACTCGTAAGATGGCGAGATGCTGCTATTACCCTTTTATCGAGCCACTCTGGTAGCAACGAATATTCGTCTGTTAGTCCTCCAACATGTATCTGGCAGCGCGCTGTACCCGATCTCTAAATACCCTATGTGTTTTAAACGATACTTCAAAGGGAGCGGATCGCAAAATCCTCCTCCATTTACAACAACCCCCTTGTCCGATCAAAAATGGACTTGGGGTTGCGGCGGCGCGGTTCCTTCCCTCCGCTTACGATGTACCTGCACCTACCTGTGAACATTGTCTCAGCATATCATCAGTAGGGAAGCCGAGCGAAACCTACTGTACTTCGACGTGAACCAGGCTGCAATTAAAGTCACTAATCTACGTTTCGGGAGAAAGTTTTCACACTAAATGAAAGGTTGGAAATTTTGTCCTTAATTAATATATTCTGAAACTTTGGTGAACAAGTATCACTGCCAAGTCCCTGCTAGTCTTAACACAGTCACTCACAATCTCTTTCACTCACGTTAGCAAGTTTATAGTGCTGCATTTCCCGAAAACGTAATAGATACAAAAATACGTATTGTTTTTGTTTGAGAATGCTGGACAAATATTAGGCCTGTCGGTACCTAATGCAGTCACAGTTTTTAGCCAACGACCTGCTCAATACGCCACGCGGAATTTATGTCTTTTCTCGTCACAAAATTAACTTAAAAATTCCTACATTTCTACACACTCATCGGAATAATTATGCCGTCACTTTACAATACTTTTGATGTATGAAACAGTGTTAGATCCGGCAATTTACCATTTCCATCGGAACTACTACTACACACGTCCGAACTGTGGCTAGGCTCCGAGTCCTTTCTAGAATACTCTGTCTTCTCTAACAGCAGAGAAAGGCGCACGAAGAATATTGCTTTACCATTGGTCAGTTTACTCAACAGCCAATAGCAAAACAACATTCTCCCGCGTAAGTCCGCGCTTTTCATCAATAACCAATCGCAAAATAGTAAACCTAACGATTGCACTTTTTACCGACGTAATTATCTAATATGCTGAAGTTTTTTTACATAGCTCGGTAAACAATTATCTTCATATTAACCTTAAATCACACTCATGCATCATTCATACTGCTAAAACACATTTCTAACATTTTACATACACGAAAAGACATAATAACACTTTATGAAAATACTAGAACAGTTTATGAAAAACATTCTATTACTTTAGTGCACTCTAGTGGGCACAATCGAAAATAAATCACAGTCCCCTATCCAATACTGTCCTCTATCGGCTGGTACATAAACTACGTGCGCGTCCAGTCTCGCGTCACCATCTGTCACTATCCAGCTCTGAGACACATATCCCACTTAACCGCCTCCAAGGCAGGATCGGTATACGGCGCTACACCTCGGGGTGTCTCGTTTACTCATCCGCATGATCGTCTATTTTACGCCCCCTCAACACCATCCACCATCGAGGCTTACGTTTGGCCACTGGAGCTTTCTATACTGCATGAGTTATGAGTCTCCATGCAGATGCTGCCGAGTTACCGCTGTCATACCGGCATAATGTTTTCCTCTGCAAATAATCGTGACGTCTCTCTATATGCCCAACCATCCATCCTGTGTGTCCTTTTTGATGACTCCCTTGACCGCCAATACGGGGTGAGCGCAGCTTCTTTGTCGCCTCCCGGAGTACTCTTCCGTATAGTGCTTCGGAAGCTTAACCTTACGTTACCTGTCACGTTCCCAATGGGTGAGAGCCCTTCACCGCCTTGCTTGGTTTCGTGCAGAGATCCGCGTTCATCTTGGACTTAGTTCGCTTCCCAAATGGACTACTCTAGATTCGACCTATCGCTGTAAGTTTCTCGAACTTTACATGCTACTTGGAGGCAGCACCTTCGTCTACACTGATGGCTCGAAGACCGACCGTGGTGACGGATGCGCCTTTGTCAACAGACATTTTAGATACAGTCTTCTAGAATAGTGCTCGATTTTTACTACAGAGCTTTCCATCCTCTATCAGGCCAGCCAGTCCACCCGACGACACAGGCTACTCAATTGTGTATTATGTTGCGATTCACTTAGTGGCCTCCAGAGTTGTGTACTATACACGTACCACCTCTTAGTACAAAGAATCCAGAATGCCTACACTCGCTCGCTGATGATGCAGCCAACAAGATTTTTGTGTGGGTCCCTGGTTACTTCGGTGTGTCGGGAGATCAAGCTGACGATGTTGCTGCCAAGGCTGCAGTCCGACCACCTAGGCCTTTTAGCTATACTGTGCCGTCAGGTGATCTCCTTGTTGCCGTACGTCGGAACACTTGTCGCTCTGCCATGAACACTGATCTCTATATGGGAACAAACTCCGGAAAATTAAACACCTCCTAACGGCTTGGACGACTTCCCCTCGCCTCTCTCGTCGCGAGGAGATACTTTTAGATAGGCTGCGTATTGGACACTGCCGTTATAGTCTCCGTTATTTGTTAAGTGGAGATCCCACATCGCTCTGTGCTTACTGAAGAAGGAAGGAAAATTGGGTTTAACGTTGTTGTTGGTTTTTGGGGGAAGGAGACCAGACAGCGAGGTCATCGGTCTCATCGGATTAGGGAAGGATGGGGAAGGAAGACGGCCGTGCCCTTTCAGAGGAACCATCCTGGCATTTGCCTGGAGTGACTTAGGGAAATCACGGAAAACCTAAATCAGGATGGCCGGACGCGGGATTGAACCGTCGTCCTCCCGAATGCGAGTCCAGTGTCTAACCACTGCACCACCTCGCTCGGTGGGTTTAACGTTCCGAAGACAACAAGGTCATTAGAAACGGACCACAAGCTAGGATTGTTGAAGGAAGGGGAAGGAAATCGGCCGTGACCTTTCAATGGAACCATCCCACCATCTGCCTTGAGCAGTTTAGGGAAATCGCGGAAAGCCTAAATCTGGATGGTCGGACGCGGATTTGAACAGTCGTCCTCCCGAATACAAGTCAGTTGTGCTAACCACTGCGCCATCTCACTCGATCTGTGTACGCTCATTGCAACCAAACATTGACAATGCGCCATTTTCAGACCAAACGCCGATTTTATAACCGGTACGTTTTAAAGTGTGTTTGCCACCTGAATTATCAGATATTTTAGCAGATACTGCACTAGCTGTAGATTGCGTTTTGCATTTTATTCGTCGTAGTAATATGGCGAGGAAAATTTAATTTTCAACCGTTTGAGCAAACTCCTCAAAGTGAAGTGATGGTTTTTAGGTATCTCTCTAGTCCGGTCGATTAGGCTCCGAGTTTTATCGACTTGCAGTTCACTCGGTAATTGACCATTTTAAGTTCTGACACGAGCGCTTTAAGATATCAGCTGTTTTGCGCCATAAAGCAACAACAAACAAACGAGTATTCGTCGTTCGATAACTCTGCGGAATGGAAAGTGATCCGAAACTCTCAGTTACTGCAGGACGAAGAAAAAATTAACAAGAAGGCTATAGAGAACGCTGTCAGTTAAAAAGATAAACATAAAGTGACGCAAGCCAGTGAGACGACTCTCTGGCTGACTGCAATAGACTGCAGTCTTTCATCGGCGCGACAATAGGAAGGGGAGGTTGTTGGGTCCACCGCCTCGGCCGCTTTTACCCGGTTGAAAGGTCCCCCATACTTATTTGTGGAGCATCATGCTAGATCGCCACGGCCAGAAACAGAGAAACGTAAGTTAATAAGTAGCCGAATCTGAGTCTCTGTTCGTAAAGAATTCTCTTAAAACTTTCCTTACTTTAACGTACTTTTTCTTGTATTTGAGAATTCTGTTGAAAATTGTTGTTGTTGATGTAGGTATCATGACACAACGCTTCTGGCAGATTGGCTATCAGGACCATCTGCAAGATGCAACGACTTCTGTAGAATATATAAAGAAGATTTTAACTGTGTTAATAATAACAGACAGTGCAAACACCATAGAAATGCAGTTCTATTTTACTCCAGACCAATAGTTTAGTGGGAGTAATTTCTTTTGCAACTTTTCTGGAAACTGTTTAGATTGAATATTCGCACGGACGGATACTCACCGCACTTTCTCCTCATCCTATGTTTGAGAGCGATAGAACAGGAAGCATCTTTCTCCACGTAGTGTGCAGTGACTTACGCGGTATACACATGTACTGTAGGTGTAAAAACGTGTAAGATAAGATCGTTCAAATCAGAATACAATGAACGATATTTTCTAGGGTCAAAGAAATTACCAATGAAAGAAAATAACAACCGCAGAAATACAGAAAATAACAACCGCACAAATAAACATGAATATAAATTTAATGATATCGTTCAGGACGGGTTTTGTGAGAACGAGGATGAACTATCACATCTCTCCTGACCACCACTGTCACCAGATGTCAATATTACTGAGCCTTTATGGTCTACTTTTGGAGAGAAGGTTGCGTAATTGCTGTCAACCTCCATCATCATTGCCTGAACTTGCCACTATTATGCAGGAAGAAAGATATAAGATCCACTTGAAAACGATACAGGACCTACATTTATCCATCCCGAGAGAGCTGAAAGCTGTTGTGAAAACCAACGGCATTTCTATACCCTATTAGATACGTCAATGTGTTGTGTTTTCGGCGTCTCACCTCCTGTGCTTGAGTACTTCATGAAATTCGCCACCGTATCCGCTGTAACTTAGTCAAAAATCTTCTTCTATATATTGTCTTGTTCTAGATATATTTGATGTGGTCGGTCTTAGTTGTCGTACACTGTGTGTATGGTTGTCACATATATGTTGAATGATGGCTAATAGAGACAAATAACGTGCATATTATGACTCAGCATGTTTCATTTGTCGTAGACAATGTGCTAGATACCAACACATTCACCGATTTTTCTTTTGTAATCTGTGTTTTGTGTTGGTATTATTTCTACATGTTTCCTTTGATCATCGAACTCATGAAATGTAAGAAAGATTTGGTTCTGTCGTACTGAACAACGAGCTCACGAGAGATGAAGCTGAACTGCAGATAGGACAAGGATGGCACAGCAAATCGAAAACCCTCCTGAATGCTAGTCAAGTCTATAGACAACTGCGCTATCGTGTTCGCTCGCTGTCACGGAGTTCCGTTAAGTCTGTAACTTTTGAAGTTTATTCGATAGAAAAATGTCTCTCTGCCTTGTTATGTAAGGCTATTTTACTGCATGTTAGCGGTTGCCCGGGGGACAGAGCGTCGTTCGTGCTCGTTAGAAAGTTTTCGGGTAATGCGTCACATCAGTCCCCACATAATTTTTTTTTTAGACGGAGCGTCTGCTGCTGTCCCCTCTTTCTCGTCTCCGCTCGCCTTTGTAAAGAGCGTTATTCGACTGTTGCTGTCCGGCGCGTAAAAACCCAGTTCTATTGAAGTGCTGACAGTCCTTTTGTGTCTTGTGTAATCTGAAGGAGAGTAAATGTTTGCCAGTGGGAAAAAACTGTTATAAACCCTCATAATCCAGAATAAAAGATTCTTCGAAGTCATGAAGTACTGACTGCTAAAGAACGCATTTTCGGCTGCAGCTTGAAGCTCGAGAAAACTTTGTGCGTTAGCTAACATCACCGTGAAACCATGCATTCATACAGAGAAAAGTAATGTATCAGTGTGACTAAAATCATGGTAGAACTTCAGCTTTCCTTTGATATTCACCTACGGGAAGAAGTATTCTTGTCAAGCATTTTGTTTGCCGGCTGCTTTAGTGTAAAAATTGACACCTGAATATTAAACACTTTTACAGTATTTGGCCACTATTTTTGGAACAAAGTACTGAAACAAACTGAATACAGTATTACATCTACTTCTGTTTCTCCAGCTCTTACGAAGGAATTGTATGGGTAGTTTTTCTGTTTTCGTGTACAGCATTAAAAGAGAGAGCTGACAGTTGGACTAGCCACTTGCCTAGTGCATGTACAATTTCCAATCTTAGATAAACTAGCTACATCACAGACATTTTATTATTGCGGCTTTTTTCTGCCCGTAGTTTGGTTAAGGTTTTTTATTGCAGTTTCTTGTAATGCAATAGCCAGTTATCAAGATATTTTGTTTTCTTCTGACGTACAGCTACAGTGCGCTTGTGAATAACTTTTCTACGACGAAAATTTACGGCACGTGAGTGGACAGAAACGGTAAAAAAGCAAATCGAGAAACTACTATCAAAATATCCCTTTACAAATGCAATTAAACGTTTGTGTATTAACGTAGAACCAAGAAACAGGGGTAAAAAATAACAAAAACTTATAATTATTTTCCAAATTTTTGTTTTTGGTAGGTATTATTTTGCAATCACAATTAAAAATGCTAGACGTCCTGTTCATCCGAACAGTAATCGCAGTTCTGAGAAGGCTTTAATTTTAAATGTGCTTTGTACTGTTAGCACCCACTAGTAGTAAAAATCTTCTTCCGCTTGATATCAGGATGGGAGTGTGACTAATTATTTCGTATCTGGATCTGGACGCCACTTGAAGTCGTATATCCATAATGGATGTTTGCAACCAGATGACAAACTATTCCAAAAATGTAGCAAAAAAATGGTTCAAATGGCTCTGAGCACTATGGGACTTAATATCTTAGGTCATCAGTCCCCTAGAACTTAGAACTACTTAAACCTGACTAACCTATGGACATCACACACACATCCATGCCCGAGGCAGGATTCGAACCTGCGACCGTAGCAGTCCCGCGGCTCCGGACTGAAGCGCCTGGAACCGCACGACCACCGCGGCCGGCCAAAATGTAGCAAAATAGCAAAACATGACTTATCACACACACACACACACACACACACGCACAGAGAGAGAGAGAGAGAGAGAGAGAGAGAGAGAGAGAAACTTTCAGGGTTATTTTTCAGAGCTGTGTTGGAAGATAGCGGCTAAACTATAGCTCAAGTTCGCACAATAGAGATACACAGGGTATTATAAAAAGTACTCCATGTTTTGAAAGGTGGTAGTATGGACAAAATCAAGAGAGAAATGTCCAGGAAACATGGGTTCTAACACGCAGATCGTAAGATCAATGAGCACTTGTTTGTTCATCTTCGCTGCTGTGAAACACATCTCTTCTGTTGCAAGCTCACTGCATCCATATTTTGAGAAGTGGAATATGGACCAAAACAAGAAAAAATGTCCGCTAAACACTGGCTGTAAATGAAACGCGTCTCTTCCACTGATCAAGTTCAAAATGGCTCTGAGCACTATGGGTCTTAACAGCTGAGGTCATCAGTCCCCTAGAACTTAGAACTACTTAAACCTAACTAACCTAAGGACATCACACACATCCATGCCCGAGGCAGGATTCACACCTGCGACCATAGCGGTCGCGCGGTTCCAGACTGTAGCGCCTAGAACCGCTCGTCCACACTGGCCGGCCACTGAACAAGTGCTCATAGCTCTTAATGCATGCATTTTAGAGCCGATGTTCACGGCAAAGTTTTTTTCTTACTTTGGTCCAAACAATCACGTTTCGAAATAAAACACATTAATATTATATTTTCCTCGTTAAATATTTATGGTCAGTTATTTTAGAAAACATGCCAATGAAGCCAAGTTGTGGTTCTTTCACGTGTAGTTTCCTTTCATGCAGAAGCAAGACTAAAAAGATCTTTAGTTCTAAGGAAGTAGGAATGGGGCATTATAAACATGCAACATTTTAAATATCATCAAGAAGCAAGACTACGTGAAAAAGGTTTTAGGTTTTTAGAAAGAAAAAAAACTCTGGTTTTTAAGAAACATAAGATTTTACTTTAAGTATATTAAGTGACGGAATGCCACTACAAGAAGTAAAAAGATGGCGACAGGATGAAAGGTATGGGGGAGAAAAATGTAATAAAAAAGAGAGCTCTGTGGGTAAGTGCCAAATCTGAGAGTTCGGGATTCTATCCGCAGTCGGTTGTAGGATTTTGTTCTGTCAGTTGTAGCTTGCACTGACTTCGGTATGTGAAAAATTTCGAGTAGCACTGTTATTGAGAGTCCATGTTAGGCTGAAGGGCCCCCTATAATGGTTTGGCTGAGGCAGTAAGGCATTTCGGTGGTTGGAGGAAGGAAGGGCACATCTACTCCAAAAGGGTCGTATCCTGTACATCACTGCATTCAAACCAACCGTCGGTTTGGTGACAGCTGTACCTAGGATGGTGTTATTCGTGATTTGGAATAGCACAGTGCCAAATGCCCGTGATGTTGACATTCTCGTTTCATTCCTTCATTCCTGCCTCTGCCAGGCACTTAAATGTGACTTGCAGAGTATCCATGTAGATGTAGATGTAGATCGTTCTTCCATTCTCTTAAGCAGAAAGCAGGTTTATAGACAACAGACGTCACTACGTACAAGGTGTTAAAGTTACAGCAGGTGTGCGACCCTTATGTAAATACGTAGCACGTATTTTTGTCATCCCTTTACTTGACTGCTAATAACAATGCTCCACTTATCGAAATTCATTTCTTTACGCGTTTCGGACATAACTACCACCGGAACATCTGCCAAAAACATCACAACTGTCATACAAAAGTACAACTTATAGACGACGTTAAGAGTAAACCTCTCATACTCATTTACACTCAACTTTACGTTTTACACAAGAGGTTAATGCATAATATTGTATCTCACGATTTCAATCTCAATATTGATGCTCAACTGAGAGCGGGGTGCTGTTCAAAAATGGTTCAAATGGTTCTGAGCACTATGGGACTTAACATCTTAGGTCATCAGTCCCCTAGAACTTAGAACTACTTAAACCTAACTAACCTAAGGACATCACACACATCCATGCCCGAGGCAAGATTCGAACCTGCGACCGTAGCAGTCCTGCGGTTCCGGACTGCAGCGCCTAGAGCCCCACGGCCACCGCGGCCGGCGGGGTGCTGTGACAGGACTAGCTTACAATAGATGCCACCATGCCGCATAGTTGTAGATGTGACAGAATACTATGTATTAATTGCTTTTATATAGTTTTAAATTTACTGAACAATTCATTCGAATGCTCAGTGCGTACAAACTGTGAGGAACAAGTCGAAGGCGGCGACTGAACATTCATCAAAATTGTTGTGCAGCAATTACCTCTGAAATGTGCTGGAAGCCGAGACTTTGTACGGAAGTATGTTTGTGGACCAAGGTCGCATCTGACGGTTTTATTAACCAACTGGAGCTGGAGCTAAATGTTTAATTAATTACGCCTTTATTATTGTTTTGAATTGGCAGGAGCCAATTCACGGAGTTTGGAGGAAGCCGAAAGGCACGCGATTAAGCTCACGCAGACTGGCGTGAGGTCTGGAACAGGTCAGGGAAATAAGACTAGCAAAACAAGAGTAACTGGTAGAATACTTAACTTTAATCCACAATTGGTGAACATCTCTCGTTACTGTACAGGCTTCACAATATTAATTATCAAATGCTATGGCGCCTGGCTAGGTCGTAGCAAATGACGTAGCTGAAGGCTATGCTAACTATCGTCTCGGCAAATGAGAGCGTATTTGTCAATGTAGCATCGCTAGCAAAGTCTGCTGTCCAACTGGGGCGAGTGCTAGTACGTCTCTCTTGACCTGCCGTGTGGCGGCGCTCGGTCTGCCATCACTGACAGTGGCGACACGCGGGTCCGTCGTATACTAGCGGACCGCGGCCGATTTAAAAGCTACCACCTAGCAAGTGTGGTGTCTGGCGGTGACACCACAATTATCACATCTGATTTGAGACCTCAGACCAACATGAGTATGTCCTCTTATCGAGCACAGCTCACAGGTAGTCGCATTGTGGAAGGGAAAATTATGTAGGGGAAAAATATTCCTGTGTTTTGGCAAGATTGTCAGCACGTTAGTTGCACTTTACGCCAAGATGGTTTTCATCTTTTCCGATAAATTTTGCTTGTGATGTGTCCGCCTGTGTAGCTGGGTGTTAAGCAACCGGCACGGTAACTCAGCGTGTTCGGTCAGAGGGCTGCGTGCTTTCTGTAATTAAAAAACTTGAGTGAAGGTATCAACGATCAACTTGAGCGGATGTCTTGTGACGTCCGCCCAGATCAAAGGCAACGAACTATCTCGAACAAAATGGAAAAAAATAAAATAAAAATGGTGGTAACGAGCTCGCCTCCTATGCAAGAGGGCCCGGGTTCGATTCCCGGCCGGGTTGTATATTTTCTCCGCTCGGGGACTGGATGTTGTGTTGTCCTCATCATCAATTCAACCTCATCACTGGGGCGCAAGTTGCGAATGTGGCGTCGACTGAAATAAGGCTTGCACTTGGCGGCCGAATTTCCCCGGATGGAGCCTCCCGGCCAATGATGCCATACGCTCATTTCATTTTTCCTTATGATGTACGCCACGTGAGGGTTTACAGGTTTCGCTAAATTTGCTCTTGCCTCCGTAACTGAGTGGTCAGGTGTGTGGGTGTTACGCAGAGGATCCTGTTTCGACTCCTGGTAATGCCAGGGATTTTTCTCGGTGGGAGGACTCGAACTGGATGCACTCAGCTTCGTGGTGCTAATTGAGGAGCTACTTGACTGGATAGTAGTGGCTCCAAGATCAAGAAAGCCCATACTGGCCGACATTACGGTGTGCTGACCCCGCGTCACTCCATACTGTACCCAATACGACACTAGCAGGGGATGACACGGCTGTCGGTCGGACCCGATAGGCCCACTAAGGCCCGAATGAGGGTCTTTACTGTGCTTTGCACTCAACGTAGTGAACTGTTTGCTTAATTCATCGCGTTACTACAAAGGGTACTGGCGACGCAACAATAAGTCGCAAAAGGCTGATTGTTGCTGTGTTTTGGGATCTGGGAAACCGCCCCAGACCACTCGGCTAATCCCGCGCGGCTAAGCAGAGGATACGTTAGGGCTAAATGCACCAGCAATTCTTTCGATTCGGCGTGATCATTTGCAAGTAAAGAAACCTTGTTGTCTCTGGGTGCCGCGTAGACTGACGGAAGAACAGATGAGATATGACGTGTGACTTGGTGCCGGAAGATGTTGAAGAACTTTTCTAAGGTACAATCTCAGTATGAGAATAACGTCGTGACAGGTGACGAATCCCGATCAGTAATGATGAAAACCGTAGCATATATATATATATATATATATATATATATATATATATATATATATAGAGAGAGAGAGAGAGAGAGAGAGAGAGAGAGTGGAATTGTCGAGCGTACATTGAACAGCTAAGCGGTATACTGAGCAGCGCCCGCCCAAAGTCATCCAGTCTTTGAAGAACCTGCGACCGAAGTCAAGAACGTCCACCACGAAAAAGCTCCAGTTCACCATGCCAAACGTATTTGCGGGGCACACGACTGAAACTTCTTGAGCATCCTCGTTACGGCCCAGACCTTCTTCCTTGTGACTTTGCACTGTTCCCGCAGGTGAAAACGAAACTGAAAGGAGCGCAGTTTTCAAGTGATGAGGATCCTGAGGGCTTGGGATATCGAGTGTGCCTTGCTCTCAGAGAAACTTGAGAGAGCTGGTTTAGGGATTGGTTTTGGAGGATGGAGAGGTGTATTCATTTGTATATATTTGATTTTTTTGGGTGTGGACAATACAGTTGCTATTTGACACTTTTTTTTTATTCTTTTTGATATGCCATAGTCTTATTTCGACATTAGTATTATTGTTATTATCTCTATTAAGAGTATCATGTAAGCAGTTAAATAACCTTCGCAGCCAAAGGAAATGCGCTCTGACTTTTTTGTGTGGTTATCCTCGGCGTTAGCAGAAGCGAGGCGGCGGTCCGCAGTGGAACGGCGGCCACGGCAGCATCTGTTGTGACAGCGGCGGTCGGCTCTCTCCGGCTTGTGGCGTTCGCAGGAGCTACCAAATTAAAGTTACTCGTTAGGTTCGTTTTATGCACAGCTTGCCGCGCCGCCGCGTGCGGCTTGCAGTAATAAATTCGGCTTACGCAGCGACTCCGGTAATCCCGCGTAAAAGCGCTCACGACTACGGCACGCACTACTCACCTCGACCTCGTTGCGCAGCAGCCGCCCACAATAGCTAGCGCCGGCGTTTCTTCTGGCTCTGGCTGAATCGCCGGACTTACTGTGTTGGAACTTTTCTGACAAATTTGTCAAGAACCGAGTAACGAAACAGAAGCCGTCATCCGAAAACACGAAACGTACCACACTACTAAGGAATGAGAAGAAGGTTTAAATTAGGAATGGGCGAAATTTAATGTAACCATTAAAATAATGATGTAACTGAGTCGTACCTAACAATCAAATAATAAATTTCTCGCTGGACTGTATAACATTTTTAGTGGGGTGCTCCAACAGTAAAGGTAATTTCGCTATTTCCCTCGGTTTTAGATAACCATGAGAAAATTATTCAGTATTTATCAGAACGCTTGTAATTTTGCCATTAAGATGTCAGTAATTTCAAAAGAATCAGTAGCACTCGAACCTAGACAGACTACTAGTCTACGGATTATGTAGATAGTTCTTTCGTCGGGATTTGAACTGATTACGACCTAAGTTCGTAGGCTTGCAAGCCAGTGTCAGTTTAAATAAACTCGTATTGGGTATTAGACTACGTTATTACGAAACACTAAAATAACAACGTTTCGGTCATCTTTGTAACGGTATTTTTTTTTAAATTTGTGGTAAGGTCCTATGGGATCAAACTGCTGAGGTCATCGGTACCTAGGCTTGCACACTACTACTTAATCTAACTTAAATTAACTTACGCTAAGGACGACACACATATCCATGCCCGAGGGAGGACTGGGTTCCGGGGCATGTCGGCATTGCTGGGAATGAAAGGGCAGATCTCGCAGCCAAGGAGGCGTGTCTCGATCCACAAGTATCTCAGTGTGCTATCCCCTTGCACGCACTCACCTCGCTGTTGAGCTCACGGGTCATGCGTCGGTGGGAGGATGAGTGGCTGGAAATGACTGACAATAAGCTCCGTATAGTCAAGCCCACAACGGGTGTGTGGTGTACTTCCTTTCAGCCCCATCGACGGGACGAGGTTCTCCTCACTCGGCTTCGAATAGGCCACAGCCCTATGACGCATGGCTTCCTTCTCCGGCGAGAGGACCCTCCAATGTGTGGTGCTTGTGGCGTCCAGGTCACTGTGCGCCACGTTTTATTGGATTGCGTTTTATTTTCTGACCAGCGGGTCGCGGCTGACTTGCCAGCGGACCTGCCATCTCTTTTAGGCAACACTCGGATGAATGTGGTTAAAGTTTTAAAGTTCTGTGCCCTGTCAAATGTTTTTACACAGATTTTAGGGAGAGGATTTTAATTTGCTCACCGTGTGACAAGCTCGCCCATATTTTATGTAAGTGGCCAGCCAATAACAATTTCCTGTGACATTCTTGTTGCTATGTTTCCCCTTTCCTTAGGTTTTACTTTCTTATGTAGCATTTTCCTTCTTTTCCTGCTTTCTTTGAGTGTGTGCTTTAGTTTTCTTAGGTCTGTCCACATTCGTTCCTTTTAATGCGTGTCAGGGCGCTGATGACCTCGATGTTGAGCGCCCATAAGCCCCAACACACCACCACATCGAACCTCTCACGACGGGGGGATCCGCGCGAACCGTGACAAGACGCCATAGACCGCGCGGCTACCCCGTGCGGCTTTGTAACATCCAGCAGTTAGGCGCCCTGTATAGGACCGCTGCAAAGACGGTTGAAACATCGGTATTTTAGTTGTTCTTTGTGCTTCATAATGACGCGGCCTGATACCTGAAACTATTTTATTCATATTTATTACAAACTGTTTCATTTTCCGAACGAATACAAATTATGGAATCTCAAATGTGGTATGTCATATTCATAGAGGATTCAGATTACTCATTTTCAGATGCCTCCAACCAAACGCTAGCGTTGCGATTACTTAAATTAAATCAGTGAAGTAGTTTCCAGAAAATTCTGTGAAGTAAGTGGGGAGTTTGGAAGGTTCCGATATATTACACTGACAGGCTCTTCGCGTTTCCATTTCTGGCTGTCTATCGCTACTTTAATACTTCTGATCAGCACATCAGTCAGGATCTAAAATCTCTTCCTCCTTCGCTCTCATTTCCCTTTTTCTAGCACTGTCCTTACAAATCCCTCCTTCTTCCTTAATATCTATGCTATCCAGTTTTTGCTCCTTTTTATTACACTCAGTAATCATCTCTGTTCTCGCAGCACACTTCTCAATACCTCGTCATTTTCACTCTATCTATTCAACTCGTTTGTTCCAGCCTCTGCTGTGTACACATCACAAGAGCTCATCCTTGCTCTGCTGTTTTTCCTCATTGTCTACGTTTCAGCATAAAGCACAACACTTCATCAGTCTTTTCCTCAAATATTGGTCAGTATTCCTACAGAAAACTCTGCTTTCCCCACCACAAAATGGCTCTTTCGCCTTTGCAACCTGGTCTAATTTTCGTGCTCAACTTCCATTCGCTTTATATGCTGCTCCTGAAGAATTTAAAGCTTACACGTACTCTAATATTTCTCCTTTCAGCGTTATCTTTATCTTTATTTCCTCCTGGCGCCGTGATATTTCTTTTCTTTGCAGTGATTTTCAGTAGATAGCTCTCTCGTTTGGCTTTAGTGACATCCACTACTTCCTGCAGTGTTTTTTTCAGCTGGTGCTCAAAGGACTATGTTATCTACAAACTCAGATACTGTTTTCTTTCTCCAGTTTTTATCCTCTTGCACAGATCAATCATAGCCTTTCAATACAGACAGAGGAAGATAAGGACAGACAGCAACCCTGGCTTATTCCATTTCCTAGTTCACTCGAGTGGATACTTTTTTCTCTCACTTTCACTGGCACTTGTTGATTTACAGTTGATGATCCCATAATATGACTGTTTTTCCAGTCAAAACGTCTCTCCCAGAATTGGAAGAGTGATTCAAACTTCTTCTTCTTCTTCTTCTTCTTCATCTTCATCTTCATCTTCTCTTCGTCCCTTTTCTGCCTTCACTGAACTCATCTGTTCCTCGGTCGTACTACATCTCTCTTTCCTTTTCGTTTATGATTGTTTAATTGTATAACTAATCTGTCATCCTCCATCCTGTTGAGATGCTGTTTCCACTTTTAATGATTTCCTAAAAATGTCGTGTGACTAGGGCCTCCCGTCGGGTAGACTGTTCACCGGGTGCAAGTCTTTCGATTCGACGCCACTTTGGTGGCTTGCTCGTCGATGGGGATGAAATGATGGTGATTAGAACAACACAACACCCAGTCCCTGAGCGGAAGCCGGCCGGTGTGGCCGAGCGGTTCTAAACGCTTGACCGAGCGGTTCTAACCGCTTCAGTCGGGAACCGCGCGGCCGCTACGTTCGCAGGTTCGAATGCTGCCTCGGGCATGGATGTGTGTGATGTCCTTAGGTTAGTTAGGTTTAAGTAGTTCTAAGTTCTAGGGGACTGATGACCTCAGAAGTTAAGTCCCATAGTGCTCAGAGCCATTTGAACCATAAAACTTTCATCCCAGACGACTGTATTCTTCTTTTGTTTGTCTTAGCTAATGTCCAAGAATCGCTTCCATGCGTTGAAATAGGGGTAGCCGTTATTGTATAAAGGTTTAGCTTTGTATCTTTCCTTTTAATGTCGACTGGTGTTCTGTGTACAGTGCCACATACCACTTGAAACTTACTGAATTTGTTAGCGACATAGCTTTCATATTTCTAACATCGCAACCAAGCAACTGAAAATGTGCCAACTGCCATATTGATTTTCGCCTAGCAGTATTTTGGAGCGTACTGGAAACTTCTCTTTGAAGGCCATCATTAGCAGGCCTAATTAAATTGTCAGTATAGTGCGCTATTAGTCTGCACATTTGTGTAGAAAGTGATAGCTGTTAGTAGCAGGTAGTACAGGCGACCTGTGACACGTTTAACCCGTAATATTCAGAAGCCCGCGGCACACGCAGCGACGCGATGGCGGAAATGATAAAGCCGGTGACACATGACGCAGCTCAGACGCCTGCGTTGCTTTTCGACTTGCGGCCCCCGCTGTATCCTGTTCCGGCGTGATGGATGTTACGCGGTGCAGCTAGCACTCGGGCAGTTAATTTCGTGCCGTAGGCGGGCCGCCGCATTACTGCCCAACAAAATTTGCCCTTTATGTTGTTACAGTCAGTTTACCTTTCATCCCTCGGTAGACAGCAGTGCGGCAACATTACAGAAATTAGTGCCGTACATTAATTAAACTACTGTTGTCGCCAAAATACTGGTCGGGTCAAAGCTAGGCCACGCCGTAAAACTGGTTAATGCAGCGGCGTAAATCCCGAATTATTGTACTTTTTTCTGCCGCAACTGTTTAACGCTGTTACTGCGAAATACGTCTCTCATATTGAAAATACAGGGTGATTCAAAAAGAATACCACAACTTTAAAAATGTGTATTTAATGAAAGAAACATAATATAACCTTCTGTTATACATCACTACAAAGAGTATTTAAAAAGGTTTTTTTTCACTCAAAAACAAGTTCAGAGATGTTCAATATGGCCCTCTCCAGACACTCGAGCAATATCAACCCGATACTCCAACTCGTTCCACACTCTCTGTAGCATATCAGGCGCAACAGTTTGGATAGCTGCTGTTATTTCTCGTTTCAAATCATCAATGGTGGCTGGGAGAGGTGGCCGAAACACCATATCCTTAACATACCCCCATAAGAAAAAATCGCAGGGGGTAAGATCAGGGCTTCTTGGAGGCCAGTGATGAAGTGCTCTGTCACGGGCTGCCTGGCGGCCGATCCATCGCCTCGGGTAGTTGATTGTTTATACCAACGTTTAATACACCACCTATCAGGAGGTTTAACACCATACGTCGTTCGAAATGCACGCTGAACAACTGTCGTCGATTCACTTCTGCCGTACTCAATAACACAAAAAGCTTTATGTTGAGCGGTCGCCATCTTAGCATCAACTGACGCTGACGCCTAGTCAATAGCGCCTCAAGCGAACAAATGTACAACTAAATGAAACTTTATAGCTCCCTTAATTCGCCGACAGATAGTGCTTAGCTCTGCCTTTTGTCGTTGCAGAGTTTTAAATTCCTAAAGTTGTGGTATTCGTTTTGAATCACCCTGTATTATTAGATGACTGTGAATAATAACTTAGGAATTAACTTAATAATATCGTCTCTGGTTCTCCGAAATAATCATTTAATTAAGCCGGCCTTGGTGGCCGTGCGGTTCTAGGCGCTTCAGTGCGGAACAGCGGGACTGCTACGGTCGCAGGTTCGAATCCTGCCTCGGGCATGGATGTGTGTGATGTCCTTAGATTAGTTAGGTTTAAGTAGTTCTAAGTTCTAGGGGACTGATGACCTAAGATGTTAAGTCCCATAGTGCTCAGAGCCATTTGAACCATTTAATTCTGTTTTACAGCGTGTTTCTACGCGAGTTCCACAACAAACGTCATCGTGCAATTATAGGTGTAGTTACCCAACAACCTATTAAAGGGGTCAGCGGAAGAAAGTGGGAACCCTCAATTTTGCTACGATTAGTCGTCCATTCAACGAAGACCTAAAAATGTCGACTGGGGGAAAATGTTCGTCTAGTCGAAATTTTTTGTGTAGTGATAGAGCGACACGTCATGAGCAACACACAAAAAATTCTGACCGGTGGGGTATGAGGATGGGAGTGAGGTAAGCGTATAAAGATCATCTTTTTAGGTTCTTCTTGACTGTGTTGAAAACAGCGCCTTCTAGGGAAAAAGTTTCCCAGAACAGAATTAAACTACATTACCTTTCTTGCAAAAAAGTTTCTGTTCAAAAATGGTTCAAATGGCTCTGAGCACTATGGGACTTAACTTCTGAGGTCATCAGTAACCTAGAACTTAGAACTACTTAAACCTAACTAACCTAAGGACATCACACACATCCATGCCCGAGGCAGGATTGGAACCTGCGACCGTAGTGGTCGCGCGGGGTTTCTGTTCACTTTTTCTCTTGGGCTAATAGTTTTCACATTTCAGGTGTTGGAAAAACCGCGTATTATTAAAACTAGTGTTTTAGTGGTATAAAATTTATATTTATTGCTAAATGAAGTGGGTTAAAAACAAATAATAAATGCCTGTACCACAGTGCAGTAGAATCGTGTTAAGGGATAAACTGTGTCTAGGGGATTTAACAGGGTGGATAGGTGGGAAAGGAGGTTAGAAGCACAAGGGAAGATAGGTTGTCGGATTGTGGTCATGCACTTCCCTGCTTTATAGGGCGGAAAAATGAAAAGCGAGCAGGCAATTCCCCGTTCTTTCTACCGCATTAGTCACAAACTGCAATTACAGGGTATACCGACCTTTCCGTGGGTCGCTTTTGACTCGCTGTCGAAACAGTGCGTAGACACTCCCGGGTGGAGTGTTTATTTTGCTCACAGTGTGAACACAACATTGAACACAGATATGAGTTGCTAATAATACAAATGTAAGATGTGCATATGGTCAGATTCTACTAAATCTCTGCACACTGTTCTACACAGCTACATAGCAAATTAGTCATTCCGTATGGCAGTTGTAGCTTTTCAGTTTGCAGACAGACTATACCTCCCCAGCATTTCCTGTCCAGTTCTCTTATGCAAGTAGACAAAATGAATTCACGGAGCTCATGTTTATAAAGTTATTTCAAGTTGGTAACTGAGCTTTTATGTAAAATACATTGCCGGCCGGAGTGGCCGAGCGGTTCTGGGCGCTCCACTCTGGAACCGCGCGACCGCTACGGTCGCAGGTTCGAATCCTGCCTCGGGCATGGATGTGTTTGGTGTCTTTCGGTTAGTTAGGTTTAAGTAGTTCTAAGTTCTAGGGGACTTATGACCACAGCAGTTGAGTCCCATAGTGCTCAGAGCCATTTGAACCATTTTTTTGTAAAATACATTCATATAAACCGTGATTGAGAATTTTTTATTTGTTGGTGTGATGTCAGTGACCTATGTAGTGTTGGTGGGAAAGGGATTGGATTGGTAAGTGTGGCGCCTTACTGCTGACTGTCGTTGACAACAGATTATAAAGCGGTGTAATTGTGTTGCAGTCACTTGCTGGCAATCAGTGAAATACCAGTACGTTACTGCACTCTTCGTTCCATTAACGTTGTTACTGGTAGACAGCACAAATCTCTTCCATTCAAGAACTGCTGGTATTTGTAGAGTGGGGTACACTTACCATACATGCACAGTATATCTTGCAAGGTTTGTGTGAATATGTCTCGTAGAATACGACTAATCATGTTTAAATATAGAACAGTAATCTGCTGTAATGCATTGCTTGATTTGAGTAGTTAAGTGTGAAGCTCCAGAACACCTTGCTACACAGGGAGACAGTTTAAGCCTCTGCGCCTCGTCAGATGCTGGGAGAACTGAGACTTGATTGGTGCGTTTGATACCCTCAAGCTGCGAAAAATATTCCATCCATTGATATTGGAGACAATCGACATTGTCTAATACATGTTGCATATTGACAGCGTGTTACATTTCGAACAGGCTCTTAAGTGTGCTAGACAGCTGATAGCTCCACCTGATGAGCTTTCTTACATAATAGCTCATTTAACAAGTGAAAATAAATAAGCACTTAATAAACTGAAAATAACTCCACTGTATAAACACGAGTTCAGTGAAGCTATTTTTTCTACTCACATGAGAGAAGTGGACAGGAAATGCTGGGGACTTAAAGTCTGTATGTGAACTGAAAAGCAAGCAGCGCTCGTGGTGGGGGACGCTATAGTTGCCATACACGATAACTAAGAATCAATTCGCCCGTAGCATTGTAGAACAGTGAGCGGAGATTTAGGTAGATTCTGTCCATATGCGTTAGTTACGTTAGTGCTGTTGGTAATTCATATCTGTATTCCATGTAGTGTTAACGCACTAGGTGAAAAATAAACCCTCTCAGGCATGTAGGCACACTGTGTCGCCAGTGACTCAAAAGGCTAGTTGGGGAATGGTCGGTATAACTTTGTGAAACACGCTGTAGTTGCATTTTGTGTTGTTGAGCGGTAGAGAAAGTGGGGAATTGCGTGTTCGCTCTTCATTTTGCAGACCTGTGAAGGAGGGAAGTGCATGGCCACAATCCAGCGACCCGACTTTCCTCTCGCTTATAACTTCCTGCCTGTTACACCTACAGAACACAGTTTATCCCTTAATACGATTCTACAGCATTTAGATGTGTTACAAACATTTAATGTTTGTTCTTAACCCACTTCATTTAATAACGTACATCAATTTTATAGCATTAAAACACAATTTTCAATGATTTGCGATTTTCCCATCTCCTGCAACATGGTAACTGTTAGTCCTAGAGAAAAAATAAATAGGACCTTCTGTAGGAAATTTGCTGTAGTTTAATTTAGTACTGGAAAACGTTTTCGCTAGAGGAAACGGTTTTCGAGATAGTCAAGAAAAACAGAGAGAAGTGCCCTTTAAACGATTCCGCCCCCCCTTCCCATCCCTACGCGTACACACCACCTGTCAGGATTTTAGTATGTTTTTCATGACACTCCTCCGTACAACTGCCAAAAATTTTTGCCCTAACAATTCTTCGTTGACTGGACTATAGTCTGATCACATTTTTTGTTGTACATTCGAGTGCATCACATGCTGATAAGAAATAATTCAACATGTATCTCTAGAAAGCACTGTCTCCTATATAAACTATTTTGCCTTGTCATATTTAGTTTCTTGCCTTTGAATTTAAGCAGACATAACATGCAGTGACTCAAAATACCTCTTGTGGGGATAACAGTTCCGTCTGCCGATTCCTTCAGTTTTTAAATGACAAGGAGAGTGTCGCAGTGGTTAATACACTCCTGGAAATTGAAATAAGAACACCGTGAATTCATTGTCCCAGGAAGGGGAAACTTTATTGACACATTCCTGGGGTCAGATACATCACATGATCACACTGACAGAACCACAGGCACATAGACACAGGCAACAGAGCATGCACAATGTCGGCACTAGTACAGTGTATATCCACCTTTCGCAGCAATGCAGGCTGCTATTCTCCCATGGAGACGATCGTAGAGATGCTGGATGTAGTCCTGTGGAACGGCTTGCCATGCCATTTCCACCTGGCGCCTCAGTTGGACCAGCGTTCGTGCTGGACGTGCAGACCGCGTGAGACGACGCCTCATCCAGTCCCAAACATGCTCAATGGGGGACAGATCCGGAGATCTTGCTGGCCAGGGTAGTTGACTTACACCTTCTAGAGCACGTTGGGTGGCACGGGATACATGCGGACGTGCATTGTCCTGTTGGAACAGCAAGTTCCCTTGCCGGTCTAGGAATGGTAGAACGATGGGTTCGATGACGGTTTGGATGTACCGTGCACTATTCAGTGTCCCCTCGACGATCACCAGTGGTGTACGGCCAGTGTAGGAGATCGCTCCCCACACCATGATGCCGGCTGTTGGCCCTGTGTGCCTCGGTCGTATGCAGTCCTGATTGTGGCGCTCATCTGCACGGCGCCAAACACGCATACGACCATCATTGGCACCAAGGCAGAAGCGACTCTCATCGCTGAAGACGACACGTCTCCATTCGTCCCTCCATTCACGCCTGTCGCGACACCACTGGAGGCGGGCTGCACGATGTTGGGGCGTGGGCGGAAGACGGTCTAACGGTGTGCGGGACCGTAGCCCAGCTTCATGGAGACGGTTGCGAATGGTCCTCGCCGATACCCCAGGAGCAACAGTGTCCCTAATTTGCTGGGAAGTGGCGGTGCGGTCCCCTACGGCACTGCGTAGGATCCTACGGTCTTGGCGTGCATCCGTGCGTCGCTGCGGTCCGGTCCCAGGTCGACGGGCACGTGCACCTTCCGCCGACCACTGGCGACAACATCGATGTACTGTGGAGACCTCACGCCCCACGTGTTGAGCAATTCGGCGGTACGTCCACCCGGCCTCCCGCATGCCCACTATACGCCCTCGCTCAAAGTCCGTCAACTGCACATACGGTTCACGTCCACGCTGTCGCGGCATGCTACCAGTGTTAAAGACTGCGATGGAGCTCCGTATGCCACGGCAAACTGGCTGACACTGACGGCGGCGGTGCACAAATGCTGCGCAGCTAGCGCCATTCGACGGCCAACACCGCGGTTCCTGGTGTGTCCGCTGTGCCGTGCGTGTGATCATTGCTTGTACAGCCCTCTCGCAGTGTCCGGAGCAAGTATGGTGGGTCTGACACACCGGTGTCAATGTGTTCTTTTTTCCATTTCCAGGAATGTATATTTGACCCTTATTCCGAAGAAAGTGATTGAAACTGTATGCCAGACGTCGATATTTCTTCAGAGGATCTCGTTCGATTCTTATCCTGATTTTGTTCAAAGGGAAAAATTACAGAAAGTATGAAAACATAGTGTAACACATAAAAAGTAGTACAGTGTACATTTCCAACAAAAATATTCACCACATATAGCTGAGCGTGAAGATCACTTTCAACAGTTCATGTGAACCACTCCTAATTCGACCAACATTAAGATACGTTACAAAAATCTTTAAGTGTTCACCTTCTTTCTGCATTTAGAGGAAGGAGAGCGCGGCCTCTATCAGAAGTGCAAAACCTTTGCGAGCTACAAACTCTGTGAAATATATTGTTGAGCTTGAACTAGAAGCATAATTAAATGGTGTGTTCATAAACGAGACACTTGGTGAAGTAAACAGCCTGATCACAGATGTTTCCAGAATTAGTTCGAACGTATGCAGAAGTGCATAAACTTTAAAGGAGAATATTTTGAAAAGAAACAGTAAAACAATTTGTAGTGAAATAAGTTCGTTTTCGTTATGTTTGTAAAATCTCAAAAAGCGGCCCTTCCATTTCATTCGTGGGGAGAACGATTCTCGATACCCCACTGAAACTTGAAATTTCTGTACTTTCACACATTTGCTCATTACGCGAGATGTATGTTTGAAAAGCGTTTGGGAAAGTATTGTTCGTTGATTCGTATTGGGACGTTTGCCTCTCAGATTTTTGAGAGAGAGTCTCAACGGTCAACCATTGATTTCGCACAGCGCTCGCTACTAGAGTTTTTTTTTTTGACAATTTCGCCGTTTATTCAGATCTTCTCTCTTCTTCCGGTCATCCAACATGATAAAACTCTCAGACCGAAGAAGAACACTCAGCAATTGGTCGGACAGTAGTTTTTAAAAACGACCCCCGTGGTGTATTAGTCTTCACGAGGATTCTTCCGGTAAATCGAAGTCTGGCACACATACTATCTAATCAAACGTATCCGGACACGCGTCAGGAACCACAAATATAGGGTGTGTCCATCACGCCATTTATGACAACTTGGACTCCGCTGGAGACACTTTCAATGAGGTGTCTGAACGTTTGTAGAGAAATGACAATCTATTATTCCTCAGAAGTCGAAATCAGAGAAGGTATCAATGTTGGATACTGGGATCCGGAGCGAAGTCAACGTTCTTAGACTTCCCAAAGATGTTGCATTGGATTCAGGTCGCGACTCTAAGCAGGCCAGTCCATTTCAGGAATTTGTCCATAGACTACTGCCTCGCATATGCTGCTATATGGCAGGGTACATTATTATCCTGAACCTCAACTGTCCTCAGTATGCATAGCTGTACAATGTGTTCACGTCCTTCAGCTTTTAGTGAGCACAATAAAGAGACCACTCCACAACCATCACACCATCTGCTCCGTACTTCGTCGATGGGACTACACATGACAAGTAAGGATCTCCAAGCGTTCGGCAAACCGAAATTCTTCCATCGGATTGCCAGAGTATCACGTGGGATTATCACACCGAATTACTCGTTTCCAATCCATTGTCCAACTGCGTCACTCTTTACACCACCTCCAGCCTCACTTACTAGGGAAGGCCACGACGTTTGGAACGCGGATTTATCGCAGACTTCATACACTCCTAGTACTCCATTAGGACAACAAAATATGTCAACAGTAGCGCGTACTTCTCAAGTGTTATTGAGAAAATCGTAAGATAATTTCGGTCGTCAAATGTATACCTGTGCGTGGTCGTTTTTACCATGAAGCGGCAGCAGCCGAGTAGATAGCGTTCAAGTCCCGTAATAGTTGGGTCGCTCGATAGAGTCCCGTTCGTCAATGTTTTTTATATTGAACACAGTCATTTCCTTTACTATTTATATTACAACTGATATAATAGGAAAAAATACCTGTAATCGGTTGAACTTTTATTAAATTTACAACGTTATTTGGCAGTCTACAAATTTTTACTATCACAAATAATATAATATTCATAACTATCGACTAGTAAACGACCAAGCGCATAAAGTGATACTGAAAATGTATGCTTGTCCGTGATTTGAGAAATCCCTTATACCTGGAAGGAGCCCGTAGCGACTTGTTACCTCCAAGTTTATGAGCGGCACAGACAGCTTTCGAAAGATGTACAATTAATCGTCGCTTTCGACATTATGCGTACAAGTTGCAGGATGGTATTTTTCGTAAAAACATGGAGAACATAATGTTAAACGGCACTAGCTGCATTGAATAAATACTATGTTTCCGGATACACAACGTCTTTTGAAATTTTCCGTAGGGAAACAAACCTCGTTAACATTTTCAAAAACCTCTCTTTCAGACGATAATTTGGAAGCAAACCATGCATACGCAGCATTTCCTTAAATATCGGCGCTGCTAATTGGTCATGCAGTATTGACTGGATTTTGATAGCGTCTTCACGAGAAGCTATTTCTAGTTCGCTTTCGATTAAATACGAACAATTTTGAAGACACGGACAAGTATACATTTTCAGTGTCACTTTAAGCGTTTGGTCGTTTCCTAGTCGATAGTAAATTATATTATTTGTGATGATAAAAATTAGTAGACTGCCAAATAACATTGTAAATTTAATAAAAGTTCATCTGATTACACGTATTTTTCTCATTATATCGATTGCAATATAAACAGCAAAGAAAATGACTGTGTTGAAAATAAAAAGTAACTGACGAACGGGACTCGATCCAGCGACCCAATGGTTACGGGACTTGAACGCTAACTAGTCGGCTGCCGCGCGTTCATGATAAAAATGGCCACGCACAGGTATATATTGGACGACCTAAATTATCTTGCGATTTTCTCAATAACGCTTGAGAAGTACGCGCTACTGCTTGTTGTCCTAATGGAGTACTACGAGTGTACAAAGTTTGAAGTAAATCCGCGTTCCAAACGTCGTGGCCCCCCCTTGTTAGTATTGACTAGAGAAATTGTGACCAATGTGGACTGCGCCATCAGTGTACCTCGTTCTATTTAACTCACTACGATCATTCATTTTGCTAGCTTGACTTCTGATAGCGCTTTAATTCTTTCCGTTGATTTTCATGCAACTTTTTGTACAACCACCCTCCGCACTTCTCGACGGTCCCTGCCAGTATATGGGATTTTCCTGGCCTTGGTTTAATTGTGGTAGTCCCTTCACGTTTTCACTTCACAAACCCCAGCAGTCGACTTGGACAGCTTTAGAAGGGTTGAAATATCCGAGATGGGTTTGTTACTCAGGTGAGATCCAGTGACTAGTCCACGTTTGAAGTCACTGAGCTACCTGCCCGATCCACTCCTCTACTACTGCTGCTTTACTGACAACGTAACACTCCGCGCCTCCTTTCATAGCGACGGGTCCGCCTCTCGTACCATCTAGTGGTCAACACTGCACTGCATAGGGGTATCCAGATACATTTGATCAGACCGTGGACCTTCCTCGCGGTATGATGTTTGTGATCGTCCCACCTTAAGTCACTCCGGAAATATAGCCTTAGACAGTTAACTAATTTCAGTGCCTCATCACTGATTGAGTAACCAGCCGCTAATATATCTTCGTCAATATACGCACGTTGTATTATACTGGTTTATGTCGAGGGTCGGCAGGCAGTGTGACCATCTTAAAGACATTTCGTACCAGATAATAAAAAAATTACTTGCAAATGGATCTTATCTGCATACAGCTTTGTCCCGACGAGAAATACGTACTGGTCTCCTTGACTGCTCTCTACTCTATGTTCTACAGGTCTCTCACGGATATCTGAAACAGTCTGTAACCCGTTTGTTAGACTGAACTGGAAGTGTATGCACGATTCCTGGTCCACTTTGTTCTGTTATACTCGCTATATTAGAGGTAAATTTACTTAGGGACACATATACCGTATTGGCATACCCTATTTAGATGTCACAAGCCGTCCGTTTGATGAGGGAGAAGGGGATGAGGATGTCTTTGATGATAGATAAGCCGGCCGGAGTGGCCGAGCGGTTCTAGGGGCTTCAGTCTGGGACCGCGCGACCACTACGGTCGCAGGTTCGAATCCTGTCTCGGGCATGGATGTGTGTGATGTCCTTAGTTAGGTTTAAGATGTTCTAAGTCTAGGGGACTGATGACCTCAGATGTTAAGTCCCATAGTGCTCAGAGTCATTTTAACCATTTGATGTTAGATATATGAACACGATAAAATGGGTCACGTTATTTATAAGTTGCCTACATGTGGTTCAACACAAAATTTTAATAATAATAATAATAACAACTTTTGTTGATGCAGTCAGTAACAAAACAATACACTCTGTATGAGAAATTTTTTAAAAGAATTAAGGAAATAAAAGAAAGGCAGTTCACACGGGAAAAATATAGTCACAAGAATGTACAGACACTGGTATAAATGAATACAGGCAATGTAACGAACCAAAATAGGAAAATCGAAGAACATTCATAAAGCGGGCATCCTGGAAGACAACCACGAAGCACTTTCCCCCAGAACTGAAATCAAACTAGCTAACTTCCAGGAACAGATATTGTAACATTGTAAACAAGTTAATCAGCGGTATTTGCGTGGCTGACATGGAATATTTTCACGGAAGAGCTATCGGCAAAATTTGTCTAGGTGTCTGCTTTTATCTAATTTTCTTTGCTCTGTGAAGTAACAAACTGGTCTCTACGACTTCGTGTAGGCAAGTATGGAAGGCGCCTTTCTCGGAAGAGTAACAACCACTTACGAAATGAGGCACCTTAATTTTCACTTAATCTCGTAAGTAAATTGTAGCCGTTTTACGGCAGAATTTTTCATTGAGGCAGTTCTTTAAAATGTGTGCTCTCCCATAATAAGCTGGCCGGCGCTGCGCAGCCTTTATTAGTATTTATTCGCCGGAATTGAAAGCCGGGGCGATGTGCTGGCACATAAATGCCGGCGGCGCTGCGAAACGCTCACCTAGAGATTTTAATTAAACGCGGTTCTATATCCAGACTTAATGACCTCCTTGCCGACTGCAGCGGGACTGGGGAAATGGGTTAGCAGTCCGTCCGGCGCCTCTTCTTCGCCAACTGCTCCATTAGAGCTCGCGAATTAATAAAAGGCAGGCGCGGTGACCTCGCGGCCGAACGGTGACACCTCCCCCCTCGCCCCCCCCCCCCCCGTCTGCCCCGCCTGCCACCCTTAATTAACGCGGCCGTCGACGTCTGCGTCTCTTGGACACCTCAAGGTCCGCCGGTTGCCTCTGGCGTTTGCTCTGCAATAGCTTTCCGCGAGGTCTCCGAAATTAAAATTACTTCTCCCAGCGTGGCGTCAAGACCGCCCGCACTAATGCGTGTGGACCAAGTTGGCTGCTGTCTTAGACGTAAGGAGGGAATTGCAGAGGGTGGAGAAAGTTGATTACGCTCCAAGGAGTCAACGGCAAGTCTCCTTTTAAAGAGATTCGGCGCTTCTGTGTAACATTGTTACGTTTTAAATCGTCGCAGCTAAAATAATACATGCTCGCCACCAAGTGCTGACGGAGCAGAAGTGGTGGTGGTGGTGGTGATTGTGATGTAGTGCTGCAGTCAGTGGACTGGTATTAGAACTGACGACGCTCAAATTTTAGTGCAGCCAACTGGAATTATTTTTCCATATTTTTATACAAATGACTTATGGAGAACGCCGGGGTTCTTTACACTTCTACAAAATTAGCTCCAAATAGTTTATTTCTTCTTGTTTTTAAATAGGTACACAACAAGCTTATTTCAGCATTCTTGCCATTTTCAAGTGTTCTTCCAGTTGGAGTGACGTCCGTAAAACATCTTCGAACGTAATTTCTTTTATTTGCTGCCTTGTGAATAAAGGTCGCTTATTTAGCTCCTACAGAAATTTCGTGTTTCTTTGGCAGCTGTCAAACGTTAGGTCGTTCCAGTGATGCATTATTATTATACGATATTGTAGTGCCTGTGTTTTCTGATGACGACGCAAAGTTCCTTTGCACATGCATGTGTATCGTATAACGGCTGTGGTCGCCGCCGTGCCTGCATACATGTCCATCAGAATAACATAGGCACTGCAATATCGTGTTTATCTTCCAGTATCGGGCAAACGCCTTACGTCTGATCTGTGCGGAAATAATACATAATGGATGTCCGAATACAGATCACAGCCCGCGCGACTGCTACGATCGCAGGTTCGAATCCTGCCTCGGGCATGGATGTGTGTGATGTCCTTAGGTTAGTTAGGTTTAAGTAGTTCTAAGTTCTAGGGGACTGATGATCACAGATGTTAAGTCCCATAGTGCTCAGAGCCATTTGAACCATTTTGAACAGATCACAGACGCATGGTTGACGACATATGAAAGTGTGGGTCTGGCCGTTGAGTCATGCACGGATATCCAAATGGTAAGGTGACCGCTCGCGATAAGCAGAAAATCCGGAATGGGGTCCCGGTCCGGCACAAATTTTCGTTGTCGTCATTCCATTCTGCAGCTGTTGGTAGTCCTTATTCGCAATTGCGAATTCATTTGTTGCATTATTATTATGTTGCATTATTATGCAGCGATGGAACGATGTGTAATTTGACAAGTGTCAAAACAAGTAATTTCTGTAGAAGGTAAATAAGAGACCTATATTAACAACGGAGTAAATAAAGGAAATTACGTTCCAAGATGTTTCATGGACGTCACTCCATCTAGATTAACACTTGATAATGGCAAAAATTCCGATACAAGCCTCTCGTGTGCATATGTAAAAACAAGAAGTAATAAGTAGAAGTAATATTTGCAGCTAATTTTGTAAAAGTATAAAGATGATATCGTATTTCGACCTTATGCAAGCTGCGAGCCCAGCAGTGAAGAAGTTTTTAAAATACCTGGGTTTTTCAGTTTTTCGATTTCCTTTCTGAATTGCAATTTCAAACCGATAATAGACCAGAAATGATGTATACGGTTTCTAACTCATTGTCAGTGCAGCGTCAGCAATCGGACAGCCAGTAAACGACGACCCATCTACTGAAAGGCTCACCGTGCTCACAACGCAGCATCTTTCTAGCGCAAATGATTTCCCGCTTCCTATCGACAAATATATGTTGTGTCAGAGACGTAAACATAATAGTACACAAATGAGGAATCTGACAACGGAGTGGAAAAAAGCACACAGAATAATCAAGAATGGGGACAAATTGAAATTCTGAGGGAGTGGATATAGCGTAAAGGTCAAGACAAATCTAATAAAAATAAGGTTAGGGAGACGCAATTGATTGAGACGCTCGCGCAAACATTTGCATCAAGAAAGCAATAACCTTCAAAACTCAACGGAGGCACTACAATACGGCGTTAAGGCTAGAAAGACTGAGGACATCCGACTTTACTTGATGCTCAGTGTGAAGCGACATTATTGGGCTTCCTTTGACGTCGCAGTCGCAACCAAACAGTAGTGTATGGAATGCCGGTGCGACGTGCGACTGCACGAGCGCTGACTTCCCCGTGCATAGACGAACCCGCTACAGTCTCCATTTCTTCCTGAACTGTCTCAGCAGCATTACGCCTTGCGCTCGGTCGGCCACTACGGGGTCTATCGTCTAAACAACCCGTGGATTTGAACTTCGAAATCATTCCCGCCACACCTGCATTTGTCAACGGACTTTTACCCGTTCGAATCCCCTTCCTCTGGCGATAGGATTGTAACGATGAACTAACACATTCCCGATTCTGATAATACAGCTTCACGAAAAGCGCCTTTTCAGGTAATGTCAACATGCTGCGACTGCTGGCTCATCTGATTCTCTCTTTTTTTTTTTTTTTTTTTTTCCTTTATTGAATTTCAATTCCCCCCGAAGGGGGCGGGCTGGCAGCAGCTTAGGACGCCGCTCTGCAGCCTACAGATTTTCTGATAAAGAGCAGGAGAATAAACAATAATAAAAAACAGGCGATAAAATCGGGGACTTAGTGAGTAACAAGGTGAAAAGAAAATGGGGAAATTAAAACAAACAATAGAGGGAGGATGAAGCGAATAAAAATACATACGGAGCAGACAGGGGAAACAATTGACAATTAAAAAAACACGGCGACAGTCTGGATTCTGTTCGCAAAGTATATAAAATGCACACCCAGCGACAGCATGGTTTCTGTTCGCAACACAACACTGAATAGTCACTAGAACACAGCACGAAAAAGTCGGCAAAGGTGACACCACAGTCGAGAGCAGGGGGGGGGGGGGGGGAAACTGGACAGGAGATGGGAAAACAAAAAGGGGGGAAAGGAGAGTAAAAGCGAAGGGGGGGGGGGGAACCGGGAAAGGAGCTGATGGAGGATGAGGACCCATAAGAGGGGTGGGGGGCAGACGCGACAGGGAGGGGGGTAGGCAGAGGAGGGGAATACAAAAGGACTGGGGGGGAGAAGGGAGGTAGGGAGAGGTGTAGTGGGGAGGAAACAGGACGGAAGGGGGGGGGAAGAGGGAGCCCAGGGAAAGGACAGAGGAAAGGAGGGGGAGGGAGGATCAGAGTTGATAGGAAGGATAAATGGAGGGAGAGAGGGCATCATCCGGGAGGGGGAGTTGACGGAAGCCACCTTGGGAAAGGAGATGGAGGGTGTAGAGATGGTGGGTAGGGGGGACACAACGGTGAAGACGGGGCAGGGGGCGAGGATGGGAGAGGAGAGGAGCAACCAGGGGGTGAGGGGGCTCAAGACGGCGGGAGGTGTAGAGGATGCGGATATGTTCGAGGAAGAGGAGCAGATGGGGGAAAGGAATGAGATCATAGAGGATCCGCGTGGGGGACGGGAGGCGGATACGGAAGGCGAGGCGGAGTGCATGACGCTCAAGGATCTGGAGGGACTGATAGAATTTGGGGGGGGGCAGATATCCAGGCAGGACTGGCATAACTGAGGATGGGACAGATTAAGGATTTGTAGGTGTGGAGGATGGTAGAGGGGTGCAACCCCCATGTCCGGCCAGAGAGGAGTTTGAGGAGGCGGAGGCGGTTGTGGGCTTTGGATTGGATGGATCGGAGATGAGGGATCCAGGTGAGGTGACGGTCAATGGTGAGGCCAAGGTAGGTGAGGGTGGGGGTGAGACGGACAGGACGTGCGCAGACAGTAAGGGAGAAATCCAGGAGTCGGAAGGAGCGAGTGGTACGACCTACGATGATTGCCTGGGTCTTGGAAGGATTGAGTTTCAGGAGCCATTGGTTACACCATGCAGCAAAAAGGTCAAGGTGATTCTGGAGAAGGCGTTGGGACCGTTGGAGGGTAGGAGCGAGGGCGAGGAATGCGGTGTCATCAGCATATTGCAAGAGGTGCACTGGAGGGGGGGGTTGGGGCATATCTGCTGTGTACAGGAGGTAGAGGAGAGGGGAGAGGACAGAGCCCTGGGGCACACCGGCAGAGGGGTAGAAGGTGCGGGAATTGGCATGATGGATGGTAACGTAGGAGGGGCGGCGGGAGAGGAAGGAGGCCACCAGACGGATGTAGTTGATAGGAAGGGCGTAGGTTTGGAGTTTAAACAGGAGACCAGGATGCCAGACACGGTCGTAGGCCTTTTCAAGGTCAAGTGAGACAAAAATGGCGGAGCGACGGGAGTTAAGCTGGAGGGAGAGGAGATGAGTGAGGCGGAGGAGTTGGTCATCAGCAGAGAAGGAAGGTCGAAAGCCACAGTGGGTGTTTGGGAGGAGGTGGTTTTGGTGGAGGTGGAGATGGATGCGCTGGGAAAGGATGGATTCCAAAAGCTTGCTGAACACCGACGTGAGACAGATAGGACGATAGGAAGAGGCATCAGATGGAGGCTTATTGGGTTTGGAGAACATCAGGATACGGGAGGTTTTCCACAGGTCGGGATAGAAGCCAGTGGCAAGGATGACATTGTAGAGGGCGGCAAGGAGGGAAAGGAAGGAGAGAGGGCAGTGTTTGAGGTGGCGGTAGGTAACGCAGTCGTGGCCGGGAGCAGTGTTGCGTTTAGTGCGGAGTGTGAGGCTGATGTCCTGTGTAGTGATGGGAGTGTTAAGTGCAGATGGTGGGGTGTGGCCCAAGTACTGGAAGCTAGGAGCAAGGGGAGGAACAGAGGTATTCGTACGGTCCATGACATCAGGGAAGAGGGAATAATCAAAGTGGGGATCATCTGGGATGGAAAAAACATCAGAGAGGTGGGAGGCAAAGTGGTTGGCCTTACTGAGGTTGTCAGGAAAGGGACGGTCATTAAGGAGGAGAGGGTACTGGGGGGTGGGGCGGTTCCCAGTAAGGCGGTGGAAAGCAGACCAATACTTGGAAGAGTTGATGGGGAGCGTGGTGTTGAGGTGTGTACATGTCTGCCGCCAGGCTCGGCGTTTCTTCGCAACAAGCAGGTTGCGGATGTGCTGATTCTCTCTCTTATTACAGCTCCTTTTATACACGATTGTCATGCGCAGTCACTGACGTTTTGCTGTCCAGCACCATCTATCGGACATTTTGTGAACTTTTTTTGTTATAATAAAACCCCATCTAATTCCAAGCATGTGCGTCAATTTTTACCTCTCTATCTACATTATTCCGTGGTTTATTAAGTTTTCAAATTTATACTGACTTTTTGATCACCCGGTAGATTATCGATACTAGGCAAAGGGCGCTTCTCGCTTTCGAAACCGTTTCTTTTCACCCGTCGATGACACTGTCTCGCGGAGTGTCGTGAAACGAATAGATCGGGTCGGGATGGCGGGCGCCATGAATGTCGCCTGTTGAGGCGGGCGGCTGGTCCGGGGCTCGCCGGCCGCATCTCAATGAAGACGCGGCCCGACCCTCGTATACTCGTCACAGGCGGCGAGATTGCGCGTCCTTTGTCAGTCGCCCTCCTGCCTTTTCCCCGGAATAGTAATGTGTTTACTCTGCGGGGAGGTTTTCTCTAAGATACATCGCCGGTTCCGGCAGCAGGCAGCGCCGTGTCCGGTGCGCTGCTGCGCTGCCAAAAATTCCAACGAGAAATAAAAATTAACCGTCGGGCACATTACTTAGTCCTGGCAACTGTCTCTTCACGGACGGGATGTGACAGTTATTGTGGAACCACGGTGGATGTATACCCACAACCAGGTACTAGCAAATCGTAATTTACTCACTTTGGTACGTTTCTAAACACGAATTCCACTCGTGCAGAGATTACGGGGCAATAAAAAATGCGACTAAAAACTCCTTTAAATACACCGGTGTCCAAAATTAAAGCAACAAACGGAAATTTTTTGCACGGTTGCGTTTATTTTGCCACAAAACAACGTAAAGAATACAGAAGGTAATCAACTACAACATGCATGATGGTAGACAAAAATGTTCTTCGTCTTTTTTCCAACTTAACCGACTTGCATACACATTCTGACAACTGGCTGACGTGCTCAGTATGAGCTGTGACCACCTCTGGGGTCAGTATAGGTCTGAGAATGACGACAACTAGCATCTTCTCTCCCTGTTCCACTCCCAAACAGATCGAGGGAAAAATGACTGCCTATATGCCTCTGTACGAGCCCTAATCTCTCTTATCTTATCTTCATGGTCTTTCTGCGAAATGTATGTTGGCGGCAGTCAGCCTCAAATGCTGGTTCTCTAAATTTCCTCAGTAGCGACTCACGAAGAAACGCCTCCTTTCCTCTAGAGACTCCCAACGAGTTCCTGAAGCATTTCCGTAACACTCGCGTGATGATCAAAACTACCAGCAACAAATCTAGCAGCCCGCCTCTGAATTACTTCTATGTCCTCCCTGATAGGGATCCCAAACGCTCGAGCAGTGCTCAAGAATACGTCGTATTAGTGTTTTATAAGCTGTCTCCTTTACAGATGAAGCACGCCTTCCCAAAATTCTACCAATGAACCGAAGACGACTATCCGCCTTCCCCACAACTGCCATTACATAGTTGTCCCACTTCATATCGCTCTGCAGTGTTACGCCCAAATATTTAATCGACATGACTGTGTCAAGCGCTACACTACTAATGGAGTACTCAAACATTACAGGATTCTTTTTCCTATTCATCTGCATTAATTTACATTTATCTATATTTGGAGTTAGCTGCCATTCTTTACACCATTAACAAATTCTGTCCAAGTCATCTTGTATCCTTCTACAGTCACTCAACGACGACACCTTCCCGTACACCACAGCATCATCAGCAAACAGCCGCACATTGCTATCTACCCTATCCAAAAGATCATTTATGTAGATAGAAAACAACAGCGGACCTACCACACTTCCCTGGGGCACTCCAGATGATACCCTCACGTCCTATGAACACTCACCATTGAGGACAACGTACTGGGTTCTATTACTTAAGAAATGTTGAGGCAATAACGCCCATTCTTCTTGCAGAGCTGCTCACAAGACTTGGAGAGTGGTTGGTGGATGCTGAAGTGATGTAACCCGTCTCCGTAGTGCATCCCAAACATGCTCTATGGGATTCAAATCGGAAGAGCGAGCAGGCCACGCACCATGCGTGAATATCTTCGGTTTCAAAAAAAACATCAACTATACCTGTTCTATGAGGTCGAGCAGGATCGGCCATCAATACGACTTCTGGTCTCACAGCACCTTGAAAAAACCGCGAGTGAGATTCCAGGATCTCCTTACGGCACCCGACAGCAGTTAAAGCTTGCTGATTTACCGGTACACAATTTCATGAAGAGCTGCTAGAGTGATCATATAATCCCTGCCCACACCATTAGGGATCCTCCTCGATATCTCTCTCTTTCTACAATGTTTGGGTCCCGATATCGTGTTCCACTTGCCCGTCGATAATCACTTTCCAGACCAAATTTTGACTCATAGATGAAAAGGACGTTGGCCCACCGTTCGACCGTCCACTGCTCCGCTCTAGACGTTCCCTTCTGTGAAGACACGCCAGAGGTAAACAGACAGCAGATATCCAACAATAAAGGCCACTCTGCTAAAGCCTTCTGTCACACCGTTTGCCTCGAAACGGCACATCGAGGGGATGCTGCGCGTTCAGATGCCAGTTGCTGTGCAGTACTAAGGCGGTACGGTTGTGCCCTTACAGCCATGTAACAGTCCTCTCTTTCTGATGTCACACGTGGTCGGCCCTGTCCAGGTCTCCAGGATACAGTTTCGGTCTCTAGAAACTATCGCCACATCCGAGAAACAACAGAACGATTTACATCAAGCCATCGGGCCACACCCGTCTGCGACTCTTCTGCTTCCATTCTTCCTAAGGCCATCCACATCAGTGATCCTGTAGAGCCATATTGCACCGTCTGTGACGGTGTGCACAGCGATTGTGGGTGTTGACTACACTGGGAACACTACCCCGCTTGGTAGGTGCCCTGACGTCATTGCTGGTCCGTTGATCGGAATGCCATCTTCCGTGTAGAACACTATTTTAACGACATCTGTTGACAGTTTGTATGATTGTATGGCGAATTAGACACAGGACGGAGACGCAGCAGTTTGTTGCTTTAATTTTGGACACCGGTGTGTTTACTGTACAGCGATGCATCGATAAGAATTACAGAGAATATAAAGGAAAGGTATTATTTTTGCACACACACACACACACACACACACACACACACACACACACACACAGAGAGAGAGAGAGAGAGAGAGAGAGAGAGAGAGAGAGAGAGAGATGTATATGTGTATAGGTTAGACGTCTCCCCATCTATGGCATAGGATCGACTACATAACCTACAAAAAGATTTTGTCGATCCTGTGTATTAGAGTATTGGCTTTCGTCAAAGAACCGCCTGATCGTTTTCCTCATCCCTCCTATGATTGATCTCCCTATAACAGAGGGGAGAGCTTGTAATGGTACTTGAATTACGTAACCATTACGGCACCTCACCTCAACCTCTCGATACCAGCAATATTCTACTGTGTTTCTGTAAAATAGTTAACATGTTTCTGTCACAACATTTAGATTTGATTTCATTAATGTACAGGTACTTCGATACATCGATATGTTTATAATGCAATGATATTATTCTTATGTGTATCCTTTCTTTTGTCGCTATGATCTTTGACGTACTTGTAACTCTGATTTTTGGGCGTGTAAGCAGTTGTTAGTGTCAAGTTTTGGTCGTCATGTTAAAAAGACGTAAATTGTAGTCACTTTATGAAATGTGAACTTTAACAGTGAGGAAGATATTTTCAAGTATGTTTTATATTGTGAAGTGATGTTTTCGAACGAATTACGTGATATTGCAACAAAATTAATAAAAAAAGACGTGTAACTTAAATTCGGAGTGCTGATTACTTTTTTACATCACCATTGTCCTAACTTGCAAAAGTTTAATCTTCAAGAATGGTTTATGATACACATCTATAAAACTTTTGAATATCGCAGAATAACACCTAGGCCTCTGCATCCGATCTTGGAATCATCACTACCTAGATTTTCGACGATTGAGCCATGAGTTCACAATGAGACCAGCGTGGGAAATACGAAAAGATGAGTGCCTAGTTTATCCATTATTTCAAGAAATGATTTTATTAACTGTGCTCTAATGACACCTGCCACTTAATATAACTTCGTTGTTGCCCGAAAATGTAATATTTAGCAGCGTGAGCAACACTACAATCATAATTAATTTTTGACCTTTGTTGTGGTAGGGTTGTCAGAAGCTCTAGCGGTAAGTACCGATTTCCTAGCCGGTCAACTGCATCCGCTAAATAGCTGTACTGCGGTCGAACGACTACATCTGTCGTTTGCCTCTCTGAGACTTCAACTTGCTTATCTCCTACGGTAGCACTGGAGTACTCAAAGTGTAAGTCTGACTTACGCGCCGGTTAACCGGATCTGATGAACAGTTCTAGTTCCAGTCACTGTCCAGCCGTCCAGAATTAGGTTGTCCCTATTTTCCCTAAACCACTTTATGCGAATGTCGCGATGGTTCCTTTGAAAGGGAACGGCCACGTCCCTTCTTCAAATGGTTCAAATGGTTCTAAGCACTATGCGACTTAACTTCTGAGGTCATAAGTCGCCTAGAACTTAGAACTAATTAAACCTAAATGACCTAAGGACATCACACACATCCATGCCCGAGGCAGGATTCGAACCTGCGACCGTAGCGGTCGCTCGGCTCCAGACTGCAGCGCCCAGAACCGCACGGCCACTCCGGCCGGCACGTCCCTTCTTCTACTCGAGCTTATGCTGCGTCTCTGATGACCTCGTCGTCAAAATACAATTTCCGTTTTTCTTCTTTCGACGTAGATGCTGCTCAATCAGGCAGCTCTTACTTTTTCTTAAAGAATTTTCGTAGTAAAAATAGTGGCCATTCTTGGTAAACCGAGACAGAGAAATGAATGCAAAGCTTCACCAGCATAGTTTTAGTTGTTGTACTAGGACCTTCATTTTTATGTCAGCTCTCCGGAAATGCATCTCTACGGTTGGTCGCGACTGCTGTTGCATACGGTGGGCAACATAAAATTGGCCCGGAAAATATCTCATGCACCTAACGATAGGCAACCAAACTTACATCTGCCGCCTTAGATGTAGATAATGCAAGTTCAAAAAAAATGGCTCTGAGCACTATGGGATCTAACTGCTGAGGTCATCAGTCCCCTAGAACTTAGACGTACTTAAACCTAACTAGCCTAAGGACACCGCACACATCTATGCCCGAGGCAGGATTCGAACTTGATACCGTAGCGGTCGCGCGATTCCAGACTGTAGCGCCTAGAACAGCTCGGCCACTTCGGCCGGCAATGCAAGTTCGTTTGCATGTCTTAAGATGTATGAAATATTTTCCGAGCCACACTGTTTTGTCCACCCTGTGTACGGCATCACCTTAGTGAATCCCATATCATGTTTGCACTGGTAACCGAACAAACGTACGTATTTAAGGACCTTCATTGCGACTTCAACACGGCAGAGACACGTATCTGTTAATTTTGCCGATTTGTGTTGTATATGAAATCATAGTGAAGTAATTCTTCATGTTATTTACATTGTAATTCGTATTTATACGTATGTATGTGTGGAATTTACTTAATTGTGATGTCATATACAACAGAAATAAACCTAATTCGCAGTTATGCGGTTGTTAAGACGGAGTTTCCAACACTGCGCGTTGCTGATTTATTCGAAAGGTTCTTCTGGCTGTACCACGGCTTTGTTGGTATGATAGCTGAACTGAAGGGTACATTAACGCGTCTTCTTTCTTACTTACTCGTATTTATGTTATCTTTAAGCAACATCGACCATGCAGTCAGTCATATCTGTACGAGGTTACCACAAAGCTTTAACTCACAGTAAGCTGTCGGAACAAGCACATCGTTGTGGACAGTATAATACACATTTTGAGTCAGGAGGAGAAGTACATGCTTGGATGGATGATAGTGATTCTGAACGAAAATCTTCACATGGACATATGCCCTATTCCGAGGTAGAACACATTTAATATCGCTTTTGTACTCTTCTTCTTCTTCTTCTTCTTCTTGCGTTAAGGCCTCAGTAGGATCACGGGTAGCCCCTTCGTGGACTGCATTTTCCTCTTCTTCTCCCAGAACCTCTTTATTCTTTCTCTTCTTCTCTCCCGCTCTTCTTCCGAGATCTTCATTGTCCTTTCCTCCTGTCGGCTCCACTGGTAACACTCTAATCTTTTCCTGTATTCTTCTCTGTTGTTGATCTCCGGCATATTGGTCGGAGTATATTTGTTCCTCCAGTTTTCCTTTCCTTCGATCTTTTTTTGAGTTTTTTAGTAACTCGAAAACCACACTGTCCAGCGAAAGCCTGTTGCAGTACAAAATTACACTGCATCATATTTCCTACCAGAAAGGTCCAGTCGTTTGTTCTCTATGACTGACAGTTTGGGCGAGGAGAGAGCGAGAATATTAAAAATTTCACGCATGCGCTGTAGCTTAGGTAGTTTTTGTAGGCCAATTTGAAGTCCTTTACCGACTTGATAGACCACGAGTGTCCTGTATCAAATTGTTCGTCTCAGCTTCCTCTAAACTACTGTGGCCCATTGTAAGCAATGACAATGTTTTAATAAAGCAGAAAATAACAATGTACATTAAATGTGTTGTACCTCGAAAACCATCGGAATGTGCATATGTCCATATGAAGATTTTTGTTCAGAATCACTAATACTGTCGGCCCTCAAAGCATGTACCTTTGCTCCTGGTTCACTCTGTATTAAGGAGATGTAATTAATTATAGAGATTATTGTATTACGTACAACCCTACAAAGCTACAGTGCATTTTATTAGAACACATGGCTGTCCCCATAATATTGGGTACTTCAACGGTATGGACGTACAGTGCAGTTTAAAATCTGTGCATCCGCCTCTTAAGTATTCCGCTATAAAATTGTGCTAATTCTGCATACACTTTATGGAGTAAGGAAGCAACACTTTTAGGTAGGGGAAAACCCCATGTGAACGCCGTTTTCTGTTGCGACGTGTGCCACTGCTATTCATACGTGCGGATTCCGACCAAGTGCTGCCGATGGCGCGGTGTGCGAGCATGCAGCAGGAACCGACAGCGCCGGGGTTTTTCTCTCCGGCTGTGGCTCACGAAGCTCTGATCGCGGATCCTTCTTCACTGCAAGCAGTTTTCTGGGCGCTGAATAAATTGACAAAAGCTGCGGGCAGAGCTATCTGGGCGCTTCCATTCCGCGGAGCTGGCGAAGGCCGCGATTGCGCCGCGGACTAATGGCTCATCTGACGATCGGCAGGCCGGTTCCCTCACCCGCGCCAGCCGTTTAACACGGCGCCAATTTCCTGGCGCCCATTGTGCCAGCCGCCAGCCGCCAGCCGCATCGATTCCTCGCCCGCAGCGGAAAGTCTTCCGTCAGAGGCGAGCGGGCTAGCGGCCGCCGCTATCTCGCCCTCGCCGCATTCCGAGCCGCTCTCCCCTCGCTTAATACGCCGCGCTGCCCGATACAGCTGTGCGCGCAGACGTCTGTCTCTGACGCCGCCGTACAAGGCCGCGCCTACATTTCCTTTCTACTCCCAGATCACAGTCCCGCTCCAGCCTGCTGACAAGTGTCTGAAAAATGTAATTAACGTGCGGCGAGCAGATTCGCTGAGATGGGTGGCGCGTTCCTGCCACCTCCGCAGCTACAGTCGAAGAATACCGAGGAAAATGGCATGTTTGGCAGCCACACGCACTTGTAACTTGACGAACACGTACAAAAGCAATGGAAAATCTGGCAAGTGTTTCCACTACAAACATTTCTCTCTCTCTCTCTCTCTCACTGTAATTCAGTTCCATTACTGAAGTATTTCTCACTTCCATAAGATCACAAGTAGATGTAATTAAACCTTATTTATGTGAACAAGTAAACTTCGAACATAAACAGTCTACTGTTTCTTATGCAATACGTCAAAAGAAAATAAACGTTCTCCAGAAATACTTCTCGTAATATGAAGGGAAAGTCCTCGATGGTGAATGTTCATCGGAGGTGAGGGTATCATCTGGAGTGCCCCAGGGAAGTGTGGTAGGTCCGCTGTTGTTTTCTGTCTACATAAACGATCTTTTGGATAGGGTGGATAGCAACATGCGGCTGTTTGCTGATAATGCTGCGGTGTACGGGAGGGTGTCGTCGTTGAGTGACTGTAGGAGGATACAAGATGACTTGGACAGGATTTGTGATTGGTGTAAAGAATGGCAGCTAACTTTAAATATAGATAAATGTAAATTAAAGCAGATGAATAGGGAAAAGAATCCTGTAATATCTGAATACTCCATTACTAGTGTAGCGCTTGACACAGTCACGTCGATTAAATATTTGGTCGTAACATTGTAGACCGATATGAAGTGGGACAAGCATGTAATGGCAGTTGTAGGGAAGGCGGATAGTCGTATTCGGTTCATTGGTAGAATTTTGGGAAGATGTGCTTCATCTGTAAAGGAGACGGCTTATAAAACACTAATACGACGTATTCTTGAGTACTGCTCGAGCGTTTGGGATCCCTATCAGGTCGGATTGAGGGAGGACATAGAAGCAATTCGGAGGCGGGCTGCAAGATTCGTTACTGGTAGGTTTGATCGTCACGCGACTGTTACGGAAATGCTTCAGGAACTCGGGCGGGAGTCTCTAGAGGAAAGGAGGCGTTCTTTTCGTGAATCGCTACTGAGGAAATTTAGAGAACCAGCATTCGAGGCTGACTGCAGTACAATTTTACTGCTGCCAACTTACATTTCGCGGAAAAACCACAAAGATAAGATAGAGAGATTAGGGCTCGTACAGAGGCATATAGGCAGTCATTTTTCCCTCGTTCTGTTTGGGAGTGGAACAGGGAGAGAAGATGCTAGTTGTGGTACGAAGTACCCTCCGCCACGCACTGTATGGTGGATTGCGGAGTATGTATGTAGATGTAGATGTAGTTCGTCACAAACAATTGTTCTTCAGCGAAACGAAAACAGGTTCTTAAGACCGTAGATTACGTTCTGTTGTCGGATGAAAAGGTCTATTTTCAAAAGAAAATACGTATTCAAAGTTCTATCTCACGAACAACACGACTTGTCCACGCCGCAGGACACCAAGACTCGTAGAGTAGCTCGCGGGACCCCAGCCCTCCGGGTGGCGAAGTCGACGTCTGGTCCGAGGCAGTGTCCAAACGGTGATGGTACATCAGACTCTTGCTGGCGAAGACCGAGCTGGCTCTAGCTATCTCCCCGCGGGCAGAAATACTTGCACAGCGGAAAATTACAATTTTCCTATTGGCTATCGAAGCTGCGGTGGATTCAGCAAGAGGTGCATGTCTGAAGCGACCTCTGTTGCGCCCTCTGGGTGATCCTGGCCCTCTGAAGGCTTGAGTCCGATACCGCAGAAACGGGTCCACTCTGGGGTCGAGCTAACGATAGCCCTCCGAGTATAGGTGTATTGCGGGTTGGCGGCATCGAAGAGGAAGCCAAGAGACAGGCCAATTACTCAATATTTCTTGTACAGGGTGGCAGTTATTGAACTACACGAAAAAAAACGTAAATTAGTTACAAACTGCGGCGTGCACACGCTATATTCAACATGTAAACGCCACTACAGATATTCGGGTTAAGTTATGACATGTTCGATATGCCTGCCATCCTTGGCGATGGTGTGGCGCAGACGAATAGGAAAATTCTGCATGACCCGCTGATGTGTTGGAACATCGATGGTGTCAATGAGTGGCTGTTTTCAGCTCTGCAACGGTTTTGAGGTTATTGCTGTACACCTTGCCTTTAATGTAGCCCACAAAAAGGACTCGCATGTGTTCATATCCGGAGAATATGGCGGCCAATAGGGGCCCATGCCAGTGGCCTCTGTGTACCACAGAGCCAGATTGTGGTCCCCAAAGTACTTCTACAAGACTCCTGCTTCGATGGGGTTTGCATGAACTACACCTTGTCGAACTCAGGATAACTTTGGATACTGAGGATGAAATCATCTTCACGTACCGTTCGGTAGTCATCGTGCCATCAAGGAATATCGGACCCATTATTCCGTGACTGGACGCTGCACATCACACAGTCATCCGTTGAAGGTAAAGAGACTTTTCGATCGTGAAATGAGGGTACTCAGTCCCCCAAATGCGCCCATCCAAATGAAAGTGGGCTTCGTCACTAAACCAAACCATACTAATTCCCATCATGCCCCGCAGCCAACTGTGCAGTTTGAACGTCCTAACGCAAACTGTTTAGAGGTTATGATGATTTTATTTCATATATTTCAATAATTGTCACCCTGCATATCTCTGCTCTCAATGAACAAAGACGTACCAGTGGCAAAGACCACAGACTATGTAGGTTAAGTGGCTTAGCTACAAGAGGCGGTAACTAACTCATATGACAACCGGCCATTCAAGTACACCACTTGGGGAATTTCGAAAGTGGTCGCATTATCAGCCGCAGAACAGGTGGAAGACAGCTGTTTTCTGGCAGCCACTTCAAGTAGATCGCCCCCAGTTATGCTAAGTTGCCGTCTTCTCACCGCCACTGCCGCTAAACTTTGTTTACGACGTTGCTCCCTTCAGCGAGTTTGCCGAATTCGTCTCCTCGTCCCGATGTACTGCTGCTGGACTGACTTTGTAAGAAGTTGTCGACTACAGGTGAGACATTTCGTCAGGAAATCTATGCTGCCGCGTCCTAAGCTGTATGGAACACGCTGAATTTGCTCACATTGTTATCAAGTGTTACTGGCTGCATCTACTTCGTTTATTTTCTGGATAAAAGGCTACAGTCATCGTGTGTAGTTTCTATGCGGCGAACTTGCGTCAGTTCATCGCACTGCCAGGGATTTTCCCGTGGTGGGAAGATTTTAGTGAGGTGCACACAGCCTGATGATGCCAATTGAGGAGCTACTTGAGTGAGAAGTTTCGCCTCCAAGGTGGCCGGCGGTTGTGGCCGAGCGGGTCTAGGCGCTTCAGACTGGACCCGCGCGACCGCTACGGTCGCGGGTTCGGATCCTGCCTCGGGCATGGATGTGTGTGATGTCCTTAGGTTAGTTAGGTGTAAGTAGTCCTAAGTTCTAGGGGACTGATGATCTCAGATGTTAAGTCCCATAGTGCTCAGAGCCATTTGAACCATTTTGAGCCTCCAAGGTCTGGAAACTGCCAATGGCCAGGAGAGCTGTGTACCGACCCCATACATCTGCATAGTCTGGTCCCTTTAATCCCCCAAACCAACCAACCAACACCTGCATACGGCGTCGGAATGATGCCGCTGGAGAGGATGGCACCGTGGCCGGTTGTTACTAAATTTTCCCGTTAGGTCCAAAATGCGGATGTTTGATAGCGAGTAAATGATGTAACCGCAAAAGTGTCTGTTTATTGTTGTCATCACCTTCGCTGTTGGAGATTCCATATTGGTTTACGGCAACCGGTGGTAGTGGTGGCTTTGTCCAGCCTGGAACTGATGTGTGGATCTTCTCATAATCCATCTAAAGCGGTTGACGCCTACAATTTGGCTTAAGAACCAGTGACTTTAACATGGCGTCAGATTCTTCCAGCACCTGTTGAAAATAAATTTGTGAAAAGCCCTTGCAGGAACCAGCACCTTCCAGAGACGTGCTGTTCGTGGGAGCAGAACATGAAAATAAATTTAGTCTGCTCCTGCAGCTCACAGGCTGAAGGGCGTCAATGTTAAAACAATTTCGTGAGCTTCTGGAAGACCTCCCAGGCGTAGGGGCCACATCGTGTTCCCTCTGGAGCGGAGGTATGTTTTAAAGGGTATCAACATTTCTGAAATCAGGAGTTGATGTTCCGGCTCAGTATAATACTCTTTTACACACAGACAATCTACTCCCTCGAGGAGAAGGTATTGTCTTTCGTTTTCTGAGGTCTCTGGACTTCCGACTGGTTCGGGGGGAAAAAGATGCTTTCCTGCATCTCTTTCTATGTTGCACTGATCAACACCAACCGGTCCCTTCTTTTTGGTGAGGCTGTTCCATACATTACTTTCTTCACCTATTCATTGTCGCGCAGTATCTGTCCAGTTAATTTGCATTATTCGTTGATAGCACTACATTTCAGGTATTTCCATTTCCTTTCATCTACGGATTTTTGATGATCTGTAGTCCACTTACATGCAGTTATGTGTTCCAAACGCACGCTTTAGGGAACTACCACTTCATTTTCTTATCAACACTTATTGTCGCGAGAGATGTTAAGGAACGAAAAATAGTCACATAAAGTTGAATCCGAGAAACTGTTTGGAAGAGGGACTATTTCGCAGACAACGTTATATTGCTGAAATGCACAGAGCTTGGAAGCAAAATGCCCTGCACTTTCATTTCCACACGAAAAAATGATTGAAGTCTTTTTTATGGGACTCTCGAAGTGCTATGAGAATTCCGATAACAGGAAATTGTCGTATTGCTTTTTATCAGAATCTCCTAGTTCAACGAGAAATCTGAAAATAGAGTGTCTGTAGTCTCTATAAAAGTTTGCATTAGTCATTTAGCACAGTTATACTTGGCAATGCATATGCTTGCAGTGCCATACATTTGCGACAATGTCCTTGAGGCAAAGAGTATTGATAAATGACAATTTAAAAAGAAATTAAAAGTGATAAATAGTTAAGAGTAACTATCACTACGTGTTTTGATGAATGTAAGTGCTGTTATATTCAATCTCGTTGTGTTAGTCCAGAATGGAGCTAAATGGGGCACATGGCCTAACTTTCGGTAAATTGCGACGATATAACTTGTATCTTCACTGATGAGTTTTTATCAAATAGAGCAAAATAATCTATTTTCGTAAATTATTATTCAGTGGAATATCTTTCTTGTTTAATGTTTACAGCTCTTTACTGTAATATGTAAATGCATTTGCATGTGACAAAAATGGAGACTGTCTGTCGCAACCAAAGGTGGCAACTATTCAATGACAAATTCAGCGTAACTAAATAAATAATTGTCAAGAATAACAGTTGATTAACGTGAGATAATTATTTAGTCGTGAGCATTATAAACGGTCTTCATAAGTAATAAGAAATGTCCCTTTGTTGGTGCGTCTAAATTATTTAATGCAAAACTTTGTTCCATGACTACATTTACATTTAAACACAATTGTGATACAGGACAACTATTTCAATAGCCTTCCAGTATGAGAACCACAAATATGAAAAATATCTGAATCAGCCCTGGGAAGCTGAGGACATAAAAGTTAGTGAAAAGTTTAAATATTCCTTTACACATAGTGGAAGCAATTGTTACATAAAATGACGGCTTTTGCTTTGCGAAACAATATGTGTCAGATAGATTAGATTCTTTTTTTCTTTGATTTTCTTCTGGTCAAAATTTGGAAATACACACCGTAAAATTATTTTGTGGTCAGAATAAAGGAATAAAATTGCTGTTAAACATTCATTCAAATGTATTCACCGCCACTCAAACAACAACGAAATGACAGTGTAGTAACCACAAAAACTGGAAAAATATACATATAAATGAAAACGGTAACTGAGAACGTTAACAGGGTTCCGAAACTCGTCAAATGTACATATTATCCTGATAGTGACGAGCGGTTCGTTACAATACTCTCAACAATATCACGACTAAAACGTTTCAGGAGATTCTGAACAGTGTTGGAGTATGTTTTTCTTTATGGCCATCACTGTATGTGATGAGAAGATTGCAGTCGACACAGTCCCCAACATTGATAAATTTAGTCACCGTCAGCTGTGGCTGACAGCAGCATCGTAATAACGCAGGTCAACAGCTTGCAGTAATAGCTGTCACACTTGCCTGTTACCACCATTACTCAGTGCTTCCCTCCCGTTTTATTCCAGGCATGTGCGTCGTAATGGTACACGATATTATCCGGTTCTCTGCTGGAATTATATGAATGATACTTCTGTAGCTATTTCTGTTTATTTGAAAGTAGGCTTTAAACTCAGCTGCAGTTACTAGGGACGACAGGAGAACGACCAAATGCTTCAGATGGCAAACTGGAGTGGGAGACATAACTATGACTGGGATGAGAACGAAAAACTTCTAGCTGGAAGATATCCCCAACAGAGTAGGTGATAGACTTTTAGGTGGAAGATATACCCAGCAGTGTAGGTGATAGACTGACCCAGGAAGTTCTATGCTGGGTGCCCACAAATAAGAAACGACCGACATGACGACTTAATGGAAAGACATTAGAAAAGATACAGGAACTACGTGGATTCGTGTTGATGGAAAGGTTAACGTACGTGTTTATCCAGCAGTGGCTGTCAACTGAATGATGATGATAATGATGTCCTCGGAATATGATGATGATGATGATGATGATGACGTCCTCGGAATATGATGGTACTAAATGCCGTAACGAATGTGCTGGTTGTAAAACCATCGTGCAATGCATCAAACTACTATTGATTCAACCTACAAGAAACGCTGTAAAAATGCACCGCTCTGATATAAATGAATCACAACTTAATATGATAACCTTATGAGGAAAGTCTACGTTAGTAAAAGAAGAAGGGGCTATTCAAAATGGTTCAAATGGCTCTGAGCACTATGGGACTTAAATTCTGAGGTCATCAGACCCCTAGAACTTAGAACTACTTAAAACTAACTAACCTAAGGACAGCCGGCCGCTGGTGGCCGAGCGGCTCTAGGCGCTTCAGTCTGGAACCGCGCGACCGCTACGGTCGCAGGTTCGAATCCTGCCTCGGGCATGGATGTGTGAGATGTCCTTAGGTTAGTTAGGTTTAAGTAGTTCTAAGTTCTAGGAGACTGATGACCTCAGATGTTAAGTTCCATAGTGCTCAGAGCCATTTGAACCATTTTTTTTAACCTAAGGACATCACACACATCCATGCCCGAGGCAGGATTCGAACCTGCGACCGGAACGGTCGCGCGGTTCCAGACTGTAGCGCCTAGAACCGCTCGACCACACCGGACGGCGAAGGGGCTGTAATACGAGGCTGCCCAAAGGTTTACGCATTGCTAAGATATTACACGCGTTTGACCTCGATATTGTGTGTGTGTACATGAAGCTCTATGTCATAATCAACAAGCATTTCGGGAACTACAACAAAATTGTCTAAATCTGGCACTGAGAGGATACCCAAGAAGAACCCTCGTTAACAAATTATTCAATCGCACACTTACATCAGTCAGATTAACGAAAAACTAAAATTTTTCGCACTTACATGAATTTTTCTTCTTCAGTTCTACGAAGTTCTAAATCACATGAATTTTTCTTCTTCAGTTCTACGAAGTTCTAAATCGAGGTCGCGAGAAAAGATAGAGAAGTTAAGACTTCCTTACTGATTTTGGATCAGGAAGCTTGTATCTCGGTGAGAGAAGAGGTAAAAAGATCACAAGCTGGCTAGGTCTCCTCCAGTCAGTTTGTACATATAGCAAATGCGCCTTCCACTTCTCAAAGCATTTCAACATAACTAGTGAATCAGTGCACGCTTCTTGTTATATTGATTGATAATGTAGGTTATTTGCAAAGTAAAATGTGAATTTAGTTGCAGATTCTGCATGAAACGACCTTACAGGAAACAAATCGTGTATCTGATAAAACGATTTTACAACTTAGTGGTACTCATTCAGATTACTTCATGGACTGTTCCGGCTGTGCGATGAATTTGGGCTTATGGAAACTAGTTTGAAATATTGCACTGTTTTAGTGAGTAGGTGAAAAACGTTTGAAATATGAGAAACACTGTGTTGCCTGTGGTTATTTTTCTGCAATATCCTGCCAGTTGATCGCGAGGTCCGGTGAAACAAAGTCACTCAGCTCAACTACGGAGTGTTATTTTTGCCTTTAAAACACTGAGGGCTCACTATTCGTTTTCGTATCTATTATTAGTTAGTTTGTTTAGGGAGAGAGGAGTTTAAAAATAAAGGAAGAGCACTCATTGTGGAATATTAGCAAGGGAGTCTAAAACATGACAGGAGCCAAATTATGCGTCTGAATTATTGCCAAGCAAATAAAAAGATACCCTAGAGATGCGAGGGACTAGCTAATAAGGAAACTGAACTCTGTGAAGACGAAAAGGCCGACGGAAATGGTACGAATCAAAGACGTTAGCCGGCCGGAGTGAGTGGCCGTGCGGTTCTGGGCGCTACAGTCTGGAGCCGAGCGACCGCTCCGGTCGCAGGTTCGAATCCTGCCTCTGGCATGAATGTGTGTGATATCCTTAGGTTAGTTAGGTTTAATTAGTTCTGAGTTCTAGGCGACTGATGACCTCAGAAGTTAAGTCGCATAGTGCTCAGAGCCATTTGAACCATTTGAGCCAAAGACGTTAAGAATATTGCTGCTGGCGGTGATGAAATTAACGGTACTCTATTCAATGTTTGAAATTCAGTGTGAAAAGTTCTGGTAATCATTAGCTTCGCTCAGTTTCACCTCACTAATCAGGTTTTCGTGCTTGAACTTTCTTCTACTCCTTCTGCGAATTATCATCCCATAGCCTTGATCTTTTTACAAGAAAGTAATGAAGCTACAATAAAAGGCAATGTCTTGAACATCCAACGTTTCGAAACAGACTAAGTGACTGCGAAGTGTTATCAAACCTTTTTTTCGAGCGCCAGGTTCTCGCTGTGTTGGCTGTTTTGTAGGTGCATGTAACGTCTTTTTAAGAATGGCTGGCTGCACAGCTGCAACGCTGCTCGCCACCAGTGCAATCTGTCGGTCGCAAAGTTATTTTATTCGAGCTGTATTGTTTAGTATTAGTGGACGTCATATGACCGCTTAACTCGCGATGCTTATAATTACAGCAATACAAGGAATGGAATCAAATACGGTTCCATTTACACATTTTACGTTTTGTTCGCCAGCGAATCACGCCCTGCTCTTCGCCCCCCGCCCCCCCCAATTACTTGCGTTCTATCACGTCCCTCTTTCTCTGCCTTTCTCTACCATGTCTTGTAGTGCACTAATGCCAGCACCTACAGTTTTAGTCTACCTGCCTGTAATACGTCCTTGTTATTCTACTTTTCAGAAACGAATATGACCTGGTTTTTTTCTGTTGTAGCTACAATTGTTTCACTGTGTACGAGTAATTGTTTGGAGGAGTTCGTTTCCATATTACGTGAAAGACGTTTTGTAACGTATGTAAAATATGTAATGTTATGAACAATATGTAACGTTATGTAGAATATGTAGAAACATTAACACCCCCACCCCATGTACTTAAAAGAATCGAACACCCGTGTATAAAACCGCTTTTGACATTTGATTTCTTTACAAAATAGTTAATGAGTTAAATATTTTATGTGAAGCAAGTAAAACCTTAATGTTTATGACGGCATATCATCGTGAGTTATACCATCGCAAGTGATACACATAGTTCCTATCTCCAGTACTTGACTTACTGTATAAAACTTAACATAAGATTACACGAGGTGTGGCTATGAAATAACGGAACTTCTGCTGGAAAATATTTTGTTTCGGAAACATACATATTTAGTTATTGTCACCTCCAGTATACTTCCCTCCTGTGTTCCTAAAACGCTGCATGCGAATTTTCCGTTGGTGGAAACAGTGCTGGAAGTCTTCCTTTGTGCTGCTTTTTCTTTCACTGCTAAAATCTTGTTGCTTTTAATGCAGATTTGACCTTGGGGAACAGCTAAAAGTCACATGGTGCTTGGTCAGACGAATAAGGGGGGTGGTTTAACACTGGGACGCTGTGCCTCGCTAGAAACCTCTTAACGGAGAATGCGTTGTCCTGTTACAGAACCCATCACATGTCTCGGAACGGTTTTTAATTTTCTCACACAGCTGAGCAAGAACGTTAAATCTTAATCTGGATTATAAAGATAAGTAAAATGAATGAGTCCCCATGTTATAGTAGTGATTGGTCCAGTAGACTATTTGCCCACAGTAAATAGAGATTGAGCGCATCGTTCATTGTAATTAACTCGAACTGACATTCGACGAAATCACATTCTTAATATAAGAATTACACAGCGTGTATTTTACTGAGTGGCTGTGTTTGTGTGTATCTATTAGAGGGACAACAAATAGATCGCATATATGACCGTTTTATTTCATCTGACATTACCTAGAGTGCTTCTATTTTGAGCATTGCCGTCTACCTGATCGTACTTTTGACCATGTAAACTTACTGTAATTGATTATTTTAGACCCCGGTCACAGCCTTCGATTAGATACCGACATAGAAATTATCTCAGTAACGTGTTAGCTTTTACTTTTATTGGAATGAGTAGTTTTTTTAATTGATTAGCATATATTTTACACTATTGGCAACCTTGTATCAATTAGGTTTCACACCATTTTTTCGGTCCCTTACCATTTCTTTCGTGGTGTTAGGAACGAAGTTGTCTAAGTAAATTACGCCACTGTTACTTTAATATGATGACAGTACAGAATTTTGCAAACGTAATTCTCGTCTACCTTGCCCCCCGTTCACTACTAGAAAACAGTGAAGTTTACCTAACATATGTCTGATTGGCAATGCATATGTTCTCCTTTTTATAGTTCTGTATTTAATAAAAAATAAATAAAAAACACAATGTTCCATGCCTGTATTATTACCCATTAGAATAACGGCTTGTCGCTAAAGCTTTTATATATTCCCATTTTTAATACCTGGCATTAACCTATCAAACGATTGTTGTTATACAGCTTCATTTGTATTTAGTGATACCACATAAATGGTTAATGTCCAGAGTGATGGCATTTTAACGGAAAAGACTAAAAATATAATTAGTTCATTAAAATTACCCACTACGCAATATGGTTATAATAGAATTGTCTTGCATAATAACTCATAAATCACTGTTGTTGCATTGGTTGTTTATGTATGGTATGTTGTATTCAGGGCCTGAAGTCAACATCGAAACTAGTCGCCAATAAAACCAACATCTTAAACAGCTGGAGGAATTTCGTCATTTTTTAACATTAAAGTAGTAATGTTGATTAATAGCTTGACCTTCAGGAACCCAGAGAAGATACACAATTCCATGAATATTGAAAAAAAAATATTTATCGCTTTGAATTTTAGTTTTCTCATTCGTGCTTTACTCGCTCTATGAGAAGTTGGGCTTTTCCAAAGCATGGATTGGCGCTTTATTTCTGGATCATAAATGAAACACAAAGATTGGTCACGAGTTATCACTGTTTCCAAGAAATTATTCAAAGCGCCAGTACAAACATTTTGACGAGCTTCTTTTTGTTCGACTGAGGGAATTTTCGGCACCAGTTTCGCACCTACCTTTCGCATGTAAAACTGGTCATGTAAATTTTTATTTACACATTTTCGTGAATTCCAGCAGTTTCAGCAAACGATCGAATGCTCAACCGAATCAGAGTACCTATTTTTTCAATATTTTCATCGGTTCTTGATTTTGAAGAGCGCCCCGGCTGTCTTCTCAGCATCTTGGGAACGCTTGAACCGCGCAGATACTCGCGTACGTGATCAACAGTCTTCGCCATACACTTCTTTTAGTAAAAGATAGGTTTCACTAGCAGTTTTTCCAAGTTTCATGTGAAACTTCACCACAATTCGTTGTTCTATGATTAATTTATAATTTTTTCCGGCAAAAGAAAATAACAGCTCATGAGCAAATGAAGGCCACGGCCACTCTGGTCCGTCTACAGACACCGGAGATGCCGTATTCGACTGAGAACCCTTCACGCTTCACGGCTATTGGCCGTGCAGCTTTGTCGCGTGCGTTTTTACTGTGTTATAGTATTAATCCCATTATTTTATAGCCTCGCCTGGTAGATCTTAATAAGTATATTATGAAAGCATTTCAGATTTTTCGATTTAATAATGTGAAATACTGTGAAATTATGTGAAACACTGAAAATCAAATTCTTGTCGACCCCGGAAGACGTTAGACAGGCGACCATAAACAGGAATCGGTGACCGTTGTAGGCTTTTATTAATATAGATTCATGGTTAGATGTTTGTGAGAGAGCCTTAGGTTCCAAATTTAGCAGGATAAATAAATAAACTATACCTGTACCACAATTTGTGGAGACTGAGGACTGAGGAGAGCGATTCTCGTGTTGCAGTCAAGCCCGAGTACGTGAAGGCGATGCTGCGCAACGGCACGGAGCTGCCCGACGGACGAGAGATCGGGCCCTACACGGAGGGCGACGAGCTGACGCTGGTGTGCGAGTCTGGCGGCGGGAAGCCCATTCCGGCCGTCTCCTGGTGGAACGGCACACAGCGCATCCCAGGTCAGTCTCCTCTCTACCAGCTCGCTCTGTTCATCCACGAGACCCAGAAGGTGGTACCAGGGACGTTCAGTAAGTCATGCAACACTTTTTTTTGCTGAAAGTAGATTGTTTTTTTTTTCAGGATTTCAGTACACCATATCATTCCCTACATTTTTGGCTACAAAACTCTTATTTTTCAACATAACGCCCGTTCAGTGTGACGGCCTGACTCATCTTACTGGCTGGGCCTGTGTGCCGCCTTGCTACCATTCTACTGGTTGAAGTCGGAGCCTGTGACGATGTTCGATAAAGAAATTGCCGCGATCAGTCTCGTAACGCACAAACAATCCCGCACAGACGGTCCTCCCTTGATTTTTGTGGTCTTTCATGAGTTGGCGAGAAACCCATCAGACACACACCTTACGAGGGAACCTCCCCATCGCACCCCCCTCAGATTTAGATATAAGTTGGCACACTGGATACGCCTTGAAAAACTGAACACAGATCAATCGATAAAACAGGAAGAAGTTGTGTGGAACTATGAAAAAATAAGCAAAATATACAAACTGAGTAGTCCATGCGCAAGATAGGCAACAACAAGGTATTAGAGCTCAGGAGCGCCGTGGTCCCGTGGTTAGCGTGAGCAGCTGCGGAGCGAGAGGTTTTTGGTTCAAGTCTTCCCTCCAGTGAAAATTTTAATTTCTTTATTTTCGCAAGTTATGATCTGTCCGTTCGTTCATTGACGTCTCTGTTCACTGTAATAAGTTTAGTGTCTGTATTTTGCGACCGCACCGGTAAACCGTGCGATTAGTAGACGAAAGGACGTGCCTCTCCAATGGGAACCGAAAACATTTGATCGCAAGGTCATAGGTAAACCGACTCCTCCACAGCAAAACGCGTCTGATATATTCTATACGACACTGGTGACGGCATGTGCGCCACATGACAGGAATATGTTACTGGCCCACGTAACTTGTACACTTGGCGAACGGGTAAAAGGATTCTTCTACCTTACCCGATTTCGGTTTTCTTGTGGATGTGATAATCACTCCCAAAAAAGTGTTGAAAACATAAGAGTTTATCACATAAACTGAAAAAAAATTAAAGTTTTTACTGGAGGGAAGACTTGAACCAAGGACCTCTCGGGCCGCAGGTGCTCACGCTAACCACGAGACCACGGCGCTTGTGAGCTCAAATTAGCCTTGATATTGCCTACCTTGCACATGGACTACTCAGTTTGTATATTTTGCTTATTTTTTGCATAGTTCCACACAACTTCTTCCTGTTTTCTCGATTGATCTGTGTACAGTTTTTCAAGGCCTATCCACTGTGCCAACTTATAACTAAATCTGAGGGGGGGTGCGATGGGGAGGTTCTCTTGTTAGTACCCCTGCCGGTGGACGAGTGTGTTAGTACTACCAACAGATACATTCAGTCGAGCAGCGAGTTTTCTGATCGTTATCCGTCTCTCACCTCGAATGAGAGCGTCCGCACGTTTCACAGTCGGCACGCAGTTTGCGCGATCTTATTGCGATGATGACAGGCGCCCCGTCCAATGACTCACTGTGCTTTTGTTCACTGCCGAGTCTCCTCCGACATTCTGCAGACACCTTGAATATGTCAGATGTTCTGGTTTTGCATTAAAAAAACTCAAGTGACAACTGTCTGCTAGGATCGTACATCTTATCGGAAATTCATGAAACTATAGGGGCTGATGTTGGTATATTCCACGATATCCCGCAACAAATTCTGCATTTTTTTCAACCGAAATTGACTAAAAATGTGTTGCATTACTTATTGAACGTCCCTCGTTGTACTTAACCATGTTCAGGAGAATGTCCTGTTCCCTGACTTTCCGAACGCGTTCGGTGCTGTCGCCTGATGAACAAAACAAGAGCGTACAGAAAATTGGACGATGGTTGTGACAGGATTGAATAGTTCCTAGCTACTAGTAAACATCATATCATTCATAACTGACAAGGAGATCACACGACACTCAGATTTTTGTATATCTGGTTATTTATGATACGTGACGTTCAGTATTCGAATATCACTCAACCACAGCAGTTCGATACAATTCTCAAATTTCTGAAGAAAGTCGACTCAGAAGTTTTCCGAGCTTCTTTACCACCCTATAGCAAGATCATTTCTTTACCGGGTCTCGTGACACTGTGGTAAACTGCTTGCCTCCCACATGAATGGTCTGGGGTTGATTCCTGACCGCGGCAAATTTTAAAACAAAGTTGCACGTTCTACGAGCATTTGTGTGAAGAGTAAAATACATAGAGATGAAAAATATTTCATATGTTATGTTTCTTAAAACTGTCCTTATTAAGAATCTTTTATAAAAGATCGCAAATTAACAATTTATATTTGCAATGCAAACTTGATTTTTGCGGGCAATGTGTAATTAGAAATAAGGAGACGTGCATTTTTCATAAAAATTACAAATAGATATGTGGTAGTTAGCATATATCTGATGAATATTACATTGAAATGGCGAGAGCTCGTCCTCGCAACTCAGAGATAGAAAAGGTTAATATGATTTTAGTAAACTGCAGGAGCATCCGAGGAAAGATCACGGAATTAGTGTCGCATATAGAAGTGAACAGCAACGAAATCCTAAGTTCATGTTGGAATATTTATGTTAATGATTGGTTCGTCTAGTGGTGGCGGCGTATTTATTGCACTAAAGAACCGTATAATATCTAGTGAGGTTATCATGGATTCCGAATGTGCATTGATCTGGTGAAGTTAAGCAACAAAGATAGGTCCAAACTGGTCATCGGATGATTTAATAGACCGCCTGGGTCAGGAGATATAGCGGTGTACCATTCCAGAGAGAACATGCAGAATATCACTAATAACTTTCCTGTTCATGCCGTTCTAATAGACCGTGACTTCAGTTTACCAGGTATAGATGGGGAGAGCTGGTTCCAGAGACAGCGATTCGCGTGACATTATTCTGACTGTCTTGTCCGAAAATAAGTTCGAGTACAAGAGGACACTATCAGTGAGCATAAGGCAGTGACTGCATCTAAGACTACGTGTATTATAAGGAATATTAAGAAACGTGAGGAAATATTTTTTCTTAGCAAGAAGGACAGGAACTGCTGAGTATCTGCGCGGAGTGGTCGCGTCAGGAAGTGCTGAGTAGCTGCGCGGAGTGGTCGCGTGGTTAGAGCGCGGACCCTCCCGCCGTAGGTTCGAGTCCTCCTTTGGCCATGGGTGTGTGTGTTGTCCTTCGCGTAAGTTAGTTTAACTATTGTGTTAGGCTAGGGACCGATGACCTTAGCAATTTGGTCCCTTAGGAATTCACAAACATTTGAACATAACTGCTGGGTATCTGAGTAGTGAACATCAAATATTCAGTGCTGCCGACGAAGATTTGAAAAACAAATGGAAAAAAATTCAAAAGACTCTTTCAATACACCGTAGAAAAGTACGTTCCGAGCAAGCTTTTAAGGGATAGGAAAGACCCACCGTGGTTTAGTAACCATGTTAGAAACCTGCTATGTAAACAAAGAGAAATTCATCGTAGATTAAAGAGAAGTCAAAACCTAGGTGAAAACAAAATCTGAACGAAGCGAAAACAAGCGTTAAGCGACGTTGAATGTAAAATTCTATCAACCGACCTGACTAAAACCACTAAGAGGTTTGGGTCTTACGTAACATTAGAAAGCGGATACAAATCATCGGTTCAGTCACTCAGGGACCATTCTGGCACCGAAAAAATTCTGAATTTTGTCTTCCGAAATTGTTTCAAACAGTAAGATCGTATTACGGTTCCCTCCTTTCAGTCATCGTACTAACATCGAAATGGCAGATGTTGAGATAATTGATCGCGGAATAGAAAAGCAACTGAAATCGCGTTGTAGTGGAAATGCATCCGAGTCAGGTGAGATACCTGCAACTTGTAAGATGCTACAGAAATTATGCGAAAGGACTTGCGTCCCTACCAGCAGCAGTTTATCCTAGGTCATTGGGGAATGAAGCGTACCTAGCGACTGGGAAAAAAATTCAGGTCATTCCCGTTTTCAGTATGGGTAGTAGGACAGATGCACATGATTATAGACGTATATCGCTGATGCCAATCTGTTGTAGAATGTTGGAACATGCTTTATGTGTCGGCCGGGGTGGCCGAGCGGTTGTAGGCGCTACAGTCTGGAACCGCGCGACCGCTACGGTCGCAGGTTCGAATCCTGCCTCGGGCATGGATGTGTGTGATGTCCTTAGCTTAGTTAGGTTTAAGTAGTTCTAAGTAGTAGGGGACTGATGACCACAGCAGCTAAGTCCTATAGTGCTCAGAGCCATTTTTTTTTTACTTTATGCTCACGTATTGTGACGTTTTCCGAGAGCGAAAATCTCCTCCATACAGGCAACACGGATTCCACGAACAGAGATCTTGCGAAACTCAGCTCGCTCTGTCCTCGCTCAGTTCCTCCGTGAGATTCAAAGTGCTGAAGATACCAGCGCTCAGTCTGATACCGCTTTGGTAGACTACGGGAAGGCATTTGACACCATCCCGTACTGCCGTTTAATGAAAAAAAATTCTAGTTTACTGAGTGTCTGGCCAGATTTGTGTCTGGATTCAAGACTTCCTCCCAGAGAGAACTCATGTAACTCTTAACTGAACAAAATCGACAGATATAAAGGTTATTTCAGGCGTACCACAAAGAAGTTGTGTTAGTACCGTTACCGTCTATAAAGGATGTAACAGAAAATATTGGAGGCTCCAAAAGACTATTCGTAGACGATTTTGTCGTCTGCAAGAAGGTAGTAACACCAGGAGACTAGCTATGAGCAAAAGGATCTGCAGAGGTTTGATGGATGGTACAAGGACAGGCAGTTGACACTGAATGGAACACGTTGCCCATGTATAGGAGAAATATGAGAAGAAATCCACTACTATAAAATTACACTATTGATGAAAGGTGCTGGAAACAGTATTTCCCGTAAAATGTTTAGGAGTAACCAGCCGGAGCGACTTTAAGTGTTATGACGACAAAGAGCAAATAGTAGGAAAAGCAGATGCTAGACTGATGTGCATACGAGGAGTCTTAAGGGAAACGTAATTCATCGATTTGTTCTACCGATTCTTGAGTGTTAGTGATCGGTCTGGAGTCCTTACCAGGTAGGACTGCCAGAAGAACTAGAGAAGATCCAACGAAGAGCGCTGCGTTTTCGTTTAGTCAGCTCGACAGCGTTGCAGAGGTGCTCAACGAACTTCAGTGGGAGACGCAACAACAGAGGCTTGAGCATCGCGGAGTGGCTTACACTCGAAATTCCGTGAAAATACGTTCCGGGAAAAGTCGGAAAACATATTTCTTCTTCCCGCATACGTCTCATGAAATGACCACAACGAGGAAATTCGCGAAATTAGAGCTGATACAGAGATGTACCCACACTCATTCTTCCCACGCTCCATTCGCGAATGGAACAAAGAAGTGGGGGTCAGATAGTTGTACGAAAACTACCCTCAGCCACACACCTTGACGTGACTTGCGTAGGACTGCTTGTAGATGTAGATTATTGAAACTAAAAGGGAAAAAATCTAAAAAATTACGAGCGAATCGAGACTCGAAGCAACAATTACCAGTTTCGAAGACTACCGGTTTTCTTTTCAGCTTTATCTGTTTTACGCTTCACGGAAATGCTCCTAGAATACTTTTCTGCGCTAGCCAGGAATCGACCCGAGGTCGCCCACGTGGCAGATGAACACTCTACGACAGAGCCACGCTGCCTGTCGAAAAAGACCACCTTGTTTTTGGATAGTTAAGTCATTTGGAAAACTGAAACTCAGTTATCTCGAGAATTTTTGAGAGTTGCATTGAACTGTTTTGGGATATTGATATTTGAGTTCTGAGCTTCATGTACCATAAATATAATAAATCTCTAAAGTTCGATTGCTGTGTGTCCTCCTTGTGAGACACATCTTCAGGCGTTCAAGGTGCTTCGGACGTGCCTCAAGAGTGTGTTGAAGGATCACTGGTGTTCGCGATGTGCATAAATGCACAGAATACATTAATGATATAGTGGATAACGTGGGAAGCTCCTGGAGTCTCTTCCCTGATGACGCTGCTGCACACTGGTATACAGGATAGGGAATAGCATCCTTATTATACGATCAAAGAAGGATAGGCAACTTCGAATCGAGCAAAATTTTCCAAATAAGCACAGGTTGGAAATTTACCGTCGTGGAGTTTCGTTTTCTTCACAGCTTGTTCATTATACAGATTGACTGGCGTCGTGGATACAATACAGCCCGGTCTCACTTCCTTCTCAGGTATTGCTTCTCTCTCATGTGGTTCAATTCTTACAATTTCGGTTCAACTTGCAGATTACCTTCCCGTCAAACGACAATGCGGTTGGATTCAGAATTTCAAAGAGTGTGTTCCAGACAACGTCAAAAACGTTCTCTACATCATAAGTACTGTAAAGTGGATTTTCCATTATTCAATCTAAGTCGTGGGGCCAGTATTGTCTCGCGCGTTCCTATGTTTCTCCAGAACCCAAATTGAACGTCTGTGAGTTAGGCTTCTACAACTTTTTGCATCCATCTGAAACTAATTCAAGCCAAAAATACTCATATTCTGCCACCATGATTTATGACTTCCTTTAATTTCAAGAAAGGCCTGATATTTCTATACACTTGTCGTGACACACGCTTAGGAAAAAAAAATGACACTGTCCACGAAGAAGAAGCGACTTATTGTTTTAAAAATAATCACACGAGGAGTTCAGAATGCACTTTGAAATGCTCAGGTCATTGTATCGTAAAAAAGTAAATATTAAAAGTACTTATCAGTCACTTAATCATCTTCTCGTCTGGTCTAGGTCACTCTGGTGCAGATCACGCTCGACGTCTTGTGAAATTGTTTGGTCCTCAGCGAACATCACGGTGTTTGTCCAGTTATCTGGTGCTACTTTAATGCCTCGTTTGACATTGATTTTCTGTTGCATAACTTTTCCTCGTGAAACTTTTCGAGCAAGAGATTGTCCGCATTGTTTTTAAATTCCTCCACATACAGTTGCCAATACGAACATTACTCCACGTAATGTTTTATTGAAAGAGGTTGTCGTCCACAACCGTGTTAAATACTGGTGACGATATGTAGAAGAATCTCAGAACAAGTAGGTGATCTGCCTCTACAATGTCTTAGAGTTGTGGTACCTGATCCCCTCCTATATATAGCCCTGTCACGTCGAAACACAGCGACGCGACCAATCGGTAAAGGCTAGAGGTTACGGTCCAGCCCGCGCATACCGGGAGTCCTGCTGTAGAGGACGAGCCGGCACTTAGTGGAACGCGAACAGACGACAAGCGTCCGGTGAGGATCAGGCAGTGGCGAAGGCGGTCAGCCGAGATGGGCAGCCGTTTGCGGAAGGGCGGCAGCGGCGACGACCAAGTTGTCCCTGCCCCGCGCCGCATTCCTGCTCGCAAGTTGGCCGCCGCGCCCTCTCAAGAAATTTCATTAACGGCCGGCATCGAACGCCGCCGCCCCCTATATATCGGGAGCACCTAATTCAGGCCCCGGCAGCATTACCGCGTGCCGGCATTCCTGCGCTCCCTGCAGCCCGCCACCTCCTAGACCCCATCTGGCTCCGTCAGTGGGACCGTCGAGGTGAGTTGAGCCTGGCAGCGCCGCAATTGGCCGTTTAGACTACTGACACGCGCCACTGAACGATACAAAGCACACGAAAATGTGACGATGCCGTTTGGTACACCTTCTTCTACCTTGGTCAGCAATAGTACCTCTGACGCAGCTGAGCAATATTTACATTTACATTTATACTCCGCAAGCCACCCAACGGTGTGTGGCGGAGGGCACTTTACGTGCCACTGTCATTACCTCCCTTTCCTGTTCCAGTCGCGTATGGTTCGCGGGAAGAACGACTGTCTGAAAGCCTCTGTGCGCGCTCTAATCTCTCTAATTTTACATTCGTGATCTCCTCGGGAGGTATAAGTAGGGGGAAGCAATATATTCGATACCTCATCCAGAAACGCACCCTCTCGAAACCTGGCGAGCAAGCTACACCGCGATGCAGAGCGCCTCTCTTGCAGTCTGCCACTTGAGTTTGTTAAACATCTCCGTAACGCTATCACGGTTACCAAATAACCCTGTGACGAAACGCGCCGCTCTTCTTTGGATCTTCTCTATCTCCTCCGTCAACCCGATCTGGTGCGGATCCCACACTGATGAGCAATACTCAAGTATAGGTCGAACGAGTGTTTTGTAAGCCACCTCCTTTGTTGATAGACTACATTTTCTAAGGACTCTCCCAATGAATCTCAACCTGGTACCCGCCTCACCAACAATTAATTTTATATGATCATTCCACTTCAAATCGTTCCGCACGCATACTCCCAGACATTTTACAGAAGTAACTGCTACCAGTGTTTGTTCCGCTATCATATAATCATACAATAAAGGATCCTTCTTTCTATGTATTCTCAATACATTACATTTGTCTATGTTAAGGGTCAGTTGCCACTCCCTGCACCAAGTGCCTATCCGCTGCAGATCTTCCTGCATTTCGCTACAATTTTCTAATGCTGCAACTTCTCTGTATACTACAGCATCATCCGCGAAAAGCCGCATGGAACTTCCGACACTATCTACTAGGTCATTTATATATATTGTGAAAAGCAATGGTCCCATAACACTCCCCTGTGGCACGCCAGAGGTTACTTTAACGTCTGTAGACGTCTCTCCGTTGATAACAACATGCTGTGTTCTGTTTGCTAAAAACTCTACAATCCAGCCACACAGCTGGTCTGATATTCCGTAGGCTCTTACTTTGTTTATAAGGCGACAGTGCGGAACTGTATCGAACGCCTTCCGGAAGTCAAGAAAAATAGCATCTACCTGGGAGCCTGTATCTAATATTTTCTGGGTCTCATGAACAAATAGAGCGAGTTGGGTCTCACACGATCGCTGTTTCCGGAATCCATGTTGATTCCTACATAGTAGATTCTGAGTTTCCAAAAACGATATGATACTCGAGCAAAAAACATGTTCTAAAATTCTACAACAGATCGACGTCAGAGATATAGGTCTATAGTTTTGCGCATCTGCTCGACGACCCTTCTTGAAGACTGGGACTACCTGTGCTCTTTTCCAATCATTTGGAACCTTCCGTTCCTCTAGAGACTTGCGGTACACGGCTGTTAGAAGGGGGGCAAGTTCTTTCGCGTACTCTGTGTAGAATCGAATTGGTATCCCGTCAGGTCCAGTGGACTTTCCTCTGTTGAGTGATTCCAGTCGAACTGAGCTTGAATCAGGTGCATCATTCCATACTGCTCCAACTCTCGGTTCTGTTGGGCATGTTTTCTTCCCTGCTGTCCAAATGTGTATGAAATCTTCTGTTCAAATATGTGTGAAATCTTATGGGACTTAACTGCTAAGGTCATCAGTCCCTAAGCTTACATACTACTTAACCTAAATTATCATAAAGGCAAACACACACACACCCATGCCCGAGGGATGACTCGAACCTAAGCCGGAACCAGCCGCACAGTCCATGACTGCAGCGCCCCAGACCGCTCGGCTAATCCCGCGCGGCCCTGCTGTCCGGCAGTACACTTAACAGTATAGCTATACATCACAGGCATTGGAAATAACATTAATTTCAGTTAAAATTTATGGTACACTTTGTACATTCACACACTCAAAACAGTTCATTAATCAGAACTTCTCACGCTGGATCCTTTGTGTCTTACATAACTGGATACCCTCTTCTTGCAGAAACCGGTCAATACCGACGTAGTCCGTTGTGATCCGCTGTCGAAACAGGTCAGTCATAGACTTAGGTTAGGGAATTCCTGCTCTGATCAAGGCCTTAAGAAACTTTCGGCTTTGTCTGTCATAGCGTGAACACCCTAGTATTACACGGTTGAGGTCTGTAATCAAACCTGGGTGGAGTTCGCGATACGGAGGTGGCTGAACTTTCATCCTATAAAGGTGTGAAGGATAACAGCCCTGACCCAGGCACGTTATGGTAGTGGTATGACGTCACCAGTGAGACTTCTGCCACGAAACCGTTCGCGGCCCGTCGGATTCCAGTAGCTGGCAGCCAGGACGCCGGAAGTTTGTAATGTTGTCAGGCTGCTTGATAACTTCAATCGCATCTCGCATTAGAGTGTCCACGACGCTTTTACCAATACACAGGCTTTCTGGAAGTAAGAGTTGAGAGTCAAGAATGCTTCCATAACATCGTACTGGGCTGTATTAATCTAAACTTTTGAGAGCCAGTCAGTCGCTCAAAACGTTTTCGAGCCAGTCATACCTTTTTACTATATACTCGTAATTCCAGAAAAAAATGGCGGTGTACCAAATTAAACGTCTGCCAGACTGGTTATGCACGCCAAATCCTGGCACAGTTTAAAGATTTCAGATAGGTGTTACATAGAAATTACCTTATATGTATATGCTACTATGAGGCATCAACTAGAAACACAAACTGACGGCAGTAAATTAGTTATTTATGGAAGGCTTCAGTTTATATTAATTTATGGACACTAGAGCCGCACTCTTCACCTTGCCAGTGAAAAAAAAAAAAAAAAAACTGACAAGAGACGTACTAGAGATCATTAATCAGGTTGAAGCCTAAACGAAAACGCATCGGAGATGGCAGTGTCAGTCCTTAGCAATCATACGTAAAAATTTCTTTTCGCTGCGGAGAGTAGAGTACATTCGGTTGAACTTAACCTTGAACACAAGGAGTGGTTCTTTACGTGTTCAACCAATCACTTGGCCTCTGGAAAAACTTATTGCACAGTTTCAGTCTTTTTCCTCCTCCAAGGATCCTCTTTCTTGCCTTCAAAGATTAAATAATACTATTACTCACAGGTACTACTTCCATCTAACTTTTTTTTTTATCCCAGGTGCAGGAAACCTCTATACGTCATCTTCCTACCTTCAAGGTCGGACTTTGCCGTTCGGATCCAATAATCTACCACCCTACCATCCTAGGTCGTCAAGGAGCCCATGTGCATTGTTGAATTCCCATCTGTGGACAAAGTATACCACACAATTAACAAAATGCTGATCGAGTTAGGGGGAATACCAAATGGGATGAGGGGTGAATGGGAATTTGGTTTGAGGAGGGAGGCGTGATAGGGTTTCAATGCCAGCCTTGGTACAAATTTTCATTCTTCGCTTCAGTTTGCATATATATATAGTGTCTCCCAAAATTCTGCGGTTCTGTGGAGCCCCTGTGCCGTCGTCTACTACGCCTTGGTAGGATATCTAACATTCTCAGTGTATCCTGCTACAAAGAGTATTGGTTACCAGGAGTTTTCTTTCACTGTGGAAGAGAGATCTGGAAATAAACTGAGACGACAAAAGCCATGGGATAGCGACATGCCCCTATGCAGATGGAGGTAATATCGCGTACACAAGGTATAAAGGGGCAGTGTATTGGTGGAGCTCTCATTTGTACTAAGTTGATTCATGTGAAAAGTTTATTACATGATTACGGCCGCGCGACGGGAATTAACAGCGTTTGAACGCGGAATGGTAGTTGGAGCTAGATGCGTGGGACATTATATTTCGGATATAGTTATGGAATTCAGAATTCTAAGATCCATAGTGTCAGGGATGTGCTGAGAATACCAAATCTGAGGCATTACCTTTCACCATCTACAACGCAGTGGCCGACGAACTTCACTTAACGACCGAGAGCAGCGGCGTTCGCTTAGACTTGCCAGTGCTAACAGACAAGCAACAATGCGTTAAATAACCGCAGAAATCAATATGGGACGTACGACGGACGTATCCGTTGGTCCACTGCGGCGAAATTTGGCGCTAATGGGCAATGGCAGCAGACGACCGACACGAGTGCCTTTTCTAACATACAGCATCGCCTACAGCGCCTCTCCTTGGCTCGTGGCCATATCGGTTGAACATCAGACGACTGGGGAACTGTGGCCTCGTCAGATAAGTCTCGATTTCAGTTGGTAAGAGCTGATGATAGGTTTCGAGCGTCGCGCAGATACCACGAAGCCATGAACACAACTTGTGAACAAGGCACTGTGTAAGCTGGTGATGGCTCCATAATGGAATGGGTCCTCTGGTCCAACTGACCCGATCATTCACTGGGAATGGCTACGTTCGGCTACTTGGAGACCATTTTCAGGCATCCATGGATTTTATGTCCTCGAAGAACTACTGAATTTTTGTGGATGACAATGCACCATGTGACCGGGCCACAATTGTTTGCGTTTGATGTGAAGAACATTCTGAACAGTTCGAGCGAATTATTTGACCACACAGATCGCCCGACATTTATCTCGGGACGTAGTCGAGAGGTCAGTTCGTGCACAAAATCCTCCATCTGCAATTGCGCAATTGTGGACGGCTATAGAGTCAGCATGACTGAATATTTCTGCTGGGGACTTCGAGCGACTTGTTGAGTCCACGTCACGTCGAGTTGTTGCACTACGTCTGGAAAAAGGAGGTCCAACGCGGTATTATGATATATCCTATGGCTATTGTCACCTCAGTGTATTACACACTTGTTTCCAAACAACACTTTACTTTATCAGAGTACAATAAGAGGAATTTCAATGTATTAGATATGGCAAAAGGCACATTGTTTACGAATTGTAGAAGGCAATAGTACCATGGCAGCCTAGATTCGTCTGATCACAACGTTAAGTGGCGGGACATCAGCCACCATTACAGCAGAACTGCTTTTGGCGGTTTGCTTTCCTTAGGTCTCACGGTACAGCATCCGCTGCTGCTATACGGTTGGCTTCTTTCTCACGCTTCCTTTCCTAACACTGATTTTGCACAACGGATAGAGTAAGTTACCTTGGCATAACTGTAAATAAGTTCTCAAAATTTATTTTCTTTAATGTGTAGAACCGTAGCTTTTGGTGTCAGTGGAAAGATTGCTTTTCAGGACCACAGCTGCTGCGAACTGTATTTCAGTAAGGAGGTATCAGACGCGACTGGGCGAGTAATGAGTTTTGAATTCATCGCATCAAGCGTATTTCGGGAATAATCTACGACTGAACGCATATCGGCACTGATACGATCTAAGCACTGGTTGACGACGTACTTGACAGCATATGTTAGGGTGCTCAACGGCGAGGCGTGCATACCAAGAGTTCACCGTGGGATGCGTTTTGGCATGATTTACTGGAGAGAAGACGTAAGTGGGAGTCCTGAGAGACCAATGAAACAGGATTTCGTGGGAACAGTTTTAATGGGTTTTTGTAGGGAAGTAAGCTTCAGTCTGCAAGTGAAGATTAGCGAGAGATAACTACGAATTGGCGGTCGTTCGTTGTTTACTGTTTGAAGTTGCGCTGTTGTCAGAGCAAAGATACTGTCAAAAGTAGACCTGGAGAGAAGATGGAGCGGTTTTTCAGTGGCCACAAGATAATCCTCCACCTGCTGAGGCAGGTTGGCTGCTGCTGCAAGAAGCAGTTGAAGAACTTTAACTTCATGTATTAATTAAGACCAGTACTACGTTTGGCTATAGAGGATCACGATATTCGATAATTAACGAGCGTGAGAGGAAAATTTGGAATTTTACAGATTTAAATTTAATGGAGTGTTTTCTTATAAAAAGTGGTTCCTGTGCTTAGTGACTTTCATGTAAGTGACTGTAGATTGCTTTTGTATTTCCAAGAAGGGGAAGTGGGATCAGAATCTGGTTTTGAACGACATATCGAAAGCACTCAACTAAACATTCCCTGGCCATCGCAGTATTCGTATGGCTGAATGTGTCTGGCATGGAGAAATCGGTTAGTCTCGTTTCTCATTTGACACACAACTGGAAACATTTGCTAGTAGAAACTGGACACCCAGTGCTCTGAATGTTTGTTTATTTCCTAAAGTTGTTGCGTAGAGACAACTATCCTGAAGTTTGTGAAAGCCACACGTCACACTACAGGTTCCTCACTGGATTAGCTGGAGGTAAATTTTTAAGCTTTGGTTTTGCAGTTTTCGTTTAACAGATATTTCAGAATATGCGCAGTATTAATGGTGTATATAAGAAACTTGAGATCTATTATTTGTAATTTTAACCAGAAGAATTTATACGCACTCCATTAACAGACTATGACGGTCACTGTACTAAATTGTATTAGCTGAGGATCAATAAGTGCTTAACGACCTACTATATCCCGATTTACTTTCATATTTTATGGTAGCAGTTATTTTTGGAACTTCATGAAGGATATTTTCTCCCATCTCTTTACTATTTCTAAATGAAAGGATCTGTTTGAGTATCCGCTTATAGTGCGGATCGTAATCCAGTCCGACTTTTATCTGGATGCAGTAACGTGTAGTCTCTTGAAACGAGAGTCGACTGGCTGCAGCAAACGAATATTTTTCAGAATAATACCGCTTTAACGGGAGCGAACGCAAGCGAATGCGCATTGCAGAAAGTCGCTAATGTTCACTACCCTTCGCTTGTATTTGTGAACAAGCATTTACGCTTGTGGGAACGGAGGAGAACACGAGATAACGAACGAAACATGTGAACTCATGCATTATTGCTTTTTAGCGCTATAATTGGAGAACAGAACGCAACACTACATAGGGAGATCCTCGACGCAAAACTTCCATATTCAGAGAGGAAAAATTTTCATGGCGAACGCGCTGTTTTCGACGAAGTAAGCAAAATGTCTCAGTTTTTACGTAAACGTGAAATGAATGGACGTAGTGCACGTAAACTGAACTGCAACTCCAGCTTTCCTTAGTATTAATCCAAAATTTTGCACAAAGTCGCATGCCGCTTTTCGCTCATTTCCCATTACAACTGAAGAGGAAATTTAAAAGAAGAACACCAACTACTGTCGTCCGGTATTACTTGTAGAAAGACTGCGTTTACTCGCTGGTTCTTAGCAATCAGAGGCATTTACCTTAATGACATTCTAGTTCGTGCTGTACGAGGTGTTTCAGATACGAAATGAGGTTGACAACACTGCAAGCTATTTGGCAATGCTGTGTTGCTCTGCTATTGTAGACCTATGTATTCATCCTTTCCAGATGGTCAGTCAGAGTTTCAGCTCCGTATAGCCATCTTGTGATTTTTCAAGGCGCCATTAGTGAAAAAAGATGGTTTAAATTGCTCTGAGCACTATGGGACTTAACTTCTGAGGTCATCAGTTCCCTAGAACTTAGAACTACTTAAACCTAACTAACCTAAGGGCATCACACACACACCCATTCCCGAGGCAGGATTCGAACCTTCGACCGTAGCGGTCGCGCGGTTCCAGACACAGCGCCTAGAACGGCTCGGCCACCTCGGCCGGCGCCATTAGTGAAGTTGTGTTCCTGTCGTGTTTACGAAAATGGAACAGCGAAATTTAGAGCAACGTTAAGCCATCAAGTTTTGTCTAATGCGTGGGGAATCCGCGAGTGTGACCTTTGAAAAGTTGAAACAGGCCTGTTGAGAGCATTCCTTACCAACAGCACAAGTCTTCCGCTGGCACAAATCTTTTTGGGAGACTGAGAACAAGTTGGAGATGAACATCGCTCAGGGAAACGTTGATCGTGTGCGTTCTCTTGTGAGATCAGACCGTCATTTAACAATAAGGCTAATAGATGACGTACACTTTCACTGTACATCAAATTTTGACCGAAGATTTGCGCATGCGGAAGGTTCGTGCTAAAATGGTGCGGAAAAAGCTCACAACTGAGCAGAAGGACAATTGAAGTAACTTGTACATTGGTCTTGAGAGGATCGCCATGGTTCACTCGTGTGATTACAGATGATGAATCTTGGATTATTTAGTACAATCCTGAGACAAAGTGGCGAAGTGAGGAATAACACGCTGAGACGTCTCCTCGACAGAAAAAACTCGACTGAGCAAATCAAAGATCAAGATAATGCTGATTTGTTTTTTCTGACAGCAGGGGTATCGTGCATAAAGAATTTGTTCCTCCAGGACAAACTGTCAACCAAGTGTTTTACACAGATGATCTTGAAAGGCTCAGGAAAAGGCTGAATAGAGAGAGACTGGACATCGCTGCTTCAGGAAGAGAGTGAATGGAGTGGGACTGGACTTTGCAGATAAGTGGATGCTGCTCCGTTACATAGTCCCATACGACACGGTCACTTTCATCGCGGATTTTTTGATCTCAGAAGGGATTCCTGTTGTTCCACAACAACCTATTCACCTGCTATGCGTCCTTGTGACTTTTTGCGGACGTCATTTTGTGGAGAACATTCAAAAGAATGTATGGGCATGTTAAAGGCCCTACCAGTTGAAGTATTTCAGCGCTGATACCAAGACTGGGGGCAACTACTTCGCCGGTGTATAGCTGCCGAAGGGAACTACACTCATGTTCATAAATTAAGTATAATACAGTTACATAGTGAAACAACGCTCTGGTGAGCGGTTTGCCGGTTTAAATCATCTCGGCGCAGCGAGTAAATGTGCAGATGTTTTCAGACGTGCTAATGGTGACTGTGTGTTGAAAATGGCTCAAAGAACACATATTGATGACGTTATGAGGAATAGAATACTAGGGCGACTGAAGGCCGGTCGAACAGATCATGTGTGATCTCAAGATTATGGCAATTATTCCAGCAGACAGGAAACGTGTCCAGGCGCTACGGTACGGGACGTCCACAGTGTACAACACAACAAGAAGACCGATATCTCACCATCAGTGCCCGCAGACGGCCACGGAATACTGCAGGTACCCTTGCTCGGGACGTTACCGCAGCCACAGGAACAGTTGTGTCCAGACACACTACTGAACAGACATGGGGTATTCGCCCGGAGATCTGCAAGGTGTATTCCACTGACCGCTGGTCACAGGAAAGCCCGTAAAGCCTGGTGTCAAGAACACAGTACATGGTCATTGGAACAGTGGTCCCAGGTTATATTCACGGACGTGTCCAGGTATAGTCTGTACAGTGATTCTCGCCGGGTTTTCATCTGGCGTGAACCAGGAACCAGATACCAACCCCTTAACGCCCTTGAAAGGTACGTGTATGGAGGTCGTGGTTTGATGGTGTGGGTTGGGATTACGATTGGTGCACGTACACCCCTGCAATTCTTTGACAGAGGAACTGTAACGGGTCAGGTGTATCGGGACGTCATTTTTCACCAGTATGCCCGCCTTATCAGGGGTGCAGTGTGTCCCACGTTCCTCCTGCTGGATGATAACGCATGGCCCCACCGAGCTGCCATCGTGGAGGAGTACCTTGAAACAGAATGGAGAGGCCTACCTGTTCTCCAGACCTAAACCCCATCGAGCAAGTCTGGGATGCTCTCGGTCGACGTATCGCTGCACGTCTTCAAACCCGCAGGACACTTCAGGAACTCCGACAGGCACTGGTGCAAAATGGGATGCTATACCCCAGCAGCTGCTCGACCACCTGATCCAGATTATGCCAACCCATTGTGCGCTCTGTGTACGTGTGCACGGTGACCTTATCCCATATTGATGTCGGGGTACATGCGCAGGAAACAGTGGCGTTTTGTAGTACATGTGTTTCGGGACGGTTTTCTCAACTTGTCATCAGTACCGTGGACTTACAGATCTGTGTCGTGTTTGTGTTCCCTATGTGCCTATGCTATTAGCGCCAGTTTTGTGTAGTGCCACGTTGTGTGGACCACATTTTGCAATTATCCTTAATTTATGAGCGTGGGTGTACTTCGAAGAAGACAGTATTGTTGTTTGGAAAAATAAAAAGTTTGGTAGATAACAAAATCAGTCTCTCTCTTCTCACACACCTCGTATAGCCGGTATGTCTGCAGTCACATATGCTAAGCACTTCAAGGCTTTTATTAAAGTACGTATAAGGAAGATATAACGTCAATAAAACGTGATTAATGAAATGTGAATGAACGTACGACTTGCCTTACAGCAAAAAGCAAATCGCCGTGAACCGACGTACCGCCGCGACGTCCTCTGCCGTATGTCATCGTGCCGATACACTATAGAGGGATGTGCGGTCAGCATACTGCCCACCCGATCCTTATCGTCTTTCTAGACCACGGAGCCGCTACTTCTCTGTCAAGTAGCTACTCTGGTGGCATCGCAAAACTGAGTACACCACGTTCTAGTCCTTCCACCAAAGGGAAATCCTGACAGTACCAGGAGTCAAATTCGGCTCCTCCGCGTCGCAGTCAGACAGGTTTAACACTTTTTTTTTATTTGGTCTCCAGCTTTTCCATAGCAGTGAGATGCGGAGGCAAACACCCGTCGCATAAGCTACTTGATAACATCTTCTAAAATATGGTTTGTCAGTGGGAAAGTAGCGTAAAACATTTTTATACACCATCAGAAATCGCTAACAGAACAGTGGTGCGTCAGATCTGTAATTCCAGCTACCATGAACATAAGCAACGAGAATTATATCTTCCGTATAGTGTCAATTGTAACCAGCGTAATAGATACATATTAGCATTTACTCTCAAGGAAAGTTATTGTTCATGGCTATTGTGCTTTTACTTTTAAATAAAAATAAATACAAAGCTTGTGCTTATCCAATCCCTTCCCGCATGATGCATGCATCTAATGAATTTATCGTTTTTCTCACGTGCCCAGTTACATGTTTGAGTCCTCGGTAATTTTATATAAATCACGTTTCCTTTACCTCGGCATTTGGGCTGCGGATGTCTTGAATCCCGGAAGCATCTGTGATATCTGTATTATTATTCTCATCGGACCACTTCATCGCTCACGCAATTCATGTCAACAACAGAAGTATACAAGATAGCGCACGAAAGTTTTCTGTATTGCTAACGCTGAAGCGGAGAGGACATGAATTTTCTTTGATGGTTCGCTGGAAGATTGACAACCTGCGGAACACGAGAGAACACTGACTAATATGAGCCGAACACGACCGAATGCCGTTCGCTCACGTGCGCCTAGCGCTTACACCGAAGAGGATTCTCGTTCGATGTTGCCCGTTCACTTGTGTTTGCTCCAGCTTAAAGTGAGCTGTAGTGTGCTTCTGTTTCTCTCTGTGCACACGCATTTTTTAACACCTGCTGCCCGTTATACACTACTGGCCATTAAAATTACTACACCAAGAAGAAATGCAGATGATAAACGGGTATTCATTGGACAAATATATTATACTAGAACTGACAGGTGATTACATTTTCACGCAATTTGGGTGCATAGACCCTGAGAAATCAGTACCCAGAACAACCACCTCTGGCCGTAATAACGGCCTTGATACGCCTGGGCATTGAGTCAAACAGATGGCGTGTACAGGTACAGCTACCCATGCAACTTCAACGCGATACCACTGTTCATCAAGAGTAGTGACTGGCGTATTGTGACGAGCCAGTTGCTCGGCCACCATTGACCAGACATTACACTTGGCGAGAGATATGGAGAATGTGCTGGCCAGGGCAGAAGTCGAAGATTTTCTGTATCCAGAAAGGCCCGTACAGGACCTGCAACATGCGGTCGTGCATTATCCTGCTGAAATGTAGGGTTTCGCAGGGATCGAATGAAGAGTACAGCCACGGGTCGTAAGACATCTGAAATGTAACGTCCACTGTTCAAAGTGTCGTCAATGCGAACAAGAGGTGACCGAGACGTGTAACCAATGACACCCCCTACCATCACGCTGAATGATACACCAGTATGGCGATGACGAATACACGCTTCCAATGTTCGTTCACCGCGATGTCGCCAAACACGGATGCGACCATCATGATGCTGTAAACAGAATCTGGATTCATCCGAAAAAATGACGCTTTGCCATTCGTGCACCCAGGTTCGTCGTTGAGTACAGCATCGCAGGCGCTCCTGTCTCTGGTGCAGCGTCATGGGTAACCGCAGCCATGGTCTCCGAGCTGATAGTCCATGCTGCTACAAATGTCGTCGAACTGTTCGTGCAGATGGTTGTAGTCTTGCAAACGTCCCCATCTGTTGACTCAGGGATCTAGAGGTGGCTGCACGATCCGTTACAGCCATGCGAATAAGATGCCTGTCATGTCGACTGCTAGTGATACGAGGCCATTGGGATCCAGCACGGCGTTCCGTATTACCCTCCTGAACCCACCAATTCCATATTCTGCTAACAATCATTGGATCTCGACCAACGTGTGCAGCAGTGTCGCGATACGATAAACCGCAATCGCGATAGGCTACAATCCGACCTTTATCAAAGTCGGAAGCGTGATGGTACGCATTTCTCCTCCTTACACGAGGCATCACAACAACGTTTCACCAGGCAACGCCGGTCAACTGGTGTTTGTGTATGAGAAATCTGTTGGAAACTTTCCTCCTGTCAGTACGTTGTAGGTGTCGCCACCGGCGCCAACCTTGTGTGAATGCTCTTGAAAGCTAATCATTTGCATATCACAGCATCTTCTTTCTGTCGGGTAAATTTCGCGTCTGTCACGTAGCAATTTTAATGGCCAGTAGTGTATGTCTGTCTACTCACGGAAATTGTTACATGCACCGTGTAGATGACAGTATGTGGTAATAATGTCTATGTTTCGTAGCATCGTTAATATAGGAGGATGTGCTGGAAACTAACGCAGGTTGCAACCCTTTGCCGCTAGAGGTCCACGAATTCCAGCGTGTAACTTGGCGGTGTGTAACGTAACTATGTCGGTGCGCGAGAAACAGCGTGCTGTAATCGAGTTTCTAACCACGGAAAAATTCTTGCACAAATTGAACACCGTCCTTCAGCATGACAATGCAAGAGCACAGTCCGACGCTTTGGGTTCACTGTCATCGGTTATCATCCATAATGCCGACTTGGCTCCACACGATTTTCATCTGTTTCCGAAACTTAGAGATATCTTCGAGGACTTCAGCTAGATAGTGAAGAAGCCGTGCTAGCAGAGGTGAGGTTGTGACTCTGTCAACAAAGTCAAACATTATACAGCGACGGTATCAACAAACTAGCCTCTCCTTGGGAGAAAAGTGTTCATCGCCAGTGCCACTGTGTTGAGAAATAAATACGTAGACATGGATAATAAAGATGTAGAATGTTAATAAGTTAAAAAGTGTTTTCACATAAAAATTTTGGAGGCATTACTTTTGGACACGCCCTCCTACAACAGAAGTCCCTTTTCTTTAGTAATGGCGGCCATGCTTTGCAGACTGTGGGCAGCGCCAGCGCAGCTGTCGGTCGCTGGGAACTGGCGCGCCCGCTCGGCAAACAGTCCGTGCGCTGCAAAGCGAACGTATTTGCAGACTTGCAGCTTGCTTTAATTACCAGAATTACGGGTAAATCGGCCGCTAGATGGACATTTTAAAAGCGGCGCTTTCTCTACAAATGCCACAGACCACGCTAAGTAATTGCGCACATGAATTCCTCCCAATGGGTCGACTAATATGAAAAGGAAAGCCGATCTGCAGAATTATTACTCTCGCGCTGTACGGTTTGTTGCAGACAACTAAATCTGGTGGAAAATTGTGGCGTTATTCTTTACAGTTGTTTTAAATGAATATGCTTACCAACAGCATCGGCCTTCATTTTATTACGAGGGGACTTCAAAAAGTAAGTTACACATTATCATGACAGGCCAAGTAATTTTTACTGAATGCTGCAAAACATTTCAAAGTGACACAGGCACTGTTTTCAGCGTTGTCACCAAGTCTGTGTAAACAACAGTAGGAACGTTCTATCAATCGTTTAATTCCTTGACGATAGAAATCCACTCCTTGATCACAGATCCATTCAAGAACTGCTTTATGAACGTCCTGACTGTTAGAAGGCTTGCAATTGCTGCGAATCAGTTCCTCCGCTGCCTGGACATTGTCATCTGTGGTCGATGTAGATCGATTTTCTTTCCGATCAACGTCACGCACAATACTTGGCTGTGTTGGTAATTTGAGTAGCCGAGACTTCTGCGAACATGGTATTCAGTACGCGCATCCGACAATCGCTGGATTTGGACCCGTCAATTTAGGTATATATTACCTCCGTTACTGCCCTAAAAACTGCGCCAAAGTTTTGTTGTTCTGGTAAGGCCAGTTATTTTCTTCGCTTGAGATAATTGTAATGGAAATGGGTTATTTATTTATTCCTGGTACCCTAATGATCTTGACCGCTACAGTCGCAGATTCGAATCCTGCCTGGGGCATAGATGTGTGTGATGTCCTAAGGTTAGTTAGGTTTAAGTAGTTCTAAGTTCTAGGGGACTGATGACCTAATATGTTAAGTCCCATAGTGCTCAGAGCCACCACTACCCTAATGATCTTCCCTGAAATATTCTGGGCAATACGCTTTAACTAAGGGGTTGATTGGTTGGGTGATTTGGAGGAGGGGACCAAACAACGAAATCATCGGTGCCATCGGATTAGGGAAGGGCGGGAAAGGAAGTCGGCCGTGCCCCTTGAAAGGGACCGTCCCGGCATTCGCCTAAAGCAATTTAGGGAAATCACGGAAAACGTAACTCAGGATGACCTGGTGGCAGGTTTCAATCTTTGTCCTCCCGAATGCGAACAGAGCATTCTAATCACTGTGACAGATCGCTGAGTTTGATTAGGGGTGGGAGAGTTCTAGTGATCCAGAAGAGTCAAGCACTCTATGGTTCATATAGTTCAAATGGCTCTGAGTAATATGGGACTTAATTTCTGAGGTCTAGAACTTAGAACTACTTAAACCTAACTTACCTAAGGACATCACACACATCCATGCCCGAGGCAGGATTCGAACCTGCGACCGTAGCGGTCGCTCGGTTCCAGACTGTAGCGCCTAGAACCGCACGGCGACTCCGGCCGGCAAAGCGCTGTATGGTTTGGTTTGAGATGACTGCGGATATTGTGATTAATATTTGTTCTAGTGATCCAGAAGAGTCACATTGAGCACTGTACGGTTTGGTTTGAGGTGACTGCGGATGGTGTGATTCATATTTGGCTCAGAGGACCGTCGGCGCAGATGGATTGGACATTCAAGCAGAGATACTTAGTGCGAGATAAAAAAAAACCACTAGAAAAGAGGAAACAAAAACGACAGTTTGTAACATAGCAAAGTGTACTCCAATAATGGAACTGCTCTTTCAGTTCGTGTCATTGATGCTAAGAGATGATGATGATGTTTGGTTTGTGGGGCGCTCAACTGCGTGGTTATCAGCGCCCGTACAATTTCCCAACCTTTGCTCAGTCCAATTTCGCCACTTTCCTGGATGATGATGAAATGATGAGGACAACACAAACACCCAGTCATCTCGAGGCAGGTGAAAATCCCTGACCCCGCCGGGAATCGAAACCGGGACCCCGTGCTCGGGAAGCGAGAACGCTACCGCGAGACCACGAGCGGCGGACATGCTAAGAGAGCAGCAGTGGTAATCATGTGTCAGTCGATGAAACTGAGCCAGCCGGAGTGGCCAAGCGGTTCTGGGCGCTACAGTCTGGAACCGCGCGACCGCTCCTGTCGCAGGTTCGAATCCTGCCTCGGGCATGGATGTGTGTGATGTCCTTAGGTTAGTTAGGTTGAAGTAGTCCTAAGTTCTAGGGGACTGATGACCTCAGCAGTTAAGTCCCGTAGTGTTCAGAGCCATTTGAGCCAATTGAGCTATTTGATAAAACTGAAAGTAAAATTGCCTACAGGGTCATCGCGTCAGGTTAGCCGCCCCCTCTCCCCCACCCCAAACCCCCCCCCCACCCTATTCCCGTATCATTGTTAAGCGAAGTTGTTTTAGATATTTCCTTTCGCCACTTCGAAAAACGGTTTTTTACTCGGTCCCTAACCGTATCGTAGGCGAGATATTTAAAGGCAGAAAAAGAGGGTGCGGAAGTTAACGCGAGCGAAGAAAGGCGGCAGTAACATGCGCATTTAAATGAGAGGCCATGCGGACCGACACGCCGGGGGCGCAGAGAGGCTGTTGAAGCGGACAGGGCAGTTTGCGCGTTGCGGGCCAAAATTTGTTCGTCTGCGGGGAGCGGCCGGCAAACTTTACGGCGACGGAATGCGCAGCGCAGTGGCGGGCGGAACTTTGCGCCAGTATTTAGCAGCGGGGCAGGCTGGCAGGCACACCTGGGCCCCGCGCCCGGCGCCACGCCAGTCTTGGCACGCGCCGCCGATATTTCTTGGGACGGCCGTTCCTTTCATCGGCAACCCCCACTTTCTCCCAGCCCACCCCTTCACCCCCACCGCGCCCCTGCTTGCGCCCGCAGACAACTCCTCCCTTATCCGGGCTGCCGCCGGGGCCCTCCTGCAACCAAACGGTAATTGGGATTCTAAATTAAAGAATCCTGACAATCGATGGTTATGGGAGTACCTTCTTCTTCTCCTCCTCTTCTTCCTCCTCTTGCCTTCAGCGGCCTTCTTTCTGTGGAGAGGGCGAGTGGGGCGGCAGTCGGAGTGTTTCGTGAGCGCCGGGGACGAGTTACGGAGATTGGCCGACGCCGTTGCCAGCGCACCGCCGAGTCTCCGCTCGTAAAGCTCTTCACACCGCGGGCCGAAACGGCCGCGGCGCCGACAGATTCTCAAAGCTCTCCTCGCCATCGGTCACGTTCTGATCACTCCGTGTAGGAAGTCGCGCTTGCAGCACTGCAGCAGCACTTGGAAAATACCTCTCGTCCAATGTGGCGCAGCAGATATGGGCAGCTCTGCCTATCGATCGAAGTTTAAACCATCAACCGACGCTTCATATGCAACAAAAATTCTACGCCGGAAGCCACCTTACAGTGCATACTAATAAAAAACAAATTTCTGCCCAATTCCGCTCGCGTATTGACAGGGAAACGATTCTTTACGCGACACAATCTCTATTATTTTAACCTCACGACTCCTACCCAGCCGAGCGAGGTGGCGCAGTGGTTACTGTGATATCAATATCTACGATGCCACGGCGCAGGTACAAGTTCTTACAAGGGAACCTCCCCATCGCACCCCCCTCAGATTTAGTTAAAAGTTGGCACAGTGGATAGGCCTTGAAAAACTGAACACAGATCAATCTAGAAAACAGGAAGAAGTTGTTTGGAACTACGAAAAAAATAAGGAAAATATACAAACTGAGTAGTCCATGCGCAAGATAAGCAACATCAAGGATAGTGTAAGTTCAGGAGCGCCGCTGTCCCGTGGTTAGCCTGAGCAGCTGCGGAACGAGCGGTCCTTCGTTCAAGTCTTCCCTCGAGTAAAAAAGATTAATTTTTTATATAATCAACTTCGCTCTCCAAAATTCCAGGACATGTTCAGATTTGCTTGGACATAAGCAGGATTTGACGGTCTAGACACGGAAATATTTGAAAACGTTAAAAACATATGTTTTGACAGAGCACAGGGAAATCTGTGCGACTGTGAAACTATTGCATTCATTTGTTGCAATTTATGTGACAAACTCTTGTGTTTTCATCACTTTTTTGGGAGTAATAATCACATCCACAAGAAAACCTAAATCGGGCAAGGTAGAAGAATCTCTTTAGCCATTCGCCAAGTGTACAAGTTAGGTGGGTCGACAACATATTCCTGTCATGTGACGCACATGCCGTCACCAGTGTCATATAGAATATATCAGACGTGTTTTCCCGTGGAGGAATCGGTTGACCTATGACCTTGCGAACAAATGTTTTCGGTTCCCATTGGAGAGGCACGTTCTTTCGTCTACTAATCGCACGGTTTTGCGGTGCGGTCGCAAAACACAGACTCTAAACTTATTACAGTGAACAAAGACGTCAATGAACGAACGGACAGATCATAACTTTTCGAAAATAAAGAAAGTAAACTCTTCACTCGAGGGAAGACTGGAACCAACGACCTCTCGTTCCGCAGCTGCTCACGCTAACCACGGGACCACGGCGCTCCTAAGATCACATTCTCCTTCATGTTGCCTATCTTGCGCGTGGACTACTCAGTTTGTATATTTTGCTTATTTTTTTCATAGGTGCACACAACTTCTTCCTGTTTTCTCGATTGATCTGTGTTCAGTTTTTCAAGGCCTATCCACTGTGCCAACTTGTAACTAAATCTGACAGGGGGTGCGATGGGGAGGTTCCCTTGTTAGGTTAGCACTACGACACCGACACCGACGACAGCGCCCTCTAGATGGCGCTGTGCAGCTCTAACGAGCGCCGCTTCAGATTCAGCCCATTTGATTCCGAGTAGACGACCAAGCAACATTGCTTCTATTTCGTAGTGGGCGAGCCACGACAGATTTTGCCTTTGTAAGTTCTAGCCGATGTTAGATTTGATTGATGTACAGCTTCTCATCTACGTGCTCGTCTCAGCCAAAGTTAAGTTAGAGTTTATGAATTCAAGTTATCGTGTTGTGAGATAGTAAAGCCACTTTTAATTGCAGTACCGAGAGTTCTACCTCACCTGCTCCTCCTAGTTTCCTACAATCGGCCTACCCTTCAGTTACAGGAGCAGACCCACGCGCCGCCTTCCAGGCAGGATACAAAAGTTAGCACACTGGACTCGCATTCGGGAGTACAACGTTTCAAAGCCCCGTCCGGCCATCCTGATTTAGGTTTTCAGGCAAATGCCGGGATGGTTCCTTTGAAAGGGCACAACCAACTTCCTTCGCCATCCTTACCTAACCCGATGGGACCGATGAACCGATGACCTCGCTGTTTGGTCCCCCCGCCCAAAATCAGCCAGCCAACTCCTACAATTGTAGCAGCAGAGTTTCGTAGGACCTTCCTCGAGTACATGTTCCGTAAATTAACTCCCCAGGATCTGACGATTTCCATTTCGTTTAAACTGTACCCACCTGTTACGATGCTAGAAGGGCGTGTGTCAGGTCTCTCGATTTCTGCTGTCATACCTGCTTGATGAGGACTGCAAATGCTGGAGAGTTGATCGCGCTGACGTCTTGTACATGATATCCTGCATAGATGCACTGCTGAAAGTGTTATGTAGTGCAGAGCCCCTTTACAAACCATTGGTTTCCAGTTTCCACCATTATATATGTATATAATGTATATTTGTATTGTATTCTATTGCATGGAACTAGGGACCTAGAAACGACGGAGAGCTTCGTCCCCGCCGTAGCCCTCAGTGGTACACAACCCCACAACAGGCTACTGCAGTTCGCTCACCCCACCGCCGCCCCTAGCCGACCGAAGTGGCCGAGCGCTTCTAGGCGCTACAGTCTGGAACCGCGCGACCGCTACGGTCGTAGGTTCGAATCCTGCCTCGGGTATGGATGTGTGTCATTTCCTTAGGTAGTAGCTCTAAGTTCTAGGGGACTGATGACCACGGCAGTTTAATCCCATAGTGCTCAGAGCCATTTGAACCGCCGCCCCACACCGAACCCAGGGTTATTGTGCGATTCGGCCCCTAGTAGTCCCCCCCCCCTTCCCCCCTGGAGAACGTCTCACACCAGACGAGTGCAACACCAATGTTTGCGAGGCAGATGGAAAACTGCCTTAAAGACCATCCCCAGGCTGGCCGGCACACCGGACCTCGACACTAATCCGCCGGGGAGATTCGTGCCGGGACCGTCACGCCTTCCCGCCCGGGAAGCAGTGCGTTAGACCGGGCGGCTAACCGGGCGGGCTGATGTACAGGGCTATTACAAATGATTGAAGCGATTTCGTAAATTCACTGTAGCTCCATTCATTGACATATGGTCGCGACACACTACAGATATGTAGAAAAACTCATAAAGTTTTGTTCGGCTGAAGCCGCACTTCAGGTTTCTGCCGCCAGAGCTCTCGAGAGCGCAGTGAGACAAAATGGCGACAGGAGCCGAGAAAGCGTATGTCGTGCTTGAAATGCACTCACATCAGTCAGTCATAACAGTGCAACGACACTTCAGGACGAAGTTCAACAAAGATCCACCAACTGCTAACTCCATTCGGCGATGCTATGCGCAGTTTAAAGCTTCTGGATGCCTCTGTAAGGGGAAATCAACGGGTCGGCCTGCAGTGAGCGAAGAAACGGTTGAACACGTGTATCTGGACATGCTGGAAAATTGGCTCATGCCACAATTGGAGACCGACAGCGCCGACTTCATCTTTCAACAGGATGGTGCTCCACCGCACTTCCATCATGACGTTCGGCATTTCTTAAACAGGAGATTGGAAAACCGATGGATCGGTCGTGGTGGAGATCATGATCAGCAATTCATGTCATGGCCTCCACGCTCTCCCGACTTAACCCCATGCGATTTCTTTCTGTGGGGTTATGTAAAAGATAGAGTGTTTAAACCTCCTCTACCAAGAAACGTGCCAGAACTGCGAGCTCGCATCAACGATGCTTTCGAACTCATTGATGGGGACATGCTGCGCCGAGTGTGGGAGGAACTTGATTATCGGCTTGATGTCTGCCGAAGCACTAAAGGGGCACATATCAAACATTTGTGAATGCCTAAAAAAAACTTTTTGAGTTTTTGTATGTGTGTGCAAAGCATTGTGAAAATATCTCAAATAATAAAGTTATTGTAGAGCTGTGAAATCGCTTCAGTCATTTGTAATAACCCTGTATATGTACTTTTATTGTATTTGCTGCTAATTTTAACATATTTTCACCTAACATGTTTTTCACCTTTAAATACAAGGAACTTAAAACTAATTAGGAGACGGCAATGATTAAGATTAACAGTTCATGTATTAGGAAAACAGGGAAATAAGAAACAGTTGAGATTTATAGGATGTCATCACCGATGCTGTTCAGTATGGAGTACCTTAAGAAATGGAATTACTCGCTCCTGAGCAGCCACGGCCATAGCTACTGCTGCTGCTACTACTACTCGCCATCTGAGGACAAGAATCTCATATATACGACGTGTGTGAGAAAATTATGAGTGTGATTCTTTTATCTGCCAATTTTTTTTTCGAACAACCTGTGATCACATGACTGAACCGTTCCTAGTCGTTGCCAGTCCTCTCAAGATCAACCTACATGTTTCTTCGATTATCCGTCTGCTCAGTTGTGAGGTTTTTCGGCACAATTTTAGTACAAACCTTTCGCATGTGCATAACCTCGTTAGAAATTTGATGTACGCTGAAAGTGTTTTAAGTTAACCAGATTACCCATCATTCTTATTGTTAAACATCTCTCTGATCTCACAAGAATACGCACACGCTCGCCTTTTTAATCGGTTTTTGAAGGTCTTCTTGAGAAAGTTTCATCTTCAACATATTCTCGGCCTTCCAGAAAGCATCTGTGCGAGCGAAAAACTTGTGCTCTTCATAAGAAATGTTCCCCATACGCCTGATTCAACTTTTCGAAGGTCACTCTTGTGGATTCCACAGTGTAACCAAAACTTGGTGGCTTAACATTGCTCTAAATTCCGCTGTTCCATTTTCGTAAACACAACAAGAACACAACATCACTAATGCCGCCCTCAAAAATCGTGTGATGGCTTTACGGAGCTGAAACTCGGACAACACCTGAAAGGGATGAACACATCGGTCTGCACAAGCACACTCATGTTCAGAAAAAACAGAACACCTTGAACGACTAGAGATGGAACATACTAATGTACATGTCCTGGGAATATGAACGTTCTATCTCTAGTTATTCAAGGCGTTCTGTTTTTTTGTGAACGTGAGTGTAGAACAACATAGGTTGCCAGATCACTCTCAGTGTCATCAGTCTTTATTAATTTTCTCACACACTTCATATATACGATAAAAAGCGTAACAGATAACCATATTTTTGTAAAAGCAAAGAATATTGTTTCAGTGGGCTCAGTATTTTTCACTCGGTGACACTCCGACGTCTTTACTCTCTCAGGAAAGAAATGTGTTTCTGTCTCTGCATTTTCATTCGACCGATCAATCTCTCCTCAAACCTGTTTTGTGAAGTCTGCAAACAGCAAAATGTACCGGGATCCATATGCATACAAATGTATCTTTGAGATAATATACTCATTTACTCCCCTAGAGCAATATGTGCCCTCATGATTTTGAATGTAAGGTATTCACCAAACCCTTTTTTTTAAGTATCCACCACAGCAATTTATTGAGTTTGACATTGACTAAAGCTTAGGGAGAATTACAATGGAATTCTCTGCATCTTTTTTTTACTTGCCGTTGTCTGGCTTAGTAAGGGTCCATATCAGCAACAATACTCAGCGACTGGGTTAATGAAGGTACTGAAGCGATCTCCCTCTTGAGCGAACTGCACTTCCGTACGACTCCTCCGACAAAGAATTTACGCACGGTATAATGTACATGGTGGTAAAAATAAGATTGTGCTGGAAAATATTTACAATAAGACTGAGGCGGGACTGATCGTTGTTGATAGCACAGAAATGGCTACCGTTGACGTCGATGCATCTCTGTGCTCGATTTGTGAAACTGTGAGACACGCGTAGCAGTTCTGCCCAAGGGATAGCAGTAATAGTTTTCTTTTTTTCAGTGTTCTGCTGTACCTCGTTCCTTAAAGTTGCAGCTCAGATAAGAATCACGAGGGGAGAGCTCAGGCGATAAATGTGACCGAGGGACTGCATTCTCCTTGCTGATGGTTCTCTTCTCAATGAACACTTGATGCACTCTTTACAAGGTCGTCAAGACAGTGTGTCCTATTCCCCCGTCTTGCTGAAATTATCCATACTGTCTTCCATCTTCTGTTACTTGATCCACTTGTGGATTACACAGTTTCTGGACATATCAGTTAGCATTAACCGTTCGGTGGAAGAATCGTTTTACTATGCAGTCATCAGACACTGCGCATCAAACACAACGCGTGAGATTATGCAACGACACTTTAAAGTACTGATAGGGATTTTGTTATGCATAGTGGTGCACGTTCTGTGAACTCAAATACCAAGACAGTCTGAACCAGACCTCGTTTGAAGAAATGAAAAACTAACGTCAAAAAGCCATGATTCAAGATCACTCGGAAACTGTCGGTAGAACGCAGCACGCGAAACTTCTTTTGACGCTTTTACTCATACACAAAGGTCTGTAAGGATACAGATACAGGTCGTTTTTAATGATGTTTCGAGCCGACGATCTCTTTAATTCCCACTTGTACAGTGAAAAAAGCTGAGAGTTCATTTTCAACGAATTGTGCTTCTCGTAACATTCGACAGAGTTCACGCGCTGTTTTATCATCAGCACCATTTTCTGTTGTGTTGGTTCAAATGGTTCAAATGGCTCTGACCTCTATGGGACTTAACTGCTGAGGTCATCAGTCCCCTAGAACTTAGAACTACTTAAACCTAACTAACCCAAGGACATCACACACATCCATGCCGAGGCAGGATTCGAACCTGCGACCGTAGCGGTCGCGCGGTTCCAGACTGTAGAGCCTACAACCGCTCGGTCACTCCGGCCGGATTCTGTTGTGTTCAACTGGTCAATACACAAGTCACGTTTCCCAGAATTACTCTGATATTCAATTCATCTGTTCACTAACATGGGTCAATACCGCGTCAGTCTACAAATATTTTCATATAACTTTTATCTTTCTCGCCCTGTATGTCACCATTCCTCCTTAAATCAGCCCATATAAACATTCCTATGTACATTGAAGAGCCAAAGAAACTTGTACACTTGTCCAATATGGTGTAGGGCCCCCGCGACCACGCAGAAGTGCTGCAATACGACGTGGCATGGACTCGACTAATGTCTGAAGTAGTGTTGGAGAGAACTGACACCATGAATCCTGCAGGGCTGTCCACAAATCTATAAGATCACGGGCAGGTGGCGATCTCTTCTGAGCAGCACGTTGCAAGACGTCCCCGATATGCTCAATAAAGTTCATGTCACGAGAGTTTAGTGGCCAGTGGAATATTTAAGCTCAGAAGAGTGTTCTTAGAGTCACTCTGTACCAATTCTCGACGGGTGGCGTGTCGTATTGTTCTGCTGGAGTTGCCCAAGTCCGTCGGAATGCACAACGGACATGAATGGATGCAGGTGATCGGACAGGATGCTTACGCACGTGTCACCTATAAGAGTCATATCTAGACGTGTCAGGGGTCCATATCACTCCAACTGCACATGCGCCACACCATTGCAGAGCCTTCACCAGCCTGAGCAGCCCCCTTCTGACGTCAATCGACACGATACAATTGAAAAGGAGATTCGTCTGACCAGGCAACATGTTTCCAGTCATCAGTAGTCCAATGTCGGTGTTGACGGGCTCAGGCGGGGCATAAAGCTTTGTGTCGTGCAGTCATCAAGAGTACACGAGTGGGCCTTCGGCTCTGAAAGCCTGTTTCCATGATGTTTCATTTAATGGTTCGCACGCTGACATTTGGTAATGGCCCAGTATTGAAATCTGCAGCAGTTTTCGGAAGGGTTGCATGTCTGTCACGTTGAACGATTCTTTTCAGTCGTCTTTGTCCAGTTCTTGCAGAATCTTTTTCCAGCCGCAGAGATGTGGGAGATATGATGTTTTATCGGATTCCTGATATTCACGGTACGTTCGTGAAATGGAAAAATCCCATCATCGCTATCTCGGTGATGTTGTGTCCCACCGGTCGTCCGCCGACTATAACACCACGTTCCAACTCACTAAAATTGCAGCAATAATAATCGATCAAACAACTGCGCGAGACACTCGTTGTCTTATAGAGGCGTGCCAGTCGCAGCGACATATTCTGCCTGTTTACATTGTATTTTAATACGCATGCCTATACCAGTTTCTTTGGCGCTTCAGTGTATTAGGATAGTGCATGGTTTGTAGCGTTTTTCTTTTGCTTGTTTGTATTCCGGTTGCTGTGGGTTTATGTGTCGATCGTCATTTTTTATTTGTAGTTCACTGTTGCAGCTATTTGAGAATGTAGACTTTCCCGCCATTATACAGGGTGTTACAAAAAGGTACGGCCAAACTTTCAGGAAACATTCCTCACACACCAATAAAGAGATGTTACGTGGACATGTGTCTGGAAACGCTTAATTTCCATGTTAGAGCTCATTTTAGTTTCGTCAGTATGTACTGTACTTCCTCGATTCACCGCCAGTTGGCCCAATTGAAGGAAGGTAATGTTGACTTCGGTGCTTGTGTTGACATGCGACTCATTGCTCTACAGTACTAGCATCAAGCACATCAGTACGTAGCATCAACAGGTTAGTGTTCATCACAAACGTGGTTTTGCAGTCAGTGCAATGTTTACAAATGCGGAGTTGGCAGATGCCCATTTGATGTATGGATTAGCACGGGGCAATAACCGTGGCGCGGTACGTTTGTATCGAGACAGATTTCCAGAACAAAGGTGTCCCGACAGGAAGACGTTCGAAGCAATTGATCGGCGTCTTAGGGAGCACGCAACATTCCAACCTATGACTCCCGACTGGGGAAGACCTAGAACGACGAGGACACCTGCAATGGACGAGGCAATTCTTCGTGCAGTTGACGATAACCCTAATGTCAGCGTCAGAGAAGTGTTCGTACGCTTCCCAACAACACATTCGGTGACCGATGGATTGGTAGAGGCGGACCAATTCCATGGCCTCCACGCTCTCCTGACCTCAACCCTCTTGACTTTCATTTATGGGGGCATTTGGAAGCTCTTGTCTACGCAACCCCGGTACCAAATGTAGAGACTCTTCATGCTCGTATTGTGGACGGCTGTGATACAATACGCCACTCTCCAGGGCTGCATCAGCGCATCAGGGATTCCATGCGACGGAGGGTGGATGCATGCATCCTCGCTAACGGAGGACATTTTGAACATTTCCTGTAACAAAGTGTTTGAAGTCACGCTGGTACGTTCTGTTGTTGTGTGTTTCCATTCCATGATTAATGTGATTTGAAGAGAAGTAATAAAATGAGCTCTAACATGGAAAGTAAGCGCTTCCGGACGCATCTCCACATAACATATTTTCTTTCTTTGTGTGTGAGGAATGTTTCCTGAAAGTTTGGCCGTACCTTTTTGTAACACCGTGTATAATTAATGAAAAGCTCTTGGGTTTCCAGCCAGTGGCAGTGTTCCACAAAGCCGCCACGTTTCGACGAGTGACGTACTCATCATCTTGTGGCGAAGTATCGAGATTTTGCGGATGCCTCCCAACTTATATCTGCGACTTGTCCCCTCCACCTGGCTTCCGGAGGCTGAGTACAGACAGCCGGATGGTGGGGGGGGGGGGGGGGGTAGCGGGCGAACTGCCGCTATCTTTGGATTCCATGCTGCACTCAGTTGGTATCCTTAATGTCTGTTTACAAGATTCTCGTGAATCCGAATTTCGATGGACTCCTTTATGACATGTCCCAATAACCGACAAGTCGGAAGAGCACCGTGGCGTTCACGAACTCAAATGTGTGGTCTTCTGTGATGCTGTGTTCTGCTATCGCCGATTTCTCCATCTATTCCAGCCGCACATGCCTGACGTGTTCCTCTCAGCGTTTAGAAATACATCGCTGCGTTTGTCCAATGTACTGGTGACCGCATTCGCAGACGATACTGTAAATTCCTGGTAGGTTGAGTCTAAATTTAAAGAGCCGAGACATTATTTCGTCTTCTAAGATAGTCGGAAGACTGTTTTTGTGTTCGACGTTTCAGAAGCCTCCCAGTTTTATCTGACAGCAGTCCACGATACGGAAGGAATGCGAGTTTCTTGTCTTCTTCTGTCTCTTCCCGATTTTCCGCGACTTGTCTCATCATAAACGCCCTCCTAATGTGCGCTTCGCTGTATCCATTTCTGCCAAATACCTCCTTCAGGTGCTTCGAGAACACCAAGATGCTCTGGCGACCCTCCGGCTATTGTAACAGCGTCACAAAAGAGTCCATCGAAATTCGGATTCACGGGAATCTTGTAAACGGAAACGAAGGTTACCACCTGAGTGCGGCATTGAATCCAGCGATAGCGGCAGTTCGTCGAGAACGCAACCACCACCGTCCTACTCGCGGTTCAGTGCCGTAACGCTCTGACAGAGATGCCGACGGCGCGCCCGTTACCCCAACACCGCGACTTCACCCCACACCCCGCCCGCCGGCCTCATCGTACTCATTTTCAAATAACTTCCGGGAATTCAGCCAGGTAACACTTTCAGCGACCGCCGATATTTCGGCGGGAGAACACCCCGCCATTTTCAAGGCAAACTGCAACGGACAGGCGGCGTACATGCAAATTTAATACCTCGGTTCTCGGACCGAAGCAGGAAAGATAAAACACACACACACACACACACACACACACACACACACTGAACACTAGTGCCACCAAAGATGACCAAAGTCAGAGCTATCGATAGTGAGACTATGAATTCGCAGGTGAGGCAGCATTGACTCTGTTCCTCTGTTTTTTGACAAGGGTGAGAGCCGGATTCCAAACAGAGTTTAAACAGAAACCTCCATCCCTGTTAACGAGGTTGCTTGCTAACTTAATTTCAACTGCCTCCCTAATGACACGTGCATGCCAATATCTCGGTGTTATTATATAACATGGGGTGACCAGTATCCAACCAATGTTCGGCAATAGCAGATCTATTTGGCTGCTGTAATCGTGTGTGCCGTTTATGCTCAGTACATCTGTCCTCCACGGTCCTGATAGTTTGACCAATATATGCCATGCCGCAGCTACAAGGAATACGATATACACCCTCCTTACGCAGTCCAAGATCATCCTTAACGGAACTCAATAATAATAACACCGAGATATTGGCATGCACGTGTCATTAGGGAGGCAGTTGAGATTAAATTAGCAAGTAACCTCGTTAACAGGGATGGAGGTTTCTGTTTAAACTCTGTTTGGAATCCGGCTCTCTCCCTTGTCAAAAAACGGAGGAACAGAGTCAATGCTGCCTCACCTGCGAATTCATAGTCTCACTATCGATAGCTCTGACTTTGGTCATCTTTGGTGGCACTAGTGTTCAGTGTGTGTGTGTGTGTGTGTGTGTGTGTGTGTGTGTGCTATCTTTCCTGCTTCGGTCCGAGAACCGAGGTATTAAATTTGCATGTACGCCGCCTGTCCGTTGCAGTTTGCCTTGAAAATGGCGGGGTGTTCTCCCGCCGAAATATCGGCGGTCGCTGAAAGTGTTACCTGGCTGAATTCCCGGAAGTTATTTGAAAGTTGTATACGCCAGGGGAAACTCAGGTCTCTCATCGTACTCAGTCTCCCGGAGCCAGGTGGAGGGGTCACACTGCGTATATAACTTGGATGGCATCTGCAAAATCTCCAGTTTTCGCCAGAAGATGGTGAACATGTCACTCGTCGAAACGTCGCGAAATCTTTTCGTTAACTATTGCTATTGGAGTTTACATGTTATCATTTTGTCATTTGGAGATCTACATCTACATCTGCATGGATATTCTGCAAATCACATGTAAGTGCCTGGCAGAGGGTTCATCGAACCACCTTCACAATTCTGTATTATTCCAATCTCGTACAGCGCGCGGAAAGAATGAACACCTATATCTTTCTGTACGAGCTCTGATTTCCCTCATTTTATCGTGGTGATCGTTCCGCCCTATGTAGGTCGGTGTCAACAAAATATTTTCGCATTCGGAGGAGAAAGTTGGTGATTGGAATTTTGTGAGAAGATTCCGTCGCAACGGAAAACGCCTTTCTTTTTAATGGTTTCCAGCCCAAATCCTGTATCATTTCTGTGATACTCTCACCCATATTTCGCGATAATACAAAACGTGCTGCCTTTCTTTGAACTTTCTCGATGTACTCCGTGAGTCCTACCTGGTAAGGATCCCACACCGCGCCTCAGTATTCTAAAAGAGGACGGACAGGCGTAGTGTAGGCAGTCTCCTTAGTAGGCCTGTTGCATTTTGTAAGTGTCCTGCCAATAAAACGCAGTCTTTGGTTAGCCTTCCCCACAACATTTTCTGTGTGTTCCTTGCAATTTAAGTTGTTCGTAATTGTAATACCTAGGTATTTAGTTGAATTGACGGCTTTTAGATTAGACTGATTTATCGTTTAACCGAAGTTTAGCGAGTTCCTTGTAGCACTCATGCGGATGACCTCACACTTTTCGTTATTCAACTGCCACTTTTCGCACCATTCAGATATCTTTTCTAAATCGTTTTGCAGTTTGTTTTGATCTTCTGATGACTTTATTAGTCGATAAACGACAGCATTATCTGCAAACAACCGATGACGGCTGCTCGTCTCCCACATCGTTTATATAGATAAGGAGCAGCAAAGGGCCTAGAACACTACCTTGGGGAACGCCTGAAATCACTTCTGTTTTACTCGACGACTTTCCGTCAGTTACTATGAACTGTGACCTCGCGAGTGGTGCTGCGGACTCTAGAAAAAAGTGTGCCAAGTGGAGAAATCCTACCGTTTCTGACATATTCTTCTGTTTGTGTTCAGTAGAGGGGTAACAGTAGCGGAGGCAGCCAGAAACATTTGCTCCATATAAGGGGGTAATGCCATTGGACAGAGCACGGGAAGATAATGGTTTCCTCGTTTTAAGGAGGATCGTTTTGACGTAAGTGACTCTCCACTTCCAGGAATAGCTTCGAGGTTTGTACGAAGATTGTTTAAACCCATTAATCCACCATGATCCACGTCAGTGTACCCGAGAACTGTAGTTGTGATCAACTGTGATCATTCGAGTATCGCGCGACATTCGCATGCAATGAAGACCGTTCAAAAATCGGGTGATGGGTATTGCATGATCCAAGGCAAAATCGCAAAAAGCAGCGGGTGGCCGTGTGTGTATCTCTGCTTGCTCGTCATCAATTGGCCCGTGAACGGTACCGACCATTTCTACCCTGTATATTCACCGCTGAGAAGCAGTTTTGTCTGTACTCTGACATAAGGAAAAGAAAGTAATGGTTGAGTCCAAACAATGCAGCAGTTCCCCATGAAAAGATCTGCGCAGATCCTCAAAAATTAATGTTGCTTGCCCGAGGTGTAACCATCACTGTTGACATTTAGTGTCAACATCAGAGACGTCTTGCAGACGCAGTCCCAGAAGAACGACCACGAAGAAAGTGGAGCTACTCCATAATACCGCCCTCCCTCATTCTACTAGACTGACAAAGAACACTCTACGGTAGTTTGGTTGGGAAATCATTCATCTGATCTTGCGCCCTCAGATTCTCAACTTTTCCGCTCGCTATCGAACAGCCTTCAGGAACTTCCATTCCGGAGGAAAATGCGCTCCGAACATGGCTCTATTAGTTCTTCGCCTCAAAACTACGTGATTTCTGCAGTCGCAGAATCGTAAAGTTAGCCCAGCGTTGGCAGATAGTTGTAGATAGTGAAGGAGAACATATAATCGATGACTGAAGTATTTCTTGTATGTATTTGTTGTATTTATTAAGGTTATGGAAAATCTCTAGGAACTGATGTACCAGCCCACTACTTGACTGTATTAGCTATATTCGTTACAGATTGCCGATCGAGTACTTAAAAAAAAAGCACTCCGTCTTCAGGCCACAAGTGGCCCATCGGGACCATCCGACCGCCGTGTCATCCTCAGATGAGGATGCGGATAGGAGAGGCGTGTGGTCAGCACACCGCACTCCCGGTCGTTATGATGGTTTTCTTTGACCGGAGCCGCTACTATTCGGTCGAGTAGCTCCTCAGTTGGCATCACGAGGCTGAGTGCACCCCGAAAAATGGCAACAGCGCATGGCGGCCCGGATGGTCACCCACCCAAGTGCCGGCCACGCCCGACAGCGCTTAACTTCGGTGATCTGACGGGAACCGGTGTATCCACTGCGGCAAGACCGTTGCCCGTGTAGTTAAACAGTATGGGGTATTTTTGTCACTGTACGCGTTATACGCTACGTTTATGTACTCGAATTTTGAGTGCCAGCTGTGACATATGCAAATCTTACTGCAATTTCGTAACATTTTATCATCAACTTAATCTGTCAGTAGGCAAATGCATCATCTGCGAACAGCATCATAGAGCTACATGCATTTCTTGCCAGGACAGATATATACGCGGTGAATCACGTGAGATGTAAGACTCCATAATTTTCGTGAACGGTTCAAGGTGTCAAAACGAAGTTTTAGCAAATGAGTGTACGCAGTGGGTCACGTAAATCTGTTATAATTATTATGGCCGAGCGGTTCTAGGCGCTTCAGTCCGGAACCGCGCTGCTGCTACGGTCGCAGGTTCGAATCCTGCCTCGGTCATGGATGTGTCTGATGTCCTTAGGTTAGTTACGTTTAAGTAGTTCTAAGTCTACGGGACTTATGACCTCAGATGTTGAGTCCCATAGTGCTTAGAGCCATTTGAATTTATAATTATTAACTCTTGAATTAACGGAAATTATGAAGCAGGTTGGTTTCTTTTTAAAAGGAACGTTGAACTTTTTTAAGACTATTCGAAAGCTTTAGGCCAATGGTGTTAAGTTTTTTCATTTGTTAAGTTGAAACTGATCTCCATTTGCAGTTAATTTTTCAGATATAGATACAGGATCAGCTAGGATTTATGAAGATGGATCTTTACGTGAATATATAGCAAATCAGAAGGGAAACAGGCGTTCTACTTCAAATATGTGTATGTCCCCATTTTTAGTATACGCAGGAATAACGACGTAACAATGCGGAGTGGTTGATTCCGGACTTCTTCCCTCGTAATTTTTGCACATTTCTTTGATACTTGTGCGAATAGTGTCAACGTCAACAGTAATAAGCGTTGAGTCACTTTATCGTTCGTTTCAATAGCTTTTGAATGGCGTTAAAATATGCACAGCAAACTGCCGATTATCCGCAAGAGAGTTGTCCAGTTTACAGATTACGCGTGCATAGTTCGGCGATATTTGGAAAAAAGGAAAATCATGAAGCGCTTCGTTATAAATAGAACGAATATTTTGGTTTATAATACACTATAAAGCATGTGATTCATATTTCGATCAAAATCGGTGCAGCATCAATCACTGCAAAGTGGCTTTGGAGATTCTACTAGTGAGGAAGTGTGTTACAGCTGCTCCTATAGACCGATTGTGAAACAAATTGCTGTTCCTGACGAAGGAGATGATGAAAGTATGCGACGCCAGATAACCAGGATTTCAGCAGCTTAGTCACAGGGGGTGATCGCTAGAGGAAGAGAGCGAAGACGAGGCTATCGAGGTATCTCTTATCAAACACACCGATACGATAAAGTGATTTATTACTACAATATACATGGCGAAATTTGCTTGACCGTACCGGTTTTTGTCCCTCTAGCAAATGAGAACAGTCGTCACAAAAACGTGAACGAAAATAAGAAACATAGAACATATTCGATGTATAATTCCCGAAATTGAAGTACAATCAAGTCATACCAAATGCCTCCCGTTTTAAGTGTAATTTTGTCTATACGTTGTCTGTTCCAGATTTGTTACTAATGCAGTGGTCTTTCCAATTTAGGCATGTGCATGTGCATGAGGTAAATAGCGATTTCCGGTAAAAAGGTGCGTTTTGAATAATTAATGGTTTTTGTTTATCTGTGCTATGTCGAGTGCGCTTTAACCCGGATACTAAAAAATGGTTCAAATGGCTCTGAGCACTATGGGACTCAACTGCTGAGGTTATTAGTCCCCTAGAACTTAGAACTAGTTAAACCTAACTAACCTAAGGACATCACAAACATCCATGCCCGAGGCAGGATTCGAACCTGCGACCGTAGCGGCCTTGCGGTTCCAGACTGCAGCGCCTTTAAAACCCGGATACTCAGAAACTTTCTGCATACATACGATGCAGTTTAAAAAAAAAAGTTTGACTCAAAAATTCAGTTGGTACAAGAGTTAACAACAGTAAATCATATTGCGTGCCTCTGTATTTCTAATTATTTGCCCAGAACTCGTTACAACTTTTGGACCATACGGAAAATAAAAGTGGTTTTATTTCTTGGCCTATGTCTGTGAACATCAGCGATGCTATGGCGTTACCTCTGGGAGTATGTACGTCGGTCGTTGTTTCGTATCTCACGTTGTCTCCTGTAAAGAGCGACGCAGTTTGCTCTGTTTGCCGAAGTCTTCACTCCACCCACTTAGCAGTACGAATGTTCCGTAAGAACGCATTTAGTTTAATAGGAAACGGTGCGGAACTACGCGTCCTATATACTATGGTCCTCCTAGTGCCGGTATAATTCAGAGAGGTGCGGCTTCCCTGCTTGATGAAGCGGGGTCACGACTCTGCGGAACGAGATTACGAGAATATGCGGAGGGGGGAGGTATTAGGCGGTAAGCCGTTTTGTGCGCGGATCAGAAAATTTGGAGGTTTCCCCTGGCAGGTCGGCGAGATGAAAAGCTCATCGGCAGAAGCGGCTCGGGGACGCAGATAAGAGCCGGCTGGCTTTATGGCTGAGTTGCGGGCGCGGGGATTTGCAGACCAGAGATTGCCTTGAGTCACGACACGCGCGGCGCTGCGCGAGGATAATCACCGCAGGTGCTGCAAGGCGCTTGCCTCGCCTTCTGGGCCTTTGTCCCTCCTCCTCTCAAATGCGCCTCTTCTCTATCTTGTAACCCGAAATCTCCCGCCATTAGCACAGAAACTGCGGGAGTATAATCCATTGCACGGAATAAGCAAAATGCTAGCAGAGAAGATTCAGCCTTAGATGTATAGTCAGTCAGCTACGTCAGAGGCTTGTGATGCTATTGGCAGTGAGATTCTACCGAGTGAAGTAGAATCATTAGGAATAATAGCTGTAGCTAACGACTGGTTACAATCATACCTAGCGGATGAGGTAAAAGAAATAGAGATAACACAAACCTCAAAAAACTCTAAACTTTTAATGAAACACATAGATGTAAGAGCTCCTCAGGATAGCGCTTTAGAACCAACTCTGTGCCTCATTACCTTTCAGGTACTGTCGGCTATGGGAAAAAATTCTTGATGCTGTGTTATTGTTGTTTTTGTTATTGTGGTACTCAGTTCCAAGATTGATTTCATTAAATTCTTTGCGCTAGTCACGCCTTGAGGAAGTCTCTTCATCTCCGCATAACTATTGCAACTAACGTCAACTTGAGCCTGTTTGCTGTACTCGAATCTTGGCCTCTCCCCGCAACTTTTTCATTCCACACTTACCTTTGTTGATAAACTAACTACTCATTGTGTCCACCGAGCAAGGTGGCGCAGTGGTTAAAACACTGGACTCGCATGCAGCTGGACGACGGTTCAGACCCGTGTCTGGCCATCGTGGTTTAGGTTTTCCGTGAATTCTCTAAACCCTTTCAGCCAAATGCCAGGATGGTCCCTTTAAAAGGGCAGGGCCGAGTTCATTCCCCATCCTTTACTAATCCGATGGGACCGATGGCCTCGCCCTTTGGACATCTCCCACGTATCAACCAACCAACCAACCAACCTTGATGCCCCAAGTCCTGTCCTATAGCCCTGTTCCGTCTTTTAGTCAAGTTCTGCAATGAAGATATTTTTTTCCAGTTCAGCTAAATACCTCTTCATTCTTTATCCGATTCACCCACCTTCTCTTAATCGTTCTTCTGTAACATTTCAAAAGTTTTTATTCTTCTCCTACCTGCTATATTCATTGTCCATGTTTCACTTTTGCACAAGGCTACACTACAGGAAGATAACATTCATAAATTATATATTAGAACTTAACATACGGCCTCTCTCTTTTCTGAAAACTTTCATTTTAGCTATTGCGTATAATCAGAATAACGCCATAAAAGTCCATATTTATTCCATAAATAAATTTTATTTCAAATAAAGGAAAATTTTTAAACTTTTCTCAGCAACAAGTCTTTCCTACATGCAAAAAAACAGTCCCCTAGAACTTAGAACTACTTAAACCCAACTAACCTAAGGACATCACACACACCCATGCCCGAGGCAGGATTCGAACCTGCGATTGTAGCGGTCGCGCGGTTCCAGACTGTAGCGCCTAGAACCGCTCGACCACTCCAACCGGCTTTCCTACTTGCACTAGCTTCATTAGCTGTGAACTGTGTGTTCTACTTATTCGGAGTGGTTAAAAGAGTTGTTACTAATATCTTCTTACTGTTGGTAGAAGAAAGGAACTACGGCAGTCATATTTTAAATGTACCTCAATAGAATGTTCAGCTTTAATACAAGTTGGCGTCCTACCAGTAACAGTAGCAATTATTTGCGTTTACTACAGAGTATACGTATCTAAGAAACACTAAAAGCAAACCTCAAGTAATCTAACAAAACTAATACAGGCGCATACTAAACATAAATTTAGACAACATTGTCTGCGGAGTGCAGAGATCTGGTGCTATACTTAGGTTAAAATCAACAGTCGAGATCGCAATAACATTTGTTTATTGACCGATTTCGGCTCGTGTTAAAGCCATCCTCAGAATTTTTGGGCTCCCTACGGATGGTGCTGGCAGCTCCTCGATTTTTCACGTACACTGTGTACGATCCTGATATTATGTGGCATCACATGAAAATCCGAGGAGCCACCAACACCACCCATACGGAAGGCCCGAACATTCTGAGCATGGCTTTAACATAAGCTGAAACTGGTCAGTAAACGAATGTTACAGCGACCTCGACTGTTGATTTTAACCTAAAAATACTAAACAGCATCCGTATAGACCCTCCTTTTCCTTAACTTATGCATTTTCGCTACGCATTTGACCTGTGACCTTTGGTAGGAACCACACGGCACAGAAGCAAACTTTTCGTCTAAATTACGTCCTGTATTACGCACTGTCGCTCATAAATTAGAGAAAATTTGAAATTTTTTTCGGAAAAGTTCCCAAGCACTTTTTTACTCTAGATTCTCTGTGACGTTTCTGCAGCGTAAAAGAGAATACATTAATGTATACATGCCTACGGATTCTGTGACGATGTGGTAGTATATCACTAAATATTTAAAATGGTTGCTCACCAACGGCAAACCGCACGTCGTTTCCTTTTGCGTACCGTGCGCAGTGGTCTGCGGGAGCAGTACTTATTTTCACTTGCATTCACAACGCTTCGAGTGCAAGGGTCGCTGTTACATTTACTGTAATGTGTGTACAGTTCCCTTGCGGGAGCAGCGCAGTTCAAACGCCGTGGGTGACCATCGACGGCTTGAAATCAAACTCTTTGCTGATGTAATTCACAACACACTGCCCTAGGAAACTGAGTTACACCCCCCCCCCCCCCCCCCTCAGTGAATCAAGTGGACAGAAAAAATCTAATGTTATCTATAGATACTACGTTCGCCTAAGGAGTCAATAGCATGCCTGAGAGATTACTATATCAGGTTCAAAACAGGACTAGACTATCATCCAATCAGTTTTTGTTACGTTACATTCCACAGGACTGTAAACTCTTATTGGCTCACAAAGTTTTGTCTCTCACTCTTGAATATCTTTGTTGTTTGTAGAGAAATGGGACAAACAGCGAAAATATAACCATCACGCTTGAAAGAGACTTCATCCACGGAAAAATTAAAATAAAATAAAAAAGCATCTGTTGGAAGTTTGGCGCTGCAGTTCTGTGCTGGATAATCAAAAAAATGGCTCTGAGCACTATGGGACTCAACTGCTGTGGTCATAAGTCCCCTAGAACTTAGAACTACTTAAACCTAACTAACCTAAGGACAGCACACAACACCCAGCCATCACGAGGCAGAGAAAATCCCTGACCCCGCCGGGAATCGAACCCGGGAACCCGGGCGTGGGAAGCGAGAACGCTACCGCACGACCACGAGATGCGGGCTCTGGATAATCCATTTACAGAACTGAACTGTGTGTTCCGAATCATTTGGTTCCATTGCTAGGGCATGTTATTTGTGATTCAGGTGGTCTCTCCACATTATCTTCTTGCAAGTGTTTGATGGGCGAGTTGAAGAGTGATTCTTGATGATTCTTCTCTAACACAACCTCTTGAAATTCTCCTGCGCAAACACTTAGTTGCCGACAACTTCGTCAGAGCTCTACAGGCTGTTTCGGGGCGATGTTCAATAATTCACACATGAAAAGTACAGGGCAAAAGTAGCTAAAAAGCTCCAATAAACATGGGTCCACAAATCAACCGTTGTCGAGATGCAACGCATTTCCTGGTTCGGTTATTCACAGTCTAGGAACACATGGCATCTCTAACCGTTAAAGTAGGTGTTCGAATTGTTGTCCATGTATGTGATTGCAACACAGAACTCGACTCTGAAAAGAGTTGCGAATCCTCTCAGACAGTCGGGGATTGTGTAAACGCTGGAAGGCTGCTTCAATCTGCAAGCGTAATTCCTCAGGAGAGTAGATCTCGGTAGCATAGATCAAGCTGTTACTATGACCCCACACACAAATCCATGGGATTTAAATCCGGAGACCTTGGAGGCAATGGCTTAGGCCCTCCTCTACCTATCCAGTGTTGACCATACGTCCGAGTTAGAAGCAGGCGCACTCGTAAATGAAAATGTGCTGCAGCAGCGACTTGCATGTACAACATGTTCAGGCGTTGGTTCACTGGGACATCATCATGTACATCTGGAAGTACAGTCCGCAGAAATCGCATGTACAGCTGTACAGTTAATCTCTGGGGTAGGAAGTGTGATCCAGTATGCGGTCTCTGAGCAGTCTTGCCCAGACGTTCAATGAATAACGCTACTGATGTCATGATAACGTGTTTTGCATTAGGACTGACATAGGCCAAATGTGACAGTTAGTAGTTAAAAAAACCGTCACGGGTTAATCCAGCCTCATCCGTGAACAGAATACTGCTTATAAACAGGGGATTTAGGGTAGATGTTCTTGCAATCAGTGACAGAAATTCTCTCTACGAGGGAAATCTACATTGTTGAGGTTTTGCACTCGCTGGAGATGATATAGATAGAGTACTTGCCGATGTAAAATGCGCCACACGCTGCTATGACTCAGGACACGCTCTTGGGTAGCAATCCTCCTTATTGAAGTACTCTGACATTCGTGTACAATGCGTAACACCCTTTCCTCAACATCGGATGTTATGGACCTGGATCGATCTTCTCGTATATGGTGTGCGAAACTCCCGGTTTCCTTAAGGCGCTGATGTAACGGCTAAATGTACGCCTGTTGGGCTACCTGCGGAGAGGAAAATCTTATTCATACACTTGTGCAGGCTCAACGGCAATGCCATTCCCTTTGCCATACATGAAGTGCATGTCAGCACACTCTTCATTGGTGTAACTCCTGTCCATGGTGCCTTCAGGTTCGTAACTGATTATGAGGCCTGTACGGCACAGTATCTGGAGGGGAAAAGGGAATTACTTGCACATGTGTAAACAAACAGGTAGTCGATTCTAAACCTCGAGATACCAATGTAGATACCGCGGTATCAAGGGGCGTTTACAGTTGGTTCCCAACTCGAATTAATACGATACCTTGGCAACTTTTTAGCTACTTTTAGACTGTACTTTCCATGTGTGAATTATCTGTGGCAGGTAGAACGGCCACCAGAGTGCATTAGTGTTATTAGTGTTTATTGTTGTTACCTTGAGTGTTAGGGTATGTAAGGCATGAGAACTGCGTCAGATGTTGAGTAATCACTGTGAAGACACGGAGATGCTGTGTACTCGTGTGAGACAGCGTTGTCAGCACCTGACCGTGTTTTTGAAAGGGCCTCTCGTTGTGGGGACCAATTTGGCCGTCTGATCGAATCGTGCAATATTCACATTTGTGGGGCATTCGATTGTGACTACGGTTTGATGGTGGGCTACATAGGGAAGTGAGGGCAGGCATTCGCGTCGTCTAGGTTCTGGCCAACGACGTCTGACCATCACAAGGGACGAATGCCGTATGGTGCACCAAGCACATCTGCATCTGCTGTTCATCTACATCTATATATAAATGGAGCTCTGCAAATCACACACAAGTGCCTGGCAGAGGGTTCATCGAACCACCTTCACAATAATTCTTCATTATTCCAATCTCGAACAGTGCGCGAAGAAAACGAACATCTATATCTTTCCGTGCGATTTTATTATGATCACCTTTTCTCCCTATGTAGGTCGGCGTCAACAAAATATTTTCGCATTCGGAGGAGAAAGCTAATGATCGAAATTTCGTGAGAAGATTTCGACACAACGAAAAACGCCTTTGTTTTAATGGTATCCATCTCAAATCTTGTATTATCATGTCCGTAACACTCTCTCCCCTATTTCGCGCCATAATACAAAATGTGCTGCTCTTCTTTGATCTTTCTCGAAGTACTCCGTTAATCCTATCTGGTAAGGATCCCAGATGGCGCTGCTGTACTCCAAAACAGGACGGAAAAGGTGCAGTGCGGATCTGTTACATTTCCTAAGTGTTCTGCCAAGAAGTCTTTGGTTTGCCTTCTCCACAACATTTTCTGTGTGTTCTTTCCAGTTAAGTTGTTCGTAATTGTAATTCCTAGGCTTCAGTTGAATTTACGGCGTTTAGGTTTGACTGATTTATCGTGTAATCAAAGTTTAACGGATACCTTTTAGCACTCATATGGACGACATCACACTTTTCCTTATTCAGGCGCAAATGATAAATTTTCCACCATACAGATAACTTTTATAAATCATTTTGCAATTTGTTTCGATCTTCCGATGACTTTACTAGACGATAAACGACTACATCATCTGCAAACAGCCTAAGACGGCTGCTCAGATTGTCTTCTAAGCCGTTTATATACACTCCTGGAAATTGAAATAAGAACACCGTGAATTCATTGTCCCAGGAAGGGGAAACTTTATTGACACATTCCTGGGGTCAGATACATCACATGATCACACTGACAGAACCACAGGCACATAGACACAGACAACAGAGCATGCACAATGTCGGCACTAGTACAGTGTATATCCACCTTTCGCAGCAATGCAGGCTGCTATTCTCCCATGGAGACGATCGTAGAGATGCTGGATGTAGTCCTGTGGAACGGCTTGCCATGCCATTTCCACCTGGCGCCTCAGTTGGACCAGCGTTCGTGCTGGACGTGCAGACCGCGTGAGACGACGCTTCATCCAGTCCCAAACATGCTCAATGGGGGACAGATACGGAGATCTTGCTGGCAGGGTAGTTGACTTACACCTTCTAGAGCACGTTGGGTGGCACGGGATACATGCGGACGTGCATTGTCCTGTTGAAACAGCAAGTTCCCTTGCCGGTCTAGGAATGGTAGAACGATGGGTTCGATGACGGTTTGGATGTACCGTGCACTATTCAGTGTCCCCTCGACGATCACCAGTGGTGTACGGCCAGTGTAGGAGATCGCTCCCCACACCATGATGCCGGGTGTTGGCCCTGTGTGCCTCGGTCGTATGCAGTCCTGATTGTGGCGCTCACCTGCACGGCGCCAAACACGCATACGACCATCATTGGCACCAAGGCAGAAGCGACTCTCATCGCTGAAGACGACAAGTCTCCATTCGTCCCTCCATTCACGCCTGTCGCGACACCACTGGAGGCGGGCTGCACGATGTTGGGGCGTGAGCGGAAGACGGCCTAACGGGGTGCGGGACCGTAGCCCAGCTTCATGGAGACGGTTGCGAATGGTCCTCGCCGATACCCCAGGAGCAACAGTGCCCCTAATTTGCTGGGAAGTGGCGGTGCGGTCCCCTACGGCACTGCGTAGGATCCTACGGTCTTGGCGTGCATCCGTGCGTTGCTGCGGTCCGGTCCCAGGTCGACGGGCACGTGCACCTTCCGCCGACCACTGGCGACAACATCGATGTACTGTGGAGACCTCACGCCCCACGTGTTGAGCAATTCGGCGGTACGTCCACCCGGCCTCCCGCATGCCCACTATACGCCCTCGCTCAAAGTCCGTCAACTGCACATACGGTTCACGTCCACGCTGTCGCGGCATGCTACCAGTGTTAAAGACTGCGATGGAGCTCCGTATGCCACGGCAAACTGGCTGACACTGACGGCGGCGGTGCACAAATGCTGCGCAGCTAGCGCCATTCGACGGCCAACAGCGCGGTTCCTGGTGTGTCCGCTGTGCCGTGCGTGTGATCATTGCTTGTACAGCCCTCTCGCAGTGTCCGGAGCAAGTATGGTGGGTCTGACACACCGGTGTCAATGTGTTCTTTTTTCCATTTCCAGGAGTGTAGATCAGGAACACCAGAGGGCCTGTAACAGTACCTTGTGGAACGCCAGAAATCACTTCTGTTTTACTCGATGTCTTCCCGTCAGTTACTACGAACTGTTACCTCTCTGACAGGAAATGAGTAATCCAGTAGCATAACTGATATCATATTCCATAAGCACTCAATTTCACTGCAGGCTACTTGTGTGGTACAGTTTCAAAAGACTTCTGGAAATCTAAAAATACGGAATTAATTTGAAACCCCTAGTCGATAGCACTCAGCACTTATTGCGGGTAAAGAGCTAGTTGTATTTCCCAAGAACAATGTTTTGTAAATCCGTGTTGACTGTGTGTCAGTAGATCGTTCTCTTCGAGGTAACTCACAATGTTCGAACACAACATATGTTCGAAAATCCTGGTGCATATCTAAGTTAATGATATGAGCCTGTAATTTAGTGGATTACTCTTACTACCTTTCTTGAATATTGGTATGACTTTGCAACTTTCCAGTCTTTGTGTACAGAACTTCGTCGAGCGAACGGTTGTATAGTATCGATAAGTATCGAGCTATTGCACCAGCGTACTCCGAAAGGAACCTAATTGGTATGTATTCTGGACCGGAAGACTTGTTTTTATCAAGTAATTTAAATTGCTTCACTACTCTGAGGATATCTACTTTTAAGTTACTCATGTTAGCAGCTTTTCTTAATTCGAATTCTGGAATATGCACTTCGTCTTCTTTGGTGAAGGAATTTCGGAAGGCTGTGTTTAGTAACCCTGCTTTAGCAACACTGTCGTCGATAGTATTTCCATTGCTGTCGCGAAGAGAAGGCATCGATTTTGTCTTACCACTAGCGTATTTTACATACGACAAGAATCGAGAACAAGTAACCGACACACCGCAACATTCTGTGTTGTCCTGCACCATTTGAGACTAGTTGCAGCCGGGACAGGAAATTACGGTCATATGCATAGGCCGCCGTTAACACCATAACACAAACGCCTTGTGGTAAGTTCCTATGCGACCAAACTGCTGAGTCGTCGGTTCCTAGACTTAGACACTACTTAATCTAACTTTAACTTACGCTAAGGACAAAACACACACACACACACACACACACACACACACACACACACACACACACACGCCCGAGGGAGGATTCGAACCTCCGACGGAGGGAGCCGCGCGAACCGGGAAGAGGTGTCTGAGACCGCGCGGCTCGGGAAGCGTGGACTGCTGATAAATGGCGTTGCATTGTGTTCACCAATGAATCTCGGTTCTGCATTTCCCCGGATGACCATCTTCGGCGAATGTGGCGCTGACCTGAGCAGGGATCCCATTCTTCCAACGCTTCGGGGAGGCTGTGTTATTGCTGGCATCATGGTGGTGGGCGCATCAGGTGTGCCTGCAGGTCACGACTGGTGGTGATTGTCGGAATTCTGACGGCACGTCACGCATATCCTGTGTCCCCATGTGTTACATCTCGTGTGACAGTGCCGTGGTGTCATTTTTCAATAGGACAATGCTCATGGCCACTAAGATCCACAGATCTGTCAGCGACACAACATGTGGGGCACCAGGTCGGATGTCAACATCTCAGCGCCAGTATCGAGGATATCAGGAACCAGTTACAACAGTTGTGGGCCAGCTTACCTCAGGAGACGATGCAACGGCTTTATGAGACCCTTACCAACCGAATAAGTGCACGTATCCTGGCCATAGGGGTGAAACCTCATACTGATAAGTAGTGTGCTAATATCGGCAAGCTCTATGTATATTTGAATCGATTTTTAATCACTGAAAAAACATCACGTATCCTCTCAACCCGCAAAGCTTCATTCCGTTTCCCCCTCTCCTTCTGAGTGCTTCATTTTTTTTATTAGGGAGTGTATTTTGTAAATATTTAACTTATGCAAATTTGTGGCAAGATGACTGTACTGACACTTGTTGATTAAATTTTGTTCTTAGAAGGTATAAGAGAGTAGAATAATTAATTAAACTTTGTATGTACTTCTTATTGATTAATATGTAATGACAGTATTATTTTAATGAAAATTTATATAACCCGAAATCTAATTTTCTATTAACAAAAATCAGACAAATTTCCTCCGCTATATTTTATGCAATCCTCATCCCATACTAAGTATTCCACAGTGACATATGGTGTCCGAAGAGGAATTGTCAGTATTCAGGGCTATGAAAGAAACGATCAAAAAAAAAAAATGGTTCAAATGGCTCTGAGCACTATGGGACTTAACATCCATGGTCATCAGTCCCCTAGAACTTAGAACTACTTAAACCTAACTAACCTAAGGACAGCACACAACACCCAGCCATCACGAGGCAGAGAAAATCCCTGACCCCGCCGGGAATCGAACCCGGGAAGAAACGATCATATGAAGCGACAAAGTGCAGTAAACAAGAAAGATGAGGTGCGTACCTTAAGAGCTATCAGCTCTACTTCATCTACGATAATGTGAAACAAACCTCTTGTACTCCTGTATCTTTGCTTTTCACACTTTGGGAGAAGGAAGTTTGGACCAATATACGAAAAATTTTTCTAGTGAACATGGACTCTAAAATGCATAGCATGAGAGGTATGGTTACTTGTTCAGTAGAACAGTTATCTTTCACAGTACCAAAAATGAACAGGTGTCCATAGCTCTTAAGGTGCGTATTTTAGATCGCATGTTTACTGGACGTTTTTTTCTTGTTCTGCTTAATTCTACCACTTCTCAAAATATGGAAAGCAAAGAGCTTGCGGTAGAACAAATTTGTTTCACAGTATCAAAGACGAATAACTACTCATAACTGATGAGGTATACATTTTAGATACCATGTTTACTACAATGCTTCGAATGACCATTCGTGTCATATCCCTGATTACTGACGATTTCTCCTGGGACACTCTGTGTAATGCACATTGAATTGCCAGCTGGACTGTGTAAAGACCTACAAGGAGAGTTGCTCAGAGGTGGGATCGACCTTTTGAAACTATCTGTACGGTTATGTAGGTTAAAATACCAGGAATCAAACACTGCAGCCATTTACCGTTGTGGGTCGTCACTTGAGAGCAACTGATGAAAATATTCGGAATTTCGTGTGACCCTCAGAAGTGTTAAAAAAGTTACAAGAAATACGCTGATTGTCTGGTGTAATGGAATTCATAGTTGCGTCACATGCTGGGAGTTGTGGGGACGAATCTCAAGGGATGCAGTAAATGTTTTATTTTTAAATCTTTATCGAAACGACTTTGATCATCATTTTTATTCAATTAATTGATTTAAATGTGATTTTTATTTCCATTAATTTGTAGCATCATTTTAATCGTATCAACCTCTTTATTTGCTGTAGTTTTTCGTCCTGTTATTATTTTTACAAGTGAAATCTCTGTTCCTGTGTTTTCAATTAATTTTATGTATTAGTTTCGATTTAATTTGTTTTGTTTTCTCACCTTGTTATTTTGTCCACATTATTGAGTTCATTATACCTATTTCTTGTTTTCTTTGAAGTTCCTTATGCTTATAAACCCTTCTTTCATTTACATCTTCATCTGCGTTATTTTGTCTGTAGTGCAGTAGGTATTTAGGTGATGTTTTAAGTGTTTGTATGACGATCACCATAAAAAATTGCATATCTGGTAAATAAAAATACATTTTTTACACCACTGCACAGTCAGTATGTCAATATAAATAGATTATTAGTTTTTTTTAACTGGTAGATCGGAATCAAATAATTGAATATTGTAATAGATAAATAAAATTAAATTCATATTCACAAAAATTTCAGTTGGAAAAAGAATTATTATAAATAAAGAAAACGTGAAACAAATGAAAAAAGTTCATATGGTATTAAAATAATGTGACAAAGGCGTAGAAAAAAATACAACGTTACTGAGCGTCACGCAAAATACCGATTTTCTTTTCGTAAATTACTCGCAAATGAGGGCCAGCAGGGTGTGATTCGTGGGACCTTATCCTACATCACCGTATTTTTGGTTTCAAAAAGGCGATCGCACGCCTGGTGATCTCTCCTTGTTAGCAGAATCCATATGGTAGTGCTACTTACAAGTATTAAGTTAATCTAAATGGTTACAGATTAATTTCGAGGGTTTAGAGACATAACAACGTATCTACAAAATGCATGGTATGAGATAAATGCTAAAGAAGTTCTTCGACAGTGTAAACACTATCACTGTTACTACCCAATTTCATTTTGCTGTAACCGTCATTCTTTATGGTTCTGGAAATGTATTTGCACAGACTCAGTATTTCCTCAGCTTGAACATTAAAATAACGATGAAGTAAACATGTCAAAATTGCTAGTTTTGAGGATACATTGTTGCGACCCCGTCCGAACAGGCCTCGGTAGGCCCAACAGTACCGACCGCGCTCCGTGTCATCGGCAACTGACGGGCGTCACTGGATGCGGGTATGGAGGGTCATATGGTCAGCACACCGCTCTCCAGGCCGTTGTCGGATTTCGCGATCGGAGCCGCTTTTTCTCAGTCATGTAGCTCTTCAGTTGGCTTTACAAGGTCTGAGTGACTCTACTTGCCAACGGCGCTCGACAGACCCGAGTGGTCACCCATCCAAGTCTTAGCCAAGCCCGACAGCGCTGAACTTCGGTGACCTTACGGGAACCGAGGTTACCATTGTGGCAAGGCCGTTGGCAGTTGTTATAAGTATAAACCCTCCATTAAAATCTTGTCCCTTAAGGGCAACAGTTACGACATTGTCGCTACAAGCATTGTCTACAGCCAGCCAACACAGCATTTGTCTCTTTGCAGGGATAGAAAATCTGTGGTATCGATTTCCCCATTTTTCTTCTTCTTTTTCTGGTACAATTTTGACTGCATTGAAGTTGTATCATCATCATCATCATTTAAGACTGATTATGCCTTTCAGCGTTCAGTCTGGAGCATAGCCCCCCTTATACAGTTCCTCCATGATCCCCTATTCAGTGCTAACACTGGTGCCTCTTCTGATGTTAAACCTATTACTTCAAAATCATTCTTAACCGAATCCAGGTACCTTCTCCTCGGTCTGCCCCTACTCCTCCTACCCTCTACTGCTGAATCCATGAGTCTCTTGGGTAACCTTGCTTCTCCCATGCGTCTAACATGACCCCACCATCTAAGCCTGTTCGCCCTGACTGCTACATCTATAGAGTTCATTCCCAGTTTTTCTTTGATTTCCTCATTGTGGACACCCTCCTGCCATTGTTCCTATCTACTAGTACCTGCAAATCATCCTAGCTACTTTCATATCCGTAACCTCAACCTTGTTGATAAGGTAACCTGAATCCACCCAGCTTTCGCTCCCATACAACAAAGTTGGTCGAAAGATTGAACGGTGCACAGATAACTTAGTCTTGGTACTGACTTCCTTCTTGCAGAAGAGAGTAGATCGTAGCTGAGCGCTCACTGCATTAGCTTTGCTACACCTCGCTTCCAGTTCTTTCACTATGTTGCCATCCTGTGAGAATATGCATCCTAAGTACTTGAAACCGTCCACCTGTTCTTTGTTCCTCCTATTTGGCACTCAATCCGTTTATATTTCTTTCCCACTGACATTACTTTCGTTTTGGAGATGCTAATCTTCATACCATAGTCCTTACATTTCCGATCTAGCTCTGAAATATTACTTTGCAAACTTTCAATCGAATCTGCCATCACAACTAAGTCATCCGCATATGCAAGACTGCTTATTTTGTGTTCACATATCTTAATCTCACCCAGCCAGTCTATTGTTTTCAACATATGATCCATAAATAATATGAACAACAGTGGAGACAGGTTGCAGCCTTGTCTTACCCAGGATGAAATTTTAAGTCTATGATATATAAGAATTCTGAAACACTCGTAGGGTAAAACGGGTATAATGTCTCGAAACACGTAAGAAATCTGTTCTAATTTTTAAACAGGGCAAGCATTATACTTTTTCTTCAAAAGCGGAAGTTTTTGGCAGTTGGAATAGTTTTCTGCTTGAAACGTAGCACCTACAGTGATTAGCGCAGCAAAGGCAGCAAGCAGCACATCGGGAGCCGACAATGCCACGCGACCATTGATGTGTCGCCGGCGGGGCGTGGCTCAGCGCGCTCGTTCCTAAGTGCCAGCTAATTTACAGGGTGACAGTTATTGAATTATATGAAATACAATCGTCATAACTTCTGAACGATTTGCTTTAGGACGTTCAAACAGCACTCTTGGTCGTGGGGCGTGATGGAAATTAGTATGCGCATGCATGGTTTGGTTTAGCGATGAAGCCCGCTTTCATTTGGATGGGTTCGTCAATAAGCAAAACTGGCGCATTTGGAGGACTGAGAATCCGAATTTCGCGATCGAGAAGTCACTTCACCCTCAATGGGTGTGGTGTCCAATGTCCAGTCACAGAATAATCGGTGCGATATTCCTTGATGGCACGGTGTCTATCGAACGGTACGTGAAGGTTTTGGAAGATGATTTTGTTATATAGCTAGAGAAGGCCGAAATGCACGCGTTTAACTCACGCCGTCTTGCGTTTGGTCTGAAACAGGATACGCAGTGAATGCTATAAAGAAAAGTACGTAGCTGCTGGAATACTTAACTTTAATCCATCATTGTGGTACATCGCTCTTGACGATACAAGTGAGACTCTTTAGATACATGCAATGTAATGCGAATGGCGCCTTGCTATGTCGTAGCCATGGACTTAGCTGAAGGTTATTCTAACTGTCTCTCGGCAAATGAGAGAAAGGCTTCGTCAGTGTAGTCGCTAGCAAAGTCGTCGTACAACTGGGGCGTGTGCTAGTACGTCTCTCTAGACCTGCCATGTGGTGTCGCTCGGTCTGCAATTACTGACAGTGGCGACACGCGGGTCCGACATGTACTAATGGACCGCGGCCGATTTAAAACTACCACCTAGCAAGTGTGGTGTCTGGCGGTGACACCACAGATTTCATCCCCATTATCCAAAGTATCGAAATCGATAAGACGTGGTTCATGCAAGACGGAGCTCTACCCCATACAACCGGGAGAGTGTTTGATGTCCTGGAGGAGTACTTTCGGGACCGCATTCTGGTTTTGCGGTACCAGAAGCCACTGGCATGGGCCTCGATTGGTCTCCATATTCTACGGATCTGAATACAAGCGACTTCTTTTTGTGGGGCTATATTAAAGACAAGGTGTACAGCAATAGCTCCAAAACCGTTGCTGAGATGAAACAGCCATTGCGGAGGTCATCGACAGCATCGATGTTCTGATACTTCACTGAGCCGTGCAGAATTGCGCTATTCGTGCGTCATATCATCGGCAATGTTGGCAGGCATATCGAACAAGTTATAACCTAAATCCTAATATGTGTAGTGATGTATACATGTTGAATAAAGTATGCGCGCCGTAGTTTGTAACTAATTTCCATTTTTTCATATAGTTCAATAATTGTCACCTTGCAAATAGGGTTACAGTCGGGGTGGCCCATTGATAGTGACCGGGCCAAATATCTCACGAAATAAGCATCAAACGAAAAAACTACAAAGAATGAAACTCGTCTAGCTTGAAGGGGGAAACCAGATGGCGCTATGGTTGGCCGGCTAGATGGCGGTGCCATAGGTTAAACGGATATCAACTGCGTTTTTTTTAAAATATGAAGTCCCATTTTTTATTACATATTCGTGTGGTGCGTAAAGAAATGCGAATGTTTTAGTTGGACCACTTTTTTCGCTTTGAGATAGATGGCGCTGTAATAGTCACAAACGTATAAGTACGTGGTATCACGTAACATTCCGCCAGTGCGGACGGTACTTGCTGCGTGATACATTACCCGTGTTAAAATGGATCATTTACCAATTGCGGAAAAGGTCGATATCGTGTTGATGTATGGCTATTGTGATCAAAATGCGCAACGGGCGTGTGCTATGTATGCTGCTCGGTATCCTGGACATTATCCAATTGTCCGGACCGTTCGCCGGATAGTTACGTTATTTAAGGAAACAGGAAGTGTTCAGCCACATGTGAAACGTCAACAACGACCTGCAACAAATGATGATGCCCAAGTAGGTTTTAGCTGCTAATCCGCACATCAGTAGCAGACAAATTGCGCGAGAATCGGGAATCTTAAAAACGTCGGTGTTGGGAATGCTACATCAACATCCATTGCACCAGTACCATATTTCTATGCACCAGGAATTGCATGGCGACGACTTTGAACGTCGTGTACAGTTCTGCCACTGGGCACAAGAGAAATTACGGGACGATGACAGATTTTTTGCACGCGTTCTATTTAGCGACGAAGCGTCATTCACCAACAGCGGTAACGTAAACCGGCATAATATGCACTATTGGGCAACGGAAAATTCACGATGGCAGCGACAAGTGGAACATCAGTGACCTTGGCGGGTTAATGTATGGTGCGGCGTAATGGAAGGAAGGATAACTGGCCCCCATTCTATCGATGGCAATCTAAATGGTGCAATGTATGCTGATTTCCTACGTAATGTTCTACCGATGTTACTAGAAGATGTTTCACTGCATGACAGAATGGCGATGTACTTCAACATGATGGATGTTCGGCACATAGCTCGCGTGCGGTTGAAGCGGTACTGAATAGCATATTTCATGACAGGTGGGGGTTGGTCGTCGAAGCACGTTCACCGGATCTGACGTCCCCGGATTTCTTTCTGTGGGAAAGTTGAGGGATATTTGCTCTCGTGATCCACCGACAACGCCTGACAACATGCGTCAGCGCATTGTCAATCCATGTGCGAACATTACGGAAGGCGAACTACTTGCTGTTGAGAGGAATGTCGTTAGACGCATTGCCAAATGGACTGAGGTTGGCGGACATCATTTTGAGCTTTTATTGCATTAATGTGGTATTTGCAGGTAATCACACTGTAACAGCATGCGTTCTGAGAAATGATAAGTTCACAAAGGTACGTGTATCACATTGGAACAACCGAAATAAAATGTTCAAAAATACCTACGTTCTGTATTTTAACTTAAAAAAGCTACCTATTACCAACTGTTCGTCTAAAATTGTGAGCCATCTATCACAAAGCGAAAAATGTGGTCCAACTAAAACATTCATATGTAATAAAAAGTGGGGGTCCTATTTAAAAAAACGCAGTTGATATCCGTTTGACTATGGCAGCGCCACCTCGCGGGACAACCATAGCGCCATCTGGTTTCCCCCTTCAAGCAGGACGAGTTTCGTTCTTTGTCGTTTTTTCGTTTGACGCTTATTTCGTGAGATATTTGGCCCGGTCACGATCAATGGACCACCATATATATATATATATATATATATATATATATATATATATATATATATATATATATATATATATATATATATATATATACTCCTGGAAATTGAAATAAGAACACCGTGAATTCATTGTCCCAGGAAGGGAAACTTTATTGACACATTCCTGGGGTCAGATACATCACATGATCACACTGACAGAACCACAGGCACATAGACACAGGCAACAGAGCATGCACAATGTCGCCACTAGTACAGTGTATATCCACCTTTCGCAGCAATGCAGGCTGCTATTCTCCCATGGAGACGATCGTAGAGATGCTGGATGTAGTCCTGTGGAACGGCTTGCCATGCCATTTCCACCTGGCGCCTCAGTTGGACCAGCGTTCGTGCTGGACGTGCAGACCGCGTGAGACGACGCTTCATCCAGTCCCAAACATGCTCAATGGGGGACAGATCCGGAGATCTTGCTGGCCAGGGTAGTTGACTTACACCTTCTAGAGCACGTTGGGTGGCACGGGATACATGCGGACGTGCATTGTCCTGTTGGAACAGCAAGTTCCCTTGCCGATCTAGGAATGGTAGAACGATGGGTTCGATGACGGTTTGGATGTACCGTGCACTATTCAGTGTCCCCTCGACGATCACCAGTGGTGTACGGCCAGTGTAGGAGATCGCTCCCCACACCATGATGCCGGGTGTTGGCCCTGTGTGCCTCGGTCGTATGCAGTCCTGATTGTGGCGCTCACCTGCACGGCGCCAAACACGCATACGACCATCATTGGCACCAAGGCAGAAGCGACTCTCATCGCTGAAGACGACACGTCTCCATTCGTCCCTCCATTCACGCCTGTCGCGACACCACTGGAGGCGGGCTGCACGATGTTGGGGCGTGAGCGGAAGACGGCCTAACGGTGTGCGGGACCGTAGCCCAGCTTCATGGAGACGGTTGCGAATGGTCCTCGCCGATACCCCAGGAGCAACAGTGTCCCTAATTTGCTGGGAAGTGGCGGTGCGGTCCCCTACGGCACTGCGTAGGATCCTACGGTCTTGGCGTGCATCCGTGCGTCGCTGCGGTCCGGTCCCAGGTCGGCGGGCACGTGCACCTTCCGCCGACCACTGGCGACAACATCGATGTACTGTGGAGACCTCACGCCCCACGTGTTGAGCAATTCGGCGATACGTCCACCCGGCCTCCCGCATGCCCACTATACGCCCTCGCTCAAAGTCCGTCAACTGCACATACGGTTCACGTCCACGCTGTCGCGGCATGCTACCAGTGTTAAAGACTGCGATGGAGCTCCGTATGCCACGGCAAACTGGCTGACACTGACGGCGGCGGTGCACAAATGCTGCGCAGCTAGCGCCATTCGACGGCCAACACCGCGGTTCCTGGTGTGTCCGCTGTGCCGTGCGTGTGATCATTGCTTGTACAGCCCTCTCGCAGTGTCCGGAGCAAGTATGGTGGGTCTGACACACCGGTGTCAATGTGTTCTTTTTTCCATTTCCAGAAGTGTATATATATATATATATATATATATATATATATATATATATATATATATATATATATAAAATTGAATCTGTCATAAATACTACTGTTCATATTTAGTTTTGCAAATTTGTTATGTGAATCAATACTTATTTGTTTTTGTAATTATTTTGTGTCCTGGACTCGAAAAATAAAAAATAAAAAAAATCTTGGCCCGCTCGTCGACTGGCTCCGATTTTCATAGAATCTATGGCAATTTTGATTGTGACGGAGAGCAAACTACTGACAAAGGCACGCCCCGCGGCTGTTGCAGCGACGAACGAGCAGCGCGCGGGCAGCAACGGCGCGGGCACCGGCGTCGCGACGCTGACGGCGCGCCTCGGTCGTGGGGACCTGCGGGCCACCTACCAGTGCCGCGCGCACAACGACGCTCTCAAGGAGCCGCTGACCGCCTCGCTGCGCCTGCTCGTCCACGGTGAGTACTGCTCTCTCCTCACACTGCCCGTGCTCCAGCCAGGTGCAAGGCCTGCGTCTCGTGACGTCCCAGCCTGAGTGACACGACGTTGCGGCTTCCAGTGTGAAATTTTTTGTGAGTTGGTTATAACTGAAGCGCAGCTGTTCACGGAGGTCCACTGTAGGGTGTAATTATCGTCTCGCAGGGAAAATGGTAGATAGGCTGGTGCGTTCGTGCGGAACCGATTTACGCTGGAAAAAAAATAGTTCCAGTTTTGGCCACCAGGTGCATATCTGGCGCTGTCTCTTCGACGTCTCCGGTGCTCATATTAAACAAATTATGTTAACGGTGTTTGATAATAACATCAACAGTATGCCTTTCTCACTTGTTTGGCCTTTTCAGCCCGCATCCTACTCTTAATCCATTGTGTCATTCTTGCATTCACAGCGCGTTTGCACCTTTTGGCCGAAATTTTCTTCCAGCGTAATCAGATTCCGCATTAGCACATTATAATACGAGGGCTATCCACAAAGTACATTACGTTTTGGAATTAAAAATAAATAAAGTATTGGAATTTTTTTATTATATGCAGATGAAAGCCACACTTAAATACTACTTTTCTACATAGTTGCCATTTAAATTAAGGCATTTATCGTAGCGATGGACGAGCTTGGAAATTCCTTCGTCGTAAAATTCGGCCGCCTGCGCCTTCAACCTTCTTGAAGCTGTGAATCGTCATCAAAACGCTGCATAGCCAACCACTTCTTCATTGCTGGGAATAAGTGGAAGTCGCTCGGGGCCAGGTCGGGACTGTACTGCGGATGAGGAAACAACTCCCACTTAAAAGATTCGAGAACTTCACGAGTGGCATTTGCCGTGTGGGCCCGGGCGTTGTCGTGAATCAGCAAGATCTTTGAGCCCAACTTTCCCCTGCGCTTGTTTTGTATTGCTCTTCTGAGGTTGTGCAGAGTTTGGCAATACCTTTGAGAGTTTATTGTAGTGCCTCTTTCCAGGAAATCCACAAAAATCACACCTTTTCTGTCCCAAAAGACAGTCATTACATGGTTGAAGGAGCAGGCGGCCGAATTTTACGACGAAGGAATTTCCAAGCTCGTCCATCGCTACGATAAGTGCCTTAATTTAAATGGCAACTATGTAGAAAAGTAGTATTTAAGTGTGGCTTTCATCTGTATATAATAAAAAAATTTCCAATACTTTATTTATTTTTAATTCCAAAACGTAATATACTTTGTGGATAGCCCTCGTATTACCAAGTTTCGCCTTCATACGATATTACAGCCCACACTGGATCTCTGTGAGTGGCTGCACTTTAATTATAACCACCTGATATAAATCGTCATAAATTGTGCATTTAAGCTGGTTTCATCATGTTTTAGGGAGAATATAAACTACAAGTAAACCACTCCCCCCCCCCCCCCCCAATTCATTTAAAGAATCGAACCTGCATTTACAAAACGTCATATCTCCTGAATTACGTTCAGTACAATGATACAGTTTTATAAGTAAAATCAATGGCCAGTGTGTCTGAAAAATGTGTACCCAGTAGAATTTATAGTAAAGAAGTAATAAATTAAAACGTCATGCCCGATGCTGAAGATTAGCTACGTCAACAGCGAGAATATGATAATAAATAAACATTATTCCTTTCATTATATTGTGTGTCTCCGGGGGGGGGGGGTATCAACGATAAAGACTTTCGAAAAGGTTTGATACTACGGTTAAAATTTCTTGGAAACCTCTAACTGCTCTCATTGTGAAATACTTGATGAATATTCTCTGGGTAGTTTTCCTGTCGTGAGTTACGCTGCCACATAACATATAAAGGGTGTTACAAAAAGGTACGGCCGAACTTTCAGGAAACATTCCTCACACACAAGGAAAGAAAATATGTTATGTGGACATGCGTCCGGAAACGCTTACTTTCCATGTTAGAGCTCATTTTATTACTTCTCTTCAAATCACATTAATCATGGAATGGACACAGCAACAGAACATACCAGCGTGACTTCAAACACTTTGTTACAGGAAATGTTCAAAATGTCCTCCGTTACCGAGGATACATGCATCCACCCTCCGTCGTAACCAATCCCTGATGCGCTGATGCAGCCCTGGAGAATGGCGTATTGTATCACAGCCGTCCACAATACGAGCACGAAGAGTCTCTACATTTGGTACCGGGGTTGCGTAGACAAGAGCTTTCAAATGCCCCCGTAAATGAAAGTCAAGAGGGTTGAGGTCAGGAGAGCGTGGAGGCCATGGAATTGGTCCGCCTCTACCAATCCATCGGTCACCGAATCTGTTGTTGGGAAGCGTACGAACACTTCGACTGAAATGTGCAGGAGCTCCATCGTGCGTGAACCACATGTTGTGTCGTACTTGTAAAGGCACATGTTGTAGCAGCACAGGTAGAGTATCCCGTATGAAATCATGATAACGTGCTCCATTGAGCGTAGGTGGAAGAACATGGGGCCCAATCAAGACATCACCAACAATGCCTGCCCAAACGTTCACAGAAAATCTGTGTTGATGTGATTGCACAATTGCGTGCGGATTCTCGTCAACCCACACATGTTGATTGTGAAAATTTACAATTTGATCACGTTGGAATGAAGCCTCATCCGTAAAGAGAACATTTGCACTGAAAAGAGGATTGATACAGTGTTGGATGAACCATTCGCAGAAGTGTACCCGTGGAGGCCAATCAGCTGCTGATAGTGCCTGCACACGCTGTACATGGTACGGAAACAACTCGTTCTCCCGTAGCACTCTCCATACAGTGACGTGGTCAACGTTACCTTGTACAGTAGCAACTTCTCTGAAGCTGACATTAGGATTATCGTCAACTGCACGAAGAATTGCCTCGTCCATTGCAGGTGTCCTCGTCGTTCTAGGTCCTCCCCAGTCGCGAGTCATAGGCTGGAATGTTCCGTGCTCCCTAAGACGCCGATCAATTGCTTCGAACCTCTTCCTGTCGGGACGCCTTCATGCTGGAAATCTCTCTCGATACAAACGTACCGCGCCACGGCTATTGCCCCGTGTTAATCCATACATCAAATGGGCATCTGCCAACTCCGCATTTGTAAACATTGCACTGACTGCAAAACCACGTTCGTGATGAACACTAACTTGTTGATGCTACGTACTGATGTGCTTGATGCTAGTATTGTAGAGCAATGAGTCGCATGTCAACACAATCACCAAAGTCAACATTACCTTCCTTCAATTGGGCCAACTGGCGGTGAATCGAGGATGTACAGTACATACTGACGAAACTAAAATGAACTCTAACATGGAAATTAAGCGTTTCCGGACACATGTCCACATAACATCTTTTCTTTATTTGAGTGTGAGGAATGTTTCCTGAAAGTTTGGCCGTACCTTTTTGTAACACCCTGTATATGGAGTTTTTAACTTTGCACGTGACATCATCTTAAATGTTTAAATTCGGCCAATATTGAAATGAAATGTTGACTATCAATTTTTATTTCCACTGGAAACCACAAGATTGGCAACCTGCAACTGGTTCAGTGTGACAGTTTAAGCCATTTACTAATATAGGTAAATTCTGTACAGTCGTTTTACGTTAAACACAACTTATCTTCAAGTCGATTACTTTCTTTACTTTCGCGCTCTTGAGAAATATGCAGCCATGCTAAGAAAAGAAAAATAAATAAAAAATTTAAAAAAGTTCAAGAGTGGAAACTAGTACGTAAATGACACACCACTAGGCAGAAATCTGCATATATTTTGAAAATTTAACTAACTTCCGTCTACTCTTGTTTACAAGACAATTGTTTTTTAGAATAACTGTTTGTAAAAATATTTCCCAAAACATGAACAGATTTTGAAGTGATTTCCTTCAAATCTTTACCACAAGTACGCTTCTCAGAAATCTGAAACTAGCTAGCTGTAATTTTCAGAAGCCAAGCCGATTAAACACTTGTGTAACTTGCACAGTTTGGGATCAAATATACACTGATCAGCCAGAACATTACTACCACGTAACTAATAGTCGGTATGTCCACTTTTGGCACTGATAACAGTGGCGATTCCTCGTGGCATGGAAGCAGTGAGGCTTTGGTAGGTCACTGGAGGGAATTGGCATCATATCTGCACACACAAGTCACCTAATTCCCGTAAATTGCGGAGAAAGGGGCGACGAGTTCTGAGGCCACCTTCAATCACATCCCAGTTGTGTTCGATCGGGTTCAGATCTGGCGAGCTGGGGGCCAACATATCAATTGGAACTCGCCACTATGTTCCTCAAACCACCCAATCACACTCCTCATTGTCTTGTTGGAAAATGACACTGCCGTCAGGAAACATGACCATCATGAAGGGGTGTAGTGGTCTCCAACCGCTGTACGATACTCCTTGGCCGTTATGGTGCCTTCCGCAAGCTCCAATGGACCCCCGGGTGCCCACGTGGATGTTCCCCAAAGAGTAACGGAGCCGCCGCCAGCTTGTCCCCGTCCCGCAGGACAGGTGTCAAGGATCTATTCTCCTAGATGACGACGGATTCTCGCTCTCCCATCGTCGTGATGAAGATATGGGGATTCATCAGATCGTGCAACGCTCTGCCACTGCGCCAATGTCCATTACCGATGGTCAGAGCCCATTTCAGTCGTAGTTGCTGATGTCGTGGTGCTAACATTGGCAGATGCATGGTCGTCGGCTGCGAAGGCCCATCGTAAGGAGTGTTCGGTGCACAGTATGTACAGACACACTTGTACTCTGCCCAGCATGAAAGCCTGTTGTCAGTTCCGCCACAGTTCCCCGCTTGTCCTGTTTTACCAGTCTGCCCAGCCAAGGAAGTGTGACATCAGTAAAGAGTGATGGCCGCCCATCCCCACGACGTCTGGGCACGATTTCACACTCACCGCAGCTCTTCTCGAACACCCGACAAGTCGTGCAGTTTCTATAATACTCGTGCCGAGTCTCCGGGCCATCAGGGTCAAACTCAGATCGCACACCTTCCCCATTCTGTACATGCGGACAGCAGGCTCTCTGATAAGCAAAGAAAGAAGATACTGGATATAAGTTTTTTCAGTATATTTACAGGGTGGTATTAGTAGCGACAAACTTTTCCAGTACATTAGCAACTTGAGAAATTTTGCAAAGTAATGATTTGCTGACATGGAGCCCACATTGCCTTTGGGATTAGGACTCGGCCATAATATGCGAGATTTCCAAGACGGCAGCGGGATTTTAAATAGGGCTCGCCTATTCGGGCACGAGCTTCGTGACGTCACACAGACTAAATTTCTAAACCTCTTATCATGTTAATACATTCAGGTATAACACGTAATTCTGTGTATGTCACTCTGTTTCAATAAACCACCGTTATCAAGGGACCTGACGAGAAACACACCAATATAACTATTTTTACCAGCACAAAGTACGTTATTGGAACCCCAATCAAGTGTCTGTCTGTGTAATATTATTGTTCCGCCGCTGCTGGTAGTTTCTTATAAAACAGTTAAATTCAGCATCTGGTCACAGCTCCAGATTCGTGGGTGCTTAGTGACGTGCCTCTTTCCCCTTTTTCTAGCCTTGTTCAGCTCTTCCTCATCGTACTGTCCCAAAGTAGACTACTTCCGGCGATGTCTTTAAGTATGTCGGTCCATCATCTCCTTGGTTACATCGTGTCTTTCACCATTTATAGTCATTTCAAGAAATTTGTTAACTATCCTGATATCTTCCATCCTTTTCACGTAAGCTTTCCATCTCAATCTAGATTGGCCGATTTGTTTTTCAGTACACGTAAGTTTTTTACTTGCGTCCCTTCCGTTCCTTTCGTTCCTCATCTTATCCCTTTTGTTATGCTCAGCAAAGATCCAGCAAACTTCATTTCAGCAACTTGGATTTGGTTATTCTACCTTCCTGTCAGATCACAGGTCTCCAGTGAGCAGGTCAAAATAGTAATGTAGTAGGTATGGTTATTGTTTCGTTGTGCGGCATCTAGTGGTCCCAAAGGGGGCAGTTTACTTTGTTGTAGAACGAGGTGGGTTTATGGTCCTGTTAAAAGAAAAATTCATGGTAGGGTCATACCTACGGTCGGGATATAGAGTGCCGTTTTTAGTCATTTATGAAGAAACTAGAGGCAATATGAAAAGTCCTTGCCTTTACATATAATCTGTCACTCGTACAAAAAAGTTAAATAAATCAGCAGTGCTACAGATGATAACAATTCCACAGGGGCACTGAAATATCGTAAACACTTCATAAATACTTGCAGTTAAACGAAAAGAGTCACAAATGAAGAAAAAAGAAGGACGACTTTAAGAAGTACACTCCTGGAAATTGAAATAAGAACACCGTGAATTCATTGTCCCAGGAAGGGGAAACTTTATTGACACATTCCTGGGGTCAGATACATCACATGATCACACTGACAGAACCACAGGCACATAGACACAGGCAACAGAGCATGCACAATGTCGGCACTAGTACAGTGTATATCCACCTTTCGCAGCAATGCAGGCTGCTATTCTCCCATGGAGACGATCGTAGAGATGCTGGATGTAGTCCTGTAGAACGGCTTGCCATGCCATTTCCACCTGGCGCCTCAGTTGGACCAGCGTTCGTGCTGGACGTGCAGACCGCGTGAGACGACGCTTCATCCAGTCCCAAACATGCTCAATGGGGGACAGATCCGGAGATCTTGCTGGCCAGGGTAGTTGACTTACACCTTCTAGAGCACGTTGGGTGGCACGGGATACATGCGGACGTGCATTGTCCTGTTGGAACAGCAAGTTCCCTTGCTGGTCTAGGAATGGTAGAACGATGGGTTCGATTACGGTTTGGATGTACCGTGCACTATTCAGTGTCCCCTCGACGATCACCAGTGGTGTACGGCCAGTGTAGGAGATCGCTCCCCACACCATGATGCCGGGTGTTGGCCCTGTGTGCCTCGGTCGTATGCAGTCCTGATTGTGGCGCTCACCTGCACGGCGCCAAACACGCATACGACCATCATTGGCACCAAGGCAGAAGCGACTCTCATCGCTGAAGACGACACGTCTCCATTCGTCCCTCCATTCACGCCTGTCGCGACACCACTGGAGGCGGGCTGCACGATGTTGGGGCGTGAGCGGAAGACGGCCTAACGGTGTGCGGGACCGTAGCCCAGCATCATGGAGACGGTTGCGAATGGTCCTCGCCGATACCCCAGGAGCAACAGTGTCCCTAATTTGCTGGGAAGTGGCGGTGCGGTCCCCTACGGCACTGCGTAGGATCCTACGGTCTTGGCGTGCATCCGTGCGTCGCTGCGGTCCGGTCCCAGGCCGACGGGCACGTGCACCTTCCGCCGACCACTGGCGACAACATCGATGTACTGTGGAGACCTCACGCCCCACGTGTTGAACAATTCGGCGGTACGTCCACCCGGCCTCCCGCATGCCCACTATACGCCCTCGCTCAAAGTCCGTCAACTGCACATACGGTTCACGTCCACGCTGTCGCGACATGCTACCAGTGTTAAAGACTGCGATGGAGCTCCGTATGCCACGGCAAACTGGCTGACACTGACGGCGGCGGTGCACAAATGCTGCGCAGCTAGCGCCATTCGACGGCCAACACCGCGGTTCCTGGTGTGTCCGCTGTGCCGTGCGTGTGATCATTGCTTGTACAGCCCTCTCGTAGTGTCCGGAGCAAGTATGGTGGGTCTGACACACCGGTGGCAATGTGTTCTTTTTTCCATTTCCAGGAGTGTATTTAAGATGTACAAACAGGATAGGGTTGCACAATACACTTGGAGTCAGTAAAAAAATAATGTAACACGGCCCGTAGGTATCAACAAAGCGGTTCAAAAACAAGTTTAATAAATTAAAAGTCCCACTTTTTCCAGTTGTTGGTGGTCAAACGGAGACCAACTACCAGTGCTGCTAAACATAGCTCATTTTCCGCAAAAATCATTCACGAAAGTGGAATTCGAAATATTGCATGAAACTGCTTGATAAATTGTTCGATGTGCCGGGATCGAAGCGACCGATTACAGGCAATATCGTTGGTGTCTGTATGGCCCTTACAACTTTTCGTTTTAAAACTTTACATCAGTCGGAAGCACATTTTTCTCATCTGTTCACTCACGCTCTTTAATATAACTAATAAAAGATAAACGGTCGGTATATTCTTCAATAAAGTTAAAAATGCAGTGAATCGTTGTGTTACTTAACTAAATCTTTTTTCAGAATATAAAGCGATAAATCAAGGTAGCCCTATCCTGGCGCAACCAAAAGACGTCAGCTCACTTCGAATACAAAGCAGTGCTTGACTTTATTACAACCCAATGTTAATTATCTTTTTTATTATATTTTAAAGGTACTCCTGACGACGGAGGGAGCCTGATGGTATTCAGTGCCCATTAATCAATGTTTCTGTAGCAACCGTATCAGTTTTCCTGGTATTCAGTTCCCTGGTTTACGATGCTGGGTGACGGCTCAGGTGTTATTTTTCAGCCAGTGACATGAAACATATTTTAAAGAACAAGTTAATAACAGTGTGCATGTATAGGTTGTTCCGGGTCAGGACGAACGAAGGTGTGGGCATTTGACGGAAGTTATTTAAACTCGACTTCTGGCATTCTTGTGTATGGAATAAAATAGAGCGCGCCAGAGTCGGAATGCCGGACTATTAGCCAGTCAAAATCGTCATGGAAAGTTGTAGTTTTAAAATCGAAACAATCAGGAGCAAGAGGAGATGTCGAGCGGGAAGCTGGTACCAAAGAGAGCATTCGTTCCCGAAGCGTCCTGCCGCCAACAGGTGACATCTGTCCCACGCTTCTCGTTGGTTATTCAGGAGCGATGCGTAGGGGCTTGTCGGTCAGCGCATTTCACGGGAACAGACCTCCTCTGCTCAGGGGACGATCCTACTCGGCACGCAGGCCACAATAAATTGTATCTGAACACTGCAGACGAAAATCTGTGTGGAAAGACGACGTCATACGTATTGCGTGGATGAATAGTTTCATGAAAGTAACAGATTACTTTGAATATGTGTGTCAACTGTCTGCTTACAGCGTCCCTGTCGTGCAAACTTGTATTGGGAATGCAGAAATAGTTAGCTTGCTGAAAGATCATTTATAAATGATGAACTTCCTACCGAACATATTTTCGTAATAGCTCGCTGAAGCAGCATAACGGCAAGTTCCGTATCACCCTTCAACGACAGTTTCTACGTAGCCTTGCCTTACTCATTCTCTGTAAACTAACTAGCACGCATGCATCTTCTGCTGATTATTATTTATAATTCCCAATGCCTACTCTGCAGGTAGAGATGGTTTATTAACGTCTCTGTGAATAGCATCTTTAACTTCCGTGGCATAAGGTGGTGGCTCATTAACATGATACATTTGCCGCGCGGAGTGGCTGCACAGTTTGAGGCGTCATGCCACGGACTGCGCCGTCCCTCCCGCCGGAGGTTCGAGTCCTCCCTCTAAGTTATTTTAAGTAGTGTGAAGTCTAGGGACCGATGACCTAAGCAGTTTAGTCCCTTAGGAATTAACACACATTTGAACATTTGATACATGTAAATAAAGTAGGTACACAGGATAATGTGTTTCTGGGAAATGAAGTCGAAACACGTGATTTTAATGATGGATGCGTTGAACTTTAAAGACGATTGAAGTAGTTTACAACCTCATAGGCAAAATCCTCACTTACAAACTAAGGCACCCTCATCGGATATATAACCCAAAATCATCAGTGCAAAAGGTATTCTAACACCACATGAACAGTTAACATCGATGAATTTAAGATGGTAAAGAATTAAATTAAGTGATAGGTGATGAAGTTACCAGCTTCCAAGCAATTATGAATTCGCAACGTCTCCGGGCCTGTTTCACTGCGCAGAAACACACGACCGAATACTAGCACGCGAAGCAGTCATAGACAAAGCCAGCTAATCCACATAGAAAACTTTGCTTAAGCACTGAATATAAACTGGACTTATCTTACCGGATTTCTTGTACATGGTAATGTCTGCTCAGCAACATTGCTCGTCAAACAAAAATGACTGTATCAGAACAGCATGCGACATCGATACTATCTCTTCGATTTACAACCGGTACAAGACTGAACGTAGTACGGCAGTGTAGTGCCGAAATCTCTTCGAACATCGAAGCCATATGGCTTGCAACCCGCCAACGAATTCTGTTGGTTAAGAGGAAAATGACCCGCCAAAGACGTAATACCGATGCAGCGATTTAGCAGAGAGCGTGGCAAAATGTTTCATCGATGTATACTGTAAATGCTTAGTATAAAGACGTAAAAATAAAAACTACAGTTCACAGAAAGGTAAAATATACTGTGACGAAATGAAAGAGCCGACTAAGAGACACCTTACAACCGGTTTTGGCTTAAATCATCACCACCATCGTCGTCGTCATCGTCATTTGTCAGTTTACTCAGTGCTGAGTATCGTGACCCCATTTCTTCATTCATTTGTGAAGTAACCGAATCTTTCATTATACGTCTTCTGGTCTTTTAATATAATGCAAAGAGGTAGGCCGATAATCTTCTTAGCTTCCTCCAACCATCTACTTGATGCTCTTCCTTACGGTCTTTCGCCTTCGATTTTGGCCTTCAAGATGGTACTTTCTAACTTATCCCGTTCTTTTCTCAAAATGTATCCAAGGAGCTGAAAGTAGCTTTGATTGATATCAGAAGAAAAAGTTCCTGTTATAGTAACTTCTTTTATAATGGAAGCATTGCTTCTTCTTTGTGTCCAGGGTACGCGTAACGTCTTCTTCCAACACAGCATCTTGAAGGTAGCAATTCAGCTCTTGTTACTAGCTTTCATGGTCTCATAGTCGAAGAAAAACACAGGGAACACCAATGATCACACCTAGCTCGTCTTGGTTGCTTTGTATAGCGCCCGTTCCCACCAGATCTTCGTGAGCCTAAGCGGTGTAGCTCGACCAAGTATGATTTATCGTTTTATTTCTTTATCATAATATCCTCTGTCACCGACCGTGATCCCAGAATACACACGATCATTCGCTAGGTGCAGATCATTTAAGCAACCTGGATTTAATTTAATCCTTGTCGATAAATAACCATTAGTTTGGTCTTCTTTATGTTTATCTCTAGACGATTTAAACAAATTGTGTTCACTCCGGAGAACAGATGAATAAGTCCTTCTTCACTTCCTACAGATAGGGTAGTATCATCAGCAATTCGTAGACTTTTGATTTTCCTCCCGCCTGTTGACTTTTATATTGATGCCATTTACTAGTGGAAAAAGTAATTGACATAGTAAATTACACCAAGCCTTGTGCATAGTGATATAATGAATTATCAGTTAATTTAAATAATAGATATGTAGGATTTTACACATGTACAGTACAAGTACAGAAAAAAAATGAAATGATCAAGAAAGCAAAAATCAGGTAGATTCAGAAGCGACATGCTTATTAATATTCTAGGAAAAAAGGGCGTGTGATCATTACAAAACTGTATATTTTCATAAATTAAAAGCATTGACGTGCTTTGGTATTAAAAGAAAATATAGTTTGAAAAGTTTCAAATTTTTGAAATTGCATGCTTTATTACTGGAAAGCTAAAATATTTGCAGTGATCAGTGTGTTCAGGTCAAGCGTAGTTGAGTGTTTAGCGTGACCTGGTAATAGTTAGAACACAGTGAACCGTAGAAGCTGCTGACATGTCATGGACATAACGTGGACTGCTTGCAAGATAAGGACGTGTTTACTAACATCTAAAATTGCGGAGTCCCTTTAAAGGAAGCTATCAAAAAAATAGGTGGTATATATTCAGGAAAGTTACGTGTCTCCTTGTGCTCTCCTCGTTGAGTGTCTCGTATTATGCAAGAAGTTTCCATTTCTTCGTATATATCCTTAAAGTATCGCTTCGTCATTGTGTGAAGAAGAAGCAGATGATAAACGGGTATTCATCGGACAAATATATCATACTAGTTCAAAAATGGTTCAAATGGCTCTGAGCACTATGGGACTTAACGAGGTTGTATGTGACACCGTGCACAGCTTTATTTATAGTACTCATATTTACACTTCGAAACAGCTAAAACGATGACAGTGTCCCTAACGGCTTCCAGGGACAACAAAAAGTGTATTGTCAGTATTTCATATAATCACTGACGGAAATTAAAAGGCTGTCGTACTATATCATTAAGACGTGTATTCGTCCATTAAAGGTTTAACACAGTAAGTGCCATATTAACATTAGAAACTGTGTGAATGTCTTGAGGCAGCATAACTCATGGCGCGCAATTTACTCAGCACTTATTCATCCAGTATTTAAGAATAAGAGCACTTAGCTACTTCCAAAAACCTTATACACAATTTCAAACTTTTCCCGAACTTTTTCTCCTCGACAATTGACGATTCCCCCTCCGCCCATCCCCTCCCCCCACTTAAACACAAAACTAAAGGAAAAAGTGTATCACTTACGACATTTTCGTTAATCTTTTAGTATAATCTCAGCGTCAGGCAGAATGTTTTAGTCCTTTGAGATCCAACAGTGTAAAAAGCAATTTAAAATTTTCACAGGATTGATGTTTATCATCATAGCAGGCAATAAATACGAGAATAAATGGGCAAAAAATAAACAATCAATTGTTTTGAAGTTGTTGTTTCACTTTGGAACCACTGGGAGATATAGTTTTGTACCTTCCATCGTTTCATGAGATAAGTTTGAAAGCAATTTCACTTTTTTCGTAGACACAATCTTACGTCTCGAAACTTCCATGAACTCATAATGCCTAAAACATAGTCCTAAATAAAAAAGCAAAACTGGAACTAAATTTTAATAATTTTTTTAACAAAACTGCCCCAGTGGTTTCATTTCGAAACGACTCATAACAGCAGTAGTACAAACTCAAATATACCTTACAATAACTTTCGACGTATTTACACTTTCACTGTCATGCGATCACTATGTGTATATAGAAAAGAAAGCACATTACAGAATCTCCCTCAATCATGTAGCTCAATCTCCGAGCCGACTGTTTCTTCGAAAACTGTAAGTGACTGTTACAATGAACTGCATTCGTAGGTCCTTCTAGATGTGTGTGTCTCGCTATGGCATTGTCAGTTTCATGCGAAAGGCACTGGCACTTAAAGAAAAGAAAATTAATAAAATGATGTTTTCAGGTAGAAATTCCTGGAACTCCGAGAGTTGATTTACTACTAACTCTATTCGCAATACATTTTGTGGGCATCACCCTAATGTACTAGTAAATGTACCTGCATAATCATGTAATAGTATGATACATACTTCAAGACTTACGACGTTATAAACATTGAGACATGTAAAAAACTTGCTTCTCTAATAAAAATGGAACGCAAATGACCCAGACTACGAACGTCCGGTCCGCAGCTCGTGGTCGTGTGGTAGCGTTCTCGCTTCCCGCGCCCGGGTTCCCGGGTTCGATTCCCGGCGGGGTCAGGGATTTTCTCTACCTCGTGATGACTGGGTGTTGTGTGATGTCCTTAGGTTAGTTAGGTTTAAGTAGTTCTAAGTTCTAGGGGACTGAAGACCATAGATGTTAAGTCCCATAGTGCTCAGAGCCATTTGAACCATTTTTTAGATACTGTGCCCCGTGTGACACCGTCCCGTTACACAGTTTACAGGTGTAATGAAATAATGAAATATCTGAAGTGTTATAATTTCTTAAAATGAAACCTGGCACTTAAAGCTACGTTTCACAGCTAATATTTTATATAGTGATTAAATAACTGTAGAAGGGAACGGTACCGGGGATGTTACAGTTGTAACGACTAAATATGTGGTCACTCTGTCCTTGTAATATTTATCGTTCACTGCGCTGGTCTTGCTACACCTGTTTTCTTCCCTCTCGCAGGCGACTCGGTTGCACTTTGTCACTCAATTACTCGCGCAGACCTCAAAGTAGGCGTAAAGTGGCGCGACAAAAAGAGAGGACCGGTGGAAAGAAATTGCAGCCTTTGTTAGACGTTTACGACCCGCGCCCGCCGGCAGCTGGGCCCTCGGCGCCTTGGGCAGTATTAATTGCGACCTGAGCCGCCACTTTAGTGGCGCCCCACCGTAACTCAGTGTGATTTAGCTGCCGATAGCACTCACTCTAACTGGACGGACCGCGTCAAATTTCCTGCGGCCGGCACACAGTCTTCCATTCCGAGTGCTGTTCGCCTTTACGACGACCGTTAAAATATATTAACTTTTCTCCTCGCGCTGGCGGCGGGCCGGTGCTTAATAACGGCGATGGCGAATAAACCCTCATCTTGTCGAGTAATTGCTGAATTTCGCCAAGTTTTTTTCCTCCCTTCCGAGTTTCCCGCAGATTCCCTGCCGAGCACCTGCGATTCTTTGGAGCAATGATTATAAAAACAAACAGCCTTCTGGTGGAGAAGGGTGCAGTTACCGTGGCTCGAAAATGAATATTTTTCTCGTGAAAATGCTAATTTATTGCGAAAGATGAAGGCGAGTATATTTTCTAACTGAAGTACCTTCCAAATTAAAAACGTTAAAAAGAAAATGTTCGCCAAATTCCAACAAAGGAAGCATAAACCAGACAGGAGTCGAGAAAGGCAGGTATTGATGTTTCAGTACACAAGGAGAGCGCCAAGGACATGAAGAAAAAACTGAGCTGACAGACACTTGAAGACAAAAACTGTTCACGAAAGTCTAATTATAAAGCTTCAAGAACCAGCTGAAAGTGAGCAAACTAAGAATATACCACAACCTCTTCAGTACCACTCAACGTAGTTCGCGAAGGCAAGATTATGCTAATTACATAGCGTTCAGAGGCGTTTAAGGTATCATTCTCACTCTCCAAGCGTGGATTCAACTGGACAGGAGCTGTAATAACTGATACAACGAGAATTACTCTCTCTGCCATGCACTGCACAAGGGATTGCAGAATGTGGACATAGAAGTAGGCATCGTCGTTCTCTAATCTGCTTTGACGAAGGCTTTGTAAGTAACGAAACATGTCTAGTGCGAAGCTTGATATATGCTTTAACATCACCATAATACACTCGTACATCTCCCACAGAGGCAGGACGTTCTAGAAGAGAGCCACTGTGTTCACAGAGCACATTTTGAGAACGTTACTGTACTGCAGTTTACAAGACTTATATTCACTGCCATGGTACGTTCTCTTTTGTGAAGATATCGGATTGTAGGATGGAATATCACGCTTTGTAACTCGCACTCAGCATGTGTTCCCCACGAGATATTGCACGCAGACGAATAAAGCATGTACTGGTGATCAGAGAAGTGGGATTGACCGTTATTAATGAACATATCAGAAAATGCTTCAAATGGCTACCTTTGACGTCGATGCAGCGCAGTGCTCGATTAATCGAACTGAGAGACACGTGTAGCAACTCTACCTGAAACATAGCAGCAATAGTGTTTTCATTACTCTGCTTTAGCTCTTACAGCATGTTAGGATTATTTGAGTACTCCTGACACTTCAGTCTGCCCCACAGATACAAATCATAGGGAGAGGGATTATGTGATCGAGTTGGCCAGATCATTTCACTGCTTCTGCGGATTGTCCTCTCCTCACCGAATACATGATGTACTTCTAACATGATAGTCACGGCAATGTATACAGTTGCTCTGCTGTTCATTTTCAGTGAATTGATCCACTTATGGATTAAACAGTTTCTGATATACCAGATAGTATTAACAGTTTTAAGAAAGAATCTTGTTACAATAGGAACACCAGAAATTGCGCGTTAAACACCATATTTGTGATTGTGCAGTAGCCCTCAAAGCACTGTTAAGCAATTTGATGCATAATTATGCATCTTGTGTGGGTTCACATAGGCTGACAGGCTGCACCAGTCTCACTTGATGACGGAATGACACTGCAGAGTACTCGGGATAGAGAATGCGGTACATGTGCTGACGCAGACATGTGAATGCAACAAACTGGTGCAGCGAAATTGCGGTTTTACCACTTTCTGTTATGGGAAGTTCTCCTGCTCATTAACAAGAGTTAATTCTGCGTCAGTCTTATAAATATTTTCCTGGTCAGTTTTGTTTTTCAAACGTGACCATGAAGTCTCAACCCATTTGTAAAAAGTAGTTGATGGTTGTATGTTTATTGTCGATGTGTGTATATATTTTCATCCCAGATCATTTCGAAGCATTTCCTGCATCGTTGGAGAGCAGACCTGAATGCATTCCGAAGCATATCTTGTCAAACAGCCGACGCTGGATCCTGGATTCGAGCACTCCTGTCAGTCCCTGTCTTCTACACTATTAGCCATTAAAATTGCTGCACCACGAAGGTCACGTGCTACAGACGCGAAATTAACCGACAGGAAGAAGATGCTGTGATATGCAAATGATTAGCTTTTCTGAGCATTCACACAAGGTTGGCCCCGATGGCGACACATACAACTTGCTGACATGAGGAAATTTTCCAACCAATTTCTCATACACAAACAGCAGTTGACCGGCGTTGCCTAGTGAAACTTTGTTGTGATACCTCGTGTAAGGAGGAGAAATGCGTACCATCACGTTTCCGACTTTGATAAAGGTCGGATTGTAGGCTATCGCGTTTGCGGTTTATCGTATCGCGACATTGCTGCTCGCGTTGGTCGAGATCCAATGACTGTTAGCAGAATATGGAATCTGTGGGTTCAGGAGGGTAATACGGAACGCCGTGCTGGATCCCAACGGCCTCGTATCACTAGCAGTCGAGATGACAGGCATCTTATCCGCATGGCTGTAACGGATCGTGCAGCCAGTCTCGACCCCTGAGTCAACAAATGGGGACGTTTGCAAGACAACAACCATCTGCACGAACATTTCGACGACGTTTGCAGCAGCATGGACTATCAGCTCGGAGACCATGGCTGCGGTTACGCTTGACGCTGCATCACAGACAGGAACACCTGCGATAGTGTACTCGACGACGAACATGGGTGCACGAATGGCAGAACGTCATTTTTTCGGATGAATGCAGATTCTGTTTAGAGCATCATGATGGTCGCATCCGTGTTTGGCGACATCGCGGTGAACGAACATTGGAAGAGTTATTCGTCATCGCCATACTGGCGTATCACCCGGTATCATGGTATGGGGTGCCATTGGTTACACGTCTCGGTCACCTCTTGTTCTCATTGACGGCACTTTGAACAGTGGACGCTACATTTCAGATGTGTTACGACCTGTGACTCTACCCTTCATTCGATACCCTTCATTCAGTGGGGCAATGCACGACCGCATGTTGCAGGTCCTGTACGGGCCTTTCTGGATACAGAAAATGTTCGACTGCTGCCCTGGCCAGCACATTCTCCAGATCTCTCACCAACTGAAAACGTCTGGTCAATGGTGGCCGAGCAACTGTCTCGTCACCATACGCCAGTCACCACTCTTTATGAACTGTGGTATCGTGTTAAAGCTGCATGGGCAGCTGTACCTGTACACGTCATCCAAGCTCTGTTTGACTCAATGCCCAGGCGTATAAACGCCGTTATTGCGGCCAGAGGTGGTTGTTCTCGGTACTGATTTCTCAGATCTATGCATCCAAATTGCGTGAAAATGTAATCACATGTCAGTTCTAGTATGATATATTTCCACGCCCGGGTTCCCGGGTTCGATTCCCGGCGGGGTCAGGGATTTTCTCTGCCTCGTGATGACTGGGTGTTGTGTGATGTCCTTAGGGTAGTTAGGTTTAAGTAGTTCTAAGTTCTAGGGGACTGATGACCATAGATGTTAAGTCCCATAGTGCTCAGAGCCATTTGAACCATTTTTTGAACTTGTATGATATATTTGTCCAATGAATACCCGTTTATCATCTGCATTTCTTCTTGGTGTAGCTATTTGAATGGCCAGTAGTGTATATTGTATGCGCTCGACTATGTATCCATAAGCAAAAAATCCAAGGATGTCAAATCAGTTGAACGCGATGGCCACAGTCTTGCCGAACCTCTGCTTCCTATCTATTGGCGAATCTTCGATTGAGGAACTCTTACTACGTGAGCAAAATGAGAAGTGCTCCATCCCGATGGAACACAAGTGTCAGCAATGCCTTATTATTGAAGCTGTGCTTCCAGGCATTGCTCTTTGATAGTCAGTGGTTGCATGAGGTGGACTGATACATCGCAATGTTTCTGAACTTTTTCACGGATGTGGAATATGCCTTCTTCAGTAAACGAAATGTGATGCATAAGGTTCCCGTTGTATGCGGCTCCTATCAGATCGTAACACGCAGCTTGCAGAGTTGGATACTCTTGTCGCCTAATTTGTGAAGCTCCTAATTATGGTACACTTTCTTCTTTAGTGTAAACTGTAAAACTTTCATAACCGTTGATTTTGTCATGTTCAACGTGTTGTTTAAACGATGAGTTAAAGTAGTCAGTCTTCTTTCAGTTGCTCCTCTGATTCACTGGACGGCCGCTTAGAAGTGTCCCTGCGTGTGATTCGTTGACAGCGTTTCCAATTCTTCGTAATTTACCGATAAATAGCCAGATATTTCCTTTTGTTGGTGCTGGCTTTCGAAATTTCCGAGTGAACTGTTGCACCTCCATATAAGAAAGATCATGCACTCACACGCTAAAAACAGCCACACATTTTTATATCATAAGCATTTTTATGGATTATTATGAAAAAATATCCCGCCGGAGGTTCGAGTCCTCCCTCAGGCATGTGTGTGTGTGTGTGTGTGTGTGTGTGTGTGTGTGTGTGTGTGTGTGTGTTGTCCCACAAGAATGGACTACAAAGACATGTCATGTCAATGACTCCCATTATTTTTTTGGAAATGGATCAAGATTTCTTGCCTATCCTGCATACCTACTGTTCACCCATAATGAACGACAACCAGAGGAGTGGAAGGGCTTGTTACATCAGATGCACATGTGGCTGTTAAATATAAACAATTCCTCACACTTTCCACGCCCAGGGTCCAAGCCCATCATTCATGCTGGACACTAATCAACGACTCTCCCCTCTCATTCTTAAATCCGCGCGCAGTCTACGAGGGCACCCGGAAATCCCGCCCATGGACCGATACACTAACACCCTAAACAGTCTAGCAAAGTGACGAAGTGATCATTGCGTGGGATATCGTCAGTAATACCGTTACTGTTCGCCATTGCTTCCCTACACAATGACTGGTCACATTCTTGTATAATATACTTATTGTAAAATGCCTTTAACACAGTACGCTGAGGTTCACAACTGAAATATGTTCTGCTCAATGAAACAGTTAAAGACATGCTTATGTCTCAACTATTGCCTAGCTTCGCATTCCAGTTGGAATTGTAGCCAATAAACCTCAAGTAGCAAGCCTCAGTCATGCACTACAGCTGTGTTTCGGCTGTCGGGTAGGTGAGATGTGTCATTATGTGAACAGTGTAGTTGTTTGTGGTGCTTTCGTTTTTTTTTCCTAGTTTATGTGTGTAAGATGTTCCAGAAAACAAATCTTTTGCATGTAGTTTATACTCTATATTATACTAGTCTTTTCCCTTCAGCTTTGTCTGCATATGTATTCAACACATATATTGAACACACCGTCTCCTTCCCCTCTCTGCGTCCACATATTCATCCCTCTACCCATCTACTTCGTCCTCCAACTATCTATGTATCTCGCCCTCCCCATCTTCTGTCTCTTCGTCTCCTCCTCCCACTCTCTTTGTCCATTTCCTCCATCCCTTCTCTGTGACCTTATCTTCCTTCCCCCTCCCTCTGACAATTTCCTCCTCCCCCTCCCTCTTTACATATCCACCTCCCCTTCTTCCTTTTCCAACTACCCAGTGCCTCATGTACCTCCCCCCTCTCTCTGATCATTTCCTTCTCTCCCTTGCTCAGTCCATCCCCTCCTCTACCCATCTTAACTTGTTGTCAGGCATGCCCGTTGGCATGAGTAGCCCCTGCAGTACAGTCCAACCTTTTGGGTCGAACTGAAATAGGTGATAGTGGATCCACAACCAATTACATTGACACAGGGAACCAGTGGTCAGAAATGCATTTTTATTGTGTTATGGACATACACAGTGTACACTGCATAGCAGCAATGTATCTCACAGTAATTGTTCAAAGTTACAGCCAAAGTGACAGCCAGTCTCACTGCAAGCATGGCAAAGGCACATGAAGTTCTGGTACACTCTGTCAAAGATCTCTGGTGTCTGTTGTTCAAATGGTTCAAATTTCTCTAAGCACTATGGAACTTAACATCTGAGGTCATCAGTCCCCTAGACTGAGAACTACTTAAACCTAACTAGCCTAAGGACATCACACACATCCATGCCCGAGGCAAGATTCGAACCTGTGATCGTAGCAGCAGCGCGGTTCTGGACTGAAGCGCCTAGAACCACTCGTCCACAGCGGCCGGCGGTGTCTGTTGTACCAGGTGACAAGCACCTTGGACCCTAGCAAGCAGGTCTTCATACGTTTCCATGGGGCTTTCTTACACCTACTTCTTGAAGTAATCCCCGAGGAAAAGGTCGAGAAGTGCGAGATCTGCTGATGATGCTGGCTGTGGGGCAGCACCTCCCCTTCCAATCCAACGATGAAGTTATGCGTTGTTCAGATGCTCATGGACTTCAACATACATGGGCTGGTGCACCATTGTGTTGATATCCTTTCGCAGACAACAAGAAGTATGGTCTCCAAGAACTGTGGCAGCACATCTTGCAGGAACACCAATTAATATGGACCAGTCAAATGGGGAGGCCGCAAGTAAGGATTTACTAGGTGATCTTGGACAATAGCCACCCATGACTGTTGTGGCTATTGAAAACCTCATTATGGGTGAATAAGGCCGCATCCATGTACAATACAAACTTTATGAAGTTTGGCACTACAACACTGCAGTGGATAATCCGTTGATATAAGTGAATGCAGAGCTCAAAATCTGTTTGTCCTAGTGCTTGCGAACGCTCTTTATGATACGAGTGTAATACCTATTGCATCAGTGCTCTCCACACTACATCCTTCAAAGTGTACGTTTCATGGGCTAGATAACGAGTGCTTATTGCTGGGTAGTCGGCCACATGATCCAACACCACCTCCTCAAAGTCTTGTGTTTGGACATGTCTCCGGCAGGAACCTAGCCATGCTGTCTGTGGTATGAATGACTCCATCTATCATGGCGATAAACTTCTTCCAGGTAGGATGAAACCTGTTGGGAAAGTATTCTCCGTTTATTCGTGCTGCTTTATAGGCATACATTAAATGCATGTCTGCCAACTCTCGTGACGAGTAAAATTCCATATTTCACTACGTGTCACGCACTTTACACAGTAATACACGTGACCTTGCACACATCACAAGTTAGTTGCTGTGGACAACTGACATCAGGGATAGTGATTCACATGTGGTAGTCGTCACATGGTTCATGTGCTATGAGCTAAGTTGTGTATGATGTGTCTGGTTGTTAGGGAGATACAGTCACGACCATCAAATGTGTGGGAGTTTGCATACAGAGTTACTTAGAGGGGAACGGCCACATGAAACTCTTCATAGGAAGGGACGAATGACAGACAGATTCATTAAAACAGTACTTACCAAGTGTAGTCCATCCACGGAGGACATATCTATCAAAACACTCATTTGATCGATACTTGATTACTGGTCGTCAGTCTGGGACCCTTACCAGATAGAACTGATAAATAAAATGGAGAAGATAAAACAGTTCAGCGCGTTTGGTCACAGATTCGTTTAGTAAGCACGGAAGTGCCACAGATACGCTCGCCGAACTCTAGTTGCAGACGCTACGAGAGAGCCAACAGTTTCGAGGCTAAGACTCATTACCCAATGTTCATCAATATCATGTAGCCTCGCAACTGAAGAGAGGTCACAAAATATGGAAGTGGATGCCAGAATCGAATTTTTTGTGTCGTGATATTGAACTGATAATGGAGCTTTTCATTCAAAATTGGCTGTTACAGAATAAGTAAAGAAGTCAGCAGTAGCTGCTGAAGATGTATTTCCTGAATTGTCACCAGGAACAGACACTTAATGATTTTGTCTACAAAAAAGGGAAGACTATGATGAATGTAATGTGTTGCATCAGATGTTGTATTTAAAACCTGCGTTTATGTATATTTTGCCAGGAGATACGTTAAAAGTTCCCACAGTGAAAGAATTAGGATAGTCCAGCTGAGCTATCGAAAGTAAAGTTGAGATTAGGCAGACTCGCAGACCAGCATCCCACATTAACGTAATCCAGGTAACTAAGCGTAAAACTACACATGAGTCTGCTTCAGCTCTGTGAGCGTTGGCAACCGTAGCGAAGAGGAGGTACTGCAGATGACTGCTGTCCCTTCTGGATCTCATTATAACATTGATACAATAATCAGTAGCAGATGTTTCTCAGTGCATAGAGTACAAGAGATACCAGACTTTTGAAGTGTACAACTGTACTCGATAGAAAATTCTCATCACTTGCACCGATCCGACTACTTTGTTCATTGGCTGTGCAACTGATTATCTGCGTGCGGGTGTGTGTGTGTTTTTTTCTTCTTTGTTTTTGCCGAATGTTAGATGGAACCTCGTGGTTTGCCATTAAGAGGAACAGAGTTGGTTAGAAACTCGTCACTCAGGTCACTGAGAAACACAGAAATATGCATATTTGCCTAACTGTCCAGCTGCTGTCCGCATACTTTTGTATGACAACCTTTTCTCGCTCCCTACTCTACCTTTCTAAAAATCCCAGCGGTCCGTCCAGCTACATCAGAACCATTTTACCTCCAGATATGAGGCAGTCACTGCCTCTTTAAAATAAACCTTTCAAAACTCAACACAATAGTTATGGGGCTCTCAGTTTTTTTATCTAATAATTTACGGCATTTAACGAACACGCTAAACACGTTTGGATTCTCGATCGTAAACTACTATGGAAATACTACGTACTAAACATCTAATACAAGGCTCACAAGAGACTACTGACGGGTCTTACATAGGAATGAACGTCTCAATTCTCCTATAAAACTAGAAAGCCAATATCTGAAAACTGATTGATATGTTTTTAAACACTTCGATTAAAGAACGGGTGCGACTGGTACTTATTTAACATATTTTAGCTCAAAAGCTTTTCGAGAGCGCGAATGCTTCGTTGTCATTTTTCCTATTACTCAATCTTTTTAGATATATCGATGGAGAAAGTGGATATAATTCAATTTCGTTTGCCTGTTTTCACGAGGGAAATGTAATACTTCAGCTCTGTTAGTCCTACGTTCATGGTGCGTGTGGTTGTTGAACCCAGTCGTTAAAAATTATGCTCCAGTGCAAATTATATAATTTTACTTGCGTATTCTGACCACGCATATTGCACTTTATTAATTAAAATGCCATTCGTGTTCAGCGCGTTCGAAAAATTAATTAACAATTAGATTTGATACCGAAGTAAACATCTTTTTTAGTTTGTTACTTATAAATTCATTATTTTCTCTGTTATTTGACTCAAATATCAGCATGGCTTCGCCGATATGTGCTGCTACATTGTGCCATTATGCTATAAATGGAATATAAGCAAAGTAATGAGATTTTGCTTTCAGCAGGACGACACTGCGTGTACTTTTAGGAACACACATTCTTATCTTCTATTATCTGCTTCAGAATGTTTAAAAAACTGAGTAGAGTTCATCACTTATTTGACCACTGTTAAGCCGTTAAATGTCACTTAGCTTGCTGGGTATTTTGAATATCTATCGATGTTTGATAATAAACGTCGGGTCTAAAATGTTTTTGAAATTCACGATTACCGTAATAGGAGAACTTATTTTGCAGATGTTGCTCAGGAAACTATCGTCATTGAAAATACATGTCCGTAGGGCCTTACGTACAGTCGGGTATTGTTTGTTAACAACATTCTTATCGGTGTTCGGCGTAAGAAGATTTAAACTTTCAACATACTATCTAGAGAAGAAAGGAATTTACTGTAGCGTAAGTCACCGTTATAACCCACATTCGTAGGAATGGGGTATGAACATGTAAGTGTAACTCTACAACGACTGGTGCAGTGTCAGCAAAACATGGTACATACATGACTTATTATCTGAAAAAAATAATATTGGGATAAACTCTACTAACAAACATAAGGGTGGGAAGCGGTTGTGAAGTAGGTTACGTGTAAAAAAATATGAGGACCAGTCAGATGCAAATCGAACACCTTCCACAATGAGACCATGGAATGGTTCCATTCAAACGTAATCACCTAGACGCGTTAAGACATTTATCCCACTGGGAGACGAGATGATCAATCCCTGTTTCGTAGAACGCGTTCTGCCGCTGACGGATGTACAACTGCACGCACACTTGCACTTTCTCGTCCGACTGAAACCCACCTCCACGCATTTCTTTCTTCAAGTCGCCAAAGGTGTGGTAATCACACGGTGGAAGATCTGGTAAGCACGCAGTATGTTCCAGTGTTTCCCAACCGAATTTCTGAAACGCAACCTTCGTCCGATTGGCAGTGTGCTAGTGGGCATCGTGCAGTAGAATGATTCGGTGCGACAGCATTCCGACAGCCCGAGGGTAAATGGCAACGCCAACAGAGAAACAACCCTCATCTCCATCGCCAAAGAAATCCAAAGTCGTTCACTCAAGTGCTGGTAAGATCATGATAAATAAATGCCGTGTGGCTATGGCCTCCCGTTGGGTAGACCGTTCGCCTGGTGCAAGTCTTTCGAGTTGACGCCACTTCGGTGACTTGCGTGTCGATGGAGATGAAATGATGATGATAAGGACAACACAATACCCAGTCCCTTAGCGAAGAAAATCTCCGACCCAGCCGGGAATCGAACCCGGACCGTTACGTATGACATTCCGTCGCGCTGACCAATCAGATACCAGGGGAAGGTCATGATGATGTTCTTCTTGGACTGCAAGGGCCCTCTGGTTGTAGAGTTCGTCGAGCGTGGAGCCACAATCAGTTCGCACCACTCTGGAGACACTTCGCAGATACTACGACCCGCCATTAAGTCGAAACGCCCAGGAATGCTGTCAGGCTAAGTCGTCCTGTTGCACAAGAACGCCTACCCCCACACTGTCAATCGGACGAAGGCTACGCTTCGGCGATTTGGTTGGGAAACACTGCAGCATCCTCCGTACAGCCTGAACCCTTCACCACGGGAGTTTCGCATCTTTGGCGACCTGAGGAAAGGCGTGTGTGGACGTCGGCGTCAGTCTGAAGAGGAAGTGCGTGAGTGGGTGCGGTGGTGGATCTGTCAGCGGCTGACCGCTTTCTACCAAACGGGAATTGATCGTCTGGTCTCCCAGTGGGGTAAACGTCTTAACACGTGTGTTGATTACTTTTGAATGGAACCATTTCATGATCCCGCTGTGGGAGGTGTTCGGTTTTCATTTGACTGCCCTTCGTAATTTGAAACGAGCAGTATTAGTGTCGCAAACGAAGTTTTTGGATTCGCTAAAGTAACTGGTTGCAATCTTGACGGCGTTTAACTGTTAAGCGTAACAGTTAAGATGTGGTGACAAATAGAACATAAGTCTGCAACACTTGGAGCAGTTTAAACTGACCGTGTTACTAGTATAACGTACTAAGCAAACACCGAAGAAATTATCAGTCACAACCAGGAGACATGTCACTAATAACGTGTATCACCGCCCCTAATCTTAACAATGGCATGAATTCGGGAAGGACGAGATTACACCAGCTTTTAAAGGTTGAAACATTCGTTCTTTTATGTCGTCTCGGAGTTTCCGTAGCGGCTGGCAAAGATTTACTCGTGGACGTGGCCAGAATCCACGCATTCTTAGCGCTTTGGGTGCATGTCGTAAATCACCCAGTTGACTTCCTCCGAAACGTTTGTTGTTGGACCCGGATTATTTCTGTGGACTGCTTGTACTATTGTGATAAATAAGGATCGCCAGCCTCATTTTCACTTCTGAGCGGGAATAAAGTAGCCACTTCTCCTATACTGCTAGTCAGTGCCCTGTAGCAATCAAACTTCTTTCAGAAGCCTCTCAGATACCACCAGTGGCTTGGAAAATGACCACTGCATATAGTCACTTCACAGTCTCCAACTGATTTATAATATCTCCTCTATAAACAAAACTGGATAACAGATTGAAGTTGAAAAGGGAATAACAGACACAAAAATATCACAAGTTTCCTCTGCAACAGGCGGAACGTAAGACCTATCCAAGTCCGACTCTGTGTTAAACACTACCTCCAACTAGACGATACCTCCACATTCTAGTATGAGACCTCTGAGCACCTATTACTGCTCGGTGATTAAGTTGCTGGTCTCTCTCACAAAATCCAGGAAACAACTTTTTGATCACCAAGGTACACCCACTCCCGGCTTCGTACACGTAACGCTTTTGAAACACCTCAGCTGCCCGCCACCCCCTTTTGCCTGCCCCCCCCCCCCCCCCTCCCCATACAGGGACCTCACTAGGGCTCCCGGCTGACTCTCGATTTCGCCAGCTACCAAACCCTCCTCAAAATTATTTTAAAATACAGAACTTCCGGCCAAACAGTCTCCAGCGCAGAATGTAGGCACTTCAATTGACCATTTCCTGCTAACATTCAAAGTACTTGCCGTAAGGTGCTGTGTGCTGCCAGTCCCCTCAGAAGTTTTTTTTTCCCAAAAGACGCCGGGAAATATAGGATATTGTATGAACATCACTCTTCTTTGAAAACAGCTTGGTCGGTGCAGACAACTGGCCACTCAGCAGGATTAAGGGAAGACTGGCAGCTTTCCTCCAGGCTGGAGAATATCTCCCGCCCCCGGGAACCAAAAAACCAGAGCCGGCGTTCAGAATAGCGACCAGCACTAGCCGACGGGTGTTGTACAGAAATGATGTATTGCAAGGAGAGCCGAATACAGTTTAAGTCGCACATTGATGTTTAGATCAGGTAGAGCTACCATTTGCGGGGATATTGATTGCTACGTTTCACCCACTGTTCCAAATTCCAGATACTTTCTGTGGGTGATTTAGATGGCCAGTTGAGCTGTAATAGCGTGCCTGAGTTTTCGTAAAATCATTAAGGTATGCCTTCCGCCCTGTGTGAACACGGCTGTTGTGATCTTGGAACATGTTCACAGCATACGCATCTTGAAGATGCCAACTCTGGGTGCTTCTCATACCTCACAACTATGCAATGTCTTGTTATTTATGGGGGCGTGCTGAAAAGTAATGCCTCCGAATTCCTTATACAAAAAAACTTAAAGCCTTTTAAATAAAACAAACTTTATATTAACATTCGTCATCTGTATCCTTCATGTCTACAGATTTATTTCCTAACATAGTCTCCCTGAGGACTAATACACTTCTCCCCAATGAGAGATCAGTTTGTTGATACCGTCATAGTAGAATGTTTGACTTTGTTGATGGAGCTACAGCCTCACCTCTGCTTGCACTGCTTTACCACAATGAAAGTTAAGTCCTCGAAGGTCTTCTTTATGTTTTGCAAACAGATGAAAATCGGATGGGGCCAAGCCAGGACTGCATGGAAGATGACCGATGACAGTGAACCCAAGGTTTCTGACTGTTACAGAAGCGGCAGAGCTCCTGGGTTGTGAAGGAGACGGTGCTTCATGTGCGGACGAACTTTTCTACCGTTAGAAACTGACAGCAAGCTGTTCCTCACGCACCGGTGTAGTTACGTTACACACCGCCATATTACAGGCTACAATTCGGAGCTCTCTTAGTGGCAGAGGGCTGCAAACATGTAGACATAAAGGCTAAAGATGTAGAACGTTAATAATGTTTGTTTCACGTGAAAAACTATAAGTATTTTCACATAAAAAATTTGGAGGCATTACTTTTCAGCATGCCTTCGTATACCGTCAGCCACCATCTCAGCTCGTCATTGTGGGCTAAAACACAAGTAACTGCCATGTGCTTCAAACATAATGATGATGATGTTTGGTTTGTGGGGCGCTCAATTGCGCGGTTATCAGGGCCCATACAAATTCCCAACCTTTGCTGCCCAATCTCTCCACTTTCATGAATGGCGATGAAATGATAAGGACAACACAAACACCCAGTCATCTCGAGGCAGGTGAAAATCCCTGAGGCAGGCGAAAATCCCTGACTCTGCCGGGTATCGAACCTGGGACCCCGTGATCGGGAAGCGAGAACGCGACCGCGAAACCACGAATTGCGGACGTACTTCAAACACTAAGTAACACATTATTATGGATAGCCCAGTAACTTTTAATTACTGCTACACTACACTTCAACGTGACAAGGTTACATGACATCATTTTTTAACATATTCAACAAGTCTCTGTAAACAATTGTCGGTAACATTCTAGCAGTCATTCGATTCGTCGACAACAAAAATCCGTTCCTTGGTCACGGATCGATTCGAGAACTGCTACATGAACGTCCTCATCGTTGGAAAATTTCTCCCCCCCCCTCATGCTATATCTGATTGCGGAAAACATGGAAATTGCGTAATGTAATATCAAGACTTGCCGATCAGCATCTCCCGCTTGTTTGCGGCATTGTTCAAATTTTTCGAACCATTGCATTACGGCTGAATGCAGCACTGCCTTCGATCGATATACCGCCAGAATTTCACGGTGATTGTGTCTGCAATTTAGAAATCGAGCTGTCCCGCTTAATACAGTTTTGGAGCACCCCTGATGTTCGTACAGAAGTAGAACTGTGTCTGCAGAAAACCGAGAACATAAACTTTCTTCTCACAGTGCACCGCTCATGTTGCGCAGAGGTCTTAGCGCTGGACGACAATGTGTAGCTTGCTTTCTGAAGCCTCTATCTACAGAGTTCACGGTTAGTCCACAAGTCATAACAACACTACATGAAACGTATGAAGTTTTCACAGAAGTTGATGTATTTCCTGGACCTATTCTCGATTTTTGGGCTTTTGCTAGAATTCCTGGAAACGAGAGCCGGATGCTGATTGAATTTGCCGGCTCGCTTTAATGAGGAGCCGGCGATGGCTCCTGTGTTAGAAGGGCGTAATTGAAGCTGACGGCTGCTGGCCGGGCTGCAAGAAACGCACCGCCGGCGATAATTCTGCGCGGCGTGGCGTGGCGTAGTGCGGCGCAAGAAGCGGCAGCCGTTCTAAATCACGGCCCCGCGGCCCGCTGAAATATGAAGTCTCGGGCTGCGGCCGCCTATTGTTCGTACGTGCCGCTTGCCGCCCGCCGGTCTGCGGTGCGCGGTCCGCCGCACTCCACAGCGGCCACTCCACTACCAGCCGCTTCTCGCGTCGCTCGTTCTGCGGACACTATCACAAACCCTGAGGCGCCATTCCGTGTACCAATGACCGTCAGACTTTTTTTGCTCAAGAGCGAATACCGGCATTACGGGACGGTACCTCTGGCCGCATATGAACCGATCGTATTAGCAGCTTGTAACCTACACAAGCTAATACGCTATGAGCCCACCAGCCCAAACCTCCCCCCCACCCCAAATACATTACCTCTAATAATAGCGCGATAAACTGGCCTGTGGCTCCCAAATAGTGATCCTTAAAAATTCCGGAACTCTTCGTATCGACTACTCTCTGTTTCAGACTGCTGTCACCTTCATTTACCCCTAAGTTGCTACACTGTAACTGTTGTGTTGTCTGTGTCAGCGCATGGTTAGTTGATTAATAATCGCAGTAGTACTTTTATTCAAATGCATTATGCATTGTGATATACGAGTCAAAATGTTTACTAAATGTTTTGAATTCATGTTTCTTCTATTAATTGCGATTATTTACAACAGTCTCAATTTAATTTCATATTCCTTCCTACAGATATGAACAGCATTTGAAGATTTCCATCTCTATAAAGCGTATTCGCTGATGCGTGCTACTTCTGTGTCAATATTTATATATCACAGTAGCAGATCGGTACGAGTCGCGCACGCCCGTGAGTTGTCAGTATTGGAAGACAACAGAAAACATTTCCTCTCCAATAGCCTACACTATTGGCCATTATAATTGCTACACCAAGAAGAAATGAGGATGATAAACGGGTATTCATTGGACAAATATACTAGAACTGACATGTGATTACATTTTCACTCAATTTAGGTGCATAGATCCTGAGAAATCAGTACCCAGAACAACCACCTCTGGCCGTAATAACGGCCCTGATACGCCTGAGCATTGAATCAAACAGAGCATGGATGGCGTGTACAGGTACAGCTGCCCATGCAGCTTCAACATGCTGCCACAATTCATCAAGACTAGTGACTGGCGCATTGTGACGAGCCAGTTGCTCGGCCACCATTGACCAGACGTTTTCAATTGGTGAGAGATCTGGAGAATGTGCTGGCCAGGGCAGCAGTCGAACTTTCTCTGTATCCAGAAAGGCCTGTACAGGACCTGCAACATATGGTCGTGCATTACCCTGCTGAAATGTAGGGTTTCGCAGGGATCGAATGAAGGGTAGAGCCACGGGTCGTAACACATCTGAAATGTAACGACCACTGTTCAAAGTGCCATCAGTGCGAACAAGAGGTGACCGAGACGCCGGGTGATACGCCAGTATGGCGATGACGAATACACGCTTCCAATGTGCGTTCACCGCGATGTCGCCAAACACCGATTCGACCATCATGATGCTGTAAACAGAACCTGCATTCATCCGAAAAAATTACGTTTTGCTATTCGTGCACCCAGGTTCGTCGTTGAGTACACCATCGCAGGCGCTCCTATCTGTAATGCAGCGTCAAGGTAACCGCAGCCATGGTCTCCGAGCTGATAGTCCATGCTGCTGCAAACGTCAGCGAACTGTTCGTGCAGATGGTTGTTGTCTTGCAAACGTCCCCATCTGTTGACTCAGGGATTATGACGTGGCTGCACTATCCGTTACAGCCACGCGGATAAGATGCCTGTCATCTCGACTGCTAGTGATACAAGGCCGTTGGGATCCAGCACGGCGTTCAGTATTACTCTCCTGAACCTACCGATTCCATATTCTGCTAACAGTCATTGGATTTCGACCAACGCGAGTAGCAATGTCGTGATACGATAAACTGCAATTGCGATAGGCTATAGTCCGACCTTTATCAAAGTCGGAAACGTGATGGTACGCATTCTCTTCCTTACACGAGGCATCACAACGTTTCACTGGGCAACGCCGGTCAACTGTTGTTTGTGTATGAGAAATCGGCGCCAACTTTATGTGAATGGTCTGAAAAGCTAATCATTTGCATATCACAGCATCTTCTTCCTGTCAGTTAAATTTCGCGTCTGTAGAACGTCATCTTCCCGCAGTGGATACGCTACTTGCTCCTCTTCCCCGAGTGAGTGGCCAACTTAGTCAGCTCAAGGTGGAATTCATCAACATTAAAATTAACCACATCTTACAATTTAACTGTCACTGCAAATCTTTTTGGTTGCTACTGAGCAACAAAACTATACTCTTAAGAAGCTCTTTACGGTAACTGACGTTTTTGCTTTCGGCTATTAGTTGCTAGATGCATGTTATTATAAAGCATGGCTGAAAACCATGAGCCTCACGAATGCTTGATTCGGACTGCACGCCTCGCACGGGTCGCAGTTTGACGACCACTGCCATATACCACTTGTATTGCTGATAGTCTGTGAAACAATCGTAGCGATCAGAGGCAAGAAACACAAAGTTGTCCGCAATTACGTCCAGGGTTCTAGAAGACGACTGCATGAAAACTACAAAAAGTACAGTAAATAAACGCCAGTACATAGTGAAGTCGCTGCACGAACTGTACGCCAAGGCGCGACAGCCGCGCTCTTTAGCGATCTGTTCATTGGGTTGCCTATTTGCAGGCGCCCACACATTGATGCGGCAATACTGAGTGGATGACTTCACTACATTTTCTGACGCGCCTGTACCTAGGAGTTACACGTCAATTACCGTCTACATGACATAGCTTTTGGAAAATGAACTCGACTCGCACGTTCGTGAGGTTTCACTTAAATACTAACTGGGTGTGTGGCGTGCCCGCTCACACATTAGTTTTCCCCAAATTATTCCTTTTTACACACGGTGTTCGGAAATTACAGTTACAAATTTCTCGGACTTTTAGAGGGCAGTGAGTACATAAAATTTTGTATAGGAACCCATGTCCGGAAACTTTATCCAGAGCTACAGAGCGCCAACGTTATAGGCGTCGGCGCCTGTAAATGTATGCACAGAGTGATTCCATAATGATGTTCCAAATTTTCGAAGATGATTGAGAAGGGTAAATGTATCAATTTTAGGTGAGGGTCCTTGTACCAGAAACGAAAGAGTCGAAAGTTTATAAGCGAAAACCGTTCTGATGCCTCTGACAGTGGAATACATGCACTGATACTGTTGTTGCTAAGAACGTAGGGTACAAAACTTTCAAAGGTTTTAGTATATACCAAAACAAGTAAACATGGGCTCTAAAATGTGTACCTGGGCAGCTATGAGCATTTGTTCATCTTCGCTATTGTGAAACACATCTCCTCTATTGAGCAAGTCCTCATAGCCCTCAAGGTATGCATTTCAGAACCCATGTTTACCAGATATTTCCTTCTTCTTTTGATCCATACTACCACCCCTGAATGTTGTCTACTGTACGATCTGAGCAACAGCAATACCGGTACATCAATTGCCACTGTCAGAGGTATCAGAACAGCTTTCGCTTATAAGTGTAGACTCGTTCGTTTCAGGTACAGGGACTCTTACCTCAAATTTAAGCATTTCTCCTTCTCCATACGCCTAGAAAGTTTGCAACATCTTTACGGAATCACTCTGCATGTACATACATTTACAGGCGCCGGCGCCTACATCTTTGACGCTCTTTAACGACGTTGGATGACGTCTTGTGACATGGACCCCTATTAAAAATATTATGTTCTCAATAAACTAAACTAAACTCCGCCAGAACAGGCCATGAAGGCCCTACGGTACCCACCGACGGCCGTGTCATCCTCAGACCACCTGCTTTATGGATGCAGATATGGAGGAGCATGTGGACAGCACACTGCTCTCCCGGCCGTGTGTCGGATTACGAAACTGGAGCCGCTACCTCTCAGTCAAGTAGCTCCTCAGTTTGCCTGCCAAGGACTGAGTGTACCTCGCTTTTCAACAGTGATCGGCAGACCGGATGGTCACCCATCCAAGTGCTAACCCAGCCCGACAGCGTTTAACTTCAGTGATCTGACGGGAACCGGTTTTACTACAGTGTCAAGGCCGTTGGCATTATTTACTCCTTCCCTTCCACATATACTAGAGCTCTGAACGGGAATTTCCGAACGCCATGGATCAGTATGCCAGTAAAATTATTAACCGCCCCCTTGGAGGGGGCAGACTGGTTGGTTTGGAGTGCTGTAGATGGTGTAATTGGTACCAGGCAGTCGTGTGAACCTCCAACGCTGACGTAACTCATGACACTCAAGGTGTGTGTGTGTGTGTGTGTGTGTGTGTGTGTGTGTGTGTGTGTGTGTGGCAGTCGGATATACGGAATCAGCGCACTGACAAGTAAGACCGGTGGAATGGACATGTGACAATAAGAGAAAGAGCTGTTCTCTTTGGACGTGCCCGTGACGACGCCGTCACTGAAGTTAGTCGATTTGCAAATTTAACAGTGGGAACTGTTCACCGTGTCTTCAAGGAAAGGTCAACCGCTTGCTGCCATCTAACACACCATAAGAACAGCGGTCGTAAAAATATCCTGACTGTCAGAGAGTGCAGCCAAGTCCCGCGCCTTGTCAGGGAGAATCGGTTTACATCTGCACTCTGCAAGCCACGTTACAATATGTATAGGAGGATACCTCTAGTATCCCTATCTTCCAACCTTTCCTGCTACATTCACAAATAGCGTGTGAGAAAAAGATGATTGTCGGTAAAGCTCCGTGTGACATTTAATTTTATCGTCCTAATCATTTCGCGAAGCGGATGACAGAGGAAGTCATATGTTGCAGGACTCTACTCGCAATGTAAGCTCCCGAAAATTCAACAGTAAATCTCTCCGTGATCCACAACGACCCTCTTGCAGCACCCACTAGAGGAACCTGTCGAGCATTTCCGTAAATCTCTCCGGCAGAGCAAACGTAAACGATCCCGTGATGAAACGCGCCTCTCTTATTGTACCTTATCTATATCTTCTATTAATGGTAGTCAAGAATCGGGCTCAATGAGTGTTTTTAAGCCACTGTTTTCGTTGATGAATTGCACTTCCTTCCGATTCTCCCAATGAATCACCAACTGGAATCTGCCTCTCCTGTGGTTTGTTCTGTGTCGTCGGTCGGAAGGTTAGTGCTAGATATATTATAGTAATTACATCAGCAGTGACGACCTATAGGGTCGTGGAATTGTAGAGGATGTCTTTGCCTATTTATGGATAATACATTTCACTTAGCGTCGATTAAGCCTACCAGTTCCTGCACCGCTCCATCCTCTGCAGTTCCTCAGGTATTCCTCTGTTTCGCTGAAGTTTTCTGGCACTGCAGCCTTCCTATAGACAACTACACAAGGAGCAGATGCTACAGATGTTTGGAGGCCTATCTCAGGCAGTTTCCGAACAGGTATTGCGAAGAGAACTGCGTGTAATAGACATTTGGAGTCGGGTACATCGATAGAAGTCCATTGGTCACAGCCGCGTGGGATTAACCGAGCGGTCTAGGCGCTGCAATCATGGACTGTGCGGCTGGTCCCGGCGGAGGTTCGAGTCTTCCCTCGGGCATGGGTATGTGTGTTTGTCCTTAGGATAATTTAGGTTAAGTAGTGTGTAAGCTTAGGGACTGATTACCTTAGCAGTTAAGTCCCATAAGATTTCACACACATTTTTTGCCATTGGTCACTACACACAAAGTCGCACGTTTCAGTGGACTAAACAACACAGAAATTTGAGAGTAGCCGATGGAGGTATGCAGTGTTCTTTAATCACGATTTGATCTCTTTTCAGAGTGCACCAACTGTCCAGTGAGTTTAATCCGCTGTTTGTAGGGGCCGTAGTTCAGGTCGAAATTCATTCTTGATGTTTTGGGGTGTTCCTTTTACGTGTCGTGACCCTACCCATTCAGATTACTCTTCACAAAAACCAGAATGTTTATTTCAACATGGGCAGTGATCAAATGTTGCCGTTTCGCGTGATGAATATACTGTAGACACTCCCGCCTTCTAAGACGACGACAGTTGTGTTCAGAGGGCTGGACTCACACGTCCATAGTTTGACGAACACCCAGATATCCTATTGTACCTTAACTGACCCCCTAATTTACCCGGTCTTAATTCCATAGTAAATATCTCAGTGAAATGGCCAGTCATCTTCCCTGCAATTTGGTATTTGTACGTGATCTGGTCAGCAATGAGAGATTTCAGCTGGACATGGCGTACCTGAATATACTTCTGGACGCTCTTCCATCCCGAACTGAGGCCATAATAAAAGTGTTACTTGATGCCTCGTACGGCGGACGAATTTTTTGTTGAGTCTGCTCATTTACCGAATGTCAATGTATTTTCTGGCTATTAACTACACGAGGGAGAGTCTGTCACTCGGCGGAATGGTACCTTATATGGTTGACTTATGTCTTCTTCGAAGATTTTTACGTCTGTACCATTATTTTGTTCGTTAGCTGTTTCTCTTGTTCGACGCTCTTTCTTCCCTGGCCATCTACTAGTGTTCTGTATCAAATACTTGAACGGCCATTTGAGCACATTTAATTTTAATTCTCATCTTTTATTATCTGTTCCACCACGCCAGAAATATAGCCGTTGCCGTTCGATTTGCACTGGCGGTGCTCCAATTTCACCAGAGACCGCCAAGACTGGCTTCACGGAGCGTCTGTGGCCGCGCGTGGCGCCGCCGCTTCGTGCATTATTCTGCCGGCTCCTGGTGGCCGGATGGCGCCCGCCGTGTACAGCCGGCTCGCCTGGTTATGTCGTTTATTCATAGCGCAGCACGCGCCCCCGCAGTGGCGGACACCGCGTTGCTCGTGTTACGCCAGCGTCAGTCGTGGGCGGAAGCGCCGCCGCCGATCAGGCTCCCAATCAAGACTGGCTATTTCCGTGCGGAGCAGCAAACAGGTCTCTCTTAGGCTCTCGTCATTGGTGAACGTTCAGAAACGATATAGCACAGGGGCGGCCGCAAATTGGGCTCGCGAGCCGTACCCTGGCTCGCTGCACACTCTTCGCCCCAACCACCACAAGAGTGGGAGGAGAGGGGGGGGGCAGTGAATACCCCGTATTTAGATGGCAATACAGTCGCACTGCCTATTACTTTATTTCTTATTTCTCAACAACATAGATACAGATTGTCGGTATACAAACAGACACAGACAATTTTACAGGTTTTTGTACACCGGTTGCCACGTGATCCTGACTTCTTTACCGTGAAACCTAGCTCGCGCTATTCGTCCACGAGACTCAGAGGGTCATAGACACGGATTCACAGGTAGATGCCGTGTTTCTTGACTTCCGCATGGCGTTCGATACAGTTCCCCACAGTCGTTTAATGAACAAAGTAAGAGCATATGGACTATCAGACCAATTGTGTGATTGGATTGAAGAGTTCCTAGATAAGTCATAGGACCGTTGCTATTCACAATATACATAAATGACCTTGTGGATGACATCGGAAGTTCACTGAGGCTTTTTGCAGATGATGCTGTGGTGTATCGAGAGGTTGTAACAATGGAAAATTGTACTGAAATGCAGGAGGATCTGCAGCGAATTGACGCATGGTGCAAGGAATGGCAATTGAATCTCAATGTAGACAAGTGTAATGTGCTGCGAATACATAGAAAGATAGATCCCTTATCATTTAGCTACAAAATAGTAGGTCAGCAACTGGAAGCACTTAATTCCATAAATTATCTGGGAGTACGCATTAGGAGTGATTTAAAATTGAATGATCATATAAAGTTGATCGTCGGTAAAGCAGATGCCAGGCTGAGATTCATTGAAAGAATCCTAAGGAAATGCAATCCGAAAACAAAGGAAGTAGGTTACAGTACGCTTGTTCGCTCACTGCTTGAATACTGCTCAGCAGTGTGGAATCCGTACCAGATAGGGTTGATACAAGACATAGAGAAGATCCAACGGAGAGCAGCGCGCTTCGTTACAGGATCATTTAGTAATCGCGAAAGCGTTACGGAGATGATAGATAAACTCCAGTGGAAGACTCTGCAGGAGAGACGCTCAGTAGCTCGGTACGGGCTTTTGTTAAAGTTTCGAGAACATACCTTCACGGAAGAGTCAAGCAGTATACTGCTCCCTCCTACGTATATCTCGCGAAGAGACCATGAGGATAAAATCAGAGAGATTAGAGCCCACACAGAAGCATGCCGACAATCCTCCTTTCCATGAACAATACGAGAGTGGAATAGAAGGGAGAACCGATAGAGGTACTCAAGGTACCCTCCGCCACACACCGTCAGGTGGCTTGCGGAGTATGGATGTAGATGTAGATGTGTTTAGATGGCAAAGCAGTCTCTCTGCCAATTGCTTGGTTTCATATTTCGCAGCATAATGGATCCCAAACGAAATGAATCTCACGTATTACTGAATTAATTTTAGCGCCCTGAAGATATAATATAAATTTACTGGTTAAATTTGTTGGCATATGGACAGACATAGACAACTTCACATATTTTAGCACTCAGGTTGCCAAGAAATCATGACTTATTTTCATAATGGGAAAAAGATCTTTCACTCACATACATCGACCGAAATATTGTAGCACATTTATAACCTCATTACGGGATGTGGAAACTCTAACTGAGGAAAACAGTATACACGTCCTGGATAGCTTTGAAGGGAAAGGATTTGTCTTTAAAACGGGAATTACACTGCAGATTAATCAATTATTTCTGCATATGCACAGGGGTGCTTTCAAGTGAAACGGCAAATGGTCTCGATAACAGCTCGAAAACATATATAAGACTGGCAATGTCCTCAAAAACGTTTAGAAATCTATCCTTGTAATTCTTTTAACGCCATAATGAATTCTTCAAACTTCACTTTTTCTTTATCGCCAGTTTGCTTAGGGAACGGGATTGTGTTTGGCAGAATTTGTCCTTTCCACAATGCGATTTTATTTTTAAATTCATCCTCACCAAATCATAAATAAGTTGTTTCTCACCTTGCAATGTCTTACTCTTACTGTGGGCAGTGTGCCGGACATTCTAATTTTCGTTCTTGTACTCTTCTTACACTCGTATGTTCAACAATAGTGGAGTTTAAAATCGAAAAGCGTCCCGGGCACCTCCCTTGACGTAACCATCATACTTTGCGATGATCTATTAAGTCTCATACTCTCGTTCATTTCTGTCAAAAACTGATGCAATTGCCAGTGGAATAATGCGTGCCACTTCAGAAATTTTACTATTCGTACCATCAATTTCATCGTGTGCTCAATGCCTGCAGATTTAACATAAAAGTGCTTCTTGATTTACAGTACGATGAATCCCGTCTGTTTATCGTTGTAATTTTTTGCTCTTTCACTGTCAACAAAATCTTTGAAGACCTCCTGCATAGTATTCGTTCTATCCTGTTCTAGAGGAGCGATATTCGTTGAAGTGAGACAAACACTTAACAATAACAACTGTTTATTACAAGAACTAAGCTAAGTACAACATCCGAGAATAGTGTCTACCAAATTTGAGAACAGGAATGTATCGAAGGCAGGGAAGATTAACGACGACACAGTTCTACGAGATTGGTAGCTCTAAGGCAGTCTACTGGTAACGAGACGATCCCACAAGGCGATTAGCAAGTGTGCAGTCTCGGCAAATACTGCGAAGCGGTGACCCCGGAGCAGCTGGTGGAAGCCCAGCGCTGGACGTGGCTCAGGACGGGATCCTGGGAGGTTATGAACCCCTCAGTGCTGACACTCGTAGATATTGCTGTTTGTGTGCCAAATTTGATTTGGGACGAGATGCTGGACATACATACACACAGTCTGCTTCATGTGTAAATACAGGGTGAGTCACCTAACATTACCGCTGGATATATTTCGTAAACCACATCAAATACTGACGAATCGATTCCACAGACCCAACGTGAGGAGAGGGGCTAGTGTAATTGGTTAATACAAACCTTAAAAAAATGCACGGAAGTAAGTTTTTTAACACAAACCTACGTTTTTTTTTTAAATGGAACCCCGTTAGTTTTGTTAGGACATCTGAAGATATAAACAAACACGTAATCAGTGCCGTTTGTTCCATTGTAAAATGTTAATTACATCCGGAGATATTGTAACCTAAAGTTGACGCTTGAGTACCACTCCTCTGCTGTTCGATCGTGTGTATCGGAGAGCACCGAATTACGTAGGGATCCAAAGGGAACGGTGATGGACCTTAGGTACAGAAGAGACTGGAACAGCACATTACGTCCACATGCTAACACCTTTTTATTGGTCTTTTACACTGACGCACATGTACATTACCATGAGGGGTGAGATACACGTTCGACGGGCGTTTCATAGGACGTGGAGGACGCATAAATTGGCCAGCCCGTTCTCCTGATCTTACACCTCTGGACTTCTTTCTGTGGGGTACGTTAAAGGAGAATGTGTACCGTGATGTGCCTACAACCCCAGAGGATATGAAACAACGTATCGTGGCAGCCTGCGGCGACATTACACCAGATGTACTGCGGCGTGTAAGACATTCATTACGCCAGAGATTGCAATTGTGTGCAGCAAATGATGGCCACCACATTGAACATCTATTGGCCTGACATGTCGGGACACACTCTATTCCACTCCGTAATTGAAAACGGAAACCACGTGTGTACGTGTACCTCGCCCCTCATGGTAATGTACATGTGCGTTAGTGAAAAAGACCAATAAAAATGTGTTAGCATGTGGACGTAATGTGTTGTTCCAGTCTCTTCTGTACCTAAGGTCCATCACCGTTCCCTTTGGATCCCTACGTAATTCGGTGCTCTCCGATACACACGATCGAACAGCGGAGGAGTGGTACTCAAGCGTCAACTTTAGGTTACAATATCTCCGGATGTAATTAACATTTTACAATGCAACAAACGGCACTGATTACGTATTTGTTTATATGTTCAGATGTGCTAACAAAACTAACGGTGTTCCATTTTAAAAAAACGTAGGTTTGTGTTAAAAAACATACTTCCGTGCATTTTTTTATGGCTTGTATTAACCAATTACACTAGCCCCTCTCCTCGCGTTCGGTCTGTGGAATCGATTCGTCAGTATTTGATGTGGTTTAAGAAATATATCCAGCGGTAACGTTAGGTGACTCACCCTATATATATAGCAAAATTATCCACCGATTTTTGTTACGTTTCCTACTGCAATTGATTGTATTATCGGATCTCTGTTTTAAGAAATTATCAAGCAGTGGCCTTGCAAAATGGTGCCGTGTCCGACATACTTGGAATTTGGACCTAGGAAACACACCATATTCGCGATTTAACACATTTTGAAATACTTTTACGAACTAAATACTTACGTTTTTATCTTCTTTTTATTCGTTGCTTACCCACAGAAAAACTAAGGTAATGATTTCTCAGAATCATTCTCCACGTCACAGCATTAGGCACATCTTACTAGAAGAACCATACTTACACTTTTGTGGTAGACGTACTTCGTTATTAAAAGTAACTTTTCCTCCTTTGATATGTCTCGAGCTGGGGGGAAACTTAAGAATGCGTCCGGAGCCACTTGATGGGGACTTACACAACTGGCCATTAGATTTGCTGAACCAAGAAGAAATGCAGATGATAAACTGGCATTCGTTGGACAAATATATTATACTAGAACTGACATGTGATTACATTTTCAGGTAATTTGGGTGCATAGATTCTGAGAAATCAGTACCCAGAACAACCACCTCTGGCCGTAATAACGGCCTTGATACGCCTGCGCATTGAGTCAAACAGAGCTTGGGTGGCGTGTACAGGTACAGCTGCCCATGCACCTTCAACACGATACCACAGTTCATCAAGAGTAGTGACTGGCGTATTGTGACGAGCCAGTTGCTCGGCCACCATTGACCAGACGTTTTCAGTTGGTGAGAGATCTGCAGAAGGTGCTGGCCAGAGCAGCAGTCGAACATTTTCTGTATCCAGAAAGGCCCGTACAGGACCTGCAACATGCGGTCGTGCATTATCCTGCTGAAATGTAGCGTTTCGCAGGGATCGAATGAAGGGTAGAGCCACGGGTCGTAACACAACTGAAATGTAACGTCCGCTGTTCAAAGTGCCGTCAATGCGAACAATAGGTGACCGAGACGTGTAACGAATGACACCCCAAACCATCACGCCGGGTGATACGTCAGTATGGCGATGACGAATACACACTTCCAATGTGCGTCCACCGCGATGTCGCCAAACACCGATGCGACCATCATGATGCTGTAAACAGAACCTGGATTCATCCGAAAAAATGACGTTTTGCCATTCGTACACCCATGTTCGTCGTTGAAGACACCATCTCAGGCGCTCCTGTCTGTGATGCAGCGTCAAGCGTAACCGCAGCCATGGTCTCCGAACTGATAGTCCATGCTGCTGCAAACGTCGTCGAACTGTCCGTGCAGATGGTTGTTGTCTTGCAAACGTCCCCTTGTGTTGACTCATCGATCTAGACGTGGCTGCACGATCCGTTACAGCCATGCGGATAAGATGCGTGTCATCTCGACTGCTAGTGATACGAGGCCGTTGGGATCCAGCACGGAGTTCCGTATTACCCTCCTGACCCTACCGATTCCATATTCTGCTAACAGTCATTGGATCTTGACCAACGCGCGCAGCAATGTCGCGATACGATAAAACGCAGTCGCGATAGGATACAATCCGACCTTTATCAAAGTCGGAAACGTGATGGTAGGCATTTCTCCTCCTTACACGAGGCATCACAACAACGTTTACCAGGCAACGCCGGTTAACTGCTGTTTGTGTATGAGAAATCGGTTGGAAATTTTCCTCATGTCAGCACGTTGTAGGTGTCGCCACCGGCGCCAACCTTGTGTGAATGCTCTTGAAAGCTTATCATTTGCATATCACAGCATCTTCTTCCTGTCGGTTAAATTTCGCGTCTGTAATACGTCATCTTCGTGGTGTAGCAATTTTAATGGCCAGTAGTGTATATCAGAAACATATATAGGGTATTTGAATGTAGGTAAGAAATCCATCTGCTAATATAAATCATAAAAATTGTGGTACAGTGCGCTGAAAATTATGTTTTAAGATAAATGCGCGGAATATGGTATAGAAGTTGATAATGGATTGTGCTGGCTCATTAGATAAGACTGCGAAACAAATGAGAAACACAGCGTTGGATAAACGTCATCATGAAGTAATGTGTGTGAAAAAATCTGTCGGCATATTTAAACATAATTGTACAAGATGCCGTCGTATAAAACGGAATATTCCGTAAAATTTAAGCTGTACTCGTATGCTCCTGCCGAATCACCACCTCGGAAATTGGAACTCAGTGAAAATCTATGTCGAAAGTGTCTGTACTAGTGAACTCTTGCGGCAGGGTGGACAACTTTCAGCTCTACTTTCTGACATTTCGAGGAATGGCGTAAACATGGAGCAGCCGTTACCTTATTGTTCTCTCTTACTGCAGACAAGAGTAAGAGCTAGTTGGTCACTTAGTCTCAGTGAAAACACGGCGTAAGAAGGTAGTGATCCAAAAATTTTGTTACAGTTCTTAGGTGAAGAGACTTGCCATTCGTAAACAGCAGTGTTTGTTGCGTCCTAAATAGAGGTAATAAGAGTCGTCCGTGACAGGCACTGAGTAATGTTACTTATAGTCAGGCGATGGTTCAAAGAACAACGTGCGTGTAGTCTACTAGTCCTCACATACCAAATGTGCTCTAGATGTGCGAAAAATTTAAATTAACAAAGATGAGTAGGAAAACCAATCCTGTGGTGTTATAATACTGTATCAGTGCTACTTGACATAGTCACATCTATGAAATATCAAGATATTACGTTCCTAAGCGACACGATAGGGAAAGAGCCGGCAGTTTGGTTGTAGTGAAGACGAATGGTGGACTTGAGTTTGTTAGGAGCTTCTAAGAGAGTTTAGTCCACGTGTAAAGGAAATGCATGCAGAATACTTCTGCGACTCATTGTTGAGTGCTGCTCAAGTGTTAGGATGCCCTCTGGTTGGGATTAAAAAAAAAAGACATTGAAGCATTTCAGACATGTGCTGCTAGATTTATTACCCGTAGGTTCAATCCACACACGAGTATTATGGAAATTCTCCGCAAACTCAAATGGAAATCCCTAGAGGGGAGAAGACGTTCTTTTCGCGAAACGCTATTGAGAAAGTTTAAAGAACGGGCATTTGCTACGGACTACAGAGCGATTCTACTACCACCGACATACATTTCGCGTTAGGACCGTAAAAAATCGGAACTCGCACGGAAGCATACAGACAGTCGTTTTCCCCACACTCCATTTGCAAATGGAACAGGAAGGGGAATGACTAACAGTCGTACAAGTTATCCTCCGCCATGCACGATATGGTGGCTTGCGGAGTGCGCGTGTATGTAGATGCAGGTGTAGATATGCCCATCATCATTCCATAACAGCAATACCAGTTTCGATACACACCGTATCTTGGGTGCGCTTTTGCATAACACTAAATCTTTCTCCAGCTTCTGCTTTTCACGCACACGACTGTGGAAGAAGCTACCCTGTAACCTGCATCCTCACCAATATGCCTTAGGGTTATCCTGTATTATTGGCGTAGTTTATCTCTTAGGATATATAAGTTATTTTCTTTTTGTCCAAAAGGGAAGCAGTCTCTCTGTCAGACTGTAAACTATCCATGCGTCTCTCATCCATCCTAATTTCCGTTTCCTTCCTTCCAGCTCATCTGCTGATTTTACCCTATCGGTTCTCGCTCTTCCTCTAACCAGTTATTAGAATCATTATTATAACATTAAACACAGCAAATCAGTTAATTATACTAGATTTCATAGTTGCCTCTTGTTGGACACTTCCAAATGTGGAGGCCTGGGTCATGTATCGGGAGATAATTTGTGCAGATCCCAGTAAAGTAGCTTCCTGTAGTTGGTAGATAGAATGTTAGCAATACCAGTGGTTTTCAAGTGCGCACTAAGACCTTCGAGTACAGCTCCCAGTGTGCCGAGAACCGTTACGACCGATTAAGTGGTTTACGACAGAGTCGCTTAGTTTGATTTCCAAGTCCTCTTATCTGGCAAATGTTTCAGGTTAGTTCTCGTCGATTTTGCTACCATCTGGGACGGCAATGTCAGTGATCCACAGTTTCTTTTTCTCCAGAATTGTACTGACGCATATTTTTTCCAGCATTCGATCTGTCTGAAGCCGGACGTCCTACAGTGATTTGGCATGTTTGTTTTTGACAACTTTTTCTGGCTTGTGACGGTAGCATTTCCTTGCCACCGTTACACGACATTTTTGGCATAAGTTTCAGTGGAAACTTCGTACTACATCATTTTGCCGTTGCTTGTCACCAGCCTGAGCGATATTTTTGGAAGAGGCCAAGATGACGTCCAGCGCCTTTTCGCGTGCTGGTGATTACACCGTCCTTCAGCACTTTCCTAAAATGCTCAAGACAGTAGCGTGTGAACAGGCGACCAGCTTCGCCGTTTCCAGTGTCCTTGTTCCAAGGTGCCGGGTCATAACAACCTGCGCTTACAGGGAGAGATCCCAGCGATGGGATCGCCTTATTGAAATCATCTAGACGGTAATGTAGGTTACGGGCACAGGTATTACATACTGCACACCCTGGTGGATCTCGTTCGCTAGTAATTGACGAAAAAATTTCGGAATTTTGTTTGGCGCGTAATAGCGTTATAAAGATGTGTTGTATAGACTAGGTGCTTGGTGTTATGTGTAGGGTAAGCGCTAGACAAGCAGGAAGTTGTGGGTTTGTATCTCGTTAGTTGCATTATTCTTTTTTTATTTTTAAATCCTTATGCAATTGACGTTGATCATGATTTTTATTGAATTAAGTGATTTGAACATAATTTTTTATTTGCTCTTATTTCTTTTCTATCATTCTTTTTCCGCTTGAAATCTTCGTTCATGTGTTTTTAGTTAATTTTATATATTAATTTCGAAATAATTTATTTTGTTTTTATCATCCTATTTCTTCTTCGAGAAGCCAGTCCTCATTTTGCTTGGATTTCATTTTACTTATAAACCCTTGTTTAGTTTAAATCTTCATCCCCGTTATTTTGTTCATAGTGCAATAGGAATTTAGACTATGTTCTAATTGTTTCTGTGACGATTACCATACATAGAAATTTCACCTCTTGCGACGAAAAAACCATTTTTCACAGCGTTGCACACAGTCGGTATAAATTGATTATTTCGCCCTTTGTATTTTAACCAATAGATAGAAATTTTCAAGTACTTGATATATATGTACAAAAATTCCGAGTGGAAAAAGAATGATATAAAAAAATAATGAAACAAATTAAAGAGTTTATATCGTGATTATAAAATGATTTGACAAAGAAACAGAAATAAGAAATTACATTTAAAACAATTAATTGAATAAAAATCAAAGTATTTTCGATAAAGAATTAAAAAATAAAAAATATTTAAGGCACCTGGCGAGATTCGAACCCATACCTTCTACATCTGAAGCACTTATCCTGTCCATCACACCACGCACCAGTGCATATCATTAAACTTTTTAATGCTATTGAGCATCACACAAAATTCAGAAATGGTTTTCGCTGATTACTTGAGAGCGAGCGCCCACCAAGGCGAATGGGTGCAGGGTGTGATATCTGAGATCTATACCTACAACATTGTGTATTTGTTTTCAGATAGCCTATCCCTCCTTCTTCGTCAAAATCGGATAAATACACTATTAAGGAGGTGGTTGAAAGGCTTTGGCTCATTAGTGCGTTATTTATTATTATTGTTATTATTATATTGCTCATGCACACTGATTAGTCAAAACATTATGACCACTGCCTATTGGGGAACGGAATGCCGGGGTATTTCGGGTGTGTGAGATGCTAATGAAAGTACAGGGGGACATTTTTTGAACTCCATCAAAACAAACGTAAATTAGTAACTACGGCTTGCACACAGTTTGTTCAACATATAAACGTCACTTTAGATATTCGAATTTGAATTATGACATGTTCGATATGCCTGCCATCATTGGTGAGGATGTGGCGCAGACAAATAGCGAAATTCTGCATGACCCGCCGAAGTGTCGGAACATCGATGCAGTCGATGGCCCCCTGAAAGGCTGTTTTCGGCTAAGCAGTGGTTTTGGGGTTATTGCTGTACTCCTTATCTTTAATATATTCCCACAAAAAGTAATCGTATGTGTTAAGATCCGGAGAAATGGCGGACAATCGAGGCCCTTGTCAGTGGCCTCTGGGTACCCCAGAACCAGAATGCGGTCCCCAGAGTGCTCCTCCAGGACATCAAACACTCTCCGACAGAGTCGAGCTGCGTCTTGCATGAACCACATCTTGTCGAATGCAGGGTCACTTTGGAGAATGGGGATAAAATCATTTTCTAAAATTTTCACGTGCCGTTCGGTGGTCACTGAGCCATTAAGGAATATCGCTCCGAGTATTCCGTGACTGGATATTGCACAGCACACAGTGGGTGAAGAGACTTATCGATCGCGAATTCGGATTCTCAGTCCTCCAAAATTTGCTTATTGACGAACCCATCCAAACGAAAGTGGGTTCGTCACTAAACGAAACCATACTAATTGCCATCATGTCGCGCGGCCATCCGTGCAGTTTGAACGTCCTGACGCAAACTGTAAGAATTTATGACGATTTTATTTCATATAGTTCAGTAATTGTCACCATGTATATAACCGGGGAGGAGACGAATAGTCAATCAATCCAGCGATGATAAGGTCAGCTACAAGAAAACTTCTTGACTTAACCCACGTTGACAAAGAGCAGATTGTTACGGGCCAGTGCCTGGGAACAAGCAACTCGTAGATGGTGAAGCTTTTCAGCGGTTCACGTGTTAGTGTCGTGACCATCTTCGGAAAACATTGGGTCAGTCCAGGGCTGGATTCCAAGGAATCGGTGGGGGCTGAGACACAGAGCGAAATAATGAGAACATATGTATATGTCATTATGGTTTACTACAATCCACGAAGTCCAATTGTATTCCTACAGTTCCTTGAGACAGTCAAGTTCGTGTCAGATAATAACAACTGAGAGGTGAGGCTAAGTAGTAGTAGTCGAAAGCAGAGAGTGAACTCCGCTATCCGAATGGGCTGGCATCAGTGTGCCATCTTTTTTTGTCGGCTCGGCTAAGTGTGCAAAAGAGAGTGTGTGTTCGAGGCGGCTGCGGATTGGCAGGGGAGTCACATGAGCTACTGCCAACCCCTTGACGTTGCCTGCCTGGCGTGGTATCGATAGTGCGCGACACCACATAAAATGGTGGAACCACGAATGAGCGAGAAGGTGTCAGATGTCCACGCCTCGGCACATAACATGTAAATTAGAGGCTTGCCCGCCCTGTAAATCAGGGTGGATTCTGATCTCTGGCAGATCTGACAACAGAGTACGATGCTAGTGCGGACACAACCGTTTCCGAACTCACCGTTCAGGCACACTGTGGAACATGCAGCTCCGCAGCAGACGACCTATACGTGTTCCTGTGTTGACCTAATGACATCGTCGCTTACTATAGAAGTGGGCACGGGTTCATTGAGGGTAGATCACCTTCAAAAAGGTTATATCATCCCATGAATCACGTTTCTTTTTGCGACAGGTTGATGCTCGTTTCCAGATACGGCGTGTCCCAAGTGAACGACTACCAGAAACATGCACTGTGCAATGGGTACGGTTCGGCAGGAGCAGTGTTAGCCTCTGGGGGACGTGCACGTATCTTTCATGAGATCTTGGTAGTAATCTAAGTCACTTATCACAGATGTGGAGTACACAAACACTTTGCCGAGTCCTTGCATCTCTCTATGTTTGATGTCTTTGCCAACGGCAATGGCTTCTTCTAGCACCATCATGCCAGAATCGTGCTTTATTGATTTGAGAAGCAAGATGTTGAATTGTCGTTACTGTTTTGGCCAGCAAATTCGGCTGAGTGGAACCCTGTGGAAGACATATGGTGCGTTACCAGAGGCCAGGTTTGCGCTCGCAAACCATCGACCAGTAATTTATGGGAATCGCGTGATCTGAGTATTGACTTCTGGTGGCACATACCTCTGGAAACCTATGCAGGGCTGGTCGAATCGATGCCACGCCGAATCGCTACCATGTTGCGTTCCAAAGGTTGAGCAACGAGGCACGAAGGCTGTACTCATAATGTATGGTTCATCAGTGTATTGCGCCATTTTCATTTTATATTGACCGACTAAGTGTTCTATCGTCCTGGTAGTTTATTCTTCTGCACACCAGTCACGCCGTGGTAAACGGCATTCATCAACACCGAAATATATCATTGTTTGTCCTGGTCTGTTTACCACGAAATTACGAGTCGCCTCCACAGCGTCTGGGGGCGACGACCGCGCAGTGTCCAAGATGCTACTCTAGGCGGGTGTAAAATTAATGTGCGCAACGGAAAATAATGAACCCTAAAATGATGATTTTGCCCTGTCAGACAATCCTCCTGAAGCAGATCTTAGGATCTCTTAATGCTCTTTAGCATATAAATTACAACCTAAACATAAATGAATGATTAAGGCAACTAGTACTACTAAAACCGAGCGAGGTGGCGCAGTGGTTAGCACACTGGACTCGCATTCGGGAGGACGACGGTTCAATCCCGTCTCCAGCCATCCTGATTTAGGTTTTCCGTGATTTCCCTAAATCGTTTCAGGCAAATGCCGGGATGGTTCCTTTGAAAGGGCACGGCCGATTTCCTTCCCAATCCTTCCCTAACCCGAGCTTGCGCTCCGTCTCTAATGACCTCGTTGTCGACGGGACGTTAAACACTAACCACCACCACCACCACCACTACTAAATGATAAACATTGTTTCTTATTATACATTTATTGTAGATTACAAACAACCCTTTATTATAAATGTCTGTATTTCCTAACTAAAATTTCTGATCAATTGCCCAACTCTGCCCCTTTTTATGGCCACGCGATCTAACATAAATAACGCGAAATGACTGACATCATCTACGTATCAAACACTAGGAGATACTACTTTCAAAGATGGTCTACGGTTGTGTGGAACCTCAGTGAAAAAAAAAAAAAACTAACGTGATCACAGCTGTTTAGCTTTATAGCCCAAATAAGCCGAAGCAATTAGCAATACCACCGTATGTACTGCGTCCGGTGCGTCGGAGTGATGGTTCTCGTACTCGTCTGCGACGATGGAAGAACTACAGCCACCAAATACACTCTTTCGAACACTAGGATGGCAGAAGGCGGTCCTCTGACTAATAGACTCTAATACTGTCTTCTCCTATCTGTGTCCTACACACGAGAACCGCGAACCCCCAGTCACAAGGACGGAGTTCAAATAACGTCTCAACGTAAGTACAGGGCTATTACAAATGATTGAAGCGATTTCATGAATTCACTGTAGCTCCATTCATTGACATATGGTCGCGACACACTACAGATATGTAGAAAAACTCATAAAGTTTTGTTCGGCTGAAGCCGCACTTCAGGTTTCTGCCGCCAGAGCTCTCGAGAGCGCAGTGAGACAAAATGGCGACAGGAGCCGAGAAAGCGTATGTCGTGCTTGAAATGCACTCACATCAGTCAGTCATAACAGTGCAACGACACTTCAGGACGAAGTTCAACAAAGATCCACCAACTGCTAACTCCATTCGGCGATGGTATGCGCAGTTTAAAGCTTCTGGATGCCTCTGTAAGGGGAAATCAACGGGTCGGCCTGCAGTGAGCGAAGAAACGGTTGAACGCGTGCGGGCAAGTTTCACGCGTAGCCCGCGGAAGTCGACGAATAAAGCAAGCAGGGAGCTAAACGTACCACAGCCGACGGCTTGGAAAATCTTACGGAAAAGGCTAAAGCAGAAGCCTTACCGTTTACAATTGCTACAAGGCCTGACACCCGATGACAAAGTCAAACGCTTTGAATTTAAGGCGCGGTTGCAACAGCTCATGGAAGAGGATGCGTTCAGTGCGAAACTTGTTTTCAGTGATGAAGCAACATTTTTTCTTAATGGTGAAGTGAACAGACACCGAATCTGGGCGGTAGAGATTCCTCACGCATTCGTGCAGCAAGTTTACGGCCCCTTTTTCTTCTGCGAAAAAAACGTTACAGGACACGTGTATCTGGACATGCTGGAAAATTGAGTCATGCCACAACTGGAGACCGACAGCGCCGACTTCATCTTTCAACAGGATGGTGCTCCACCGCAGTTCCATCATGATGTTCAGCATTTCTTAAACAGGAGGTTGGAAAACCGATGGATCGGTCGTGGTGGAGATCATGATCAGCAATTCATGTCATGGCCTCCACGCTCTCCCGACTTAACCCCATGCGATTTATTTCTGTGGGGTTACGTGAAAGATTCAGTGTTTAAACCTCCTCTACCAAGAAACGTGCCAGAACTACGAGCTCGCATCAACGATGCTTTCGAACTCATTGATGGGGACATGCTGCGCCGAGTGTGGGAGGAACTTGATTATCGGCTTGATGTCTGCCGAATCACTAAAGGGGCACATATCGAACATTTATGAATGCCTAAAAAAACTTTTTGAGTTTTTGTATGTGTGTGCAAAGCATTGTGAAAATATCTCAAATAATAAAGTTGGTGTAGAGCTGTGAAATCGCTTCAATCATTTGTAATAACCCTGTATAAGCAGAAGAAGTGCTCTCAAACACTGAACGCTACCTACTCAACGACGACTTCCAACCGGGAGGCGAAGTCCAGAATCTTACAAGTTCGCAACAGTACCGTGCCTAACCGTTCTAACTATACACTCTCCTGAGAGCAAAGATAGCAAGTCCGTCTGTACCAACAAGCTGATACTGAGCGACCGTCACACACAGGCGCTCAAAACGGAAGACTCATCCTCTCCACCGTTGGCTTCCCAGCAAGACTCGGCTCCCCTTCCTCGTAACTGCAGAAGGCGAATCATATTCTCGATACCCTGGGATATTCTCCTTCTCTACAGGTTCTTCCGAACGCCGACCAACCATATTTTAGTCTTTTGTCGTCCAGGATGGAAAGTTTGCGAGGGAATACCTGTACTCGTACAATGGTACGCTTCTGAGTAAAAATCCTTGGAAATAACCCAGCCTGAGTGATTTACGAGGTGACACTCCCTCGTTCCTCTCGGCTGCGTCCAAGATTTCCAGAGTTCCTGGTTATCCTTCTGGTCCGGCTACAATACCGCCCGCCCGCGACTCTTTGTGCTCCAGCGCTCTGGTGCCCCAATGTCCGTCTTGCTACTTTCTGTGTTTAAGCAGGACCAACACACCTGTGTGGGCCTTCCACCCAGGGCGTGAGTGCCGCCTGCCGTTTCATCTTCACTGGCTTTCCAACCTCTACTAATGTAGGCAATCATTCATTATGCCATTTTGATAATAAAGACACTCCGTCACCTTTCATGCAAAATCGTTAACAGTTATTTACACGGCTTACGTGACAATGTCAGTCTCTTTAAATATTCATATATACGATGTACAACCTGTCAAATGATACCTAATTGTGGTTGCAGATCACGGCAAAGAATGTAGATGAGTGGTCGTAAGGTGGGAAATTATAACCGCCTTACAAGCGTGCCTGTCCCAGCAGAGAGCGCTGTCGGCAGGACACCGTTTTGTTACGCCGTATCACGTGCCCTCGTAGCGGCACTCGGATATCCATCAGCTCCCGACTATTTAGGCCACCGCCGGATCGTGCTAAATCAGTTATGCGCTACACAAGTCGGCAGCACCAACAGTTCCCTCTGGCCGCATCAGTGGTTCAGTTCTAGCGCTACTGGCAGTTTCGTCTTAGCGTTCCACGCCGTTAGACGAGGCCCAGTTCGTCCCGGTCTGCACCAGCAGCACGTGAGCCGTCACACGCCGTCGCAAGAGCCGAGTAACGTCCCAGGTCTTCACGCCGCCGTGTACCACGATTCTAGTAATGGCATTGGTGGCCGGGAGACAAGTTCTTTAACGCCACTACGGCGACTTGCGAGTGAATGAGGATGAAATGATAATGAAAGACACACAACACCCAGTCATCTAGAGGCAGAGAAATTCCCTGACCCCGCCGGGAATGGAACCCGGGACCCCGTGCGCGGGAAGCGAGAACGCTACCGCAAGACCACGAGCCGCGACACAAGTCTAGTGTTCGTTTTGAAGTAACGTCACAGACACCGTTATAGGAGAGACATTGATGTAGTATGTAGTTGTGTAGATTTTCATCCAAGAACAGTATAAGCGAGTTTTCGTTTTGTTAATAAAGTCGTTATCTTAATAGTGCCTCCGATAATTCCTCAGTACGATGATACGTCACCAACAAGGGAAACTCCCCATTGTACTCCCCTCAGATTTAGGGGTAAGAGAGCCCAGTGGAGTTCCCGTCAAAAACTGAACACAAATCAAGCATAAGAATAGGAAGAAGGTGTACTGGACTAAAAAAAAAAAAAAGTGTTGTCGTGGTTAAGTGGTTGCTGGGTTAGGCTGGCAAGCGGGCAGTCGTGTTCAAACCTCCACCACGCCAATTTTTTTCCGCTGTTTGCTTCATTCAAATTTGAGTCCGTGTCGTGGTGTAACGTACGTTTGCAACAGCGGGGTGTAAGATAGGGACCTACAAAGACAGTTGATTCTACACAACTACTCTATTGTATTGTATTTTAACCGGAGACCTAGAAACGACGGAGAGGCTCCGTCCCCGCCGCAGCCGCAGTGGTCCACAACCCCACGACGACTACCGCAGTCCACTTAGCCCCTCCGCCGCCCCACACCGAACCCAGGGTTACTGTGCAGTTCGGCCCCCGGTGGACCCCCCAGGGAACGTCTCACACCAGAGGAGGGTAATACCTATGTTTGCGTGGTAGAGTAATGGTGGTGTACGAGTACGTGGAGAACTTGTTTGCGCAGCAATCGCCGACGTAGTGTAACTGAGCCGGAATAAGGGGAACCAGCCCGCATTCGCCGAGGCAGATGGAAAACCGCCTAAAAACCATCCAAAGACTGGCCGGTTCACCGGACCTCGACACAAATCCGCCGAGCGGATTCGTGCCGGGGACCAGGCGCTCCTTCCCTCCCGGAAAGTCGTGCGTCAGACCGCACGGCCAAACGAACGAGCACTACTCAATCAGTAGCCGAACGGAGGTGGCTTCCGAATGGGAACCGCATACGTTTCACAAAAAGGCGACAGCTCAACATGTCTACCGAATCCTCCACCGGAAATCACGCCTGGTATATCATACACGGAATTAATGACAGCACGTGTATCGTATGATAGGAATCTCTTACCGACGCACGTAATTTATACGACTGGTAAGCAAGTGAGATATGCCTTCTTCCCTGATATAGGTATACGTATGAATGGGAATGTGATCAATCCCAAGGAAATGATAACATAATAGTTAATCACATAAACAGCATCAAATGAACATGGCAGTTTCACAACGACACAGTTTCTCTGTGCTCTGTCAAAACATATGTTTTCAACGTTTTTCAAGCTGCGTTCCGTTCTGAAAGTCTTGACTCTTGAATTCCATTGTTGTAACATAGTTCAAACCCGTTTATTTGTTGTTTTCATTTCTATGGAACGTCTATGTGGTATCTCGCCCACTCTCACTATTCACCACATTTAATTGCGACGGTAACGAATTCTTACCACATGACTCGTATTCTATAACCAATGTATAGCATAATTGCCAATACTAAAGAAAGAGAACAAAAATTTCAATGACTGGACGGACAGTTTATAATCTTGTGAATAAATAAATAAATGGCATGATGTCGCCGGCCGAAGTGGCCGTGCGGTTCTAGGCGCCGCAGTCTGGAACCGCGAGACCGCTACGGTCGCTGGTTCGAATCCTGCCTCGGGCATGGGTGTGTGTTATGTCCTTAGGTTAGTTAGGTTTCACTAGTTCTAAGTTCTAGGAGAGAAAGGTGCAAAGAAACATGATAATGCGGTCTGTAGGTGCCTACAGAACGACACCCGGGGGGGCCTTATTAGTTTTGATGGGATTATGTCCGTTAGACATAAAAATAAGGGAACAGGCCGCATGGTACTGGGTAACTAAGGGCAAAATAGACAAGACAAGGGACATATTAGGGGTCCAAGTAGGAAACAAACCCGCCATAAAAATAAGAGGGGAAGAGTTATGGCAAACATCCTGGGAGAACGAAGAAACTGGAAGAAGGGTCTATCAGTTGTTGCCAAACATCAGAGAACGACTTGGGATGACCCACTTCGAGCCGAGCAGGGGACTATTGCACTTTCTCACGGGACATGGACCATATCCGACATATCTATGTCGGTTTGGAAAAAGAGCTACACCAGCGTGCGACTGTGGCGCTCAAGACGGAACACCGGAACACATCATATATGACTGCCCGTTATATGATGATGTGGCGCATGACCTGCGATTACAATTACCGGATCACAACACTTATGCCCTAATACTACGTGCCGATACCTTTAGTATCATAAACAAATTGGCAAACGAGGTATCACAGAAGGTTTTGCGAGAATTTTTAAGAAATCAAGAAAGATGACTTCGAACCGGACTTGACTGAGATGCACTCGCCATACCGCCGGGTGCGGAGTAGGCCAGTCTCCCATGACTGGAATCCGCCGCACTACTGGACCAGGACAGCGAGTGCATCACCTACCAGGCAACGACAACTGCACTCAACTTAGACATAGAACATATTATTACTAGTAGTAGAGTAGATTTAGAACACTAACAACACTAACAATAGGGACTGCAACGACAAAACAGACTTGGCCAGCCCAGTGCCAGGGGCACGCTCACATGGGTTTAGCTCAGTGAGCAGGCCTTACAACAGTAGGTTTGTAACACCAACTGGCACACCTGTAATCGTTGCAGAACATAATAGAATAGTAGAATAGTCTAACAGATTAACCTTGTCCATAAGTTAGCCAGTTACTAAAAAAGTAGATTTTGCTGTATTAGAAGTAGTATAATACTTAGACCCACTAATTATTAAGGTAGTGGGTTATTTTCTGTATTTCTTATAGAGTTGTATTGTATTGTGTTAATAAAGAAAAAAATTTTTTTTTAAAAAAAAAAAAGTTCTAGGAGACTAATGACGTCATAAGTTGAGTCCCATAGTGCTCAGAGCCATTTTTTGGTATGATGTTTTGAACACGGCTCACCCGCTGGGTAGTGCAACACCATGACCACTTACCCACGACGCCGTTACTGTTTCGCGCTGATCTTAAATGCACTTCTGTTCTTGGACCGTTCACTACTTCTATTTTGCATTTTTTTTTCACAGTTCAGTTGTTTTGAGTTTTTGAGGTTCTACCCTCTGGGCCATCTTACCACTAAATCTCAGAAGTTGCGATGGGGAGTTTCTCTTGTAAGCAAGTGGAGTACTTGGGGGATAGATATTCATTTTCCCACTGCATATGCTGACGCTAAATGTACCGGACTCCCTACCTACCAACTATTGATCTGGGATGCCTGTGGAGGCGCCTGTAATTAATACTTGGCCGGATTTAAAAATTCACTCCGTAGCAGGCTTTGCAGCAGGGCGCGGCCAGGGCGGCGTGCCCAGCAATACAATGCACCGGCTCAGGCTGACGCACCGCTAATTAATGCCGGCCACGTTAAAACGCGCCGCCCTAAATCACGGCGCGCAAATTGCCCGCAAAATGAGCGGCCCGACGCCCCAAATTGCGCCACAGTTTCGCACGCTGACGCCCAAGACTCGCGCCGGGGCCGTCATCTCCTGTCAACCTGTGCTACCACATCGCGGAGGTAGCACGATGCGTTAGATGCCGTTACATCTCGCTTAACAGTGAAGTGCAGAGCATTGCGAGATCCGCAGGAAGGTCGAATCTTCACTTTGGCCAGAGAGTAGAAATATCTAATAAAGTGACAGCTCCCTTAGCTGAGCTGTCAGTGCGTCTAACTGCCACGCAGCAGGCCCGGGTTCGATTTGCTGCCGGGTCGGATATTTTCACCCTTCTGAGATTGGATGTTGTCACCGTCATCTCAAATGGTTCAAATGGTTCTGAGCACTATGGGACTTAACTTCTGAGGTCATCAGTCCCCTAGAACGTAGAACTACTTAAACCTAACTAACCTAAGGACATCACATGCAGTGGACTGACAAGACAGCCAGTCCACAGTGACGGGTAACCGAAAGGCACGCGTTTAATTCACGCAGGCTTGCTTAGGTCTGAAACAGGATACGTAATGAATGCTATAAAGAAAAGTACGTAGCTGCTGGAATACTTAACTTTAATCCATCATTTGTATACAGCATTCTTGATGATACAAGTGAGACTTTCTCTAGAAATGGTTAATGGCGCCTTGCTAGGTCGTAGCCATGGACTTAGCTGAAGGCTGTTCTAACTATCTCTCGGCAAATGAGAGAAAGGCTTCGTCAGTGTAGTCGCTAGCAAAGTCGTCCGTACAACTGGGCCGAGTCCTAGTACGTCTCTCTAGACCTGCCGTGTGGTGGCACTCGGTCTGCAATTACTGACATTGGCGACACGCGGGTCCGACATGTACTAATGGACCGCGGCCGATTTAAAGCTACCACCTAGCAAGTGTGGTGTCTGGCGGTGACACCACATCACACATCCATGCCCGAGGCAGGATTCGAACCTGCGACCGTAGCAATCATGCGGTTCCGGACTGAAGCGCCTAGAACCGCACGGCCACCGCGACCGGCTGTCACCGTCATCATCATCATCATCATCATCATCATCATTGACACGCAAATCGCCCATGTGACGTCAACTGAAAAGACTCGGAAGTTGGCACTCCCGAGCTGGGACTCCCGGCCATCAGTGCCATATGGTCATTTCATTTCACATTCAAAAGCGCACAACAGGATCTTTGTCGCCAACATACACTACTGTTTGGAAAAAGTGAAATACCAAGACCAAGAGATGTGATCACAATGAAATTTATTCCACTAATTAGGGACATGACATTACACAAATGATTACCATTCTAGACCTGTCCATGTGCTGTGACTATGGAAATTCATCACTGAGTAGCACCACCATGTGCTGCAGTCAGAACTGTTAGACGTCGTGGCATGGAAGAAAGAGTGCCTGAATATGCTGCTGGGGAATGCTCTTCCACACAGTTAGTAGGCGCGTCCACAATCCATCAACTGTGGCTGCAGGATGGCCTGAACGCACAAGTTGCCCACCGAACATATCCGAGACATGTTGGATGGCCAACATGTCAAGTGAACGGGCAGGCCATGGAAGCAGTGGTCCCCGTCATTCTTCGAAGAAATCTTGCACATTCGTCGCCACATGCGGCTGGGCGTTGTCCTGCTGAAATACGGCAAGTGGAACATCGTGCAGGAGGGGCAGCGCCTGGGGTTCTAAAAAAAAATGTTCAAATGTATGTGAAATCTTATGGGACTTAACTGCTAAGGTAATCAGTCCCTAAGCTTACACACTACGTAACCTAAATTATCCTAAGGACAAACACACACACCAGTGCCCGAGGGAGGACTCGAACCTCCACCGGGACCAGCCGCACAGTGGTTCTAAAATCTCCCTGGTGTAGCGGTAGCTGTTCAGATTGCCCTCAAGACATAGGAGGCGAGATCACGTGTTATAAACAATTGTGCCTCAAGCCATCACACTTGGCGTTTGTGCGCTATGCCGTTCAACAATGTAAATGGTTCAAATGGCTTTGAGCACTATGGGACTTAATATCTGTGGTCATCAGTCCCTTAGAACTTAGAACTACTTAAACCTAACTAACCTAAGGACATCACACACATCCATGCCCGAGGCAGGATTCGAACCTGCGACCGTAGCGGTCACGCGGTTCCAGACTGAAGCGCCTAGAACCGCACGGCCACACTGGACGGCTTTCAACAATGATGTCTGCTAGATTGCTTTCACTATGGCGGCGTCGATCGCGTATGCGGCCATCACTGTGGGACAAGGTGAAGCTGGACTCCTCTGGAAACAAACTGCCTATTGGCTTCTGTCTCGGGTTCTTCGGCCGACGTTCATCTAATGATTTTTCTGACGTTTCGCCAGCACGAGTGGCTGGCATTGTCAAAGCTTCACCCTCCATTGCCGGTGGTGAACTGGAGGCGAGCTCGTGGCCGCAGGCTATATGTACCTGGCGCGCCAACGTCCGAGGGCTTCTCCGCGGTCATTTCCGGTGCATTTCTCCTCTTGCTACCTGCGACGGTCGTTCGCTGCAGTACGGGAAGCCAGGATCCGTTTACCTTAAGGCTTTCCTCTTTCTTGTTGAAACTGTTCGCGTGTTTTTGGATTTCTACAGCTTCTGTGAACAAACGTGTGTGATAGTGCTTCTCTACAGACAGAACTTCCGTGTCGGCGAATTTTATTACGTGGTCGGTCTCATTCAGTGCGTGCTCTGCCGCGGCCGATTTCTCCACCTGCCCCAACCTGCAATGTCGCTTATGCTCTTTGATCCTGGTGTTAATGGATCGTCCAGTGATTCCGACATAAACTTTTCCGCATGTGCAAGGTATACGGTATATTCCCGACATTGCAAGTGGGTCTCTTTTCTCCTTCGCCGATCTAAGACACTCTTTGATCTTCCTTGTCGGTTTGAAAATCGTCTTTACGCCGTGTTTGCGCAATATACGGCCGATTCTGTCCGTCACTCTGGGAATGTATGGCAGAAAGGCCGTACCCGACATTTCTTTTTCTGGTTCCTTACTTCGCCGAGTGTTGGGCTCTGTTACACTTCTAATGTAATTTGTGGAGTACCCATTGCTCCTCAGAACAGTTTCCAGGTGTTGCATTTCTTGTTTGAGGTGTTGAGGCTCACATATTCGTCCTGCTCTCGTTACGAGCGTACTAATCATGCCTCTTTTCTGGCTCGTGCTGGCGAAACGTCAGAAAAATCATTAGATGAACGTCGGCCGAAGATCCGAGACAGAAGCCAATAGGCAGTTTGTCAACAAGTGGCCACGAAAGCCTTAACAATTTTGTATCCTCTGGAAACGATACATTTTGCCACACAGCGTGGCAGTATCGGCGTTCATGCACACATTGCTCAGTGGAAGCCGACGGAATGACATCGGTACCACCAGTCCTGCGCGCAGAAGATGGCGTGGAGCCGCCGACGCAGACATGTCCGCACCAGTTGCAGTGCTCCAACGTCGCGCCGGCACTGTGGACGAAGCTGTTTTGTGTGTTGCGGAAAAGATGGCGGTCATCTCGCGCTGTGGTCGCATTGTGTCGTCCAGTTCCCTGTTGGCGCTATGTACGGCCCTGTTCTCTCCACTGGTTCCACATACGCCTCACTGTTGAAGCAGCGTGCCTTATACGAGCCGCTGTGTCACGGAAAGACAGACCCGCTTCCGGAGATAAATCTCATTCTGTCCCGTTCTAACATACTCATGTGCTCATTTTGTGATGTCGGTGAGACATAGTTGCACGTTTTCACTTCGTATGACTGAACGCTGCGTAACGCTCACCTGTCCGGTCACACAAAAGAGGGCGCTTTTGGGACTATGTGCACGCCACTTCTCTGCCATTTAAATCATCTACTTTCGTTCCGCTGTTCTACACGTCCTCTTATCGTTGCGTGTTTCAGACCATTGCTTCTGAGTGTTTCACTTTTTACAAACGGTCTCGTACATTGATTCCAAAATTCACGTGTCTGTGCCGTGTTGAGATTGCCCAAAGGGATTCTCCAGTTTGAATGTCATTGTATCGCTAGTACAGACAGAGCCCTTTCAAAAGCAACGTGAAACGAGGTGAACGGAAACAATAGGGCGAATATAAACGAAACAGACAACAAATTTCTGTGCCATCATTCGGAAGACAAATGGGAATATCATTGAAAGACTTGTTTACCTAACAGTAAACATCGGATCTGCTGAATTTTCTTACTTCGAACTTTATTAGTGTGTACCAATCTAAATGGCGTTTTTTAATTTAAGTACGTGGTAAGCTAATTTCCAATCTTGTTTCATTAACTAAAAGTTCAGTTTTGAAGTGTACTTTAATCTGATTATTGTTTCGGCTAATATCAAGTGTAGGGTTGAGTTTTCGGAATTTGTGGGTTGAATAGAAACAGTAATCGTCAGTGTTTCTTCAGAAAACGACCAAAAATTTGACGTAATACAAGAACCACCTGGCACTGTTCTCAATCCATGATATTGTTCTGTGACTAAAATATATGGGAAAAGCAAGCAGCACTCATTTTGATAGAATGCATATAAAACTTTTAATTTAAAGGTTGTATTGATGTTTCTATGACAAAACAAGGCAGATGAAATCCGTTTATTGTAACAATTGAAGAGTTATTTTTTTTAGTCGAGGAGATGTTCGAAAACTCTACACTAGTTCTTGGGGTACGACTTGGAGATTCAGAGATATTTTTAGACATGGTGTTAGTGACTTAATGTCACAAATCAATTACATCGATTTAATGTTACAATAAAATAAGTAGTGATATAACTGTTTTATTTAGAAAACAGAGTAACAAACCACAGTTCGTGTAGTATTTTTAATTTTTGTATTGAACAAAACATTCTTTGGACCACATCAATTTTCGTATTCTCTTTGATCCAAAACAGACTTTGACAGACCCCTATTCAACTCAGAAACAAATACATTGAAAAATTAATAAGGTTTACACTGCTGTTTCTATTCACACCTGTCTGCAGGGTGAATAGAAACAGCAAGTTGTTGTCATTTATATGTTATAAAAACGTGAACTACGTCCCAGATCTAACAATAACTTTAAAGTTAGGCATAAGACATATAGTCACAACTAATTTTGACTTTCGTACTTATTTTTAAAATCATCAGGTTTTTTCTTTTGAAATTAAAAATTGTTCCTATTCACCTCATCTTTGGGTATCGTGAATTTTATACATGTATTTCATAGTCATCCTAATAATTTGCGTTCCATGTTAAGAATAAACTCACCACAATGCTTTGAATAGTTAATTTGTTTGCGACAAGTGTCAAAGCTGCTACGTCGCTTTTTTATACTACAGCAAATGAAGATACCCACCTCTATTTTTGAGATTCGTACTGCATTTTAGGGTATTATCAATTCTCTGTTGTAATAAATTGTGCTACTGTGGTATCGCGAAATGGTTTTTTAGTATACCAGTGAAAGGGTTCCGAAAAACTGCTAACAGAAAGAAATTTGATGCAGCAAATTATCGATTTATCAAACATAGACATGTTTTTCAGGATGAAATGATTGCGTTATTTTTCTTTCTATTTTTATATCTGTAATCTTCGTTCGCCATTAGGGAAACTGAAATGTTAAAAATGGCACATACTCATACTCTGCCTCACGCTATATGCCTTCATTACACTGTGTCTAGAAATTAACACACAAAACGTCTCTTACTAGTACTGTAATTATAACTAGGTTTATCGTGCTAGTAACCAATGAAAGGTAACTATTCTTCTTTTGACTAAGTTCGATTTGCAGCCGTAGTAGCAACACTTCAGTACCATTGTTTTTACTAATAAAGAAATGTATCACTACAGGGGAATACATATAATATTTAACTTCCGGTCTCAGAAAATGTAAACAATACCGCCGTAACTACGTCACATGACAATTTCTGTTTGATTTTGGCACCACACGTCGTACGCTGTGCTGAATCCTTAGAGCCTAGACATTACTACTGTGTCAGTATCCAGACAGCATCCTCTTCGTGCCTTGCTATTTGCTGCGAATTTTTTTAATTTATTTTTAATACCACATATTAAAAAATCATTATTTAAACCCTGTTACTTTAAAAAATGCTTTCACTTTTAAAATAAAATTTAATAAGTCACCGCTGTGAGTCACTATTTGCATCTAGTTATTTTGCTTAATAGACTTTGCGGTAAATAATTTTCATTCCCTAGTGCGTTTTGATTATGTTACAGCGTCTTAAATGTTGTGTTTAGTTTGTGATAGCTGCTGATGTTTTCTCTTCTTCGTCTACATGTGTGGTTTCCATCACAAACGGTGGCTTTGCGATCGTATACTTGATGATACTTTGATCCTTTAAATTGACGACATGCAGTTGTTGTCTGGACATCGTATTGCGGGTTTGCCTCTCGTGGTCTCTCTCTCTCTCCTGAGTCTCCTGAAGAATCTTGTTTTTTTGTGCTGTGTTTTATTTTGCGGAACGCTCAATTTTTAATTTTGTACATCACAAACGATATCACTAGTACTTCGTAAAATACCTGTTCAATTTCATTCCTAGCATAAGAGGTGTGTAAATAGTCCCGTAGATGTACTTAGCATAAGAGGTGTGTAAATAGTCCCTTTCATCTACTAAGCATGTACAGCTTGTCATCCATATCACTCGCTTCGTTGTAATAAATTAGAGCGTTTGTGAATTTTAGTGCAGAATGTAAATATATATTATTATTGGAGGTCCCATGCCTCGAAACTACCTACACAGTATTTGGTAGTGAGGTTTAAATCAATCTACAGAGTTTTATAATGTTCAGTAATTACATTGTCACTAGTTGCGAAGAGCTGTACTATGTACGTTGCTAGCATTGTAATTGCAACCAACGTATTATTTAGAAATTCTGATCTCCTAGCTATTGTTCACTACCTGACATTTCTAAAAAATAAAAAAAGTACCTTTGCCTACTTGTGACAGTGTTTTGTAATAATTAATGTGATACGCTCCCCCGTCTCACATATCGGGTGATTCAGCTGTCCCTACCGATGTCGTTTTATGCAACCCGCAATGTTACATCTAGCCTTCAGAAACCATGCGCGAGATTTTTATATTCTCTCGCTCGCTACTATTAGTCCTATAGAAAAAAAGAACAAGACTTAATTCTTAGGAAATTTAATGTAGTTCATTTTTTTACTGGCACAGTTTTGGCTGAAGGTGACGATTTTCGAATTATTCAAGAAAAATGTACGAAAGTGACCAAACGCAAGTCCATCCCCACTCTCATCCCTCGACAGCCAAGATGTCTACTATGTTGTTCGTGGCACTTCGTCCTACCACTGTACAAAAATTTCCGACTACACGAACTGTTCACGATATTCGACGTATTTTGGTCTCTGCTGATCGCGCTATTCCGCCACCAGCGTAGTCGGCTGTCCCGTTAACATTATCAGTGTAAACGTACCAGTGAATGTAATGAAATACTGGTGAAGGTAACGAAATAAAAACAACTTTTGTAAACGTTACGCCAAAACTAATTACGTTCACAGTTCGATCCAAACGTAATACAGCGATGTAGTTGTTCATTTTTTGCTGTTAAAATTCACAACATTGTTAGATAAAATTTACACGAACATCAGTTTAACAATTTGTAACTGCTCGACTTAGCCAGCGGCGTAAGAAGGCCAGACAATGATGGCTAAAAAAAATAATTCGTGTAGTCTCAAATTTTTGTACACTGGTAGGGGACAATGCCATAAACAACATATTAGCAATTCTGACCGTTGGGGGCTGAGTTTGGGAGTGGGGGTGCGTTTGAATGTCACATTTGTAGATTTTTCTTTAATAACTCGATAACTACAGCCTCAAGCGAAAGTGTATCTTAGTACTAAATTTAAGTTCATTAAATTTCCTACATGCAACGGCCTGGCGCAGTGGATACACCGGTTCCCGTGAGATCACCGAAGCACTGTCGGGCGTGGCCGGCACTTGGATGGGTGACCATTCAGGCCGCCATGCGCTGTTGCCAGTTTTCGCGGTGCACTTAGCCTGGTATTGCCAATTGAGGAGCTATTCGACCGAATAGTAGCGGCTCCGGTCAAAGAAAACCATCATAACGACCGGGAGAGCGGTGTGCTGACCAAATGCCCCTCCAGTCCGCATCCTCAACTGAGGATGACACGGCGGTCGGATGGACCCGATGGACCACTTGTGGCCTGAAGACGGAGTGCTAAATTTCCTACAAAAAGACGTTGTTCATTTTTTCTATAGTACAAAAAGTTTGCGAGTAGCGAGACATAATATGGAATTTTCGCATGTGGTTACTGAAGGCCAGATATAACATTGCGGGTTGCATAAAATGACATTGGTAGGAGCTGCTGAATCATCCTGCGTAACTATAAATATATGACGAAGGATATACTTTGGAACTGTACTCTTATATCGGTAGTTCCATAAGATCTGCCGACTGTTTGCTCTTTGACAAAAGGGTTCTAAATTTTGTACACGTGTGAAGAGCGGAAAACAGCTTAGAAATCACAGTTCATTCCTCAGTTACATAGCACTGCAGAAAAAAACGTAAAGAAAAGAACACTTACTTAAACAGATCGTATTACTTTCTGGCTTTAGAGGAAAGAGATATTACAGTGCTGGTATAAACATGGCATACGCCTGATATGCTGGAAACCAGCGCACTGCAGTGGTACAGCGGCGTAGAGTAGTGGGCTATTAACAGGGAGGCATCGTATTTGTCTGGCGCCTGCTCGTAAAGTCTCCTACGGAGAATGGTCTGCAGCTTAACTGCTCGTCTGCGGTTAAGTTACCAGCGGAAATTTACGCTCTTGTGCACCCTGTTTATCTCCTCGTGCGGAATATGAGATGATAAAACACGAACAGCTACACGCTAGAGCTTTAGTGTATTGCTTTCTAGGGTGTAACGTTAAGGCGGTGTCAATACTTTCCTCTGGTAGTGGGTTAATCACACGTGTCTTTTGTTACACTAAGGTTGAAATCGACCTCTACGGAAAAAATCTCAGAGGTCGTCTAGTGATATTTTTTGAACATTTTTATGTAAGAGGTCTCTTTTCATGTAGCTCGTTACAGAGAAATGGCACGGCACTTTGATTTCTTACCTCCATTTATCTTTATTTCTGTACTGCGCTGAAAATATTTACACAACAGTGCAAATGTCTTGTTTGAAAACAAAGTTGCTCCATTCATTCGTTACTTGCTGTTAACATTTTATTGTTCGTCTTCTACGTCTGCACGACTACTCTGCAGTTCACAAAAAAATGGCTCTGAGCACTATGGGACTCAACTGCTGCGGTCATTAGTCCCCTAGAACTTAGAACTAGTTAAACCTAACTAACCTAAGGACATCACAAACATCCATGCCCGAGGCGGGACTCGAACCTGCGACCGTAGCGGTCTTGCGGTTCCAGACTGCAGCGCCTTTAACCGCACGGCCACTGCGGCCGGCCTAAGGCAGTTCACACAGTGCCTAACAGAGGGTTTATCGTATCTCTGTCAGACTGTTTCTCTTCCGGTCCATTCTCTAACAGCGCGTCGGTGAAATGAACACTTAAATCTTTCTCTACAAGTTCTGATTTCTCTTGTTTTAAAACGACGATCATCCTTCCATATGTATATTATCGTCAGTAAAATATTTTCACATTCAGAGGAGAAAGTTGACGATCGAAATTTCGTGGAAAAATCTCTCCGCAGCGAAAAATGCATTTCATGTAATGATTGCCACCAGAACTCATGATCACATGCATGACGCTCTCAGCGTCGTTCGCAATAATACAAACGAGATCTTCTTGCTGAAGTTTACATTACGTACTGCTTGGATCTGTCTCAGGTTTTTTTTCCGGGCTGTATTAATTGTGCTTTAACTGTCAGACACATCAGTATTGATAGATTTACTGGTGAAGAATTTGTCGATATCCATCTCATGTATGAGTTCACTGACAGCAATGGAAGAGCGTCACATCGGATCTATGCTGAACTCTTTCCGAAGCGAGGCAACCACGTCACAGTACTCTTGCACTTACCTGAACGTTGTTCCATTACTCTCTCTTTTATGTTTTACGTTTTGGCGATGCACAGTACGGGCTTTTTCACCTTTGTGGAGGTATTTGCATGGAAACAAAGATAATTGTGGTAACCATCCGAATAAATAGTAATTACAGTTTTACTCTGTAACGAGAAAATATCGCTGAACTACCTACTAAATTTAGTTGGTGGAGTTGAATCACTCAATTAATACGATGTGACGGAAGGGTATATGTGTTTCAGTTATCTTTTACATTACAGGTGAATCAACAGGTGGTAAATCGAAGGCTGAACAAGAGATTAGGATGGAAGTGAAAATTAATAAAGAGTACATTGAGAGTAATACAGCTTCTTCCAGACTCGCAGAGTAGAAGACGAGGTATCGAGGCGTCTCCAGATAGAATATCGTCTCCAAACTCTGAGCTTCCTGCTACGATGCAGTAAAATAAACTGCAACATTGTGCTGTGCCACTTACAGTACAGCACTTCCTATGTGCACATCTCTATATATACACTCCTGGAAATTGAAATAAGAACACCGTGAATTCATTGTCCCAGGAAGGGGAAACTTTATTGACACATTCCTGGGGTCAGATACATCACATGATCACACTGACAGAACCACAGGCACATAGACACAGGCAACAGAGCATGCACAATGTCGGCACTAGTACAGTGTATATCCACCTTTCGCAGCAATGCAGGCTGCTATTCTCCCATGGAGACGATCGTAGAGATGCTGGATGTAGTCCTGTGGAACGGCTTGCCATGCCATTTCCACCTGGCGCCTCAATTGGACCAGCGTTCGTGCTGGACGTGCAGACCGCGTGAGACGACGCTTCATCCAGTCCCAAACATGCTCAATGGGGGACAGATCCGGAGATCTTGCTGGCCAGGGTAGTTGACTTACACCTTCTAGAGCACGTTGGGTGGAACGGGATACATGCGGACGTGCATTGTCCTGTTGGAACAGCAAGGTCCCTTGCCGGTCTAGGAATGGTAGAACGATGGGTTCGATGACGGTTTGGATGTACCGTGCACTATTCAGTGTCCCCTCGACGATCACCAGTGGTGTACGGCCAGTGTAGGAGATCGCTCCCCACACCATGATGCCGGGTGTTGGCCCTGTGTGCCTCGGTCGTATGCAGTCCTGATTGTGGCGCTCACCTGCACGGCGCCAAACACGCATACGACCATCATTGGCACCAAGGCAGAAGCGACTCTCATCGCTGAAGACGACACATCTCCATTCGTCCCTCCATTCACGCCTGTCGCGACACCACTGGAGGCGGGCTGCACGATGTTGGGGCGTGAGCGGAAGACGGCCTAACGGTGTGCGGGACCGTAGCCCAGCTTCATGGAGACGGTTGCGAATGGTCCTCGCCGATACCCCAGGAGCAACAGTGTCCCTAATTTGCTGGGAAGTGGCGGTGTGGTCCCCTACGGCACTGCGTAGGATCCTACGGTCTTGGCGTGCATCCGTGCGTCGCTGCGGTCCGGTCCCAGGTCGACGGGCACGTGCACCTTCCGCCGACCACTGGCGACAACATCGATGTACTGTGGAGACCTCACGCCCCACGTGTTGAGCAATTCGGCGGTACGTCCACCCGGCCTCCCGCATGCCCACTATACGCCCTCGCTCAAAGTCCGTCAACTGCACATACGGTTCACGTCCACGCTGTCGCGGCATGCTACCAGTGTTAAAGACTGCGATGGAGCTCCGTATGCCACGGCAAACTGGCTGACACTGACGGCGGCGGTGCACAAATGCTGCGCAGCTAGCGCCATTCGACGGCCAACACCGCGGTTCCTGGTGTGTCCGCTGTGCCGTGCGTGTGGCAATTGCTTGTACAGCCCTCTCGCAGTGTCCGGAGCAAGTATGGTGGGTCTGACACACCGGTGTCAATGTGTTCTTTTTTCCATTTCCAGGAGTGTAAAAGGCACTGTCGTGACTGACTGAACGACTGACAGACTAATCATCGCCCAGCCGAATCCACTAAGGACAGAAACTTGAAATTTCGGTAGGAGGAATTTTCCGAACTTCCAAACCCTAAGAGGGGTGAAATAGGGGATGAAGGTTTTTTTTTAAGGCCACTGTTAAGGCAATTTTGAAGATAAACCTACGAACGTAGGTATTTGGTTTCTGGGTCAGAAATAAAGAAATGCGTGTTCCGACATTTTTGTAAATTTAACCCTATGGAGATGAAATAGTGGATGAAGGCTTTTTTTTGAAAATATATCATTATTAAAGAACTACTGAAGTATTTTTGTAGCCTACATCTATAAACATACATCTTACTTCACGGTTACGAATAAAGAAATACGTGTTTTAGTGTTTTTCGAAATTGAACCCCTATGTGAGTGAAATAGGTGATGAGATTTTTATGAATATATTTTATTATAAAGCCACTTTTAAAGGCAAATCTATGAAAATTTATATTTGGCTTCTCAGTTAGAAATAATAAAAATATTTGTTTCACTGTTTTTTTGATAGTCGACCCCTATGGGGATGAAACGGAGAATGAGAGTTTTTGTGGAAACATTTCATTGTGCAAGCATTTTTGAAGCTAAATGTATAAAAATTTGTATTTGGCTTCTGTGTTAGAAGTAAAACGTACGCATGTCACTATTTTTGGAAATTCAACCCCTAAAGGGGTGAAACGGTTTATGAAAATATTTCATTGCGAAAGCATTTTTAACGCTATATCTTTGAAAATTGGTGTTTGGATTCTTGGTCATAGATGAAATAATATGTGTTTCACTTGGAAATTCAGCCCCTAAGGAGATGAAATAGGGTTAGACTGATTCATCATCGCCCGGTACAAACGGCTAAGGATAGAAACTTCAAGTTTGGAGAGGGTGTGGCTCCTATAGTGCAGGAATCGTTTATGAATGGATTGTCCAGAAATTCCACTCCTAAGGCTTTGTGAAAGTATGTCGCTATTAAGGGAATTTTGAAGCTAGATCTATGAAAACTGGTATTTCTTTTCTCAGTCAGAAAATAAAAAATACGTGTTTGAGCGTTTTTGGGAATTCAAACGCTAAGGGGATAAAATAGTGGGTGAAAACTTTTCAGAAAATAAATATTACTAAGAAACTACTAATGGATTTTTATGGCTATATCTGTGACAATTGGCATTTCACTTCTCGGTTATAAATGGAAAAAAAAAACAAGGGAGTGCAACAGGAGATGAAAACTTTTAAGAAAATATTTGGTAACTCTAAAAAAATATTAAAGCTAAATTTATAAAAATTGATATTTCACTTCTCGGTAAGATATAAGGAAATATTTGTTAGGAAATGAAAATTCCTATGGAAGTAACTCCACAAGAACGCAAAATGCGTGATTAACAAAAGCTTTGGACTCCGGGTACCAGAATCGCTTTTCGGTTAGAAGTACATTCGGGAAAGACCGTGCTCATATGGCCTTAATTAGCGTGGAAAGCTGAGAAGGTGTTGCCATTTGTGAACACCAAAAAAATTCTCAGCGGGCCATGCAGTCTACGCGAGCGAAACAGCGGGCGCTAAGGTAGTATTGAATAAAAGATCGCTCTGCAATTAGTACACAGTATAGCATCCATTATTGTCGATGACCGGAAGAGCGTCTCAGAGTTTTTGTCGGTATTCTAATAAGCATTTTAACTGACATAAGCTGTGTATTTTTAATATATATAACACGTAAATATATACATATCATACAACAGGCAGAGGTCGTTAACAAAGATCGCGAAAAGTTCTTTACTGCTTTACTCCAAATATTTACACGATGATCTAATGAAACTCGTACTTGGATACGTGATATATTTTTTCAAAAAACACTTTGCAGTTTTTCTGTTAAAAGCGACTGTGAGAAAGAAACTGCAGTGCTGTGCTGCGCTGTGCTGTGAAAATGTGCTGTTTCGCAAACTTTTTCACAGCCAGCTTTTACTACAATAGCAGGGCATTTAATCCATGGTTTCTGTCAAACATTATCTTACTGTTTTATAAATTTTAAACAAAAATTGTATGTTGCCTTGTTTGCTCCCTCGTAGTTGGTTTTAACAGAAAATAGGATGGAAGTTTTCAAGGTTTATTTGCCAGTGATTACAATACTACTACACAATCTGTGTCGTCCGAAACGCTGTATTCCTACCCATTCGCAGATTAAAACTATGCAAAATACTATCACTGAAGCTACTATCCTCTCAGATCCAACAGCTGGAGAGGTCTCTCTCATGACCCTTATACCAATGATACCAACTATTTTCCCATTCATTATATGCTTATGTGCAACAAGGTTTCGTTTGCAGTAACAATAAGGGTCAGAGAGAGAGAGTGGAAGAGGAGATGGACAGGTGGTATGGGAGAGGGCAAGGTGGGACGGGGGAAATGAACAGAGAGAAAGGGAGGGGAGAATCGGGAGTGATGGAGGGGAGGAGGTTAGGGACAGATAGAGGCAGGGGACGAGGAGATGGACAGAGAGAGAGGGAGAAGGAGATTAGGACGTATATCCAATTCCCATACATATTTATCAACTGCGAAGCACTGCTGGGTTAGCTAGTCGTATATACACTGAAGAGCCAAAGAAACTGGCCCCCGCGAGAACTCAGAAATGCCGCAACACGACGTGGCATGGACCCGACTAATGTCTGAGGTAGTGCTGGAGGGAACTGACACTATGAATCCTGCAGGCTGTCCAGAAATATGTAAGAGTATCAGAGGGTCGAGATCTCCCCTGAACATCATGTTGCAAGGCATCCCTGATATGCTCAGTAATGCTCATGTCTCAGGGGTTTGGTGGCCAGCGGAAGTTTTTAAACTGAGAAGAATGTTCCTGGAGCCGCTTTGTAATAATTCTGGGCGCGTAGGGTGTAGCACTGTCCTGCTGGAATTATCCAAGTCCATCGGAATGCGCAATGTACATGAATGGATGCAAGTGATCAGACGGGATGCTTACGTACGTGTCACCTGTCTGGGTCGTATCTAGACGTATCTGGGGTCTCATATCATTCCAACTGCACGCGCCCCACACCATTACAGAGCCTCCACCTGTTTGAATAGTCCCCTGATGATGGATTCATGAGACTGTTTCCATACCTGTGCACGTCTATCCGCTCGATACAATTTGACACGAGACTCGTCCGACCAGGCAACATATTTTCAGTCATAAACAGCCCAATGTCGGTGTTGACGGGCCAAGGGGAGGCGTAAAGCTTTCTGTCGTGCAGTTACAAACGGGATACGAGTGAGCCTTCGGCTCCGAAAGCTCATATCGGTGACGTTTCGCTAAATGGTTCGTACGCTGACACTTGTTGATGGCCCAGCATTGAAATCTGCAACAATTTGAGGAATGGTTGCACTTCTGTCACTTTGAACGATTCTCTTCAGTCATCGTTGGTCCCGTTCGTGCAGAATCATTTTCCGGACGGAGCGATGTCGGAGATTTGATATCTTATCAGATTCCTGATATTCATGGTACACTCGTCAAATGGTCGGACGGGAAAATCTCCTCTTCATCGCTACCTCGGAGACACTGTGTCCCATCGCCCGTGCGCCGACTGTAACACCACGTTCAAACTCACTTAAATCTTAATAAGCTGCCATTGTAGCAGCATTAAACGATCTAATTACTGCGCCAGACATTTGTTGTCTCATGTAGGCGTTGCCGACCGCAGCGCGGTATTCTACCTGTTTACATTATGTGATCAAAAGTATCCGGACACCCCCAAAAACATACTTTTTTCTTAGTAGGTGCATTGTCAAAATCAGGGTCACTTTGGATAGTGGGGATGAAATCATCTTCCAAAACTTATACGTACCGTTCTATTCACAGCGTCATCGCGGAATGTCGCACCGATTATTTCGTGACTGGACATTGCACACAACACAGTCAGCCGTTGAAGGTGAATACACTTCTCGAACGCGAAATGCGGATTCTCAGTCTCCCAAATGGGACAATTTTGCTTGTTGACGAACACACTCAAATGAAAATGCATTTCGTCACTAAACTAAGCCGTAATGCGCATAATAATTCCCATCATGGCCCGCGGCCAACCGTGCAGTTTGCACGTCCTAATGCAAACTGTTCAGAAGTTATGACAATTTTATTTCGTATAGTTCATTATCTGTCACACTGAAATTACATGTTTGGGCAGTACAGCATTGTCTGTCTCCGTTGGTGAGTGGTCAGCTACTAAGAAAAAAGTATGTTTTTGGGGGTGTCCGGATACTTTTGATCACATAATGTAAACAGGTAGAATACGGCGCTGCGGTCGGCAACGCCTACATAAGACGACAAATGTCTGGCGAAGTTGTTAGATCGGTTAATGCTGCCATATGAACAACCCGGATCAGACTCCCGGACTACCAAGGATTTTCCTTTGGTGGGAGGGCTGGCACAGAGTGCCAATTGATGGGCTACTTGACTGCATAGTAGCGGCTGCAACATCTGGAAAGTCTGCGTAACGGCCATATGAGCTGACCATATGCCGTCCCATATCACATCCGCATGACGCCTCAAAGCAGAGCATTACACGGCAGCCGGTAGACATCTCTTGGGCCTTCATGGCCTGGATGAGGAGCTCGTTTTACAATTTAGCGTTACCGAATTATTCTTCACCTTTTCCGTCTAATAGTCCAAAATAATTATATTTGGTACCGGCTATATGATGTGTTAGTAGGATGCCCTTACACAATATTTTTCAATCATCATATGTACCCTTCAAATAACGCTAGCTGCAAAGTATGTGCACAAAAACCAAGTATAAACAAAAACGAAAACTCTGTTCTCTTCATTCGTAATTATCATGGGTCAAAGAGATTCTTAGTCAGAGTCGCGTTTGTCGCTTGATATATGTAGAATGGTTACAGCACCGAATGGCCAAATGAGAACTGAGATAGTCCTTTGGAGTGCTGTGGTTACCGTAGGGAAATTTGTAGCGACGGAGTGGAGTGATTGGCTCAGCGTTTTGTCGCAGGACGCCACGGTTCACATGATGGATTCAAGGGCCGTGCAAAACGCATTAAACACAATGGCCCGGATAGGTTGCCGGGAGCGGCGCTATTGGTTTAAACCGCAGAGGTATACACAAATTAAATTCTCCGTTTTAATAACAATTAGGAAGGGAGAATCCGATTCAGCGTGAAGATGTCACGCGCGCAGGGAATTTTCCGTCAGCGGGACGGCTATCTGTATGCACGGGCGCTGCTAAAACGCTAATAACGGCGCGGTATTAATCACATATGGCGAACTGTCCGATTCATTTATGTGCGCTGCTGTGTACCCTCAAAATATCCCTGTGTGTGTGTGTGTGTGTGTGTGTGTGTGTGTGTGTGTGTTTTACTGGGGAGGGGCACGTGATAAGCAAATAGGGTTGCCGCTACGTGACTCGCGCCTCTCGGCCGCGATTAACTTACAGCTGCTTGCTTTTCCGGAAGCCGCCGCTGTGGGACAACTACCGTAACGCAAGGGACATGTTTCTCCGCAGAATTCCCGAGGGCACCACAGCCTACGCTGAATTCAGGTCTGTTAAAAATGTGCAATATCGGAGGACAGTATATGTAGACGCAGTTAGTGGAAAAAGATCGTAGGTGGATTGATGGATTTTGACACTGAAACTCGAGACAATGCAGTGTGTAGTACGTTGCCTGACTCTCCTAACGACTATTATAACAACATTTTTATTTCTTAATCTTTTATGCTCTTGGATATTGAGCCATTTGTAGTTGGCCTACTGCACTGAGGCAGTGATCTAATTCTAGAGCCGGCCGGGGTGGCCGAGCGGTTCTAGGCGCTACAGTCTGGAACCGCGCGACCGCTACGGTCGCAGGTTCGAATCCTGCGTCGGGCATGGATGTGTGTGATGTCCTTAGGTTAGTTAGGTTTAAGTAGTTCTAAGTTCTAGGGGACTGATGACCATAGATGTTAAGTCCCATAGTGCTCAGAGCCATTTGAACCATTTTTTGAATTGAGCGTAAGATATTTGACAGTGCGAGAGAAGTCTTTCACTCAAATAACAGTTTCCAAAATAAACACAATCTGATCTAAAGTGTCCGGACTCCTGTTAGCGGACTTTAATATAGCTGAGTCCAACCTTCGCCTTCATGACGACTTGAACTCGCCTGCGGACATTTTCAATGGGGTGTCTGAACTACTTTGGGGGAATAGCAGCTGATTCTTTCTCAAAAGACGAAATCAGAAAAGGTAGTGATGTTGGACGCTGGGGTATGGAGTGAACTCGACCTGTAACTCTTTCGAAAGATGTATCATTGGGTTCAGATCGAACTCTGAACGGACCTGTCCACAAACCATTGTCTCGCAGACGCTGCTTTATTACAAGTATTGAATAGGATTGGGGAGAAGAGAAGTTTGTGGCACAACTTGACCAGAAGAAGGGATCGGTTGGTAGGACATGTTCTGAGGCATCAAGGGATCACCAATTTAGTATTGGAGGGCAGAGTGGAGGGTAAAAATCGTAGGGAGAGAGACCAAGAGATGAATACAATAAGCAGATTCAGAAGGATGTAGGTTGCAGTAGGTACTGGGAGATTAAGAAGCTTGCACAGGATAGAGTAGCATGGAGAGCTGCATCAAACCAGTCTCAGGACTGAAGACCACAACAGCAATAGCACTTGTTATGTTGATACCAATAATCGTCTTTTCTGAACGTTTCATCTACTATAAGGCGTACATAACGCTGTAAAATATTTTCTTATCGTTCTGCATTTAGTATTTTTTTCTTAAGCAAAATAAGGCGACACCCTAACGCGGGAAGACGTACTGTAACATTAGCTCCTCAGTACTTTACTGCTGGAACTACACATGATGACAAGTAACGTTTTCCAGGCATTCGCCAAACCCAAAATCTTTCATCATACTGTCACAGGAAATGTCGTGATTCATAATTCGAAATCACTTTTTTCCAGTCATCCCGTATACAGTGGCGTCGCCCTTTATGTACCAACGCACCAGTTAGCAAAGATGTAGGAAGAAGATCAAAATGGTTCAAATGGCTCTGAGCACTATGGGACTTAAAATCTGTGGTCATCAGTCCCTTAGAACTTAGAACTACTTAAACCTAACTAACCTAAGGACAGCACACACATCCATGCCCGAGGCAGGATTCGAACCTGCGACCGTAGCGGTCGTGCGGTTCCAGACTGCCTTTAACCGCTCGGCCACTTTGGCCGGCTAATAGTCATTTCCTTTTCTTTTTCACTAACAACAGAGCGACGGATTTGAACCTGCGACCGTAGCGGTCACGCGGTTCCAGACTGAAACGCCTAGAACCGCACGGCCACACCGGCCGGCTAGCTTGAAGATCGATAATAGGCGCAGGATCAAGCGCGCCTATGAGGAGAGAGGCCAAAGACAGTCTCGCAAGCAATACGCCACCGACGCCCTCTCGACCGCAAGTACACTCCTGGAAATTGAAATAAGAACACCGTGAATTCACTGTCCCAGGAAGGGGAAACTTTATTGACACATTCCTGGGGTCAGATACATCACATGATCACACTGACAGAACCACAGGCACATAGACACAGGCAACAGAGCATGCACAATGTCGGCACTAGTACAGTGTATATCCACCTTTCGCAGCAATGCAGGCTGCTATTCTCCCATGGAGACGATCGTAGAGATGCTGGATGTAGTCCTGTGGAACGGCTTGCCATGCCATTTCCACCTGGCGCCTCAGTTGGACCAGCGTTCGTGCTGGACGTGCAGATCGCGTGAGACGACGCTTCATCCAGTCCCAAACATGCTCAATGGGGGACAGATCCGGAGATCTTGCTGGCCAGGGTAGTTGACTTACACCTTCTAGAGCACGTTGGGTGGCACGGGATACATGCGGACGTGCATTGTCCTGTTGGAACAGCAAGTTCCCTTGCCGGTCTAGGAATGGTAGAACGATGGGTTCGATGACGGTTTGGATGTACCGTGCACTATTCAGTGTCCCCTCGACGATCACCAGTGGTGTACGGCCAGTGTAGGAGATCGCTCCCCACACCATGATGCCGGGTGTTGGCCCTGTGTGCCTCGGTCGTATGCAGTCCTGATTGTGGCGCTCACCTGCACGGCGCCAAACACGCATACGACCATCATTGGCACCAAGGCAGAAGCGACTCTCATCGCTGAAGACGACACGTCTCCATTCGTCCCTCCATTCACGCCTGTCGCGACACCACTGGAGGCGGGCTGCACGATGTTGGGGCGTGAGCGGAAGACGGCCTAACGGTGTGCGGGACCGTAGCCCAGCTTCATGGAGACGGTTGCGAATGGTCCTCGCCGATACCCCAGGAGCAACAGTGTCCCTAATTTGCTGGGAAGTGGCGGTGCGGTCCCCTACGGCACTGCGTAGGATCCTACGGTCTTGGCGTGCATCCGTGCGTCTCTGCGGTCCGGTCCCAGGTCTACGGGCACGTGCACCTTCCGCCGACCACTGGCGACAACATCGATGTACTGTGGAGACCTCACGCCCCACGTGTTGAGCAATTCGGCGGTGACGGCGGCGGTGCACAAATGCTGCGCAGCTAGCGCCATTCGACGGCCAACACCGCGGTTCCTGGTGTGTCCGCTGTGCCGTGCGTGTGATCATTGCTTGTACAGCCCTCTCGCTGTGTTCGGAGCAAGTATGGTGGGTCTGACACACCGGTGTCAATGTGTTCTTTTTTCCATTTCCAGGAGTGTATTTAGGCCGCCGCCGCAGACCGGAGGGGTGTCTCAGCCAGTGTCAGTCACTCAGTCACTAGCTCAGCCTCTCAGTCACTGGCGCACTAGCACTCCATGTTGGCGTCTGTCAGTAAATTGCGACCAGATTACTGTACATAGCGGGACTTGTGCTTCATCAGCAGTGAGGCTAACGAGGACTATTACGGAAGAGTTTGTACCACAACTCATGTCTCTTAAAGATAAGTAGTTTCCTGTTCATTTTAATAAAGAACCCTGTTAATCCATGTGTGCAGTTTGTTGTAGCAAGAGGATACCGGCCACCAAAAAACATCAGCTCCCTTGCTTTCCATGGTGCAAGACTGAACACTTTATTCCACCCCAAGCGTCGTGGAGCACTGACCGCAGAGATGTCTTATTCTATTTAACACCCTATGCGCGCCGTCATTGTCCTAGCAGGACTACTGGAAGCGCATTGACCTTCAAAATATAAGTGCGAAGAAAATCTTAGAGGGCCATTTGCTAAGGTCAGGCGTAGAACATGTCTCGCGGTGCTTCCTCGTCCTCAACTGCCAAAATGAGCGTAGGGCGCAGTTTATCAGGCAGCGGGAGTGCGTAGTATCGCGAGCGACGGCAATGCAAATGTTCGGAGAGGAGTTTGCGGAAGAAGCGCTGTTGTTGCAGGCGCTTACTGCTGGGAGCCGTCGGGCAATCAGCATTGCTAAACAGCGCAAGCAGCGGCCACCGGTGCCGCCCATGCCGCCCAATTGACAGATAGCCGCGGCCGGGCGGGCAGCGATTTATGGAAACAAACATAACCCGGAGAACGCAATTAATCTGGCCACCGTGAATGATGGCTCTGCCGCGCATACATCTCTACGAGGCCCGGTGGCTCTCTAAACAACTCGCGCGGCTGTGTCTAAAAGTTGCAGCGCCCTTTTGCACGATTGGAACAATGCAGAAAATGGAAACATTTTGAAATAATTGTAAATCGGCAAATGCGCCAGTCTGTGATGGTATTGGTTAGCATTCCCCGCGATGTAAACGATATTGGTAGGACGTTAAACCCAAAGGAGACCCCATATTGTTAAAATAAAACTCTGTCTTTACAGTTTACTTTTTATGCTGCTAGGGGAAATACAGGCTTCGAGGAAGAAGTGATAAATGCATTATGATTTAGTGTACTCATTGTATTTCATAGTTCACCGTTGGCTTTATTAAACTAATTCTTACAACTCAATGACGAATCTATACTTCTTACAACTTGCAGATATCTGATAACACAGAAGTGATGGCTTTTATGGGGAAGACAAAATTAAGTCCAAAATTTTAATAAATAGTAAAATAGTAGAGCATGTAACTAGGGATGCAACAATCGCATGAAGACGAAATCGATTTTCAATATGTTGTTGTCACGAATCTTCAGTCCAAAGGCTGGTTTGATGCAGCTCTCTACACTTGCCTATCCTATGGAAGTGTCTTCATCTCTGCACAGGTACGACAGTCTATAACCATTTGAACGTGCCTACTGCACTGAAGCTTGGGTCTTACTATGCAATATTGCCTCCTCCCCTCCCCACACTTTCTCCCATTACCAAACTGGCGCTTCCTTGATGCCTCAGGATACATATCATATCAAACGACTTCTTCTTTTAGTTTGTGCCATGTATTCCATCCCTCCCCCCTTCCCCACCACTACTCGTTCTACCTCTCGAATCTTCAGCATTCTTCTGTGACATCTAGCTTAAAGTCTTCTGTTCACTTCTTACCTGAACTGCTTATCGTCCAAGTTTTACTTCCATACAAGGCTACACTCCATAAAAGCACATTCAGAAATGACTTCCGCCCACTTAAATTTATATTCGATACTAACAAATTTACCGGTTTCAGAAAAACTTTCCTTGTTGGCAGTCTGAATTTTATATCATCTCTACTTTGGCCATCGCCATTGATTTTGCTACTTTTAACGTCCCATTTCGTAATCTAAATCTATCATCATAATTTTCGTGAGCCTTTGTCCCACTTCAACGCGGGGTAGGCCCTGTTACTATGGATTTGGCAAAGTTAGTGGCAGAGGGTGGCCGGATGCCCTTCATGTTTCAAATGTCTGCGAATCATGTAACTAAGGTGGGACATGGGGACCAGCCCAGTATTCACCTAGTGGGATGTGGAAAACCGCCTAAAAACGACATCCAGGCCGGCTGGCACACTGGCCCTCGTCGGTAATGTGCCGAGAGGATTCGATAGGGAGCCGGCGCGCCTATCGGAGTCGCGCAAATAAGATGTTGATCTCTGTTGTTCGCTCGGCGATTTCGCATTGCCAACCGAGCCGTTTCAGGGGCTGCCTCACTTTGCTCTTGTGATTGAGAAGCACGAAGTCGAGCCATACTAACGCGGCGCTCTTCCCGGGCAATTTGTTGTTCTTCTTCAGTCCTTTCAATCGCAATGTTTTGTATCCTTCTTGCATTACGGCTTTGTCGAGAAATATTCGATCGTCTTGGTCGCGGCATCGTTAATGATGATTCAAAGAAAATACAAATTATTTCTTTAAATTTTTAATTAATGATATATACTGATACTTAACCATAGACTTTTAGCTGTCATTTGCGTTTTGTTATTCCATGCCAAATGCGTTTTTGTTATACCAAGTTTTATAGCGGTTGAACTGGATAAAAAGTATCCTATGTCCGTCTCCTGGTTCTAAGCTACCTCTCCACCAATTTTCAGCCAAATCGGTGCAGCCGTTCTTGAGTTAGCCGGGATGGCCGAGCGGTTCTAGGCGCTACAGTCTGGAATAGCGCGACCGCTACGGTCGCAGGTTCGAATCCTGCCTCGGGCATGGATGTGTGTGATGTCCTTAGGTTAGTTAGGTTTAAGTAGTTCTAAGTTCTAGGGGACTGATGACCTCAGAAGTTAAGTCCCATAGTGCTCAGGGCCATTTGAACCGTTATTTAGTTATAAATAGTGTAACTAACACGACCAGAAGAACGTCATCAAATATAAATATAAATAAGACCAAGATGGGCCTGTGACGAAACTGACAACGATAGTCTATGACTTCTCGTTGTCTTGATTCTAAAACAAAATCACGAGATGAGCTAGTTTGATTAAGTGAATTAATAATCTATGAGAAGAACTAGATTGAGTGTGACACATGGAAATTTGTGTCGACCTGGGGAGCGTGCTGGACAGCCCTGGTAAGACGACCGCTCGCGGTAAGGGGGAAATCCGGGTTCGAGTCCTGGCCCAGCAAACATTTTCATACGTCGCTTTAGGTGGCATACCTATACCTATTATAGTTAAGCTGACTTTCAAGATTAATTTCAATATTTGAAACTGTACTTCGTTATTTCTATGTATAAAAGGAAATGTCCCGAGCGACTTACCACCGCCCAGCCTAAACTTGAAATTTGGAGAGAACGATGATCTTGTGCTGTAGGCGTTTTATACTGTAAGCATCACCCCCTACTAGAGTAAAATAGGGAATGAAAGATATTTTCGGAAATATGCGTTTTTAAGGCAATTTTGTAGCAAAACTATGAAAATCATTCTTTTATTTCTCGCAAAGAAATAAAAATACGTGTTTCAGCATTTTCGGAAATTCAGTCCCTAAGGAGCTGAAATAGTGGGTGAAAGTCCTTCTTAGAATAAGTCATTCTTAAAGAAATACTAAAGCATATCAAAGCTACATCTGTGAAAATTGCTATTTGACATCTCGGTAAGAAATAAAAACAATTACGTCTTCCATTGTTTTTGGGAATTTATTTTCCGAGGGCGTGCAATAGGGAATGAAAATTTTTGTGAAAATATTTCTTTATTTTAAAAACACTTTAAAAGCGGAATCTATAAAAACTGGTATTTAACTTGTAGGTTAGAAATAAAGAAAATGTGCTAGGGGATGAAAGTTTCTGCTGAAATACCATCACAAGAACTCAAAAGGCAGGATTAATGAAAACGTCCGTCTCCAGTTATCAGAATCGCTTTTGGGTTAGAAGTGTATTAGGAAGTACACTTTTCTATGACCTCAGCTTGCGTAAAAAGTGTAGAAGGTATTGCAATTTGCGAACTACATCAAAGAAAGCTGTTTAACAGCTGCCACGACGGATCAGCATTGTGAAAATAGCATAGAACAAAAACAGATATTTAATCCATAAATGTTTCAGTAGGGCCAATACATAAAATTATTTTTGTTGTAATTTCTATGCAAAAGCGAGCGAAGCAGCGGTCGCTTAGCGAGTCAAATACAAATATCATTTTCATCAGTTCCCTGGGTGCTGCTTTCCCCAGAAAGGGAAGCTTGTTGGTGGCCGCACTTTCTTTTCCAGATGACATGAAACAATTTCTTTCAAAATTATTACTAAAATGATTTTGTTTATACTTGTTGCTCCTCTCTCATTACTTAGCAACAGTTTAATATCTATTATTCTTGCTGTGCGTTTGAGGCTAATATTTTAGTGACGGATGAAAGAACGTACGTAACACGACGGTGATATATGTTTTTTCAACGAGGAGGTATCCCCCTACCGACTACCGGATACCTCCTCGAGAATAACGATCCCTCTGTGTCTGTAGTTCGATTTATTGATTTAACCGTGGAGAGAAAACAACAATGGTCGTAGCCCCTTATGCCCGCATCTAAGCTAACAGTTTCTCTTCCTAGCCTTAAGATGAGATCAGAGTCTCGATACCGACAATGCAAATTTCTCCAGAAATTTAACCCATTATTTCTGAAACTATAGAAGATATCATTACCAAATTTTTACCTATTGAACATCTGATCTTGTTTAGTTCACAGATCTAGAACGGAGAAGGTATAGTTGGTGGAAATAGAGATACAATTTTTTAATTACATGCCTGTTTTCTTTCGAAAATATGATTGTATCTTATACAAGATACCGTCAATCATATACCTCTGAAAACACTGATTGTAGATCCATATAATCTTCTCCACTGTATGAGTAATTTCTACAGATTTTATGTTTACGTGTTTATTGGTTCCTGAGAAAATGGGGCTTTTGCCAGAAAATTTACAGTTCAAGCAAAATCAGTAAGTCTATGGATCACATCTTTCTTCCCGTAAAAAAATTAAACACTTCTTAAAATCAGCCTGTTTCATAATCTTATCCTTCTTCTTCACCTAAATCCTTCATCTTCTCTCCTTTTTGCCTCCTTAGTCATTTTCTGAGCAGTAATTTCGGCCTTCTGCACTCTTAATGAGTCCATGGATTCCAATGTTTTTGCCGTATTGTGCTCTATATTCATTCCCAGCTGTTCCAGGGCTTTTATTCTTCCAGAATTCCCACCATTGAAGGAGATAACAACATCAGTCACCTAATCTTAAAGTTTTTGTGTACACAAAGACAGGTTTTGGAACCAGAATCCACAGAATACTGTTAAAATTTGTTTCTTACCATGGAGGCATTTCTTTAGCACGTCAGAATATTATAAGTCTCTTAATGTAGGCTTAATGGCCTCCATTATTGCTCCAGGGACTGAATGTTTATATTTGAATTCATCTACTGTGCATGGTGCCTCTGCTTTTCTATACTTGCACCACGTGTCTGGTGCAGGCGTGCACCAATTTTGTACAGGGTTGGTATCTGTGGACAGCCTGTGAAAATTTGTCGCCCACACTTGCTCTTTCATGCACTGCACAACACGTGCGTTTTCTCTACTGGCTTTGCCGTAGTATTCCTGAAGTTCATAAATAACTTTGGAAATAAGCCTTCCTGCGTTTTTAATACTCCCTCCACCTGATAACTTCATGTGTCCATGTTTCTTTTGTCAGCTTACGTAGGCGAGCTGCCATTCTTTTTTTCACATGGTCTACAAATTCAATCTTTGTAACAAGTTCATCCTAGGGTTTGCTTTTTAAAACAGTGTTGGAGGATTTACTCAGTGTATTTCATATGTCTAACCCCTCACTCTGATTGTGAACGACTAAAAATAGCCATAGCTGCAGCTATCTGCATACTACCATTTGACCCCTCACAGTTCTTCGTACGCGAGGGTCTATGGACACTCATTCTCTCTTCATTATCACCTAAGGTGCGTCAATGGCAATATTAAATGAAAACTTCGAAGTGAAACACTTTGCTAGTATCAACATTTGTCTCATTAGCAAATCTATTTTGTAAGTGTAACTCCTTTCTCGCCTTAACCCATGAAATGCTACGCTAATATCATTTACAAAAGAAAAAAAAAGTGTGTAAAATCTTATGGGACTGACTGTTTCTACAGCTGCAGTTTTCGTCTATTCTGTTGCAAGACAGTCCATGCAGTTGCCAATAATTTCAGCATACTACTCATAGTGTGGGTTGGTGTGGTAGATACAGTAGAGCATAAAGTAGTCTACCGCCACTACTGACTTTCCCAATACTTGTTAGTCATAAAATGATCTATCAACACCAAGATTTGCTCATATAATTTTAAAGATAGAGACTAATCCATTTCTAACAGTCACATCTTTGGAAAGCACTACATCTCCACCATATAGCTTGCATGCTACAGTCTCTTTCAACACTGGAGTTAAAATACTCAAATCTATAATTATATTTACTTCAATGCCTTCTTGGGTAGGTAATGTATCTCCAACGCAGAGAGATTACAGTTTTTTTTCCATGCATTGGGAGGAGTGTCTACAGCCTTTTCAAAAGAAAAAAAGTGTGTAAAATCTTATGGGACTTAACTGCTAAGGTCATCAGTCCCTATGCTTACACACTATTTAACCGAAATTATCCTAAAGACAAACAGACACACACCAATGCCCTAGGGAGGACTCGAACCTCCGCCGGGACCAGCCACACACTCCATGACTGCAGCGCCGCAGACCGCTCGGCTAATCCTGCGCGGCCAGCCTTTGCACCACTATGTCTGTTATTTTGCACTGTTTCACTACTAACCGCAACTAGTGTAGTTCTAAATAAAAATTTCGATGTGCAGCATTCAAAAAAGGCATCTTCTTTGAAACAACTGCAATTTATATACAGCTGCTGCAAAGATGGTCACTACAAGAAGCAAAAATATTTGTTTCATTTTGAAAGATTTGCAAGCAGTTGAGCAAAGAGTATGGAATAATCAGTGCAGCCAATCTGTGGTGAATAAATCCAAAGAGAACATAGAAAAGCCACAGCCCTCTAGATTATGTAGTTTCTGAGATTTGTATACAGATTCTGAAAAGATGTCTAGATCAGTGCGGATATCGTGACGCTTCACGTGAAAGTTTAAAAAGTATTAAAAATACAAAGTTTAAAAAGTATTAAAAATACATTTCTACAGATTTTTTTACATAAATTGTGCTCCAATTTGTTCAAGATAGTTCAAATATTTACATAATAGAAAAAATAGAAATCCAGTTTTTTTGAAAAATTTGGAGTGCCCGTAACTATATCTCTGTTAGACAGAATTCCTTCAGGACCTAATCTCCCAAATATTTTGTGTCTTTTGGGCTCCAGTGCTTCACACCAGAAGATTAAATGCTGTGCGGTTTCACCCCCCGTACCATTAGCCTGCATTTAGGGGCTTCCTTCTCTGTTTCCATCATGTGCACGGCCTGTCATTATAACTATCGGGAGTTTAATCTGCCTCTTGTTCAAGTCCAAGATTGCAGAATTTGTGTCACTAGCTAGTTGGACTCGATTTGGTAACCAGAAAACAAGGCTTACGGGGGAGTACCCGCGACGAACATCGCAACTCCAGAGGGCGGACTGTTGACTGTGAAACGTCCCCTTATAACAATTGTACAAGACTATGCTTAACCTGACACACAATATTTTTAGCGCAACGCAATCTGACTATCAAAGATCCCTGCAAAAGAATGGCCCTGACTAACATTAAACTATACCGTTCACAAATAACTTACCTCACAAAAATCTTCATTACTCAAGCTACAGCAATAGAGCGAGCGCCACTACTGCCAGCTAAATAAAAGATTCAAACTACGGAAGGCACTAACTACTGATAGGGATAGTTAGCAAATGAAAGATTTTAATAGAGAACAAACACTGTATTTACCTTAATATCATCATATATATAGCAGTTCATGACAAATTACAAAACTCAGCCATCTCTCTCCCCACATTCACCACTGCTGGCGGCTCACCTCGTAACTGTGCAACGCTACGCGCTGTTCACATCAACTGCCGCTGCCCAACACTACAATGGCAGACAACAATGCAAACTAGCCACAGGCTGCACACAGCACAGCCAGTGATTTTCATACAGAGCGCTACGTAACGTTGCCAATAAGAAAATATAAACAGCCTACTTACATAAAGAAAACATAAACAGCCTACTTACATAAAGAAAACATAAACAGCCTACTTACATAAAGAAAACATGAACAGCCTACTTACAACTGTACATCATTAAGCAAAGGTTTATAGGGGAGGAGCGTATGTACTGGAACTGTGCACTAGAGACTCGGACGCGAGAGCCAGCCGGTAGTAAAAAATCTAGGCAGCTGTTACGGAGCGTCCGAGAGGAGCAAATGTGGCCGCAAATGGAGCGATCTGCGGCGAAAGGTCGCAGCGCGGAATGTGAGTCATGCGTGATGCAAATGGCGGCGGCCGCTGGTGGCCGCCATCCTCGGACAGAATAAATCGCCGATTGGGCGCCTTTCCCCCTGACGGCACGGCTCTTCTGCATAACACACGGCCTGCCTCGCCGCTTTGTCTCACCGGCAGGCAATCTTCCGGCGACTGATCTCGTTTTATATCCGCCGAAACCTTTTCCCGACGCCGCCACAGCTCCACGAGATGTATCGCCGGCCACCGGATTACTTTAGGCGGATACGACCAGCAATCACGTAGCGGCCCGCGGCTCTAACATATTTCTCTTTATTTTATTTTTCTCCTCCAACGCGACCCCGCTATGAGAGACTGATGCATGTGACTGCCATCGCGATTTATCACGTCGCCCTTCTGCAAAACGGCTTTTAACAGAAGCACTTCACAGAATAATTCTCTTTCATCTGCGACAGCAAAGTTGGGCCCTGAAGCCCTTCGGGCGCCGTCCAGTCCTCAAAGCAACCGCGACGATAGAATTACGGACGGACGCTGAGACGGCTGGTAGTTCACACAGTCCGTCGGTGCGACGCCGTACTCAATTTTCCTTTCCAGCGAAGCCCTGCGGATGCTAGAACGACGCTGTTCGGCTAACGCGGTTTAACTTAAAAGTTTCTCGTGCAGAGTACGATTAATTGCCCGATATCTCCCGTGCATTGTGCTTACTGTGAGGTGTCGGCGGAGGTGTTTAGTATACCTCTAAGATTCTACAAGTTCGATACTTGCTGATATATAGAGAGGGAAGCGCTCCACAAGATTGTGCAAATTAAAAAAAAATAATGTCGCGCAACGTAAAAGTCTTATTGAAACAAAAAGTACCAGGTGTTGCACAATCAAGCATGAAAATGCGGCTACCACATCACACATTGATACGTTAATGATTGGGCTCTTCTAACTACAAAAGGAACTGCCGGTCGCTATAATAATTTCGTTTATTACCATGTAACATCAATCAAATGAATTTACGACCGAATTAAATTTGTAAACATTTAATAAGTGGACATAAAGATTGGAATTATGAGATATAGCCCGGGCGGGTGCAGGAAAGCCTAATCGTGAAACATTAGTGCAGATATCGAAAGCATCTGCATGGATAGTGGTTAAAACCAAGCGAAATGGCGAAGTGGTTAGCACACTGGACTCGCATTCGGGAGAAAGATGGTTCAAACCCGCGTCCGGCCATTCAACTTTAGGTTTTCCGTGATCACCCTGAATCGCTCCAGGAAAATTCCGGGATGGGCCTTCGAAAGGGTACGGTGGATTTCCTTTCCCATCCTTGACATCATTCGAGATCGTGCTCCGTCTCTGATGCTTCAAATGGATCTGAGCACTATGGGACTTAACATCTGAGGTCATCAGTCCCCTAGAACGTAGAACTACTTAAACTAACTAACCTAAGGACATCACACACATCCTTGACATCATTCGAGGTTGTGCTCCGTCTCTGATGGTTCAAATGGATCTGAGCACTATGGGACTTAACATCTGAGGTCATCAGTCCCCTAGAACTTAGAACTACTTAAACTAACTAACCTAAGGACATCACACACATCCTTGACATCATTCGAGGTTGTGCTCCGTCTCTGATGGTTCAAATGGATCTGAGCACTATGAGACTTAACATCTGAGGTCATCAGTCCCCTAAAACTTAGAACTACTTAAACATAACTAACCTAAGGACAGCACACAACACCCAGCCATCACAAGGCAGAGAAAATCCCTGACCCCGCCGGGAATCGAACCCGGGAACCCGGGCGTCGGAAGCGAGAACTCTACCGCACGACCACGAGATGCGAGCTAACTAACCTAAGGACATCACACACATCCATGTCCGAGGCAGGATTGGAACCTGCGACTGTAGCGGTCGCGCGGTTCCAAACTGAAGCGCTAGTACCGCTCGGTCACAACGGCCGGCCGTCTCTGATGACCTCGATGTCGACGGGACGTTAAACCCAATCTTCGTTCCTTTCTTTTTTTAGTGGTTGAAAGGAGGAACCAGGATAAAGTAAGAATGAACACAAGTAGAATCGCCAAATCGCATGATGGGAGCAACTAGCTGGCTGCGAACGTTAAAACTATGTAATTAAATACTGAGGTAAGTCCCATCGTCCCCATCGGTTCAGTGATTACAACACCAGCTCATTCTTATCACCCTTAAATAAAGTGAGTGCAGAAGACGGCGGGAGTAATGGTAGGAAGTTCTGAGTCCAGCTCGACCTCTGTGCCCTGTACTGGAGGTATCCTTCTGTGAGACGCCTCAGCAGCAAGCGTCTACTAGCTTCCGTTGCCTGGCTGCAGTTATTTACCGGTCGATAGCGTGGCAGCAGGTCTACTCTCTTCTGTCGCCTAGCAGCACGAGTCCTCTGCCAGTGTAGGAATCTTACTGGCAGCAGACCTTGCGAGTTCCGATCAATAGTAATTTTGTAACTAAGTTTAACAAACTCATTATCTCACGGGTAAGTTAACGAATGATGGCCTGGCACGTTGAGGACGGAAGATAATTCCACCCACTCCATTACAGGCGTCTAGTTCCAGCCAGCTGAAGGATTTACATGTAGACACGCACGGGAAAGCATGCGTTCTAAATAATTATTGTGAACCAATCAAAGTGTCCCTTACTAGGATTTTAAATGAACATTCTTTCGTGACGTGACCGCAGAAAAGCGTCTGGTCCCATACTTAACCATCCTGGAGGCTACTTCGGCTTGACATGTTGTTTTTGCAAAAGAATTGCTTCTAGCATCTCGCACAATAGAATTTTCAGCAGATGGGCCACGTTCTCCCATCGTGGGGGAACTGCGTTCACAGCAGTGTGAGAGGCAGGCGGTAACGCGTCGCTTCTGGCAGGAAGGCAATCTGGGGACTGCCCGTCCGGTCTTGCCCATTAACACTGAGTGGACAAGTGGCTGGTCTTTCAGCAGGGTCTGAGCTGACACGACGCGTGGAGGGGCTTGCCTGTTATCGGTAGCTTCAATGTTAGACGTATCACACAGCCCCTTAGGAAAATAGGGTCCACAGGTGGAAAGGAAACCAGTGTGCAAATGTCCAAATGTGTGTGAATACCTAAGGGACCAAACTGCTGAGGTCATCGGTCCCTAGACTTACACATTTCTTAAACTAACTTATGGTAAGAACAGCACACACACCCACGCCCAGAACAGCACACACACCCACGCCCGAGGAAGGACTCGAATCCCCGGCGGGAGCGGCCGCGCAGTCCATGACACGGTGCCTTAAACCGCTCGGTCACTCCGCGCGGCGCCAGTATGCACTGTGTCTACTGGAGTGCTCAGATGTGGAGGAGTGCATGGCGGCTATGGAGAATGCAGGGTGCAATAGTTTGCAAGTCATTGCACGTTTCAGCAGCACGACGCTTCGATTCTGTGACCATTCTCAGTTCGTGCAGCAGCTGGTAGCGATGGTAAATACTGCTAGTCTTGATCGCGAGGCGAAACCTGAGGTTCCAGTTCGCAGTATCGTACCAAGAACTGATGGGGATACTTTGATTTGCAACTGATTGGAATATCTCGTCCTCGGTTCTGTAAGGGTCTCGGCTGTAGACTTATGGGCTTTTGTTGTGGGCTGAAGAATTGTAGGTCTCCCATTGATATGTCAGCGGTGCGCTACACAGAGGAAGCAGCTACTCGGATTACTGCACGTGTGTTTTACGTTAGGCGATAGTTTGAGGTCCTCTGAGAAACGCTCGCCGGTCAGTGTGGAGAGAGTGAAATGGCATCGCGTGCAAAGTAAAGACACGCCGAATGTCAAATTTTGGTAGTAAATTGCCGAAGGATTCGTAACAAAGTTCCTTTAATTACCGCCTCGCAGGAAGGCTGCCACGCTCAATTATACTCTGAAACGAGAGCTGGATAAAACCCGAAGTTGAAACCTACGAAATATTTATTACGAGGAACGATGGAATGTAAAGCGAAAAGCCAAGTTAGATGCCATAGAATGGGGAGTGTTCATGGCTACCGAAATAAAAGTTGTGTCTATTGACGTCGGAGCTGAGTCTGAGTTTGAAATCATCTCGATGCGAGTAGCGGGCCCAGGTGAACACAAGTTAATCATGGGATTTGGTTAAAATAAAATTCTATATCGCAATGATATTATTTATTGTGACCAGTTTCGACTTTAACTTAAAGTCATCTTCAGATGTGAGCCCTGAAAGGGTAGCAACTAGTTCGACAACCGACACGCAATGGAAATACACTCCTGGAAATTGAAATAAGAACACCGTGAATTCATTGTCCCAGGAAGGGGAAACTTTATTGACACATTCCTGGGGTCAGATACATCACATGATCACACTGACAGAACCACAGGCACATAGACACAGGCAACAGAGCATGCACAATGTCGGCACTAGTACAGTGTATATCCACCTTTCGCAGCAATGCAGGCTGCTATTCTCCCATGGAGACGATCGTAGAGATGCTGGATGTAGTCCTGTGGAATGGCTTGCCATGCCATTTCCACCTGGCGCCTCAGTTGGACCAGCGTTCGTGCTGGACGTGCAGACCGCGTGAGACGACGCTTCATCCAGTCCCAAACATGCTCAATGGGAGACAGGTCCGGAGATCTTGCTGGCCAGGGTAGTTGACTTACACCTTCTAGAGCACGTTGGGTGGCACGGGATACATGCGGACGTGCATTGTCCTGTTGGAACAGCAAGTTCCCTTGCCGGTCTAGGAATGGTAGAACGATGGGTTCGAAGACGGTTTGGATGTACCGTGCACTATTCAGTGTCCCCTCGACGATCACCAGTGGTGTACGGCCAGTGTAGGAGATCGCTCCCCACACCATGATGCCGGGTGTTGGCCCTGTGTGCCTCGGTCGTATGCAGTCCAGATTGTGGCGCTCACCTGCACGGCGCCAAACACGCATACGGCCATCATTGGCACCAAGGTAGAAGCGACTCTCATCGCTGAAGACGACACGTCTCCATTCGTCCCTCCATTCACGCCCGTCGCGACACCACTGGAGGCGGGCTGCACGATGTTGGGGCGTGAGCGGAAGACGGCCTAACGGTGTGCGGGACCGTAGCCCAGCTTCATGGAGACGGTTGCGAATGGTCCTCGCCGATACCCCAGGAGCAACAGTGTCCCTAATTTGCTGGGAAGTGGCGGTGCGGTCCCCTACGGCACTGCGTAGGATCCTACGGTCTTGGCGTGCATCCGTGCGTCGCTGCGGTCCGGTCCCAGGTCGACGGGCACGTGCACCTTCCGCCGACCACTGGCGACGACACCGATGTACTGTGGAGACCTCACGCCCCACGTGTTGAGCAATTCGGCGGTACGTCCACCCGGCCTCCCGCATGCCCACTATACGCCCTCGCTCAAAGTCCGTCAACTGCACATACGGTTCACGTCCACGCTGTCGCGGCATGCTACCAGTGTTAAAGACTGCGATGGAGCTCCGTATGCCACGGCAAACTGGCTGACACTGACGGCGGCGGTGCACAAATGCTGCGCAGCTAGCGCCATTCGACGGCCAACACCGCGGTTCCTGGTGTGTCCGCTGTGCCGTGCGTGTGATCATTGCTTGTACAGCCCTCTCGCAGTGTCCGGAGCAAGTATGGTGGGTCTGACACACCGGTGTCAATGTGTTCTTTTTTCCATTTCCAGGAGTGTATTTTAGACCTTGCAGCCACAAACATGTTGACCTCATCGACAGCGTCAATGATCATGTATGCGTATATATTCACGCGTTTTTAGCTGGGAGAAGACAGTGGCATTGGGAAAGAGACGGAGAAGTGATAAATATTGGAAGATAGTAGAAAGAGCGAAAGAGACTGGCACTGTGAGAGAAAGAGAGTGACACAGTCGCAGTGGAACACAGTTGACAGTGACAGAACAATGCTAGGCAAAGAGTGAAGGAGATAATTTCAATGGGACAGGAATAAAGAGATGGAGTAAATGGAAGTGTGTGAGTGCCAATGAAAATGACAACAAGGAAGACAGAGATAGTGACAGTGAGAAAAGGCAGCAGCAACTGGATGGGTGAATGAGACAATAGCAGCAATGGAGTGCAAGAGGGAGACAGTGACAACAGACAGTACTGGTAGGAAGGATGCTGTGGTTGTGAGACAGGAGACTATGATGATTAGAGAGAGACAAAGAGATAATGACAATGCGTTGGGCAGAATCATAGAATGAGAACTGGCAAGTGGAGTAGATGGGTATGAGCGACTTACACCGATGCACTAGTGGGTGCGAGCGAGTTATAGTTAGGGAGAGGTGAGTTGCATATTAAAAAGCGTGCATCGCTTGAAAAAGTTTGGTGAAAATTTTTAAAGGTGCTGAAGAAGCTAGAATGAGGCGGCTGGTACCCAACTTTTCAGTCAGTCGGTTAAAAAAAAGACATGTTTACCTTTTTCGTACTGCGATAGGAGCATTCTTCCACTGGTATATTCAAGCAAGAAGGTAAGTAATACGAGGGATAAATCACGCATATCTGAATGGTTACAGTACCCATAGCACACGGTGTAAGCCACAATCTGTAATGAAGGACTATAGTGGAGGGGCTGAACACACACATCCAGAAGAAAGAAAGAGTGGTTTAAATTCAGTTGTGTGACAAAGAATATACAAGAGCAATAGCTCAAATTGAAGTCGACATGTTGCGTCATTGATTTAAGTTTCCCACGTTTGTTCAGAGTTGTAATGGCTGCGGTGTCCAGTGCAAAATAACAGGAGTGAGCGGTATGGTGGCGAATTTCTGATGTAATTGGGATACGTGTTCGTCTGTACGCAGGCTGCGCAGAGCACGAAAAATACTGGATAAACGCAGATTTGGTTATATAATTGCATCTGCTCATGATCCATATTCATGAAGACACGCGAATAAATCTTTCGCGTAATTGAATTCGGTATTTATTCATTTGCCCGATGATGGAACAGAGACATTTGCATCCTTATTAATTAAAATACGCCTCAAACGAAGAATTATAATTATAGCTGCGCCAGCTTTTGTTGCCGCGTGTTTTGCGATGGAATATGAAACAGAGGGCGAGGGCGGCGAACAAGTTCCAGCGAGGATTTCTCGCTGTCCCGTAGGATAAACAAAGAGAAAGAAGCGCTTGGTACACGTGCCTCGCTGTTCGTTTAGCCGCCGACACGTGGAGCAGAGCTATAAGGTAGTGTGATATTTACTTTGTGCCAGACTAAATTTATAAATCGTAGTTCATTGCTGGCGGAGCTCCTTTCCTCATCTGGTGTAGGACAGCTTTTGTAGCCGTCCTCGCCGTTACAAAGGTAAGCCTCGAGAAGCAATTAACTGTTGTGCGTTCTGGTGCATAGCATGTTCTACAAGTTCTCAGAAAAGCGCCTTGTCCAACGGGCGGCCTTTTATGTCTCTGTCGTATGATGTAAACTTTGCAGCCCTTACGACGTTTGCTGTTGTTCAGAGAGTAGCGCACTGAAAAAAAAATTTGAATGGAATCTGTAGCTAGGAATGCTGGCGTTTCTATATTCCACCACAAGTCCCTGTGCAATCACAGATCTTTTTCTTCCAGCTTTCATTTCTTACTCGTGAGACGGGGACGAGTTGCTGCAGAATTTCGTTCCTTCCAGCACAGTATCCCACTTGGCTGGGAGTGGAGCAGAAGGAGTAGTAATTGGTAACATTTGGGAGGGAGTTTCCAGTCCGAGCATTTACCTGGCAACGGTAACCTCCATAAAATTTTGTTCGGAACCGGGGGATTCGAACTATTTTAATCTTTGTGAGACAACGCCGCCCATGGCCCTATTCATCATCATCATCATCAGCCAGTTCAATCATTAAATGATGTGGCCTCTTCGAGTCGTGGATTCAGGTAGGCTTTCAGCAGTCTTCTCCAAGTGGGACGGTCTAGGGCAGTTCTCTGCCAGGTGTTACCAGCGATCTTCTTGATGTCTTTGTCCCATCTGTCTGGTGGTCGTCCTCTAGGCCTCCGGTGCTCTCTCGGACTCCACTCCAGTACTAGCTTCGTCCATCTGTTGTCTTTTCTTCTTGCGACGTGGCCAGCCCACTGCCATTTCAAGGAACCTACTGTCTCTAAGATGTCATTAACCATCGTCACAGACCGGATGTCATCTGCCCTTTTCCTGTCCTTTCTTGTATAGCCCAGCATTGATCTCTCCATGGCTCTCTGTGCTGTCCTAAGTTTCCCTTTTGTAAATGAGTTCAGTGTCCATCTCTCGCAGCCATACGTCATCACAGGAAGAATGCATTGATCAAATACTGCTTTCTTCAAATTTACTGGCATTTTTGATCTGAATACTTTTGAATTCTTCCCAAATGCTTGCCAGCCAAGCTTGATGCGTCGATAGATTTCTGGCCTTATGTCTCCCTTCATATTTATAATCTGGCCAAGGTAGACATATTCACTGACCTCTTCTAGTAGACTGTCCTTGACTTTCACATCTCCAGCTGGGACCCATTTGTTGGACATAAATTTTGTTTTGGAAAGGTTCATGTTCAAGCCAACCAGCTGACATTCCGATGCAAGGTCTGTAACTACGTTTTGGAGCTCTGCGAAGTCTTTGGCCCTATTAAAAATAAATAAATAAATAAATGTGTGTATGGCCGACAGTTGCAAGCAACTTCTTTAGTATGTGGACTAGACTTCATTAGGATTCGTCCAATAAATCTTAGTCTGACGTCTATTTCGCCACGGCTAGGCGAGACACAAATCATACCTGACCGATGCTCATAGATATTTAACATGTGTAACTATTCTAGCGACTGATCGCTGGTCGCGTAGTCAGTAACTTGTTTTTGTTTAAGCGTATGTACATTTATGTCTATTGAAGGCCAGCTGCCAAAGTTTGAACCATATGTGATGGCCCTCTGCAAAAATCTCTTCTTCCTCCCCCTCCTCTTTCTATTCTTCTTCTTCTCCTTCTTCTTCTTCCGTTGACGCCTACTTGTTACCACGTTCCAGTTTCAATCCTTAATCCTTTGTCCTCCCCTTGTCTTCCAACACATCCCATCATTGTTTCCTATATTTCTTTTTCCTGTCTTCATAACACTTTTTTCTGCCAGTTTTGTTTTTATTTGTGCATTTTAATTCAACATGTTTTTAAAAAAAATTATCTAAAAATCTCTCTTTCCAATACTTCTTCTCTTATGTTACTTTTTTCCAAATATTTATCAACTTAGTGAATCCAGCAGGTTGTTAATTTTCCCCCAAAGACATTTGAAGATCTATTCTCATGCATTCTGTAAATATGTCTAATAAATAGCAGTCTCCTCTTCTTATCGTTTCTGATATGTTTTATATGTTCTGATCTATTTCACCGCTACTTCTTAATTTCCAAAATTCCCATTTTTCTGAGGACCAAATATTTTCTGTACAATTCTTCCTTTTAATATTTCTAACCCATCAAGTTTTTAATTTAATACTAGACATCCGCTAGCATACAGTCGGTCTGGTTTCAGTACCGCGTTATAGTGCTGTATTGTAAGTTTGTAGGTATTGTTCGTTATATCATGCGCTTATCCCATCTTTTGTATCCTATCCCCTAAAGAAGGTTTTTGTAAACCGTTTCCTTGGATAGTCTCTCCCAAATATCAGAGTTTTTTTATTTATTTGATAAGTATCTGTAATAAGAGATTTTGTAGTACTTTTATTATTTGTCACAAATTTTTCTTTCTCTGCAGAGATTCTTACGCCCTTCATGTTGGCTGTCTCTGCAAGAAGATTAACTCGCACTGGTGCATCTCCAAGGCTTTCATAGAGTATGGCAAAATAGTCCGCGAATTCTAGGCTGTTTATTGAAATACATCTGTTCTTTCCTCTACCTGTGGCGATATTTTAGATTCTTCGTTTTTCATTCCGTCTCTTCATTTAATAGTAATTTTCTAACGAAGCCACACCACCAACTCCGTCCCTTACTACTACTACGTAGTCTGCAAGCCGCAAACGTTGTCTGAAAGGGGCCCTTATGTATATCGTGTCACACTACCTTTAGGTACGCCGGATGCTTCTAACGATGTCAACGGTCTTGTGCATCCATTTGTTCTACTATAGCATCCAACAAGCAAAGGCATCATCATCAAGACAATCCACAAAGTCGTTGCTGTTGTTGTCTTAAGTCCAAAGATGGATTTGTTCAGCTATCCACTCAAGTACATCTTGTGCAAGTCCCTTCATCGTTACATGACTACTGCACCCTATAGCCATTGAATCTACTTACTTTAGTCAAACCGGGATCTCTATCTACATGTTTTATCCCCTTTCACACTCCACTCCAGTACCAGTTCACTGTTCCTTGATCTCTCAGGACGGGACGTATCCCATCAATCTAGCTCTCCTTTAAGTCAAGTTGTCTCAGCTACCCGACTTACCCCCTACGTAGTATTAACTATTATTTTGTAACATCACATTTCTTAAACTTTCTCAAAAAAAAAAAGAAAAAAAAAAGCCTTTCATGTCGTTGCCCATCAGTATTTTATATCCTCTGTTCCTCTACCAGTGCCATTATTTTGCTGACCAATCAGTTAAACACTTCAATATTTTTATCGCATCACTACTTAATCCCCCCAGTATTACCTCGCTTAATTCAACTGCGCTCTATTACAGTTTTTCACCTTTCACTTATGTTCCAGTTGTAATTTCGTTCAAAGACGCTATTAGTTCCGTTCAGCTGATCTTCCAAGTCCTTTGCCGTCTTTCTTCCACAGTCTATAGCTCTAGAACTGGGCCATATGAAGTGAGGCACAATCCACTGATAAGAGAGTTCTTGCGTGTGCTACAAGTCATCTGACTGTAATCCTACAGAGCCTCTCAGGGATGCTATTGACGAAGATATAACCTTTGAACACAGTAAGAACATGTCTCCGTGAGTTGTTTTTGGCGATTAATCGGCCAAATTGCATCCCCAATGTTTCGGTGTCTCGTTGTTTACTTGCAATCAGGAGTCGTCGCCGTCATCCCAGCTACACACTTCTAGGTAACTGTGTCGAAATTAGTTGCTGTTGAGTTTTTTCACAGTAGGGGAGAAAAAAAGAAAGCAGGCGAAGAAGAAAAAAATTAACATTGCATCAGCTGGCCCACAATGACTTTCATCACCTCTTTGTCCATCAACTTGTCATACCATCCTGTTCTGCTCCTGCACTGTTGGTTGGAGTCCAGCTGTTTCGGACTGCCCTCACAAAGTGCTTAATCCGACCTTTGGACCAGAAAACGTTTGCCCATTATTTCCCACAGATATAACACTGTTGACTTTCATTTAATTAACCACAGACTAGTGAGGTGGAGAGGAGGTAATCTACTAAACACATGTTCGATAGGATTGGAGTTTAAACTCCGTCCGGCCATCTCCATGACTTCAAATGGTTCAAATGGCTCTGAGCACTATGGGGCTTAACATCTATGGTCATCAGTCTCCTAGAACTAAGAACTACTTAAACCTAACTAACCTAAGGACAGCACACCACACCCAGCCATCACGAGGCATAGAAAATCCCTGACCCCGCCGGGAATCGAACCCGGGAACCCGGGCGTGGGAAGCGGGAACGCCACCGCACGACTACGAGATGCGGACTCCATGACTTCCCTAAATCTCTTATGCCGGGATTGTTTCTTTGAAAGCGTAAGGACGAATTCCGTCCCTATATTTCCCCAACGCGAACTTGAACTCCGTCTTCAACGACCTCGCTGTCGAAGGAACGTTGAGCCCTAATCTTCCTTACTTTTTCCTTTAAGCCCGGGCCAGTCTGTTCCTCCCTCCGATAAATCATTCCGCCGAAATGTATAGCAAACTTAGGCTAGAAGACCAAGTCTGTCTAGGGCCACCATCCACATTAAACATTCAAAACACGAGGGGTCTGCTGAGACATTATGACCTTCATTGCGCCAAAACTCCCAACCTTCCGTTAAACTCAATGCCCGAATCATTGATTTCGCTTTTCCATCTACATGTTTTATCCCCATTCACATTTCACTCCATTAATAAACTAACTGTTCTTGATCTCTCCGAGAATTCGACGCTCAGCTTTGTCAACGGCGTTAACCAAGTAACCTAGCCCACAATCACTCCTCCATCCCACGCTTTACAGGGTGTTCCAAAACCTGTGGTTAGTATTCAGGGATATGTCAGGGACGATCACTCGAAGCAAAAAACTCTAATAAACTCGAGTTTAAAATGTGTATCTTAAAGAGCTATGAGCACTTGTTCAGTAAAACAATTATGTTTCGCACTAGCGAAGATGAAAAACTCATTGATCTTAAGGTATGCATTTTAGAATCCATCTTCACTGCACTTTTTTGTTTCGAGTGATCGTTTCTTTCATATACCCGGATAATGACTTTTGCTCGCGGGACACTCTCCATACACTTCCCTACCTGCTGCGCCTTCTGGCACGACTTCTTGCTACAATAATTTAGATGATAACGTACAGCGAAGTTTCCACTGACATCTTGAGAATCCTCTGATGCTTGGACCAGCTCGTAGACTTCTGCAAAAGTCTTTGGCGGGGACTGGATATCTGCCTGGAAATACAGTAACTTTTATAAAAATCCGCGCTCTGCTAATGACGCCGCCAAGACGAGACGTTTCTGCCTCAAACGCCTCGAAAGAGATCTTCGCGACGACGCCAAGCCGCCGTCTTGCTGACAGAGAATACCTCCCTGAGACGGTAGTCTATCGTGACAACTTAATGAATGTAAAACCTCCCCCCCCCCTCCCCCGAGGAAAAGGAAGTAAGTCCCAACAGGGTAATTCGCCCTGCGAAGGCACCTGCCCACAAGACTTAGAAACATTTGGTTGCGGTATGATTTTGCGACGAAGCCTTGTAGTTCGGTGACAAATATTTCGTAATACCTTCTAGTCCCGAAGTAATTTCGTAACGCCCTGTGTGCTGAGTTTATTGATTCAGAATCTGGATGTTGTTGCATCTGCATCCATATTCTGCAAACCACTGCGAAATTCATGGCACAAGATACCTCCGATTGTACCACACATGAGGATTTCTTCCTATGCCATTCGCATACGGAGCGCGGGAAGAATGACTATTAATGTCTCTGTCGACGGTGTAAATAATATTACCATATCTTGGCGGCTTCCTCGGGAGCGATACGTTAGGAAGTTGTTGCACTAGGGCGTGCTGTAAAGTAATGCCTCCTAATTTTTTACTTGAAAACTCTTAAAGCTTTTCAAATAAAGCAAACGTTATCAACATGCTAATCTTTATTCCACATGCCTACATATTTATTTGCAGCCCTCTGCTGTTAGAGGGTTCCGGATTGTTGCGTATAACATGGTGATGTGTAACATAACTATGCCGGTGCGTGAGAAATACCGTGTGTAATCGAGTTGAGCGATGTCGTTATCCTGAAGGAAGTCATTCACAAGACGTGCACTATGGGGGCGCGAATTGTCGTCCATGAAGACGAATGCCTTGCCAATATGCTGCCGACATCGTTGCACTATTGGTCGGAGGATGGCATTCGCGTATCGTACATCCGTTACGGCTCCTTCCCTGACCACCAGCGGCGTACGTCGGCCCCACATAAGGCCACAACAAAACAGCAGGGAACCTCCACCTTGCTGCACTCGCTGGACAGTGTGTCTAAGGCGTTCAGCCCGACTGGGTTGCCACCAGACACGTCTCCGACGATTGTGTGGTTGAAGGCATATGCGACACTCATCGGCGAAGAGAACGTGATGCCAGTCCTGAGCGGTCCATTCGGGATGTTGTTGGGCCCATCTATACCGCGTTGCATGTTGTCGCGGTTGCAAAGATGGACCTCGTCATGGCCGTCGGCAGTGAAGTTACGCATCATGAAGCCTATTTCGCACAGTTTGAGTCGTAACACGACGTCCTGTGGCTGCACGAAAAGCATTATTCAACATGGTGGCGTTGCTGTGAGGGTTCCTCCGAGACATAATCCGTAGGTAGTAGTAGTCCTTGGACCGCCTGAGCGAGGCATGTCATCGACAGTTCCTGCCTTTCTGTATCTCCTCCATGTCCGAACAACATCGCTTTGGTTCACTCCGAAACGCCTGGACACTTCCCTTGTTGAGAACCCTTACTGGCACAAAGTAACAACGCAAAAGCGATCGAACCGCGGTATTGACCGACTAGGCATGGCTGAACTACAGACAACACGAGCCGTGTACCTCCTTCCTGGTGGAACGACTGGAACTGGTTGGCTGTCGAACCCACTCCGTCTAATAGGCGCTGCTCACGCAATGTGGTTTACATCATTGGGCGGGTTTAGTGACATATCTGAACAGTCAAAGGGACTGTGTCTGTGATACAATATCCACCTTCAACGTCTGTGTTCGGGAGTTCTGGGAACCGGCGTGATGCAAAACTTTTTTTGGTGTGTATATATGGAGAAGATATACTGCAGAACAACTTGAAGAAAAAGACTGAAAAATTCTGAGGAATGTATTGGTAGTTACAGAGGTGGCGAGAGATGGATGAAAGACATAAGGAAGACCTCTGCCGGGGACTGAGGACAGTATCAGGATAAACGAGACTTAAAAATGTAAGATTTGCCAAACATATGGTCGGGATGAATATGGACAGAATGAGTGTGGGAAAAAACGGGGAGGACAAGAGGAAAGACACTAAGTGTATTATTGGGAAGGTTTGGTCTTTATTGGGGATCAAGGTGGAAAGGATGGAAAACTAGAGAAGCGAGTACACGCGAACTAATACACTAGAGATCAACGACAAAGGAGAATAGAGGTAACGGATAGTCAACAGTGGGCTAGAGAAGAGAAGAGGATACTGAAGATTTCGCAAAAAGGTCTTGAGAGAAAAACAGAAAGGATAAACAGTTTCTGGAAGAAGAATGGGCTGCCTGTGGTCCTACAGAGGTCAGAATGAGGAAGACAAAGAAGAAGAAGAAGAAGAAGAAGAAGAAGAAAGAAAGAAATAAAGGAAGAGGAGGTATGCAAATCTCACGAAGTAGGTGGGAGTAATGCCATCAACGTTCTGCATATGCGAAGCTTTTATTGAGAAATCAAATTTTAACGTGGGTTGTGGGTTGTTTGTGATAAGATCGTGTACCAGCGTGCGTCGGAATTCAATAGTGACAGGATCGTTGCCTGTGGATTTTTCGATTTATTATTCTGGGATATTGTCGCCGTTCGCGTTGTTTGGCACCCCACGGGTGTCGTGCGAATATGGAGAGCCAGACTGCAACCCAACGTCCCTGTGCAGTTAGCGGCAGGCGGGTCAGATATATTCGTCTTACCGCGGATTCCTTCGACGCGGCATCAGAGACATCCTAGCGCAACAACACTAGGCAGAGGAGTGGTTTCCAGAAGAGTGACGCACAGCATCACGATGGATGCATCCCTGCAGGGGCTCCGAGGACGGTAAACGTCGCCATATCGCACACGTCGTCGTCACAGGGGCACGGCAGTTGATGTGATTTTATGGGATGCCAACAACACGATCATCTCTGTTTCTCATATCCGTTAACTTGGATTGCAGAGTTTACAAGATAACACAAGATGATTCGTTGCCCGTGCAGTGCGGACCTACCTCGTGGAAGAGGGTGTTTGTGCGTAGTTCTGCCCAGCAAATATTCCTGATCTCTCACCCACTGAAAATATCCGGTCACAGGTTGCCGAGAGTGTGTTACGCCACCTCTCGCGTGTCGACACGACTGATGTTCTCTAGCATAGAGTTGAAGCAGTATGTAATGACGTTCCCGTATCTGTCATCCAAACTCAGTTTGACTCGATGCCCAGCCACGGGAGAGTCATTGTTGCTGCCAGAGGTGTCTCATTCCATTGCCTACAAATCACCTGCTATTTTATCGCGTATTCTGTCTGCTATACTGTATACGCACATAGTGATTTTAACGGCCAGCATTGTATAACACGAACGCTTCCGTGGTGTATATCAGAAGTTACGAGGTGCGGCTAGAAAAAAACCGGACTGTTGCTGGAAAAAACATTTATTTACAATTATCTACAATTTCATGTTATCTCCTTCAATGTACTCTCCTCCTCGGTCTCTACACCGCTCCATACGAATTTTCCAGTGTTCATAGCAAAGCTGCAGATCATTTTCGGTAAGTCCATACATTACTTCCGTCGCCTTTTCTTTTACTGCTTCAACAGTCTCAAATCTAGTTCCTTTCAAAGCTGACTTTAGGGATAAGAAAAAAGTCACAGGCGGCCAAATCAGGTGAGTAGGGTGGATGATCTAAGATGGGAATGTTGTATTTTGCCAAAAACGTCTTCACTGACAACGCACTGTGAGCTGGGGCATTGTCTTGGTGAAGGATCCATGACTTTTTTTCTCCACAAATCGTTCCGTTTTCTCCGTACTCGCTCACGTAGGGTAGCCAGGACGCTAATGTAGTAATGCTGATTCACTGTTTGTCCCTCTGGTACCCAATCAATGTGCACAATCCCTTTGATGTCAAAAAAAAAACAATCATCATTGCCTTGAATTTCGATTTTGACATTCGTGCTTTTTTTTGTCGTGGAGAACCAGGAGTTTTCCAATGCATCGATTGGCATTTAGTTTCGGAATCTTAAGTAAAAAACCACGATTCATCGCAAGTAATAACATTTTGTAAGAAGGTGGGATCACTTTCAATGTTTTCCAGGATGTCAGAACAAATCATTCTTCGGCGTTCCTTCTGTTCAATTGTGAGACACTTTGGAACCATTTTTGAACACACTTTGTTCATGTTGAAACTTTCATGAAGAATCTGCCTAACACTTTCCTTGTCAACTCCTGTTAACTCAGACACTGCTCTGATTGTCAAACGGCGATCTTGTCGAACAAGTTTACCGATTTTTTCAATGTTTGCATCAGTTTTTGCTGCCAATGGTCTGCCAGTGCGAGTGTCATCACTGGTGTCTTCGCGGCCATCTTTAAATCGTTTAAACCACTCAAACACTTGTGTTCGCGATAAACAATCATCGCCGTACACTTGTTGTAACATTACAAACGTTTCACTTGCAGATTTTCCTAGTTTGAAACAAAATTTGATGTTAACACGCTGTTCTTTCTGTACACTCAACATTTTCCGACGCACAGACAAAACGTCAACTACTTAAAACAGACGCCACGGGCAGACTGAGTGCAGGAGGCAGCTGAAACTCGAGCAGTAGGCGGAGCGAGAGTCACGTGACAGGGCACGCGACTTTCAGCCTTATTGCATTCGTTTTATTGTTTCACCAGTACTAGTCCGGTTTTTTTTCTAGCCACACCTCGTATTTCTGCATTTGTCGATGACTCTCCATCCAAGGTAACATGCTGCGAAGCAACAGTTTCCGCGTCGCGTGGTTACCGTTGGAATGATCCTACTGTTGGAAGCAGAAGAGCTCTCAGCTCCGAACAGAAGCGCGGCGAGACAGGCGTTGTGGACCGCATACGCTGGCGCTCCTCCCCTCGTTATACTGCGAACACCTGGATAGGCGCTTGAGCCAGATAGCCGATGGCTTGGCAGTCAATACTGGCGCCAGTTGGCGGGCCGGCCGACGCACAGCGCACGCTGGTACGCGCCAGTGAAACACAGTTTCCGAGGCAGCGCTTCCTTTGAGACGCGCCCTCGCCGTCGTTACTCCTTCTGCCCAACGACTCCCTGAAGGGCAACGCGGTTCGGCGAATCCTCTTTCTTTCCCCCTGCCGAGGCTTCGCACCAGTTACTTCCCTGTCTTACTTCTGAAGATTTCTCAGTACTGTTTCACCGAGCAGAGGATACAGAGCGTGGCCGATGTGCATGTATTATGTCGCTCCGAGCGTCTTCTGCAACAAGGTCAGCCATACCGTATGTCACTCCTTACGCTATTTGCCTTCCACTGAAGCAGCACACTTTGGCTCGTGTTTCCTCACTTCGTGTACTTCCGCACCCGACATGTCACAAATGTATTGGCTAGAATAAGCCCAGCAAAAGGTGGAATTAATATTATCAGGTCTGTCGACTTGGTAGCTCGATAATGCCATGCTTTATAGCTCTACAACTCATGGCCGCTATTGACAGGGGATCTCAAGTTGATTCCGTATTTCTAGATTTCCGGAAAGCTTTTGACACCGTTCCACACAAGCGACTTCTAATCAAGCTGCGGGCCTATGGGGTATCGTCTCAGTTGTGCGACTGGATCCGTGATTTCCTGTCAGGAAGGTCGCAGTTCGTAGTAATAGACGGCAAATCATCGAGTAAAATTGACGTGATATCAGGTGTTCCCCAGGGAAGCGTCTTGGGACCTCTGCTGTTCCTGATCTATGTAAATGACCTGGGTGACAATCTGAGCAGTTCTCTTAGGTTGTTCGCAGATGATGCTGTAATTTAGCGTCTAGTAACGTCATCCAAAGACCAGTATCAGCTGCAAAGCGATTTAGAAAAGATTGCTGTATGGAGTGACAGGTGGCAGTTGACGCTAAATAACGAAAAGTGTGAGGATATCCACACGAGTTCCAAAAGAAATCCGTTGGAATTCGATTACTCGATAAATAGTACAATTCTCAAGGCTGTCAATTCAACTAAGTACCTGGGTGTTAAAATTACGAACAACTTCAGTTGATAATATTGTGGGGAAGGCGAGCCAAAAGTTGCGTTTCACTGGCAGGACACTTAGAAGATGCAACAAGTCCACTAAAGAGACAACTTACACTACACTCGTCCTCTGTTAGAATATTGCTGCGCGGTGTGGGATCCTTACCACGTGGGGTTGACGGAGGACATCGAAAAGGTGCAAAAAAGGGCAGCTCGTTTTGTATTATCACGTAATAGGGGAGAGAGTGTGGCAGATATGATACGCGAGTTGGGATGGAAGTCATTAAAGCAAAGACGTTTTTCGTCGCAGCGAGATCTATTTACGAAATTTCAGTCACCAACTTTCTCTTCCGAATGCGAAAGTATTTTGTTGAGCCCAACCTACACAGGTAGGAATTATCATCAAAATAAAATAAGAGAAATCAGAGCTCGAACAGAAAGGTTTAGGTGCTCGTTTTTCCCGCGCGCTGTTCGGGAGTGGAATGGTAGGGAGAGAGTATGATTGTGGTTCGATGAACCCTCTGCCAAGCACTTAAATGTGAATTGCAGAGTAATCATGTAGATGTGGATATATTTTCGCCATACGCGTTACGTTTTGTATTGATAAAAGCGTGATCGGTGACCTGAAATTACTTTGTGCCTTTAAACTTCTATGTATTGGATATTGTAGCAAACTTTTTGATTTCCGTGGCTGCAAAGAAAAAGTTGCTCCGTCTACTGGTATTGCAGAAAATGTATTCCATATAAAATCGTCGATTTCTTATGTAGGAAGCGGCTTGATTTGTTAACACTTTGCTGGCGGGTCCCGAATCCACTTGTGTTTTGTGCGCCATCCGTTTCGGACACGTTCTCGAAATAACTCGTGTTTTATACAGCTGTCTGTAAATGCCATCTGCTCTGATATTTTGTAAGTACTTCGTCTATTTACGTGTTTCGGAACTAGTCAGTGTATCAAATTTGATATCCTTCATGCACGTTTTCCTTATTTAGCATTCCGATTATAGTTACTAATTTCGTCTTGAAATTCCTATTGCTTTTAGAGACGGCGCTATTCAGAAAACTGGAGGAATTGAACGAATCTTGTTTGACTGTGATATTTCTATAGTTCTGAGGATGATTCCAGTGACAGTGACATTGACAGTAGTAGTCCTTTAAAGAAGCTTAAGGCGCTAGTATTTTGGAAGTGCGTTCGGCAATAACGGTGAAGGCAATTCTGTTTTTGTGAGTCATTCGTTTCATCATAATGTTAAGGCTTTCGAAACGGCGTCCGAAACGCCCGCCCCAAACGTCCAAATGTGTGTGAATTCCTAAGGGACCAAACGGCTGAAGTCATCGGTCCCTAGACTTACACGCTACTTAAATTTACTTACACTAAGAACAACACACACACACACACACACACACACACACACACACACACACACCCGTGCCAGAGGGAGGACTCGAACCTTCGGCGGTCCGGCCGCGCAATCCGTGCATGGCGCCTCAAACCGCGTGGCCACTCCGCCCCCCCCCCCCCCCCTACCCCCTTCCCCCGCGGCACTGGCTATGCCAGCTCAAGTCTGAGACTTTTAGTGCCTTCCGGAATGTGTTAATTTGCGAGGATGGATCTGTACTTACGATTTTTTTCGTATATTTTGCACTGGCTCTGGCAACTTCCTCGTTCTTCTGTTGATATAAATGCTTACTATTATGTTTTCTATCGTAAAGGAGCATGTCACTCCCATCATCTTCTGACAAAGTGTCGAGAGAGCGTGTTGGTTATAGTTATACAGATTCACGAGCCGCAGCACGGCGGGCCATTCCGTCCACCACTGAAGGGCGATTGTAGCTGGGGAGGGGGGGGGGGGAAGGGTGAGCGTACTTAGTCATCAGCGTTGTCACTCAGACTCCCCATATCGCGTGCCCTACGGACGTCTCCAGCAGGGAGCGTTCTCAGCATATTGTACCCAGTGACAGGCCTGAAATAGAATTTAGTTCTTCTTCCATCTCTGTTAACGAGGGCAACATTAGTCCTAATTTGGATGGCTTCCTTTATTACGCTGCGCCAAACACCACTTTTCCTGCACGTTCTCTCATCCGTTCAAAATCAAATATATGTCTTTCTCCCAAGTTGTACTCAGGCACGGCCGATTTATACTTGTGCCCCAGGCGAACTCTCTTGGTGTGCTCCATGCCGTGTATGCCCGATGTACCGCAGCACTCACGCTGGATGTTGTAGGAACCACGTGTCCGCAGTCCCACTGGGTCCTTGGCCGAGCCAACTAATCCTTCAGCGGAGGTCGGGAGAGTGTTTTGACATCATATTTATTAATGTATTATTATTAATTATGGTTCAGTGTGATCTAATTAACAAAGATAGCGGCCTACAACTGAGTGAGACGTGGAACCCTGCAATAAACAGAGGAAAAGTAAAGCGTTTCCGTACAATGAGTCCGCACCCACCGTCGATAGCGCGGACGCTGGAGACCTGAGTTCGGAGCCGGGCGTCGATACCCCCACCACCGCCACTGGGCACCGCTGGGTCTGCATTGATAACAACAGATGCGGAGCGATGGAAGGGTAAAGGCCAACGTATTAGGACGCCGACACGAGCAGAGCAGCAGTCGTCAGGAACCACCTGAAAATGGCTACGAGTCTTTTTACCGAACTGTCGCGACCCGGGCGCTCGCTCGAGAGTTCTACAACATTAATTCCATATTACTCCGAATTATTTACTAAATGCGAATTGAAAGACCTGAGCTGCAATGGGTATACACGTATTATCTGTTTGTGACGTATGAAAATTTGTGCCGTGTCGGAGCTCGAATGCACTTATTGCCAGTGGACACCTAAACAACTTCATCTGTTTATGCACGTCTATCGGCCTAACCCAAGGCTCCACATGTCACAGACCACCTCCTTATGTCATACTCTTATGCACGCCTCCCTTTAAGCTCGCGACATACTTGATTTCCGCTTAGGAAGAATTACTTGATTCTCGCTTAGGGAGAATAACACCAGCACAAGCATTCGACGGCATTTTTATCGCCTTGTGCCTCGTCTTGGCGTATGAGACTTACATATGAGTTGACGATCAGCAGCTGTATGAAATATTATTCTAAATTATTCGCTGAAGGCGTTTCATGACATCAGCTGCATTCGGTACAGATGTGTTACTCGTTTTGTATGTATGGATCGGTCGAGGAGCGTACAAGGATAGCCGAAATTATTAAGGTGACCGCTCGTAATAAGCGTGAAAGCTAGGTTTGAGCCCCCGTCTGCACAAATTGATATGTCACAATTGCATAACACATCTATACCGACTGCAGCTGATGTCTTGAAATTCGAAATTGGAGATTAATTTGGAATAATACTGCATGCAACTGCTGATCGTCAAATCATATATAAAATAAATTATTATGGATAGTGCATTGCGGAGCCCAAAGAACAAAATTTAAGATAAATTACCTTCAAATTGTTCCCATATTACGGTGATAACTAAACGTATCACTGAGCATCATTAAATCTCAAGTGACATCGTCTTCTGCATTGGTATTTTCTCCCAGCGAGTGTTCTGAGTTTTCAGTGCCAGATAGAAAAGTCTCGGAAACGGTGGCGCAGCTATTACGACATTTGTCTCTCCTGTACCGGGGGGTGGCGATTCACATTCCTGTCCGGCCATCCAACTTTACTTTTTCAATAGCTTCCTTAAATCGCTTACGGCATATTCCTTCGAAAAAGATTGGGCTGATTTCCTTCCCAGCGTGGGCTACATATCTCTGATTACCTTGTTGTCGACGGGATGTATGTTTCGCAATGGCTCCTGGTTGAATTGTATGTCACTTAATATAGATTTTAACCGCATGCTATGTGTGAAAAGGAGAAATGACTTCTTTCGTTTCTTTTTTCTTAACTTCTTTCGCGACTGACACTGTTCTTAACTGGGGCATTAGTCGTACGATTTTTTCTCGTAACATTACCCACTAACTGCTCTTTTAATGCTTTGTGTTCGAGAGAGCTGCTTGTGGTATAATAACTGTTGCATAACGTCGTATTTTTTGGCCTTCTTTTCGTTAAAGTAACAATTGAATATTCACTTAAGTAAATTCTTTTAGCTTACCCACTGCTGTTTTGGTAACAGTTATGATTTTTTTCTCGATGAAATTAGCGGTCAAATTTTTCCAATTTGTTCATCGAAAATTTCGATTTCAAAAAAAAATGGTTCAAATGGCTCTGTGCAGTATGGGACTTAACTTCTCAGGTCATCAATCCCGTAGAACTTAGAACCACTTAAACCTGACTAACCTAAGGACATCACACACTCCCATGCCCGAGGCAGGATTCGAACCTGCGACCGTAGCGGTCGCGCGGTTCCAGACTGTAGCGCTTAGAACCGCTCGGCCACCCCGGCCGGCTAAAATTTCGAGTTGTTTTTATGTTTTAAGGACGTCTTTCGCAATTAGTGCTATGTCGGCGGCAAAGAGTAAACAGTCTGATTGAACACAATTTGAGTGGTGTAAAGATTAACAACTTGTTCTAAAGCACACAAGTTGTAAAGTTATGCACTTCACTAAACGGAAATACATGGTATCCTGTGTGTACAATATTAGTGATTCACGTTAAGACTCTAACTCTTACATATTCTTCGATTCAAAACTTGCAGGGATCTGAAACTGATTTATGACATATCTTGCATGTAATTCTGAGACACTGAAAGCTATGGTATGTCATGAAAAACTACCCCTGTCATAATGACCGTCCCAAATAACGTTTTGTTTACAAGCAAAATAAAAAATTTGACAATCAAATATTGTTTAGCTACGAGGGGGGCATTATCCAGCCTTTCTTGTAAATTCCTTCGTTTCGTAGATACGAACAATAGTAAAGTGTTTTTTTTTTAGTAGCACCTTATTTTTTTCGTTAGGTAATCTACTTCCTCCCCTCAATACATGTTCAAATACGTATCACAATATCCTATTTGCGAAAACCTGACGCTATTAACCGCAGAACGCTAAAGAGAGGAAAATGCTACATTGCTTCTAAACCATCGTAAATTTTACTATTCCAAATTTTATTCAAAGAAAGTCGAAAGTTATAGGTTATGCACTAGTTAAATTACAATTATTAGATTACCAGTGGTAAGTCACATATAAAGTAAGTGGAAAATGTCCTGTTTGGTATCCTGTGATGACACTGTTACTGCTCCAAACGTAATTTGAAAAGAAGTCTTAACTTATGTTAAGCACAAGTTCCAAGAGTATTTTATACATATTATTACAATCAAAGAAAGACCTAGCTCGGTGTTTTGCACAAATTCTTCTTTAGTAGTGCTTAGGAAATGTCGTCGTCATTCTCCGTTTGATCGAAGGACAAAATGAGCATAATTTTCTTCATTGAGGTGGTTGTTGTCTTCACTAAATTTTCTATTGTCCGTGTTTTTATCAGTTTCTTCAAACAAATCACCCAGTATGTTAATGTCAAATCAAACTCAGCACCATCCATATTGTGCTAATTTCAGCAGCACAAGACGAGATTAGCACTGAATAATGCCAATGTGATAGAAACCAACGCTCATCCAACTGTGACTGCTTCATATTTCATCCAATATGCCAGTCTAAAATAAAAGAAATACGCCGACTATTAGAAGACAGGGACATGACTAGTGTCGGCAAACTACTGGATAAATAATTCAGTCATTGTTAAGAACAGTGTTTGTCATGAAGGTCCTCAAAAGCATTGCCGCTCATGTATCCAGGGAACCACAAACAGTTACCAACAACAACCGGAAATTTTGTAAAGGTTTAATAATCTATGGTTGAAGACGTAACAAAAAATCGACACTCTCACCTGCAGAAGCACGCAGTGCAGTTACATGGGGTAGCGTAACTCATACACTTGGTGAAGATAGCAGCAACCAAATAAAATCTCAAAGAAAGTGCGCACCTGCCATTTAGTCAACAATTTTCAGTTGAAAAAGAAGAGAAGATTGGGTTTAAATTCGGTCGACATCGAGGTCACTAGAGACGGTGTAGAAGCTCGGATTGTGCGAAAAACGGGGAAGGAAATCGGCCGTGCCCTTCTGAAGGATCCATCCTGGCACTTGCGTGGAGCAATTAAGGGAAATCACGGAAAGGAAAAATCTGGTTGGCCGGGCGCGTGTTTGAACTTCCGTCCTCCAGAATGCGAGTCTAGTGTGCTAACCACTGCACCACCTCACTCGGTTATCAGTTGAAGTGTGAGTATAATGTGCAGCAACGAACAGCAGGTAGAAATGCTACTCGTATATGGAGAGTGTAAGTTAACAGAACTGTAGTGGCAGTAATGTTTCGTTATTTACATTCGGTCATATGTAGGACAGTGCTGCACTATGTTCTCCTTAGATGAACAGTTTTTCTACGTCGTCAACCCGAAGACAGCAGACTGAATGATAAGTGTGCACTTTCCTTGTGTTACTATCTGTTTGCTGGCAGCTCCAACAAGTGGATGAGTTGCGTTACCCCAGATATCTGCACTGTGTACTAACAAAGGTCAGTCAGTTAGTTCTGTATTAACGTTTTGAGTAACGTTATGTTTATTCAAATGGTATACTGTGATACAGTTTTGAGTAGGACTTGGAGATAGAAACTGGATTCCCGAATAAAAAGTCTAGGGTGCTGTTCAAAAAAGATTTACTGCTGTCCTTGTTTCGAGAAATGCAATCATTGTCGTTAATTTTCCCTGGTAGCTAAATATTATATTACTGATATTAAAAATATGAAAATTTACACTTGTTTAACAATGAATTTCCATTCCACCATCCAGCATCAGATTCCCATCAGATCGATGAGAAGTTGACCGACGGCATTGTTTAGATGCCAATGACCGATCTCAAAATTATGCAGTTTGCGTGATTACATTGCCCGGATACTGATAAAAAAGTTATGTAAAAGAGATCTGAGGGTCGCTGAAATAAAAGTTTGATAAGGTCAATGCGGATTGAACACTAGTGGCGTCCGGCTATGACCACCATACAGTTCGTTGGCAACTCTCCGCTGCAGCATGAAAAAGTTCTGAAATGCAACGTAATAAATTGAGACGTGGCGTTAATGGAAGAGGAAAGTAGATTTCTTTATTCAAACAAGGCTGTTATCATTAAGATAATGTAATTATTTAACCAACAGTTAACAGATACGAGAGCGACATCTACATTTTTTGACAGAGCAGTCGATAAGAAAAAATGGTTCAAATGGCTCTGAGCACTATGGGACTCAACATCTGAGGTCATCAGTCCCCTAGAACATAGAACTACTTAAATCTAACTAACCTAAGGACATCACACACATCCATGCCCGAGGCAGGATTCGAACCTGCGACCGTAGCAGTCGCGCGGTTAGTCGATAACAAACGAGAGAGAGAGAGAGAGAGAGAGAGAGAGAGAGAGAGAGGAGAGAGAGAGGGAGGGAGGGAGAGGGAGCACAGCTCCTGCTTTTGTATAGTCAAAACAAGCGACTGCCTTCAACTTGCTTTACAGAGCGTCTTTTATCAAGTTTCGATGTATAAACATTGGTGGGGGGGGGGAGGGGGGATGGAACATCCTTTATACAAAGAGTAACAAATACACTCCTGGAAATGGAAAAAAGAACACATTGACACCGGTGTGTCAGACCCACCATACTTGCTCCGGACACTGCGAGAGGGCTGTACAAGCAATGATCACACGCACGGCACAGCGGACACACCAGGAACCGCGGTGTTGGCCGTCGAATGGCGCTAGCTGCGCAGCATTTGTGCGCCGCCGCCGTCAGTGTCAGCCAGTTTGCCGTGGCATACGGAGCTCCATCGCAGTCTTTAACACTGGTAGCATGCCGCGACAGCGTGGACGTGAACCGTATGTGCAGTTGACGGACTTTGAGCGAGGGCGTATAGTGGGCATGCGGGAGGCCGGGTGGACGTACCGCCGAATTGCTCAACACGTGGGGCGTGAGGTCTCCACAGTACATCGATGTTGTCGCCAGTGGTCGGCGGAAGGTGCACGTGCCCGTCGACCTGGGACCGGACCGCAGCGACGCACGGATGCACGCCAAGACCGTAGGATCCTACGCAGTGCCGTAGGGGACCGCACCGCCACTTCCCAGCAAATTAGGGACACTGTTGCTCCTGGGGTATCGGCGAGGACCATTCGCAACCGTCTCCATGAAGCTGGGCTACGGTCCCGCACACCGTTAGGCCGTCTTCCGCTCACGCCCCAACATCGTGCAGCCCGCCTCCAGTGGTGTCGCGACAGGCGTGAATGGAGGGACGAATGGAGACGTGTCGTCTTCAGCGATGAGAGTCGCTTCTGCCTTGGTGCCAATGATGGTCGTATGCGTGTTTGGCGCCGTGCAGGTGAGCACCACAATCAGGACTGCATACGACCGAGGCACACAGGGCCAACACCCGGCATCATGGTGTGGGGAGCGATCTCCTACACTGGCCGTACACCACTGGTGATCGTCGAGGGGACACTGAATAGTGCACGCTACATCCAAACCGTCATCGAACCCATCGTTCTACCATTCCTAGACCGGCAAGGGAACTTGCTGTTCCAACAGGACAATGCACGTCCGCATGTATCCCGTGCCACCCAACGTGCTCTAGAAGGTGCAAGTCAACTACCCTGGCCAGCAAGATCTCCGGATCTGTCCCCCATTGAGCATGTTTGGGACTGGATGAAGCGTCGTCTCACGCGGTCTGCACGTCCAGCACGAACGCTGGTCCAACTGAGGCGCCAGGTGGAAATGGCATGGCAAGCCGTTCCACAGGACTACATCCAGCATCTCTACGATCGTCTCCATGGGAGAATAGCAGCCTGCATTGCTGCAAAAGGTGGATATACACTGTACTAGTGCCGACATTGTGCATGCTCTGTTGCCTGTGTCTTTGTGCCTGTGGTTCTGTCAGTGTGATCATGTGATGTATCTGACCCCAGGAATGTGTCAATAAAGTTTCCCCTTCCTGGGACAATGAATTCACGGTGTTCTTATTTCAATTTCCAGGAGTGTAGATTTTTATATTAAATTACGACCTTCTTAATTTGAAGATTTATTTACGCAGAGAAAGTTTTTTCATAATGTCTTTTGGCATTAATTAAATGTTTGGTGCATATTCTATTAAGTATTCAGCAAGCAACTTTTCATAAATGACGTTTCCTTGCTAAATTCTTTATTTTGATTCTGCGCAAAAATTTATTTCGGGTGGTCAAGATAACTGGAACACCATGTGTGGCTAGAATGGTCACGGATCTGTTCGACACAGCAGAGACGGTGATGGAAGTGCTGAACGATATGAATTGGCAGATGCTCGAAAATAGAAGCCAATTTTTCCGTGGAAGTCTTCTTATATTGTTGCAAGATCCAATATTACACGAAGAATGTAGAGGAATTTTTCAGCTACTTACGTATCGCCTCCGTGCTGAGGCATTTAAGTAGTTACGCGACCCGCGCTCCACGTGCGATTGGAATCGGTAGAAACCCAGACGAGAGGTAAAATGCTAAGCACTTACTGTTGTGCACCTCACTGGGGATTCCAGAGTACGTGTGTCGTATCTCGGTTTGGAAACACGAGAATGTCGGGTTCCTTCAGGTGGACCGGCGGCAAGTCGTGAGGCGGCGCGGCGGTTCTTATGCAGGCGGCGATACACCGGCGATAGCGGCGCGCCGTGCCGCGGTATTAATTAAGGGCGAGGCAGGGCCGAGATAAGAGGGTGGGGCGGGCGGGCGGCTCGCGTGCGGCCGAGCCACACACAGCACGGGGCCGGGCAGTGGGCAGCCGGCGGCCGCGGCGGCGCGCGCATCGATCGCTTTGTCGGTTACCTCGCCTCCACCTCGGCCCCAGCCCGGCAACGGCCGGGAAACGCCGCTCTATCAGGCGCGCCATCTCCCGGGTAGCCGTCGGGGCTCGCACTGCGCCCAGGAGGGCCGCACGCGTCGCTTTCCCTGTCAACAAAGCGGACGTCACTACTAAACCCCACCCCCCATACGCGAGCTACAATGCCTTCGCCAGCCACAGAGGTCGTGATCTCGATGGAAGCACACTCACACTGTTTTGCGGTATTCACACCTATAGCCGTCGAAACCACGTCCCTCTGCATCCATACAAACCGTCATAAACGGCTAGCCACAAAAATTGCAACACCATGCGGACGGCACGTCACAAAAGTCAAATTCAAATATAATCTACCACATGCTTGAATATATATATATATATATATATATATATATATATATATATATATATATATATATATATATAGATGGTATCTGTTCTTTCGAACATGTCCGAAAGAACAGATACCATATATATAGGGTGTCCCAGCTATCTTGTCCACCCAAAATATCTCTGGAACAATAACAGCTATTGGAAAACGACTTTCACCGGTATCAATGTAGGGCTGGGGCTCATGAATGTACGTATTTGGAAACAAAAAAAAAGGTTCAAATGGCTCTGAGCACTATGGGACTTAAGGGGCTCCGGAACGCCCTATACTTGCAATGTTAAAATAACGCTTATAAATTACATCTTTCCTCACAAAGTATTTGAGGTAGGAAGTTGAACTTTTTACAGATTATTTATTGGAATATGGGCTACAACTTAACACAGGGATTTTACAAAATTTTAGTTCAGTTATTAAAGATGATTTTTTTTCAATTGTAATGAAAATTCACAACATTTTTTTGCAATTTTTTATTTATATATTCAAAAATATACAGTTTTTTTGGAAAAAGGCTGTGTTAAATTATGCAGAAGGTACTGTGTAACATTTACTGAAAGTTTGAAACAAATATGTTTGGAAGATCCTTAGAAAACATGTAATTAGTATGGGAAAATAAAAGTTTTGGGAATCGAGCGACAAAGATTGGATTAACTTTTTAGTGCATTCCAGGTCCATAGGATGGATTATCTTCATCCTCTGCAAACTCCTCCTCCAGCTTCCTCTTCTTCCTCCTCCTGTTTACTCTTGCTTGTATTTCTAGACTCTTTACAGCCCTGTCTGCAGCCCGAAGGCGTTCCTTGTCTAAAGCAAGCATCGCTCGTACCATGTTAGAACCTATCTTCATTCCCATATTTCTAAATACCTTGCACCTTAAAATTTTGCCATCATTGAAAGTCGCAACAGCATCATACACACCAAAGTGAAGTGTTTCTATTCCAACAAATACAGTCTTGGGGATTCTCGACCATATAACACTATTTACACTTTCATTGGGGTTTTGAGTTTTTCCGTGAATACACTTTTTCAACAGTTCAGGTGCTGCTAAGTCTCTGAAAATAGGTTAGCCACAACACATACTTTATCTCACATCACTAAAATGTACCTGATGAACACGGACGCTAATAATAACACCATTTGACAGCAGTTTAACAGCGCCACGGTGGGTCACGCCCATGTAGAACACATTTAAAAAAAAATTTAAAAATAGTTGTAGTCTTCGGAATTGAATAAATTATATATCTATTAAAAGGTAATAGTCTGCAGATTCAGAAAACGCAAAAAAGTAAAAATTGAACTTTTCATGATTTTGAGCCTTTCCGGAGCCCCTTAACATCTATGGTCATCAGTCCCCTAGAACTTAGAACTACTTAAACCTAACTAACCTAAGGACATCACACAACACCCAGTCATCACGAGGCAGAGAAAATCCCTGACCCCGCCGGGATTCGAACCCGGGCACCCGGGCGTGGGAAGCGAGAACGCTACCGCACGACCACGAGCTGCGACTATATTTGGAAACATTCTAAAACGAAAGCATATGTGTTTTTTAACACAAACTTATGCTTTTTTAAATGGACCTCCTATATTTTTTCTTCAGCAATCCATAGCATGACAAAGCACATACACAATGGCGTTGATTTCATCGCAATGTTCCCATTACATTCCGAGATATTGAGACGCGAAGTTGACGCTTGAAACACCCGACATGCGCTGCTAGCGCACGTCCTGAGGCTCAGCCGTGAACCCCATGCTGCCCGTAATCGCGATGTGATTGACATGCGTAATCACACTTCCATACTTACCAAGAGGTCCGAAACGAATAATACGGTCTGCTGCCATCTTGCATTAACGTCATACATTCCAGCAGGTATTTATCCCATAGGCTAGGGGTGATGCGGTTCTGTAACATATCTGTGTACCGCAACGTTAGTCACAAAATTAACTTCGCTTATCGTTAATCCGTTACTAAAAAGGTAATACCGTTCAACGTTAAAACTTTACTTTACTGTAGATCTAGCGCAAGTGACAGTTAATCATTCACTCGTAATAGTAAAATTCATGTTGATGGTTTTAGTAAAACGAGCAAGTGGAATAAAAGTTTTACCGTTGTTTAGGTAAAAATTTTTTGATTTGGGATGTTCAGATAGGACATAGAAGATGAATGTAAACATGTTTAACCAATTAGTTTTATTATCACATAATTATCAATGTTACGTTTATCTAATGCGTTAAATGACAAATTGTTGCAAACAAATGTTTCTTAACATCACTGCGTAAAGTGGCCCTTTGTAGAAACTTCCACTGTCATACCAGCACTACATACTAAACATAGCGTTCACATCCCATGCTCAAAGTGATGCCCATTGGCTTGCATACATAGGGTCACTCTGCGGATGAAGGATGCCCTACTTCGTGCTACTGTTTCCTCTTTCCACAAGCATCAGTAATGCGTTGCTTCATGTCCTCAGGTGTTGTTGGTTCATGTTGGTAAACAGCATCCTTCACTGCTCCCCAAAGAAAATAATCCAGGTCCGGAGATCGGGCAGGCCACCTAACTGGGCCACCTCGTCCAATCCACCTACCAGGGAACTTACGGTTCAGAAGTCGTCGTGCTCGTAAGGCGTTATGTGCAGGGCATCCGTCATGCTGATACCACATGACCATTCTCCGGTTCAGAGGTACGGTGTCCAAGAGAACAGGAAGATTGTGTCGTATAAATCTGGAGTATTGTCTGCCATTTTTGATGCCATTTATAAAGAAAGGTCCGATAGTGGTATCACCAATAATCCCACGGACTTTGATGCTCTATCTGACGGAGCCATTTTGGATTGTCTGCGGACCAATAATGCATATTCCTCATTTTGACAATTCCTTAGTTGGAGAATGATGCCTCGTCGGTAAAGAGAACATCTGCAAAAAAATTTGGATTAGTCAGAAGTTTTTGCTGAGCCCACCGAAAAAATGTTACCCTATTGCGGAAGTCATTTCCATGAAGATCCTGAAGTAAATGAACATGGTAAGGATGAAATTTATGACGTTTAAGAATACGCTGTGCACTTGATTTCGACACACTAACTTCACGTTCAATTTGACGTGTGCTGATTTGAGGATTCAAAGCTATGGTAGCGAGCACAGCATCTTCAGCACGTTCATCTGTGCGTGTTCTAGGACGATGTCGAGGTCTTGGATTTAAGCTTCCCGTTTCACGTAGATAAGATGTGAGACGACCAAACATCCGGCGCGAAGGCGATGGCTTGTCAGGGAATCGTCTTCTGTACAGTTGTTCTGCCTGAACAGCATTTCGTCCACCTACAACAGGATACAGTACAGGTATGTAGAGGGTAGAAAACAGACATATTAACTTAATAATCATAATGTTCGCTAACAGTACTACAAACAAACAAGAAATCTCATAACGTATTTCCCGTCAACGTACATTCTCCATAGATCAGCAGCATTTCTACCATATCTTCATGTGTGTACATTATAATGTACAGTATAAGTTCCACAACACAACGTTTATTCACAATGTGTACTACCTCCGTGCCGTCACTAGATTACTCTGATGCACGACTACACTGGCAAGCGGTGTACTGCACGCCAAAGCAACAACAGATGGGATGCTCGGAGGGTGATGGAGTACAGGAGTTTGCATGGGTCGCAAATCATAAACAAGGCGAAGTGGTAGCTGTGGTAGTAGTGGGAACTACGTTGGACACTTGGCTAGGTAGAGCCAGGCCCTGGCGACAGCCACAATGGGTCATATAACGCATTAGATAAACCTTATTTTGGGTGTGCAGGATAAATAAGACAACCTGGCGGGTGTACACCGATCGGTACTGGTTCATATTGAAGAGAGAGCTAACGCGCTGCTTCCTGGACTCGGGTAGGCGCCCCGGCCCCCGATCGAATCCGCCCGGCGGATTAACGAGGGCCGATGTGCCGGCCAGCCTGGATGTGGTTTTTAGGCGGTTTTCCGCATCCCGCTACGTGAATACCGGGCTGGTCCCCATGTTCCGCGCCGGCCCTAGTGGCCGAGCGGTTCTAGGCGCTTCAGTCTGGAACCCAGCGACCGCTGCCGTCGCAAGTTCGAATCCTGCCTCGGGCCTGGATGTGTGTGATGTCCTTAGGTTAGTTAGGTTTAAGTAGTTTTAAAGTCCCATAGTGTTCAGTGCCATTTGAACTCATGTTCCGACTCAGTTACACAGCTTGCAGACATCTGAACACTTTCGCACTCTTTCATGGATTAAACTCGACGCAGACAGTTGGGGTACACTAAATTCCGTCCCGGGGGGTATGGGTGGCGGCAGGAAGGGCATTTGGCCACCCCTTAAACATTAACATGCAGAATCCGATTAACGATAGCTGACTCTGGGCAACTGCGGGACAAGGCTCAAGCGATAGATAGAAATATGTGTGGCTCACCGACCATTTGACCATCTTTCTCTGTGCAGATGCACAAACAGTGCCTGAACTCTTGCGGGAATCGGCCAAAAGCCGCCACTAATGAGTATAATGGGTAGGGGCACTATCGTTATAGTGCGGGACAATACGTTGGGAATGTAGGTCTCACGGATGGCGTGCCAGAGATAAGTGCCTGCAGTCGCACTGTCATCTGTGTCCTCGGTGGCTCAGATGGATACTGTGTGTACCATGTAAGCAGGAGATCCTGGGTTCGAGTCCCAGTCGGGGCACACATTTTCATCTGTCCCCGTTGATATATATCGACGCTTGAAATTTCATAAATATGATAATCATTTCCGCGCAAGCCCGCAACGTGGGTTGAACTAACGCCATCTACATTCTCTATAGTAAGGAGAGATTAGGCAGCAGATTTCTCATTCAGAAACCTCATCTGAATGTTGTTTCCTTGAGAGAAGGTGGTCTTGTGCCTCGTTTAACACAGAGGAATGTCTACCAACAGTGCCGGAATTCGAAAGCGGCAGGATTGTGGCCTATCAAGATTGCGGTTTAACCTTCCACGCTATTGCTTCTCACACTGGTCGGTATCTGGCGAATGCCACACAGATATATATAATCTGTGGTATCACGTATCAGTACCACCACACAGGCTTAAACTTTGGCAAAGGAACTGCATGATCCCGTCAGACGCCGATAGCGGTCGTGCGGGATCCGGCAGACCCAATGGTGCGTGCCCACTGGCCCCGCCTCCAGCGGCTGGACTACGAGTGGCCTCTGCCGCCGCAATGTAGGAGTCTTATCATTATGTGCAGCTACACAGCTCTCACTTAAGTTCGGAGAGCCCCATCCTTATTGCCATTGTGAGGGCTGGACTCTATTTGTCACTGCACTATTCGTAGTGCGTCTTTGCACACTTGGAGAAATACGAATTGTAAGTTCTCACCCTATCTTGTTCGCTTTCCTACGACGGAAGTTGCTGCACCACTCTGTAGCCTACCTCTCCGTACCCTTGTGTACTAAGTTGTAGGCAGCAGAATCGAAGGGTTGAGAAGGGTCGTACTCCGTTCGCTCACATGAGTCCCACGCGACTAGCACCAGAAAGGACAGACGTATTTTTCTATCGACCTTGCAAGATAGTACAGGCACATCAGGTATCTCGAGTCGGGAAACAGGCTTGTTTGCAGGAAGTTGGCACATGTACAGTACGATGACGTCTTGGGCAGCACGGCGGCCATTGTTGGGGCTTCATAGGCGGTAGCTCAGAGAGCGCACGGACGGGATGGTCCCTTTGACAGGGCACGGCTGGTTTCCTTCCCCGTCCCTCTCTAATCCGATGGGACCGATGACCTCGCTGTTTGGTCCCCTCCCCCGAATCAACCAACCGAAAGATAATAATTAACAATTAACAACGCCAAGTGCAGGTAAGTGGGAAAGATAGAGGGAGTGTAATATCTCTTTATATTCGATGAATTATTCCGATACAATTCTACCCTTGAATGACGTTTACTAATTTTCTATCTTCATACTCGCAGAATCCATGCGAAAAGTAGTTCATACAATAGCTATGCCATGAGCGCATAAGTATTCTTTGTAGTACTCTCTCTGGTGGTTGTTAGAAAAAAGCTTCCGAGATTGTCTTCGTGCCGATTAGCATGAGCTTGGGTTGGAAGAACTGTAATTTGATTATTGAGATTTATCACAGAAGATAACATACGAACTGTACGATTAAAAAGGAAATATATATATATTATTTTTTTATTTTTTATTTTTTGAGCTTTTCCTCATTACAGAGGCTTATCTCCAACATAATAATTTACTTGGAAAATACAATACAAACAATAAACGTTCTTAAACTATACTCTCAAAATATTTCTCCAGGTGTTTCCATCTTGCGTGTCCTCATCCTCTGCGCCCATTCTCCTCATTGTGTACTGTACATTTTGGAGCCAGGTGGTCACAGGTCGTCCTCTTCTTCTTCTCCCCTCCGGTTCCCACTCCAGTATCAGTTTTGGTATTCTGGCTTCCTCCATTCGTCGTACATGCCCGTACCACTGTAATTTCTTCCTATCCATTACGTCATATATTCTTTCTTTTATTTCCATTCTCCTTATTACTTCGGTGTTCCTTATCTTTTCTTTCCTGGAGATTCTTGCCGATCTTCTCCAAAAGTCCAACTCTTTTTAATGTGCTTCATGTTAATTGTCCAGGTCTCCGTTCCATACAGAACTACACTCTCTAATATGGATTTGTATATTAATTTTTTAGTTCTGCTCATTACATTCCTGCTCCATAAGACTTAAGCATCCCAATGACCCTCCGTCCGCTACTAATTCTTTTATTGATTTCTGACTCTGATTTTCCCTCGATTTCTAAAATGGATCCCAAGTAACAGAAAGTGTTTACCTTTTTGATTTTCTTTCCTTCAATGTATAGCTCATCTGAATCATTAGTCAAGTATTCTGTTTTTTGGTAATTAATCTTCAAACCCCAAGTTTTGTATGCTACTGCTAGTTGATTGCACATATAGTTAGCATCCTCCCCATCTTGTGCTATGACTACTTGATCATCAGCAAATAATAAATGATGTAGGTAAACTCCATCTCTTATTTCTAATCCCATACTATTACATTTACGAGACCATGTTCTAAGGCTAATCTCTATATAGATTTTAAATAATGATGGTGACATGGGACAGCCCTGTAAAAGGCCTTTGCTTGTTCTAAATTTCTGTGAAAGTTTATTACCAACTTTCACTTGGCAAATGTTATCTTTATACATTTGTTGTATTATTTTAATCAAGGAAGGGTTTATGTTTGCCATATGTAGTGCTCTCCAAAGTAATTTTCTTGGAACAGTATCATACGCTTTTTCTAGATCTATGAAAATTAATCCTATACTTATTGATTTTTCCCTATGTTTCTCCAAAATCTGTCGTAATGTGAAAATATGGTCTACACATGATCTCCCAGCCGTGAATCCACATTGTTCTTCTTGGGTTCTAAAATTTTTTTCCAGTTTGTTTATAATTACTTTCGCAAAAATTCTCATTAATGTGTTTGTAACACAAATTCCTCGATAGTTTGAACAAATTTTGCGATCCCCTTTCTTAAATATTGTATTAATGTAACCTAGCTTCATCTCGTTGGGTATTGAATCTCCATGTATCATTTTGTTGAAGAGCTGTGTTATCAGTTTCACAATTTTGTCACCACCATATTTCAGACACTCCAGATTGATATTGCCTGGTCCCGGTGATTTACCATTCTTTCCTGTTCTCAACGCCTGAAGTACTTCACTTTCTAAAATATGGATCTCATCATCTTCATGTCCTTTATCTTCCCCTGTTCCTTCTTCTAGATATTCTTCTCTGTCCTCATTTAATAATTTTTGGAAATACTCTTCCCATTCTTTTTGTGTTATCAGTTGGAGATTAGTTTTGCTTTTTGTATCCTGTCGAAGCCCTTTCAATACTGACCATGCTTCTTTTGCTCTCCCAAATCCTAATTTGCTATTCACCTTGGCACATGTTCTTTCCCATGCTTCATTTTTTGCCATCCTTATTTTTTTCATCACTTCATTCTTCTTTTCCTTGTGTATTGACCTTGTTTCTTCTGATTTATCATTCAACCACTGAAGGAACGCATTTCGTTTTTCTCTAACGAGGACCTCTAGTTCCTCTGACCACCACTCTGCTGCACGGTTGTGGTTGCTATCTTTTTTACCCAACACCTCTGTTGCTATGATTTTCACATTAGCTTTTATATAGTCATATATTTCCTCTGTACTTTCTTCAAATGATTCAACCAGTTTCCTTTCCATCCTGGCCGCAAAGAATGTTATGATACTTTCGTCTTGTAGGCTGTCAATATTAAAAGGTGAATTTTCATCTTTCTCAGTCTGGTTCGTTTCATTTATGTTACTTGTATCACTCCTTGCATTCTTCCATGGCCAGAAAGACTTCATTTTAACTAGATAGTGGTCTGATCCACACAGGGCTCCTCTATAAGATCTGACGTCTACTGTCTTGAAACTACTTGTTTGCCTAATGATAATATATATATATATATATATATATATATATATATATATATATATATATATATATATTGCTCCTTCAAAAAAAGGTGTGTAGTTGACAATTGAGAATTAATGATATTTATCGATATATTGCGTAGTTGTTAATCAGAAGGGACTTCCGAAAGACTGGATACGAACCTGCATTTAATAATCCGAGAGCTCCATTACTTCTTCGAAAGGTTAAACTTCATCAAAGCCAAATATCCGCTTGATCTGAGGTTTCCCGACTGATTATACAACGCTCCCAAAATTACGAGGCAGTTTATTTGTACAGATTAGCAGACTGCCGCAAAGCACGAGCCTGCAGAGAAGAAGAATCATCGCCTGATTTCATTCTAACAAGTAAAATTTCAGAATCATTTTGGAATGACTGAGCTATGACTGTGTTTCCTATCATGAATGATTGATTGCTCGAACGAATTGAGAGCTATATAATCACGTAGATAGGAGAAAAAATTACAGGAGAGAGAGAGAGAGAGAGAGAGAGAGAGAGAGAGAGAGAGAGAGAGAGAGAGAGAGAGAGAGAAGAAGAAGAAGAGAGAGAGCGCGCAACAAAGAAGTTAAATAAAAATTCGCATTTAAGAAAATCGTAATTTTGAAGATATTTAATTTTTAGAAATAGACATATGTTCATCTCTCCTTCATCACGACACATTATTCGTTTCTAAAAAAAAAAAAATTGGCAGCTGTAATCGTTGTTCTCGTTGTTCATGTGTAACGAAAAAGGCTGAATAAGTGGGTAAGTCAAATCACCCAAACACAAAGACTGCGTGAAGATAGTCATGCACGTGAGGAACCTTCAAAGACTTGCACCAGTCACACATTTAGTGAAACCACTCGAACTTACAGAATCAGAGAAAAACTTTCCTGTAGCTGATGTGGCCACAGAGACTTCTTCTATTCGATTCTTTCATTCGAATGAATAAAAAAAAAAAAGAACGAAAAAAGTTGCCTGGTACATGGGTTGCTAAAACCGATCGATTGTCCCATCACTACACTCCTTAGCTTGGCGGCAGTGGCGTGAGGAGAGTATGTGTACACAAAGTTCAGTAACAGAATACAATTTTCCAAATATGGAAAATGCGGACGCTGTAATAGACGCGATCAACACATCGCTTGCACTCGCTATTCCGCAACAGCATCGCTTGCACACACTATTCCAGAATAACTGTTTCATTACAACTACAGAAAATAAGTTTCCGGAAATACGAGCGTTACGCGGCGGCCGTGCTTCAGTGTGGAGAGCCGCGAGCGCCCGATGAGTTAGTCCAGTCACGGCCGACCACGCGCTCGATAGCGGCCGCTTAGCCCGCGCCACTTTGCATTCTGCCCGCCCGCGATACGCCGTATCAATCACCAATATTTCCCTTGTGGCTGCTAATTGAATAATATGTATGAGTATCCCGGAACGACCTCATGATTTTCATGAGAATTATGCAGATGAAATTTCGTAATTAGCCGTGTGGCGGCTGACGCCCGTGTCACGGCGCCGTCACAGCCCGCAGCGCCCCCTGCTGACGTCACCGTTCAGCAGATAGCGGGCCTGTTAATGACGCCGGCGATGTGTCACGCAGGACACTTTGCACACATGGGTACCGAAGCGGTCTGTATTATTCTCTACACTGACCAAGCTGTGAAAGGAACAAAGGAGGGACGTGGACAGGGAATTAGAGTCCGCCTGAGTGCAATGGGCCGGCCGATGTGGCCGAGCGGTTCTAGGCGCCTCAGTCTGGAACCGCGCGACCGCTACGGTCGCAGGTTCGGATCCTGCCTCGGGCATGGGTGTGTGTGATGTCCTTAGGTAAGTTAGGTTTAAGTAGTTCTAAGTTCTAGGAGACTGATGGCGGGCATGGGTGTGTGTGATGTCCTTAGGTAAGTTAGGTTTAAGTAGTTCTAAGTTCTAGGAGACTGATGGCCTCAGACGTTAAGTCCCACAGCGCTCAGAGGCATTTGAGCCATTTTTGAGTGCAATGAACTGGGAAAATTGGTAGTTGATCTGATTGAATTATATTTTCCTGGAGACAAATGAGTCTCAACTTTCTCTTCGATAAGTAGAGAAGCTGAAGCAATGAATTAAAATTTGTGCCACAATTGGGACTGTTGGTGTGCTATTCCACTGTCGGAGAGTCTCGGCAATACTGACGATGTAAGAAGGGGAAAATGGGCTGAAAGTGTGAACTGAAGTTTGTGTCAGGGAGGGTACTGGACTGGTTTAGTCCGTGCAGCAGTGATAACTACAGTGCTGCCGTTGTGTAGCGGTTAGCGCATCTGTCTAGGAAGCAGGTCACTGTGTTCAAGTCCTAGCTACTTATCGAAGGAATTGATAGTGTCTCAATAAGAGGTTGTAAGATGAACTTCAACAAAAGTTAAAGAGGCGTAATGGAATATAGTCGAAATAAACGGGGAAATGCTGAGACGTCACTAGGAAACGAGACATTAAAGTAGTAGGTGGGGCCGGCCGGCGTCGGCGAGCGGTTCTAGGCGCTTCAGTCTGTAACCGCGCGACCTCTGCGGTCGCAGGTTCGAATCCTGCCTCGGGCGTGGGTGTGTGTGATGTCCTTAGGTTAGTTAGGTTTAAGTAGTTCTAAGTTCTTGGGGACTGATGATCTCAATGTTAAGTCCCATAGTGCTCAGAGCCATTTCAACCATTTTTTTAAGTAGTAGATTAGTTGTGTTACTTAGACAGCACAGTAACTAACGAGAGCCGAAGTAGAGATGCTGTTAAATGCAGGCTGGCAATAGGTAGAAAAGTATTTTCTGAAACAGTGGAGTTTTTTTATCATCTAATACCAATTTAATTTTTTACGTGCATGTTCGAAAGAACAGACACTGTTCATAAGCCACAGCTATACAAAATACTTCGAAATTAATTAATTATGTGAACTGCGATCTAAGGATTTCGATGGTGTGGCATATTGAAGCCTGGATCAGTCCGCGGACCGTGCATGGATAACCGAAGTAATTGAGGCAACCGCTTGCTATAAGTGGGAAATCCGGCTTCGAGTCCTGATCTGGCACAAATTTTCGTACGTCACTATTGGGTATTAGAACTACACCTAATACAGCTGATATCAAGGAATTCGCAGTCATCGAATTAACTTCGATGAACTTAAATGTTGGGAAATCTGTTCTAAGGCCTTTGTCCGGAGTTTACCTTGCGTGTAAGTGAAACTTGGACGATGAGCAGTTCATAGTGCAAAACAATAGGAGTTTTTGAAATGTGATACTATAGGAGAATGCTGAAAATTCTGTGGTGGATCGAATGACAGATCATGAGCTAATGAATTGAATCGGAGAAAGAAGAAATTTGTGGCACAACGTGACTAAAAGAAGGGATCGATTGATAGGATTCATTATGAAGCGTCAAGGAATCGTCAGTTTGGTGACTCAATTGTGGAGGTAAAAACTGTGGAAGAAGGCCAAAGTTCCAGTACAGTAAGCAGGTTCAAACGGATGAAGACTGCAAAGAAATGAGACTTACACAGGAGAATCTATCTTGGGAAAGTGCACGGAAGACCACAGCACCACCACTACCACCGCCACCACCACCACCACCAACAACAACAACAACAACAACCTGCGTAGCCTTGATTGCATCACCGGCTCATTCTTACCATCCTTACATGTTAAAAGTGTCAGTCGTGTCCCTTCAAACGGAACCATCCCGATTTTCGATTGGAAATATCTGAAGAAAAGGTAGAAATCAGAAGGTGGAATGGCTGGATGACGTAAACAAGTGTGAAACCCCTTTACACAAACATTTATCATATTTTTCGAGTCACAGCAGCGAACGATCAAGCGGGTCTAGAGTATTCGTGCATAAACAATATCTTTCTGCATTATGGCTATTCTTGATGAGTCCCAAATACCAAAAAACGGCTTACCTCCGTAGTCGAGCTCGCTAAAGGATGCCTGTGTTGTGCTATTAGGCTCGGACGTAGTTTGTTCGAATCCTGGTACTGAAAAAAAAGGTCTTTGTTTGGCTGGCAAGGGGAGATAGATGGTGACTAAAAGTCCTGGCTCACACTTGCCAACATTCCAAATTGAATTCCAAACATCCCCTCATCGTCTCATGCTGTGACCATATGTGGGACTATTCATGGTAATACGTCCGTCGGATGGAAGCGAACTCGATGACCCGCTTATTGCTATTAGAGAAGAGTAAACTGTGTGCCGGCACCGTGTTTCACACTCTACTTTCCCTATCATCACACAACACACCACCCGATACCATCACCTACCAACTAGACACGCGCATCGTGAGGAAAGAGACCATTTTCTGTAGTGAAAGCAAACCATTTCCGGTTTGACGGCAGAACCTATTCCTCTTTGTCTCCCAGACAACAATACCATATGATTCTTTATCTTTGCCGTAACTAGATCTAAAGAATTCATCCTCATCCTCAATCGTCGGATGAATGTTTACGAATCTTCATAGTGCGACATAGTTTCAACTTTACACATACGCGTTATTCCTGAATGTTTTCTAAAGCTACTTCCTGCTTTTCAGTAAATATCAGTGGGTTAAAATTACCATAATACAATTAAATATACCTCGATTATCTCTCCAGGAAACGATTAACCCTCCAGGGAATAGAATGAGCTCGCCAAACGTAAAAATCGCGTTTGCAACAGCCTTTAGTTAATAATTGAAGCTATGCATATGTATCATACATTGCTGAACACTTGTCTGAAGAGCACGAAAAATGCGCTCGCACAATATTTACCAATTTTTTTAACAAAACATGGAGATAAATATACAATAAATAATTTTTATGGTTTAAAACAAGTTACTCCCAGATGCAAAGTACCTATGAGCGACTTCCTGAGGAAACAAAAATTCGCTTTGCAGTGTTTCATATAATTATGGAACGAATTTAAAAATTTAATATGGTGTCATAATAATGGTTCCAATGGCTCTGAGCATTATGGGACTTAACATCTGAGGTCATCAGTCCCCTAGAACTTAGAACTACTTAAACCTAACTAACCTAAGGACATCACACACATCCATGCCCGAGGCAGTATTCGAACGTGCGAGCGTAGCGGACGCGCGGATCCAGACTGAAGCGCGTAGAACCGCTCGGCCACACCGGCCGGCATGCTGTCATAATTTATTCATAAAACGGTGTAACCTTACGTTAAGGTTTCAATACAGTAACTCAAGTATTAAAAGCTAGAAGCTGTGTTTATGTCTTCAGGAAGTGTAACTGAAGGCGCGCAAATTACTCAGACTACATTCATATAACCTTTGAGAATGAGTGCAGTTAACGGCTTCCAACACACTTTACACCTCTTTCCAAACCTCTTCGAAAGCTTTCCTTGCTGACACCACTCACAAAATAATGAAAGGAAAACAGTTTGTCTCTTACCAGATTTTCGCTTTTCATGCAGTAAAACTTTAGCATTGGGCATACGTTTTAATTTACTACTTCTTAACTATTGTTAATTTCAGTTGATTAAATATGAGCTGAGTGCCTGGTATTTCTGGTCTACTATTTCCAGTCTACTGTTAGTCCATCTGCTCTTTCTTTCTCTCTTGTCCATATACTTTTCCCCCGTCTCTCTGTCAACCTCCTCGACTGTCCACTCACCGTCTGTTTCCTCCCGTCCATCTACTCTCTCATTCCATCTGCTCCTCCCCTTCTGACCATGTGTTCCTTTCCCCTTTGTCCATCTCATTCTTCGCCTGTAAGTCCATCTCCTATTCACTCGTGTGTCTCCTCTGCACACCCTATAAGTCTAACTCCACCCCTCCCCCCTCCTGTTTCCACCCCCGCCCCCACCCCTCCCCCCCATTATCTGTCCATCTGCTCCTCCTCCTTCACCCTGTCCATCTACTCCTCTGCCTCTCTCATTATATTTGCTCCTCCCCTTCTGTCTATCAGCTCCATTCCTCTTTGGCAATCAAATCCTATCCCTCATAAGTCTATTATATCATCTCATCACTCCCTCTAAGTCCATGTCCTCCTTCGCTATCTAAGTCCACCTACTCCTCCCCCTTACCTTTCCGCATTATCACCTCCTTTCCAATAGGAGTTTGTTGCTTCCAACCCCAACAAATACTGTTTTCCAGACATTAAGTAGTATCTGTACCAAGTTTGGTTGAAGTCGATCCAGGGGTTAGGAGAAGCTCTTCACTCGCTGCTTTACCAGCATAAGCACCGGTCACATGTATTTAACATATTTGACTCATATTTGTACACATATTTCATCTGTATCTCTAGTGAACTTCGCCCTTAGTTTCGTTCTCACGCATCTCAGTATTTATGACGGGAAGAGAATCGTTCGACATGGCAGAAGTGCAACCCTTCCATAAATACGTGCAAATTTCAGTGCTGGGCCATCAACAAATGTCAGCGTGCGAATCATTCAACGGAACATCATCGATATGGCCTTTCGGAGCCGAAGGCCCACTCGTGTATCCTTCATGACTGCACGACACAAAGCTTTACGCCTCGCCTGAGACCGTCAACACCGACGTTGACTGGAAACATGTTGCCTGGTCGGACGAGCCTCGTTTCAAATTGTATCGAGCGGATACGGGTATGAAGACAGCCTCATGAATCCATGGACCCTGCATGTTCAAAATGGTTCAAATGGCTCTAAGCACTATGGGACTTAACATCTGAGGTCATCAGTCCCCTAGACTTATAACTACTCAAACCTAACAAATCTAAGGACATCACACACAGCCATGTCCGAGACAGGATTCGAGCCTGCGACCGTAGCAGCAGCGCGGTTTCGGACTGAAGCGCCTAGAACAGCTCGGCCACAGCGGCCGGCGGACCCTGCATGTCAGCAGGGGACTGTTCAGGCTGCTGGACGCTCTGTAATGGTGTGGGGCGAATGCAGTTGGAGTGATATGGGACCTCTAATACGTATAGATGCGAATCTGACAGGTGACACGTACGTAAGCATCTTGTCTGATCACCTGCAGCCATTCATGTCCATTGTGTACTTCGACGGACTTGGGCAATTCCAGCAGGACAGTGCGACATCCCACACGTCAGAAATGCTACAGAGTGTCTCCAGTAACATTCTTCTGAGTTGGAACACTTCCGCTGGCCACCAAATTCCGCACACATGAACATTATTGGGCGTATCTGGGATGCCTTGCGACGTGCTGTCCAGAAGAGGTCTCAATCCCCTCGCACTCTTACGGATTTATGGACAGCTCTTCAGGAATCATGGAGTCAATTCCCTGCAGCACTACTTCAGACATTAGAAGAGCCCATGCCACGTCGTGTTGCGGCACTTTTCGTTGCTCGCGGGGGCCCTACACGATATTAGGCAGTTGTACCAGTTTCTTTGGCTTTTCAGTGTTCTTGCACGTCGTAAGCTTGGGCACTTTTTCAGCGACCTCTTTGAGAGAGAGGTTGTTCTGTCCCCACAGTGGTTCTTTGCATATAGTAGGTGATATTTGTACGAAGTTTGTTTGAAATCGATCAGGTGGTTCAAGATGTGGAATATACATACATACATTTTGTAATACGCGTGGAGTAATTTGTGTGTTAAATAACTAGGCATTTTAAGCCCTTTTGTGCATAGGAGTACGATTTTTTAAAGGATCGGGTGTGGGTGTGAGAAAGAATTACTGGTTATTTTAGAATTTTCTGATTTATCTGATTCCCGCGACTTTTTTCTATAAAAAAGCAACTTTTTAATTGGTCTTTTAGCAGCCATTCCGTTAAAATACTGCATATTTCCAAGAGCAGCTGAGGAAGCTCCTCGTATTTGTCACCGAACGACAGTTTAACTTCTTCGCAAAATTGCGACAAGTCAGTTTCGTGTTCTCGTGCTGTAGAGAATGCTGCGCTAGTGCCTAGGGCGAAAGAAATGCAGTGGCAGTGGTGTCGTCGCTAATTGCACTGCAGAGTCCCCCGGCTGCACCACTGGCACTGCAGTCGGCGCTTATCGCCGCCATGTTTCACACAGCACGGCCCAACTTGGCCGTCACGGAGTTGTGCCCTTACACTGCCATTCTGCGCGCTCCTTAGAGCCGCGCTACGGCCAACTTGCGCAGTCCGCAGCCCTTTTCGCCTCTGTTCTACGCCGTACAGGTGACAGTTATTACAACCCGCTTACCGTCCCTTGTTTGTCCTTCTGCTTTGATGGACTCGCTAATTCCGTTTAATTAGAGGGTTGTACTGTTAGACGCTTATACTTTGCTACCAAAGCAGAAAATGCTGCAAAAGGTCATAACCTGCATAATAACCAGGAATGTCGGTGAAGAAGCTGAAGCACTTTAGCCTTTACCCTTTGACGCAAGTGTGGCCAGGTGGAACCAGAGTGGTCAGCACGAACGAAGTCCGCTGTACACGGAAGATAATGTTTTGGCGAGCGGACACACTTCACGATGCTTGACATGATAAAGTATGGTATGGTAGTATCGCATACAAAGTGCATTGACGAAGTTGTCATTTGTTCTCAGGTTATTCATGTGAGAAGGTTTGCGACGTGATGATGGCGGGAATTAACAGACTTTGAAAGCGGACTTGTAGTTGGACCTAGACAAAAATGTTCAAATGTGTGTGAAATCTTATGGGACTTAACAGCTAAAGTCATCAGTCCCTAAGCTTACACACTACTTAACTTAAATTATCCTAAGGACAAACACACACACCCATGCCCGAGGGAGGACTCGAACCTCCGCCGGGACCAGCCACACAGTCCATGACTGCAGCGCCATAAACCGCTCGGCTAATCCCGCGCGGCGGACCTAGACGCACGGGAATCGATAAGGAATGCAGTATTCTGTGATCCATAGTTTCAAGAGTGTGACGAGAATACCACATTTCAGGCATTACCTCTCACCACGGACAACGCAGCGGCCGGCAGCCTTCACTTAACGACCGAGACAAGCGCAGTTTGCGTAGAGCTGTCGGTGCAAACAGACAAGGAACACTACGTAAACACGCGTAAAAATCAATGTGGGACGTACGACAAACGTATCCGTTAGGACAGTGCCGCGAAATTTGGCGTTAATGGGCTATGGCATCAGACTACCGACTCGAGTGCCTTTTGTAACAGCATGACATCGCCTGCAGCGCCTCTGCTGGCCTCGTGACCATGTCGGTTGGATTCTAGACGGCTGGAGAACCGTGGCGTGATCAGATGAGTCCCGATTTCAGTTGGCAAGAACTGGTGGTAGCGTTCGAGTGTGACGCAGAATCCAAGATGTCAACAGAGGACTGTGCGAGCTTGTGGTGTCTCTAAAATGATGTGGACTGTGTGTACATGGAATAGACTGGGTCTTCTGGTCCAACTGAACCGGTCTTTCACTGGGAATGGTTATTTTCGGCTACATAAAGACCATTTGCAGCCATTCATGGACATCACGATCCGGAACAGCGATGGATGGTTCAAATGGCTCTGAGCACTATGGGAATTAACATCTGTGGTCATCAGTCCCCTAGAACGTAGAACTACTTGGACCTAACTAACCTAAGGACATCACACACAACCATGCCCGAGGTAGGAGTCGAACCTACGACCGTAGCGGTCACGTGGTTCCAGAGTGAAGCGCCTAGAACCGCACGGCCACACCGACCGGCGAACGACGATGGAGTTTTTATGGAATATACTGCACCATGTCACCGGGCCAGAGTTGTTCGCCATTGGTTTGAAAAACATTTCGGACAATTCCACCCAGATCGCCCAACATGAATACCATGAAACTATTACTGTCGGCTATAGAGGCAGCATGGCTCGGTAATTCTGCAGGGCACTTTCAACGATTTACTGAGTCCATGGCATGTCGAGTTTCTGCTCTTCGTCGGGCAAAAGTGTTGTGTCTAGACAAGACGGCCTAGACACAATGAGAGGAAGCCGAAAGCCACGCGCTTAAACTCACGCAGGCTGGCGTGAGGTCTGAAACAGGATACGTAATGAATGCTATAAAGAAAAGTACGTAGCTTCTGGAATACTTAACTTTAATCCACATTTGTAGAACATCGCTCTTGATGATACATTAATAGAATCTCAATATCAATTGAATACGGCGCCTTGCTAAGTCGTAGCAAATGTAGCTGAAGGCTATGCTAACTATCGGCTCGGCAAATGAGAGCGTAATTCTCAGTGAACCATGGCTAGCAACGTCGGATGTACAACTGGGGCGAGTGCTAGTACGTCTCACTAGACCTGCCGTGTGGCGGCGCTCGGTCTGCCATCACTGACAGTGGCGACACGCGGGTCCGTCGTATACTAGCGGACCGCGGCCGATTTGAAAGCTACCACCTCGCAAGTGTGGTGTCTGGCGGTGACACCACAAAAAGAATCTCCGACTCGATATTAACAGGTATCCCATTACTTTTATCGGCTCAGTGTATTTCCTATCCTTGTTTTGGGTCCGTACTTCGCATCGGCAGTGCCTAAGTTTGAAGTACGTATTTCTACTGATTTTTATGGTATAACTTATGAATTATTTCATGTTATCACTGTCCATATGAAACCTGAATTAGTTTTAAAGAATAGAAAATCCAGGATAGAATGTAACAATATAATGAAAAAGATAATGGTTACTCACCATATAGCGGAGAAAGGCACAAGAAGAAGACTGTGGGAAAGTTTTGCCAAAAATAGACAGCATAATCACACGCACACACTCACTCAAACGCAACTCACACACACACATGACCACACTCTCTGGTAACTCGAGCCAGATGGAGATTTAACTTTACCCAACAAAGCCAAGTACAAGTTGCTACACCTCCTTCTCTGCTCAACAATAAAACGTGCTTTCCATATTATTTGTTGGATGGTTGAGTTAACATTTTTCTCCATCTGCATCTACTCTCGCAAGCCGCCTAACAGTGTATGGAGGAAGGAATGTTTCGCACCACTGTCTGTTCCCAAGTTTTCCGCTGTGTTCACGAACGGCGCCTGGGAAAAATGACTGTCGGTAAGGGCAAGTATGACGGGACGACCAATTTCTAGTCGAGATAATTTCACGAAACATATGTGGAAGGAAGTAATATGTTGTTTGACTCTTCTTGAAACGTACGCTTTCGAAATTTCCACAGTAAACCTCTCCAAGATGCACATCAGTTTTGTAGCATCTAAGACGGGAGTTTTTTGTATTGATTGGATTGATTCACGGGAAGAGACCAAACAGCGAGGTCATCGGTCTCGTCGGATTAGGTAAGGATGGGGAAGGAAGTCGGCCGTACCCTGTGAATGGAACCATCCCGGCCGGCATTTGCCTGCAGCGATTTAGAGGAATCACGGAAAACCTGAATCAGGATGGCCGGACGCGTGATTGAAGAGTCGTCCTCCCGAATGAGAAAGACGGGAGTTTGTTAAGCATTTCCGCAGCGCTATCGCGCTGTTTCAACGATCCCATGGCGAAACGCACGTGTCTTCATCGGATCTTCTCTGTCTGTTCCTTTAATCCAACTTAGTATGGGTTGGAGACTGATGAGCAGTACTCAAGAATAGGTCGAACAAGTGTCTTCTCTAGTGAATCAATTACGATTTCTTACGATTCTTCCTGTGAATCTGTCTGGCATCTGTTCCTCCTTCAGTTTATTTTATGTGGTCACTCGTTGTTGATTCCAGTGATTTTCATCAGTTGCGTAATCGTACAATACTGGATTTCTTCGCCGCTTTTGCACAATACGTTACAGCTATTTATGTACAAAGTCAATTGCCACTCACCGCAGCAATTATTAAGACTGCAGGACTTCGTGAGCTTCTGTGCAGTGTTCTGGCGTCGAAACTTTCCGGTAGTTAACGGGACGGTCTCCTAATAGTGCCACGAAGTCCCCAACGTTATCTGCTCGACCATTAATATGATTACACTACTGGCCATTAAAATTGCTACACCAAGAAGAAATGCTGATGATAAACGGGTATTCATTGGACAAATATATTATACTCGAACTGACATGTGATTACATTTTTACACAATTTGGGTTCATAGATCCTGAGAAATCAGTTCCCAGAACAACCACCTCTGGCCGTAATAACGGCCTTGATACGCCTGGGCATTGAGTCAAACAGAGTTTGGATGGCGTGTACAGGTACAGCTGCCCATGCAGCTTGGGTGATGCTTAGTGTTTAACGTCCCGTCGACAACGAGGTCATTAGAGACGGAGCGCAAGCTCGGGTTAGGGAAGGATTGGGAAGGAAATCGGCCGTGCCCTTTCAAAGGAACCATCCCGGCACCCATGCAGCTTCAACACGATACCACAGTTCATCAAGAGTAGTGACTGGCGTATTGTGACGAGCCAGTCGCTCGGCCACCATTGACCAGACGTTTTCAATTGGTGAGAGATCTGGAGAATGTGCTGGCCAGAGCAGCAGTCGACCATTTTCCGTATCGAGAAAGGCCCGTACAGGACCTGCAACATGCGGTCGTGCATTATCCTGCTGAAATGTAGGGTTTCGCAGGGATCGAATGAAGGGTAGAGCCACGGGTCGTAACACATCTGAAATGTAACGTCCACTGTTCAAAGTGCCGTCAATGCGAACAAGAGGTGACAGAGACATGTGGCCAGTGGCACCCCATACCATCATGCCGGGTGATACGCCAATATGGCGATGACGAATACACGCTTCTAATGTGCGTTCACCGCGATGTCGCCAAACACGGATGCGACCATCATAATGCTGTAAACATAATCTGGACTCATCGGAAAAAATGACGTTTTGTCATTCGTGCACCCAGGTTCGTCGCTGAGTACACCATCGCAGGTGCTCCTGTCTGTAATGCAGTGTCAAGGGTAACCGCAGCCATGGTCTCCGAGCTGATAGTCTATGCTGCTGCAAACGTCGTCGAACTGTTCGTGCAGATGGTTGCTGTCTTACAAACGTCCCCATCTGTTGACTCAGTGATCGAGACGTAGCTGCACGATCCGTTACAGCCATGAGGGTAAGATACCTGTCGTCTCTGAACCCACCGATTCCATATTCTGCTGACAGTCACTGGATCACGACCAACGCGAGCAGCAATCTCGCGATACGATAAACCACAATCGCGATAGGCTACAATCCGACCTTTATCAAAGTCGGAAACGTGATGGTATGCATTTCTCCTCCTTACACAAGGCATCACAACAACGTTTCACCAGGCAACGCCGGTCAACTGCTGTTTGTGTATGAGAAATCGGTTGGAAGCTTTCCTCATGTCAGCACGTTGTAGGTGTCGCCACCGGCGCCAACCTTGTGTGAATGCTTGAAAAGCTAATCATTTGCATATCACAGCATCTTCTTCCTGTCGGTTAAATTTCGCGTCTGTAGCACGTCATCTTCGTGGTGTAGCAATTTTAATGGCCAGTAGTGTATTACTGTATTTTACTCTCTATTGCAGTTGTAATTTTATTTTTGTGTTTATCGTTAATTGACAGCGTAGAAACAGAAGAAAAAAAGAACGTAAATATGACCGAAATTGATCATTTCATTCTCGTATTTTTTTTATTTAAAACACGTTGTCAGAAAAATTGAAAAAAAAAAAGAAATAGGGGTGTGTATAGTAAGACCTGAGGCACTGTGCAGCAGGTGTGTTCATTGAGGCTGTGTCGTGTTTCAGTGCGGCCCCTGGAGCTGCAGCTGACTGGCGTGAAGGAGCACGTGGTGCAGGGGACCAACGTGGCCGCCGTGTGCCAGGCAGTGGGCGCCAACCCAGAGGCCACAATCACCTGGTACAACGGGACCGACCGCATTAACAACACCGCGGGGAACGTCGTCGAGCAGCAGGTAAGCGCCACCTCGCCTGCCTGCACGTTTCTACAAAGAGTATACGAAATAACTTTTTACCCTTCTAGCAGCAGTTTACCGTCGCTGGAGGAGCGAAGCATTCCTAGTGACTGGAAAAATGCTCAGGTTGGTCCAGTTCCCAATAAAGCTCGTTGAACAGATGCATACATTATTAAGTTCATATTGATGACGAGTGCCGGTTCTGCTAGAAGCGTTCCAAGTGATCGGGAAAATTTGCAAGTCATTCCCATTGTGAAGAAGGGTTGTAGAACACATGTGTGCACTACTAGGGGATCGTTGTCTGAGGCGCTATGGACACGGCAAGGATGGATGTGCGCTCGAGCATACACAACAGGAGTAGCGAAATCCTAAAGGCAGACCCCAGCCGCCTAGTTAGCGGTGGAAGTGGGTGATTTGGTAGCAGAGCCCGCACATACTAACAAGAGTGGGCCGCGACGTTGGGATCACAGATTTACTTTGAACTTGTACACATGTAGCAGGCCATAAAAACAATATACTGTGCATGTAATAAGGAGCACTACTCTAGCAGTTCCGATAAAAAATCAAGACAAATTTTCCGCGTCTATTATGTGACTTCTGTATCTGTGCGTAGGTGCCGGACGTTACAGTTAGTGGTGGCCAAGCGGAAGCCGACACGGTAGCTGAGCGTGTTCGGTCAGAGAGCTGGGTGGTCTCTGTAATAAAAAAAAATTGAGTGAAGGGATCAACAACGAACTTCAACGGATGTCATATGATGATCGCTACGACCAAAAACAACGAAAAAAAAAAGGCAGTTAGGTTCGAGCCTCGCATGCCAAACGTGTATGAAGCGAAGGTTGGTCTCCCGCTCAATCTTAATTTTTAATGCATTTTTTTTTCAGCACTGATCATATTATTTAATTTATATGACATCTGAGAGGTAATATAATTAAAAAAAGCACGCGTGTTTGCTTGAGGTTTTAGTGAGTTTCATGTTATTTGACTACTTACTATTTTTAATTAAATTTGATTACCAGAACAAACATCTTTATAACGAGCAAAAAGTAAATGAAGAAAGGGATAGAGTTTTCCTGAAGATGTACGCCTTTCGTGATTTGTGAAATCCCTTATACATGGCAATGTGGTAAAGTTTTAGTGAGTTTCATGTTATTTGAATGTAATGTATTGCGAATACATAGAAAGAAGGATCCTTTATTGTATGATTATATGATAGCGGAACAAACACTGGTAGCAGTTACTTCTGTAAAATATCTGGGAGTATGCGTGCGGAACGATTTGAAGTGGAATGATCATATAAAATTAATTGTTGGTAAGGCGGGTACCAGGTTGAGATTCATTGGGAGAGTCCTTAGAAAATGTAGTCCATCAACAAAGGAGGTGGCTTACAAAACACTCGTTCGACCTATACTTGAGTATTGCTCATCAGTGTGGGATCCGTACCAGATCGGGTTGACGGAGGAGATAGAGAAGATTCAAAGAAGAGCGGCGCGTTTCGTCACAGGGTCATTTGGTAACCGTGATAGCGTTACGGAGATGTTTAACAAACTCAAGTTGCAGACTCTGCAAGAGAGGCGCTCTGCATCGCGGTGTAGCTTGCTCGCCAGGTTTCGAGAGGGTGCGTTTCTGGATGAGGTATCGAATATATTGCTTCCCCCTACTTATACCTCCCGAGGAGATCACGAATGTAAAATTAGAGAGATTAGAGCGCGCACAGAGGCTTTCAGACAGTCGTTCTTCCCGCGAACCATACGCGACTGGAACAGGAAAGGGAGGTAATGACAGTGGCACGTAAAGTGCCCTCCGCCACACACCGTTAGGTGGCTTGCGGAGTATAAATGTAGATGTAAATGTAGATGTAGATGGAGAAGGTATCCGGAACTACTTTGCACCTCGACGCTTCGAGCTGCAGACACAGAGGCAGGCCCCATTTGGCAGTTAACTTGCGTAGTAATCAGACGTTACTGAAGTACCAAGAACGAATACTGTAGGTGCAAATTTTTTGAACATCGCAGATTTTACACTTGTACTACAAAAATAAACGTTTGAGTGTGATTCGAGCCATCGCCTTGTACAGGTTCGTCTTACGTAGCTCACACTTGCCTACAATGACTTTTTACGGCCGTTACCTTCGCACAGATACATCAGTTACATAATAGATGCGTAAAACTTCTTTTGCGATTCTCTCGGAATAGCCAGAGTAGTGCACCATACTGCTTGCACATTATGTTGTTTTAATGGCCTACTAAAGGTGTACAAAGTTTGAAGTAAATCCGTGATCCCAACGTCGTGGCCTGCCCTTTCGTCACTTGCCGACCTGCGCACTGGGAGAATTCTCATTGCTACCTCTTCACTACATAGCGTGACAGCACAGTCTTCACGCACCATAGGTCAGGGAAGCGTATCCATAATCAGGTACGAGTGATTGTACATAAATGTCATTAAATTTTTGTCAGAAGATGTGAAAAAGGAAGCAAAAAACCCATTGAACAGTCATAGATAGGGTTGCCGTAATCGCAATCTATTCCAGTCGCAGAATAAAGAGAATATACCGAGCGAGGTGGCGCAGTGGCTAACACACTGGACTCGCATTCGGGAGGACGACGGTTCAATCCCGCGTCCGGCTATCCTGATTTAGGTTTTCCGTGATTTCCCTAAATCGCTCCAGGCAAATGCCGGGATGGTTCCTTTGAAAGGGCACGGCCGACTTCCTTCCCCGTCCTTCCCTAATCCGATGAGACCGATGACCTCGCTGTCTGGTCTCCTTCCCCAAAACAACCCCAATAAAGAGAATAAAGAATGAGGGGGGAAACATACGTGCATTTACTTCCGAAGGTTTTCGTACATCTGAAAGAAGGAGAAGAAAGATTTTATTTTTACGTCATATTGTCGAATAGGTTGTCAGGCTACTGACACATTATTTCCACGTGATACAAGTTCGTTATTTTATGCACGCGTTTTTAACCACTTTTGTTTTCAGAGGTACCTCCACGTTTGGAACGTATCTGTAAAGACAGCTAGAGTCATAAGAGAATGTAAAGTGTGATAAACGTTCCACATAACGACAAAAGTGGCAGCGGATATTTTGAAAAGCGACCTGCTATTATGAGAGGCGAGTTTCTGTAAATTCTGGTAAATGTGGTAAATTTTATGTATGGTGAACCACACATATCGCAAAAGTCTAATTGCAATCTACTAGACTATTAGTAGCACACCCGATTTCTTCAAACAAATATGCAATGACTCAGCATTGTATTCATACTGGCCACTCGGTGAATTACGGCAACGTCCAGACCGTACCGACAGACTCGCCCTTTTGGGATTCGTTGTCAAAGGGGGCGGTGGAAACATGTATGGTAGACAGTAACAGCAACCAGCACGAAGCCTTCCATTTAGACAATTCATTAGTTTTGGATGTTTCATATTCTGTCTCTTATTACCTATTTTAACGAGGCTCAGCCTGATTATAGTACCTCCGAACGCTCTGTTCGAAAGAGTGATTTAATCTACGGATGCATTCCATGACAAACTGGCTAAATCTTATGCCTCGTGCAAGTGGTGCTGAAACTTGCTGGCTGACTAAAATAGTGTGCAGCGTCAGGACTCGAATCCGGGATTTTCCTATCCGCAAGCAGTGTTCCTTTCTCCCATGAGTGTTAGTCCTGCTAGGCTTGCAGGAGAACTTCTGTAAAGCTAGGAAGGCAGGGCAGAGTTACTGGCGGAAGTAAAGCTGTGAGGGCAGGTCGTGAGTCGTGGGTAGACAGCTCAGGCGATGAGAGCATTCCCCGCCGAAAGGAACGTTTCAGGTTCGTCTCGGTCCGGTACAAATTTTTTTTTTCTGCCAGGAAATTTTAAGACAGCGTACTTCTCTGTGAAGATTGAAAGATTCATTCCGGAAAGTGGGGCTATTCTGTGTACTACACTATGTTGACTGATGAGTGTTGAGTTTTCATATTGCTTCGGTGCGGCAAGTGTTCTCGGCATCTCAGGAAATAAATAAGACGAGATTTTACTATCGACTAGACTTCCCAATGTTTGAAAGATTTTTAGTCGAAATATCGGAAGAATAAAAAAATGGTGTTCGCAGCTGCATGCTCGAAACAGATGGATCATCCATTTCGGTGGGAAAGCTGCAGGTTTACATTACAGAGGAGCTTGTCGACGAAACTAAGAATTTCCACTCGTCCATGGTGGACTACATTATACGACCATGGATTAGGGGCAACAACAGTATGATGTATGATATGGATATCAAAATACACAAGTCTTTTTTTGATGATGATGTCTGTTCTCGCAAACGAAGTTGCTGCCAGGAACACATATTAGCAGATTTCTTCAGAATGTGTGGCCACATCGAGACAAAATTGTGGTTCGTCACTGACAAGCTCGATTGATCGATTACCTTGCCATGAATTAAAGTCCATCAGTCGTTTGCAAAAACGAGTTCTGACACATTCAGCTATGATTAAAATGTTCAGCTTACAGTTCCCTTGGTGGTGGATGAAATTAGCGTCTGCTAACTGACGTATTCGTAGTTGAAGAAAACTGCTGATCCTAAAAATCGGGCCCTATTTAATGAGAATCAGCTAAGTTAAACGCTAAAGCTGCCTGTTATATGTGGATAGCTGACCACTTAGTAAAAAACAGAGTCCAAGCCATTCACTTATAGCTCATTTACTTCCTTTCCCAAGTCACCTTTTGTCGAATGCTTGACATCCCACAAATTTTGAAATTCGAATTATGCAGTTGCTGTTGTCAACTTGGATTCTAGACAGGTTTGTAGCCAAGATGAGGGTAGCACGTATGACAGCATATGAAACATATTTAGTGAACATTTGATGTACCGAAGGAGGTATTCCAGAAGATTCTCATATTAGTGGATTATCTCGACAGAAATAAAAATTGTGTATCAAAGGTAAATTTCTTCTTATTAACCTGGTGCTCATCACTTTCTTCCAGCCGTGTGGCCGACATGATGTCCGCCATGCCTGCTTGGTTGATATGATTGACCGCAATTGGCTCTGTATCTCCTCCAGTCCCAGCGATGCATGATATCATGCCGAGGATGTCGTAAACAGCAGAAATTAACCAGATCATCCGAAAATTAACTACACATAAACGTTATTGGCATCTTATTATAAATTTGGAAGCTATCTTGCAGATACATTCATAGACGTGTTTACTTCTATCATGATAGTGTTGCGTTGACTCAAGTTGTCAAGTTGATTCTCCATGGTACAGGGCTTACGACACTGGATCCGTATTCAGGAGGAGGGAGGCACAGATCCTAGTCTAGTTATCTCGGGATAAATCTTCCATTGTTTCGCTAAATCACGTGAGCTCCCTTGAACGAGATATTGCTTCTACACTCTTGTCCAATTCGAGCTAATGCTCCATCTCTAATGACCATCGTCAGTAAGGTGACGCCTAAACCCTCCATTACCATTTTTGTAGACATTGTGAGATGCACCTTAGCGAATGGTTAACCTGGATACCTCATTCCATTTGGGGATTTCTATGGTCTTAGTGCTTCTTAATGTCTTGGTGAAATGTTCCTCTCATCCAACAAGCTGTAACGTCAAGTTTGCCATCGTATTCAATATTGCTGCACTTTAACTCGTGTTGGATACCGCTTCACAGATACAGTCTTGATTAAAATGAATCAGAGCTTAGAACTTGTTTAAAAAGATGTCAACAACAATGTTCCGACATCAGAAACAGTACTTTCTGCGCGGATGAAAAAATTGTACGTTCGTGCCTACGGTTCACGGAATTTGAGAAATGAATTTTGTTCAAAAATCAAATTAAACATTGAGCTTGAAAGCGGTGCAGCTCAAAACTTTTCAACTTCTGAGATATTATAATCCATTTTACTGTAAATGTATATCATTTTTGTTTGCTATTGAGTGCGTATGATGTTGCGTAGCCATACTATGAGTAATTTCTCATTGTATAGTTTCTACTGGTAATCCCTCCCTTCCCTACTCCCGACCCATCGTAGTTTTTAACCAGTCAAACTGTCGTGTATAAAATAGCTTCAAATGCTACAAATGAGTTAATGCGTTAAATATTTGATAAGTATGTAAAACCTTTGTGTATTTTAGTTTTTCACGGATTTCAATGTTTATGGCGTCAAATTTCGTGAACTGTGTGTCGTATAATGAAATAATTTTGCAAGCACATTCAGTGTTGTGTGTGCACACTACCTGAAAAATACGTGAGTTAATAATATAGAAGTAACCAATCAAAACGTCAAGCCTGATATAGTACGCGATAAACTTTTTTCCTTTCATTATTTTGTGTGGAGGTGACAGTGACGAAAAGCTTCGGACACGTTTAAGTTTTTTAGAAGTCGCTAAGTGCTCCCATTCTCAAAAAATCGGATGAATGGATTATTTGTGGTTACTGTGTGTGCTCTGAGTTATTCTGTGACAGGACGTATACACTTTACTTATTATGTATAGGCCTATACTTTATTTATTGTGTTATACCTTTCACCTAAGATTATACATTTCGATAAGTACATTATGACAGTATTTCAGATTTCTAAATTTGATAAATAACATTATATAAAATACCGAAAACCAAATTCTTGTTGCCCCTGAAAGTCGTTAGATAGGCAGTCTGCAACTTGGACCGAGTGACTTTTTAGCCGTTTAATATGACAATTTAATGTTTGTGCCCCGTCTGACATAAAATTTGTTCGTATAACGTCGTAGTGCAACTGTTTAGAAGTTTGCAAAATTTACAATTACGTAACAGTTTTAATCCCCAAGCCACGTAATGGAGTATGACGGAGAGAACACGTCTCCTGCCTCCTCGCTATCTCCTGTTGCATTAGTGAATGGTGTGTAGGAAGGACGACTGTTTGAAAATCTTGTATGTGCGATAGACGATGTTAAGTTAAATACCTTTCGGCAAGCAGTTTTCAGCATTGTTTTATTTGGCAACCAGGTTCAGCGTATTACTACGCCTTCTTCAGGCCCCTGACCGACGTGTAGGAAGAATTGCTGTTTTGAACACAACCGAGGGAGGTTCTTCCTACACGTCGGTCAGGGGCCCGAAGAAGGCGTAGTAATACGCTGAAACTGGTTGCCAAATAAAACAAGGTTGAAAATTGACGGCCGAAAGATATTTAATTCGACATCGACTTTTTGAAAAGTTCTGATTTCTTTTAGCGTAACGCATTGGGAAGGAAATAAGATTATTCTTGACTCTTCTTGGAATATGTGCACCATTTGGCAGACGATCCTTGCCGATGTGAATAATCAGGTACTGGTCGAACGAGTATTCTTTAAGCCTATCTCTTTCCTGGACGGATCACTTTTCCTTAGGATTCTGTCGATGAACCACTGTCTGGCAAAAAACCTTTCTTACAGTTACTTTATGTGGTTCATCTACTATGTAGGCTTTAGCTATCTTGGCAAAGGGCAGTCGGTCATTACAAGGTAGTAAGTGAAGTACTGAGACACGAAGGTTAGATTTCCCACCAAGTGTTTTGTTGTCGGTTAGTCACAAGAATAATAATGTTCACACCCAGAAAGAAACTAGGTATTTACGATCGAGTACGTAAGCGTGTACACAAATTGAGGTGCCAGGAGTCACGGGAAGCGTAGTACCTGTAGAAGAAGTGCCCTGTATTGCGCCTGTATGTTGCGGCTAGATGGCAATCTCTTACAGGAAGGTGTACAGTCGCGATGTAACTGCCAGTGGAAGTGGGATGGTTACCTGTGCAAAACACAGAGGGTCACAGCATATCGGAGATTACGCAATAAGTCTGCTTTCCGAGGTCAGTAGTGTCTAGGTAATCTTTTTACCATTAAACTGTCGCACAGAACGTCCACGAGTGTTTGATGACACGTCGTCTGTCAGAGCCTTACGAAGCAGTCAGCGGTCTGTTGTTATCTCTGCCAGAACTGTTTGCAGATAAATGCACCACACAGGTTTGAGCCGCCGATGACGGTTTCGTGTCCCAGTGCGTTCCCATTACTTTTGGCTTCTCAGTGTAATAAAACCTTTAAGTGAAACAATTATAACACATTCAGATTCACATTTCCGTTCAAACACCACATGGCAATTGTTTATCTGTAAGAATAAATACAGCCAGAATGGGGGCTGCTACTACCAACAGAGACTGCTCGTGCCCCATGACATGTGGAGTCCTTGGAACACCCACCTCACGTTCATTACTGCGTGTGAAAAACACATCTATCGGCAACCAGCTATTGAAGTCCACTAAGGCTCCGAGCTGGATGGATGCGGCCTGCTGTGCTAGATCTGATGTAGCCGCTGTTATCCGTTGCAAGGCCACGGAGGAACGTGAATCAACACTGACAGAAGATTTCTCCGTCTTGTCGATGGACTTACTATCGTACTTACTGTCATAAATGCCAACTCAAACCCATCCCAAGTGGAACAGAATGCTCATGCTTCCATCTTAGTGCCAGACAGTCCAACCGTCAACCGCAGATCTATTTCAATGGAAAACGTGTAAATTACAAATCTACCCCAAAGCACCAACGGGAACACAAACCGACCTGAACACCCCCACTAAACCAACATACGTGGAAGACAGCTAATCGAACCCAACAACACGCGCGAGTCGTGTAGTATGCAAAGACTTTCTCTTCAAATGGGAGAAAGTGCACAGTCGATCCAGCAGTTGAGGCTTGACAATCTAGATCACTAGAATATCACATCCAAGCAATGCAAAGGACTCTGTGACACTTTCTCCAAATGCCACTGACTGGATTGAGATATGAGATTTAATAATATGAACTATTATATTATATAAAAGGATTGGCGGAAGAAAATGGCAACAATAGCATATTATGCGTCTCTGCATATGTTTGGTTAAAAACAAATACGAGAACATGAATACAATAAGACAAACAATTTATATTACATGATTACATTTCTGTTCTTTCTTTTAAGTAGAACACTCTCAGAATTTATTATTGTGTAAAGCGTTTTTAGTTGAACAAGTTACGTTGATTGCATTTGCACCATCAAACAAACACAGTAATTACACGAATTCTGGACTTCGCCTGTTTATTGCGGCATCCTAAATTCCTTTTTAGACTAGCGATTTTCTTTTCTTAATCGCCTACTCGTGGCCAGTATTTCTATTACACTTTACTGGGACACAATTGTCACAAATGCTCGACTGTCTGCTGTTGAGCACCAATATTATTATTGAAGGACGATTCATGCTGTACGCTATGGAACGTTATCGTCGTAGTATCTTCAGACGAGAGGTAGTATCAGTTTAACGTCATGCCGCTCTGCCGTTGACGATACTGAGATTAGGAAGGAGTGCCCATCTTGCGAAAAGGAGCAGCGCACTATCATCGTTAAAAAACTAGCAATGTCAGTAGAGTTTATTAATGATCATAGCAATATTTATAATGCACGTTCGTCACGAAGGTAGTAAGATAAATCTCCCATAATGTTACATATCGAAGGAATAGTAAAATTATCACTAGATGTTTCAAAACATCAACATTTAGTTGCCTAAGGAAATGCATACTTACAAGTTCTTCAAATAACTCTTAGGCGGCAGTTCATAGTGCCTTTTTCTTTCTCCTTTGGGTCAAAGTAACTGTAACTTCCTTCTTCGATAGAACTCACTTTTCCACTCTTGACAGAACTTCTACTTAAACAACATTTTTAGTTATTTAAGTAATTGTAGAAACAAATTAAAACTATTATATATGTCAGTTACTTTTATTTAAATGTCTTATTTTTAGTGTCGTAAGTAATGTCAATTTCCAAATCGTAGTACAACATGGACTACATAAGGTTATTTGCGTTTTTATTTACGCACAGTGTAGGCTTTTCATGTTTGTCCAGTTTTGTAAAACGAACAATATTTTTCGCTCTCAGATTTTTGGAATGGTAGAAGTACAAATGTAGAATAGATATTCTTGCATTCCATTCCTGAAGATGCCTAAATAAGGCGAAACGCGTCGTTGAAAAATAAAAACCAAAATTGCAACCAAGACTGTTTTAACCAATAATTGTAGAATAAAGACAAATTACTAATGATACTTTCGCAGTGTCACAAAAACAAATCGAAAAAGCTTATAAGAATTAAGAAGACACAAAAGCATGAAATCCAGTACTATACCACGACTGCGACGAAAATGTTATCTTCCTCTGATAGCAAACGACGACGCCGCCGCCGCTGCCACCTATCAACATCAGTACTATGTCATTTCTCCGTATACGCAATATACAACATAATCATAATTTTAGAACTCCACATTCGAGACAACCAGGTAGCGATCGACTTCATCGACCCTCGCGCGACGTGGTTGGCAGGTGAATTTACATCCTGGGGTGTGACAGTTTGACAAGGTCGCTCGTGTAAACCAGATCCACCAGTGATTTCACTCCAGATCCACGTCCCCGATTTTATGCGGTTGTGGCTGCTTCCGGTAATTCGCCGCAAATTGTGTAGTGAAAGAGTTATGTGCCTTTTTGTGTATATTTGACATACCCTTTGTTATTGTTTCGCTGTGCTGAATCAGTGAAGCAACGGTGGTGCATGTTTCGGTCGGTTTCAGATCCACCCGAGTTTATTTTGCTGCGCAGCACAGGGTAAATAAATAAATAAATACGGGGAGGTAGGAGGGTGGTGGGATATAAGTCTCGCTTCATTTGCCGCGGGGCTTTCCTCCGCTAGAATCGGAACGCAGCGATAATTCGGTTAGCAATTAGCGGTGTTTGTATCGGCTGGACGTGTGCAGAGGCACCCGCACCCACGCGCCTGCAATTACCCGCCTCCTGCCATTAGTCATTTTTATGAGAGCGCCAAGGGGCGGCCACCGCCAAATTTAAATTTCCGCCCACTGGCACTCCGTTTAGATTAATGCACAAGTTCAGTGCGCTACCAAAATTGGTTCAGCTGCAAAACAGCCTCTTCCTCTCTCCGCTGCGCCTCCCGGCCGCAGCGTGCGGTGGTTCTCTCCTTCTCTCCAGCTATCCTCTTTCCTTTGTCTCTGCCTTTTCCCCCCATTTCCCGACGTCTCGCCTTCTGACTTGTCTTGTAAATCAGCTCTGCGAAAGGAAGAGGAGGATGTGACTGTTTCGTTCTTGGAGGCGTTGTCACATGCGACGGCTGTGCCTTAATGTGTGCAACTTACTGCCCACATTTCGCTGTGAGGGCCCTTTCGATGGCGTTGGGAAGAAATTTATGCACAAAGGCGTGTGGCGGAGGGTTTTTTTCTGCTCCTTCTATACCTACTTAAAATTACAAAAATGGGTCTGAGCACTATGGGACTTAACAGCTGAGGTCATCAGTCCCCTAGAACTTAGAACTACTTAAACCAAACTAACCTAAGGACATCACACACATCCATGCCCGAGGCAGGATTGGAACCTGCGACCGCAGCGGTCGCGCGGTTCCAGACTGTAGCGCCTAGAACCGCTCGGCCACCCCGGCCGGCTTCAGATTACAGTTGAGTCAGAAAGTCCGTGGTTTAGTCACTGTGCAGAAAATTCAGTGAAATCCATACCTTTCACTCTGTGACAGTAGACACTTATTCAGACGATTGAAAAAAGCGTTGCAGTAACAGCTATTAGTATCTACTAAACAGAGGCTGCATAACTCAAGCTTCGAGGCTGTGTCTATAAGTTTGTAAGAAAATATCGGATATTTGGGATTCTATCTACTTGCATAAAAGGTTTAAAGTTAATTTAATTCTGTTTTATTGCCATTGAAGCAAATTTTAAATGGGTATCAAGTCTGCAATTATTATATTAACAGAATCTTCCGCCGGTTCTTGGTAGAACAACATTATAATAAATGAAAAGCACCAGTTTGCTTTTGTTCTACAATATTACTTTTATTGTTAACCGGTTTTCGGCTTACAAGGCCATCCTCAGACATTTACTGAGTATTATCACCAAAGAAGTTAAATGTTAGCAGACAACATTGGAAGAGAAGTAACACATCTAGACTGAAGTAGAAACATACAGTAAGTAACATCTTTGCAATGAAATAGTAAAAACTGAACAGTACATAAATAACAATGGAGTTGACAGGAAAACCTTTAGCACAAAATAGGAATATCATGCCTACGTAACAGTTTCTATTAATAAACAAAACTAATGAAATAAAATAAAATTAGTACTAGACAAGGCTGCATCAGGAGGTATGAAACATGGAGAGTGATACACAACCAATTAAAAGAAGAGACAGATGTCAATGTAAATACAGAATACACAAGGAACTTAAGCAATATCAATAAGATAAACAGAAATTAAGAAATGCAGGAAAACAGAGGTGTTTGAGGGAACCTACAGTTTGAGAGTGTGGCGGTACTCCATTTTAACATTAACATTATAATCAAAGCAATGGCTGTGTACCAGTTTTCATTAAATAAATGAGCAAAGTAAAATGTGAACAGTATTTGATGAGACAACTACAAGGGATGTTAAACATGGACAGTAATACAAGTACCAGTTAAAAGAAAACCTCAACTATTGAAACTACAGTCTATGTGGAATACAAAGACAACTTCAGCAAATAAAACAACTTAATGAATACAGGAAAATGGGAATATGTAGGAAGAGAAAGTGTGGGAAGTAATCAACAACAAAGATTATTATATGAAGTTAAGCGAGAATTTACATGTCCAACTTGAATATTTACACGATCTAAACAATCACTGACACACAGCTACTCGTGAATTACTGTATCAAGGCTTTCAGTGGTCTTTTACAAAACCGGCCAGAATCTGCTACAAACGCGAAGAAAGAAAAAATAGTTCGGATAAGTGCACATAGGACTCGCACGCCAAGGGTTCCGTACAAACTTAATTATGTATATAGGCAGTTCATCCATTCTGGAAATGGAGAATCGCGACCATTTTTGCCTGTATCGACATTGATACTGCCAAAGTATCAGTCTCAGGGATTCCAAGATTTTCGAGAATGTTTTCATTTCAGTGTTATTGATCTAACATAATATCAAGCAGGACGCAGACGACAATATTATTATAGTAACAGCAGCTCTGCATTCAGGCTGACTGAGTCGCAGTGGTAGACGTAAACATCAGGCAAAGAATGACTTTGATGCTTATGTGACGTGCTTCGGAATTTATATATGACGTGCTTCGGAATTTATCCACTATCAGATATCCAGGAGCGGTTACTACACATAGATGTGGCGTTTCAAGTTGTAGGGGAAACTAGTTTGCGGATGTTTGTTTAACATACAACTTGAAACGCCATATCTACGTGAAGTAACCGCTTCTGGATCTGATGATGGACAAATTCCGGAGCACGTGATGTGAGCAATAAAGTCCTCCCTTGTCTGTTGTTTGACTTCTACGTGGCGCTGCAGTCCGGAACCGCGGGACTGCTACGGTCGCAGGTTCGAATCCTGCCTCGGGCATGGGTGTGTGTGATGTCCTTAGGTTAGTTAGGTTTAAGTAGTTCTAAGTTCTAGGGGACTTATGATCTAAGATGTTGAGTCCCATAGTGCTCAGAGCCATTTGACTTCTACGATTGCGCCGGTATTAGCCGAGCGGTCTTAGGCGCTGCAGTCATGGACTGTGCGGCTGGCCCCGGCGGAGGTTCGAGTCCTCCCTCGGGTATGGATGCTTGTGTTTGCCCTTAGGATTATTTAGGTTAAGTAGTGTGTAAGCTTAGGGACTGATGACCTTCGCAGTTAAGTCCCATAAGATTTCACACACATTTGAACTTCTACGATTGCGTTGCATTCTGCCTGAAAGCAGAACTACTCATTGTTTTAATTTCAAGTTTGACGTCGAATAACAAATGACAAAAGAAATAGTTTTTAGTGTGTTATAATTACCTATAGGTTTTGATGAGTGAATTTGCGAGTATTAAAATATATTACCTAAATGGCGGTATCTGATTGGATTACCTTAGAAGCTTCAATTTTTTACATCACCAAGAGGCCATCCGACATATATTTTAACTTGATACGTGTACCTGTCACTGAGAAAAAATATTTTTAACAGTCGGACAGAAAGACGGGCAAATAAGCGATCCTATAAGGGTTCCGTTTTTACCGATTGAGGCACGGAACTCTAAAATGTGCTCACCACCCACAATGAGTTCACGGATCACGCTACATGGAGTTGTTAATCGACCAGAAATTCCACACTCAAATAACTTCCAAACTAATTCACCTAAATATCTCAAAATTTCACTGAATGATGTAAACCTGTAGTCTCTTTACATTTAAGGCAAAAGAAGCGAAAGAATGAACGAGTTTCTTCATCTTAGCCGAAATTTGTGTGGCGCAGTTCCACATGTGCTGCTCACTAAGATGGCTACGGGGCAACTCTTCGACTCATTGAACTACAGTTACACTAAGAGCGGGAAATGCTTTATTCTCATTGGCTAATGGTCTTAACGGCCGATCATAAAAGCTCCTGCTATCAAATACCGGCAGTAACTCCTAACTCATCCATTAAGATTACAGAAAGTAAATATTACAGAACTTCTAAATTTACAAAGCCAAATTTAAATAAAAACAAAAAAAAGTTTGAATTATTCTAAGAAATGAAATATTAATTCATTTAAGTCTTAACTTTCGTTCCGCTGTTTTTACACAAAAGCATGCGCATTGGAAATAATGTCACATGACTCACGATTGCACAAGATTTTCTCATGTGTACTTTTACATAGTTTTCAATAAACTAGAACATCCATATTTCACGTATGTCCTCCACACACTCTCTCACTCTTCACAAAAACTTATGCAACAAAACATAATTAAATAATAATTCGAAATAATTACTTATACATGAGCAAACTATTATAGCTAAACCAAACAGAATTCTAGGTAAGCAATTTCTATGAACTGACTTTTTAATCATAGTTTTAATGAGATTTTAAGTAAATGTATTACAATCTCTGACTCTGTTTTGCAGAACAAGAAAAGTTATTATTGTTTTTAGGTAAAATTTCATGCCTCTTAAAGTATTGTATAAAATGTCTCAGTTTTTAATAGCACGGATTTAGTTGCAACACAAGACTGTAAGTATGAAATAAAACGGAGAAAAATTAATAATATTTTCTTTAGATGAATAAGGGCAGTAAATATATGTCTTGATCGTACGCCAGACTAGTTCAGTTCTCAACTGCACAGCTTTACTTGCAAGTTTTCTAGGGAGAAAAGGGAATCTCCCTTCCTGCTACAGGGCTAGACACAGTAACTCTCAGATCGCGTACTTCACTGCAAGAAATGAGTACTTGAAATAATCGGCTGCTTCACAGACGGTAGTATATTCTAGTCAGTCAGTCTTGAATTAAAGATTGTGGGATAAATTAAAATTTCTAGTCATGTAGAATGGGATGGGTGTTCGGAATGCGTTACCTTTGATGCAGCTCTTAACTTTCAGATGGAAAGGATGTCATTTGACGTATGAGATAGATAGAGAATTAAGTAAGGAAAGTAATGGTGTCTTTAATTTGATTATTCTAGAGTTGTATGACATTTTATATATATGACACGGTAAATACTGCTGTTAACACGTATAGACTACCGTATGTGCCCGACGTGTCGTCCAACAGATTGTATGGTGGCGGTTTCTATGATTCATTCATTCCTCATGTACTTTGACCAACATATGTGCTGGAATTCGGGCAGAAATATCAGTAACCCACCCCCTGATCTTCCCGGGGCTCTCCGTCGTCGGTCGTACATGGATATCCAGTTTCCCGAAGACACCGAAAGTAGTAGAAGAGATGTTTGGGGAGCAGATCTAAGTGTTAGGAGGTCTTTCCCGGAATTGTTTGTGTGACGTGGATGATAAACAGTTCAAATCCGAAGAGAATAGAAGGTAATCAAATATGGAGCTATAGACGAATCTTAAAGACGACTGAATGATCGGACAATAATGAAGCGATACTGAATCGAATCGAATAGAAGAGAAATTTGTGGGACAACTTTACTAACAAAAGGCATCGATTGACGGAATCCATTCTGCGGCGTCAAATAATAGTCAGTTTGCTAATGGAGGGAAGTTCTTACGATAACCCAGCGCATTTGGGAAGATCCTTCAGGAGTCCAAATTTAGATTTTTCATGATTTCTCGCCATCGCTTTGGACAGATGCCGAGATATATACTTCGAAAATTACACAACCAATGTCTCTCCCCTCCCCTAATCTGTACTTGTGATCTGTCTCTAATGACGTCGTTTTCGGCGGGACGTTATACCCTAATCTTCCTTCTCCCTTCGCTGCGAATCCAAACGCGAAAAAATATGGGATATTCTATCCGCGCAAAAAATGCTTGATTAGTCAAATGTACTGGTTCCGTTAACCAGCCACGCAAACATCAACAGGCCATCTGTCACTGCTCCCGCTTACCTAATGGCGGTCGTTCTCCGTGCTACGTTGACAGTACATTGACCTCCCGTACAGAAAGCTTCAGGCTTTGGTACCGTATACTCGCTTACATTAAAAACCCTTCCGCTTGTTTTCTGCTGTTTCATAATTACGATGAATTCTGCACACGTGGACTCGCAGTTCGGACTTTAATTAAAGTTATGAAAATTACCTGTGTGCCTAGCCGCAAGGATAAGCGGATTAAATATGACTTGTAAAGCATTGTAAACATTTTTTCCCGTACTTTCATTCTGTGATGATATTAAAAATGTGGACAGTGTCGCAAGGCACGGACAGCGCTGCAATATTTTGCCGCCGTTAGTCCAGTGATGATACGAATGCCCAGAAAAGAAACTGAGATATACACGATAGAGGTAGAACATCGCTGAATTTACGGAGGAAACGTACTACCCTTTGTTGCAGTTGCAACAGCGAAGAGAATATATATGACAAGAACGATCTTTTTGCCACAGAGTAGGCCGTTGACGAGGATTATAGAACTGTACATGACTTCTTACTTTAATAAATGAGTAGTTGCGGGAAGCATCTAGCGTATCAAAACATTCTTCTATTGGATCAAAGAAGGCCTAGGGAATTTCGCTCAGTACTGTCAGTGTGCGGCTTCACTGTAGGCAGAAATGGATGCTTTAAGCCCCTGAGTATCAAGTCCCAGCCAGCCCTAAGAAGTAGAAAGAAACCCGTAGTGTCTTATCAATTTAGAACTTCAGTTGCGAACATTTAGAGTACGTCAGATCGTCAAAGTATTGAGGGGAGGTACTAAGAAGCGATTTGGAATGGGACGAATGCGTAAGATATGTACATTTGAAGGCATATAAAAGGCTTATACTAGCTGAAAGGTTTCTGCGAAACTTCTTGTGCTTCTGTAAAGACGATTGTGCGACCAATTCTGGATTATTGTTGCAACGTTTGGAACCATGAAAGCAGAAATCTCACGAATTCAGAGACGCTCAGCTAGCAGAGTAACAGATCAGTATTATCCATACGAAAGTGTAACGGAATTGCTCGGACAACTTGAATTGGAATCTTTGAAAGAAAGCCAACATTGTTCTCGGGAATCACATTGAGTAAATATAGACAACTGGTCTTGGATATGCACTGCAGCAATTCTGCAGCCACCGTCATACACTCCTGGAAATTGAAATAAGAACACCGTGAATTCATTGTCCCAGGAAGGGGAAACTTTATTGACACATTCCTGGGGTCAGATACATCACATGATCACACTGACAGAACCACAGGCACATAGACACAGGCAACAGAGCATGCACAATGTCGGCACTAGTACAGTGTATATCCACCTTTCGCAGCAATGCAGGCTGCTATTCTCCCATGGAGACGATCGTAGAGATGCTGGATGTAGTCCTGTGGAACGGCTTGCCATGCCATTTCCACCTGGCGCCTCAGTTGGACCAGCGTTCGTGCTGGACGTGCAGACCGCGTGAGACGACGCTTCATCCAGTCCCAAACATGCTCAATGGGGGACAGATCCGGAGATCTTGCTGGCCAGGGTAGTTGACTTACACCTTCTAGAGCACGTTGGGTGGCACGGGATACATGCGGACGTGCATTGTCCTGTTGGAACAGCAAGTTCCCTTGCCGGTCTAGGAATGGTAGAACGATGGGTTCGATGACGGTTTGGATGTACCGTGCACTATTCAGTGTCCCCTCGACGATCACCAGTGGTGTACGGCCAGTGTAGGAGATCGCTCCCCACACCATGATGCCGGGTGTTGGCCCTGTGTGCCTCGGTCGTATGCAGTCCTGATTGTGGCGCTCACCTGCACGGCGCCAAACACGCATACGACCATCATTGGCACCAAGGCAGAAGCGACTCTCATCGCTGAAGACGACACGTCTCCATTCGTCCCTCCATTCACGCCTGTCGCGACACCACTGGAGGCGGGCTGCACGATGTTGGGGCGTGAGCGGAAGACGGCCTAACGGTGTGCGGGACCGTAGCCCAGCTTCATGGAGACGGTTGCGAATGGTCCTCGCCGATACCCCAGGAGCAACAGTGTCCCTAATTTGCTGGGAAGTGGCGGTGCGGTCCCCTACGGCACTGCGTAGGATCCTACGGTCTTGGCGTGCATCCGTGCGTCGCTGCGGTCCGGTCCCAGGTCGACGGGCACGTGCACCTTCCGCCGACCACTGGCGACAACATCGATGTACTGTGGAGACCTCACGCCCCACGTGTTGAGCAATTCGGCGGTACGTCCACCCGCCCTCCCGCATGCCCACTATACGCCCTCGCTCAAAGTCCGTCAACTGCACATACGGTTCACGTCCACGCTGTCGCGGCATGCTACCAGTGTTAAAGACTGCGATGGAGCTCCGTATGCCACGGCAAACTGGCTGACACAGACGGCGGCGGTGCACAAATGCTGCGCATCTAGCGCCATTCGACGGCCAACACCGCGGTTCCTGGTGTGTCCGCTGTGCCGTGCGTGTGATCATTGCTTGTACAGCCCTCTCGCAGTGTCCGGAGCAAGTATGGTGGGTCTGACACACCGGTGTCAATGTGTTCTTTTTTCCATTTCCAGGAGTGTATATCTCGTGCAAGAATCGTGAGACTAATATTAGAGAGACCAGTAGCACCTCCTCTCCCCTCAGATTCCTTAAAGAATCAAACTCCCACGTGTAAGACAACTTCAAACGTCTGATTACTCTATAAATGAGTTCGTGTGTTAAATATTTGACATTAATCATGTAAAACCTTTATGGCTGCAGATACAAAACGCTAGTTATGATGGTTTTATTAGTTACGGATTAGTCACTGGAAGACTAATGGAAAAGTGAAAACTTAAAAATTGCACGCGAAAAGAGTGATAACCCCTTTATTTGTTCTAGTAAGACCTCTTTGACAAATAGTGTAAAGTTAGTTGGAAGATGTTAAGTGTTCTCATTCTCAAATACTGGCTGAATATTATGCAAGTAATTTGCTCTCCTTGATTTAAGCTGTTTCAAAACATATACAGATTTGCCAACATTTAATACTTGACTTACTCTGTTAACCTTTTAACGTAAGATTGTACTTCTTACTGAGCAGATTATGAATTTTGAATTTTCAAGTTTGGTTAATAGTCGTATGAAATACAGAAAATCACATTTTTACTGTCCCTGGAAGTCGTTAGATATGCAATCAAGCTGGAACCCGGTGACTGTTTTAGCCGTTTAATAATATAGTACAAAGTATTTCGTTTACAAGAAAGAATGCCGCATGTGGGTGTCGCACAAACAACCGTAGTGAAGACTTCTTGGTTCTCGTTGACAAAACGCTGCGGCTACATACAAGGAAAAGCATGGAGGAAGAACGGTGTTTTCAAAGCCGTGGAACTCTTTCACTTGGTTCACTACAAAAACTTTTCGTGAATTTGCGGCCAACGTGCTGCGTTTAGACTAGTGATCGTCAACCCGTCGATCGCGAGCTAATAAGTAGCTCGCGTGGACATTTTCGATAGACTGCCGTAACGCTTAGGTTAGCTAACCTGGATAGCTCTACTGATCTCAGACCACGCTCACAGAAACGAATGCTTGTTTCTTCCACGCAGTTGCCATTGTCAATGAAAAATACAATACTGTATTTTCAGCTTCATATACATTTTCGGTAGGTCGTGGTAACGCTCAGGTTGGCTAACCTGGAATGCTCACTGAGCCCAGACAGCGCCCATGGCAACAACTTCTTGTTACTCCCGCGCAGTTGTCATTGTCAGTCAAGAATAATACATTGTCAGCCCCATAGCTGACTGTATACGTGTGACGTTGTGCACCTCACATTTTTCGTGTGTATATCAAACATCTGCGAACGTGGATCGTTTGATTTAAGCGTTCATACTCAGCTACTTGTTCTAATGATGACGTGTTCAAGCAAAAACCAAAAAACGTATTACTTTTATTCGGAAGGGGAGGGGGCGATTGATTTCTTCTTTATCCAGGTAAAGGACAAACATGTGTGTTTCCTGTGTCATGAAAGAATATAAGTTGGAAAGCAAGGGATCGTCGAAAGTTTCTTCAAAATCCTTCGCTCGGAGATTGAAAAGGCTTTTCCAGTGGATTCTGTGGCGAGGAAAGAGGAGCTAGGGCAGCTAAAATCCAAACTTAATGTTCAACAATCCCCTTTTTTAAACCATTAGAGAAGAATTAAGCCACAGCTGATGCGTCATTCAACGTTAAAAAAGCTATTCTACAGAATAAGAAACCACACGAAGACTGTGAATCAATGAAAACTGCATTTTCAGAAGTCGAGATTCATTATCTGATAGTTACGAAAAGAAGATTTAATTACAATTCAGATGTAAGATTTTTTTAATCATCTTATTTCTGTCCTTGTTTCTTTTGGTAGCTCACAGTAGGATTTAAAAACGGTACGGTAGCTCCGAAGCTTCATAAATTTGGCGACCAGTGATTTACACGACACAGCTCTGAAGTCTTTATAACAGAAATGCTGGTTTGCGTGAAAAGTGACACACAACTTTTCGAGACCTCTAAGGTTATCTGTAGGTTGATTTTCCGTACACACTGAAACGTCACTCTATATGTGGTGTAGCTTTAGCTTCTAGACACGTTCGATAAGCATCTTAGGCGAAAGTGCAGGTAATAGAAACAACAGTGCAACGTGATTTTGAAAGAAAACTGAAGGCTGTAATATGTTGCATAGAATCGCCTCAGAGAAAGAGAGTGCTTAGGCTATAAAATAACCTGATGTAGCAGTTAAAGATAAGACTGAACCCAATACACAATATTACATACCGCATGTTGTATTTGTGCTGTATGCTACTCGCTAATGCCAGCTGCCAGAATGTGGTCACAATGGTGGCGTCTGTAAGTGCTGCTGTCACTCCAGGACAGGATAAAAAGAGAAACAAGCGAAAGCACTGCATTTTGCCACGCCACAGCCTGTGTGGGGAGGAGGTTCTTAATAGTATCCTCTTCCAGCGATGACCGTTTGAGAAGCTCTGAAGTCTTCCTCACTATTCTGGATGTTGGGTCCCGAGATAATTTTTGGTATGTGTCTTCCTCCAGCATCCGTGTGATTTTTGCGTCATAGTCGGCTCGTTCCATTAAGACGGCAGCAGTGGCCTCCGTGCTCTCCGGAATGATCCTCTCACCGTCGTCCTACCGGCTGACTTCTATCGAAGTTCTGTCCTTTTTATATCCTATCGTTCATTCTATCAGACCCCGTACCTTCAGAATATTAAAACGTGTATTCCAGTCAACATTGTCATAAGTTGTATCTAAATCTGTAAACGCCATAAACGTACGTATGCCGTTCTTCAGTCTATCTTCTGACAAAAGAATGGTCAGGCTTGTCGACATCTGCCGTGATTTTTAAGCTCGCAGTTAACCTCAGTTAAACTCGGTATGTTAAATTTCAGCTGCTGACATGAACTGGAAGTTCCTGAAAAAAAAAAATGAAATTTGACGTTTTTCACATGGTTTCCGCGCATAAAACTTGGGGTATACAACCGTGAATTCTGTCGCTGCGCGTTACGGCGTTCTCTCCTTGCCGCTTCTATTGACTTGCGAGACAAGTGCTGATCGCCGATTGAAAGCGATCGTAATTTAATTAAATATCCTTAAAGGTCCTTCCACATATGTCTTATGATGTATACACAAACAATTACACAGTTCTCAGCATATCAACAATACTTTTATTCCATGTAACTATTGCAAAAATGTAAAATACTGATACAGTCTTCCAAATTTATATTTTTTGTGCTCCACGAACGTACAGTTAAGCACTAAATTTGACAGTCATGTGAGTCACAGACAGATGTAATCGGTTTGTTAGATATGATAGGGCAAGAATTAGCAACGAATCCGGCCTACTGTCAGTTTATTTTGGGGGTGCCGCGCAGACTTAGAAACTGAGGGGAGGAAAACTGATAGTGGACTGGTGATTGCAGCTTGAGAATATTGTCATGGACGTAGAGTGGAAATTGCAGTGTTCTGCCCGTAACAGTTCTCGCTGTAAATGTTCTTTAAAATGTCTTTCACTAACACTCGAAAGTTCTTCATGGTTGACGAACTTGCCTCAGGTTTTCGGGTTGAGACGTCAATATGAAGTGTTACAGTTGTTTCTGACCACATTGGTGCGACATTCAAAAGTTCATGTGAGTATTTATCGGTTTGCATAAACTGTGTCTCTGCAGTCAAACCACCCTCTCTTCAGCAGTCCTCTCCATGTATGAAGAACATAGCATCTGACTGATCACATTTTTCAAATACTTGGTTGACGCCTGTTTACTTCCCTGCGAACTTGCCTTCGAAAATATTTCTCCTCTTTTGCTAAGGTCCACGTTTCAGATCAATAATTCAAGACACTCCACACACAGATCTTTACAAATATTTGTTAGTGAAGCTGAGGCACTTGTTCAGCAGAAGGTTCTTCTTATGTTGGCAGGCTCTCTTGGCCAGTGCTATTCTGAATTTGATTTCTTTCAGACTTCTATTCTGTTTCTCCACAATGTTAGTGAGATAACGTAATTCGATTACTTCCTTAAGTTGCCTACTGGCTATTCTAATTGTGGTGTCACCGCCAGACACCACACTTGCTATGTGGTAGCCTTTAAATCGGTCGCGGTCCGTTAGTATACGTCGGACCCGCGTGTCGCCACTATCAGTGATTGCAGACCGAGCGCCGCCACACGACAGGTCTAGAGAGACTTCCTAGCACTCGCCCCAGTTGTACAACCAACTTTGCTAGCGATGGTTCACTGACAAAATACGCTCTCATTTGCCGAGACGATAGTTAGCATAGCCTTCAGCTACGTCATTTGCTACGACCTAGCAAGGCGCCATTACCAGTTACTATTGATACTGAGTCATGTACAGTCAAGAGCGACGCTCATCATTAATGGAGTAAAGTTAAGTATTCCACCAGCTACGTCCGTTTTGTCTAATTTCCTTGTCCTGTTCCAGACCTCACGCCATCCTGCGTGAGCTAAAACGCGTGCCTTTCGGCTTCCTCTAATAACACGGGGTTGGCTCTCCTGCCAATGCACAACACTAATGTCAGTCTCACAGCGACTCCTTTCTTGTGTATAAAAATTGCTTTTGTCTTCTTGTGTTTCTAAATACTTACCAGAAATTATAAGACAGAGCTCAAAAATGTATACTAACTTCTTTTTTGGTCAAAATCTTAAAGCGAATGAACGCTTGTTAACGAAGAGGCCTCACTTCCGTAGCTGTACGCACATGACTCTCAGTGAGAAACGTTTGGGAGATCCAGGGGCATCCATCTCGTAGTTGCAAGCACCAACCAAGAAAACACCCATTTTCGTGATATTTTTACAACACTTTCAGTTCATGTCGGGAACGGAAATTTGGTGAGTAGAGTTTAATTGAGGTTAATTACGAGGGAAAAAAATTACGGGATCTTTCGACATGACAAGACTGACCATTTCCTTCTAAGATAAGCCACAGGGTCAGTGTTGGCCTCCGTTTCTATTCTTTTTTTTTCTATTTGTCCGGAACGATGTTTGTTTTTGCCAGTCTTTCCATTTTTCTGTTAACAAATCATGTGAGTATTTTGCAACCGTGGCCTTTTTAACTGATCGTTCGGTAATATTCACACAGTGCAGAATAGGAGCCAGAATTTCCATGGATGCCACGCTTTACGGAGAGCACACATCGTGAAAGATATCACGCCCTTTGACATTGATGACGAACGTTGGCACTAAGTTTCGCGTTTCCACTTGTTTTGAAAATTGTTCACGCAACGAGCTTGCCGAAGCACTGATTTTTCAACTCATCTAATTGAGAATTATGCTGGTGTAATGCATATCTGTCGTGCCGTTCAGGTCATTGTTTGGTCAGGTTTGATTGTTAAAATCTGCCCATCATGTTTGTAAGAGTTTCGCAGAGTGCACCATTCTCTCTCTCTCTCTCTCTCTCTCTCTCTCTTTCTCTCTCTCTCGCTCCCTCCTCCTCTCTCTCTCTCTCTCTCTCTCTCTCTCTCTCTCTCTCTCTCTCTCTCTCTCTCTCTCTCTCTCTCTCTCTCACGTTATCCAAATAGCTACGTTATACAGTTCTTTATTTTAAGATTTTTGCTGACATTGGCCTCGTGATGACGTTGCAGAGCTGTGATAGATTTTTAATATGTTATATATGGCTTCAGATTGCTTAAAGTTTTGCGAATTTACCTGAATAATAAGAAACTGAAAAGCACATTTGGCGTTTCTATTTCTTAAAACAGAATACCGAATTTGCTGCTGAAGTATAACGCAGAACGTGATAGAAGGGTTATCGATCGGTCAAAGAAAAAACTGACTGATCAAAGTCTTGATGGTGGATGATGATGACGATTAAAATCTTTTTCTCACAAGTGGCTGTCAAATTCGAAGTAACACCACTGTATGGGTTAAGTCTTACGTCATGTTCTGTACCGATTATAAAGTTTAAGATGACTAGGTATTCCCTCTTCTGGGTGTGCTACCAGATTCGGAGATTGCATGACTTCTTGCCGAATGATATTTGGAGAAATTTTAGTGGTAACGATCTGCAAGATAATTCATAGATACGTCACCTAAAATAAAAATGCTGAAGGTAGTAATTCATCTAATTCTGACACTGCAAGTGAAAGACCTTCATTGAACAGAGTAATGCTTCTGAATAAACAGGGACCACCATGCACAATACAGCGGAGTCTAGACGAAGTAAAGTTCTGTCGAAGAAATAGGCGTTTAATTCGCAATGACTACAATGCCAGACATTGTCCATGGTAATGTGAGACAGCCGTACATGAATTTCAAAAGTATTTTGCGGATGAATTTATTGAATTTGCGTTCGATTGTCTAAATCGAAGAACGAATTTGGCCTTAGTGCACGTGAATTTAAAAAAAAAAATGCAGTACTAATTCGTAGAGTGTCAAGGACGGGAATGTAAACTTTCTTGTGTGTTGATACATAATGTTTTGAATCATTCACAGTTTTATTGCATGCAAATGATGCGTCAATATGATAATGAAAGTGTTACTGATTCGATAAATTAGTCTAGAATTTCTGTCTTCATATAAGATGAAATACAGGCTGTGTGTTCTCTTTTTTGAGTTTTCTATGTCTGGCACTTTATTGTAGACAGAGCCCAAACGCACATTTCTGTGGGTCCAAAACTTTTGTGCATAAATTAATGCACGAACGTTCAAACAGAGAATCCGGCGCACTTTGGAACAAAAAAAGCAAATGACATCAGAAGACAATTCGTATTTCATTATGTGTGTGTATTGTCAAGTGTTTCTCTGCAAGCTTAACAAGTTCGTGTTTGTACAGCGTTATTCACATTCTACGAGTACCGACTCATTCTTGCCTTTTTTTTTTTTTTTTTTTTTTTTTTTGGTGTTACACTTTTGACAATCGTTGCTGTGTTTGATCATGTAACGTGACTAAATTTATAAACGGTCTTCTGTAACCTTTGGCTGCAGAGACTTGGATCTCGACCAGCAATGAACACAACGCATTCCGGAGGCTGTCTTTTGCAGAACTTGCCGTTTCGTAGCCCTCCTCGTACCGAAAAGAACGGAAAACTCTGCAGCTAGCGGGAAACATAAATCTACGACAGGCTGTCGCGGGCGGGCCTTTTGTTCGGGCCGTGCGCTGTCTCTTTACTGGCCGCGAGCTGCCCTCTGCGAGCAGAAGAGGGACGGCAAAGGACTGGGCGGATTCCGGCGCTGTCTAAGTAGCTCTGAGCCCTCTCGGAAGCGCTCCACTCGGACAGTTATTTGTGGGCCAGCGAGCGCTTTTCGGATCGCGTGGTCCGCAGCCCCTGCCGACTCGGCTGCCCGCGCAGCACCTGCCTCAGACGGAGATCCCGGGCTTTGCCCTGCGTAGTGATGAAGACTTACCTGAAATGAACCACGGCAAAAGCTTCTCTTAGCCGATGCGAGAGCTTCCTGAGGTCTCGGCCGAAATCGACGTTTCATTTAGTAGCGAGCCACTTCTACATGCCCCTGTGGGTGACTGAAGTGCGAAATACCTCTTTACTTCTCGTTGCAAGTTTCATAATATTATTACACCACACAACTTAGCCGAGTATCTTGCACATGTAGCGCTCCGTAGCTTGCAAATATTGAAAGTGCGCCATGTTACTGGCGTAAGCAGTCCAATAGTTCACTTTTTTTTAATTTCCTTGTAGGACACGTATTGGGCCCACGACCGTCTTCACCAACATCTTATACACGATCCAACCACATTAATGTTCGATGCCAGCGAAACAATATCATTCACAGACGGCAGGTGGAGGCGCTAGCAATAGAGAGTGTATAAAGTGTGTCTAGCGGATGCGGATAAACAGTTCAGTCGTTGTCGTAGTGCGGAATTGGAGCGATTTATCTGAGGTCCCAAAGGACATAATCATTGACTTCCAAGTCAAGGGTGGAAACATTTCCGAAACAGCCAAATCTCCACCGTGGAAAAAATATATCCTGAATGGTGGTGGTGGTGGTAAATTGGTATGGGACCAAATTACTAAGGTCATCGGTCCCTAGGCTGACACACTACTTAATCTAACTTAACTTACGCCAAGGACAACACACATACCCATGCCCGACGGAGGACCCGAACCTCCGGCCACCGCGCACCGTTGCAAGGCGCCCAAGACCGCGCGGCTACCCCGCGCGGCCATCCTGCGTAGTAAAAAGGTACCATCCAAAACTGGCGTTGTGGCAAGAGTGGTAGACCACGGGACAAAGATGACGAGGTGAATGATGGCTGCGTAGATATGTACGGGCGAATAGATATGAACTGTTGAGCAACAGCCTAGATGAACCAAGGGCTACTAACAGTGTCTCTTCAACGACTGTTCAGCTGCGTATGGCCCCTCGTGGCAGAAGCCAGGTTTTCAGAACCATGCTCACTGCCGTTCATCGGTGACGAGGGCTGGAATCAGAACGCCTATATCGCAACTGGACGCCCAGTGATTGGCGACTCGTGGCCTCTTCAGATGAATCTTGTTTTATGCTCCATCAAACAGATGGTTGTTGGCACACACGGCGTGAAATGTCTGAAAGTAAACACGCTGCAGCAACAATCAGAAAGGCCCTTGCTGCCTTTCCTGTGTGATCTCCTCATTCTGGGAGGCCCATTGGATCAACACAAGTATGCCTCTATATCCCTGTGGACCATGTCCAGCCATACATGCAGTTTGGTTTTCCTCAGAATGATGGACCCTACCAGCAGGACAATACAACGTGGCCGTGCGGTTAAAGGCGCTGCAGTCTGGAACCGCAAGACCGCTACGGTCGCAGGTTCGAATCCTGCCTCGGGCATGGATGTTTGTGATGTCCTTAGGTTAGTTAGGTTTAACTAGTTCTAAGTTCTAGGGGACTAATGACCTCAGCAGTTGAGTCCCATAGTGCTCAGAGCCATTTGAGCCATTTGACAATACAACGCGCCACATTGCTCACAATGTACGTGCATCGTTCGAAGAGCAGCAAGTTGAGTTTGCTGTACGCTTCTCGCCACCCAATTCCCTGGATTTAGACCCAATAGAGAATCTATGGGACTACCGCGACCGGACTGTTCGTGACGTGGATCCTCTGCCGAGAAACCTAGCGCAGCTGGTCACAGCACTGGAGTCGGAATGGTTCCACATCCCTTTCAGTACCTTCCAGAAGCTCATCGACTCTCCTCTTGCGTGTCTCGACCGAAAGGTGATTATTGAAGGTTTTCGCAAGTGGTCACATTAATGCAACTGAGCCGTGCACGGCTCGTGTTCGTGCCATTTATTGTTTGTCATCTTCTACTACGGTACCGCCGCCCTCGTTTTCTTATTCCATTTACTGGCGTCATTGCCCGTGAACGGCAGCAACAGCGCGTATCGGTAAGTGCACTGTCGTACCGTCTCTGGAGCGACCGATAGTATTTTCGGGTCGCCGTGTATCTGGCAGTCAGTTCGGGACGGATCAGCAGTGAAGTCGGGGACGGAGCGCCGGTGAGGCGCCGACAGCCAGTGCTCGCCGACTGCTGGCGACACACATGAACTGTCCTACGGAGGGAGATTGGAGCTGGAAGACCGTTGGTTGTTCGTTCGGTTGGTCCTCTCATCGGCCGCCGTATATTTGGTCCTTTCACCGTTTCCGGCCCTGGGGCTGTTGGCCGGTTGGCGTGGAGCAGCGAGGAAATCTCCGTGGTGCGTAGTTTGGCCGGGCCCACTGCCGGCCTCTATGCGGTGTCGGAGTGTGTGGTGCTGTTCCTATTGCTACGCGGTTCGTGGCTCTCCGATCCTGGACACGAAAGTTGCGTTTTGACTTAATCTTCCAGCAAGTCACGACTGTCCACATCGTGTCGTTTGGAGTTCGTTGTGGGCTGTTGGCATACTCCCACAAGCAGCAACGGGTGTTTTCAAGTTGGCAAATTTTAGCCACCCTCCGGTGGAATTTAACTGTACTTGGTCGTTTGAATTGAAGTACTAGCGTAATCTTCTGCCTTGTGAACGTTAACGTTCCGGTTACCTGCCCTGGCCGTTGACGTAAATTCAGGCAGTTTATTTTCTTCATGGTGTTGTCGCTGTCCAGCACGATGTGCAGTTTGACAGCTCAATGTATAATTGGTTGTGGGCACCAATACCTACTACGTTGTTCCATTGAACTCCCTGTTGTGTTCTTGTCGGGTGAAGTGGAGGTTATCTTGTCGGTGGGTCCGTTGACTGTCTGTCGGTTGGGTTGTTGTCGGATCGGTAATGGTTGGACCGACTTAAGCGAGCGTCAGTGTTTAAATTCCAGGCCGACCCTCGGAAACTTCTGAGCGCCGTTGGGTGTACTACCTTTTCTTGTTTGTTCTTGTTGATTGTACTTGTATGGCTTCCAGCCGATTTTTAGATTGAGGTTGTTTTGCCCTTAAGGCGTCAGATGGTTTGGGCCTTCAGCCTAATTTAAGAACTGTTTTACGTAAAGCCTTTGGCATTTTTAAAAATTAATATTATTGGGTCTTAAGTGTTGGGCCTTCAGCCGATTTTGAATTTGCTCTTAAAGTGTCGGATTCTTTGCACCTTCAGCCTAATTAAGGAACTGTTTTAAGATAAGGCTTTGCCTTTTAAATTTCTGATTTTGGTTGAGCTTTAAACTATTGGCTTTCAGCCGTTTTTAAAATAAAGTGGTGTTGCCCTTAAGGCATGAGGTTGTACGGCGCATTCAGCCGCTAATTATGTTCCAAAACTAAAGCTGTAGGTTTTTAAAATTTTTCTTGTAATGTTTGATCAAATAAAAGGTTGCATGTTCGAGTGTAACTGACAGCCACTTATTTTGGCCCCTTTCCACAACTTAAACTACCTATCCTGTCCTGCGGGTTTAGCAGGGCGTCTCAGTGATATATATATATACTGTTTTTCTAGATCATGCTAAAGACGTTTGCTGATAAAATTCACGTAATTATCGAGTTATATGACTGTGTTAATCAGCATGTATGTTCTGCAGCTGGCAAGGATGATGTGCGTCTTGTGTACATGTTTTTGGCATGTGCTAAAGAAACAGTGTACACAGGGCGCTTCAGAGTCTTTACGACTAACGTCACGGAGAATAATCTTTATGTAACAGACAAAACCCGTGCCCCGCGACGTGGTTGCACGGTTTGAGGCGCCATGTCACGGATTGCGTTATACCTCCCGCCAGAGGTTCGAGTCCTCTTTCGGGCATGGGTGTGTGTGTTGTTCAAGCATAAGTTAGTTTACGTAGGTTTAAGTATTTTGTAAGTCTAGGGCCCGATGACCTCAGCAGTTTGGTCCCTTAGGAATTCATACACATTTTTTTGAACAGATAAAATGTTCGCTGGTGCTTCACAGCGACAAAGCGTCCTTTACTGATCGTCAGGCCTAGGGCGATGAGATTTCATCGAAATCTAAAAATAGCTGGGTCTACTAAACAGGGATGCAGCAAACTACCTATTCTAGTAACCTAACAGAGTGTTTTTCTACAAGGGGGCCATGTTAATGAGAGTCCCTAAGCGAATTTTAGAAGCTAATCGGGTACTTCAGTTTTGGTTGCTCTACCCCCTTTAACGCGGAGCAGATTACTAGATGATTGGCAGCACACATCGCGCACCAATACCTCAGTGTCTACGACCTGTCGCCCCTCAGGCATAAATAGTCTTAAACGACGCCTTGCTTAGCCAGAAGCGTCTGTGAAAATTTTACCTCTAACAAAAGTTATTCCCCATTATGTGATCTGTCACCCGTAAATGTTTCTCACAAAAACTGAAACATCTTGTATAATTTGCTGCTGAAGACGAATATGTATCCGATACTAATCAGGCAACAAAAAAAGAATATAAAATAAAAAGTGCACTTACCTTTCCCGTTATGTGCAGGCTCGACACGAGTGGGAAACCAGTACCCCGGAGACAGGCTGTTATCTTCTAAAAGACTTCACAGTACTGTTATACGTACGTTGCTGGTATGTGCACTTTCATTGTACTGAATAAAATAACCGTTGGTCTTTTCATTAGCAGATAGTTCTCCGAAAAAAGGTTGCGGTATGTTATTCACATACCTGTCAGAAGCCACGGTTTGGTGGAAAAATAACAGACGAATGATTCGCATTGTGCTAACTGTGCGTCACACTCATGTTTTCAAGTCGTGCAGTGGTTCGACCGTCCGACGAAGATCCTTTCCTGTACACAGTTGCATCGCTAGCGAACAATTTTATTTTCTTTGTGCAGCAGAAGGCCTTCAAAAACACGTTAGTTCAATATCTTAGCACACAAGCTGGATATTATTAGTCACTTTAAAAGTAGCATTTCTATTTTTCTCAGTGTGAAGTTCATCTATGATTTCGTTCTGGGGCAACAGTCTGCGAAAAAATTTGAACCACTGACGTAGATGAAGACGACAGCCCGGCGGACAGCAGCCTTGCGCATGCGCAGTGTAGCTCGGCAATTACCTGACAGGCGGCACAAGGAAAGCGTCCGGCAGTAAATCGGTCGCGACGCCAGCGCCTTATCTGGCGGCGGCGGCAGCGGCAATAAACAGCGCCAGTGTGGGGACGAGGGTGCCTTATCGCGCAGATTCCTGCAGCGGCAGTAAAGCCGGCGCAGGCGCCGTTGTATCTTATCTTCTTTGCTGTGCTTCAGAGCCCCGGTGCCACCGAGCTTCCCGCCGCCAGGTGTCTGCGACTTCGCTGCCGGGTAATGCCCCCTGCGCTTAATGGGCAGTCCGAGCTCTTTCACCAAATTATGGTCGGCAAAGGACTTCGGCTTTTAACCCCTTGCACAAACATTTTAGCTACTAGGTCACAAAAGTGACATATCACCCTTTTATTTGGGCACCTACATATCAAGATCTGCATTGAGCTGACTCCAACACCGTCCACGAAACCTCCAAATGAAATTAACTGGGTCATCAGCATCATTATAAAAGGTTCGCCCCGTGAGACAAGTGTTTGTTGTTGCGGTTTTCATCCAGAAGACTCGTTTGGAACTGTTCTCCGTGCTAGTCTATTCTCTGAAGGTCTCTTGAGTTGTGCATAAATGTCGTAGCCTATATCCGTTTGACCCTACCAGCTGTAATCAAACCTTTGTCTCTCTTTACAGTTTTTGTCCTCCACACCTCTCTTACCAAACTGACTACTCCTTGATCTCTCAGAATGTGTCCTGTCAACAGGTCCTTTGTTTAGTCAAGTTGTGCCACAAATTTCTTTCTTCCTCATTTCAGTTCATTACCTCCTGAATAGTTATTCGATCTACCCATATAATGTTCATAATACTACCGGAGCACCATATTTCAAAAATTTCTATTTTCTTCTTGGGCGAACTGATTATCGTCCACATTTCAGTTCCGTACAAGACTACACTCTCAGACAAACATCCCCACAAAAAATTTCCTGACACTTTAACTACTGTTAGACGTTAACAAATTCCTCTTCCTGAAACACTTTTCGTGCTATTGGTAGTATGCTTATCATATCCGTTCGACTCCAACCATCATCAGTTATTTGACAGCCCAAATTGTAAAACGCGTGTACTAGCTTGTGTATCTCATATCCTAATCTAATTCCCTCAGCATTGGCGTATTTATTTAACTTCATTGCATTCCTCTTGTTTTAAATTTGTTGATGTTCATCGTATAATCTCCTTCCAAAACAGTGTCCATTCCTTTCAGCTGTTCTTCCAAGTCATGTGCCGTCTCTGACAGAATTACTATCATATTTTCAAACCTCATTACTTTTTTTATTTCTTCTCCCTGAACTGTAATTCCCTTGCTCAATGTACAGTTTGAAGAACATAGAGGATAGGCAAGAGCCCTTTCTCACTCCCTTCTCAACCACCGCTTTCATTTCATGTCCTTTGACTAAAATATCTGCTGTCTTGAGAGGAGGGTAAGATTTTATAGCCTCCCTACCTCAGACTTCTGACATTCCATGGTCCGCCTCGTTGAACGTTACCCCTTTGTTAGTTATTCAATATTTTTCTCATGATTACCTCCCACTGGTCAGTCCTCACTTGTACGAATCTTCATTCCCATTTGAGTGTCTTGAAGACATAGTGTCGCTTCATAGGATCGACGAATTGCAGGAAAATCAGCATCGGAAGACCGACCATCTACGAGGAATAAAAATGTAAATGTTCGTGTGTTCAAAATCATTTCTCCAAAAGCTCGTGACCAGTTGCTTTGAAATTATGACACATCGTATTTTACTACGGGAGTGTTTTTGGTAACTACCAGTATAATACTCGTATATGATGTACGATATGTGTATGTGCAACTTTTTGAGATTTTTGGTAACGTTTCTCTATTGTTAAATTTATTTAAATTTAGGTATTATTTATATTTGAGAAATAATGTAAATAAAAACACGCGCATATACCAATGGAACGTTAAGTCAAAATTTCAGAGCAGTCGTTCAAAAACTTACGGAGATAGGCGATTAGGAATATCTACATTTTCTATATAAGTACAAAAGTAGATTTACGTTTCTTCAGGATCTCTAATCTCCGAAAGTTCTTCATGGATTGCTTCGAAATTTTGACACGACGTTGTATTCGATTACTCTGTCTGGAGCAACGTCTGTAATACGTTTGTAGTGTAAGGGGAATCATCATAAAAATGAAAATGTTGGTTTCTTCAAAATCGTTAATCTCCGAAAGTTCTTAACCATTTGCTTACAAATTTTGACGCAACCTTCCACTGATATACGCACGTGTTTATATTTACATATTTTTAAATACACTGAAGAGCCAAAGAAACTGGTACACCTGCTTAATATCGTGTAGGGTGAGCACGCAGAAGTGCCGCAACATAGCGTACATGGACTCGACTAATGTCTGAAGTAGTGCTGGAGGGAACTGACACCATGAATCCTGCAGGGATGTCCATAAATCCATAAGATACGACAGGATGGAGATCTCTTCTGAACAGTAGCCGGCCGAAGTGGCCGTGCGGTTAAAGGCGCTGCTGTCTGGAACCGCAAGACCGCTACGGTCGCAGGTTCGAATCCTGCCTCGGGCATGGATGTTTGTGATGTCCTTAGGTTAGTTAGGTTTAACTAGTTCTAAGTTCTAGGGATCTGATGACCTCAGCAGTTAAGTCCCATAGTGCTCAGAGCCATTTTTTCTTCTGAACAGCACGTTGCAAGACATCCCAGATATGCTCAATAATGTTCATGTCTGGGGAATATGGTGGCCAGCGGAAGTGTTTAACCTGAGAAGAGTGTTCCTGGAGTCAATCTGTAGCAATTCTCGACGTGAGGGATGTCGCATTATCCTACTGGAATTGCGCAAGTCCGACGGAATGTACAGTGGACATGAATGCATGCAGGTGATCAGGCGGGATGCTTAAGTACGTATCTGTCGGAGTCGTATCTAGACGTATGAGGATTCCCATGCCACTCCAACTACACACTCCCCACACCATTACAGAGCCATCAAGTTAAACAGTCCTCTGCTGACATGCACGTTCCATGGATTCATGAGGATGTTTCCACACCCGTACATATCCATCCGCTCCATACAATTTGATACGACACTCGTCTGACCAGGTAACATGTTTCCAGCCATCAACAGTCCAATGTTGGTGTTGACAGGTCCAGGCGAGGCATAAAGCTTCGTGTCGTGCAGTCATCACCGGTACACGAGTGGGCCTTCGACTCCGAAAGCCTATATCGATGATGTTTCGCTGAATGGTTCGCACGCTGACACTTGTTGATGGCCCAGCATTAAAATGTGTTGCAATTTGGCAATTTTCAAAGTGTTGCACTTCTGTCACGGTGAGCGATTCTCTTCAGTCATTGGTCCCGTTCTTGCAGGATTTTTTCCGACCGCAGCGATGTCGGATGTTTTACCGAATTCCTGATATTCACGGTACCCCCGGAAATGGTCGTCCGGGAAAGTGCTCACTTGATCGCCACCTCAGAGATGCTGTGACCCATTGCTCGTGCGCCGACTGTAACAACACGTTCACCCTCACTTAAATCTTAATAATCTGCCATTGTAAGCAATACCGATATAACAACTGCAGCAGACACTCGTTGTCTTTTATAGGCGTTGCCGACCGCAACGCCGTATTCTGCCTGTTTACATATCTCTGTATTTGAATACGCGAGCCTATACAATTTTCTTTGGCGCTTCATGTATGTAATGCATAAGTTTATATAAATTTAATAACAGGGAAAAGTTATAAAATGTACAATAACGGAACATTGTTAACAAGCAGGAATGTTGTGTTTATGGCTTATTAGTTTATGATTAGAGCACTACTACTCGTGAAATGGTCGTACGGGAAAATCCCCACATCATAGCTGCCTCGGAGATACTGCGTCCCATCGCTCGTGTGCGCCGACAATAACAATGAATAAGGCTGAAGCTCAGGGAGAGGGGGAGAGGAAAAGGATATGGAAAAGGGCGAGTGGGAGACGAGCAGAAAAGGGGGGGGGTAGGAGGAGCTGGAGAGAGAGAGAGGGGGAGGGGGGAGGAGAAGATAGTAAGAGGGGGAGAAGGTGGAAGATGGTGGGGGGGATTGAGGAGGAGATGGACGAAGGAAGGGGGAGGCGAAAATGGACAGAGACAGGGGAGAGGAGGACATTAGGAGGTATATCTGATACCCAAACAAATTAGAAACGTTTGGTTTCTCTTTTGTTTATTTTCCATTTAACCAGACTGAGCCACAACAAAGCGTGGCTGGGTGCAGCTAGTAGTAAAGAAAGTTATACGAACACCTCTTCCGTCCGATTGTGGCCCATACTGGAAATACAGCAACACAAAATACTTGTAAGCACTTAAATAGGGAAAGACTAACTATTATAAATGGCATAGCAATATAAATAAAAATTAAACTGTTTTATTTATATCTGCTAATTCTAATGTCCATGCCTTCACACTACGTGAAACGTTTACGCTAACTAACACACTTAGGAACTCCCGAGTACCCCCTGGAACTAGTTACAAAAACAGAAAACTAAGTGCCTTCCTGTCTTCTACAAAACAAAATTCCTTCCTGCCTCCCGTAAATAAACTATAGCTAGTATCCTCTGCACCTGAGAACACTATGGTTTTCTGCTGTCCGCCACTCCCGGTCGCTGCACAATACATCGCTCATTCACTGTGAACCAATACTCGAGGTGCATCTATCATCCACAGCAGGTTGCCCCCATTCGCCCTTAACCCCATAATAATAGCTATTGAGTTAAGCACCCTGGTTAACATCCCCCTCCAGTGAAACACCACAAAAATAGCAATAAACTGTATGGTCAATTCCCACTGAAATATCGCGTTAATGGTGTGAGAAACTGTCACGTCCCAGGAAGATACTCGCCAATGCCTTATTCTTTTGGAATCCAGTGATCAACCGAAGGGATTTCATCGCGACAGTTCGTGGAAACCATCCATTTCATGTCTGAGCTCTCAGAGGTTCTGAGCCTTTGTTGGCTGGCATTCCAATACCTAGTATCCATTATAATTTATCCACCCGGGTTGTAAACACAGTGATTTTGCTGAATCAGTATCCTGCACGGATGTGATTTATCTATGACTGGCGTTGTGCCGTCTGTCTTATCTGTGACGCATGCGTATATTATTCCACAGTACACCGTTGAATCGAGAAGTTTTGGCATTCCAGCGTGTAAATACGCACCCTTGCTGGGTCAATACGTAGTCACCGACGCGTCTTGAAGGTAACTATATCATTAAGTTGACAAATCATTTTTAAATCGAAAGTAGTTTGATAGCGTACACGAAAATTATAATTTGACTTCAGACGTGTTTACCATAAAAAAAGTACATATGTTGGTCACGTGGCGAGTGCAACGCGCTGGTTGGTTGCTGAATCTCTTCAAATAGAGAATTCTTTCTCTTCTCATATTGTGATTACTACATATTTTTTGTTTTGTCCGTTTTTATTCTTGTGCCTTCATTTCGTCTATGCTTCGTTTGTATTAAACATGACTTCAGTGCTAAAACGCCTGTTATTTAACACCTCCTCAAGTCTTTCAGACAGAAACTTAACACTCACATCGGTTCCCGAGCATTGATCCTGTCCTGAATTTTCTATCATTTCTTTAATTGTTCCTTTGGCATGAGGGACTATAACACAAGTTCATTAAAATTCTTTTTTCCACACATTTTGAAAGTTTTATATAATACACTTTACAAATCCCAATAAATACACTACTCTGTCACCTCAGAACCGATGACTGATCTCTGGCAACAAAAACTGAAGCAGTCGTAATTAGAGATTTCTTTGAAAGTCGCATATAGTTCGTAGTGTGTCTCAAGACAATAATATAGACGTCGGGTCAGATTTGTACTTGAAATACTCATAAATATTTTAACGAAACTGCCACGTGTTGCTCTGGTTGTTTCCGACAAAAAGATGCCTTGCAACGCGCTAAAGAAACAGTTTAATCTTTAAGTCATGGAATGCATTACTGGCAAGGTAACGCAGTAAATCACGACTCTATAAAATGGAGCTCGGGTGGACCGCGCGCCTCAACGAATTCTGTAGCCAGTCTAGCGAAGCGTATAAAAGTTTCCAATTTCTTGCGCCTGTCACAGAGTAGACCCTGCTTCGCATTCTAAAAGCTCTCAGCCCCTCTTGATTCGAGAAATATTTAACATTCGAAGTTTCTCAAGATTCTCTTCTACTTCTGTGAGTTTACTTTATATTAAGTTTTTACGTATTCGTTCCTTAACATTTACTTCTTTGGAAGTGTGGAGAAAGAGAATTCTGGTTTTTCTCCGTAAACACTAGAAAAGAATTCTGTCGAACTGTGAGAGCTCCGCGGAATGTGACGTGGAGAAATCTTTCATATACTTCTCTTACGGGTGACAAGGATGCTTCACTTCACGCCAATGCAGTATGTTCTTATAATGATAAGAGTTGCGACTAAGGATGAATTCCTAGGTTTAATTAATCTGTTTGTACTCTACAGACATTGCAGGTACAAGTTTCTTTCCTGGATATTAGCATATCCTATTTCATTATCAAAATGTGCGCTATGAGGGACAACTATTTGGGCAACTGGAAATATGGACCATTCTAAGTAAAAACTCTCCTACACATGTGACCTGGGTTGTGATTCACATGTGTCTGAATATTACAGGACAGAACAGCATACGAAACTTACGAATACCAGGTGAAAGCATTTATGTATCCAGAGCTCTCGCATATTTTTCAGAAATTTCAGTTAAATTTCACCAATAACCATGCAGACTCCAATACTAATTTCGATTAATTTGAGATTCTTCCGGAAGTCTTTTTTGGGGGTAATAATATTCGTGAAACAATCATCCAGTTTCTGCCTTGTGTACCTCTTCTCTATATCCTACGCTATTCACTTACGTCCACGCATAAAACTGAGGTGACAGACCCAGTGTGCGTGGCATTGGCTATGTACGTCTTGGAAACGACTCAGTATGGTTTGTGTGCCATCCCATGGCCCTTACCTCGATGATTTTGTCTGGTCCAGAGGCTTAATTATTCCTGGTGATCCAGAATTAATGTATCAGGACAATGAAATCAATGTGAGAATACGCTACCAAGTGATCTTACAATTTTCAATGAGTGGTTTTTCAAATGGAGACTCCTGTCAAACCTAAGTAAAACAGACATCACACGTTCCACCTCCATAATATACGTGCACACAGGCTAATTGATGAGTTCCAAGCTTCCCATAATTACGTCCCTAAATGTCAAAGTCTCACTATTGATCGGACACTGTCATTTTACGAGCACTGCAGGAACGTGTCAAAGAAGCTTGGCTAGAGAGTAAATCGACTCCACAAAATACCTGGAAGTAACTCGGGAGCAAATGCTGATACGAGACGCTGAAATTTCACTTGTGTAGTCAACTACTGAATACTGTTCCCTTCCGTGGGAAAACTGCACGCATTCAACAAAAATAGATATACACTCCTGGAAATTGAAATAAGAACACCGTGAATTCATTGTCCCAGGAAGGGGAAACTTTATTGACACATTCCTGGGGTCAGATACATCACATGATCACACTGACAGAACCACAGGCACATAGACACAGGCAACAGAGCATGCACAATGTCGGCACTAGTACAGTGTATATCCACCTTTCGCAGCAATGCAGGCTGCTATTCTCCCATGGAGACGATCGTAGAGATGCTGGATGTAGTCCTGTGGAACGACTTGCCATGCCATTTCCACCTGGCGCCTCAGTTGGACCAGCGTTCGTGCTGGACGTGCAGACCGCGTGAGACGACGCTTCATCCAGTCCCAAACATGCTCAATGGGGGACAGATCCGGAGATCTTGCTGGCCAGGGTAGTTGACTTACACCTTCTAGAGCACGTTGGGTGGCACGGGATACATACGGACGTGCATTGTCCTGTTGGAACAGCAAGTTCCCTTGCCGGTCTAGGAATGGTAGAACGATGGGTTCGATGACGGTTTGGATGTACCGTGCACTATTCAGTGTCCCCTCGACGATCACCAGTGGTGTACGGCCAGTGTAGGAGATCGCTCCCCACACCATGATGCCGGGTGTTGGCCCTGTGTGCCTCGGTCGTATGAAGTCCTGATTGTGGTGCTCACCTGCACGGCGCCAAACACGCATACGACCATCATTGGCACCAAGGCAGAAGCGACTCTCATCGCTGAAGACGACACGTCTCCATTCGTCCCTCCATTCACGCCTGTCGCGACACCACTGGAGGCGGGCTGCACGATGTTGGGGCGTGAGCGGAAGACGGCCTAACGGTGTGCGGGACCGTAGCCCAGCTTCATGGAGACGGTTGCGAATGGTCCTCGCCGATACCCCAGGAGCAACAGTGTCCCTAATTTTCTGGGAAGTGGCGGTGCGGTCCCCTACGGCACTGCGTAGAATCCTACGGTCTTGGCGTGCATCCGTGCGTCGCTGCGGTCCGGTCCCAGGTCGACGGGCACGTGCACCTTCCGCCGACCACTGGCGACAACATCGATGTACTGTGGAGACCTCACGCCCCACGTGTTGAGCAATTCGGCGGTACGTCCACCCGGCCTCCCGCATGCCCACTATACGCCCTCGCTCAAAGTCCGTCAACTGCACATACGATTCACGTCCACGCTGTCGCGGCATGCTACCAGTGTTAAAGACTGCGATGGAGCTCCGTATGCCACGGCAAACTGGCTGACACTGACGGCGGCGGTGCACAAATGCTGCGCAGCTAGCGCCATTCGACGGCCAACACCGCGGTTCCTGGTGCGTCCGCTGTGCCGTGCGTGTGATCATTGCTTGTGCAGCCCTCTCGCAGTGTCCGGAGCAAGTATGGTGGGTCTGACACACCGGTGTCAATGTGTTCTTTTTTCCATTTCCAGGAGTGTATGAATGAGTGAGGCCGGGAGGACTATTATTGATATTGTTGTCAAATCTGCTGCTCTATTCAGTGGTTGCCTATTGTATCCAATATTGCTACTATGGATCTCAGAAGAAAAGCTGTAAAACCTCTAATTGTTAAGAAGACAGAGTCACATAATAACTCATTTCTAAGTAATGCCTTCCAGATTCCACCAGCTATAAGCGTGAAGTCGCCTAAACCACCTTGGGATGAGCTTCAGGTCTCAGACGTTTTGGATGTCTGGAGAAGTGAAAATAATCGACAAAGGTTGTAGAGTTTGATCTTCGCCGTCGCAAATGGTCAGGACTCACTCGTTTCCGAAAGCGACGAGAAAAATACGGCCACATCTCGAAGAACTGTGGTTGTTGTTCAGGTGTTGCGTGTGACTGTCTTACGTCGGAATAGGCCATAAGATGCACTGTCGAGAACTGCTCACTCCACGCCTTTAAAGAAGGTCTGAAAGACATGCATGAAGTGACATCTAGTGCTGCGATCTGGGTGTCATGTTTATACAATAATCTATTCCGTAAGAGATAGCTCAGACATACAGAGCAGAGGGCAAAAAACGTGGCACCAATGATCTCTTGGAAATTTTGCCAAAATTACCATCTGCCGGTGGCAAGGAAAGGAGAGACCACAAGTCAGAGAAAGTTGTCGAAAACGAACATACCAGTTTACTCGGGGACTTCCGACTTTAGACAAACCGAGTGCTGGAACACAATATAGTAGACATCACAAATGTTGACAAGGTTTGGATCATTGACATAGCCATCGAAGGTGATAGCAGAATAGAAGAGAAACAAATTAAAAAACTCGCCAGATAAGGGGGCTTCAAAATCGTACTCTGGCGCAAACCAATGAAAATGGCCTCCGCCTCTTGACACACTGGGAACAGTGCTAAAGGATGTTATTAGGCTCCCAAAAACCATTGGCATGATAAAATACCCATCTATCAGTTATAAAAAAAACTACCTCACTGGGTAAGTGAGTTGTCAGAAATGTGTTCGGTGGAATAAAACTAAACACATGAAAATACATATTTACTATGAACACAGATATACATATGGGGTTCAAAGAATCTACAAAGTGGTTTCCATGCTCTTCTAAGCAAAGATTGCATCTTTTCAACACTGATATACAAATTTGGTCGCAAATGTTCCGGGATTGTAGGTTTTCAAATTCTGCCTGGACTCGTTTCTTCAGATGCTCAACATCACGAATCCTGACATGCTTACGTACATATCTCAAGTCAGAGCCGTATCTAGACCTATCAGGGGTCCCATATCACTTCAGCTGCACTCGCCCCACACCATGACAGAGCCTCCACCAGCTTGAACAGTCCCCTGTTGACATACAGGGTCCATAGATTTGTGGCGTAACCGCCAGACACCACACTTGCTAGATGGTAGCCTTTAAATCGGCCGCGGTCCGTTAGTATACGTCGGACCCGCCTGTCGGCACTATCAATGATTGCAGACCGAGCGCCGCCACACGGCACGTCTAGAGAGACTCACTAGCACTCGCCCCAGTTGTACAGCCGACTTTGCTAGCGATGGTTCACTGACTACATACGCTCTCATTTGTCGAGACGACAGTTTAGCACAGCCTTCAGCTACGTCATTTGCTACGAACTAGCAAGGCGCCACATTCAGTTATAAGTACTATCTTCAAGACTGTATTCTGAACAGATAATATTGTGACTCATGTACCGTCAAGAGTGTATTCTGAACAGATAATATTGTGACTCATGTACCGTCAAGAGCGACGTTCATCATTAATGGATTAAAGTTAAGTATCAAACTAGTTATGTCTGCTTTCTGAATTCTAATTCCTTTTCATGTTCCAGGCCTCACGTCAGTATAGTTCTTCCCTCCTCACGCCAGCCTGCGTGAGCTACAACGCGTGCATTTCGGCCTCCACTCGTAACACGGTGTTGGCTCTTCTGCCAACACAACAGGATTCATGAGGTTGTCTTCATACCTGTACACGTCCATCCACTAGATACAATTTGAAACGAGACTCGTCCGACTAGGCAACATGTTTTCAGTCATCAACAGTCCAATGTCGGTGTTGGCGGACACAGGCGAGGCGTAAAGCTGTGTGCCGTGCAGTCATCAAGGATAAACGCGTGGGCCAACGTGTCCGAAAGCCCATATCGATGATGTTTTGTTGAGCGGGTCGCACGCTAACTCCTGTTGATGGCCCAGAATCGTAATCCGCAGCAATTTGCGGAAACGTTGCACATCTGTCACGTTGAACGATTCTCTTCAGTCGTCGTCGGTCACGTTCTTGGATGGCCTTTTTCCGGCCGCAGCGATGTCGGAGATTCGATGTGTTACCAGATTCCTGATATTCACGGTACACTCGTGAAATGGATGTACGGGAAAATCCCCACATCATAGCGCCTCGGAGATGCTGTGTCCCATCGCTCGTGCGCGCCGGCAATAACAAAAAAATGGTTCTGAGCACCATGGGACTGAACATCTTAGGTCATAAGTCCCCTAGAACTTAGAACTACTTAAACCTAACTAACCTAATGACATCACACACACCCATGCCCGAGGCAGGATTCGAACCTGCGACCGTAGCAGCCTCGCGGTTCCGGACTGCAGCGCCAGAACCGTACGGCCACCGCGGCCGGCCCGGCAATAACACTGCGCTGAAACTCAAAACTTGATACTTTGTCGTTGTAGCAGCAGTAACCGATCTAACAACTGCGCCAGACACTTGGCGTTGCCGACCACAGCGCCGTATTCTGCCTGTTTGTATATCTCAATATTTGAATACCTATGCCTATACCAGTTGCTTTGGCGCTTCGGTGTATAACAGCCCAATCTGTAGGCTTGGCTAGCATCTGCATTTGTATGTTAGCACGCATTTCTCGCAGTGTCTCCACATTTATGTCCAACCTTTCTACGTGATCATTCTTCCAGCGCTACACATGCGATTTGAACGGGAAGAGACGTAACATGTGGTGTAATGGCTAAGCACCTTCTGCCATTCAGTGTAGCTGTATGTAGTTTGTTGTCCGGTCGGCAGCCCTTGTGCTGTATTTTACAGAGGAGGGGGGGCCGCGGCGACGGCCTGGCAGTGAGCTCTGGGTGTTCTCGCGCGCCCCGGCCGCTGGCGCGTGTGAAGCGCGCAGAATCGCATTTCCTTGCGCAGCTGGGCCTGGGTATCGCACGCCCCGGAGGGCTCTAAATCACAGCCTTGTCTCCGGGGGCCGCCAGCTGCCACAATCAATACCTTTCCGCGCCGTCACGCCATGGCGCCTGCATGGGAAGTCCCTGTTGTTGTGACGCTGGGCACTCCAGAGAAAACAAAATAAAATCCTCCACTCTACTCCCATCTCGAAATTTAGTACTAATTATTGCAGTAATTTTACTCCTTTCCCCAGTGATACACTGTGGTGTGCGTACTGTAAGACCTTCGGTACACACACCATCAGATTATTTGACTTGTCGCTCTAACGAAGTAGGCGAGTGTCAGCAATATGTCTCGTGGTCTTATCGTGGCGCGTTTATCTTCTGCCGTTAGGTCAGACGATAGAAATGCCACTTGCACGCTTAGAGTAGCAGATTGACGGTGACCAACTTTAAACAGAACCTGATTAATTTTCACAAACATTTATTAAAATAATAAAAAGCATAGACATTACGTAACTTGATTCTGATCGGAGGTCTGTACACTCGTTATAATACCTCACGTGTTCATGTGTCACTGCGCGAGTCTGATCCGCGAGGAGAAAAGGTTCTACGTTAGGAGCAATGTCATTGGCTGCGTTACATATTAATACGCGGATCGGCGGAAGCAGAATTTGGTCCGTCTCTAAGGCAGCGCCATCTCGTAGTGCCGAGACTGACGAGCGCTGCGCCTGCGCTGTTGTGCTTAGCGGGGCGCGCTCTATTGGGAAAGTTGTGTACGCGCTGACTACGCGGAACTATGTACACAACATGCACCATATACTGCAGTTGCAGTTGAATTGACGAATTTATCAGATCAACTCAGCACAGACTATTCGTTATGACAACAGTGGCGGGGTAGCCTATGTGGCACCTAAAGAAGGCCTTATTCTGTGTTTCACATTTACTGAGCGTCATCAACACCCAACACGCAGTGAACAGCGACATGCCCAATCACCTGTCTCCTTCTCACACTAATGGCGCCCTTTTGCAGAACAGTCCTCAGTGAAATTGATCCTGGAAGTTTAATTGTCAAGAATGACAATTTGGGACTCATGATATAAAGATTTTTCTGTCTTTTATATTTTGTGCAAATTATTCCCTGAAGGTCTTAAATATTTTAAAGAAGACATTTTTATTCATAACCGAAAGCTTCTTAAAAAACATGATTGCCATAGATCATGATCAGACAGCTTGATTTACAGTGGAGAGATTGCATGAAATGCGATTGATCATCTGACAATCAGTCTCACGGTATGTGGTGAACATGAGCAAAAAATGGTTCAAATGGCTCTAAGCAGTATGGGACTTAACATCTGAGGTCATCAGTCCCCTAGACGTAGAACTACACATCACACACATCCATGTCCGAGGCAGGATTCGAACCTGCGACCGTAGCAGCAGCTCGGTTCCGGGCTGAAGCGCCTAGAACCGCCCGGCCACAGCGGCCGGCTTGAACATGCTCATGAAACTGTTATAATATAAAACCGACGTAAATATTTTGGCGTAGCAACGTAGCGCCTAGAACCGCCCGGCCACAGCGGCCGGCTTGAACATGCTCATGAAACTGTTATAATATAAAACCGACGTAAATATTTTGGCAACGTATGTGGCAACACAGTTATTGTGTCATCGATAATAACAATAGTAAAATAATAAGTCATTCTGTCTCAAACAATAAAATGTGTAACGCGAAATAATGGAACCGACAGCATTCCAGAGCACCACCGACAAAATTTTGGAGGTTTCTGAGGGATATTTTCTGACTATTAACAACTGTCAACAGCAATTACTGTCGGTTAATGGAGCAAGTTTTGAAACAACATACTGTTGGCGAGTCCACTATCCGGCAGATATTTTCAGCGAAATACGGGTATGAAGTTAAATGGGCTAGGAAATCAAACAAAATGCCATTACTCTATAAAGGACCACCAGAGACCTCAGACCTACATCAAAATATTTAAAAAAACGAAAACTTTTCGGTGAAATTCCGGATCACCCTGTATACAAAGGAAATAGTTGACTACCCATTTGCACAGCGTAACTAGCCGACAAGGCTGTGCGTTTTTACAGTTCATTAATCTTAGTAAACGGTCCATCATTATGATCGCTGTTGCGGTGTGGAATGTGCATTGCATACTGACGAGCTGGGTAACATTTCTGTTTTCTTGGTCGACTGAAAGATGATACTGTATACTATACAGACAGCTTCTGGCCATAGATACTTGAGCAAACGTCTATATTTGTTATGGCTATATTTGCGATTTTTTTCTGACATATGGTGTGTAAGAATATGTGATTGTATATGTAAAGGAAATGTCCTGACTGACTCACAGACTCATCATCTCCAAGCATAAACCGCTAAGGACAGAAACTTGAAATTTAGAAGCGGTGTCTTACACTCTATGCATCGTTTAAGCAGGTATTTCTGAAAATTCAGCCCCTAAGGGTATGAAATGGTTTTTGAAACTACTTCGCTGTTAAGGCAATTTTGAAAATAGAACTACAAAAATTGGTGTTTAGTTTCTCCGTTAAAAAATGAAACAGTACGTGTCTCAGTGTTTGTCGAAATTCATACCCTAAGGAGGTGAAAGAGAGTATGAAGAGTTTTATCAAAATATTTCAATATCAAAGCAGAATCGCTTCTTGCTCGGAAGTACATTCGGAGAAGTCCATGTTTCTATGGCCTTAATTAGCGTGAAAGGTTTAGAAGGTGTTGCAGTTTATGAACTACCCCACATCAAAGAAAACTATTTAATTAAAATTCACCACAAAAAATCGGCTTTATCAGATTTGCACAGAAACTAAAACGGATCTTTAATACATTCATTTTTACATTAATTTTTCAGTAGGCCTCATGCATGTTTATAAAATTATTTTTGTTGTAATTACTTCGTAAACTTACCATTACTGATGTCAAAATAGATACCATGTTTAAATTCGATTCCATGTAGAGGAATATCCGTTTGAGATGAGGACCATAATATATATATATAACACTTGAGCATAGTTTGGGGCACAGTATAGGCTTTAGTGTATCAAAATCGGATCAAAAAAGAAAGGCAATGTGCTTTAAAATTTTATCGAAACCCGTCGTATATCTCTGTTTCCTTGTTTGAACACGCTAATCTCCAAAGCTACTGGACGCATTTTCACGCCGTTTTCACAGGAAACTTAAGGATAACTTGGGACACCGTATAGGCTTATTTCATCAAAATCGGATCAAGGGAGAAATATGTGTGGAAAAACTTGTAGTTACTTTTATCAGTAGCTTTTGGTGTTACATAAAAATAACTTTCTTTGAAGATTTTTCTTTTAGTCTACCAGAGTACGGAAGTCGTCTGATGTGAATAAATCGTATCACGTAGATAATGAATGAAAATATCTGACTTTGCGCCCACACTGCCGTGAAACCGAACAGAAAAATTATGTAAGTTTACAGCAGTTTATCGTGTACTCAGCGCTGCATGAGCTAGTGCAGGCGACTTGATGCGGGAGTGCCCAGTCAAAGATAGGTGTGCACACATATTTGTACTACCAATAAAGCTGTAAAAACCTCGTGTCTGTCTGAACACTCTTCTCCAAAACTACTAGAAATTCTCATGGGATTTTCGCAGTTAACTTGAGTATAGTTTGGGGCACGGCATATGCTTTAGTGCATTAAAATCGGATCTGAAAAGAAAGTCCAAGTGCTTTAAAATATTGTCGAAAAATGTCGTATCTCTCTGTTTCTCTGCTTGAAGACGCTAGTCTCCAAAACTACTGACGCATTTTCATGGCGTTTTCACAGGAAACTGGAGCGTAACTTGGGGTACAGTATAGGCTTTATTTCGTCAATATCGGATCAAGGGAGAAGATATCGCCACTAAAAATTTTATCCATACTAATATTATAAATGCAAAAGTAACTATGTGTGTTACGTTTTCCTGACTAACCCGCTGAGCCGATTTCGATGAAATTTGGTATGGAGATAGTTTGAACCCAGAGGAAGGATATAGGCTACTTTAGAAACTGTAGTACAAGTTTCTTATTGACTTGAAGAATATTGCGCGAATTAGGGAAAAATATTTACTCTTTTTAATTGTATCCATATTTTGCAGCTTAAAACGTGACTGTATTCAAGACATTGGAGGTATGAATTAAACAACGCCTTCAGTCACAACTTTTTCGTGTTTTATTAACTACACGATGCATTTCGGACCCTGTGGGTCCATCGTCAGGTGTAATTTGTCTTAATACATGTTTTATTTATTCTCCTGAATGAGGTGAAGTGCATATTCCTGTCACGATAAGGTCTTATGTTAGGTTATGGATTTCGTAAGTCGAACGCAGAAAATGAACAGTGTAAACTTACCACGTAATCCAAGGAAAGCATTTTCAATGTTTTAGTATCGGCAAACATACTTTTCTCTTTGAAAAGATTCTTTATTCTTTGAAAAAGCTATTTGCTCTTTGACATATTTGTGAAAATGTAGTTATTGGTTGATACATGCTACATGAAACGAGTCATTGTACTGTAATGAATACAATGCTTACACAATCTTGACCATGTATAATTCATATTTCCATACAATTCGTTGCATTATGTACACATTGTATAGTGTATGCGCTGTTTCACCACAACAATGCGCAGGCCGATGCATCGTTGGTTGGAACAGCTTGGTAGGGGCAGAGCACATCACGAGCTGTGCTTACCCGAACAAGCAGACACGTGAAGCCAGCTGATGTTGTCGCACGTACAGTAGTTTACTTGCCATCACTCACCATAACAAAACTAGTGGTATATGAGCGCAGCCAAAGGTAAAAGATTGTATGTTACTAAACGGACTAGCATAGTGCACAATATAAAGAGCCAGTTGCAGATTGCCTAGCTAACCCTTGCAGGGTCGACAAAAATGTGATTTCCATTATTTCATATAATTATTGAGAGTATTTAAAAATTTAAAATGCTCTCATAATCTACTCGTCTTACGTTAAAGATTTAACACAATAAGAAAGTATTACAGTTAGAAACTGTGTATATGTTATGAAGCAGTGTAACTCACAAATTATGCAGTTTACCTATACTATATTCGTGGAGTATTTGAGAATGAGATCGACGCGCAAGTCGCCAAAGTGGCGTGAAATCGAAATACTTTCACCCGGCGAACGGTCTACCCGACGGGAGGCCCTAGTCACACGACATTCTGAAAACGAGAGCAGTTAGTGATTTTCAAGAAACTTTACATATAATTTCAGACCTTTACGACACCTTTTCTCGCTAACACCCCGCACAAAATAATTAAACGAAAAAAAATTTTATCGCTTACTAGATTTTCGGTGTTATGTACTAAAACTTTGGCATCATGCATTACGTTTTGATTTATTCCTTCTCTGCTGCAAACTCTATTTGCAGCATGTTTTGTAGTGTCCACACATACCACTTACCCTGCAAAATTATATCATTGTTCGACACAGTTCAGGATATACAGGGTGTTACAAAAAGGTACGGCTAAACTTTCAGGAAACATTACTCACACACAAAGAAAGAAAATGTTATGTGGACATGTGTCCGGAAACGCTTACTTTCCATGGTAGAGCTCATTTTATTACTTCTCTTCAAATCACATTAATCATGGACTGGAAACACACAGCAACAGAACGTACCACCGTGACTTCAAACACTTTGTTACAAGAAATGTTGAAAATGTCCTCCGTTAGCGAGAACATGCATCCACCCTCCGTCGCATGGAATCCCTGATGCGCTGATGCAGCCCTGGAGAATGGCGTATTGTATCACAGCCGTCCACAATACGAGCACGAAGAGTCTCTACATTTGGTAGCGGGGTTGCGTAGACAAGAGCTTTCAAATGCCCCCATAAATGAAAGTCAAGGGGGTTGAGGTCAGTAGAGCGTGGAGGCCATGGAACTGGTCCGCCTCTACCAATCCATCGGTCACCGAATCTGTTGTTGAGAAGCGTACGAACACTTCGACTGAAATGTGCAGGAGCTTCATCGTGCATGAACCACATGTGTCGTACTTATGAAGGCACATGTTCTAGCAGCATAGGTAGAGTATCCCGTATGAAATCATGATAACGTGCTCCATTGAGCGTAGGTGGAAGAAACTAAAATGAGCTGTAACATGGAAATTAAGCGTTTCCGGACACATGTCCACATAACATCTTTTCTTTATTTGTGTGTGAGGAATGTTTCCTGAAAGTTTGGCCGTACCTTTTTGTAACACCCTGTATAATGTCATAAACATTAGCTTCGTGAAAAACTAAAGTTTTCTTAAAACGAAGAATGAATTGCAGAGATTATACTCATTCAGTATTCTGATTTTTTCGTTAGTCTGTGGGTGAATAATCCGAAATTAATAAAACCAGTATAAAGGTTTTACGTGCTTATCGTCAGATGTCAACATATTAACTTACATGTAAAATGACATTTTCAGTTATTTGAGCATGAGAGTTACATTCTCTAAGGAATCGGGACGTTGTGGTTAAGAGCTAACAGCGAAGCTAGCGTAAGTCCTGAAGTATTCGACTATTTCCCAAGGGTAATCGGTTTCGCTCCGATTGTCACATGTTTGATGAAGCAAATGATAAGTGCCTCTTAACAGGTTTATAGTAACTATAATCATCTCTTAAAGCTTGCTTACGAAACAGTAGTCGCCTTACAACAAAAATATAAACAATGAAATTAAGTATTCAAATCTAGAGGTCCGGAGTTCATTGCCCAGTAGATCTTAAATTTGAAGTTCACGTCAAACGTTCGGGCCCCCCCGGGCTGCGTAAAGCTGTATTTTCTTACTCGGATTTGATTGTTTTGTTAATCCATTCTTTGCTATTGGTCTGTCATTACTCCCATTTTTCAGGGCCGTTAAGAAAATGTTGGCTGGTAAAACGAAGTCACAAAACAGCGATCATCCTCAGCACTTGGACTAACGGGAAGAAATTACTGTGTAACAATTTATTTGTGTCCTCAAACGACCATTATAGTCAAAAGCAATTGAAACAAATATCTCTCCTGGAAAAATAAAGAATTTTTATTTTACTTGAACAGATACATTACTTTATTGAGGGTTATATTGAAAAACATTCTCTTGTTTTCGCAAAAATCTTATCAGTCTATTGTCTTACATTTATTTAAAAGTTACAGAGGTAAACACGTTATTTTACTTCACACAACTTAACATGCAAGACCAGCGAAGAGCACTACGTGCGATGGCGAACTGTAAGCGGAAATTACGTTCTTGTCCGTTACACCGAGAGAGAAGCATCAGATAAATTTCATACGCTTCCTGAGAATTATTGAGGGAGAAACAGAAGTGAGCAGAATAAGAGGGACAAAGTCTTCGTTTCCGTTTCCGTAGCAAATCAATTTCTTATTGTTCGCGATCCTGGCACGCACTGCTGTAGCTATTACGAGCAATTATTTTATTTTTGTTTGAGCACAATCATTTATCTGTAACCTTCGAGGTAGTAGCTGTCAGTCTCACGGAGCTGTGGAAGCGACAAGTGTCACTTGAAGATCATGTTACGTGCTACTATTTGCAATAAACACTTTAGATATTAACGATAAGTGGCACAGAAAATGCGACCGGCTTTTAACCTATGTTCATTTGAGTGGGTAGATTATTGGATAATAAGTTATACAATTAACATTGGTAGACAGTAACGACATAAAAATTTGGGTTTCCGATGAACATTAATGTGTGCGTAGGCAAATAATTTGTTGTAAAGGTAACATTAGTAGTGTGTTTTATTTATAGAGAGACTGAGGCAAGTACGGTTTTGTAAAATAAACAGTGTATTTTTGTTGTAACAGCTGGCGAGAGCATTTGGAAACATGATTTGAGTGATATGACTCTAATTAACATTTACAGTGCATTTACCAGGGAATAAATGGGAACTTTGCAGGACGAGGATGATTTAAATCTACTGCCGCATAAATACCGCATAACAGGACTTGATTTCAAAAGTGATGATAGATACTGACCAGCTTTTTTGTCTTCCAGTTTAACTGTTGTGCTGTCCATTTCTTCGAAGCGTTCAGTGGAGTGTGTTAGCAAGCGTCATTTCGTTTTACTCCTCCTCTCAAAATGTTTAGAACGAGGTTAAAAATGTGACCGTTTCATTTAGGATTGCTCTAATTGCGTCAGTACCTTTGTATGTACGGTTGAGTTACGAATAAGCATTGTCTGCCATCGAAAACTGATGTCAACATTTTTAAGATAGTCTGAAATGTTGGAGGCATCTATGTTAGCTAGTTTAGCTATTTTTCGTAAATAAGCGAACGTGAAGACTAAGAAATATAAGCTGTCTCGTTAGGAGTACATGCGAGCTTGCTGTGAATGTAAGCTAAATGGAGAAATCATTGACCTTTCTAAGGCCAAAAGGGCAATAATTAAAATTGTGTGTCATGAATAGTCTCGTTCATGTGGATGTAAACTTCATCAGTTCGGGCATCAGACGTAACAAAGCTATCAGGATTGGTTTGAACACCGCAGTGCATTATTTGCGTGGTCCTACTGGATATATTATGCCTTTTCCTTCCTCCGATCTTTGAACTGATTTACTCAGCCACTTATTTGAGGAAGCTCCCGTTTCATTTTGACCCATAATCACAGCGGAGGTTCGTATTTTCACATATAAAAATCATTACCATAAGTGAGACAGGATATAATTGGCCGAAAAAAATACCAGCAGATTGACTGAGGACTAAGTCCCGAACCTTTGGATTTGTAGCCTCTCTGATATTCCACAACTAGTTTTCGCCGTTCAGTAAGCAGATGTCCTTACCAAATGAATGTAATAATGCCCACATGAATTTCGTCGTATCTTGCTTAAGACGCAGTTGGTGCCCTCACAAGATTACGTTTTGGTCGCACATACGAATCGGAATGACTGAACCGGGCTTAACGATGCTTCAAACTGCACGCCATTGGCCACCCAGTACTATCAGCCGCGTAGCCATTTGTAACTCCGCAATTTTACTCAAACTATTCTTAGATATTTCAAGGGCTGCAGTGCAGACGCAGGAAATATAATCTGGAGAGGCAGTTCAGACTGGTTCAGGCACGCCGGTTCGACATTCCAGAGCGAGAACAAAGCTTGGCACCTAGAGGGCTTCAGGAAAGGATGGTATGTGGTCTCAGTAAGCCCAAACCAAAGTCATCCCCATGTTGTAGAAGTAGGGAATGTAGATACAAGGATAGTAAGAGTTTCGTCGTTTTCAGCTGAGCAATAGAAAGAACGAATATCTAGAGCGCATCATACCGTTTAAATACGAGGTGCATTCAAGTTCTAAGGCCTCCGATTTTTTTTTCTCCAGACTGGAAAGAGATATAAACATGCGCATTGTTTTAAAATGAGGCTGCGTTCATTGTCAATACGTCCCAGAGATGGCAGCACCGTACAGCAGATGGAATTTTACCGCCAGCGGCGAGAATGAGAACTGTTTTAAATACTTAAAATGGCGACGTTTTCCTTACTTGAACAGCGTGCAATCATTCGTTTTCTGAATTTGCGTGGTGTGAAACCAATTGAAATTCATCGACAGTTGAAGGAGACATGTGGTGATGGAGTTATGGATGTGTCGAAAGTGGGTTCGTGGGTGCGACAGTTTAATGAAGGCAGAACATTGTGTGACAACAAACCGAAACAACCTCGGGCTCGCACAAGCCGGTCTGACGACATGATCGAGAAAGTGGAGAGAATTGTTTTGGGGGATCGCCGAATGACTGTTGAACGGATCGCCTCCAGAGTTGGCATTTCTGTAGGTTCTGTGCAGACAATCCTGCATGACGACCTGAAAATGCAAAAAGTGTCATCCAGGTGGGTGCCACGAATGCTGACGGACGACCACATGGCTGCCCGTGTGGCATGTTGCCAAACAATGTTGACACGCAATGACAGCATGAATGGGACTTTCTTTTCGTCGGTTGTGACAATGGATGAGACGTGGATGACTAGATAAAATTACTTCAGAAATCAGCGAATATGTTACTTAAACAGATTCAATCATTTTTTATGATTATGTAGCAGTATAGGTTGCAATGTACTTCAAACACATGTTAACAGAAGAATAAGAGCGACAACTAGCTTACTATCTTAACCAATAAATATCATTAAACTCAAAATGGGCGTCGTATTATTTATGAATATACATTGGATGTATATGAATGTACGAGTAGCACTTTCAATCATCAAGTTAGCTAAATATGCCGGCTGTGCCTACCAACACTTAAATTGCTGACCGCAGACAAGAACTTCGGAATCGCCGGACATCTGGGTCAAATTGTATTATTTTCCCGGGTGCACATATTCGGTAGACACGTTTTTACCCTTAACTTCAAAGCAGTTACCAAAAACTACTTTAAGCAACACCAAATTTTACCAGTTTGTCGGCGGAGGACTCCAACTCTCCTTTTGTTAAGCGATATTCTATAGCCCCAAATCCCTCCCCCCCCCCCCTTGACCGACTTCTAGAATCGCCGCTGCTAAAACGTGATATGCGACGGCAGTTTCACGACATACCTACATGCATGCTGCACAGCGCAGTTCACACAATGTTGTCTCTTCAAAATGGTTCAAATGGCTCTGAGCACTATGGGGCTTACCATCTGAGGTCATCAGTCCCGTCGACTTAGAACCACTTAAACCTAACTAACTTAAGGACATCACACACATCCACGCCCGAGGCAGGATTCGAACCTCGACCGCAGCAGCAGCGCGGTTCGGGACTGAAGCGCCTAGAACCGCTTGGCCACAGCGGCCGGCAGTTGTGTCTCGACTTCAGATGTTATTGATGAATGACGGCAGACTTGTTGAACATTTGCTAGAAAGAACAACGTCTTAGCTAATCAATTGTTATGCTAATTATTGCTTTCGTACCATACGAAGTACCATCTGTTGGCCAATCGTTCACTCTTATGGTTTCAGTAAAACGCTGTGGTCATTTCAAACATGTGCGTCAATTTTTACTTCTTTGCCTACGTTATTCCGTGATGTACTATGTTTTCAAATGTTTACGGATTTTTGGGTCATCCTGTATAAAATAGATTCTAGGAGAATGTAGAAGGGAATTTTAGGAAGAAATACGATGTTATGCTCCCGAAACCATGTATCTGGAAAATGCTGTACCACTGTGTTGGTGCCTCATTAGTTTATTTTGGTGTACAGATCTTGAGAATGGTGAACGCGGACTCCAATGTCAAAATTTCATAGTTTATTTAGGGATACTTCTTAAGTATTTTGGTATAAGGTGGCCATGGTGACCAGTGGATCGTTAAAGATAAATCATTATTTATTCCGCTCATTATCGAACTTAAACACGTGTAACACATAGAATAGAGTAATCCAATAACTCTCAGAGAAACGGAAAAATATTGTGATGTGTCTGTTGCTGTCGTTGGATGAGCAGGTGAGCGTAGCATCGTAGTTTCGCTCATCCATTGCATTATGTGAACCATAGTTGAGGTGCATATCAGCCAACTCTTCATCAGAAAAACTGCTTTCTATCAAATGTTAACGTAGAGCTGGCACTGCCTGAGAAACAAACCCGAGACCAAACTGGCCTGCACTGAACACAAGGTTGATGGCGAAGAGTGAAATGCATATTACTGTTGTCAACAGATAGTGAGTTAACTGAACAAGTCTGCTTCCAAACAAGACCCGCAGAATACCGTCGACATTGGAAGTACAGTGCAAGCATTTTCAGGACAGTACAAATACAAAGGTAAATGGGGTTAAGTGATCGAACGAAATGCAATTACTCTGTATCGATCCACTGGGGACCACTGCTCCCTTACACCAAAGTACTCAGAAAGTGTCCCTAAACAACCTCCGAAGTTGTGTCGGTTGGGTTCGGGTCCACCCAATACACCGCTTGTACAGCGAGGGCAAAATGAAACTGATTTTGAAAATATATCATGCACTTTAAGATAGGCAATCCAACTTAACACTACCGACAACTGGAGCTAATTATGTATGTTGGCTGCCTATCGTAAGGTGCATGATTTATTTTCAAAATCAGTTTTATTTTGCCCACCTTGTAGATGGGGATGTAGCAAACGTGTCACACACACACACTCTGTGATATCCGTAAATTTACTCTTTATATTGGTTCGACGTGGCGAAGACAATAATATATCACAAAGCAAAAGCGAATTATAATTAACCAGGTTAACAAATGAGAAAAAATGTTAGGTAGATAGGAAAAGACACTACACTCACTACATACAGCTAGCACATCTGAACTGAAAATCAGGAAACATCAAGAATCTTAAAGGTCTATTTTCAAAAAAGATCTGTTGATAAGGTAAGATACACTTACTACATATTATATACTCTATAGTCCAGACTGCGTAAGAAGTCCCTGACAGGTCGCAGAACTTTTGTCAGCTTTCAAGTGCGAGGCGCTAATGGTTGTAGGCAAAACCAGCAGCCGTCTACAGAACTGTGACAACACTGAGGCGTTACCATAGAGCCGTTTACAAAATCCTGCTGCGCCCAACCGATTGCAACTGTCAAGGATCAACTTACTTCGATTCAACTACACTAGTGTCCAAAATTGAAACAACAAAAGGAAATAATGCATTGTTGCCTTTATTTTACCGAAGAACAATATATAAACCGATGGTAGTAAAGTAGAAACAATGTGTTGAATATGTTGAAACGCAAGCAACTGCAACATACATAATGATATGCAAAATTGTTCTTTGTTTTTTTTCCAATTTAACGGATGCACAAACATTCCGACAACTGGTTAATGTGCCCGGTATTGGGTGTGATCACCACTGGCAGCCGTCACTTGCTCACTCTTGATGGAACCAGTGTGATGTTTCTGTGGGTTCCTGGTCATGGCGGTCTGCCAGGAAACGAGGCTGCTGGAGCTGCTACCAAGGCTGCAGTCCTCGTACCTCAGCCCACTAGTTCCTATATTCCCTTCAGTGATCTCTGTGTTGCCGTCTGTCAGGAGGTGGTTTCCCTGTGGCATCGCCAATGGTCCTCGCTTCACGAGAATAAGCTCCGGCTTATTAAGTCTCTCCCAGTGGCTTGGACGACCTCCTCTCGGCCCTCCCGCCGGAAGGAGGTCATTTTAACTCGGCTGCGTCTTGGACACTGCCTTTTCAGTCATCGTCATTTGATAAGCGGCTTTAACTGTCCACCACTTCCTGACGGACTTCCCATTTCTTAACCGTTTATGTTCCAACTTGGGCTTACCGTCTTAGTTATCGGTCGTTTTAGCAAATGACGCGAGTTCTGTCGACCGCGTTTTACTTTTTATCCGCCAAGCAAAATGGCCAAGGCCATTTAATTTTTGGTTTTGGACCTCCGTTTCTGTATGGAGTCTTTTTTTAGCTCTTCTTCCACGTGCCTGTTTTTAGCTGTCTTCATTCTGTCAATTGGGACTGACGTATTAGTCGTTTTAACCCCTCTCTGTCTTCGTGTCCATAGTTTTGACTTGGGCGCATATGACCCCCGTTGTTTTTTGCGCCCTAAAGCTAAACAAAACCAAAAGACCTCTGGCAGCAATACTGGCCTGATAACGATGGAGCAAGCTCGTCTTGAGGCAGTAACGCCCATTGTTCCTGCAGAGCAGCTCGCAGTCTTGCTTGAAGTTGGTTAGTGGATGCTGACGTGATGCAAGCCGTCTCCCTAGTGTATCGAAGACATACTCTACGGAATTCAAATCGTGAGAGCGAGCAGGCCACGCCAAGCGTGCAATATCTTTCGTTTCCAAGAAAACATTAACCACCGGTGCTCTATGAGGTCGAGCATTATCGTCCATCATTACGATGTATGGGCCCGCAACACCTCGCAACAACCGCAGATAAGGTCCCAAGATCTCGTCACGATAGTTGACAGCAGTGAAACCTTGCCGATTCACCTGTGCAATTTCATGAAGAGGGGTTCGTGTGGCAAACATTATCCTTACCCACACCATTAGGGATTCTCCTCGATATCGGACTCTTTCCATATTGTTTGGGTCTCGAAGTCTTATTCCACGTTCCCTCCAGAGGCGAATCCATCGAGAATCACTCTCCAGACTAAATCGGGACTCATCTGCGGGAACAACATTGGCTCACTGTTCGACCGTCCAGGTGGTATGTGGATGACTCCAGTCTAAACGCTCCATTCTGTGAAGACGCACCAGAGATAGCCATACAGCTTGTACACCGTTTGCCTCGATACAACATGTCTATAGTTCAATTCTTTTATCTTGGCGGCTCGCGCATTCCCGCCCAGACGCGGGAGATTGCTGCGTTGCCAGTTGCACACGACGCACGCGCCAACAAGCTTAGGTTTAGGGGGGAGCGCGCAGTTTATGAAGTAAAGCCACCACGGCCGCATTAACCCTTTCGCTGCTACACAGACACATTCCGCGCTGTGCGCGGTTTTGTCACTGCATTGCTCGCCTGTGCAGACACGTTATCATTCGATTCCACAAAAACTATTTGGCCCAAAAATTAGATTTTTACACATCCTCTTGACTGATACCTTCCCCCCATAAATGACTTAATTTTGTTTCGATGTTCAACGCAGTTATTATGCAGCATTAAATATAGTACACCATTGCACGAAATTTCATTTATGGGGTGAAGGTATCAGTCAAGAAGACGTGTAAAAATCAAATTTTGGGGCCAAATAGTTTTTGTGAAATCGAATGATAAGTGCGTCAAAGCCGTGGGAACACCATGTGTCTGCACAGGCGAGCAGTGCAGTGATGACAAAATCGCGCACAGCGCGGAATGCGGGGAGCACGTGTCTGCAGCAGCGAAAGGGTTAATGAAGAGACAAAGCACTAGAAATTTCAAAAAATTGCATTCAAACAAATAAAATTCGTGAAGTAAGGCACTTCAATATTGTTTTTAAATAAAGAAAATATCAAGCACCGCACAAGGTTTGAACTCATAACCTCACGGTTAGCAGACCAACACCTTAACCGTTACGCTAACGCAACTCGTCTGACAACAAATCTCCATGAGGATTCTAACACGTCACGCAAAATACTGACAAACGCTGTTGGTATGACTATGAATTACTCACGCTTCGTCGAAGTACAATAGGAAATAAACAATTATCGCTGTTCTTTATTGCGAAAAAGCGGTTCGTGAGATTGATACAAACACCTTTCCTTGCTATCGCCTGAATTAGGAGTCTTATTGCTTGTTTGGTTTAATTAATTAATAGAATATGAAGCAATTGGTATAAAGAACGCTTTTTCCAAACATTCTATAAAAGAAAGTCTGCTATCAAGACATTGCTTTTGTTGTATTACTTTATTTGTGACTGAACGTTTCCAAAACTGAGGACACTCGTCCCTGCTCTGCACTGCAGTCGAATCTGGCAACGCCGTTGTCTGTTCATTGGCTGACTGTGTTTTGTGACGTCAGATGCGCAGAACGAACCTAAACTCGGCCGCCAACATAAATGACGCGCACTTTAGTGGATGCTGCGAGTTCACATGCAAGTTGCCGTGCATTGCTGGGGCGGTAACGTCGTGCCCTTGCAGCCAAATAACGGTCCGCTCTTTCTGGTTCCACATGTGCTCGGCCTTGCCCTGATATTCGGGGTACAGTTTCTGTCTCTGTAAGAAGTCACCACATCCGAGAAACAACAGAACGATTCACATTAAGCCAGCTGGTCAATTCATTTTGCGACTGTCCTGTTTCTTTTCTTTTTACGCCCTCCACCGCAGAGAATCTTCTCTGTGCCATACTGCACCGTCTGTGACTGTGCACACAGCGATTGTGCATGTGGGGTTACCTGGCAGACACTACCTCGTTTCATAGGTGCCCTGACGTCATCGATGCCATCCCCGTGCAGAGCATGACTATACGGATATCTGGTTGGCAGTTAGTATGATTATATCGTGGATTATACACAGGACGGGAAAATAGCTGTTTGTTGCTTCAATTTTGGATACCAGTATATACATCCAAACAACACAGTGAAGATTACTCAACCACTGGAGGAATTCTTCGGAGACGTTGTGGATGTCTTTAATTTCTTCTCCTTTAGAACCTCGACAGAATATAAGGCGTGAGCCATGAGGAAACTCTTCAGTTTAGACTTAAAAGTGTTTGGGCTACTGCTAAGATTTTTGAGTTCTTGTGGCAGCTTATTGAAAATGGATGCAGCAGTATACTGCACTCCTTTCTGCACAAGAGTCAAGGAAGTGCATTCCACATGCAGATTTGATTTCTGCCTATTATTAACTGAGTGAAAGCTGCTAACTCTTGGGAATAAGCTAATATTGCTAAAAACAAGGGGCATTAAAGAAAATATATACTGTGAGGGCAATTTCAGAATTCCCAGACCGTTGAATAGGGGTCGACAAGAGGTTCTCGAACTTACACCACATATAGCTCGAACAGCCCGTTTTTTAGCCAAAAATACACTTTTTGAATCAGAAGAATTACCCCAAAAAATAATACCATAGGACATAAGCGTATGAAAATATGCGAAGTAGACTACTTTTCGTGTTGAACTGTCACTTATTTCAGATACTGTTCTAATGGTAAATAAAGCAGCATTTAGTTTCTGAACAAGATCCTGAACATGGGCTTTCCACAACAGCTCACTATCTATCCTAACGCCTAGGAACTTGAACTGTTCTGTCTCGCTTATTGTATGCCCATTCTGTCTGATCAGAATATCGGTTCTTGTTGAATTCTGAGTTAGAAACTGTAAAAACTGAGTCTTACTGTGATTTAGCATCAAATTATTTTCCACAAGCCACGAACTTATTTCATGTACTACATTATTTGATACTGTTTCAATATTACACACAAGATCCTTCACTATCAAGCTGGTGTCGTCAGCAAACAAAAATATTTTTGAATCACCTGTAATACTAGAAGGCATATCATTTATATAAATAAGAAACAGCAATGGCTCCAGCACCGACGCTTGGGGAACGCCCCACTTAACAGTGCCCCATTGGGACTGAACATCACTACCACTCTCAATATTGTGGAGAATTACCTTCTGCTTTCTGTTCTTAAAGTAAGAGACGAACCAATTGTAAGCTACTCCCCTTACTCCATAATGGCCCAACTTCTGCAGTAATATTTTGTGGTCAACACAGTCAAAAGCCATCGTTAAATCAAAGAAAACACCTCGCATTCGCAACCTTTTATTTAATCCGGAGTGTCTTTGGAAGGTCAAAACCAGGAACGTGTTCGATCACGTCAGCAATAAATGATCCATTGTGTGGGGTGTTTCTTCCCTAGTCTTGCACCAATCCCCTTCTTCCTCAAAAACTCAGTAGCACAAACATCACTCTCCATTCTGCACACTAATATCCAGCATTTTTACGTAATACGCAGCAATAACTGTCGAGAGACACATTGGCTTTGAGGGACTCAAAAAAGTTTTTAGCTGTTTCTGGCTAGTTCCGGCCCGTGACAGGTACATTTTTTGCACACTCGTCGCCTCAGTTACGTCTGTTAGCTGCTCAAGCTGCCCTCCAGGGTGCCATGAACGGAAAGCACGTCGCGCCCGGCAAAAAGCGGCGGTGCGACGGTCAGCCGGGAGCAGAGAGCGCACGTGTTTTACGGCCGGCGGTGGCTGCCGACTTGAGCGCGCGTCGGCTTGAGCCCGCGCTGAGAACAGCGTCCAGGGCGCAATCTGCATTTCAAAACGCGTCCGCCGCCTGCCGTGTTCCCGGACGCCGGACGCCCCAGGCGACGCGCCGCGACGCTAGCAGCGCGTACGCCCCACCTCCGGGCCGGCTATGATAAATAGCCGGCAACGGCGCGCCGGAAAAAGGGACGCAACCAAAAGTACAAGGTGGTTTCCGCTGCCGCCCCGTTACGTTACGTCGTACCGCCTAGCACGTCGGCGGCGTGTTCACTTTTTTTCGCGGAATTTCAGGTCCCTGTTATACATACGTTATATCGTCGGCAGCTTCAAGTATAAGTGAGAAGAACACTCTTTTTGGCAATTCCGGTGCAGTGTTCAAATACCTTTCGGGAATGGAGATGGGTGGCTTCGTCGACAACAGGCCGTTTATAGGAAGCCTGCTAACACTGACTTGTGTTGTGTCCTCGTTCCCACTGTTGTCTTGTGCCATATAGATCTAGCTAGAGCATGTTGTTTGGTGGCCGGTATTCTCATTCTACACCACAACTGCACACATGTACACTACCATTAAAATTGCTACACCAAGAAGAAATGCTGATGATAAACGGGTATTCATTGGACAAATATATTATACTCGAACTGACATGTGATTACATTTTTACACAATTTGGGTTCATAGATCCTGAGAAATCAGTTCCCAGAACAACCACCTCTGGCCGTAATAACGGCCTTGATACGCCTGGGCATTGAGTCAAACACAGCTTGGATGGCGTGTACAGATACAGCTGCCCATGCAGCTTCAACACGATACCACAGTTCATCAAGAGAAGTGACGAGCCAGTTGACCAGAAGTTTTCAGTTGGTGAAAGATCTGGAGAATGTTCTGGCCAGGGCAGCAGTCGAACATTTTCTGTGTCCAGAAAGGCCCGTACAGGACCTGCAACATGCGGTCGTGCATTATCCTGCTAAAATGTAGGATTTCGCAGGGATCGAATGAAGGGTAGAGACACGGGTCGTAACACATCTGAAATGTAACGTCCACTATTCAAAGTGCCGTCAATGCGAACAAGAGGTGACCGAGACGTGTAACCAATGTCACCCCATACCATCAAGCCGGGTGATACGTGAGTATGGCGATAACGCATACGCTCTTCCAGTGTGCGTTCACCGCGATGTCGCCAAACACGGATACGACCATCATGATGCTGTAAACAGAATCTGGATTCATCCGAAAAAATGACGTTTTGCCATTCGTGCACCCAGGTGCGTCGTTGAGTACACCATCGCAAGTGCTCTTGTCTGTGATGCAGCGTCAAGAATAACCGCAGCCATGGTCTCCGAGCTGATAGTCCATGCTGCTGCAAACGTCGTCGAACTGTTCGTGCAGATGGTTGTTGTCTTGCAAACGTCCCCATCTGTTGACTCAGGGATCGAGACGTGGCTGCACGATCCGTTACAGCCATGCGGATAACATGCCTGTCATTTCGACTGCTAGTGATAAGAGGCCGTTGGGATCCAGCTCGGCGTTCCGTATTACCCTCCTGAACCCACCGATTCCACATTCTGCTAAGAGTCACAGGATCTCGACCAACACGAGCAGCAATGTCGCGATACGATAAACCGCAATCGCGATAGGCTACAGTACGACCTTTATCAAAGTCGGAAACGTGATGGTACGCATTTCTCCTCCTTACACGAAGCATGACAACAACGTTTCACCAGGCAACACCGGTCAACTGGTGTTTGATATGAGAAATAGTTTGGAAACTTTTCTCATGTCAGCACGTTGTAGGTGTCACCACCGGCGCCAACCTGGTGTGAATGCTCTGAAAAGCTAATCATTTGCATATCGCAGCATCTTCTTCCTGTCGGTTAAATTTCGCGTCTGTAGCGCGTCATCTTCGTGGTGTAGCAATTTTCATGGCCAGTAGTGTATTAACATGGTTCTCTACTTAAATAGGAGGCCTCTCTTCTTATAGGCGCACTTGATACAGCGCCTACTGTCGATGTCTTTGCTACATCTTTGCTACATACCTGCACACACCCGGCTCAATGTGATGGAGTACTTTGTACCTTTGTTCACAGGGACTATGTCATCTCAGACCCTGAGAGTTTGTCAGCTGAGTTAGCCCATCTTGAAGTCACCTTTCGTCAGAATGGTTGTAGTGAAAGACAGATTAGAAGTGTGTTGCGCTGTACAGCAACTTTGCACTGGATAAAAGTTGCTAGTGTTGAGGTGGCACCCAAGTCTATCGCCCTTTTGCCTTACGCAGGATATATTTAGCACAGAATTGGTCGTATTTTGCGGAAATATGGTGTGAAGTGTTTTTCCGACCATTATCTAATGTCAGCATCCATTTAGGTTCCGGGAAGAATGATCTTTGTTTGTGTAAGACGGGGCTCTTCCGTATTCCTTGCATGTCGTGTATTAGTCAGATTGGAGGACCAGTGTACTGAACAAAACCGGTACTCAAGCTTACAACAGCCGAGCAAACTCTCCTTTGCATGGTATTACCTTGGCACAGGTCATCCTATAGAATATAACAACACGGAGATTCTGGCGTGCACTTGCAGCTATAGGGATACTGTAAGTAAGGAAGCTGTTGAAATTAAATTAGCAAATAAATGAAGATGGTGGTTTCTCTTTAAATTCTGTGTGGAATCCTGCTCTCACACCTTTCAAAAAACAGAGTGACAGAGTAGTGCTACGTCGCTTGTTGATCATTAATTTCACTATCGATAACTTCTGACGTCAGTCGTCTTTGTTTCGTGATGGAGCTAGTTTTTACAGTGTGTGTGTGTGTGTGTGTGTGTGTGTGTGTGTGTGTGTGTGTGTCTGATCTTCACAGACTTTCTCTGAAAACCGCTGTTTTAAATTCGATTGCACAGCGCTTACTTGCTACAGTTTTGCCTTGAACAACCGTCTGTTTGATGACACGAAGTACTGAGTGCTATCGACAGCAGATCTCAAGTTGATTACATGTTTCTAGATTTCCAGAATGCTTTTGACAATGTTCTTCATGAGCAGCTTCTAATCAACAGTCAATAAAATTCTTCTGGGTTTGTGACCGCATTGTCAACTGTAAAATTCCGACATTTCGGCGACTATTGCAAGACGCCTTCCTCAGGGTATATTGCTAACAGCTGAATAGGCGCTAGTTTCGTTACTTATATAGTATGGAGGAGTGTTGTCATTGGATATGAGGATGAGAAGGAAGGGTATAAGGTGTTCTTTTCTTGGTCTTTGCATTGCGTTTTCTCATTGGCGAAATAGGCGTTTTTCATTGGAGTTTCCTTTATTCCTTGCTATCGGTGGAAATCGGCGAATAGGAAATTGAACGGCAACTGCAGCATAGCGCTGTTTACTAATAAAGGAAACTCCAGTGGAAAACGCCTATTTCCGCCAATCACAACACGCCGTGTAAAGACCAATAGAAGAACACCTTATACCCTTCCTCCTCACCCCCATATCCAATGACAGCACTCCTCCACAGTAGATCAGTAATCAAACTAGCGCACATTCAGCAGTTAGCAATACACCCTGAGGAAGGCGTCTTGCAATATTCGCCGAAACGTCGGAATTTTACAGTTGACAATGCGGTCACAAAGACAGGAGAATTTTATTGACTGTGAGAACGGTCGCGGAAGCCTACGTTTACACTTCTAATCAGATTGAGTGCTTATGGAGTATCGTCTGAATTGTCCGACTAGATTCGTGATTTCGTATCACAAAGGTCACAGTTTGTAATTATTGACGGAGAGTCATCGAATGAAACAGAAGTGGTATCTGGCGTTCCCCACGAACACTCTGTATGCTTTCCACATTTCATGGAGCACGGTGTTTGACTAAGGTTGTCGTGGAACCTATTAGTGCGACATTCCATGTGGTACGACAACACGTCTGCTAGACGTGCTTGCGATCGCGGATTAGGAGTTGGATGACTCGAAGCCGGTCAGAGTGTCACTAACATCGCCACAATAATGGGTATGCCAAAAAGTGTCATCTCATGATTAGAAAATACCACTGGGGATGGAAATGCTATGCGAGAGCATACCGGTGCTCATAGACGTACCATAGTGTAGGTGATTCTGGCCACCAGTTAGTTTAGAGACAGGGAGAAACACGTTACACACCACAGAATGTTGATGAACGTCATAGGTTTTGTGGTGTGGGCAGGTATTTTGCACAGTGGCCGAACAGCACTGCATATCTTTATATGAGGTATCTTACAGCACAGTGGTACTGCAGGAGATTATTCTGGATCTTGTCCGTCAGTTGAGGTGTGACATAGGTCCCATTTTTCTGTTTATGGACGACATTGCCCGCCAAAAAGGAGCGATGAGGTGTCGTACACACTAGAAAGTGAAGATATTGAACATATGGAATGGTCTGCGTACTTTCCGCACCTAAACTTTATATAAAGGGCCCGGGGTGTTCTTGGCATGCGTTTCTTAACGAACACCCTTTTCCCGCCCCGTGTAAGAACTGAAAACAGCCATGAGAGAGGAGTGGGGAAATATCCCCCAAGGACGCCTCAACAGTTTTGTAGTCAGCACGGATAACGGGTGCAAAATGTGCATTAGTGCCTGAGAAGGGACATTGCATATTGGAGTGCGATATCGACCTTTCCGCTGGGAGCCTGCCCTGTGGCAAACATGTACGTTATTTATGTCTGTTATTCTGCTTTCCCAAGTGATGAAATCCACATCTGCTGCGGACTTACTGTGTGTCATGTCGTCTATCATTGGCTGTGAATATTCACGTCCAACAACGTGTCTATTCCTTAGCAATTCTCAAGCATTGTATTATCGGGAAATAGGTAACAGAGTGTCATGCATTTGACAAACGAATTGGAAGTGGCAACGATTAAACAAAAGCGTTTTTTGTTGTGGTGAAATCTTTTCGCGAAATTTCACTCATTAACTTTCTCTTCCGGATGTGAAAATATATTGTTTACTCTCACCTACATAGGGAGGAATCGGAGCTCGCACGGAAAAGGTAGGTGTTCATTTCTCCCATGTATTATTGGAGAGTGAAATGATCGAGAAATAGTGTTAAAGTGGTCTGTGAACACTCTGCCAATCACAAGCATGTGAATTACAACGTAATTATACGGATGTAGATGCACATCAACGTACTGGTACGCCTTAGCGCAATCTGCAACCCCATGTATCGCATTTCAGTGTTGATAGTAAGATGTGAAGAGGTAGAGAGTCGACAGAGTGGAGGAAAACATGGGTAAGAATGTCAGAGCCACGTCGGGACGTGGAGACGAACTAAAATTGCTAAATAAGCAAGGGTCCAAAGCGCAACGTTGCAGAGCTATGGCGTTAAATCGACAGCTTTCGGAAGTCATTAGTCGTAAAGAATTTTTGAGAACGCAGAAATCTTATCGCAACATGCCTGGAAATTTAGAGAGGGTGCACCAGGCATTTCTTCGATAGTGTTAACTATGTATTGAGGTATAGATGTTAAAGCCAGAAATTTCGAGAATTTGTGTTAAGAACTTCGATTCGAGAAGAAAATATTGTTCAGAATTTATTTTAGGTTTGTTTATTACTGTTGTTTTAGTTCGCACTAACTGGTCTACTGTACTTGTTGGAATTAAACTTCATTCACGCTCGCTGAACATCAGCGTAAATTAAATGGTGTGTCCTTTAGGTTTCATTATCAGTACCTCGTATCGGCTATCATACTGTAGTGCTGCTTCTGGACATTTTTTAACAAATTAATGACATGGAGCACTTGTAGCGTAATCAATGTAGTAGTTAAGCTCTACACTGTAAACGACACAGAAAATTCGCGTCTAACGTAACCAGCCATGCATGGGTATTTAAACTTTGCCTAGCGTTGACTGTTCAGCGAAAACCGTCGCCTCCACTTATTTTAGTTACGCTTAGTAACTATGCTTTTTGGCATAACAGATATTAGCTAGAGCAAGTTAGTGTAAATGTGTACACTTCAGGACGTTAGCCGTTGATTGGGCGCCGTTTTATTACCGTAACTCCACAACGGTGTATTTCCAACCCGTGTTTGTTGGATAATTATTACTCCGTTCGGCGTCCACCATCCTGCGCTGACATTATTATCTGGTTGTTTCCCTCCACCCTGTATGCAGACGGAGAGCGGACAATGATGGTACGTCTCTGGTAATCTGAGTGCTCAGACATAACAAATTTGCCTATTTCGTGTTTCCTTCGGCTAGTATAATGCGTGTGGTGTTCTTGTAGGTGGTTTTAAAGGTCTTAATATGGATCTAAATATCAGTCGCATGGTACATTATTTTTATATGGAAATACGCTACATCTGCAGTACTGTTGCACATATTTTGTCGTTATATTACTCATTTCCTGTAGGCAGACATGGTAAATCTGTGTTGCTGTATTGAAAATTTGGATCGAGCAGAACTAGAGTTAGATTGTTAAATATTATAAACGTTTTTAATTCACTTTTTTATTTGCTTCTTCGCAACTATCTCATAAATCTTACAAAGATTAGTTTAATTGCTTACTATTCCATAGGAATTCTTGCCAGTATGGACGCTAATTTTCTAACTACTTTCACGTCTCTTCTTTTTCTCTCTTGAAAACAAATGAAAGTGAGGCAACAGTAGAGCTAAATGTTCAAGCGAGATCCGTTTCTATAGTAAATGCATAAAGCTATAAACTTAACCGTAAATTACAGAACTCAAACGGAATACGTTGCAGCCGGCGGAGGTGTTGTACGACATTTTCCACCTCCACTCCCAGTCGTAGAGATGCTAGAGGTATCATATTTCGTAGGACGTTATCATACATATCGTATGCCGTATATTTAGGAAGTTTGGTACAGATTGCTCCAGGCGTTCCCGATCTGTTCTGTAAGTACACCCCACTCCTCTCTCCAGCACGCATAAACGTGACACGCAGAACATATGAAACGATAGAAATAAAATATGTCGTTTATCTCCCGTAACACTATACAATGAACATTACAACGTAAGCTAAATTACTAAGTTTGCAAAAATTTCTAGAAAGTTCAACTGGCATATGATTTTATGTTGTTCATACACAATATACGAATAAAATTAACTTAAATGTAAGTAGGGAAATATTTTGATGGTCGATATATGTGGATTTTTACTGAAGCTGCCACCTTATTTTTTTGATGTGAAAGCGTTTCAATCCTTCTTGATCTCGAGATCGCAGCTGCACTCCAAATTAGCGTATTTACATTATCAGCTATTCCACAAGTAACAAACGGACAAGATTTTATATCACAATGTTCTAGGTTTTGCTGTTGTAAGATTTTGATAGTGGTTGTTCGTTTTGTGTGTACCGTTGAACTCACTGTAGCATAATACTAAAAATAAATTTAAAGCATGACTAGGAGTTAGTAAACAAGTCAAATCTTCAAAAAAACACATATTGATGAGAATTTAAGTTAGGAAAAAAACACATTATACAGCTCTTCAAATGACTCCATCCAGTCACATTTGTGCTAGATATTAACGTGAGCCTTGGAGAGAAATAAATTAGCAGGTTGACATAGTTCGCTAATTTTCATTCAGTAATATCATGTGGAGTTGTATTTTGAGGTAACTCACTTTGAAGACAGGAAGCTTTCATTGGATGGAAGCGATAATTATCATCTGTGGTGGTTACCCTCGATCGTTTTGTTCAAAAATGGTCCAAATGGCTCTGAGCACTATGGGACTTAACTGCTGAGGTCATCAGTCCCCTAGAACTTAGAACTATTTAAACCTAACTAACCTAAGGACATCACACACATCCATGCCCGAGGCAGGATTCGAACCTGCGACCGTAGCGGTGGCGCTGTTCCAGACTGTAGCGCCTAGAACCGCTCAGTGGTCGTGCGGTAGCGTTCTCGCTTCCCACGCCCGGGTTCCCGGGTTCGATTCCCGGCGGGGTCAGGGATTTTCTCTGCCTCGTGATGGCTGGGTGTTGTGTGCTGTCCTTAGGTTAGTTAGGTTTAAGTAGTTCTAAGTTCTAGGGGACTTATGACCACAGCAGTTGAGTCCCATAGTGCTCAGAGCCATTTGAACCTAGAACCGCTCAGCCACTGCGGCTGGCGATCGTTTTTTATGTACTTTGAGTACAGTTATAGAACACGTATTTTATCTCATGAAATTTGTTGCAAATAATCCATTGGAGTTCAGAAGGAATAATGGTATCCATAATTAAAACTCTGGAAGAAAAATTACATTCATTACTCTCTATTAAAACTGATTTTAGTTCAGTATAACGTGAATAATGCAGCTACCAGAACTTATGATTACTTATCCAATGATATTAAATGTACAATAGTTAGCAAAGCTAAATTTGGAAGTTTGTTGTAATGGTTCCATCTACGCCATACAACATTCTTTTCATTTAGAAATACATTTGAGCACCAAACTCAATTTGGAATTAATTTTCTTGACTTACCACAAAAAATAACAATTTCCGAACTTGTAGGAAACTCACCACATCAGATTTCATTATAAATAATGTTTCCCACGCCAACATAAACTACCATTCTTTAGATCAGCACTGAACCGCATAAACAAAATTCAAGCTGAATCCACAACAAAATCTAAAGAACCAAACATCTGATAACAGTAGCGTACAACATCTGTAGTTGGCAAATTAAAATCAGAAATTAAAACCAATGAAACAGCATCAACGTACTAGCTTCACTAGTAGAAGCCAAATATGCCTCTCTGCCGTTCCTCAGTAACATCTCATATCAATTCGCAACGCTGTTTAAACGATACAAAATGAAAATAATTGTTCGCACAAACATCAAAATACAAAACAAAGCAGTTCGTAATACCAAAACAGACAACGCCATCTGTTCAGAAATCTGGTAAGTGTAAACTGCCTTGTGACAACACTCCTGCTACTACTAGGAAGAAAGTAAGAAACATTGACATCCAATACAAGCAGCACATGATGCACACCGTTCAGAAAAGCTAAACAAATCTAAAGTTCCCTGCCCACCTATCACAAAATAGTCATTTCATTATGGGCATAAAAACCAAACTCGATATCCTGCACACTGTGGACACGGGGATAAAGTTTGAACTTCTGGAACAATTAGAAATTTTCAGCCATAAACGTAAATCACCCGACATTATCTTCCTGTAGCGCTGTGGACGGGACGTTAAATCTAATCTTCCTTTCTTTTCACACACACACACACACACACACACACACACACACAACCTATTACTGCCCTTCCACACGCGTACATAACTCAATATTAGCATTAAGTGAAGCCACTGACATGCTAAGCTCTGTTGTCTAGTTCGTAATCAGTACGCAATAAGCAAGAATAAACCCGTTAAACGAAATTTCAGTAACAGGAAATACAGAAGAAATGTCTTCTTCATCTCCGGTTATAGACTTTGTTAATTCCATAATAATGACCACATGCTGCTTTTGTGATGATTAACGTAATTTAAATCGATGGTTTACTGTCATTCAAGATCAATGAGGAACTTTTGTGAATGCGAGTGTTGGCCACAGGAAACCGCTGTTACAACACAAAATCTTTGAACATTAGCTTAAGTCACACTGTCTGGTTTGTTTACATCCCGTAAATCACGTGGGAGTTACCCGTGGCAAAGTTTATGTAGCGTTGTGTAATCAATTTAACTGGAGACCAGAAGCTGTGTTTTCCAAAGAGATTTGTGCACCAAGATTAAACCCAAGGATGCAAATAATGGAAAGCAATGCCTTCAAGTCAACCTTAATATGTAAATAATTCAAGTTACGTCTCTACATTCGGTGCTTGCTTGTTTCGTATCTTCTGTCTTGTCATAGCTGAGCGACGACCCCCACAATGCTTACAATCAAATCACTGAAAGCTTTTGTATCCCGCCTGGACAGGCGGCGCTCGGGTCTCCTCCTGTGAACTGTTGCTGTAACATAGGCCGAGAGAGAAGGAAGCGAGTAGGATCAGGAGAGGTGAAGCACTTCGGTAACGCATATAACTTTAACGCCTTTTACTAGGCGCTTCAGTCCGGAACTGCGCTACTGCTACAGTCGCAGGTTCGAATCCTGCCTCGGGAATGGATGTGTGTGAGATGTCCTTAGGTTAGTTATGTTTAGGTAGTTCTAAGTCTAGGGGACTGATGACCTGAGATGTTAAGTCCCATAGTGCTCAGAACCACTTGTTCAAAATGTTTTCAAATGTGTGTGAAATCTTATGGGACTTAACTGCTAAGGTCATCAGTCCCTAAGCTTACACACTAATTAACCCAAATTATCCTAAGGACAAACACACACACACACACACCTATGCACGAGGGAGGACGCGAACCTCCGCCGGGATCAGCCGCACAGTCCATGACTGCTCGGCTAATCCCGCGCGACCAGAGCCACTTGAACTTGAACCTTTTACTAAAGTCAGAAACACAAGTAAATATCAAAGGCATACATAACTTTGGCTAGGATGAGCACGTAGGTGTGAAGCCCTGAACATGTCTAATCTAATACGAAGTCTCAATAGCGAGCTAGCCCACTTGGTAGTCGAAGCGATATTTCCAGGTCGTCTGCTCTTGATGAAATGGGGCGAAATCAAGACGTCACTCGGCTGGGCTCCACAGTGTCTGCCAGAGGGCGCCGTGGTCGACGTAGTTAGTCTTCTCTCGTAGTGCCAACTTACGAGAGCGCGCACCTACGTTGTGGCATCGTAAATATCGACGCCACAAAATCTGTATACCATTTGAGGATGAATCACTAGATGACTTGAAACCGGTCATGGTAAAACAAAAAAAAAAAAAATTACCAACACAAAGGGAAAATGGTTGCTGTTTTTTCCGAAAACCTTTGAACATTGTTTTCTGTTATGTAAACTCGTATGTAGATGGTCATCACATAACGCTGTTTAACTAGCTACTGTGTCAGCATATTGTAAACTGATTCGCTCTACGTCATTATCATATATAGTGCAAAATAACCCACGCAACGTGTAACTAACTAACCTGGTACGTCAAGAAAACTCCGGTACGCCGATGTTCACAGGCGAAATATTGCTCCCAGATTTCCATCACGTTATTACAGTATACGTCGATCTCCCAGAAATGGAAGAGAACACATGGACCTCAGAAAAAATTATATGAGCCGCACACACACATACATGCGCGCGCTGTCTGCTTCTAAATAATGCTCACTGAAGAGGATGTTATTTTAGACACTTCCCAGCTGTATGCTCTAGAAGGAAGCTGCTACTTGTCGTTTCCGTTGGAGAAGCGTCTTCCTCTGCAAACACAGCGTGCACTGTTACCGCTGAGACGCCAGCGTAGTGACGCTAACTTGCGCTACGTAGCTGTCTGCGGAAAAATAAGAACGCCCGCGGAAACGTAATAAAGAAACCGAACTCGGGCATTTCCTTACCTTTTCATCACCGCAGGAAGGAAAAGTAAACGTCTCCTGCTTGTGATGAGATCTGCAAGTTAAAGCGGTGTCTCACGATTCGTCTTGGGGAGCCAATTTCATTTCTGCTCCGCCCTGCGCCGCGAGATAAAGCAAGTGTAGCGGCGGCCCTGTTATTCCTGAGGGCTGGCTTAGCGGCCCCCTCCGTCCCCACACCCAACAGCCCATCGCGCTGTTATTCGACGAGCGGTCTGTTTTGCTTCGCGCGCCTTCTGCACGCTTCTAATTAATTACGGTTTCTAAAACAGGCCGGAATAACAGGAGGCGCGCGCGCTCCGCGCCGTTCTCTGCTTGCCGGCTCACTTTTGCGACTGTTGGCCCGTGAACTATTCCGCGTGTTCTCAGAGCAGCTAGTTCTGATTAATTAACGAAGGCAGTCGTTTTTGCGCTGCTGTTTGCGGGCGAGAGGTGCCATCCTTCACGCTCGCGTGCGTGAACACAACATGCGCTTCGGCACCAAATTTCTCGTAGCGAAATGATCAAATCTTGAGATTATCGCTTGCCGTATTTCTTTCCGCTAGAAACTTTCGTGCGTCTCTCTGCTAAACATTCCAGCCAGCAGCGTAGAAACGCTTAACGGGGAAGATTAGGACAGCGTACAGTATTTCAATATTTACACAGATATAATTTTTCTCAAGGGTAGCATCCGTGATGTGTACGTTTAACCTGGAGTATAATAAAAAACCGTACCTAACATTCCGGGATTTTTATTTCTATTCAAGATACCGAATAACCAGTTTCACGTCAGTTTTTGTCGTCCATGGGTGGACCTTCTTAACCAGTATCTATCTTTTTCTGCGTATCACAGACCACAAATTTCATGTCCTTCGTGTTATAACGGTGAGAAAGAAAACTTTAGTTGTATACTCTTGTCATTGTAACAGAACGCTACATGGCTACAAAGGCGTATAATAGTGAAAAACAGGTGGTTTCGCCCTTGAGGCGAATGTGTTCTGACGAAGCAGTAGTCAGCATTAGCAGAGTCGCACTTAATTCTCACTGCCTGTACTTTGAATCAGTGATCACACACTGCAACTACTTTAGTTTCTTTCGTAAACGGGCAGTCATAGGAACAGGTTATGACGGCAAGAAATGCAAGTATAAAGAACATTTTATTACTTAGTGACCGTATTTCAGCTTGCGACTTGCGAAGTATGAAGAATTGCTCTTTTAACTTATATCGCCAGTTTAAGTAAACTAGATGTTATCGAAAAGTACTTGTGTTGTCAAATGCGTTCGTAAGGAATTCTACGTTGCGGATTAGACAGTATTTTATTGCAGGAAGAGTTAATGCATGTTGGGGATGCATAGTAAATTTGCGAATATTGCTGAGAAAACATTTTATTCCTTAGCTTGAAACTTGTTATGGAAAGCTGAATACAGTTCTGCAAGTGAATGGATTTTATTAAAGTTTACACAGATTATATGAACTGCGAACTGTCATGCAATGATAATGAATTGTGGAACGGTCCTTGTTCTGCGAAGTAATAGGAAATAGAGCTCTTGGACAAACTAAAGCAGGAAGTCGTCCGTGGCTTGTTTTGGAGGCACTGTCCCGTTATGGAACTAAAGTGAATTACGGAAAAGACAGTCAGGATGACATGCCCGGAATTTGAAGCCGACTGTTTCGTTCATAACGGGAGCACCACTTAGTTCAGTTTGAGTAACTTGAGTAGCTGCTTGCCACACGCCAAGTTGAAAATAGCACGCGAATAAATCCCGGAGTCAGAAGAATTCTTTGTTGGCGGATTTTAAATTTCGTTATCATATGGCTTTCAGATTAAAAGGTCTTTAGACACAAGATTACCATCTATTGTGCTCTTCGGGTAATCTCATTTCCCAAACTCATCTTTTTACCTGTACATTCATACAGTCATAATTGTTCTTCACGTACACTCGGTCATAGTTTGCCTTCTGTCTTTTGTTTCACTGAGAACATATTGTAAACCTATTGCAACACTTTTAAATCTTTTTTCCTAATATTTTATTTCGTGTTACTCACACTTGCGTCCGAGGATGAATTAACAATATTTGAGAAGGATGTTTACGGGTCTTTGGAAGGGACAGCAATGGATGCCATAAAACGTTTCGCCAGACAGAGAGATTTCACGACTTAGTCTTGCAATGGCGAACGATTCAACATAACATCCACAACCGCTAAATGCCGTGGAGTATACGTCTGGAACAGTATGGAGAAAATAACTGTATAAAACTAGTTGTAGGAATGATAAATTCCAGACTGAATTCATTGGGATGATTCTAAGGTAATGAAATTCGTGGATGGAGAGATAGCTACAAGAGAGGTGTCACGCAGTTTGGAGAGGTTTACTACAAATATCGAGAACATAGTTCCATGAAGCGTCAATAAACATATTAATTACTCTCGCATACATCGCACGAAATTGTTCTGACGGTAAAATGAGAGGAATTGGATTTCAAATGGTAGCCTGCCAACCTCTTACCTTCTGTGCTACATTCACTAATATTCTTATGTAAGAGGCAAGAGGGGGACTGAACGACATGATGCATTAACAAGCAGCTGGGGAGGGGAGAACTGTGATTCAGTCCACGTCCGGCCATTCAGCTTTAGGTTTCATGCCCGCTGTTTCCATATATCACGTAAGGCAGTGTCCTTAGAAGAGGACACTGCCTATTGCTTTCCCTTTGCATCTTCAGTCCGGTCTTGACGTCCATCTCTAATGGTCTTGCTGTCGACATCATGTTAAACCCTGCTCGGCATTCTTCCTTCCTGCTCTTTTTAAAGCAAGAAGAGAAAGGGATACACAAAGTATCCTCTTCGACACACCTTACCGTGCTTTTCGGACTAGAGATGTAGAAGAGCGGAATACTTTACAAGGTTTATGTCGACAGTACGTACACTGCAAAATATTCCATAAAAGATTCAGTATGATGAATAGGAGTATTTCATTTATTTAGCATGGTTACGCTCAGCTGCTTTTATTAAGTGGTGCACACTATCATTTTCCGGACCACAACTAAATACTATGAAATATACATGCAAATTTGATCACAATTCCCCTGTGTACACGATATGCGCCACATTTGAACAAAACTACCATGTGCTTTGGTAACAGTGCAGGTTAGTATCAAACGCTATTATATACTTAAAATATGCTTATATCAATTTTAATGGGTACATTATATGGAACGGGCAAAATAAAACGATCCCAGAAAATATTTGGTGCACCTTGAAGATAGGACAACAAGGTATAGATGATGTAAGTTCTGTTGTCTGTCTTAAGATAAAATAATAGGCAACCAGGTTCAGATGATATAAATTGGGTTGCCTATCTTAAGGTGCTTTAAATATTTTCCCGGTAAGCTTTGTTTTCAATACCTTGCGTATCTGCAGTATATACTTCAGCTCATATCGCCGGCTCATATAGCCGAGCAGTCTGGGGTGCTGCAGTCATGGACTGTGCGGCTGGTCCCGGTGGAGGTTAGAGTCCTCCCTCGGACATGGGTGTGTGTGTTTGTCGTTAGGATAATTTAGGTTACGTAGTGTGTAAGCTTAGGGACTGATGACCTTAGCAGTTACGTCCCATAAGATTTCACTCACATTTGAACTTTTTTTTTTTTTGAGGTCATATCAAATGCACGTTGATTCATGTAACTTATCTGTCAAAGACAGGATCGATCTTGAATTGGCCTTGTCATAAGGTAATCGTGTGCACAAAAGCAATGCAGTCGATCAATAGAAGCCAGCTGCGCCCTATCGACCATCAGAATATCAGAACAGACTCCTTCCAGTCCGTAGTTAAAAGTAGTTAACTGAGCCGGGCGCTAACTCAGCGTGAGTACCGGGCGTGAGTCGTGCTTCGGTAGCTCAGATGATAGAGCACTTGCCCGCGAAAGGCAAAGGTCCCGAGTTCAAGTCTCGGTCGGGCACACAGATTTAATCTGCCAGGAAGTTTCATATCAGCGCACACTCCGCTGCAGAGGGAAAATCTCATTCTGTATTACTTAACTTGATTCTGGATGCTATTTACAATTGACAATCTGAAGTTCCTTTGGTCTTGGTACGTTAATCGTATTCTCACATATCTCTGATACTTGACAAAGTGTCTATACATTTCTCTTCATGGCTATGTACAGGAATATGGTAATCTTATTAGAAGCAGACTGAAACTTGACCATAGACAGGTACAGACTAATTCAGACTGACTAATCGGAGGTCTGTACACTCGTTATTATACCTCGCGCGTTCAGGTATCACTGCGCGAGTGTGATCTGCGAGGAGAAAAGGTTCTACATCAGCAGCATTCTCATTGGCTGCGTGACATATTAATACGCGGATCGGCGGAAGCAGAATTTGGTCCGTCTCTTAGGCAGCGCCATCTCGTAGTGCGGAGACGGACGAGCGCTGCACCTGCGCTGTTGCGCTTAGCGAGGCGCGCTCTATTGGGAAAGTCGTGTACGCGCTGACTACGCGAAACTATGTACACAACAGTGTATATATAAATAAAGCAATCTTATATATTTAGTGATCCTGTTCCTGTTCCTTTAGGAACCCTCAACGGAAGCAGATAGTCACCAAAATAATTTGAATTCTTTCATCTTTCCTCAATGGACCGACTTCAACGTCGTTAAGTTGCATATTTTAATGGCTAAAATGACTACGGTTGATCTAGAACATTTTGAATTTTGACACGTTTTCAAAGTAGTCATGAGATGGGAGACCGGCAGTTCTGTTTCCAAGGGGTTTAAAGAGAGTTCTGTCCCGTAAAGCAATCTTGTAATTTGTCCAGATTTACCACAGATTAATTAATATTTCGTAACTGGTCGACAGATTAGTTGGATATTTGAACTAGACTGCTGTGGTAACCGTTACAGAAAACGGTCTTATCTGATTAGTCCGTCTGGTACCCCATATTCTGATGTTATATGACTCTAAGAGATTGTGTGTTCACTATCTTTCCGCATTTTCCGTGCATTAAAGAAATGGAAATATGGAAATAACGAAAACATAACACTTTACGATGCCTACACGTTGTCTTTCAAAACAGCTTTCAGTCGTCTCAGTATGTATAAATACTGGTCCTGTACGGTTTTCGAGAGAATCTTATACTATTATTCCTGCAAAATGGTGGCTTGTTCGGGTAATGGTGATGAAGGTGGACAGTGAGAACGCACATCTCCGAAGTAGACCACAAAGGCTCAATTACATTGAGACTTGGTGACTGTGGTAGATAGGAAGAGGCGACGATTCATCTTCGTGCTGACAAAAGGAGTCCTGGGCGATGCGATCTGGTGAATAGGGGCTTTGTCGTCTTGGTACACAGCATCACATTGGAGAACGAACATTGTATCAAGGGATGGACGAGATCAGCCTAAATGGTGACGTAATCCGTGACAGTAATGAGACGTTTGCTGACAAGGGAACCTGCCCATCGCACCCCCCTCAGATTTAGTTATAAGTTGGCACACCGGATAGGCCTTGAAAAACTGAACACAGATCAATCGAGAAAACAGGAAGAAGTTGTGTGGAACTATGAAAAAAATTAGTAAAATATACAAACTGAGTAGTCCATGTGCAATATAAGCAACATCAAGAAAGTTGTTGGCCCAGGAGCGCCGTGGTCCCGTGGTTAGCGTGAGTAGCTGCGGAACGAGAGGTCCTAGGTTCAAATCTTCCCTCGAGTGAAAAATTTACTTTTTTTTTTCGCAAAGTTATGATCTGTCCGTTCGTTCATTGACGTCTCTGTTCACTGTAATAAGTTTAGTGTCTGTGTTTTGCGACCGCACCGCACCGCAAAACCGTGCGATTAGTAGACGAAAGGACGTGCGTCTCCAATGGGAACCGATAACATTTGATAGCAAGGTCATAAGTCAACCGATTCCTCCACAGGAAAACACGTCTGATATATTCTATACGACACTGGTGACGGCATGTGCGTCACATAATTGTATGAAAATAAAAAATTAAAATTTTTCACTCGAGGGAAGGTTTGAACCTAGGACCTTTCGTTCTGCAGCTGCTCACGCTAACCACGTGACCATGGCGCTCCTGACCTCAGGTTGTCCTTGATGTTTCCTATCTTGCACATGGACTACTCAGTTTGTATATTTTGCTTATTTTTTTCATAGTTCCACACAACTTCTTCCTGTTTTCTCGATTGATCTGTGTTCAGTTTTTCAAGGCCTATCCACTGTGCCAACTTATAACTAAATCTGAGGGGGGTGCGATGGGGTGGTTCCCTTGTGAGTACCCATGGAATACCACGTTATGGCTGCGCGCAAATCATCACCGACTTCCCGCCATTTTTCACTCTTGGAACGTGGAAGACTCATCCGACCACATTATATTCTCCCAGTGCTCCGTAGTTCAGGTTTAATGGCTTCGGCACCACGTTTTCTTATTACGGGAATTCCCATCACTCATGAGTCGTTTTAGAATTCAAGCTCACCCCGCAGTTGCCTGGTTACGGACTCCTTTCGAATTGTTTTGGTGTTTATAGGACTCGCAAGTGCGACCTTCAGTTCTATATTGCCTTGTGCAACTGTTGTCCTACTATTTTTCGTCCTAATCCTCTTCGATGACCCTCCGTCATAACTATTCATGACACTTTGCTCTGCGTTGTGACATATCGGATGGCGTTTTGCGCTTTCGTTGTATGCGATATACACTGAAGCTCCAAAGAAAGTGGTACAGACATGCGTATTCAGATACAGAGACATGTAAACAGGCAGAATACGGCGCTTCTGTTGGCAACGCAGTTGTTAGATCGGTTACTACTACTGCAGTGACAGATTATCAAGATCTAAGTGAGTTTGAACGTGGTGTTATAGTCGGCGCACGAGCGCTGGGACACAAAATCTCCGAGTTAGCGATGAAATGCGGATTTTCCCGTACGACCATTCATGAGTGTGCCGTGAATATCAGGAATGCGGTAAAATATCAAATCTCCGACATCGCTGCGACCGGAAAAAGATCCTGCAAGAACGGGATCAACGATGACTGAAGATAATCGTTCAACGTGACAGAAGTGCAGCCCTTCCACAAATTGCTGCAGATTTCAATGCTGGGGTATCAGCAAGTGTCAGCATGCGAATCATTCAACGAAACATCATCGATATGGGCTTTTGGAGCTGAAGGTCCACTCGTGTACCCTTGATGACTGCACGACACAAAGCTCTGCGCCTCGCCAGGGCCCGTCAACACCGACGTTGGACAGTTGATAACTGGAAACATGCGCCTGGTCGGACGAGTCTCGTTTGAAATTTGAACTGATGTATCGATGGACCCTACATGTAAGCATGGTACTGTTCAAACTGGTGGAGGCTCTGTAATGGTGTGGGGCGCGTGCAGTTGGAATGATATTGGACCCCTGATATGTTTAGATACGACTCTGACAGGTGACGCGTACATAAGCATCCTGTCTGATCATCTGCATCCATTCCTGTCAATTGTGCATTCCGACGTACTTGGGCAATTCCAGCAGGATAATGCGACACCCCACACGTCCAGAATTGCTACAGAGTGGCTCCAGGAGCATTCTTCTTAGTTTAAACACTTCCGCTGGCCACCGAACCCCCATACATGAACATTATTGAGCATAGCTGGAATGCCTTGCACGTGCTGTTCAGAAGAGAACATCACCCCCTCGCACTCTTACGGATTTATAGACAGCCCTGCAGGATTCATGGTGTCAGTTGCCTGCAGCACTACTTCAGACATTATTTGAGTCCATGTCACGTCGTATTGCGATACTTGTGCGAACTCACGGGCCCTACACGATGTTTGGCACAGGTGTACCATTTCCTTTGGCTCTTGAGTGTAAATCTTCGATACAATTCATCCTGAAACAGCAAACACTTGTGCTCTCTTTGGTACAGAATCACTCACACGAGCACCAACAATTTGCCTCCATTCGAATACACTTATCTCCGACATAATGCACTCAAAACTACAAAGAATACAGTTCTGACCTCTACTGACTCTTACAACGTATTCAGAACATTACACAGATGCCATCGGTGCTCAGATCAACAGTGCAAGTTGCAGGTTAAGCTGACATCTGCATTTATGTTCAAGCATGCATTTCACGCGTTTTGTTTTTCTTTTTTCCATAAGGGAAAAGCACAAGCCATGTTTCACTTGATGGATATTTTTGGAATCCGTGTTGGCTGACATAGAGGAAGTCATTCTGTTCCAGATTCCTGTATCATTTACTGTAAACTAAGAGTTTTCAACACGATGCAACGCAGAACTCAGACCAATGATAGACACTTGGGATGTCCTTAATTTCCGACTGGCGTACTCGTACTTCTTTAGCTTTTCACTTGTATCCGTCAGTTTTCACATTTCTGTCAATACGAGACAAAAAATGGCTCTGAGCACTATGGGACTCAACTGCTGTGGTCATAAGTCCCCTAGAACTTAGAACTACTTAAACCTAACTAACCTAAGGACAGCACACAACACCCAGCCATCACAAGGCAGAGAAAATCCCTGACTCCGCCGGGAATCGAACCCGGGAACCCGGGCGTGGGAAGCGAGAACGCTACCGCACGACCACGAGATGCGGGCGATACGAGACAAATTTTTGCTGACTGTACATCCAGGATCTCCAGCGGAAGAATCGTCTTGTAGGTGACGAGAGACTTGGGCTCAGCTGACAGTGAGTTAGGTGGTTAGCGGAAGGCTGGCTCACTTTGTGGGTGTTCCTGGGCGATGACACTCAGCCGGGGAGACGCGTCACCCCAGGCAGCAATTATAATTACGGCCTGAGCGCCGCCCTGTTAATGAGGCCGCCTGGCTCAATTATTAACACCAGCCGCGCCGAGCCACGTGGCCAAAACGACGCCGATACGCCCCCGGCACCGGGCCGTGGTCTTGGCCTGCCCGATCCCAGGCAACCGCCTCCCCGCGGTGGGGCAGCAGCTGTACCTCCAGAACGTCGTAAGTAAAGAGCGGGACAAATATTGCGTCGAAAAGGACCGTAAACTGCGAGGCAATTCTTCACTTAAAACCTCCGGGCGATGTATAAAACTGTCCCCTGACGTTTCGTCTCCGACTGCGGGAGACATCTTCCGATGTACAGCGGCGAACTTCTAAGAGAACTCGAGGAAGCGCTGATTATGTAGGCAGTGCAGAGGATGCCAATGTCCATCACGTGGCGTCGACTATGAGACTATCTCTGGTAACCGTAAGACTACGGAGGTGGCCACTGCCTCCCTTCAGAAACCACCGGTTAGACTGCACTCATCATAGATACTGCTCTACTATGGTTCCATCTACGCTATCGTTATCTTTATCGTTGTGCCATGCAAAAAAACCCAACCGCGCTAGATCCATGATTCGTGAAGACAGCAGGCATCATTAAAATGTGTCAAAGACTTTAAGACAAAAGACTATGCAGTACAACAAACTGCTTTCCATGAGCATGACGTCACAACTGTTTACATTTCTAACAGCCTGTGGGAAATTATTGCGTAATGTAGGTTTAGAAGCGGTACTTTCAAAGTAAATTTCTTTTTGCGCAAGATGAATTACGTTATGTGTGAGAAAGTGCATTGAATTTCAATCACGGAGCGTTTAACTCTCATTCGAAACTTGACACAGAAAAGTTTCGGACCTAGAAGACGAGCCATGTATGCGATTATTAAAAATTTTAGTTGAACTTTTGTGTTGGATGTATCTTAAAGGGTAATACGCGCTGAAAGGACCATGCTTCAAGGTTAGTTTTTCGTTTGTAGTGTAGTTGTTTCAATGATTACAAATTATCCAATAACTATGGCAGAAGTATAACTATCCTTCAAAACAAAGTGTAAGGTGAGTTCTTTTCGCACGTAATTGGCTTTTCTATGGAAAAGTCGAAATGGTCGATGGAACATGAATTTAGTTAGGTAACCCACCAAAATTTCTGTCCCCCGCAGCGAAATTTCTAATCGTGATTGTCAGAAATATTCAGCTGCTAGAATTTAAGCTTCTCTTAGGATCCTGCATAACCACGCCCTCGGAAAAAAAAGAAAAAAAAATTGCCAACCAGTATAAAACGTGAAATGTAGCTTTCTTTGTAGCTGTGCTGTATGTACTATATACTCGTAAGCCATTAACTTTTCTTATTTGTATGTTCGCGCTACCTGACAGTGTTGCTGCTGTTGGCTGCCCACATCACGCGTCCTATGCTCTGAATATCTGCTGTCATTGTGTAGCGAGATGCGTGACATGAGCTACGATTGGTGGACAACAGCATAGCGCAGCGCAACTTTGAATTTCAGTGCTTCGGAGGCTACTGTGCTGTATTTGGTAGAATTCGTATTTATACTTTCGTAATACAAAAATGTGCGGTGTAGGTGTTGCAATGAATAGAAGATTTTTCCAGAGCGCGTTTTTTTCTTCTGCTGAGTTTTGTTTCCTAAAGCGCCGGGTAGTCCTTCGCCGGTGTATAAAATGACGACCATTCAAAGGATTGATAAGTTTTACATCTCCGAGGGAAAGCATATTTTCACTTGATACGGAAAAAATATCCTTTCGCCCTGGTTGTCCTTCATTTTCAGCCGAGAAAAAGTAAATTTATCGTGAAATCAGGGGGAAACCCGGATATTCTTTTCTTGTCCATGTATACACCTGTTATTACGAAGCCCTCCTATTGCTTCATGCTTGTCGTCTTCCTCGACGGCGATGGAATCTTCTGCAGAAGAACAATCGGTGTCACAAGGTCAGAATCGTGCTACATTTGTTTGAGAAGAGTGACACTAAACTCATGTTGATGTCTAAGCCAGGAAAATCGCCTAACTTTAACCCGAAGGAACACATCCAGGACGCTATATGGCGCCAGATTTGTGCCCACGAACCACTGGCCCCTACTTTGCGGGAACTGTGTGGTCTGTGCGTAGACATATAGTGCAGCGTATCTCCGGAAACCTATCAAAGACTTGTCGAATCTATGCCACGAAGAATCGCCATTGTATTGTTTTCAAAAGGTCGACTAACAGCTGGTGGTCCAACTGTTTTGCCTCACCAAAATATATTACTATTCACTTGTGTAAGGAAAGCAACCACGTGATCATAAGTTTTCAGATCCATGTACTAATAATATTTTGTTTCCACCTGACTGCTCCCGGGCAGTGCCTCAGGTCGACAGGAAATCAGAGAAAGAGACATACATATTATCTAAATTAATCCACCATGTAGCGGAGGTAAACGCATATTAAAACATAAATAAAGTGAACGGTTATAGTGTTTTGTGTATTTCAAAGTGCAGGTTAAGGCTGACATAAAGTGTTCAACAACGTTTTTTTAAAGATGTGCTAATGTGAATTTTTACGGACAGATATGTCAAGAAGCACCATGTAACGTCACACGGATTATCTGAAGCAGTTTTTTCTGTTTGCCTCTTTCAAAGCTAATAAGTCTTAGAACTTGAATGACAGTGCAGTGCAGTGGAGCAACCAGAGTATTTGGTCTGTGGCAAATGGCGTCGGAAACGCACATGTTGTTGGTACAAGCGTGCTGATCAGAAACTAGGTGTTTAAGGCTGGCCCAGTATAAGCAAAAATAGACTCTGTTTTACTCTGCTGAACACCACTCCGCATTTTCATGTAGTGTGACGCTAGGACTCTCCGTCGTTAGGCGATTCGGTAATCTCGAAAGGAATGTTCGCAGCAGGGAAGGCAATGAGAAGGCGAGACTCTCGATACCGAAACGTCAGAGAAGGGCGCGAAGCGAGGGGGAAAAGCGCTGGCGGTGGCGGTAATTGAACGCGTGACTTGCAGCGCCTCGGAATCCGCAGCCCCAAATTCAATCATTGCGTCGCTCCCCTCGCTGCTCCCCGCACATACTCTCCAAGGAGCCTCAAGAGCATCGACTCGATCTCGCATCTCTGTCCGACCGACCCTCCCTTCTTTATTACGCACGTGTCATTATCTACGAGGTGACTCCGTCACCTGCCAGCATCGACGGTAATGTGCATATTCCGCAGGGAACTTTGAAAGAAAGCACACTCAGCATGCAACTATGCTCAAACTCCTAATCCCCAAGCCACGGTTTGGTATATGACAGAGTAACAATCGTCTTTTCTTCTTAGCTGCCGTAATTCGCGCCAAGCACGTCCGGGCCACTTTCCACGTGCTAGAGGCATTTGGGGAGAGAGAGAGAGATAGAGAGAGGGGGGGGGGAGAAAAAAGGGAGATTAGGGTCATTTCAACGACGTGGTCATTAAAGACTGAGGAAACCCTCGGATTGGTGAAGGATGGGAAAGGTAATAGGCCGTTCTCTTTCAAAGGAACCATTCCAGTATTAACCAAAAACAATTTAGGGAAATTACGGAAAAGCCGAACATGGATAACCGGGCGGGATTTAAGGCAGTGTCCTCTCGGAACACCCGTCACCTCACTCAGTGGACATTTGCCACAAACGCCATTCCACTGCGTGATGTAATTGCACCAGTCGTCACAGTACATATAAAACCACGCTGCAAAAAATAATTTCATTAGATCCCACTGTAGAATCTTGCTCCAAGATATGGAGACCCCACTCCTTCTCAGTAAATCAAATCCGTTAGTAATGTAACCTCACTAATCGATTGTGTTACGGAAATGGTTTCTAATAACAGTCCACAGCTTCACTTTGTTCTGCGAGACAAGGCTAAAGACATTAATCTTTCCTCTACCTTGTAACATGACGACTGTGGTCCAAGGAAGTCCAAGATCCAAAAACTGGAGTGGAAACACAGCACTAAAAATCTCCACTTAACCATCAACTTACTATTTCCAACATCGTCCGAAATTTCACCAAAAGAAGCGTCTAAGGGTAACAGTCCAAAGATATGCAGCACAGAAATCCACCCCATAGTCAAACACTTCACTTCCTACATCAGTGGCATCTATTTCCATCACTGTAATTCTGGCCAAATCCGTTTCTCAGCAGAGATTACTTGAGATAACTTTAGCTGCCCTACGTAACACAAATCTACACACCTCTCGTACCGAAGAACAACGCTCACTTAGACTGCATCAGCGGACAGTGAACGTTGTAAGTGGTGACTTTCGATGAGCTTCCGCTACTGCAAAGTTCCTCGAGTGTAGATATTACTGCCTGTGCTAAATGACCACACTCTTTTGCGAAAAGAAAACTGGTAATAATACTCTGGGGCTTCTCTCACCGACTGATACCGATATTGAGAATTCAGTGCAACTCTCCAGGCCGGTTGAATATTTAAGATGTTTTAGCCAAATTGTGCTGCAGTTTCGGGATGATTGGCTTGTTTCTCACCCGCGGAGATCCTCGTTGGTTCAGCACCTTCTAAAACTAAAATCGATCATCTATTTATTGATGTCACTTGCTGGATCCGTTAGTAGTCTAATCTTGCAGTCAAGTGACCAAAAAAATTTCCTTAACGTCGCGAGAACCCTTCTGAAAACCAGTTGGGCTTAACACCTAGTCCCAAATTTGCAACACCTTAGCCGCACATTGAAATGTTTGCTAGTGTCATACAATCCACGCATTTGGGTAAAATCCACATCGGTCAAAAATGGTTCAAATGGCTCTTAACACTATGGGATTTAACTTCTGAGGTCATCAGTCCTCTATGACTTAGAACTACTTAAACCTAACTAACCTAAGGACATCACACACATCCATTCCCGAGGCAGGATTCGAACCGGCGGCCGTAGCGGTCGCGCGGTTCCACACTGTAGCGCCTAGAACCGCTCGGCCACTTCAGCCGGCCCACATCAGTCGTTAAAGATGTCGACAAAGGGAGTACCTCAGTTCCTGTGTGTTTCACTGTATCTAGAACGCTCTCACATCATGTTTATTGAACGTACCACCAATAGCACTAATATTTGTCGTCCACTCGCCTCTTATTTGTTACCCACTCGCCTCTTATTCTGTTTCGTTCACAGGGATTCGTACAGGACGAGCGGTAGCCTGTGCACAGCTTCATGTTCCTTAAACTCACGCAGCGTCCGCGCGATACGTAAGCAGGGATTAATCGTACACTGAGCGGCCAAAATTCTCTTCGTACCCACTGCTCATCATTTCAAAGACACCAGAAAAGTGACTCATTGCGTGTAAGACCTCACTGCTACTATCAAATCTTTGTTGTAAAGGGAAACCTTTCCATTTACACTGATCAGCCAGTGTGTTAATGACCACCGACCTACTATCGATATAAACCCGTCCAGGCGACAGAGGCGTCTCCTGGCGAGGAATGACTGCTAGTCAGACACACGCACGGTGCACGTGCTATCAATGAGGGTGCATATGTCGAATGAGGAAGGCTCGCGAGCTATCTGAGTTTGACCGAGGGTACTTGTGATGGCCTGGTGGTTCGGCACGAGCATTTCGGAAACTACGCGACTTGTCGGGTGTTCGCGGCATGCTGCGGTGAGTATCTTCAAATGGCTCTGAGCACTATGCGCCTTAACTTCTGAGGTCATCAGTCGCCTAGAACTTAGAACTACACTCCTGGAAATGGAAAAAAGAACACATTGACACCGGTGTGTCAGACCCACCATACTTGCTCCGGACACTGCGAGAGGGCTGTACAAGCAATGATCACACGCACGGCACAGCGGACACACCAGGAACCGCGGTGTTGGCCGTCGAATGGCGCTAGCTGCGCAGCATTTGTGCACCGCCGCCGTCAGTGTCAGCCAGTTTGCCGTGGCATACGGAGCTCCATCGCAGTCTTTAACACTGGTAGCATGCCGCGACAGCGTGGACGTGAACCGTATGTGCAGTTGACGGACTTGAGCGAGGGCGTATAGTGGGCATGCGGGAGGCCGGGTGGACGTACCGCCGAATTGCTCAACACGTGGGGCGTGAGGTCTCCACAGTACATCGATGTTGTCGCCAGTGGTCGGCGGAAGGTGCACGTGCCCGTCGACCTGGGACCGGACCGCAGCGACGCACAGATGCACGCCAAGACCGTAAGATCCTACGCAGTGCCGTAGGGGACCGCACCGCCACTTCCCAGCAAATTAGGGACACTGTTGCTCCTGGGGTATCGGCGAGGACCATTCGCAACCGTCTCCATGAAGCTGGGCTACTGTCCCGCACACCGTTAGGCCGTCTTCCGCTCACGCCCCAACATCGTGCAGCCCGCCTCCAGTGGAGTCGCGACAGGCGTGAATGGAGGGACGAATGGAGACGTGTCGTCTTCAGCGATGAGAGTCGCTTCTGCCTTGGTGCCACTGATGGTCGTATGCGTGTTTAGCGCCGTGCAGGTGAGCGCCACAATCAGGACTGCGTACGACCGAGGCACACAGGGCCAACACCCGGCATCATGGTGTGGGGAGCGATCTCCTACACTGGCCGTACACCACTGGTGATCGTCGAGGGGACACTGAATAGTGCACGGTACATCCAAACCGTCATCGAACCCATCGTTCTACCATTCCTAGACCGACAAGGGAACTTGCTGTTCCAACAGGACAATGCACGTCCGCATGTATCCCGTGCCACCCAACGTGCTCTAGAAGGTGTAAGTCAACTACCCTGGCCAGCAAGATCTCCAGATCTGTCCCCCATTGAGCATGTTTGGGACTGGATGAAGCGTCGTCTCACGCGGTCTGCACGTCCAGCACGAACGGTGGTCCAACTGAGGCGCCAGGGGGAAATGGCATGGCAAGCCGTTCCACAGGACTACATCCAGCATCTCTACGATCGTCTCCATGGGAGAATAGCAGCCTGCATTGTTGCGAAAGGAGGATATACACTGTACTAGTGCCGACATTGTGCATGCTCTGTTGCCTGTGTCTATGTGCCTGTGGTTCTGTCAGTGTGATCATGTGATGTATCTGACCCCAGGAATGTGTCAATAAAGTTTCCCCTTCCTGGGACAATGAATTCACGGTGTTCTTATTTCAATTTCCAGGAGTGTAATTAAACCTAACTAACCTAAGGACATCACACACATCCATGCCCGAAGCAGGATTCTAACCTGCGACCGTAGCGGTCGCTCGGTTCCAGACCGCAGCGCCTAGAACCGCACGGCCACTGCAGCCAGATGAGTATCTTCAACACGTGGTGAAACCACGTTCAGGCGTCATGGGATTGGGCGGCCACCCCCCCGTTACAGATGTCGGACGTTGAAGGCTGGCAAGATTGGTAAAACATGACAGGCAGTGAATTGTGGTGGAACTAACATCAAACTTTAATGCTGGACAGACCAGAGGTGTGTCTGAACACACAGTGCGCCGATCACTCCTAAAGACGGGGCTTCCAGCCGTCGACTCTTGCATGTGCCAATGTTAACTCCACGACACCGGCAACTGCGAGTGAAATGGGCACGTGACCATCGGCACTGGACGTTGGCGCACTGGCACAGTGTTGCATGGCCTGATGAATCCCGGTACCTTCTTCATCATACCGATAGGAGGGTCCGAATCCGTCGTCTTCAAGGGGAACACCTCCTTGACATCCGTGCGGCGGGACGGAGACAAGCTAGCGGAATTCTCTGGGAAACATTCACGTGGGCATACGTGGGTCCAGTTAAGGTTGTGCAAGGCACCATGATGGCCAAAGAATATCATACACAGGTTGCAGACCAAGTACATCCCTTCATGACGATCATGTCTCCCGACGGCAGTGGGATTTTCAACAAGATAATACGCCATGTCACAAGGCAAGGAGTGTGACGGAGTGGTTCGAGGAAAATGATGGCGAGTTCCAGTTGATGTGCTGGCCCCCAAGTAGCCTGATCTGAACCCAGTCGAATACATTTTGGATGTGATTGAATCTGGCGTCAGAGCTCATCGATCCCCCCCTCCTCGGAATTTTCGGGATTTAGGTTATTTGTGTGTGCAGCTGTGGTGCCAACTTCTTTCAGCGATCTACTGAGGCCTCCTTGCTTCCATGCCACGACGCGTTGCTGCTGTTATCCGTGCTAAAGGTGGACATACCGGCTGTTAGGTAGGTGGTCAAATGTTCTGGGTGATCAGTGTATTTTTACGTGATGTTAAGACGATGCGGCCACATACGGAAGTCTTGCTTAAAAGAGATTACGGATTTCCAAACTATATTCCCCAAGGGGCCAATGACTTCACAGTCGGGAAACTTGTTCTGTGATGATATATCTTCAGTAACACTTTTTAGCACTAGCTAATCAGTGTAGTTCCCTCGCACTTTTGTTTTCGTTATTCCACAATATTCTTAAACAGTTCGTGTCGACTTTTTCCGTGGATTGACCTCGCATGGAACTGGCGTTCAACCGTCTAATTAAATTGACTTTATATTTACCGCTTCACGACTTGAAACAGTTTTCCTCCAATTAGACCATCTGTCGCTCAGTCGATTACGGTACTGACCTGTATCCGAAGACCGCACCTTCCAACCTTTTCTTTAAGGGTAAACACGTAATTTGCATATAAACATGCTGCCCTCGACCTTCCAACATAGCTTATTTTCCTAATTTCGTTATCTCTGCGCTACAGGAAGCTATTTTCACGGTAACCGACAGGAAACTCACCTTCAGAATCGGTGCCAGCAAACAAAACGCACTGCAGCACTAAATGAAATCAGCAGTCATCTAGAACATCGGCAACACTGAGGCGTTACCACAGAAACGTAAACAAAATAACGTAGCGTGATTGGTCGTGGTAGACGCGCGAGCAGCCGCATCAAGGCGAAATTAACTGTTACGGACCTTCTTTAGTAGAACTGGTAGTAATCTATTGCCACAGGCGTCGAAAAATTCTGTGATTTTGTTGTTAATGCCTGCGTTCTTTTTTCCATCGGCCAGAACTAATCGTCAGATCCAAAACCGTGTCTCTACATGAGATAAATACCATTCGTCAGATAGCTACCATATCCACAAAAATGCATCTGCACTTCACATCATACGTTGTGAACTTCTGTGGTTAGTATTGCACTGTGATGAGGAAATGCAACTGTTTACAACATAACAGTTAAATTAAAACAACTAATGTAACTGACGTAGGTAATCGTTGTAATTCGTCTTATATAAGCTGTGAGGTATTCCTGTTCAATCTTGCTTCGATACATTCTGTAAGATCACGACAGTATAGTTGCCCTAGTCAGTTGGCAATTGCCATATGTCGAGTGACATATCTCTCCGGTGGTCTTTTACTTGGCTGCCTGTTCTCTTGCTTTTCTCTGGCGTTTTAAGGAAGACTTCGCTCCTGGTTTCCACGGGCGCGTGCAAATTAGTCCATATGTGTGTGATCACGCAATGGAAACGTTGTGTATGAGGCGGAACTAGGGGCCTCATGGAAAAAGGGTGACCCGGCCGAGTCACGCAACTTGGTTCAGATGGCTCTGAGCACTATGGGACTTAACTTCTGAGGTCATCAGTCCCCTAGAACTTAGAACTACTTAAACCTAACTAACCTAAGGACATCACACACATCCATGCCCGAGGCAGCGTCGACAGTGGCGACTCGCGGGTCCGATGTGTACTGACGGACAGCGGCCCATTTGAAGCCTACAGCCTAGCGAGTGTGGTGCCTTGCGGTAACACCACAGGAAAGATAGAATTTAGGGATGTATTAAACATTAATGCTGGTCGAAAAAGAAAACTTTCCATTGTTTTGCTAGTCTCAACCGATTTCATTACAACCGCTAAATACACAACTGCGATAGACCAAAAACCTGTAGTCGTCAATGAAATGAAAAGCTGACTCAGTGGCGAAAGGTCTTGAGCCTTTCTTGTAGCAGCACTACGCGAACTTTGCTGTGCCACAGGACAAAAACGGCGTGTCGACAGTAGCAGTCGAATCACCGCTACACGCTGTAACCGGTCGTGCTCATCGCAGTCCCGGCTGCGTGGCAGCGCATTCTTCTCGGCGGGGGCGTGGCTTTTTCCCACTTGTCAGGATCGACCGCGGCGCGCGCTAAAGAGTCCGCCGGGCACATATTTCACGGCGCGCTGAGGCCCGCCGCTATCTGCGGCTATTTTTGCCGCTGCGGGCTGCGGGCGTCCGCGAGCCGTCATCAGCATCCATCACGGCGAATCGCAGGCCTCTCCTATCCATCACGCGATAGAGTCCGAGCTGACCGCGCCTCCTCCCGCTCCGTGTAATGACCGCCGCCGCGCGAAGGGCCGCTGCACTCGCGGCGTTCTCCCTTTAAGGAAAAAAGATGACACATCGCGCTCATTTTTAGGATTTGTCCTTTGGTTTCATGACCAGACAGAGCTATCCGTGCCATCTGTAAGCTCACCAGACACAACATTAGTCACCTCTTTGAAAAATCATACTGATCGCTTGCGAGCGCTGTAGATGGTACATTCACTATGTGATCAGTAACCAGAGACCCCAATGTAATGCGAAACTGACGACTTGACGACACGAGAGGTGGACCCTCTAATATAAAAGGAGTTGGGGAGCATTGTGCTGTCTGCAGAGCAGTAACAGCGGCTTGGGTCGGTCAAGAGGGCTCAGCGACTTGGAACGTGGACTAGTAATTGGACGTGATGTGAGTAAGATATCCGTCAGGGATGTTTCAACCCGTCTAAATCTGCCAAAGTCGACCATTGGCAACGTGAGTGTCAAGTGGAAACACGAACGAACAACCACAGCTAAACTATATGCTTATATGGATATGGAGTCTGTTCTTTCAGACATGTCCCAAAGGACAGACATCAAGTATAAAGGGTGAAAAGTATTTAAACCGACAAACTCTGAGAGGTTGTAGGGGACATCAAAACAAATATTTTTCCCTAATGTCATTTTTTCCTACAAGGATTATTTAAACCGCTGGAGGCCGTATTACGCTCTTCAGTTGTAGGCAACTGCTGTCCACCAGTGTAGTATGCCGGCCGCGGTGGTCTAGCGGTTCTGGCGCTGCAGTCCGGAACCGCGGGACTGCTACGGTCGCAGGTTCGAATCCTGCCTCGGGCATGGGTGTGTGTGATGTCCTTAGGTTAGTTAGGTTTAAGTAGTTCTAAGTTCTAGGGGACTTATGACCTAAGATGTTGAGTCCCATAGTGCTCAGAGCCATTTTGAACCATTTTGAACCAGTGTAGTAGTGCATTGTCTCTGTTTACTAATGGAGCGATACACCTCGAGTGAGTACACTGATATGGTTGGTGCGTACTACATAGCGCACCACAACGGACGAGCTACACAGCGGGTTTATCAACAACAATATCCTAATCGCCGTATCCCGCATCATACGACCTTTGATGCTGTGTACCAACGTCTGCGTGAGACCAGGTCGTTTAGCATATTACCTGGACAGGGAGGCCGTCGCACGGTAAGAGCGCTGCAATTTGAGGAAGCTGTCTTGCAGCATGTGGAGCGGCATCCTTCAATCAGCACTCGTGCAATTGCACGTAACATGGGGACGAATCAGACGAATGTAAGTACAGTCCTTCGAGAGCAATTGTTACGTCCATTTCACTTACAGCGTGTCCACAACCTGGAACCAGTTGACTATCCACCCAGAGCACAGTTTTCGCAGTGGTACCTGGAACAGTGTGAAATGCATCCTACATTTCCATCCTCTGTGTTGTTTACCGATGAAGCAACGTTCGGGCGTGATGGAGTCCTCAACATGGACAATTCGCATGTTTGGAGTGCGGATAATCCACATGCCACAGTTACTAGCGCTCATCAAGTGCGGTTCTTCGTTAATGTGTGGGTCGGTGTTGTTGGAGACCGTTTAATTTGGCCGAATCTGCTACCTAGTTGTTGTCTCTTGGCCATAAAAAATGGAAAAGTGTTTGTTGGTTTAATTAATTTGCCGCCAGAGAAATCTTCCTCTACCGGGTGAAATACTCCTCATAGGAAAAAATGACATTAGGGAGAAATATTTGTTTTGATGTCCCCTACAACCTTCCAGAGTTTGTCGGTTTAAATACTTTTCACCCTGTATAGTTCTGGCAATACCGACCATAACCTTCTTCTTCTGTGCGGATGCACACGTATTCCCCCGAACTCTTACGGGATTTGCTAAGAATGTCTTCCACGAGTAATGAGTGTGTTGGGGTGGGACACTACGAATGTAATGTGTGGACATACAAGGTGAGAATGTGGGCCTCGCGGGAATCGTGCGCGAGATAGTCCCTGCAGTCGCATTATCCTCTGTGCCCTCGGTGGCTCAGATGGATAGAGCGTCTGCCATGGAAGCAAGAGATCCCAGGTTCGAGTAGCGGTCGAGGCACACATTTTCACCTGTCCCCGTTGACATATATCAACGCCCGTTATCAGCTGAAGGTATTAATATAATTCTAATTTCGTAGCAGCTAAACTAAGACCAGATATACGCCATGTACTGACGAACAGGACACGTCGAACATTGTGGAGAGCAGTTGTAAAAAAACGCATGAAATCTGTGAAATAAATCATTAATGAGTTCAAAAAGGCTACCAGCAGTCTAGCTAGAACAATATCAGTGCGCAGGGAGTTAAAAATAATGGGGTATAAGGGCGAACAGCAACCCTGAAGCCATACGTTGACGTAGTCAGGCGATGCTTTAGTTGGTGTAGAAAGCGACGCCATTGGAAACATGACTGGAAACTAGTGGTTTGGAATGCTGAATTACGTTGTATCCTGTGGCAGTCCGATGGAAGAGTCTGGGTTTGGCGAATGCTTGTTCAGCTTTATCTGCTACCATATGTATTCTGAAATGTCAGGGAGGTTGCATTGCGGTATATAGGTGTTTTTCGTGCTTAGGGTGTGATCGCCTTTTTGCTCTTAACAAAACGCTAAATGCGGTAAGATATGAACACTTTTTACAGCATTTTATATTGCGTGCAGTAGAGGAATAGTTCGGAGACGATGACTGTGTGAGCATGACAATGTGTCTGTCATAAATCAGCATCTGTGAGGCAATCATTTGTGGACAACAACATTCCTGAAATGGACTGGCCTGCCCAGAGTCCCGACTTGAATCCAATGGAAGGACTTGGAATGAGTTAGAACTCCAGCGCCAATGTCACTACCTTCTCAGGTTTCTGTTCTTGACGAAGAATGGGCTACAGTTCCACCAGAGACATTTAGACACCTCGTAGAAAGTAATATAGGAGGGATATATATATATATATATATATATATATATATATATATATATATATTAATTTTCTCACCGGACGGCCTACCTGTCGCCGCCCATCAGTTAACCATCGGGTGGGAAGTCGTGTGCGCCATCTGTTTGGGGATCATATGAACTATAGAGTACAGAATGTGTACTCTATTCATCCATAATTTTTAACAAATAGTATGACAAGTAAACTAGACATTATTGTGTGACTAGTTCACACTATTTTTAAATCGGTACAGATAAATGAAAATATGAATACTATTAAAATGTGTAGGTTTTTTCTTCGTTTTGTAAAGGCCAATGTCTTTAGTAACCAAGGCAAAGAAGCTGACCATGGAGGAGGTAACCCCAAAAATTCCGGTCGGTCACATTCAAATTTTGGACGTGAAAACGTGTGTTAGATCAGCACCTGACTCAGAATCGCACTCAAATTTAGGGGAATCATAAATGTTGATTCTGTATAGATGTAGAGGAGAAGAGGCATGGATAAAGCAGAGTCGCATGATGGTGGAAAGCCGGCCAGTGTGGCCGTGCGGTTCTACGCGCTTCAGTCTGGAACCGCGTGATCGCTACGGTTGCAGGTTCAAATCCATCCTCGGGCATGGATGTGTGTGATGTCCTTAGGTTAGTTAGGTTTCAGTAGTTCTAAGTTCTAGGGGACTGATGACCACATATGTTAAGTCCCATAGTGCTCAGAGCCATTTGGACCATTTGAACCATTTGATGGTAGAAATGGTAGGTTGGTCCAAATGCGTTCTTGTAAACCACTCCGTTGTAGCGATTTGAGGTTGTAACATCGCGTAATATCCACCTTCCGTTTGTTGGGATGCATTCCACACATCTTGCCATTTTTGTTTTCCATGCCCCTTGATTTCTTGAAAGTAGTCTGTGTACGTTAATTTCAAATCGAGAACAGTTCCTGTAGATGTATGTTATTTCACTACAACGTCAAAATCCTCATTATGGCGGATAACAGCTTGGGAATGCACAGCAAATTGACTGTCTGCCTCCTTCGTTTACAGTGACCATGTAGCGGTACCAGATCCAAAGTACTGCGGTTGATTGTTTTATTGCATCCTTGGTATCGAATATTTTTCAGTCGGGAGTCGGACACGATTAAAGTCTTTAAGAAGCAAGCTGAAGGTAGAAATTTGATTGCTTCCAAAATTGCCACAGTTTCTGCCGTAAAAGCTTAGATTAAGAAAATAGGATGAGGAATTTCGCCTTATGCAAGATACCTTTGGAGTTTTGTTTTACCTAGACATATTTCAGCACTTTTTGCGATATCTTAAGTTGGTTATTTTATTTCCTCTTTTACATGAGGTTATTGAATGTTTATGTTGGTGGCCGGCCGGAGTGGCCGTGCGGTTCTAGGCGCTACAGTCTGGAGCCGAGCGACCGCTCCGGTCGCAGGTTCGAATCCTGCCTCGGGCATGGATGTGTGTGATGTCCTTAGGTTAGTTAGGTTTAATTAGTTCTAAGTTCTAGGCGACTGATGACCTCAGAAGTTAAGTCGCATAGTGCTCAGAGCCATTTGAACCATTTTATGTTGCTAGATGTAAGTCTGCTACGCAGTCTCGTCATGACTTTGATATTGAGCTCTTTGTCTCCTTTGTTTGTGGTATGGTAACACTCTGATTTCTTCAAAATTGTTAAGGCTTTCGTGGGCACTTGTTGACTGATTTCTACCACAGAAGTGGTAGAAACTTGCCAGTTCGAAAAATCGCATAAAATCCCTGTGAAGCGACAAAAGTGGTAAAAATTGGCGTGTTACCACACCACAAACAAAGGAGATAAACACCACAACATCAGAGCCGTGACAAGCTGTAGGTTGCGTAGCAGACTTACAGCTACCTACATTGAAATTCAGTAGCTTCATGTTAGAATGGAAGTAAAGTAGCCCACCGAAGATACACAAAAAGTGTTTGAACATGTCCAGGTAAATAAAAAATCGAAAGGTATCGTGCATAAGGCAGAATTCCTCATGTAATTTTCTTAGCAAGCACGGAAATAAGAAGAACTGCACCACCTCAAGTTGGTTAAGATTAAGTAGACACAAAAGCCCGAAATCTACGACTGCAACCTGAGAGCGCGACGAGAATAGGTTAACTTCCGATGTCAGCAAACGACACCAGCATCCACCACCTTCATCAGCATCATACCTTTCCTTCCAAGAAACCGCACCGCCTCTTTCTGTCAAGTGTGAATCGACCGTAACCGGCCTGACTTCTCGTCACTCTATTACGCGCACCTGTAACAGATTTTGACAGTCTCGCTGTACAGCGAAGCTGCCTCCATCTTCAGCAGATAATATGAAAGTAAGTGCGGAGTAGGCAGCTCACTGAACGGAGACACCGTCGCCTTGGGGTGGGCGACACCGCTTGCGCCGTAGCGCTCGGTCTAAGTGGCTGCCGCCTGCTGATGGATATAGAAAGCACCTTGCCTCGCGTCGTGCATGTTTAGCCGGCGAGCGCTTTATACAGCCCGTCACGGCTCGGGATTCCTCGGCGTCTCCGCCGAGGCGTCCGAAAGCGCTCCCCACAGATTCATAATTGGCCCCTAAAATTTCATTATCGTGCGCGTGCGGCGGCGGCAGAGGGCGCTTCGCGGTACGAGCCCTCCCGGAGCAGTAAACCGAGTATAGCGAAACGCTGCGGATTAACCCATCCCCTGGCGGGGGGCCTCAAGTGCGAGAACCAAGCTTCCTCCGTAAAAACTTTGGCGGTGTTGCGGTGGTACCTGAAATTTGAGATTTATGTTATTACTATATTCCTTTAGCCGTGGTAGTTTTCCGGCGTATAACAGGAACGTCGCCAGCAGGAAGTGTACATAATTTTAAGGCGAAAAATCTTTTTCCACCCTTTTACTTGGTTAATGGGTTAGTCACCCACCATCAAAGGTTTTTGTCTATACCAGTGGCCGTCGAAAATCGTCTTTGGCCGGAACAGATAGGCGCACGTAGACGTTGGAAAAAACTTCTCTGTTTGGATGTCGAAATAAGCATCCACGCAAGAGAATTTCTGGCTCGTGTTGACAATAAGTGGTGAAGAATGAGGTTTTCACTTTGCAGCGGAGTGTCGCTGATATGAAACTTCCTGGCAGGTTAAAACTGTGTGCTGGATCGAGACTCGAACTCGGGACCTTTGCCTTTCGCGGGCAAGTGCTCTACCAACTGAGCTACCCAAGCACACCCCATCCTCACAGCTTTACTTCCGCCAGTACCTCGTCTCCTATCTTCCAGACTTTACAGAAGCTCTCCTACGAAACTTGCTGCACCTAGCACTCCCGAAAGAAATGATATTGCGGAAACATGGCTTAGCCATAGCCTGCGGGATGTTTCCAGAATGAGATTTTCACTGCGCAGCGGAGTGTGCGCTGATATGAAACTTCCTGGCAGATTAAAACTGTGTGTCGGACCGAGACTCGAAAATAGGAGACGTGGTGCTGGCGGAAGTAAAGCTGTGAGGACGGGGCGTGAGTGGTGCTTGGGTAGCTCAGTTGGTAGAGCACTTGCCCGCGAAAGGCAAAGGGCCCGAGTTCGAGTCTCGATCCGGCACACAGTTTTAATCTGCCAGGAAGTTTTAATAAGTGGTGAATATGAACAGGATGGACAAAGTAAAACTGGCATGGAAAATACAGGGTCACTCAAAAGAACGGAAATTTTGGAATGGAGATTAATGGATAAGCACTATTACTTTACACACCTTTATGTCAGTGTATAGTACAGAGTATGCTATTATTGAACGTCGCAAGCATTTTTATATCTTGAATGTCACATCCGCGAGACGAACTCCCCCTCGGCACACACATTCCTCAGTCCGATAGGGACGTTATGCATGGCTGCACCTATTATTTCAATAGGAATCCTGGAGATTTCCTCTCGTATTATTGCTGTACGTTCTGCGCTGGTAGCAGGTCGAGTACGGTAAACCGCTCTCTTAAAGTGGCCCCGCAAGGGAAAAAACACACGCTCTCAGGTCAAGCGATCTTGGGGCCGATGCAGTGTTACCAGCCTTAGAATGACACGGTTAGCAAGCAATCGTGCCGTTTATCCTTCATTTCGAAAACAACTATTGGCAGGAAAAGGGGCAAAAATTCGTGCGCATCAAACCTTTCCATCATGACAACATACCGAACAGATATTACAGTGGTTGCGCACTTACCATCTTCTTCTAAAAAGTAGGGACCTATAACGCCACTCGATGACATGGCCGCCATACACTAACCTTGCTGCTGTGCAGTGGACGCTCGTGTAGCTGACGTGGATTCTTCTGAGATCAATTCCAAAGTTTGTATCCGCTGAGGTGGAAGTCAGCTTCTCTGTTAATCAAATTGTCATCGTCGTGCACTTTTACTAATGTGCATTCAGCATATTGTCTGCGCATTAGCAGATCGCTAGGTTGAAGTTGCTGAACGATCTACAGCTCCTCCGGATGGAACTTTAAATCAACTTTTAATGTTCGTTGAACACTCGAACGATGCAACTGTAGAGGCAATGCGTGGCGTCGCACAGAGTGCTGTAGGCTTCTTACGAAATCATTTCGCACAGCTGCGAGAATGTCTTCTGTACGGACGGTTCAGGGTCTCTCTGCAGCTTGCTTTCTCAATGCACAGCCCGTTGCTTCAAAACTGCGGCACCAGGTGTTGATTGTATACGCTGAGGGAACGCGACCATGCCGTCCGGTGTTTAAAGTCTAGACGCGCGGACTCCACACTACTATTCTTGCAATAGACTTTTACCGCAAAGGCACGCTGCACACCGTTCTATTGCTCCCTGTTTACTTTTTGCTGAATGGCAAGACAGTGCGAGCAGCATTCTGTACGTCATTCGGCGCCACCTACCTCGCAGCGTTGCCACAGTACGTTACAGACATGTCCATTTTTTTTTTGTGTCACCTTGTATTTCCTGCACCTTTAAGACAGATAACCTAGCTTTCATCATCCGCCCTAGAAGCGTGTGATGTACGTTGAGTTACCTCTCTTAAGGTTTGTTTCTGGGCTAGTTCTGTTCCGCCCACATTGAACAAATATGCCAGTCATAATCAGAGGGCTACCGTGCAAACCCTGAGGAAGAGCAGAGTTTCTAAATTTTCGACCCCTGATTGCTTGGTCCCTGCTGAAACTACTCCTGTGTATTGTGACCATCGGGTTTAGTTTAGACGAAGCAGCTCCATAAATCTATATAATGCGATCATTTTATGTATGAATTACTTTTATGTTCTCCCAACTTGTCGTTTGTGAGCTACAGAAAAGTAACAGCAGTAGCTCCGCAAATATACTGAACAGCCAAAGAAACTGGTACAGCTGCCTTACATCGTGTACGCCCCGAGAGCACACAGAATTGTCGCAACACGACGTGGCATAGACTCGAATAATGTCTGAGGTAGTACTGGACGGAATGGACACCTTGAATCCTACAGGGCTGTCCATAGATCCGTAAGAGTACTAGGGTGTGGAGATCTCTTCTGAACAGCACGTTGCAAGACTTCCCAGATATGCTCAATAATATTAATATCTGGGGACTTTGGTGGCCAACGCAAGTTTTAAACTCAGTAGCGTGTTCCTGGAGCCACTCTGTAGCAATTCTGGATGCGTGGATTGTCGCATTGTTCTGCTGGAATTGCCCAAGTCCGTCGGATTGCACAGTGGACATGAACGGATGCAGGTAATCCGACAGGATGCTTACGTACGTGTCACCTGTCAGAGTCGTATCTGGACGTATCAGGGGTCCCAATCACTCCAACTGCACACGCCCCACACCATTACAGGGCCTCCACAAACTTGAACAGTCCCCTGTTGATATGCAGGGTCCACGGATTCATGACGTTGTCTACATACCCGTACACGTCCACTCCGCTTGATACGATTTGAAACGAGACTCGTCCAACCAGGCAACATGTTTCCAGTCATCAACAGTCCAATGTCGGTGTTGTCGGGTCCAAACGAGGCGTAAAGCTTTGTGTCATGCAGTCATCAAGGGTACACGAATGGGCGTCCGGCTACGAGAGCCCATATGATGATGTGTCGTTGAATGGTTCGCACGCTGACACTTTAAATGTTCCAGTATTGAAATCTGCGGCAATTTGCGGAAGAGTTGCATTTCTTTCACACTGAACGATTCTCTTCAGTCGTTGTTGGTCCCAGTCTTGCGGTATCTTTTGCCAGCAGCAGCGATGTTGAAGATATTATCTTTTACCGATTTCCTGATGTTCACGGTACGGGAGAAACCCCACTTCATCGCTACTTCGGAGATGCTGTGTCCCATCGCTAGTGCGCCGACTATAACACCATTTTCGAACTCACTCAAACCTTGATAATCTACCGGTGTAGCGGGAGTAACCGAGCTAATAACTGCGCCAGACTGTTGTTGTCTTACATAGGCGTTTCCAACCGCATCGTCGTATTCTGTCTGATTACATATCTCTGTATTTGAATACGCATGCCTATACCAGTTTCTTTGGCCCTTCAGTGTATTTGTTTTGCGTGAAATATGGCACATGTCTTTTCCGTTTGTTTCAGCAATCTCTTTATATCCTGTGACTTTCCGCTTACATCGAAAAGTCGACCTGTATGCTACATTTTGATGAGTATTTGAGCTGCATACGATTTTTCGAATTTTATCTTTGAAGCTGGTGTTAAATGTTCCGAGTGAATGATATTCTCATCGATAAGAATACTGATGCAGTTATTAAACCCACAGACATAAACTCAAATTTAGGCAAGACAGTAGTCCGTCACCTGTACTGCTCACCTTACATAATTCTGTTTGGTTACGAGCATTGAAAACAAACTTCGGAACTGCGTTTAAGCTCAGTCAACAGGAAACAATGATGCGCCCTTTTTCGCTGGTGTGTAGGCTGTTTTATCAGCTTTGCAGATGACTTACAGTAAAGAAAAAAAAGACTCACTCGTACAAAGATCAGTGTCAATAAAGGAATACTCTTCAAACGCCATGGACGTAGTATCAAGTACTATTGTGACCGAGGCGTTTTAGATTAGATTGCGATTTTATTGTGTGTGTGTGTGTGTGTGTGTGTGTGTGTGTGTGTGTGTGTGTGTGTGTGTGTGTGTGTCGCAATACGTAAGTCACTGGCGAAGCCCTACGCCATGGACGTAGTATCAAGTACTATTGTGACCGAGGCGTTTTAGATTAGATTGCGATTTTATTCTGTGTGTGTGTGTGTGTGTGTGTGTGTGTGTGTGTGTCGCAATACGTAAGACACTGGCGAAGCCCTGAACTAGAAAAACATGAATAAAAATCTACAAAACAGCGCCTGTCATAGGGCTATTGTTTGGAAATGAGGAAATGGAGCTCTAGAAAGCAGAGATAAATCTCAGAACCAAAAATCAGATACGGTTGCTCCAAAGGAAACCACAAAATATATGAAGATATCAGAGAATCATTAGATAATGTCAGATCTGCAGTTAATTAATACCGAAACGAATTATTCGAACATATGAGGAGAATGGACGGAACAGCTCTGCGTTGTACGCCTACGGAAAGACCTCGTGTCTGACGTCCCAGAAAAAAACGCGACTGAAACTGGAGTGAGGTAGATGCTCCAATCCAGGTAAAGATGATGATAAAACATCCACAGTGGAAACTTAGATGTAAGAAGTGCATCAGTTCATCAAAAACACTCTGTGCCATTTTCAGTTTTTTTGTTTCTTTCTTTTGTTGTCCATTTAGTAGTTCTGTCAACTCCCCATGGTTCCCCCGTAGTTCTTAAGGTATGCATGTTAGAGCCCATATTTACTAGACATTTTCTTCTTGTTTTGGTACATACTATTTCCTCCCAAAAAGTGGAAACCAAGGAGTTTTCAGCAGAAGAAATGTGTCTTGCAACATCGATGGTGAACAAAATTAAAAGTTCATAGCTCTTGAGGTATGCATTTTAGAGTCCATGTTTAGTAGACTTTCTTCTTGTTTTCGTCCATATCACCACCTCTGAAAGATGCCTACTTAACCGTCTTAGCAGCAACAGTACAGGTACATGTATTCTATTGTCAAAGGTATTAGAATGATTTTTGCTTATAACTTACGACTCAGTCGTTTCCAGTCCTAGGTCCCTTACCTCAAATTGATACATTCACTACTTTCTCTCATCCCTGAAAGCTTATAACATCATCATGGATCACACTGTCTATGTTCATCAACATACAAACATAGAGGGCATCACTGCCGTATGTCCAAAGCTGTTAATACATATCCGGTTGTAACCGAGTAAAATCTTTCTAAAAATCTGTGAATCCCAGGTGGACTAAGGATGAAATATTTGTAGTAAGAATCTGGTCGCGTTCGAGCGGACGAGCTGTGGCTCACATTATCATTCTCTTTGTACGTTCCTATATGAATACAAACTCAGCACATTATTTTTTAAATTAATTGCTCATTTTGTCATGACCAGCTGATTCATTAGAAATATGGTACGTACTGCCCACAATTTAACTAATTATGGCTCATACTATCATAAACAAGTCTTTAAAATCGGTGCAGTAAATAGCTAGAAGGTAATAATGTTGATCACTTTCGCAAAGATCAAAGTCATCACATGTGCTGCACCTCTTAGTTCGAACGTCAATAGTGCTGAGTAAACAGAACAAGACAAGACTCGTTGTTCTTTCGCACTTGAGCCTTTCGTAACCCTAATGACAAAGTGCGTGTAATACTTCCCCCCGGCTAATTTTTGTTCATATATTATGTCATATAACGTACCTAGTCTCGTAGTGTCGTTATATGTTTTTGTACTCAAGAGAGTAAGTGAGCGATCATACGCTTCAGTACTTCTGGAACGTGCAAATGAAGGTAGCTGTCAGTAAGAAATATTGATTATTTCAACGAATATACCTGAATCTACGAAGTAAATTTCTCGTACATTCATAGTGTGGCCTATTCTATAGAAAATCATTAGGGCTTCGTTCCATCCGCAGAACTGTAGAGCCATTAACAACGTAATTTCTGTTAAATGATTGCTTCTCATGGACAAGCATCAGTTACTACCACTGTAACTATTTGCAAACGCTGCGCATTTGAACAAATTGTTTTTGGAATTAACACAGCGTAATTACTGGGTCGCTGAGTTTTGTGAACAGCCAGGAAAATTTCCGCTCGATGCCCTTGTTTGCTCATTGTAGCACAGATAGAGCTGAGCGAGGTGCCTTGTTATGCTTCGAAACATTTTTGTGAACATCGGTTAGCGTCCACACAGAGGTTAAAGACAGATTGAGTCCAAGTGATTTACACCTCTTCGGCTTTTGGAAAAGTAGCTTCATTCCCACTGTACTGGCCCCGACGAAAAAATTTAAGATGCCGTCACAGGCTGCAGGCTTTTATTGAGGGGGATTATGTCAGCTGGTTAAGAGGTATGACAAATGTTCAGCTCTGAATACTAATTTTGCAGTGAAGTAATACATGGATGTAGTTTAAAAATGTTTCTAATAAGTTTGGTTTAACTGTTTCTGTATGAAAAATATTCGGATAAAATAATTCCGCCTTCAGGTACTAATTCTCCCTGTAAGCCAACGCCTTGCGGAGGAACGTAAGCCTTGGGGCTAGCTGTAGAATACTGAGACTGAAGTTTGTACACTACTATTAATCTTTACCTGAAACCTACAGTCGCGAATAGCCAGTAATTACGAATTAGCTATTAATAATGTTATGTTGTTGAACACAGTATTGCGTTCATTTTTCCAAGAAAGTCATTATTATTACAGTGTGGCCATCTGCTGATCGACCGACCTGCCGCAACTTAGTACAATAACAGTATGTATCTAGACCGAACGAATTGCCTGGCGTAGCTCCGATCGAGGTGACGCAGTGGTTAGCTCACTGGACTCGCACCCGGGGGAACGTCGGTTCAAACCCGCGTTCGGCCCCCCAGATTTAGGTTTTCCGTGATTTCCCAAAATCGTTTCAGGCAAATGGCGGTATGGTTCCTTCGAAATGACACGGCCAATTTCCTTCCCCATTCTTAACACAATCCGAGCTTGTGTGCCGTCTCTAATGACCTCAATGTCGGCGCGTCGTTAAACACTAATCTCTTCCTACTTCTCCTCTTCCTCCTGGTGTAGCGGTAATACGACGGTGAGTCGTTTCAGTCGCAAAATGGGATAGAGACAAGTTTATTGGGTTCCTTAGATTTTTGCAATCCACAAAAACGACGTGTCGTGAGGGTAGCGAAATACCCCTAGGCGGGGAAACAAATGTGCCATCTCTGGATAACCACCGCGGCCAGGACGCTCCTTTTTGAGACTTTTGCTTGACTGTTCTGAATTCCTGTATCCCACTGAACACAACTTTCGATGAAATGAGGCTCTAACCACGTATGTGACGAATTTCGCTATGGACGTGCTCTCCGGAAAGCCCCTCGGCTCACAAAAATCGCGTTGTCCTAGTCGTGTACACATCTGCCATTTTGGTCTGACTGCGGATCATTAAGCATTGGCCGCGGAATACTGTGCATTGGCTACCATCCACGCGACATGTACTGTCACCTTCTACATACTATAGGTGCGAAATGTAAAACGATATACGGTATTCTGGCGTTTGCGACTTATTTATTGAATTGCCCTCGTAAATCATATGCGCAAACCTTCCTCGTGAATGAGTCCATCTATTAGCGAAAACTGTATCCAAATCCCTACAGTACTTCCTGAGATTAACTTTCACATACAGACAGAAAATCGCGGTGGGGGACTTTAAATTGTAATATGTATCCGAGATATGCGATAAAGTTGAGACATGGTCTTCTGCATCCATACTCCACAAGCTGTGGGGCAGAGGGGGCTTCTTGTACCTCTACCTACGCCCCGTGTAAAGAATGACTGTCGTTAGATCTTCATATTATTTCTAATTTCCAGGATTCTCTCTACATCTACAGCTACATGGATACTCTGCAAATCACATTTAAGTGCCTGGCAGAGGGTTCATCGAACCACCTTCACAATTCTCCATTATTCCAATCTCGTATAGCTCGCGGAAAGAACGAACACCTATATCTTTCCGTACGAGCTCTGGGTTCCTTTATTTTATCGTGGTGATAGTTTCTCCCTATGTAGGTCGGTGTCAACAAAATATTTTCGCATTCGGAGGAGAAAGTTGGTGATTTGAATTTAGTGAGAAGATTCCGTCGCAACGAAAAACGCCTTTCTTTTAATGATGTCCATCCCAAATCCTGTATCATTTCTGTGACACTCCCTCCCATATTTCGCGATAATACAAAACGTGCTGCCTTTCTTTGAACTTTTTCGATGTATTCCGTCAGTCCTATCTGGTAAGGATCCCACACCGCGCAGCAGTATTCTAAAAGAGGACGGACAAGCGAAGTGTAGGCAATCTCCTTAGTATATCTGCTACATTTTCTAAGTGTCCTGTCAATAAACGCGGTCTTTGGTTAGTTTATGTATTTCGAGAGAGAAGTATGTTTCTCCCAAAATTTCAGTAGTAAACCTCTCCGTGACGCACAGCGCCTATCCTGTAGCGTCTGCCGTTGGGGTTAATCTTGTAGCGCCTGCTACTGAAGTTTGTTGAGCATTTCCGTAATGCTCTCGCTCCGACCAAACGATCCCATGACAAAATGCGCCGCTTTTCATTGCATCTTCTCAATGTCTTTTATTAAACCACCCTCTAGTACGCTTCAAAATAATGCCTTAATTCATAGCCGGCCGGGGTGGCCGAGCGGTTCTAGGCGCTACAGTCTGGAACCGCGCAACCGCTCTGGTCGCAGGTTCAAATCCTGCCTCGGGCACAGATGTGTGTGATGTCCTCAGGTTAGTTAGGTTTAAGTAGTTCTAAGTTCTATGGGACTGATGACCTCAGAAGTTAAGTCCCATAGTACTCAGAACCATTTGAACCTTAACTCATAATCTTCTCCATTACTTTTGAAGCAGGATTTTACTGGCGTAGCCGTAGTTAATAAAGCATGTGCTGTGCAAATAGATGTTCTAAAATTTTATCTTTTTATTTTATTTATTTATCGTTTGTTGTTTGTTACTAGTTTCGGGGTCGCCCCCCCCCCTCCTCCCCAATACTGAAACAGCCATCCCTGCCATGGACCAAGTTGTGATGCTGGAATCCGGGATCACCACTGGGTTACAGCTAGACTAAAATACTGACGGCATTATTGATTGCTTAAAAGTGAAGAAGCGACCCCGAAACTGATAGCAAAAAATGAAATATAAAAAACGTAGGTGTGAAACTTGTATTTCCAAAGCACGTGCATTACTTGACAGCGATGTCAGCAACTCGTAATGTCTGCAGCGACTATAATTTAGCGCTGTAAATCGTTGTCTAAAGAAGGAAAAAACTGAGAAAAAAGTTACTCCATTTCGGCCAAGGTGAGAAGCGAGAAGCGCTACCATTTTGCGGGCTAGCCAAAATTAGGCACTTCTCCTTACGGCGAGGGCGTCGTCTTCTCCCGACTTGTTTCTGTTAACGTTCCCTCGAGCAACGACGTGAAAAGGCGACCTCGTGGCTCGCCCAGGAACCCACCTTATTACCCCGCAGGGTGGCGTTCTCCTCTGCGAACTCGGGCGGTCGTAACAGTTGTGGCAAAGCCGGCAAATCCACAAGGTGCGAATCTCGACCATTAAGGGGCTGTTTAGCTGCGAGGGGATCGCGGATCGGAAGGAATGGCTTTCATTACCGGCCCGTAATTGGCCATTCAGCAGGAGCGGGCCCGCAGTATGGCAGGCAGCTTAATGACCTGCCCTAGGAGCCGACTCCACTTACACACGAAACGCCGCCCCCCTTCTCGCCCTTGTGGGCTGGAATCACGTCACGGACCTGGTGCGCCCATTCATCACAGCCGGCGACGTGAATTCTCGTAACTTCCCTACTCTACGTCGTACGCGTATTTACACCTTCTCGTCGTCACGTATCTAAGCAAACCCAGCCATCATCAGTGTGGGACACAGTGACTGCTGTAATTAACGTGTAGTTCAGAGAAACATCGCGTGTTATTTCGATCACACTGAGGTGACAAAACTCATGGGATAGCGATGTGCACGTATTCATATGGCGGTAGTATCGCGTATACTAGGTATAAAAGGACAGTGCAGTGGCGGAGCTGTAATTTGTACTCAGGTGACTCATATGAAAAGGTTTCTGACGTAACTCCGCGCGACGGGAATTAACAGACTTTGAACGCAGAATGGTAGTTGGAGCTAGACGCATGGGACTCTCCGGAAATCGTTAGGGGATCCAGTATTCCGAGATCCACAGTGTCAGGAGGGAGAGGAGAATACAAACTTCAGGCATCACCTCTCACCACGCGACAACCCCGTAGCCAACGGCCTTCACTTAACGACCGAGACCAGCACCGTTTTCGTATACCGTAGTTACTCGAATCTAAGCCGCACCTGAAAAATGAGACTCGAAATAAAGGAAAAAAAAAATTCCCGAATCTAAGCCGCACCTGAAATTTGAGACTCGAAATTCAAGGGGAGAGAAAATTTTTACGCCGCACTTCCAAATCGAAACAAAGTTGGTCCATTGCAATATGAGACACAATTTAGGTCGAATGAATGACGATACACCTACAGTAGTTTGGTTCCAGTCGTAAGCTTAGCAGTTCAGCTTTACCAGGTAGCCGGTCGCAGGTTCGAATCCTGCCTCGGGCATGGATGTGTGTGATGTCCTTAGGTTAGTTAGGTTTAAGTAGTTCTAAGTTCTAGGGGACTGATGACCTTAGAAGTTAAGTCCCATAGTGCTCAGAGCCATTTGAACCATTTTTTTTTTTTACCAGGTAGCCATTGCTATGCGTCAGACGCTCCGTCCGTATTTATACGGGTACCCTTTCTTTTTCACGTGCTTCGTCTGGTTTGAATCAATTGCTTATTTTGCTTTGATCTGATAAGTGCCGTTCTCTTTGTTATAGGTGTTTACGTCACTCTAAGCTGAAAATGCATTACTGTACTGTGTCATGCATTGTTTGTCGCATTCTGATAGTGCGTGTTTACGGCCTGTCGGCGCTCGCAGCATGGCTTGCTTTTGTGCGCGCTACCGCCGCTTACAATTAAAAAAATAAACAAAGAAAGAGAGGAATCGTCTCATTAGCGAAACAATGGCAAGAGAATGCTATTTGTTGTTACTTACACTGCTGCTTTCTTTGATAATGATCAACAAGAACCAAATAATAGACTGTGTATGATAGAACATGTTCTGAACGAGAGTTAGGCGAAAATTTTTCTCCGTTTGAAAATCTTTGCGGCCGCTTCTTTAGTACATCAAATTCTGCACAGAAATTAGAGGCATCTTAGATTTAAAAATCTAGTCAGTTGCCGTGCTTCATTTCTGACTGTATCACTATTAGGCATAAGAATAATACGAATACAAACATGACACGATACATATATTCTTCCGCGTTTGCTGTTGTCTCACTCTAGTTTCGTAGTTTATTAGGCAGACAGGATTTAAATGAGATAGCAGCAAACACGAAAGAATACATGGCAAAATGTGTTTATATTCGTATTATTTTTATAGTGAAGAGAATACTGTATGTGATTCACTTTTCATCAGGTTCTTATTAGCAACCATCACTTCTCACAGGTAGGAAAAAATTCAGAACGTAGAGTTGGCCATATTCACAAACATCCCAAACAGACTTGCCAGTCGGATTTTTGTAGTACATTGTAATTCTGCTACATTCGAAGATGAACAATACGGAATTTATATTTACGTCGTTGGATAATGTATGAGAATGCAGTGGTCGAAACTCGGGGCGGAGAAAAAAAGCTCGTCTTCCACCTTTTTTTTTAATCTATTTACTGACGCAGAGGTTTTGGCGCCAGTATTTATCTTTATGCCTACAAAGCATGCCTGTGTAGCGCTACATATATTCGACGGCAGAACTTCCGCTTGCTTTGCACTCGATTCTAAGCCACAGATGGTTTTTTGGATTACAAAAACAGGAAAAAAAGTGCGGCTTAGATTCGAGTAAATACGGTAGTTGTCAGTGCTAACAGACTGGCAACAGTGCGTGAAATAACCACAAAAATCCATGTGGAACGCACGACGAGCTTATCCGTTACGACAGTACGGCGAAATTAATGGGCCACGGCAGCACGGCATCGCCTAAAACGCCACTCCTGGGCTGGTGAACGTGTCTGTTGGACTCTAGACGACTGAAAAACCATGGCCTGGTCAGACGAGCTCCAATTTCAGTTGGTAAGAGCTGATGGTAAGGTTCGAGTGAGGTGCAGACCTCACGAAGCTATGGAGACAAGTTGTCAATAATTCACTGTGGAAGTTCGTGGTGGCTCCATAATGATGTGGGTTGTGTTTACGTGGAATGGACTGGGTCCTCTGGCCCAAATGAACCGATCATTGGCTGGAATTGACTGTATTCGGCTGCTTGGAGACCATTTGCACCCATTAATGGACTTTCAAGTTTCCAAACAACAATGGAATTTTTATTGATGAGAATGCGCCATTTCACTGACAAATCTTACAGTTGGTAGTATTGTAATCGAGGAGACAGGATAAAGACCATAAAATACGCGGGTGATGAAGCTGTGCTGGCGGAATCAGAAAAGGAGCTACAGAATATGGTTAAGAGTACTGCAAGAAGGGGCAAGGAATATGGAGTAAAACCGGCCGCTGTGGCCGAGCGGTTCTAGGCACTTCAGTCCGGAATCGCGCTTTCGCTACGGTCACAGGTTCGAATCCTGCCTCGGGCACAGATGTGTGTGATGTCCTTAGGTTAGTTAGGTTTAAGTAGTTCTAAGTCTAGGGGACCGATGACCTAGGTGTTCAGTCCCATAGTGCTTAGAGCCATTTGAATATGGAGTAAATAGAATTATAGTAAAGACGAAGCAATGAGAATAAGCAAGAAGGAAGCTCCAGTTAACTTATTCCTAGACGGAAAGAACATAAAACAAGTAAAATCCTTTCTGCCCCGTTGAAGTATAATGACATGGAACGGAAGCTGTACAGAAGAATTTAGGGGGAGGATATCTATGGAAAGAGACCATTTGGAAACGTGAAGCATATACTAAGATCCAGAAGAATTACAGTGGAGCTGGGGGGAAGATTTACAAAATATTAAGAGGGGCGTTTAATAACTAATGCAACACATTTTCCTTTGGACCAATTTCGGTTAAAAAATGCTGAATTTGTTCTGGGACATCATGGAATATTCTTGCTTCAGCCCGTATAGTTTCATGATGCTCTGTTACATGGCGGCGCTAAACGTAGTGTAACGGAGGTGTGTACCAAAGAGAGAGCAGCCATTGAGTTTCTTTTGGCGAAAAACCAAAGCATCCCAGATGTTCATAAGCGTTTTCAGAATGTCTACGCAGACCTGAAAGTGAACAATAGCATGACGAGTCGTTGGGCAAAGCGTCTTGTCATCATCTCAACAAGGTCGCGCAAACCTGTCCGATCTCCCGCGCTGCACACAGCTGCGATGCGTGCCGTGTTGGAACGTGCGGACACTCTCATTCGGATCACAAACAAACACCTCGCTGCTCAACTAGACGTCTCTGTTGGCAGTGCTGACATGCTCGTCCACCAGTTGAACTACTCAAAGCTGTGTGTCCGCTGGGTTTCTCGCTACCTAACAGAAGACCATAAAGAGCAACGAAGGTTCATCTGTGCGGCATTGCTAGTGCGTTACGTTCATAATTTAGAAACGGAGAGAAAGCATTGAGTGACGCCACATCACCTCGCCTTCGAAGAGAAAGTTCGAAACTGCACCCTCAAACGGTAAACTCATAGCGACCGTCTTCTGGAACTCTGAAAGTGATATTCTACACTCCTGGAAATGGAAAAAAGAACACATTGACACCGGTGTGTCAGACCCACCACACTTGCTCCCGACACTGCGAGAGGGCTGTACAAGCAATGATCACACGCACGGCACAGCGGACACACCAGGAACCGCGGTGTTGGCCGTCGAATGGCGCTAGCTGCGCAGCATTTGTACACCGCCGCCGTCAGTGTCAGCCAGTTTGCCGTGGCATACGGAGCTTCATCGCAGTATTTAACACTGGTAGCATGCCGCGACAGCGTGGACGTGAACCGTATGTGCAGTTGACGGACTTTGAGCGAGGGCGTATAGTGGGCATGCGGGAGGCCGGGTGGACGTACTGCCGAATTGCTCAACACGTGGGGCGTGAGGTCTCCACAGTACATCGATGTTGTCGCCAGTGGTCGGCGGAAGGTGCACGTGCCCGTCGACCTGGGACCGGACCGCAGCGACGCACGGATGCACGCCAAGACCGTAGGATCCTACGCAGTGCCGTAGGGGACCGCACCGCCACTTCCCAGCAAATTAGGGACACTGTTGCTCCTGGGGTATCGGCGAGGACCATTCGCAACCGTCTCCATGAAGCTGGGCTACGGTCCCGCACACCGTTAGGCCGTCTTCCGCTCACGCCCCAACATCGTGCAGCCCGCCTCCAGTGGTGTCGCGACAGGCGTGAATGGAGGGACGAATGGAGACGTGTCGTTTTCAGCGATGAGAGTCGCTTCTGCCTTGGTGCCAATGATGGTCGTATGCGTGTTTGGCGCCGTGCAGGTGAGCGCCACAATCAGGACTGCATACGACCGAGGCACACAGGGCCAACACCCGGCATCATGGTGTGGGGAGCGATCTCCTACACTGGCCGTACACCACTGGTGATCGTCGAGGGGACACTGAATAGTGCACGGTACATCCAAACCGTCATCGAACCCATCGTTCTACCATTCCTAGACCGGCAAGGGAACTTGCTGTTCCAACAGGACAGTGCACGTCCGCATGTATCCCGTGCCACCCAACGTGCTGTAGAAGGTGTAAGTCAACTACCCTGGCCATCAAGATCTCCGGATCTGTCCCCCATTGAGCATGTTTTGGACTGGATGAAGCGTCGTCTCACGCGGTCTGCACGTCCAGCACGAACGCTGGTCCAACTGAGGCGCCAGATGGAAATGGCATGGCAAGCCGTTCCACAGGACTACATCCAGCATCTCTACGATCGTCTCCATGGGAGAATAGCAGCCTGCATTGCTGCGAAAGGTGGATATACACTGTACTAGTGCCGACATTGTGCATGCTCTGTTGCCTGTGTCTATGTGCCTGTGGTTCTGTCAGTGTGATCATGTGATGTATCTGACCCCAGAAATGTGTCAATAAAGTTTCCCCTTCCTGGGACAATGAATTCACGGTGTTCTTATTTCAATTTCCAGGAGTGTATTTGATGTCCTCCCTCATGCTGCAACGATCAACTCGGAAGTGTGATGTGCTATCCTTAGGAAGTTGAAGAAATGATTTTCGCGTGTTCGTCATATAAGGGCTATGAACACTTATTCATCTTTCCTGTTCTGACACATCACTTATATTGCAGTTTCTTTGCTTTTGCGAAGGACTTAAAGAATTCAGTAAACAAATGAGTAACCAAATGAGAAATGATTCTCGTATACAGCTGGCTGCTCCCTAGGTTAAAATTGCACAGAACAAAATCTCCAACCAAAACTTTACTCCGGAAACCGAAGAATATATACAAAGGTGAAAACACGCACCACTTCTGTGGCATCTTCAGCTGATATAGAGAGCACATCTGTTTGGCGGATAATCTCTCTGATCAGCTATTTTAAAACAAAATTCCATTAAACAGAGAAAGAAGGAAGATTAAGATTTAACGTCCTGTCGACAACCTCTTTATTAAAGAGGAGCTGCAAGCTCAGCTTCAGGCAGTATGGGGAAGAAAATTCGTTGTTGCCTTTCAAAGGAACCATCCCAGTATTCATCATAAGTGATTTAGATAAATCACGGGAAACATAGATCTGTAGACCCGGACGTGGACTGAACAGCCAACTCCCCTGACTGATTTTCCAATGCCTTTCCACTGCGCCGCCCCGTTCTGTCAGCATTAAAATGTGGCGTGTCGAAATACATATATCTCAAGCATTGCAAACACTGTTCATTCTTCGAGATATTCACTCCATTTTCCCTTGTTGTCTTCAGTTTTATTTCAAACGTTCAGTTTGTTTAACTGCTTCCTAATGTCGCTATTTTCTTAATCTGTCTACTCTGACAAATCATTAAGAAATCTCATTTCAGCTGCCTGGATCTTACTTTCATGTCGTATGCATATTACCCATGACTCACTTCCGCATTGTAGGGTGGGGCGGTCATTATTTTATGAAAATTCATTCGTGTTCTTTTGTGTGTGTTTCTGGAGTACCTATTAGTTGTTCCACAAATATTTCCAAATTTTGATACTTTCTTGTCCATAATTCCGGGTTGCGTTGTTTTGGGGGAAGAGTCCAAACAGCGAGGTCATCGGTCTCATCGTATTAAGGAAGGGCGGGGAAAGAAGTCGGCCGTGCCCTTACAAAGGAACCGTCCCGGCATTTGCCTGGAGCGATTTTAGGGAAATTACGGAAAACCTAAATCAGGATGGCCAGACGCGGGATTGAAGAATCGTTATGCCGAATGCGAGTCCAGTATGCTAACCACTGCGCCACCTCGCTGGGTTCCATTTCTTTGCCACCCTCGTACCCGATATGACATTGCTGATGATTAAAACAGGTGTCCTGCTCTACTGCTGTATTGTTCAGTCACTATAGTTCCTCTAATATTCTGACTTGTGTGAGTAGCCACATGTTTGATTTCTGCTAGTAACGAGTAAGCAATTTTGGTCGCTATCTATGCCATTCTCTTCAACTCTCCAAGTGTAGTATACATGCGCGTTCGACCACTATTACTGCAGAGTGTACTACTGTATTCATTGACTGGGAAATTACACCCACACTGTGCCAAATACTTGCCGTCGTGAAAATCTCGAAAGAATATCGATAGTAGGGTCTACAGCCTTATTCGTGAAGGCAGTAATGCAGTAAATAAATATATAGGTATAAAGGCGAGGACAGGTTGAATAGCTGTCGTGTAAAAGTGTGTGTGTGTGTGTGTGTGTGTGTGTGTGTGTGTGTGAGAGAGAGAGAGAGAGAGAGAGAGAGCTTGAATTGTACCAAGTTTGAGGTAAGGAGTGCCTTTTGCGTTGTTGGGGAAACGATCCTAGCCTACGGCGACATGTGTTTGAGGAAATCGGGGGAAACTCAGGTTGACATTTGAATATGAAGTTTGCAAAATATAGTTTATGGTTCAGAAATGCTCCACCTAACCCATCGTTCTGATTTCAGCTTGGCATACAGTCTGGTCCGAATGTCATTCAAGCATGCTCTTTGCTTGCTGAAAACTTTCCTCGCAGTCCTCTTCTTAGGCCGGCCGTTGTAACCTTGCGGTTCTAGGCGCTTCAGTCTGGAACCGCGTGACCGCTACGGTCGCAGGTTCGAATCCTACCTCGGTCATGGAAGTGTGTGATGTCCTTAGGTTAGTTAGGTTTAAGTAGTTCTAAGTTTTAGGGGACTGATGACCACAGATGTTAAGTCCCATAGTGCTCAGAGCCATTTGAACCATTTTTTCCTCTTCTTATCTTGAAGAAATAAACTGCTTAAAAATTTTCAGGCAGGGGAATAGGCTGGAACATTGCGTAAATTTTGTATGAATGAAGCTAAATTTCTTCGCCCACGGGGTGTTGTTAAGTTCACGATAGTTTTCGTTCGAAAATATCCTTTCGGCAGGCAGCCCTACAGCGCTCCGCTCTTCCTAGTGACAGACAGCTGGTTTAAAATCCTTGTCTCCAGCAAAAACCTCTTAAAAATCTGAAATTCAGTGTTTTACGCATCTGTTTAGTGTCTTAAAGCATGTTAAAAACGTGCTATTGATTATAATTAGTGCCGGAGTTACGTTATCTGTTTGATACGAGAGAAATTTTCTCACCTAATATAAGCGTACCATGTCATATCTCGAAAACAATTGAAGTCACTGAAGACTTTTTTCTTTCATTACAAAAACGCCTCACTTAGTAACTGATCGTTCCAAAGATACGTATCGCATTGTCTTTGATATGTGTAAGCTATGGAAGGCGGGCACCTTTTATTTATTTATCTCCAATAGTAAACGTGCATCGTTTTCGGTTCAATTCTTGTTACAAGGGGGGATAAGCTTATTGATGTATAGAATATGTAGTAATAAATAAGTGCTTAAACATACAGCTCTAAAACAGGCAGCGTATTTAGAATGTGCAGTCGATATTTTTAAAGGCCGTAGTTTCGAAACTTTCCCTGTCGACGAACCGATATATCGATACGTTTTCTCTTTAGATAGGAGGCATATAATGATGTTTTCTAAATATCGATGTATCGGATTCCAGATATTTTGAAAAATATCAACAGTCCTAATTCACTCGCCGCCATGTCAGGTGATGCGACAGCAGCGCTCCCAGCGCATAAGGTGGAAACTATAGCGTCCGAAACGTTAATGTTTATGGGATAACGTATCGAAATGAATGGCACCATTTTCCGACGTGCCATGCCAACAAATTACGCCTCAAAATACGTGGTTTTGAGAGTGCTCCTTGAGATGTTTACATTTATTTATGCGTGGTGAACATTGCTTCTTTAGTTACTACGTTTTACAATAGCTGTCTTAAAAACTTCCGTTGCAAAATTGACATTGCGCATGCACGGCGTGCACAAAACTTCCTCTGGTCTGTGTCATGAACTGCAAATCCGAGAGCCGAGCGTCACCGGAAATACACGACAATGCGTTCCGGGCGAAATACAACGCGAGCGCACGATTTTCATCCGTGGGCCGGACTGAAACCAATTACGGACTGGATGTGGGCCGCGGACCGCCAATTGCCGACCCGTACTGCGAACAGTGCTGCAGCTTTTGCATACAACGGGACTGGTCACTCCCGTAACACCAGAACGACTAGTCTCTCCCGTATCAAGGATAACGTGCAGAATGCGCAGTGATTGCTGCGGCCGCGCTTGTCCCCTGCGAGCTCCTTGAGCGGCCCGCCCCTCGCAGAGAGTCCGGGGAACCCCCTGCCAGAGGGACTGGCGGCGCTAATGCGTGACACGGCGGCCATTACGGCGGCCGGCTAGCAATAGATAAAGCTTAATTTCCTGCTCCTGCGGGAGCCCGGGCCGCAGGTGGGAACGCCTGAAATACTGCGCCGCTACGCCGCCGCACCGGGACCCGGAAAAACCGCCAGGCGCACACCACCGCTCCCCTCTCTGAGCGCTGCTGCCTCCGACACTGCGGCGTGTGCGTTGCTGTTACCCGTCGAGGTCAACTGTGATCTAAGAGTGCCCACAGTCAACAATGCCCTCCAGATAACATCCATTCTGCCAGGCTCCACCTTCAGGCCCAATGTATTTTGCTAACTACGTTTTGCGGCCTAAGAGGGAGTTATGTTGTCGAAGCTCTTGCAAAGCGCAATGAGAAAAAGAAATATCACCTGAGACCGTACGAATCCCTTCGCCAGGATGTGTGGCTAAAAATTGGAGCCAAATGCAACAGCACGCTGAGTCTTTCCTACAAACTGCAAGTAGAAATAATCACCATTACGTTATGACCGAGGTATAACCGTTTTTAACAGGTTCATTCATGGAAGGTTAGGTAGCACTTTCATCGACTGTAATGGTCCCTGCTCCTCAGGAAATTTCCTGCATCATCGTCTGACCATACTGTCGTTCATAATGTTCAAACCAAATACGTGGCGCAATTGGCGATACATATCTGCTGGAGATTGCTTCTGAAAGTGCAAAAATCAGATAAATCCATAATCCTCGCAGTTGGCGAGAGGCAGTATGAAAGCAGTAACTTTGTCACAGCACTGCGCGGTAACCACTGCCGTAACGAGACTGGAAGTGCACTGCGTTATTCCTACATACCTCCTATCTACTCCTGTCCGCCGCTCGTGGTCTCGCGGTAGCGTTCTCGCTTCCCGAGCACGGGGTCCCGGGTTCGATTCCCGGCGGGGTCAGGGATTTTCACCTGCCTCGAGATGACTGGGTGTTTGTGTTGTCCTTATCATTTCATCATCATCCAGGAAAGTGGCGAAATTGGACTGAGCAAAGGTTGGGAAATTGTACGGGCGCTGATAACCACGCAGTTGAGCGCCCCACAAACCAAACATCATCATCATCATCATCATCCTATCTACTCCTGCGCATGCGCATTCCTGCTATTTGACTACTCATTCCGTATCTGGACGTGATCGGAACTCAGCTTCTCGGTTCAACTCGAACATTCGCGAGAGAAATGGGGTGAATAGAGACGGAGAGAGAGAAGGGAGGGGGGGGATCGAGTATGGAGTGAGGGAAATGTTGGAAATGTTTCCATGTCAATATCATATTCACCCAGTTTTTAACAAAGACGTCCTCTATGCTGGTCAACACATTACTGTTTTCCTCTATACACAGTTATGTTTTCTAAAATCTCATGATGTCCTCTGACCCACCGCTTCATCTGGCGAGGGTTTCCTCAACTGCTCTTTTTACTACTTCGTTTCTTATTTTATCTTGTCACTTAATTTTGAACATCCTGTACTGGCCTCAAATTCAAATAATTCCACTTTTCTTTATTTTCGAGGTCCAAGCTTCGCGGCCGGCCGGTGTGGCCGAGCGGTTCTAGGCGCTTCAGTCTGGAACAGCGTGACCGCGACGGTCACAGGTTGGAATCCTGCCTCGGGCATGGATGTGTGTAATGTCCTTAGGTTAGTTAGGTTTAATTAGTTCTGAATTCTAGGCGACTGATAACCTCAGAAGTTAAGTCGCATAGTGCTCAGAGCCATTTGAACCATTTTTTGAGCTTCACGTCCATACAATTTTGTGCTCCAGACGTATACTTTGTAATGTCTTCATCATTTGTATATCACTATACCAATATTTTAGTGAAGAAAGCTTTGTTGCTTTGTGGCAGTGTATTTCTGATATCCTTGCTTCGACCACCTTGCGTAAACTTACTCCCTACATAGGAGAATGTTTGCCGCGCGGGATTAGCCGTGCGGTCTAAAGGCGCTGCAGTCATGGACTGTGCGGCTGGTCCCGGCGGAGGTTCGAGTCCTCCCTCGGACATGGGTGTGTGTGCTTGTACTTAGGATAATTTAGGTTAAGTAGTGTGTAAGCTTAGGGACTGATGACCTTAGCAGTTAAGTCCCATAAATTTCACACACATTTGAACATTTAGGAGAATGTTCCAGTTCTGCCACTAGAGTGTTGTTCCTAATTTTGATTTTCAGCGCGTCATTATTCTCCTTCATACTAATTTTCAACAACTTCTTTTTTGCTCTGATATCCTTTTTTGCTCTGTGCTAAGTACATCGTGTGAACTTTATGTTGGCCAATGGGCTCTCTAGTCCTGAACTAGTAGAAGTCGGACATCTTTGACCAGTAGTCACTTATTTTTGATTGCAGCCAACACCACCCAGCTGACAGGAGTGTATGAGATAGTTGTCTGCTATAATACTGTGTTGTACTTCACTTTGCTTCGTTAGGCCTGCTGTTTCCTTTCCTTGTGGTCAGTGTTTGTAATTGTTGGAATTAGATTTTTACCTCAGTCATGCGTGACTTATGCTCTCGCGGAAGCGTGGAGCACAGATTAAGATGGTTGCACTGCTTTAGGCAGGTGTGGTTTGTTAACCCCCCCCCCCTCCCTCAGTCTGCAAACCCCTCTAGCAATCGGTCATCCTAGGTTAACACACTGTTTGTTGTCCATTCCTTTATAAAGATTTATCTTGCTTACATCCGGCCGGAAGAACTATGTCTTCAGCGAACGTTAGCTCCGTTATCTGTTCCTCTTACACGTTTATTCCTGTCAGAAAATTTCTTTTACCTGGTGGAAAATACGGTAGGTGTGACTGGTGCACTTTTGCAGAACATTGCACCAGCAAAATTTTTGGTACGTTATGGTGGTAGTATTGAAGATCTGGGGAGACCCCAGAGAAGCGTCCCGTCATGAGCGGGAACACAGGTCATTAACCATCATTGCGATCGTCCTCTCAGTGCAGTCACACTACGCCTAGCTTAAATTTGAAAAGTGGTTAATTGGAACCCAGTAGCAGCTTATATGAATATTATGTCTGTTCTTTCGGACATGTCTGAAAGAACAGACACCATTGATGACCTGAAGCCGTCTAGAACGAAATTAGAATTATGTGTTAATACTTTCAGCTGTTGACGGGCGGTTGATATATATCAACGGAGACAAGTGAAAATGTGTGCCCCGACTGGGACTCGAACACGGGATCTCCTGCTTACATGGAAAACGCTCTATCCATCTGAGCCACCGGCGGCACGGAGGATAGTGCGACTGCAGCGACTCTATCGCACACGCCTCGCGCGAGACCTATATTCCAACCTTGTATGTCCACACACTACATTCGTAGTATCCCTACCCAACACACGTATTACTCGTGGAAGACATTCTTACCAAGCCCCGTAAGAGTTCGGGTAATAAGTGTGCATCCGCACAGAAGAGGAAGGTCACGGCCGGTATTGCCAGAACTATATGCTGATATGGATATGGTGTCCGTTCTTTCGGACATATCCGAAAGAACGGACACCATTGATGACCTGCAACCGTCTAGAACGAAATTAGAATTATATATTAATACCTTCAGCTTCTGACGGGCGTTGATATACATCAACGGGGACAGATGAAAATGTGTGCCCCGACCGGGACTCGAACCTGGGATCTCCTGCTTACATGGCAGACGCTTTATGTCCGAAAGAACAGACACCATTTCCATATAACTACACTCCTGGAAATGGAAAAAAGAACACATTGACACCGGTGTGTCAGACCCACCATACTTGCTCCGGACACTGCGAGAGGGCTGTACAAGCAATGATCACACGCACGGCACAGCGGACACACCAGGAACCGCGGTGTTGGCCGTCGAATGGCGCTAGCTGCGCAGCATTTGTGCACCGCCGCCGTCAGTGTCAGCCAGTTTGCCGTGGCATACGGAGCTCCATCGCAGTCTTTAACACTGGTAGCATGCCGCGACAGCGTGGACGTGAACCGTATGTGCAGTTGACGGACTTTGAGCGAGGGCGTATAGTGGGCATGCGGGAGGCCGGGTGGGCGTACCGCCGAATTGCTCAACACGTGGGGCGTGAGGTCTCCACAGTACATCGATGTTGTCGCCAGTGGTCGGCGGAAGGTGCAGGTGCCCGTCGACCTGGGACCGGACCGCAGCGACGCACGGATGCACGCCAAGACCATAGGATCCTACGCAGTGCCGTAGGGGACCGCACCGCCACTTCCCAGCAAATTAGGGACACTGTTGCTCCTGGGGTATCGGCGAGGACCATTCGCAACCGTCTCCATGAAGCTGGGCTACGGTCCCGCACACCGTTAGGCCGTCTTCCGCTCACGCCCCAACATCGTGCAGCCCGCCTCCAGTGGTGTCGCGACAGGCGTGAATGGAGGGACAAATGGAGACGTGTCGTCTTCAGCGATGAGAGTCGCTTCTGCCTTGGTGCCAATGATGGTCGTATGCGTGTGTGGCGCCGTGCAGGTGAGCGCCACAATCAGGACTGCATACGACCGAGGCACACAGGGCCAACACCCGGCATCATGGTGTGGGGATCTCATACACTGGCCGTACACCACTGGTGATCGTCGAGGGGACACTGAATAGTGCACGGTACATCCAAACCGACATCGAACCCATCGTTCTACCATTCCTAGACCGGCAAGGGAACTTGCTGTTCCAACAGGACAATGCACGTCCGCATGTATCCCGTGCCACCCAACGTGCTCTAGAAGGTGTAAGTCAACTACCCTGGCCAGCAAGATCTCCGCATCTGTCCCCCATTGAGCATGTTTGGGACTGGATGAAGCGTCGTCTCACGCGGTCTGCACGTCCAGCACGAACGCTGGTCCAACTGAGGCGCCAGGTGGAAATGGCATGGCAAGCCGTTCCACAGGACTACATCCAGGATCTCTACGATCGTCTCCATGGGAGAGTAGGAGCCCGCATTGCTGCGAAAGGTGGATATACACTGTACTAGTGCCGACATTGTGCATGCTCTGTTGCCTGTGTCTATGTGCCTGTGGTTCTGTCAGTGTGATCATGTGATGTATCTGACCCCAGGAATGTGTCAATAAAATTTCCCCTTCCTGGGACAATGAATTCACGGTGTTCTTATTTCAATTTCCAGGAGTGTATATAGTTCTGGCAACATATTACCCGAACCCTTACGGGACTTGGTAAGAATGTCTTCAACGAGTGATGAGTGTGTTGGGGGGGGGGGGGGGACACCACGAATGTAGTGTGTGGACATACAAGGTGAGAATGTGGGTCTCGCGGGAGGCGTGCGCGAGAGAGTCCCTGCAGTCGCACTATCCTCTGTGCCGTCGGTGGCTCAGATGGATAGAGCGTCTGCCATGCAAGCAGGAGATCCCGGGTTCGAGTCCCAGTCGGGGCACACATTTTCACCTGTCCCCGTTGATACATATCAACGCCTAACAGAAGCTGAAGGTGTTGTTGCTGTGGTCTTCAGTCCTGAGACTGGTTTGATGCAGCTCTCCATGCTACTCTATCCTGTGCGAGCTTCTTCATTTCCCCGTACCTACTGCAACCTATATCCTTCTGAATCTGCTTAGTGTATTCAACTCTTTGTCTCCCTCTATGATTTTTTCCTCCACACTGCCCTCTAATGCTAAATTTGTGATCCCTTGATGCCTCAGAACATGTCCTACCAACCGGTCCCTTCTTCTTGTCAAGTTGTGCCACAAACTCCTCTTCTCCCCAATTCTATTCAATACCTCCTCATTAGTTATGTGATCTACCCATCTAATCTTCAGCAGTCTTCTGTAGCACCACATTTCAAAAGCTTCTATTCTCTTCTTGTCCAAACTATTTATCGTCCATGTTTCACTTCCATACATGGCTACACTCCATACAAATAATTTCAGAAACGACTTCCTGACACTTAAATCTATACTCGATGTTAACAAATTTATCTTCTTCAGAAACGCTTTCCTTGCCATTGCTAGTCTACATTTTATATCCTCTCTACTTCGACCATCATCAGTTATTTTGCTCCCCAAATAGCAAAACTCTTTACTACTTTAAGTGTGTCATTTCCTAATCTAATTCCCTCAGCATCACCCGACTTAATTCGACTACATTCCATTATACTCGTTTTGCTTTTGTTGATGTTCATCTTATATCCTCCTTTCAAGACACTGTCCATTCCGTTCAACTGCTCTTCCAAGTCCTTTGCTGTCTCTGACAGAATTACAATGTCATTGGCAATCCTCAAAGTTTTTATTTCTTCTCCATGGGTTTTAATACCTACACCAAATTTTTCTTTTGTTTCCTTTACTGCTTGCTCAATATACAGATTGAATAACATTGGGGAGAGGCTACAACCCTGTCTCACTCCCTTCCCAACCACTGCTTCCCTTTCATGTCCCTCGACTCTTATAACTGCCACCTGGTTTCTGTACAAATTGTAAATAGCCTTTCGCTCCCTGTATTTTACCCCTGCCACCTATAGAATGTGAAAGAGAGTATTCCAGTCAACATTGTCAAAAGCTTTCTCTAAGTCTACAAATGCTAGAAACGTAGGTTTGCCTTTCCTTAATCTTTCTTCTAAGATAAGTCGTAAGGTCAGTACTGCCTCACGTGTTCCAACATTTCTACGGAATCCAAACTGGTCTTCCCCGAGGTCGGCTTCTACCAGTGTTTCCATTCGTCTGTAAAGAATTCGTGTTAGTATTTTGCTGCTGACTTATTAACCTGATATTTCGGTAATTTTCACATCTGTCTACACCTGCTTTCTTTGGGATTGGAATTATTATATTCTTCTTGAAGTCTGAGGGTATTTCGCCTGACTCATAAATCTTGCACACCAGATGGTAGAGTTTTGTCAGGACTGGCTATCCCAAGGCCGTCAGTAGCCCTAATGGATGTTGTCTACTCCCGGGGCCTTGTTTCGACTTAGGTCTTTCAGAGCTCTGTCAAACTCATCACGCAGTATCGTATCTCCCATTTCATCTTCATCTACATCCTCTTCCATTTCTATAATATTGTCCTCAAGTACATCGCCCTTATATAGACCCTCTATATACTCCTTCCAGCTTTCTGCTTTCCCTTCTTTGCTTAGAACTGGGTTTCCATCTGAGCTCTTGATATTCATACAAGTGGCTCTCTTTTCTCCAAAGGTCTCTTTAATTTTCCTGTAGGCAGTATCTATTTTGCCCCTATTGAGATAAGCCTCTACATCCTTACATTTGTCCTCTAGCCATCCCAGCTTAGCCATTTTGCACTTTCTTGATCTCATTTTTGAGACGTTTGTATTCTTTTTTGCCTGTTTCATTTACTGCATTTTTATATTTTCTCCTTTCATCAATTAAATTCAATATTTCTTCTGTTACCCAAGGATTTCTACTAGCCCTCGTCTTTTTACCTACTCGATCCTCTGCTGCCTTCACTACTTCATCCCTCAGAGCTACCCATTCTTCCTCTACTGTATTTCTTTCCCCCATTCCTGTCAATTGCTCCCTTATGCTCTCCCTGAAACTCTGTACAACCTCTGGTTCTTTCAGTTTATCCAGATCCCATCTCCTTAAATTCCCACCTTTTTGCAGTTTGTTCAGTTTAAATCTACAGTTCATAACCAATAGATTGTGATCTGAGTCCACATCTGCCCCTGGAAATGTCTTACAATTTAAAACCTGGTTCCTAAATCTCTGTTATACCATTATATAATCTACACTCCTGGAAATTGAAATAAGAACACCGTGAATTCATTGTCCCAGGAAGGGGAAACTTTATTGACACATTCCTGGGGTCAGATACATCACATGATCACACTGACAGAACCACAGGCACATAGACACAGGCAACAGAGCATGCACAATGTCGGCACTAGTACAGTGTATATCCACCTTTCGCAGCAATGCAGGCTGCTATTCTCCCATGGAGACGATCGTAGAGATGCTGAATGTAGTCCTGTGGAACGGCTTGCCATGCCATTTCCACCTGGCGCCTCAGTTGGACCAGCATTCGTGCTGGACGTGCAGACCGCGTGAGACGACGCTTCATCCAGTCCCAAACATGCTCAATGGGGGACAGATCCGGAGATCTTGCTGGCCAGGGTAGTTGACTTACACCTTCTAGAGCACGTTGGGTGGCACGGGATACATGCGGACGTGCATTGTCCTGTTGGAACAGCAAGTTCCCTTGCCGGTCTAGGAATGGTAGAACGATGGGGTCGATGACGGTTTGGATGTACCGTGCACTATTCAGTGTCCCCTCGACGATCACCAGTGGTGTACGGCCAGTGTAGGAGATCGCTCCCCACACCTTGATGCCGGGTGTTGGCCCTGTGTGCCTCGGTCGTATGCAGTCCTGATTGTGGCGCTCACCTGCACGGCGCCAAACACGCATACGACCATCATTGGCACCAAGGCAGAAGCGACTCTCATCGCTGAAGACGACACGTCTCCATTCGTCCCTCCATTCACGCCTGTCGCGACACCACTGGAGGCGGGCTGCACGATGTTGGGGCGTGAGCGGAAGACGGCCTAACGGTGTGCGGGACCGTAGCCCAGCTTCATGGAGACGGTTGCGAATGGTCCTCGCCGATACCCCAGGAGCAACAGTGTCCCTAATTTGCTGGGAAGTGGCGGTGCGGTCCCCTACGGCACTGCGTAGGATCCTACGGTCTTGGCGTGCATCCGTGCGTCGCTGCGGTCCGGTCCCAGGTCGACGGGCACGTGCACCTTCCGCCGACCACTGGCGACAACATCGATGTACTGTGGAGACCTCACGCCCCACGTGTTGAGCAATTCGGCGGTACTTCCACCCGGCCTCCCGCATGCCCACTATACGCCCTCGCTCAAAGTCCGTCAACTGCACATACGGTTCACGTCCACGCTGTCGCAGCATGCTACCAGTGTTAAAGACTGCGATGGAGCTCCGTATGCCACGGCAAACTGGCTGACACTGACGGCGGCGGTGCACAAATGCTGCGCAGCTAGCGCCATTCGACGGCCAACACCGCGGTTCCTGGTGTGTCCGCTGTGCCGTGCGTGTGATCATTGCTTGTACAGCCCTCTCGCAGTGTCCGGAGCAAGTATGGTGGGTCTGACACACCGGTGTCAATGTGTTCTTTTTCCCATTTCCAGGAGTGTATCTGATACCTACTAGTATCTCCAGGATTCTTCCATGTATACAACCTTCTTTCATGATTCTTCAACCAAGTGTTAGCTATGATTAAGTTATGCTCTGTGCAAAATTCTACCATGCGGCTTCCTCTTTCATTTCTTAACCCCAAATCAAATTCACCTACTATGTTTCCTTCTCTCCCTTTTCCTACTCTCGAATTCCAGTCACCCATGACTATTAAATTTTCATATCCCTTCACTACCTGAATAATTTCTTTTATCTCATCATACATTTAATCAATTTCTTCATCCTGTGCAGAGCTAGGTAGCATATAAACTTGAACTACTGTAGTAGGCATGGGCTTCGTGTCTATCTTGGCCACAATAATGCGTTCACTATGCTGTTTGTAGTAACTTACCCGCATTCCTATTTTCCTATTCAGTATTAAACCTACTCCTGCATTACCCCTATTTGATTTTGTGTTTACAACCCTGTAGTCACGTGACCAGAAGTCTTGTTCCTCCTGCCACCGAACTTAACTAATTCCCACTATATCTAACTTTAACCTATCCATTTCCCTTTATAAATTTTGTAACCTACCTGCCCGATTAAGGGATCTGACATTCCACGCTCCGATCCGTAGAACGCCAGTTTTCTTTCTCCTGATAACGACATCCTCTTGAGTAGTCCCCGCCCGGAGATCCGAATGGGGGACTATTTTACCTCCGGAATATTTTACCCAAGAGGACGGCATCATCATTTAATCATACAGTAAAGCTGCATGCCCTCGGGAAAAATTACGGCCGTAGTTTCCCCTTGCTTTCAGCCGTTCGCAGTACCAGCACAGCAAGGCTGTTTTGGTTAGTGTTACAAGGCCAGATCAGTCAATCATCCAGACTGTTGCCCCTGCAACTACTGAAAAGGCTGCTGCCCCTCTTCAGGAACCACATGTTTGTCTGGTCTCTCAACAGATACTCCTCCGTTGTGGTTGCACCTACGGTACGGACATCTGTATCGCTTAGGCACGCAAGCCTCCCCAGCAACGGCAAGGTCCATGGTTCATGGGGGGAAGCTGAAGGTATTAATATACAGGGTGATTCAAAAAGAATACCACAACTTTAAAAATGTGTATTTAATGAAAGAAACATAATATAACCTTCTGTTATACATCATTACAAAGAGTATTTAAAAAGGTTTTTTTTCACTCAAAAACAAGTTCAGAGATGTTCAATATGGCCCCCTCCAGACACTCGAGCAATATCAACCCGATACTCCAACTCGTTCCACACTCTCTGTAGCATATCAGGCGTAACAGTTTGGATTGCTGCTGTTATTTCTCGTTTCAAATCATTAATGGTGGCTGGGAGAGGTGGCCGAAACACCATATCCTTAACATACCCCCATAAGAAAAAATCGCAGGAGGTAAGATCAGGGCTTCTTGGAGGCCAGTGATGTGCTCTGTCACGGTCTGCCTGGCGGCAGATCCATCGCCTCGGGTAGTTGACGTTCAGGTTTCATAACTAACCTTTTTCGTAGGACTCTCCATACAGTTGATTGTGGAATTTGCAGCTCTGTGCTAGCTCTGCGAGTCGATTTTCCTGGGCTGCGAACAAATGCTTGCTGGATGCGTGCTACATTTTCATCACTCGTTCTCGGCCGTCCAGAACTTTTCCCTTTGCTCAAACACCCATTCTCTGTAAACTGTTTATACCAACGTTTAATACACCACCTATCAGGAGGTTTAACACCACACTTCGTTCGAAATGCACGCTGAACAACTGTCGTCGATTCACTTCTGCCGTACCCAATAACACAAAGAGCTTTCTGTTGAGCGGTCGCCGTCTTAGCATCAACTGACGCTGACGCCTAGTCAACAGCGCCTCAAGCGAACAAATGTACAACTAAATGAAACTTTATAGCTCCCTTAATTCGCCGACAGATAGTGCTTAGCTCTGCCTTTTGTCGTTGCAGAGTTTTAAACTCCTAAAGTTGTGGTATTCTTTTTGAATCACCCTGTATAATTCTAATTTCGCCTGTCAGCAGCTGAAGGTATTAATATAATTCGAATTTCAGTAGCAGCTTGTGCTGTCGCGAATGATCACGGTTGAGACTCTACGAGGTCTCTCTGATTTATCCTCATTTCCGCGCTGGCCGCAGGAGTAATGGCATTCTTCAATAAAGTAACGATATTCCTTGCGGCTCACTTAGGCGTTCCTTTCGCTCGTGCCTCGGAGCCTTCCTTTAGTCGCATTAAACCACACTCATGGCTCCTGACGGGATCCACGTGGCTGTGTGCAATTATGCCCAGTGCTGCTTCCCAGATTTAATCGAAAATGTTTATTGGCGGAGCCGAATCAGTTTCTTCGCTATTACTTGTATGAAGGGCGATCTAAAAGTTTCTGTTCGAAGGCCGTAGATTCAGAATCGGAATGCCAAGTCAGTGAAACCGCCGTGAGCAATGAGGCAACCATCCCACAAAGGCACCAGGTTGAAGAAACACGTTTGGTAAAAACCGTGCCCTGCTGCGTCGAGAAGTCCGTAACGGCCCGCTGCAAATCCTCGTCCGACAGGAATCGTTGACAGTTCAAGGCCTTTTTCAAGGTACCGAAGGCGTGATAATCGCATGGGAAGAGATTAGGACTGTAGGGCGGGTCCTCGAGTGTCTTACCCTTTGCCTGCATGTCGGTGTTTATATACCCGCATCTGGTCGCGCTGGTTTGCATATCCGCTGCAGCAACGCCCTCAGAAGGATACTTTTTGATCGATCCTTACAAAAGATCAGTCTGCATTACGGTCACTAGTCTTTGACACGATAAACAGCGCTAAACTTTTCTCTACTCCAAACTCAATAATTTAAGTCCAACCACTTTCTACAAGAGTCCGACATCTGACAACTGGACTGGAATATGTACGCTGCCTGCATTTCATAAATTTTCACCAAATGCCTCTTAGCAAGTTCCACCAATAATCTCCTTGGCAACAAAATAACAATACTATTTAAAGTCAACAGCAAAAACGCGCAAAAAACCCCGGACTCAAATTTGCACCGAAACTTATGAAATTTATTGACATCAATTAACCTTAGCCACGTCAGTCGTCTTTATCCAAGCACCTCCTTCAGCATGCTAATGGCTCCACACTGTGATCTGAGACCTCTTTTTACCTAACAAGTCCACGGTCACTAACCCACAACTCTCGCCAAGAGAAACAGCCAAGTGCCTAAGCAGAATACGACGCGCATTCGAATGCTTTGCAGACTTTGTTACTGGGAACGCCATCCCTTTGATAATAAGTGATCACTAAATTCCGATTATTCGAAATAATAGCCATTTCATTACAAATTTCGCCACAAAATGTTTGCAACTTGCTACGCCAATCCCGCAATGGATGACAGTGGATTTTCAGTCAGATTCAGGAGCATTTGCACTGGCCGTTTCCTGTTCCTGCCTATACCGCTTCTGTAAAGTGCTACTTCCTGCTAGGGATTTTAGAAGGTTTTCTGAAAGAATGTTAGAAAATATGAACCGACATGGAGAATTGCTCGCCCTTGTCTTGAGCATAGTCGGCTCCGACCATCACCCATTTGGGAGGATTAGGGAAGGATCGACACATCATCTTCAACTGAACAAAAAGGTCCTTCTCCCTGCAACCTGAGACTGGTCCTAGCAATCACAATAACAGACAAAGCTAGCACACAGGCGCGGCTAGTTACAGCGCGAGCAGATGCTCGGCTGTTGGGAAGCAATGTTCGGCCATGTCTACAACGTGCTTCTACGAGAAAGTTAGGGAGCAAACAAGAAGCATTTTACTGGGCTGTCTTGGTGTTTCGCATGCTGTGCTTTATGCCACGCACAAAGGTAAGCTGTGTACGACGACGACAACGCTGCAGGTAGACGGGTGTGGGACTAGGATGCAGAATTTAATTACATGGCAGGAGGCCTGTAAAGATTGTGCCGCGTAACTTAGGCGGCGCACGCACTGGCCTGCTTAGCGGGCCCGTCTTGTTAGCCGACTAATGCGTCGTGTCGCGGTCCGCGCCAGGTACTCCCATCCTCCCCCGCTCACCTGCCACGCACGCACGCACACACAGGAGCCCCGCCCCCCCGGACCACGCCCTCGCCACGTACCTCAGCTACTTGCGAGTTCACGTCTTCCCAACTTGGGGCACACGCACTGCATACAAATTGTCTGTAATGTGCGGCGCCAGATACTTACGGCCTCTGCTGAATAATGCATCAACACACTGTTGCGTATATCACGCGAGGAAAGAAACTTTTCCAGGTCGATTATAGCTCTCGCGCGGTCTAAAGACTGAATGCAACCTTGCAGTCGTTCCGTGTCTAAACGACCTTACATACTCACCCCAGATTTTGCAGTTCTTCCCAATGGGAATTTTCACTAAGAGCTCGAGTCTCATTTAGGGCGAACATCACAAATAGCGACTATGTCTACATGCTTTCCCTGACTGTCACCCACGTAATTCCTGTATTGTCCCTTGAAAAAGGAAGAGTTTGACATTTGAAGAAAAAAGTCTGTAAACAACAATAAGACGAGCGCTATCATTTCGTTTATACTGCTAACGCTTTCTAACTAGGAATGATGGAATCGCTGGCACCGTAAGAGTTGAACCAGAGTGCGTTACGAAAGATTTAATTCTTGCCAACAACTATAAGGGGAATGAAAACGAAACAGATGGAAGAAAGTAAGTAAGCTGTTTATTGTTTCAAAAGTAATCGCCGTAACTGTTCATGTACCCAGCCGTGCACCTCTTTGTCCGAAACAAATTGACGGCATTGAATGTCTTTCTTCAGCGCTCCATCGAGGCAGATCGAGTCTTAATGGAGGATGTTAAAGGCTTCCCACCGAAACTTCTGCATCGTAGTCGAGACAACAAGCACGCCAGCTCCGGGAGAGTCATGATGACCGCCTTCTCTGTCTCCAAAGGCCCGCTACCCATTGACTTCTTGGAACACGGCGCCACAATTAATACGCAGCCGTACGTCTACACTCCGCAAAAGTTAAAGCGTGCCGTAAGTCCAAGCGCCCAGGATATCTGGCCGGCGACATTATTGTGTTGCAGGATAATGCTTACCCACATGTTGCAAAGGTTGTTTCGACTACGCTACAGAAGTTTCGGTCAGAAACCCCTGCACATCTTTCACATAGTTCCGATCTCTCCCCATGCGTTTCCACATTTTTGGAGCCCTGGTGATAGTCATTTGTGGCCGTCGATTTTTTTCGGACTAAGGGGTAAATACATGGGTACAATCATGGTTCCGTAGGCAGCCGCAAACATTTTTCCATGAGAGCACTGACCATCTTGTCTCACAGTGGGATAAATGTATTAACAGTATTATCCATCACTTTTGAAATAATATACAGTTTACATACTTTTTTCCATCCGTCTCGTTATCATATGACGGCCCATTATAAATAGTGTTCCAGTTCTGCATGTGCCCCCTACTGAAATCTGCCTAGCAACAACTACTCCACGTTTGAATCAAAACAGAACTATGCAAGATTTGAAAAGCACAGATCCTTGTTTGTGTTAGTAACTTTCTTTAGCAAAGTAGCCTACAGCTTCCCTTTATTTTGCGTGTTTTACTCGTCTAGCAGCCATCGGCTACTCGTCAGATATATCTGTCTGTATATAGCGCTGAAGTTGCTGTTGTTATTGTTGCCCAAAGACTGGTTTGATGCAGCTCTCCATGCTGACCTATCATGTGCAAGCACATGCACTCTGCTTAGTTATTATGACTTATATCCACTTGAACCTGCTTATTGTATTCAGCCCTTGGTGTACGGCTCAAGAGAAAGGGAGAGAGAAAGACAGAGAGAGAGAGCGTCTTAGAGAATCATGAATCATCAATTTTTAACCGTTACAGATAAAACAATCTCGGCGTGACACTGAACATTTATATAATAGTTTCTTTGGCTCAGATTACATTTCTTTCATGAATGACAATGTCATCTTAGGCAGTCTGACAGTATCTCAAACGTTTTGCACCCGTAATTTAAAAACTGATTAAAGTACCAAAGTCGCTTAAAACAGTAGCTACTATACACAATCGTCTCAAAATGGTCTCTAAATTACCATTAATGCTATAAACATTAACGATTATAACTGCAGAGTGTTTCTAAGTGTTTTACACTCCATAAAAAGAGTTGGCTGTCAAAAAATTTGCGTCTGAGGGCGCCGCTGCAGAGAATATGCAACGTAGCGCGACTCCAACGCGGGTTATATAAGCAGCGACGTGTAGGCAAGGAATTAGTGTGGCGTACGTGTGGGCCCGATGTGCTTGCTGTCAGTGTGGAAACGAGAACTGTCTTGACGTTACTACCAACGAAACATGACCAGTGTACTGTTATTCTTTCCTTGGCTGCCGAAGGAAAAACACTGGTAGACATCCATCGGATAGTGAATAATGTGTAGGAGGCAGCATGGGCGTCGAAAACCACCGTTGTGCAATGGTGCGCCGAGTGCTTTTGATTACGCACAACCCCACACCGCAAAAATTTTAACTCAGAAGTTAGGCCACTAAAGTGGGTGATACTCGAGCACTCGCCCTATAGTCCTGATCTCTTCCCATGCGATTACCACGCTTTCGGTCCTTTAAAGAAAGACCTTGAAGGGTCGACGATTCATGCCGGGCGGGGATGTACAGTAGGTAATTATGATCTTCATCACGCATCGGGACACGGTGTTTTATCAAAAGAGTATCTCCAACCTGGTGCCTCGGTGGGTTGATTGCCTCGCACTGCTCACGGCAATTTTGCCTGACTGGCACGCCGATTCTGGACTATACAGTCTTCGGACGGAAACTTTTTAATGGCTGGCTCTGAGCACTATGCGACTTAACTGCTAAGGTCATCAGTCGCCTAGAACTTAGAACTAATTAAACCTAACTAACCTAAGGACATCACACACATCCATGCCCGAGGCAAGATTCGAACCTGCGACCGTAGCGGTCACGCTGTTCCAAACTGAAGCGCTAGAACCGCAAGGCCACACCGGCTGGCGAAACTTTTTAATCTCCCCTTATAAGTTAATTACAGACGTCCTACTAAGAAACTGACTTTTTTTGGATTCAATTCTGGATAATGGCAGTATATACATTAATCGTAATTAAATGCTACACAACGTCAAAATAGCTTCGGAATAATTTAAATCATATGACAAATGATCGGTTGTTGCTCTTCTTAACTAAATTTCTGCCATCACAATAAACCTTTGTAATAATGCTTGGTTGTAGATAGCGTATTGAACATAGAAACAGATAATCAGAACTATCCAACGAAATGATGTTTAAGATTATCGCCGGCCGGAGTGGCCGAGCGGTTCTAGGCGCTTCAGTCTGCCACCGCGCGACCGCTACGGTCGCAGGTTCGCATCCTGCCTCGGGCATGGATGTGTGTGATGTCCTTAGGTTAGTTCGGTTTAAGTAGTTCTAAGTTCTAGGGAACTGATGACCTCAGATGTTAAGTTCCATAGCGCTCAGAGCCATTTGAACCATTTAAGATTATCGAAACTCGAATAAATAAAATACGCTGACGAGCCAAAACATCACGAGCACTTCTCACCGCGAGCTTGAACGCCACATGGTGGCTTTGCGGGCACATGGCGTTGTAAGGAAAGTATGTAAGTGGAACAGTGGTGAAAGGAGGGGGGGGTCGGTCTAGCGATAAAAGGTCCGCACATGGGCAAATCCAGTGACACAGGCGACTCTGACTCGTTCAAGCATTTCGGAAACGGCGAAGCTGTTGGGTGTTCGCGTGCTAATGTCCTGAGCATCTATGGAAAGTCGTTGAAGGACGGCGAAGGTGTTGTCCGTCCACGTCTCGTCACATGACTTGGCGGTAAGAGATAAGCCCGCTCGTAACGCAGAATAGGCGGCGATCTGTGGCAGATCTAACGACAGCACATAATACTGGTGCAGCCACTAGTGTTCTTACAAGCATCCCGCACAGCGCTCAATGTTGGGGCTCGGAAACAGACGAGCCCTAGATGCTCACCAAACGTCATCGTCAATTAAGATAGCAGTGGGCACAGTTTCATCGATATTGAAAAGTGAATGAATGGAAACGTGTCATACGGTGGGATAAATCAAGTTTCTCGCTACACCAGGTCGTTGGTCATGTCCGGAAACGCCTTCATCTAAGTGTACGGGTGCTCGAGACATACGCCACGCCTCGCTCGCAGATTGTTGGAGGCCAATATTGTGCTACGGGGGACAATCACGTAGACTGTCATGGCACCTGTAGAAAATCGAACGCATCGTGACAGCTGTGGACTACGCGAACATTATTGCAGACCGCATCACTCCAAACGTGGTGTCTTCCCCAAACGCGATGGCTTCTTTCAGCAGGATAAATGAAAATTTCACGAGGCCAGAGTGGTGCTACAGAGATGTGAGGAACATTATGACGATGTCACGCTGATACTTTGGCCACCAAATTCGTCTGAACGGAACATGATGGAACACGTCTGGAACGCTATCGGACCCAAATCCGCGATCACAAACTACCACATCTTAAAGGGAAATCAAATTGTAAATATCTCTAATTACAGACCGCTGATGATGCTCTGCTTTAATACAAGGAAACGCGTCTGGCGAGAAAAACGCGCGTTTTCTTGTAGTTGCAACGACAGAACAAAAATATCCTCAGGAATTTTAAAGCAAGTACCGACAATATGGCCACATGCATGAAGAATTTAACAGTCCGTAATTTACGTGAACTGCGTGACCTGTCTGTGGACATCCGGTGCCTCATACCTCCGGAAACCCTCACTTGCCAGTAATGTTTGTTCCATTATCACTCCAAAATAATGCTCAGTTTGCTGAAACCTCCCATAACTGCATACTCCGTCTCCTGTTGTGTCCTAAATCTTCGGAGTTCCCTTTACCACTGCTCTGATGTGTCTGTTGTGCGTTATCATCACGAAACAAGCTGTGACCCTTTGGAGATGCAATGGCCTTCGTTATACGGACGTAATTGGACCGTGGTGCACGTCCAACTTACGGTATCTGCAGGCTTGCAGAGTTTTGGGCAATCTACGTCCTCTATTGCTCTGACGGCATTATCAGGTTCCCCCCCCTTCCGTGTCCCATCCCCGTATAGTACTTTTAATCACGAGAAACGTTGTTCCATACGACACGAAGCGGCGCAGATCTCTTTTCATATTTGGGTATCGTTTCTGTGTCATCCAGCTTGGAGCTCATACAAAAGCCATCAGCGCAGAATGCAAGCCAGTGCGACGCAGCGTTATCGAATGTCGAACGCTAACAAGGAGTGAGTCGCTCCTCCCCGGCCATTGCAACATGAGCGAGCGCCCGCCTCTGTTCTCTCTTTTTAGCTAATTGCGCCCCGGAAACGTAGTATGATTGATGGGCTCATGGCTCAGCGTTATTGCTGTGAAATGGAAATGTAAAGTCCATTTCATTCACCCTCGACTAAAGCCGGCTACATAAAGGTATTGCGTTACGAATTTTCGCAACAGTTGTCTACATCGTCGGCATTTATTCGTTTGTGAGATAAATGGATTGTGGAAGCAAGGATGATAGAGCATACAGGCCGCGGCACGTTGCAGCGCGAGAAATCCCTGGGACCGGTCGTTGGCGCTTTTTCTGCGATCTGTGATTTTTTATTACCGTTCCATACTACCGAGTCTATTCGTCTCGCGTCTTTGTTTCACTTAAATCCGTGGCTTCCTCGTTCTTGGACGAAAGATGATAGTCGTTGTTGAAAATTTAAAGATTTCAGTATCCTTGAATGCTTATTTCTTTGATGTACTTTCGGGCACTCAGAACACAATTACTGTTTTGGAATTTCGTCATTTTCATAACCTTATATCCCTTTCAGTCAGCATAGAAAATTCAGAATACTTGCGCAGACCACGGCAACCGATTCTGCGTCTACGTTCACTCCCTGCAAGCTCTGTTATGGTATGCGACAAAGATATAACGTTTACCATGATCATTTTTACCCATTCGTGGATGATGCGAGAGTAGAACTACTGTCGATAATCCTCCGTATAAACTTAAATTTCTCTAGTTTTCCGATCTTTACAGGTGAGGGAGGATTCGCAAGAGATTACATTGTAAATCACCACAAAACGCACGTGTGGGAGATACAAACATTCGAGCAATCACAAAGTTGAGGCATCAGGAACGCTCCAGTGTCAATGAATGGACAGGAATTGTCGGTGACAAACACATAGGGTCATACTCTTTATCAAAGAGATTAACAGGTGCTGTGTATTGCCTATTTCTGTACTATGCATTACCAACGCTATTGGAGAACCTTACCCTTGCAGAAAGACAACGATTGTGGTTTATGCACGACGGGGCACTACCACATTTTCCACGAATCGTGCGACAGTACTTCAACGAAACTTTTTATGGCGATGGACCAGATGAAAACGCCCAGTAGCATGCACTCTTCGTTCATCAGAACTGAATCTGTTGCGTTTCTTGTCATGGGGAACATTTAAAGAAATTGGTGTATGTCCAATCCATCGGCAACGTGCAGACGTTACAGGAGCGTGTGAAACAATTAGAATTTAGCCAAATGTATGAGAAAAAGCTCATGATTCACTGTGAAGAAGAGCTAAAGGATGACGGGATGGGTGGTAACGACAGACAGATAGGAATGAGGGAACAGATCGGCCTATATCTTATCTGATTGATTTCGGGACAAACATTGTAGGAACTCGTCTCCTAGTTTTGAAAGGAATATGTGACACTATGTGTGTGGGCTTAAGTAACATGTTTGAGTCTCTTTGAAACATAAACTCTCAGAATTTTCACAAGCACGTCTTCCTGGCGCACACCACGCGTCATTTGTAGCGTCTGCTATAGGAGCAGAGCCTCTTTTTTTAATTTAAGGTTTGATGGAGTCGCACACCGTCGCATCTCCACAACTTCTACGCTAAGGAAGTTGTATAATAGTCTGTAGACAGTGACATTGGAGGTGGACAGAAGCATTGCGCTACTTTCAGTCCTATGTACCCCAGGTTCAGTCATTGACAAAGTAGAATGTATGTTGAGTGTTACCGTCGCTGGTGAGCAATCACAATGTCGTTATGTCTGTTGTGACTTGGCAAGACAACCAAGCCACTATGAGGAGGAAGCCGAAAGGCACACGTTTAAGCTCACGCAGGCTGGCGTGAGGTCTGGAACAGGTAAAGTGATTATACTAGCAAAAAAGGTACTTAGCTTCTGGAATACTTAACTTTAATCCATAATTGGTGAACATCGGTCTGACGGTACATGCATCACAAGATAAATAGCAAATGATAATGGCGCCTTGCTAGGTCGTAGCAAATGACGTAGCTGAAGGCTATGCTGACTATCGTCTCGGCAAATGAGAGCGTAATTTGTCAGTGAACCATCGCTAGCAAAGTCGGCTGTACAACTGGGGCGAGTGCTAGGACGTCTCTCTAGACCTGCCGTGTGGCGGCGCTCGGTCTGCAATCACTGACAGTGGCGACACGCGGGTCCGTCGTATACTAGCGGACCGCGGCCGATTTAAAGGCTACCACCTAGCAAGTGTCTGGCGGTGACACCACAATGTCCGCTTTCTGTAGGCACCCACAAGAAGGGGGTGGGGGGGGGGTTCACCATCCCATTTCGGCGTAGATTTTGTTTAAAGCGTTCTTGATTGAATCCTTAGGCGTACCACTTTAAAATTAAATCTGTTAATTACGGGTCTTCAGTATACCACTTGTTGATTGATTGATTCAGGGGAGCGTAACAAACAGCGAAATCATCGGTCCCATTGGATTAGGGAAGGATGGGGAAGGAAGTCCCGCTAAAATTACTGTTAGTTCTGCTCTTATAATCGATGTTTGTGGGAGCTGTTACACAGATGAGTCAAAACATTGTGATCACAATCTTAATAGCTTATTGGTCCACCTCTGGAACGCAATACAGCAGCGATTCTGCGTGGGATGGATTCGACAAGTCCTTGACAAGTTTCCGGAGCTACGTCACACCAGATGTCTATGCACAACCGCGTAATTTACTAAATTACGAGTCGGTGATTCGTGCGCGCTGGGCTGGCACCAGATAGCGTCGCAGACTTGTTACATCGGTTTCGAATCCGGTGGATCTGGCAGCCAAGGCATCAACTTGAGTTCACTATCGTGCTTGCCAAACCACTGTAGCACACATTCTTGGTTTGTGAGACAGACAGTTATCTTGCTGGAAGATGACATCGCGTTCGGGAGAGACATCAAGCATAAAGCAAAGCCGGCCGCTGTGGACTAGCGGTTTTAGGCGCTTCAGTCCGGAACCGCGCTGCTGCTACGGTCGCAAGTTCGAATCCTGCCTCGGGAATGGATGTGTGTGATGTCCTTAGGTTAGTTAGGTTTAAGTAGTTCTAAGTCTAGGGAACTGATGACCTCATAGTGCTTAGAGCCATAGGAACCATAAAGCGAAGCAGGTGGTCCGCAATAATGTTCACATAGTCCACAGCTGTGATAGCGCTTTCGTTTACTATCACAGGTCCCATGGAATCCCAGGTAGATATCTTCCACGACATTACACTACGGTGACTAAATATATTCCGCGGCATTACACAACTGTGACAAAAGTCATGGGATACCTTCTAATACCGTGTCGAACCGCCTTTTGCCCCGCATAATGCAGCAATTTGACGTGGCATGGAATCAACGAGACGCTGGAAATCCTCTGCAGAAATATTGATTCATGCTGCCTCTACAGTCTTCCCTAATTGCGAAAGTGTTTCTGGTGCAGGATTTAGTGTATGAGCTTCCCTCTCGATTGTGTCCCATAAATTTTCGATACGATTCGTGTCGGACGAATTGTCCAGAATACTCTTCAAACTAACTGCGAACAATTGTGGCCCAGTGACATGGCACATGGTTACACATAAAAATTCCATCGTTGTTTAGGAACGTGAAGTCCATGATTGGCTGAAAATGGTCTTCATGTAGCCCAACTTAACAGTTCCGGTTCAATGATAGGTTTCTGTTGGGCCATAAGGTCCAGTCCATTCCATGTAAAAACAGCCCACACCATTTTGGAGCCAGCACCAGTTTGCACTGTGCTTTTCTGACATCTAGGTCCATAGTTTCGTGAGGTCTGCGCCGCACTGGAAGCATACCATCAACTCTTACCAACTGAAACCTGGACTCATCTGACCTGGCCACGATTTTCCAGTCGTCTAGGGTCCAACCGATATCGTCACGAGTCCAAGAGAGACTCTGCTGTCGACGTCGTGCTGTTAGGAAAGGCACTCGCGTCTGTCGTCTGCTGCCGTAGCCTATTAACGTCACACACTGGACGACGGTTCAATCCCGTGTCGGGCCATCCTGATTTAGGTTTTCCGTGATTTCCCTAAATCGCTCCAGGCAAATGCCGGGATGGTTCCTCTGAAAGGGCGCGGCCGACTTCCTTCCCCGTCCTTTCCTAATCCGATCAGACCGATGACCTCGCAGTTTGGTCTCTTCCCCCAAAACAACCCAACCCATTAACGTCAAATTTCGCGCCACTGACCTGACGGATACGTTCGTCGTACGTCCCACATTGATTTCTGTAGTTATTTCACGCAGTGCTGCTGGCCTGTCAGCATTGACAACTCTTCGCAAACGCCCTGCTCTCGATCGTTAACAGAATACCGTAGAACATTGCGTTGTACGTGACGAGAGGTAATTCCTGAAACTTTGTATTCTTGACACATTCTTGACACTGTGAGTCTCGGAATATTGATTTCCCTAACGATTTCCGAAATGGAATGTCCCATACGTCTAGCTGCCACTCCGATTCTGCTTTTAAAGTTTGTTAATTCCCGTCGTGCGGGCAAAATCACGTCGGAAACCTTTTTACATGAATCACCTGAGTACAAATGACAGCTCCGGCGACGCACTGCATAAAACCTTGTGTACGCCGTACTACCGCCACCTTTATACGTGCACATCGCTATCCCATGACTTTTGTCACAGTATATATTACAGTAAGTAGATGTTGTTGTTGTTGTGGTCTTCAGTCCTGAGACTGGTTTGATGCAGCTCTCCATGCTACTCTATCCTGTGCAAGCTGCTTCATCTCCCAGTACCTACTGCAACCTACATCCTTCTGAATCTGCTTAGTGTATTCATCTCTTGGTCTCCCTCTACGATTTTTACCCTCCACGCTGCCCTCCAATACTAAATTGGTGATCCCTTGATGCTTCAGAACATGTCCTACCACCCGATCCCTTCTTCTGATCAAGTTGTGCCACAAACTCCTCTTCTCCCCAATCCTATTCAATACTTCCTCATCAGTTATATGATCTACCCATCTAATCTTCAGCATTCTTCTGTAGTACCACATTTCGAAAGCTTCTATTCTCTTCTTGTCCAAACTATTTATCGTCCATGTTTCACTTCCATACATGGCTACACTCCATACAAATACTTTCAGAAACGACTTCCTGACACTTAAATCTATACTCGATGTTAAATTTCTCTTCTTCAGAAACGCTTTCCTTGCCATTGCCAGTCTACATTTTATATCCTCTTGACTTAATTCGACTACATTCCATTATCCTCGTTTTGCTTTTGTTCATGTTCATCTTATATCCTCCTTTCAAGACACTGTCCATTCCATTCAACTGCTCTTCCAAGTCCTTTGCTGTCTCTGACAGAATTACAATGTCATCGGCGAACCTCAAAGTTTTTATTTCTTCTCCATGGATTTTAATACCTACTCCGAATTTTTCTTTTGTTTCCTTTACTGCTTGCTCAATATACAGATTGAATAACATCGGGGAGAGGCTACAACCCTGTCTTACTCCCTTCCCAACCACTGCTTCCCTTTCATGTCCCTCGACTCTTATAACTGCCATCTGGTTTCTGTACAAATTGTAAAAAAGCCTTTCGCTCCCTGTATTTTACCCCTGCAACCTTCAGAATTTGAAAGAGAGTATTCCAGTCAGCATTGTCAAAAGCTTTCTCTATGTCTACAAATGCTAGAAACGTACATTTGCCTTTCCTTAATCTTTCTTCTAAGGTAAGTCGTAAGGTCAGTATTGCCTCACGTGTTCCAGTATTTCTACGGAATCCAAACTGATCTTCCCCGAGGTCGGCTTCTACTAGTTTCTCCATTCGTCTGTAAAGAATTCGTGTTAGTATTTTGCAGCTGTGGCTTATTTAACTGATTGTTCGGTAATTTTCACATCTGTCAACACCTGCTTTCTTTGGGATTGGAATTATTATATTCTTCTTGAAGTCTGAGGGTATTTCGCCTGTCTCATACATCTTGCTCACCAGATGGTAGAGTTTAGTCAGGACTGGCTCTCCCAAGGCCGTCAGTAGTTCCAGTGTAATGTTGCCTATTCCGGGGGCCTTGTTTCGACTCAGGTCTTTCAGTGCTCTGTCAAACTCTTCACGCAGTATCGTATCCCCCATTACATCTTCATCTACATCCTCTTCCATTTCCATAATATTGTCCTCAAGTACATCGCCCTTGTATAGACCCTCTATATACTCCTTCCAGCTTTCTGATTTCCCTTCTTTGCTTAGAACTGGGTTCCATCTGAGCTCTTGATGTTCATACAAGTGGTTCTCTTATCTCCAAAGATCTCTTTAATTTTCCTGTAGGCAGTATCTATCTTACCCCTAGTGAGATACGCCTCTACATCCTCACATTTGTGCTCTAGCCATCACTGCTTAGCCATTTTGCACTTCCTGTCGATCTCATTTTTGAGGCGTTTGTATTCCTTTTTGCCTGTTTCATTTACTGCATTTTTATATTTTCTCCTTTCATCAATTAAATTCAATATTTCTTCTGTTACCCAAGGATTTCTACTAGCCCTCGTCTTTTTACCTACTTGATCCTCTGCTGCCTTCACTACTTCATCCCTCAAAGCTACCCATTCTTCTTCTACTGTGTTTCTTTCCCCCATTCCTGTCAATTGTTCCCTTATGCTCTCCCTGAAACTCTGTACAACCTCTGGTTCTTTCAGTTTATCCAGGTCCCATCTCCTTAAATTCCCATCTTTTTGCAGTTTCTTCAGTTTTAATCTACAGGTCATAACCAGTAGATTGTGGTCAGAGTCCACATCTGCCCCTGGAAATGTCTTACAATTTAAAACCTGATTCCTAAATCTCTGTCTTACCATTACCATTATATAATCTATCTGATACCTTTTAGTATCTCCAGGGTTCTTCCATGTATGTAAGTAGATACTACTACTGAAAACATCACCGGTTGTTAGTTGAGCGAAAGCTTAACCCGTTACCACACGGCTTTTGGAACTACTCTGATTGATACCTGATTTGCTTTCAGTACACCATTTTATTATACTGTTATTATTCGTTTAAGTAGATTGTGATGACAAAACAGTGGCAGCCCTTCTCCCTCGCTGTACATTATCGTTGGTTGCTAGGGTGTGAAGACGAAGGTTCTAAGCTCCGATGCTGTACATACCACCAAAGACAGAAGTAAACTAGAGATGGACGTCACGTATCACAATTAATACAAAACTATCGTAGCAGCATATTTAGTTTTACAGTCTTGTAGAACACCGTTGCTTGGCTACTAACTAATTTTTACATACCGGGTGATCAAAAAGTCAGTATAAATTTGAAAACGTAATAAACCACGGAATAATGTAGATAGAGAGGTAAAAATTGACACACATGCTTGGAATGACATGGGGTTTTATGAGAACCAAAAAAGACACCCCATATTGCTAGACGCGTGAAAGATATTTTGCGCGCGTTGTTTGGTGATGATCGTGTGCTCAGCCGCCACTTTCGTCATGCTTGGCCTCACAGGTCCCCAGACCTCAGTCCGTGCGATTATTGGCTTTGGGGTTACCTAAAGTTGCAAGTGTATCGTGATCGACCGACATCTCTAGGGATGCTGAAAGACAACATCCGACGCCAATGCTTCACCATAACTCCGGACATGCTTTACAGTGCTGTTCACAACATTATTCCTCGACTACAGCTATTGTTGACGAATGATGGTGGACATATTGAGCATTTCCTGTAAAGAACATCATCTTTGCTTTGTCTTACTTTGTTATGCTAATTATTGCTATTCTGATCAAATGAAGCGCCATCTCTCGGACATTTTTTGATCTTTGGTATTTTTTTGTTCTAATAAAACCCCATGTCATTCCAAGCATATGCGTCAATTTGTACCTCTCTATCTACATTATTCCGTGATTTATTCAGTTTTCAAATTTATACTGACTTTTTGATCACCCGGTATATCGGTTTCAGTCCCTTCAGAAGAACGTACCGAGTTTTGTTTCCTAAATTCCGTACGCCCGCAATTCGTTTACTGGTACACATTGCGAAACTGGCAGTGCTAATCCTTTCAAACCCCCCCCCCCCTTCCCGCTGAGCAGTTCCATTTTTTGTATAACCTGACCACAGATAGATGATTTTAACCCTTTGTGTAGTTAGCTTGAGATGCATTTGCGATACTTCCTTTCCACTGAATGCTCTCCCGTGGTTGCGTTATACGTCGCCACAATAAAACAGAAGATTGTTAAGAGTAATTTACTAATTGGGACATAAATGTAGTTATATTAAAGCGAGCTTCTGTCAGATTAAGGCTCGCATGTGGAAGCACACCTCCAGTTCCTGATCGGGGCTAAAGAGTAATTACAGTAGGGAGGATTATTTACAATCAAAAGTTCCCAACTCAGGCATTCAGTAGCCAGGATACCATAACGACTTCCAATCCCCCCGCTCTTTCAAACCTTAAAGTTTTTTATTGCTTCTGCTTGTACTTGAATTCCTTTTCCAAACTTTTACTTAGCTTTTTTCTGTCAGGCACTTAAATGTGATTTGCGGATTATCCATGTAGATGCAGAATGCTTCCTCGACATCTATCTAAATGTTAGAGCTATGGCAGTAAAAACAGAGATAATCAAAAAAGAGTGATAGGTACTGTAAACATAGTGCAATATACACAACGGAAAAAGCAGACGTGTCATAATAATTGACGTAAATGTAATTCGATAATTAGCAGTCCATTTTTGTTGTCAATAAAGTGAACTAGAATGAATAAATAAAGTAAATGTAAGTAAAATGTGCAGATTGAATAAGATGGGGGATAGGATGCTGTGGTATCGATAGCAACGCATAGTTTCAAAGGTTGGCACTACCGTGAGACACAGACAACAGTGCCCTCTAGCCGGTGCTGTCGAGTTCTACGAGCTCCGCGACTGCTTCGCCTTTTTGATCACGTGCAGCCAGCCAGGACACTTCGCTTCAACTTCGCACAACCTTGCAAGTTATGTAATATGTGTTCTTATTGCTTGAGTAAAGGGGATTTAAAGTCATACAGCAGTACCGACGTGTTTTACCTTTCCCTGATCCAACCCACGCGCCGCCTTCCAGGCGGGATACAAAAGATGCAATCTTGCCTCGCCCTTTCTCAATCGCGTCTCCCTTTCACGTCCTTTCACTCTTGGAACAGCAGTGTAGTTTCTATAGAAATTGTGGTTTGGCTTTCTCTCGCTGTACTTAATACCTGATGTCATGAGAAATTCAGCCAACACCGTATAGTAATCAGTTACGTAAAACCATTCACTAAATTAAAACTGAAATTAGGTGATATACTAATATGGAAACTATTCCTGTAGAGCTACGTGTGTGGTTTGACACCATAAGCGTCACTTTTCACACCTCTGCTAGTACGTTTTCTGCAGCATTGCTAAAGTTCCCTTGTCATGTCATACAGTTCAACTGCTTTTGACCGTCGTAGCTGACTCCATGTAGCGCCACAGGCATACGCGTCGCATCTTCGCTTCCTCGAGAGAAAGTGGCTCGCAAGAGGTGCGCAGCAGCTGGCTGTGAACAGGGCGGAGAGGTAGGCACATTTAATTCCGGGTGTGATTAACCGTGCAAGGCGCGCCCGAGAATAGCAAGTTAAACACTCTCTCAGCAGCCAAGTTACGCGGAGGGCGGTGTTTGCGTTCCAACCTCTATCCATCAGCATCCGAGTGCCGAGTGCCCCGTTAAGGAGTCGGCGGCGGCGGCGGCGGCGGCACGCCAGAGAAATTAATTACAACTCCTCCATCATTTGTGCCTATTCACGAGCGGTTAAATCTGTGGACGGAACGACTTTGACTAGAAAATCTGCTCGCTAAACATTTACACTATTTGATGTAACGTGTACATGAGCGATGCCGGCCGTGTTGACACAGCGGTCTGGCTCGCTTCCTGCAAATACGGCCGGGCCCGGTCCCCCCCCCCCCCCCCCCCCCTCCCGGCGCTTTGGTACTGCCGGCGTCCGTGGCAGCGACAGGGGCGCCTCTCGACTTGCCGGCGTCAGCAGTAAGCAAAACTGCGCCCACCGTCAGCTTTCTGCGTCACGTCAGCGGCAGTCGAAGCGACGCTCTCCTACCACAGTCAGTTGCGATCTACCATGTGTAACTGTTTGCGTAAACTCGAGCCCCCATTCTGCAGTCTTTCAAATCTGCAATTCCCACGCCGGCCGAAGTGGCCGTGCGGTTAAAGGCGCTGCAGCCTGGAACCGCAAGACCGCTACGGTCGCAGGTTCGAATCCTGCCTCGGGCATGGATGTTTGTGATGTCACTAGGTTAGTTAGGTTTAACTAGTTCTAAGTTCTAGGGGACTAATGACCTCAGCAGTTGAGTCCCATAGTGCTCAGAACCATTTGAACCATTTTTTTTTTTTTGCAATTCCCACGGTTATACAGCAAGCTTTATATGATGCAGATTTATGTGGAGTCGAAAAAAACATGGATGATGCCGTGGTAAAAAAAAATAAAAAATAAACCACTCAGTCTTCAGGCCACGAGTGGTCTACCGGGACCATACGACCGCCGTGTCATCCTCTGTGGAGGATGCGGTTAGGAGGGGCGTGGGGTCAGCACACCGCTCTCCCGGTCGTTATGATGGTATTGTTGACCGAAGCCGCTACTATTCAGTCGAGTAGCTCCTCAATTGGCATCACGAGGCTGAGTGCACCCCGAAAAATGGCAACAGCGCATGGCGGGCTGGATGGTCACCCATCCAAATGCCGACCACGTCCGGCAGCGCTTAACTTCGATGATCTCACGGGAACCCGTGTATCCACTGCGGCAAGGCCGTTGCCTATTAGGCCGTGGTCCAAGACATATTTCTCTGCCAAACACTTCGTCTTCCAGTCCTGGAGAATCATCAGATTCTATAACGGCTCAGAAAGCAGTTCCTGTTTCAAACGAGATCAGCCAGCCGAAGTGCATCTACATCTACATAGATACTCCACAAGCCACCGTACAGTGCGTGCTGGAGGGTACCCTGTACCACTACTAGTCATATCCTTTCCTCTTCCACTCGCAAATAGAGCGAGGACAAACGAATGTCTGTACTCCTACGTATGACGTCTAATATGTCGTATCTGATCTTCGTGGTCCTTACGCGCAATGTATGTTGGCGGCAGTGGAATCGTTCGGCAGTCATGTCCAGTTCTCTAAATTTTCTCAATAGTGTTCCCCGAAAAGAACGCCGCCTTCCCTTCAGGGATTCCCATTTGAATTCCGTAAGCATATCCGCAACACTTACGTGTTGTTCGAATCAACCGATAACGGATCTAGCAGCCCGCCCCTGAATTGCTTCAACGTCTTTTTTGAGATCGACCTGGTATGGATCCCAAACACTCGAGCAGTACTCAAGAATAGGTGGCACCAGCGTCCTGTATGCGGTCTCTCTTACATGTGAACCACTCTTTCCTAAAAATTCTCCCAATAAACCGAAGTCGACCATTCACCTTCCTTACCACAGTTTTCATATGCTCATTGTTCCACCTCATATCGCTTTGCAACGTTATGCCCAGATATTTAAACGATGTGACTGTGTCAAGCAGGACACTAGTAATAGTGTATCCGAACACGACAGGTTTGATCTTCCTACTTATTCGAATTAAATTACATATTACATTACATATTACATTTCCACATTTAGGGCTGGTTGCCTTTCATCACACCAACTGGAAATTTCGTCTGTGTCTTGCATTTTTCTATAGTCACGCAACTTCGACAACTTATCGTACACCATGACATCATCAGCAAACAGCAGCAGATTGCTGCCCACCCAGTCCGTCAAATCATTTATGTATATAGAGAACAGAAGCTGTCTTACCACGCTTCCTTGGGGCATTCCTGACGATACCCTTGTCTCTGATGAACACTCGGAGTCTCGGACAACATACTGGGTTCCATTATTTAAGAAGACCTCCAGTCACTCCCATATCTGGGAACTTATTCCATAACCTCTTACCTTCGTTAACTGCCTGCAATGAGGCATCGTGTCAAACGCCTTCCGGAAATCTATAAATATGGCATCTACCTGTTGCCCTTCATCCATAGTTCGCAACATGTCATATGAGAAAAGGGCACGCAAGAGTTTCGCACGAACGATGCTTCCTAATACCATGCTGACTCGTGGAAATAAGCTTCTCAGTCTCAAGAAAGTTTGTAATATTCGGACTGAGAGTATGTTCAAAGATTCTTCAGCAAACAGAAGTTAAGGATACTGGTCTGTAATTTGCGATTCCCTTTTTCTTTTTTAACCCTTCTTATATATTGGAGTTATCTGCTCTTTTTTCCAGTCGCTTAGACATTTGTACTGGGATAGAGATTCACGATAGATGTAAGCTACGTAAGGGGCTAATGCTGTAGAGTACTCTTTGAGACATGGAATTGGGATTCTATCCGGACCTGGTGATTTGTTTTCAACTCCTCCAGTCGTTTTTCTACGCCAGGGGTGCTTGTTCCTTGCTTGGAACTGTAACTAGTTTCTGAATCTTTATAGTCTCTGGTGATGGCTCCAGTATTGGAAGACGGAATTTCAGTAAGAGATATATGCCTTGGAGCACGACCTAATGCCCACAACACAAAAATCACGAAAGACGCCAATACTGGCTATAAAAGCCTGCATTGTATGATGTCATGTTTTTACCAGAAATTTTCAGTTACTATATTTACAAAACATGTCACGTTACATGTCACCTTTGCAAGCCCACTTTATTGCTTACGCACTACTCGCCGGTAACTTACAACTTATGCACAAAATTAAGTAAATTTCGTATCATATGTTTTGAGTTTGCTTGTTGGAAGATAATCGTCCAATTTTTTTCTATCTTTCTATTTGTTTGGCTGACGACAGTTCTCATATTTCACTGAGTTAAAACAGCAGTTATGTCGAGCATACTTTAATGGCAAATTAACGCGTTTCAGTGCTTCGGTGTGTGCGATAACGGGTTCGCCGCGCGCCTCGTCTACACTCTCTTCCTTTACAGTGGGCTGTCCCAGCAGCAGGCGTTACCTTAGGCACTCCGAAGCGTCGTGAGCTAACATTTCCAGATATGGGTTCCTATTCGTAATTTGTTCCTCAAGACATCCTCTACAACCGTTCTAAGTTTGTTGGTGTCATTTAATACACTCAAAGGGCTGTTCAGTAAAGAATGATCATAATTTTTATGGTCATAATTTCTCGCGCTAAAGTCTAATCTTATGATAATCTGTTAGCTTAATGTGCAACAAACACGGTGTAGACGTTTCATTGTTGGGACTCCTGGTTCCCGCCTGTGAGACGCAGGCAAGGTCAGACATGTTCAGTATCGCCTACCGCTGCAATGGAGGTAATATGAGAGGTACAATATGCGGCTTTGAAATTCTGCTTTCGTCTCAACAAATCTTCAGCCGAGGGCTATACAATGTTACAGGTGGCCTATGGAGGGTCTGTTCTTCCCTACAGCATAGCTCGAAGGTGGTTTAAAATGTTTAAAGAGGGGAGTCAATCACTTTCAAAGGAAGGTGGATCAGATGCTCCAGTTACTGTTCTTACGGAAGGAAACATCAACACTGCTGCTGTCATTGTGAGAGAGGATCGCCGAATTACCTTAAGATCACTTTGTGAAATACTGAACATTTCATTGGGTGCCACCCACACGTTGGTGACACAAAAATTACACATGACACGTGTTTGTGCGCGATAGGTCCCAAGACTGTTGATTCCCGAACAAAAGGACATTCGCGTGCAGGTCTGCACATAGTGAAAGTTGATGTTAGAGGAATATCCGGATTTTCTTCCAAATGTAGTCACTGCTGATGAAACTTGGCTACATCAATTTTGATCCTGACAGCAAACAGCAAAGCTCAGTGTGGAAATCTGCTTCATCACCAACCCCCAAAAAAGCGAAAGCGGGTGCTTCTGCGGGGAAAGTTATGGTCCTCTCATTCTTTGATATTCATAGAATGGTTTATCAGCATGTTGTACCTGCACACAAATCAGAAACTGGACAGTACTACAGGGATGTCCTGAAAACATTGCAAGTAGACATCAGGCGCAAAAGACCACATTTCCGTGAAGCAGGCTGGATGCTGCATCACGATAAGGCGCGTCCGCACATTGCCAATGTTGTTGCTGGATATCTTGCAAAAATCAAGGTGAAGTGCATCCCTCACCCTCCCTATATTCCGTATTTAGCCCCATGGGACATTTTTGCATTCCCTAACATGAAGAGAAGCCTTTGTGGGAGGCATTATCAATGATCAGAAGCAGTGATGAAGGCTGCGGAGGCGATTTAGTAGGACCTATTAAAAAATTGTTTCCAGCATGTATTTGAAGACTGGCATAAACGCTGGGACAAGGGCTTCACATTCAGGGGAGACTTCTTTGAGAAGGACCACCAAAATTATGAGTAAAGGTATGTTGTCAAAAAAATTATTATGATCATTTTGTATTGAACAGCCCTCGTAGTTGTCCGATTAATTATTTTTAACCCCAAGGTATCAATACATTACAACAATCTGCAGCCAAGTGCTGGAAAATGTATTTTAGGTATCAGCAACATGAAAATTTCTGTTCTGTCCCTCGAGAAATTAGGTCGCAGGATTACTCGTTTCGGATCCCGCATCTTACGGACGAGCAAACGTAAATCTACTCGACGGCCTCTTCCCTCCCCCACCCCCGTTCCTCGACCGGGTATCTTTTGCGCCATTTCCTCTCTGCCTCTTCCTTAAATTGTAACGCGCGTTTAATTCGTCTCGGTTCCCGCTCCACTTTTGCCAGATTACAGAGTTTCCAGAACTTAACGACTGTTTCATTCGGCGCAGAGATCCCTTTTTTTCCCGCGCTCGGAGTGCGCTAGCCCCCTGCGCTGCGGACGGCCATGAATTTAAGGGAAGTGTGGACGTGATTCATAGAGGCCAGGCCGCGGCAAGCTTCCTGCCGGGGCTGAATCGCACCACGCCGCTGCCCCTCAGCTACCAGGCACAGAACACTGAACAAAGCACGTGTACTGTTGTCAGCAAAACAGTGTGCTTCCAGAACATTGCAGCCTAAATTTCGTAATGGAGAGAAATCTTAAGACGTAAAAGTGACTACGGGTGTACCAAAATGGAGTGTTATAGGATCATAACTTTCCACAGTTTATACAGAATGTGTTGGGACTGTTGCGACAAACTTTGTGGGGGTGCAGGGGCTGTCTTCAGCACCAAGTCAAGGACAGCAACACATGTCCGGGAACGTCATCCAACGGCACTGCACGAGTGTCGAAGTTATAGGCGCAAGCGCTTGCCACTAGGCTACCCCGTGACTCTGAACGCTGATGAACGATAGGCAGAACGCCTCGCAATATGTCTGTTATTCAGTGATCACGACTTGACTGCCAGGATAGCCAGTGGAGAAGATGGAGCTAGCTGCTGGGTAAAGAAGGTCCTATCTCATATGAATGCGATGTTCTATTGCCTCTGTGGATGAAGGTTTTGGACAGAGGTTTCTATCTGAAGTTTTTTTGTTCTCCTGGAACCCTTTAAAATGGTTCAAATGATTGGCTCATATGGCTCTGAGCACCATGGGACTTAACTATTGAGGTCATCAGTCCCCTAGAACTTAGAACTACTTGCCGGCCGATGGTCATCAGTCCCCTAGAACTTAGAACTACTTGCCGGCTGATGTGGCCGAGCGGTTCTAGGCGCTTCAGTCTGGAAACGCGAGACCGCTACGGTTCAAATCCTGCCTCGGGCATGGAGGGGTGTGATGTCCTTAGGTTAGTTAGGTTTAAGTAGTTCTATGTTTTAGGGGACTGATTACCTCAGATGTTAAGTCCCATAGTGCTCAGAGCCATTTGAACTACTTAAACCTAACTAACCTAAGGACATCACACACATCCATACCCGAGGCGACAGGATTCGAGCCTGCGACCGTAGCGGTCGCGCTGTTCCATACCCTCTAAAATCTCCATTGTTTTTCCGTATACAGGAAAAAAATAAACAGCAGGTGGAAACCTGTGTCCACATCCGTCATCCACCAGGACAACAGAGTATCGTATTCATAGGAGACAAGAGCTTTCTATGCAGCAGCTAGCTCCATCTTCTCGCTAGCTAGCAAACAGTATTGCGAGACGTCCCGCCTATAGTCCGTCAGCGTACAAAGTCCGTTTGCTGCCGAAGGGGCGATTACTGGCAGACGCTGGCGCCTATAACTTCGACCCTGTGTAGCGTCGTTGGATGACGTTTCCGAACACAGGCTCCTATCCTCGATTTGTTCCTCAAGACACCTTCCACAACCCTTCGAAGCTATTTTTTTTATTTATTTTTGTGTGTGTGTGTGTGAATTTTTAAAGGACCAAACTGCTGACTTACACACTACTTAAACTAACTTACGCTAAGAACAACACACACACCCATGGCCGAGGGAGGACTCCAACCTTCGGCGGGAAGCGCTGCGCAATACGCCATGGCGCCTCAAACCGCGCGGCCACTCCGCGCGGCCTTCGAAATTTGCCGCAGCATTGCTAGAACGTCCTATATAAATTACCTAGTTATCAACGATGGAAGTACCATAAGGCTTTTCGTGGATGATACAGAGAAATCACAATACTAGAAGATGGACGCTTTATGCAAAGGTTGGCAGTAGAATCGCAACATAAACAAATGTTGCGTGTTGTGCTTAAATAGACAGAAAGATACATTATTGTGTGTTTATACGATTGCAGAACAATCACTGGAAGCAGTAACATACATAAAATATCCACGAGCATGTATGCGGAACGATTTAAAGCGGAAAGACCACAAAAACGTAATCGTAGGTAAGGGAGATGTCAAACCGAGACTCATTGGAAGATTCCTCAGGAAGCTTACTCCACCTACAAAGGAAGTAACCTGTAAAACCCTAGTTCGACTAGTATTTAAATATTGCTCGTCGTACCTAATATGATTGACTGAGGAAACAGAAGAGAGCCAAAGAAGACCGAAAGCGTCACTGAGCTGCTTAGCCAATTCCAGTAATAGACACTGTAAGAGAGGCAGTTGACGTCACGGTGTGGTTTATTGTTAAAATACCGAGATAGCGTACGTTTCTAGAAAAGTCAACCAATGTATTGCTTTCTCCTATGTATATGTAGCGGAAAACTCAACTGAGATGGAATTACAGAGATTCCCGCTCACATGGGGGCTTACCAACAATCCTTCTTCCCGCGAACCATTCGCAACTGGAAAAGGAAACGAGGGAAGCGACACTGGTACACAAAGTACCATATACACACATCAAAAAAAGTTTAGAATCATCTCGGTTCACAGAGTTCCGGAACCTGTACGGAAAATTGGAATAGAAATCAACATAAACATCATTTCCAGTAGCACGTCCTCTTAAATCGATGGCCGGCCGGAGTGGCCGAGCGGTTCTAGGCGCTACAGTCAGGAACCGCGCGACCGATGCGGTCGCAGGTTCGAATCCTGCCTCGGGCATGGATGTGTGTGATGTCCTTAGGTTAGTTAGGTTTAAGTAGTTCTAAGTTCTGGGGGACTGATGACCTCAGAAGTTAAGTCCCGTAGTACTCAGAGCCATTTTGAACTTACATCGATGCATGCCTGTATTCGTTGTGGCATGCTATCCACAAGTTCATCGAGGCACTGTAGCTCCAGATTGTCCCACTCCTCAATGGCAATTCGGCGTAAATCTCGCAGAGTGGTTGGTGGGGCACGTCGTCCATAAACAGCCCTTTTCAATATTTCCCAGTCACGTTCGATAGAGTTCATGTTTGGGGAACATCCTGGTCACTCTAATCGCGCGATGGAAGTCATTCACAAGATGTACACGATGGGGGCGCGAATTGTCGTACATGAGGACGAATGCCTCGCCAATATGCTGCCGACATGGTTGCACTATCTGTCGGAGGATGGCATTCACGTATCGTACAGCCGTTACGGCTCCTTCCGTGACCACCGGCGGCGTACTTTGGCCCCACATACTGCCACTCCAAAACAGCAGGAAACCTCCCCCTTGCTGCACTCGCTGTACGGTGTGTCTTAGGCGTTCTGCCTGACCGGGTTGCCTCCAAACACGTCTCCGACGATTGTCTGGTTAAAGGCATATGCGGCACTCATCGGTGATGAGAACGTGATGCCAATCCTGAGCGGTCCATTCGGCACGTTGCTGGGCACATCTGTACCGCGCAGCATGGTGTCAAAGATGGACCTCACCATGGACGTCGGGACTGAAGTTGTGCATCATGCAACCTATTGCGCACAGTTTTCGTCGTAACACGTCGTCCTGTGGCTGCACGAAAAGCATTATTCAACATGATTGCTTTGCTGTCAGGGTTCCTCCGAGCCATGATCCGCAGGTAGCGGTAATCCAGTACAGAAGTAGCCCTTGAGCGGCCTGAGCGAGGCATGTCATCGATAGTTCCTGTCTCTGTATCTCCTCCATGTCCGAACAGCAGCGCTTTGGTTCACTCCGAGACGCCTGGACATTTCCCTTTTTGAGAGCCCTTCGTGGCAGAAAGTAACAATGCGGACGCGATCGAACCGCGGTATTGACCAACTAGGCATGGTTGAACTACAGACAAGAGCCGTATACCTCCTCCGTGGTGGAATGATTGGAAATGATCGGCTGTCGCACGCCCTCCGTCTAATAGGCGCTGCTCATGCTTGGTTGTTTACATCGTTGGGCGGGTTTAGCGACATCTTTGAATAGCCAGAGTGACTGTGTCTGTGATACAATATCCACAGTCAACGTCTATCTTCAGGAGGTTGGTTCAAATGGCTCTGAGCACTATGGGACTCAACATCTTAGGTCATAAGTCCCCTAGGACTTAGAACTACTTAAACCTAACTAACCTAAGGACATCACACACACCCATGCCCGAGGCAGGATTCGAACCTGCGACCGTAGCAGTCCCGCGGTTCCGGACTGCAGCGCCAGAACCGCTAGACCACCGCGGCCGACATCTTCAGGAGTTCTGGGCACTGGGATGATGCAAATCTTTTGTTGATGTGTGTAACATACACCATAAGGTGACTTGTGGAATGCGGATTTAGATGTAGAAATTTGTTTCACGTATGGTATGCAGGCCTACTCTGTTCACCGTATCTTCAACCATACCAGTAATGTAAACAAACGCCCGCGCAGAACTCTCAAAATTTTGTTGTCGGGCGCAGAGGACCTACACCAGATATTGTGAGGACACTAGAAACAGGCCCTACGTACATATCAGTTATTCCGTGGGTATTCAAGCGCGAATGATACAGTGGAGTACTCTAAGGCACTGAAATCGCCCTCTGTTTTTACCGTTCTCCGTGTCAGATTTTTAACTCTGGCAGGTAATGCTTCAGATCTTATTGTACAGTCTTTTTTTTTCTGGCGAAGCAGTCGCGCTGATGTGCTCTTATCATTCATAGGTACTCTGCAAATGTGTGAAGTAGCTTCGTGTTTTATGGTAAAACACAAACGCTTAAAACTGTTAAATAACATGGAGAAACTGTTTGTTCTTAACGTCTTCGAGGTACTCGAAGAAAAAACAGTCACTTCCGGTGAAACAGATTTCAGAGATATGACCGAGTTCACAGTGGTTTTTGTGTCGAGTGTGTAAGGTTTCGCGGAAAGAATAACAGAACAAGAAGTCTCGACAATACGCTTTACGTTACACACACCTCTCGCATATGGAGTGCTCTAGTTCGCGCTGCTCGTTCTCTCTGGCAACTTTCCCTTTGCTCTTGATCCCTTATTTAACGTATTAACCGAGTTTTATCGGTACCGTATCTTATTTTGTTGTCCTTAGAAATGGTAATAAATGGAATTTGAAGCTACACTGTTTACGAATCACATATATAGGGAACGTGACGATTCTTTGCTCGGCCGTGACGACACGTTGTTGCTGCAGCTGTTGACCATCGCAGAGGGGCCGGGGGGGGGGGGGGGCAGCGCAGCCGCAGGTTAAATGCGCCAGATTCAGGCACCTCGTATGATAACCGGCGCAGGATTAGACTGCAGTATGTGCTGTGTTAGTTTTCGGGGTGGAGAACGCTTAAGGAGTTATGTTTACTTACGTGCCTTCCAGTTATCGAATGCTTAAAATACTTTAGTCCTTAGTTCACACTTTCGCAAAACACGTTTGGTATAGCGCGTCCTTCCAGTAAAGTTCGTACTGTCATACAAGGAAGGACCTAAGGAGGGGGAAAGAAATCAGCCTTTTCTTCTTTAAAGAATTCTGTGCAGGACAGCAGGAGCGGGTTTGTGTGGACATCCAGATCAAAATTGTCTACTGAAATAATAAAGCAATCAGTTCCAGAAAGAACACCGGAGAGTTAATTCATGAAAAGGGGTGTGCATTTGAGGGAGCAACCGTTTGGTGGGAAGGTTGTCACTACGATCACAGTTCCGAGTATGGCACGAGAGAGTGGAAGAGGAGCGCGTTGGCTGGCCAGGCGCCGGCGAACAAGAGCGCGAATAGACCACTCTCGGTCCATGCCCACACGCGTCTGGAGCACCACGTGATCCTCTGTCACTGCCCCGTAACCCAGAGATTGTGAACGGAGTCCAGTCAAGGTGTCCTCGATCAACGATCCTTACCTTGAGGACAACAACAGATCAATGGGTGGGCTGTGAAAGGGCTGCACAATGTCCCACATCGTAGCAAAGGATTAGAATATCACAGAAAAACATTTTAAAAATTACCGCCCCTCCCCCGTCCACGCACAATTCGTTCTGGATTTCGCGTTAACCGATTAATGGAAATCTCGGAAAACCTTAATCTGGATGACCGGACGTGGATTTCAGCCGGCGGCCTCTGTAAACCCGTCACCTCGCTTAGTGGGCATTGTCAAGCACGCCTTTCCGCTACGCGATATCATTGCATCACGATACAGCAGTGCGCAATGGTACTTGGAGCATGCATGTATGCTTAAAGGAACAGACTCTGTAGCTACTACAGCCATTTCGAAATACATGAAATGTATTCGCGAGGGGTCGCCTTACCATTTGGCGTCCGAGCACGACTCACAGCCAGACCCAATCTTCCATAACTACGTCGTCAACCATGCCAAATGGTAAGACCACACCTCCCGATAAGTGGGAAATTCGGGTTCGAGTCCCTGTCCGGCACAGATTTTCATTGTCGTCATTCCACTACGCAGCTGATGGTTGTCAGTATCCGCAATTGCAGTACGAGGGTAAGTCAATTATTACATTTACATCTACATCCATACTCCGCAAGCCCCCTGACGGTGTGTGGCGGAGGGTACTTTGAGTACCTCTTCTCCCTTTTTTTCCAGTCTCGTATTGTTGGTGGAAAGAAAGATTCTCGGTATGCCTCAGTGTGGGCTCTAATCTCTCTGATTTTATCCTCATGGTCTCTTCGCGAGATGTACCTAGGAGGGAGCAATATACTGCTTGACTCCTCGGTGAAGGTATGTTCTCGAAACTTCAACAAAAGCCCGTACCGAGCTACTGAGCGTCTCTGCTGCAGAGTCTTCCACTGGAGTTTATCTAACATCTCCGTAACGCTTTCGCGATTGCTAAATGATCCTGTAACGGAGCGCGCTGCTCTCCGTTGGATCTTCTCCATCTCTTCTATCAACCCTATCGGGTACGGATCCCACACCGGTGAGCAGTATTCAAGCAGTGGGCGAACAAGTGTACTGTTACCTACTTCCTTTCTTTTCGTATTGCAATTCCTTAGGATTCTTCCAATGAATCTCAGTATGGCATCTGCTTTACCGACGATCAACTTTATATGGTCATTCCATTTCAAATCACACCTAATGCCTACTCCCAGATAATTTATGGAATTAAGTGCTTCCAGTTGCTGACCTGCTATTTTGTAGCTAAATGATAAGGGATCTTTCTGTGTATTCGCAGCACATTACACTTGTCTACATTGAGATTCAATTGCCATTCCGTGCACCATGCGTCAATTCGTTGCAGATCCTCCTGCATTTCAGTACAATTTTCCATTGCTACAACCTCTCGATATCCGCAAAGTAGTTATAAAATTTTATTGTAATCAAATAGGAAACTTACAGGAAAATCATTTTTCAACAGTCTCCTTGCGTTTCAACGCACTTGGTCCATCGTTGTACAAGCTTCGTGATGCCCTCATAAAAGAAGGTTCTCGGTTGAGCTGCGAGTCAGGAATGCACAGCTTTTTTCACTGCTTCGTCTGAGGCAAATCGACGACCCCTTATTGCCTGTTTCAGTGGACTAAACAAGTTATAGAAGGGGCAAGATCGTGACTATATGGAGGATGATCCAGTACTTCAATTCGAGTTTCTGGAGCGTTTCAGCAGTGTGGGCAGCAGTGTGAGGACGGGCATTGTCGTGCAACAACACAACACCTTTTGACAGCAATCCCCGTCGTTTGCTTCGAATTGCAGGCTTTAGTATGGCAGTAAGCATATCACTGTAACGTACACTGTTTATTGTTGTGCGTCCCAAAAAACCGTAAGCATCAGTTTTCCTGCGGACGGTTGGGCCTTGAACTTTTATTACACGGCGAATTCGGATGTTTCCATTCCATCCTCTGCAGTTTACTCTCCGGTTCGTGATGATGGATGCATGTTTCGTCACCAGTAATGATCCTGTCGAAGAAGTTGTCCCCTTCGTTACCATAGCGATCCAAATGTTTTTTTGCAGATTTCCAAGCGCGTTTGTTTATGCGACAGTGTGAGTTGTTTTGGGACCCACCTGACACAAACTTTATGAAACGCAAGTCTGTTGTGGATGATGTCGTAGGCAGAACCGTGATTAATTTCCAGACGATCTGCCACTTCGTCAGTAGCTTTGTAGCAGTAAACGGTCGTCCGGCTCCTTCATCGTGCGTAACACTTGTGAGACCATTTCGGAATTTTTCAATCCATTCGTAGACACTTATTTGTGGCAAAACACTATTCCCGCACTGTACCGAAGTCTTCGATGAATTTCGGTCCGTGATATGGCTCCCGACACCCCCCCCCCCCCCGCAAAAAAAAAAAAAAACAGATAACTGAACGTTGCTCTTCCTTGGTGCAAATAGACAGCGGAGCAGCCATGTTTAACAGCACGATAGCGATAACGAAACTAATCTAGCAGCTTGAAAATTGCAAAGATATAACAACAAATAAACAAAGTATGCGTCATCAACGTAAAACGACAGTACCACCAAAATAAATAAAAATATAACGGAATTGCGGATAATAATTGACTTACCCTCGTACATTTCAGATGTTTGCTCCAAGATATACAGACATCAGCCCTTATCAAGGAATTTGATCTACTTGAAATGGAAAATTTGAAAACCATGACGGAAACCTCGGGAAGAAGGTAAAAATTTATGTGAATGAAGGGACGGGGACTTTAGTCGCGTACTATCGAGTAGGAGTCCAAGTCTTACCACTGTGCCACTTCGCCCGGCCCGGAGAAACGAGGATAAAAATGGCTCTGAGCACTATGGGACTTAACATCTATGGTCATCAGTCCCCTAGAACTTAGAACTACTTAAACCTAACTAACCTAAGGACAGCACACAACACCCAGTCATCACGAGGCAGAGGAGAAACGAGGATAAAAAAAGTCGATAGCTAGAACTGTTGCACATTAATAGATAACCTTCTTTCTGTCGCTTCCAGTCGTTAACATCACTTGTACGTGTCACACATGGCTTATTACTATGCGTCTTCCCTACACCGTAAAAAGTGGCGATAAGCATATGAATATTAAACACGCACAGCAGCAGTCGAAAGCTAGGCATAAGTGTTGTATACCTATAAGAGAAATAAAACAAGAGCTTTTCAGAAACATTCTAGGATGGGTAAGGTTTCGCATACCTATCGATATTTAAATGTGTTTGCCAAGCCGGTATTATTCAGTAAAATTCGCATTACTTCTCAACTTCACGCCTTAGAAGCTATAATTGCGTAATGATTAAAATAGCACCTAACCTGAATGTTACTTCACTGGTTCACTAAACGTTACATCACTGATTCATTAATTCCTGTGAACTGTCAGAGAAGTAAATTTTTTCCATTCAAAGGCCGCATGATTTTGTTCGCGGGACCGCTTTCTAAGGTTTTTATCCATTTAAATGTTTCCACTGATTCGTAATCCCTTTCTCAGAATTTTGTAACCCTTCGAATGACCTAAAACCTAAGTTTGGTATTACACTTTGTGAAAACGCTGAACGATACAGCACGTAATCACACATACGGCATTTGGGTTTGTTATTTTTAGTATTGGCCCTACTTTAGACTGAACAAACGTTTAAGAAACCATGGAACCTCGTGTTTTCCTCTATCGTTTAACTGTTTCTCTGTCGATATTCCGTTTTACCTCCAATAAATCTGTCTGCAATCCTGTGAGGAACACGCCAACGAAATTACTTGTTCCTGTGAAGATAAGCGCAGAAGATTTTATAGCTTTCACACAAGCTCGTTTCTTTCTGCCAAGATAGTTTTTTTTTTTACCTGCTTTTCTTTTACAAAGCAACGACTTCTCTAGGTATTTTATAAGAAAGGGAGCAAACGTTTGCTTGTAGCTCTCACTCTCTATGCACAAATAAATAACATGGCAAACGCGTATGTATTGGTTCACTAAGATGTTTTGTACAGAGATTTACCTGGACAGTCTTCTTGCGCCTTTGCCTGTCCGATCCAACATAGAGGATCTTCATTCTGTAACGTAATACTGTTTAGCATTAACTACGTATAGGGTATGGCATTATAACGCTGGTGGTGGGCAGCAGATCATACCTGTGCCGCAATACGACGCTGAGTTTGCACACTACAAACTGTTTATTCTCATTTACTGCTGGCGCTTTTGGAACTTGCAATGTTTCACTGCACAGATAATTGAATGTGAACGACATATTTTTCTTATAAATTGGGCTCTGAGAGGCTATTGCCATCACAATATCATTCATACGGACCATTCTTCGGTATTTCGTTTATGAGTGTATTGAAATTCGTATTGTGCATTCGTGCTTCCTGGCTTTTATTGGAAAATAATTGCATTATGTGAATTTTGTTTCATTTTTCTACTTTCGTTCGTCGTTTTGTTCGTTCAAAGGGTGCATTTAAATTGGTTTTTAGTGTAATGGTTCTTATCATCGGATTTTCCCTGGACCGCTTCTTGAATTCATTATAAGTGTCTGCGTCCTCTGTTATCCCAGTAACATTAGCCAGTTTTCGTTTTAAATTTGTCAGAGAAAAGAATTTTAGTTATAGCAATTCAATTACTACATGACTTGGAAAGATTTCTTTTGCCCAATTACCGTTTAGATAACGTTTTACTTTGGACCCAGTCGGAGATAATATCTGTAAACGCGCTTTTCGCATAATTTCTGGCTGTTTTTCTCTCATTTATGATTTCGATTGATAATTCACTTATACGGAGTCGGACTAATATTGATGCTGTACGTTTCACATTCTTTTCGTGATTAATTTGAGAAAATAATATTTGAGAGTGAAAGTGGCATAGTGCATTTAGGAGGAAGGACGTTATTAAAGTTTGCGTGACGTTTCTATACAGGGATAATATATTCAGAAACTGTGTAGGATTTAATTATTTTTGAAACTGTCAGGCTGTTACTAAGGGTAAATAATGTTTTTGCTCTGCTGATTCACATGTTGTGGTATCCGTGTTGCATAAAATGAATGCTGAGTAATTTACTAAAAGCTAGAGCGCTACAAACAAACGTTTGGTCGCATTATTTTATTTCTTTGCACTGGAAGTGAAAGCTTTGGAAGAGAGCCAGACAGGTAAATACGTTATTTTGTGTTCGTTACAGAAAAATGTGTGCTCTCTTAAAATTACGCGCTGAGCTGTTTTTCACGCCGGCTTTCATTTGCGCAAGCGTCAGACGCACGAACGACTGGGTTTTTTTACACTTTCAGTTTTGTGGAAGGAATGCTATTACTATTTCCGAAAATCATGTCCTACATATCAGATTTCATCAAGATGCTATTGTGAAATACGTACGTTCCGCTGACGCTTCGTTCCTATTTCCACCGTTTTACTCCGTTTGGACACTGACGGCCTGAATCAAATAATGACAGATACAAGGTATGGGCACAGATACCATGGAGTGGGTGACAGTGTTTCAGATCTCCTTCGAAAGGGCACGTTCTCACGTCCCGTGCTAACCTCAACTGATTCCACAAGAAATTATTTCGTAACAACACAGCGAAGCTTATTAATGGTTCTTGAATACAGTGTTCTGATAAATGGTTTTGAAATAAAAGTGGTATAAGTTGATTTATATGTGGAAGAAGATATTAAATTGAAAGTTATTGCCGGCCGCGGTGGCCGAGCGGTTCTAGGCGCTTCAGTCCGGAACTGCACGACTACTACGGTTGCAGGTTCGAATCCTGCCTCGGGCATGGATGTGTGTGATGTCCTTAGGGTAGTTAGGCTTAAGTAGTTCTAAGTTTTAGGGGACTGATGACCTCAGAAGTTAAGTCCCATAGTGCTCAGAGCCATTTGAACCATTTTTTGAAAGTTATTGCGTTTTGTTAATGTTTGAAAATACATTTCTTAAAAGCCATCCTTAAATTCTGTTAATGAAAATAACTGGTCAACCGTTACTTAATGGATTAAAACATCTTGAAAAAAGAAAATTTATGAAATTTCTATTACAAGTAATGATTCTCCGTTTCTTGAATCCTGAAAAATTACTGCAATATTTTATAAAAGTTATTGAAAAGTTCAGAGATATGACTATTTTAGCAAAAATTAGTAATGATAACAGCACAATGAAAATCATACGGAATACCGTGAACAAGAGTCAGGTCAACTGGCCAGGGCACATGATACTGGCACAGTTAAGCTTGTTGACTACACTGTGGCTGATAATTCACATGCTGCAAATACTGTTAGTAAGCTAAAATTATGGTCTCATAGTTTAGATGCTTGGGAATATATTTAAAATGTCATTTCGCAAAAAATTGATAAATTTACAGTAATTTCACAAAAATTTGATAAATTTACAGTACACCAGCATCATTGACATAAATTTTATGAGAGGCTACAAAAAAAGGGACAGATATACCGGTAAGCCATTATTAAACTTCTATATGGAAAGGTGAAAGAAAAAATGTAAATAATTATCACATAATTTTCTACTGGCCTTTTTTTTAAAAAAAATTAAGAGATGAGGTGGTCAAGATGTGTACCCACACATAAGTAGAATCAATTTACTTAGTGTATCATGTCTTTTGGTTGAAGCTCTTTACTTGTCCGCATTTTCTTCCTAATATATAATATGGAAATGTGGTTCTATCTTGAGCAACCCAGTTCTTTTTGTTTCAGAACCCAAACACGTTTCAGAGATGTTTCTCTATCTTCATTGGGTTCATTTATTCTCTGTTAAATAATTATAGAGTTTTTGCATCATCATACGTATCGGTAAAACTTTCTGAGATTATAATACTACGAGGGTGAGTCAATTGAAAACCTTAAATTTGTAATAACAAATTGAAATTTGGCGCCGTTATCCTGTAAGTTGGTAAGCGTGCTACAAACAGCGTGCAGAATGGCCTGTAGGTGGCAGCATAGTGAATATGCACACATACTGTCGCAGTATGAGTATAAAGATGGCCGCCCCTTTTGCGACTTGCACCAGGAAAAAACAGCGTTCTGTTATTCTGTTTTTGCGTAGTGAAGGTGTGAAACCTATTAAAATCCATCGACGAATGAAGGTTCAGTACGGTGATGCATGTTGGTCACAGTTGCAAGTCTACGAATGGGGAAGGAAGTTCGCAAATGATGTGACTCCAGTGGTAGATGCTCCTCGTCCAGGTCAGTTGTGACTCTACAGAACATTGCACCAGTTGAAGCCACAGTGAAGGAAAACTGCCGAGTGACACTGAATGACATTGCAGCATGACTACAGTTTACTCATGGGTTAGCACACCACATTGTGCATGATGTGCTCCAGTTTCACGAAGTGTCTGCAAGATGGGTGCCACGGCAACTGACTCCTGAAATGAGAGAACGACGTGTTGATGCTTTTGAAGAACTTCTTCGGCGCTTTGAACGAGAAGGTGATGGCTGGCTCGCAAGACGAAACCTGGGTTCTCTTCCACCAACCGGATACGAAGAGAGCGAGCAAGGAATGGCGCCATTCCTCATCACCAAAACCAAGGAAGTTTCGAACAGAACCATCAGCAGGGAAGGTTATGCTGACTCACCAGAGCATCATACTCAGATCCCCTAAAAAATCATCTGCGGCCCGCAATCAAATCAAAGCGACGTGGATTGCTGTCAACAGGTGTCCTTTTGCAACACGACAATGCAAGGTTCCACACTGCCCGTACAACAGTTGCAACAATCACAGACCTGCATTTTGAGCGTCTTCCTCATCCACCATACTCACCAGACCTTGCCCGAAGTGATTTCCATATGTCTGGACCACTCAAAGACGCTATGGGAGGAAAGAAGTTCCGTTCTGATGAAGAGGTACGCCACGCGGTGCATGACTGGTTGCGCGGACTACCAAAAGAATTTTTTTCTAAAGGAATGTATGCACTTTGTAAGCGCTGGAGGACTTGTATTGAGTGTGGGGGAGATTATGTTGAAAAGTGATATAGCTTTGCACTACTTCTGCACAATAAATAATATTTTAAAAATATTTAAGGTTTTCATTTGACTCACCCTCGTATATTGTAAGGTTTCGAGGTCAGAACAACAACTGTGTAAGCTGTAAATATTTTTGGTTTAATGTTGCAATCTTCCTAGTTCGTTTCCGCCAATCGGACGCATTGTGCCCGCTCCAGATGCCTAAAAGTTACATGGTTCAAATGGCTCTGAGCACTATGGGCCTTAACATCTGTGGTCATCATTCCTCTAGACTTAGAACTACTTAAACCTAACTAACCTAAGGACATCACACACATCCATGCCCGAGGCAGGATTCGAACCTGCGACCGTAGCGGTCACGCGGTTCCAGACTGAAGCGCCTAGAACCGCACGGCCACATCGGCCGGCTAAAAGTTACATGCTTACATCACATGTGTACCATTCGCTGTTCACGTGATCAACTGCGTCACTGGTTTTGTTCATATCCATTTGAAATTCCAAAACGCAGATTTTTAAAGCTTCTTTCTGTTTCTGTCCTACTCCTGGTGGCCGTTACTTGCTCTCGAGTATGCGTCACCTGTCCGGTCGCCGACTCCCGTCACAGGACGCCCCATGAGAGCTGTTCGTTGTGCCTCCTATGGTGTGGTCTATGCTTCTGCCTGCACTTGTTTCCACACAAAACGTTTCCTGTCGCTGCTTGTTTCACCTTCTGCTCTTTGACATGCATTATATAGGAGTGGTGTGTTAATACCGTCGATTGACTGTCATTCCTTTTGCATTACATACTTATAGGCAAATCTACTCATTACCGCAGAAGTAAGTTAGGTGTCATATTCACCTTCCCATTACGATGTTATGTAAGGTGCGAAATTGACCTTCATCTATTCTGCCACGTTACAATATTAATAAAAGTATTAATACAAAAATTAGCAGGAAAAATATGTACCTTGGTATTAGATAATCGTGCTTATGTGGCTGTCGTACCTTTGCAGTACAGCTAAAATTTTAGTCCTCCAATATGTCACCTGCAATTAATAATGGTTTTTCAGTGCTCGGTTACGTAACTAAACAAAGTTTTAGGCCTAATAAAAATTATCGGTTTACTGTCATTATTAGACCCAAAAATTCATCAAATTACGTAACAGTGAGATATCCTTATTAATTGCAGATGACATAATGAAGGAGAATAATTAAAGCTGTACTAGAATATCCGACAGCTGCTTGATCACCAATATAAAACAGTAAGATATATTTTGCCTGCTAATATTTCTGGTAATGCTTTTATTTACGTAGTAGTACGAGTATAATCTCAAAAACTGTTACCGGTATGTACTATGACGCAAAATTTATTTATATTTTATTTAACAGACAATAAATGCACTCACTGAAGATGGAGAAACTTCTGTGAAGTATGTTTGCGTACTAAAACAAGAAGAACTGTGTTTGCTCAAGGCAGAAACACATTTCCATATTACATATTAATTTAACACAGTTAGGCTTCCAGAAGGGTTGTTTAGCTGAAAATGAGTTTGATTCATTAACTTAGTAAATACTGGAAGTCTTTGAAAACAAAACATCATCAGCTGATATTTTTGTGATGCGCCCAAGGTTCAAATGGTTCAAATGGCGCTAAGCACTATGGGACTTAACAGCTGAGGTCATCAGTCCCCTAGTCTTAGAACTACTTAAACCTAACTAACCTAAGGACATCACACACTTCCATGCCCGACGCAGGATTCGAACCTGCGACCGTAGCACCCGCGTGGTTCCGGACTGAAGTGCCAAGAACCTCTCGGTCACAGCGGCCGGCTCTGCCCAAGGTATTTGACGGTGGAGATCATGACACATTTTCCAGAAACCTCAGAGCAAACAACTGGTTTGGATCACATTTAACAAACAGATTACACCCGAGAATTATTCTGGAAGGAAAGGAAATTTTCGTGGCTCTGCGAAGTAAGGAATGGAATTCCGACTTACCATGCTGACGCCAGTGCGCTGTTTCCTGGCGATGGCTCACTAAAACCGAAAACCAGTTAGAAATAAGCAGGTATTAACAGAATAAAAGCGTTGCATGATTTGCAGTCGTGAATACGAAATTGTTCTACCAATAAGTGATTGAAGAATGCATAAATATGCTGATCCCTTATCTTTTCCATTACTTTTGAAGGAGAATTTTACTGGCAAGTCCGTAGCCGGTAAATTATCTGCTTCTGAAATGGGTGTCCCTCAAGTACAGGTTAAGTTTATTTTACATTGCCTGAAAAAAGAAGTGAAGCATCCAAAAGAAGAGGAGGAAACGAAATGAAACTTCCTGGGTTAGTGAGTATGTGATGTTGTTTCAGCGATTACAACATCGCGTCAAATTTACATAGAACTTATCAGTATCACCTTCACCTTGCAGCCGGCCGGTGTGGCCGTGCGGTTCTGGGCGCTTCAGTCTGGAACCGCGTGACCGCTACGGTCGCAGGTTCGAATCCTGCCTCGGGCATGGATGTGTGTGATGTCCTTAGGTTAGTTAGGTTTAAGTAGTTCTAAGTCCCATAGTGCTCAGAGCCATTCGAACCATTTTTCACCTTGCACCTCCTCTAGCCTGGATGCATACGCTTATTTGCTTGTTAAGGGTGTCATAAAGCTGTTTTATCCTCTCCTGAGGATGTTGGCCCACAGCTGTCAAAAATGGTCCTTGATGTCTCAGGTAATGGCAGTGGGACCGAGATGACGTCTGACCTGGTCCCACACAAATTCTATCGGGGACACGTCTGGCGATCATGCAGGCCACAGGAGTACCTCAACATCACGCAGACGGTTCATTGAGACACGTGGCATGCGTTGACGAGCATTGTCCTGTTGAAAAACGGCACCACGAGGCTCTTGCCAATTTGAATCGCACGCCAAAACCACGTCAGCCAATCAGAGACTGTGCTCGACATCTATTGAGCATCCCAGAGAGCAGCGAAGAGTGCCCAGAGAGCATCCCAGAGTGCCCCAGAGACCTACAACACCAAGAAGAATCGCTTCTCGGCTTTTGGGAAGATCAATGTGTAGTATTTGTGGCCCTTAAAAGGGCCGTTTGTTGAGAACTACTACTTTCAATGATTATATAAAGTACAATCACCCACAATGCGACAATCTTCCAAAGAAGAAGGACCACTCGCCTTCACCCATAAGTGAACGCTACAGTCAGAATTTATCCTACAACTACAACGTCTACGACAAGACAAACTACCGTGCGGAAAAAGATAGGAACCCTCACTAGCAATGATAATCTCAGAAACAGGTATAGTACGATAAGCTAAGATCTCCCTAGTTTCAAAAGATTCCAAACCTGCTCTACCTGCATTGTTACAAGCAACGAAAGCTACAGTTAGCCACCCGTTACCCAAACTAGAGGAAGAAGATACTTTCATTAAAGTGCCGTCGGCGAATGCTTATTTACAAATCACTTATCAATGTGGACGGCACTCTAGGTGCTTCGACATCTTCTGCGAAGGGTGAAAAGAACTAAACGAGAGGAGTTGGTAAAACTACTCAATTTGTTCTTATTAATGGACCTACTTTATTTTGTGGTGCGAGGTTAAATTTTTCTTTAATGAAAGTATCTTCTTCCTCTAGTTTGGGTAACGGGTGGCTAACTGTAGCTTTCGTTGCTTGTAACAATGCAGGTAGAGCAGGTTTGGAATCTTTTGAAACTAGGGAGATGAGAATGCAGGCTGTCCGTAAGTCTACCGTTGCGTTATAAGATGGCTCACCTATAGTCACATCAGATGACTCCCCACAACATTACCCTAGCAGTAACACCGCTGTGCCTCCCCAGATCGTTGGAAGATTGGAACCTCTCCCCAGGTCGCTTGCACATTCACCAATGATCGTCATCCAGAGTAGAACAGAACCAGCATTTATCTCTAAACACTATGCGATGGTATTCATTAGCAGTTCATCCTTCCCCGTTACGGCACTCTTCGAAACGCAACCTTTTGTGTTGCGGTGTTAACAGCAGTATACGCTTGCGTCTGTGATTCCCTAGTACGCAGCTGCTACACTCCGACCAATGGTGTGGGATTGCACAGGATGTTCCCGGGAGCGTATTTCTTGTTCTTTGATGCATTTTCGGTAGATAATACGGTGATCCTCCCTTGCGGCGGTCAGGTATGGACGCCGGAAACCTTGCCGAGTACACCTGCCCTCACGTTTTGACGCAGTGCAACATCGGCATACTGCCACATCAGAGTGCCCCACAAATTGGGATATTCGACCAGCTAGCCAAATGGAGACGGACGATGGACCCGTTTTGAGGTCTGTCGGATGCTAATAACGGAGTGTCACACGAGTACACACCAACGGCCTTGCCGCTGTGGTAACGCCGGTTCTCGTTAAATCACCAAAGTTAAGTACTGTCCGGCTGGACTAGCACTTGCATGAGTGACCATCCGATCTGCCGAGCGCTGTTGGCAATCAGGGTGCTCCCAGCCCTTGTGAGGCAAACTGAGGAGCTACTTGATTGAGAAGTAGCGGCTCCGGTCTCGTAAACTGACAAAACGGCCGGGAGAGCGGTGAGTTCACCACATGCCCCTCCATATCTGCAACCAGTGACGCCTGTGGGCTGGGAATGACACGGCGGCCGATCGGTACCGCTGGGTTTCAATGGCACTGATCACTATGGGACTTAACATCTGAGGTCATCAGTCTCCTAGAACTTAGAACTATTTAAACCTAACTAACCTAAGGACGCCACACACATCCATGCCCGAGGCAGGATTCAAACCTGCCACCGTAGCAGTCGCGCGGTTCCGGACTGAAGCGTCTAGAACCGCTCGGGATACCGTTGGGCCTTCGTGGCCTGTTTCCAGCGGAGTTTAGTTTAGATGACACGAGTTCACGGCATCTTCGGGTCCCTCTCCGTGATCACTCATCATCTGACGCTGTTCATTCCCCTTATATCCTCTATCAGGCCTGATAAGTGCCTTAAAGACGAGCAACGGTAAAGCATTCTGGTGACCGTTTTTTTTTATTTTTTTTTACACGTGTCACAGGGAATTGCAACCCTAATCTGATCATTTACATACCGGATTATGGTGTGTACATATACGAAATTAGATTGACAGTCGACCATGTTTTCTGAGTACTTAGTGGTTTTTTTTTTTTTTTTTTTTTTTTTTTTTTTTTTTTTTTTTTTTTTTTAGGCTGTCTATGTAAAGAGTGTTCCAGGAGGAATGGTCAATATTCTGTGATATGACTAGAATGATCATTCGAAAAAAAAAAAGTCAAGTAAACATTGGCTGTAAAACACTTACCTTAAGAGCAATTCTTGATTTTTCATACTGTGATACAAATCTCTTCTATCGCAAGCTCTTTGCTTTCCATATCTTGGGCGGTGGTAGGGGACCAAAAAAAGTCCAATTAACATGTGCTCCAAAATGCAGACCTTAAAAATTATGAGTACTTGTTCATTAGAAGCGTCGTGTTTAAAAGCGAAGATGAACAAGTGTTCATAGCTCATAAGGTATACATTTTAGAGCCCTTGTGTTTTAAACACTTTTTTATTGTTTTGGTCCATACTGTCACATCTCAAAATATGGATGCAAAGACCTTCCATTAGAAGAGTTTTGTTTCCCAGCGTCGAAGATCAGGAAGAGATCATAGCACTTAAGGTACGCGTTTTAGAGCCCATGTTTACTTGACTATAACGAGCGAGGTGGCTCAGTGGTTAGACACTGAACTCGCATTCGGGAGGACTACGGTTCAATCCCGCGTCCGGCCATCCTCATTTAGGTTTTTCGTGATTTCCCTAAAGCACTCCAGGCAAATGCCGGGATGGTTTCTCTGAAAAGGCACGGCCGACTTCCTTCCCCATCCTTCCCTAATCCGATGAGACCGATGACCTCGCTGTCTGGTCTCCTTCCCCAAAATAACCCAACCCTTTACTTGACTTATTTGTTTCGAATGGTCATTCCTGTCATAACTTTGCAAGCAACGAAAGCTAAATAAATGAAATAAAAACAACGCGTAACTGAGGAAAGTCTATTTCTAAAACAATTAAAGCGCTTAGTTGGAAGTACACGCTATTTCCTGTCTCGTTTAAGAAAGAAAGTGAAGAAGTCATCGGATACAGTCTCAGAGTTAGATACTGAATTCGGAAACAGTGGCGGCTAGGGAACTGGTAAATGGAAGTAATACTCTTAATTACAGCTTTATCCGGCAAGAGCAGCTGTGTTTTAATTTCAGCGACCGGGCTTAGGAGTAAAAGCGAGCCCGCATTGCAAGGAGGCAGCGAAGGAGTGCTTTGACAATCGAGGCGTGAGCAGTCGAGTCGGCTTGTGTAGCTTCCTGCGGCGCGAGGGGGCCGTATATTTGGTGTTTATTTTTCTAAGGAGTCCTGCAGCGCTAAGCAGATTTGGGTCGCAGGGCGGCGCGCCAATTACAAGGACCGCCTGCAAAGGGACCGGACGGCCATAAATCGGGGCGTAATCCGGCAGAAGGGCCGCGGCAGGCAGATTACACTATGATGGGCAGCCGGGCAAGTCATTCCGGGAAGTTGCGCGCTGCGCGAGGAATGAGAATCGCGTACTCCTCTCTGAATAAATTATTGCAGGTTCCGCGCTTCGCTCGCGGGCCCGCATGCCAAATTGCAGCCGCGCGCCGGACGGCGGGGCCAAGTCCGGCCCGTTAATGAATCAGAGGAGCGCTACGGAAACGTTCCCTTCTGCCGGCAGCGAGAGTTTTTGCCGATTGCTGCAGGACCTCAAGAGGAGTACTTGCTCTGCATTAAATGCGCTGTCCGAGTCATTGCTGTTGCATGTTATTGCACAAGTCGACACATTTATAGACATAACTTTCAGTGGAATATTTTCTGTCGCCGTGTAGTCCCTAAGAGCGGTATTACGCTGTCCAAGATCTGTAGCACGACTTCTATAAATGCTGCAACCAAGCTCCAACTTTTACAACACATATGATATACAGGGTGTTACAAAAAGGTACGGCCAAACTTTCAGGAAACATTCCTCACACACAAAGAAAGAAAATATGTTATGTGGACATGTGTCCGGAAACGCTTACTTTCCATGTTAGAGCTCATTTTATTATTTCTCTTGAAATCACATTAATCATGGAATGGAAACACACAGCAACAGAAAGTACCAGCGTGACTTCAAACACTTTGTTACAGGAAATGTTCAAAATGTCCTCCGTTACCGAGGATACATGCATCCACCCTCCGTCGCATGGAATCGCTGATGCGCTGATGCAGCCCTGGAGAATGGCGTATTGTATCACAGCCGTCCACAATACGAGCTCGAAGAGTCTTTACATTTGGTACCGGAGTTGCGTAGACAAGAGTTTCAAATGCCCCCATAAATGAAAGTCAAGAGGGTTGAGGTCAGGAGAGCGTGGAGGCCATGGAATTGGTCCGCCTCTACCAATCCATCGGTCACCGAATCTGTTGTTGAGAAGCGTACGAACACTTCGACTGAAATGTTGTGTCGTACTTGTAAAGGCACATGTTCTAGCAGCACAGGTAGAGTATCCCGTATGAAATCATGATAACGTGCTCCATTGAGCGTAGGTGGAAGAACATGGGGCCCAATCAAGACATCACCAACAATGCCTGCCCAAACGTTCACAGAAAATCTGTGTTGATGACGTGATTGCACAATTGCGTGCGGATTCTCGTCAGCCCACACATGTTGATTGTGAAAATTTACAATTTGATCACGTTGGAATGAAGCCTCATCCGTAAAGAGAACATTTGCACTGAAATGAGGATTGACACATTGTTGGATGAACCATTCGCAGAAGTGTACCCGGGGAGGCCAATCAGCTGCTGCACACGCTGTACGTGGTACGGAAACAACTGGTTCTCCCGTAGCACTCTCCATACAGTGACGTGGTCAACGTTACCTTGTACAGCAGCAACTTCTCTGACGCTGACATTAGGGTTATCGTCAACTGCACGAAGAATTGCCTCGTCCATTGCAGGTATCCTCGTCGTTCTAGGTCTTCCCCAGTCGCGTGTCATAGGCTGGAATGTTCCGTGCTCTCTAAGACGCCGATCAATTGCTTCGAACGTCTTCCTGTCGGGACACCTTCGTTCTGGAAATCTGTCTCGATACAAACGTACCGCGCCACGGCTATTGTCCCGTGCTAATCCATACATCAACTGGACATCTGCCAACTCCGCATTTGTAAACATTGCGCTGACTGCAAAACCACGTTCGTGATTAACACTAACCTGTTGATGCTACGTACTGATGTGCTTGATGCTAGTACTGTAGAGAAATGAGTCGCATGTCAACACAAGCACCGAAGTCAGCATTACCTTCCTTCAATTGGGCCAACTGGCGGTGAATCGAGGAAGTACAGTACATAATGACGAAACTAAAATGAGCTCTAACATGGAAATTAAGCGTTTCCGGACACATGTCCACATAACATCTTTTCTTTATTTGTGTGTGAGGAATGTTTCCTGAAAGTTTGGCCATACCTTTTTGTAACACCTTATATACTCACGGAAAAAAAGAAAGCAGCAGCACCAAAAGGGATTTGTGTGATATAAACGAGAATTGTAGGCGTATTTCTGTATCTGAAAGGTGATTTTTGTTCAATTTTCGCACCAGTCGCATATGAATGCAAGTCAGGTTTGCTTTAAATACACGCTGTAACGGTCGTGAGCATAAGTTACCTTTGAGACTGAACGAGATGAGTTGAAGTTAGTCAACAAGGATAGGGACTGTGGGCGGGTCCACATGTTGCCAAAGTTGTTTCGACTACGCTGCAGAAGTTTCGCTGGGAAGACGTTACACATTCTCCATTAATTCTCTATATCTCCCCATGCAATTTCCACATTTTGGAGTTCCGAACAAAGACAGTGGAGCCGTCGATTTGCTTGGAATGAAAAGGTACAGTCTGAAGTGCATCCGTGGTTCCGCAGGCAACGGCAAACATTTTTCCATGAAAGCATTGACCATCTCGTCTCACGATGGGATAAATGTGTTAACAGTTATGGCTATTAGTTTTGAAATAATAATCAGTTCCCTACTTTGCAGCCAGCCGGCGTGGCCGTGCGGTTCTAGGCGCTACAACCCGGAACCGCGCAACCGTTACGCTCGCAGGTTCGAATCATGCCTCGGGCATGGATTTGTGTGCTGTCCTTGGTTTAGGTAGGTTTAAGTAGTTCTAAGTTCTAGGGGACTGATGATCTCAGAAGTTAAATCCCATAGTGCTCAGTAATTTGTGGTGCTCGACAATATATTCATTGGTTTGTTATTTTTAACGGCAACATATGGAAGAGGCGTATACCCTGCTGTGGACTGAAAGAGGCTGAAGAAGAAGAAGAAGAAGAAGAAGAAGAAGAAATGTTTTTGTTGCTGCCCGCAACGATTTTTAATAGCGAAGAATTAGTTGAAAATGTATGTATTTACTTTTGGAGAATGCATTAACAGTAGCAGAATTCATATAGAACTACCGTTCCCGAACCAAAAAACAACATATTTGGTTGAAGTAAATTATTACCTACATCTCGTTGATTAACAAGGTTAATGTAACACGCTGTTTGTTGTGCGAATTTAGGCTTTCTCGGCCGTACACTACTGATTAAAAGCTCGCCAGTTTTAGCCTGGTGGCAGCATTGAGATACCACGGCGGTTCGACGTCTTGCGACAATTATGAAACTCTTAAAAACGTCATCAACTCTGCCACCCAGATGGAAACCCGAGAGGTTTTCATCGGACCTTTCGCTGATTAATAGGCCATGGCAAGCGTGAAAATACGTTCTGAATACGTGCAGCATATCAAAAAGTATGTAAAATGTAACAGATGTCTCGCCCTGTATAAGTAAGATCTGAGGAAACGCAACACAGAGACCGAGACCGGTTTTTTGAAACTCTGTCGGTCCCTGTTCAACAGGAGCAACTCTGAGGTGCGAAAAGTACGCTTCCGGAAAATGTGCTCCGTAACCATCGCTGGCTCGTATTGCCCTGGAGGCGACGCCGAATTTCGGCCACGTGGTGGGTGAACGTGTAAACCCGCAACTAGCGCGTGCCTACTAGACCCTACGAGTTGTGGCTGGGGAGGCAGCTGCCAGGGGGAACTCGCGCGCCGGCCAGACGCCAGACTACCGACGGCGGACCAGCATGTTTGCAGAGCGGCTTACCTCCAAGTGCTGGCCGGATTTGCGAGAGTCGACGCGTTCAGCGCAACCTAAGCCACGCGCGTAAACATTTGTGTTGTATAATGTCAGACGCTGTTCGCCGGCAGCTTTTTCCTGTTATCTGGCTGCGAACGCGCCCTCAGCGCCAGGGAATTATGCAGGTCCACACTTTGAAGTACCGTAAAAAAAGGAAACATCCAACAATTTTTCATATTTTTTTTAAAAGAACGATTCTATTTCCTTTCTTCCAGTTAATCTTGACGTTTCTGAAATGGCTGCCCATATCGAGAGATCGCTAAAGCCATTCATCAGACGCGTAGTCAGGGGAGAGGCAGGGGCCTGTTATGGGGTAATGACCCGCCGCCCAATTTACAACTTTGACAGCTAACTTATGGAGAATAATGTAGTACAAAGACTGAAAGGTTAACGAACGTGCAAAAAATTGTAGAAATGACGAGCTGTGTTTAACACACAATACTTGTCACTTGCGTGGATGAGTCCCTGCCCACGTGGAAGGGGTAGCTATCTGACCTGTAGCATTCTACTCGGGAAAATGTGCATACTCGCAGGGTGACAGTGGCTGCAGCCAATAACAAATCCGACACGGTTGATTAAGGGAAGAAAAGAGGGAAGTAAACCCCTGTGCGAAAGAAAGAAAGACCTTCTTGTCGCTCTTAGGCGGAAACGACTGAAGGAAACAGCAACTCCCTCAGTCACACTCTTGCACGACCACAGTCTGCATAGTCGTTTCACAACTGTTACACTCACAAGGGAATGGTCAGACTTGTCATGTCGAAACCTGTGTTGCTTTTTTTACCACTGTGAGTTAACATTGCAAGAAGTCTGTATGCAGAATTTTAGCTGCTGACATGACCTGGAAGTCTGTAAACAATTTTATGGCGTAAGACATTATTGTCGCATGGTTTCCACGCTTATAACTGCCTCTTGTACAACCCTGACCTCTCTCACTACGTTATACCAACGCCATCTAGGGACAAGGTGGCGTTAGCTACGCGCCGCTCTCTTGCCACAGCGGTGAGAGAGCTGATTCCTCCAGTGAAAGCGATCGTATGATAATTAAACATTCGTTGACAAATATGGCTGATATGTTATCTATGACATTCTTTCCAAATAGCTATGAAATAGACACAAATAAATATACGGTTTAGAACACGTCCAAATTTTATTTCTTGTAATTACCGCAAAAATGCGAAACATTGATACATTGTTCAAAACATAGGTTTTTTGTGCACCAAGAACATACAAGTAAAGACGACATATGACAGCCCTGCGAATCACAGACGTTGTTAGATGTCCGTAGACAAAACTGGGCTGGTGTTAGGAATGAATCAGGCCTAATATCAGCATATTTCGAGGAGTGCCACGCATATTTAATCAAATTCTGAAATCGTGGGGAGGAAAATTGATAATGTACTACTGATTGCAGCTTGAGAATATTGTCACGGTGATAGACAGGAAATTGCAGTGATCAGTACACAATAATTTTCTCTGTTAGTTTTCTGTAAAATGCCTTCCACTGGCGGAAAAATTCTCTGTCTACAGGTTGAATTACGTTGGTCGTGCCGGGTGTAATCTGAAGCATCTCTACTTCTTTGTCAGGGTGGGCTCGAAATACAGCTTTTAATGGACTAGACCTTTTATGACCTGACCACGAATCTAGAAGGAGATGAGATTTGTTCCCGCAGAACGGAAGAAAATCATGACGTATGAAAAGTGTAACATTTTGGTTTGCCATTTTTCCAGACTTCGATGCGTCTACTACAAGACTGTTTGTGTAGAACATTGTTCTTTTGACACGTGGTCCAAAACGTCCAGTTGGTTCTTGAAGACACACATAAATTTTAGGCAGCAATGAACCATCCAGACTAATTATGGGCATTATAGTGTATGAATGGGTGAGTGCAGTCGTGGACTGTGCAATCACCTTAATGTTTTTCCCGTTTGAATGACAGTGTTCTTTTCGCACGCATTTCTTTTTGAAAACCTGACTGATCTGCATTGTACACGTATGATTCGCTAAAACTAGCGATCTTATTTTTTGCATTCGTAAGAAAAGCTTCTATCATTTCGATTTGTGTCACTTCATTTTCCGACCTGTTTCTCGATACAAATTTTGTTATTTTTCTTGCCACAATTTTATGTGATCTTTTGAAGCGACTAATCCAACTTTGAGAAGCTCTAAATTCTTTAGCGCCTATCGCGTTGGCAATCTCTAACGCCCAGTCACTCAAAGTTGTATTGCTCACACCAAATGACTGTTGTCTGGCATCGGTAAATAACTCAAAAAGTCGCGCATTTATCTCCGTCGCAATTTCCAGTCGACTATTACGTCGTCGAGCGACTTGCTTTTTCCATCTATACAATTCACGTTCAGAACGGACAAAGCGATACTTATTTTGAACAGTAATGACACGTAGGCGTTTCTTACCACTTTCGTTCAACCAATACGTCACCGCTTTTTCTTTGTCTGATAAGGTAATTGTAGTTGCTGGTGTTACTTTCGGAGATAATTGATGATGGTACGCGGCACTATCACTCGAAGAGTCTTCACGAGTGCAACTTTCGTCGGTGTCTTCGCCGTCTGTAGAGTCATAGTCTGCAATATCGAGTGTTCCAGTTGTTTCTAGCCACATGTCTGCGCCATTTACATGCTCGTCTAGAAGTTTAACAACCATGTCGCACAACACATAGTCTTCACGCGTGTTTTCTGTTGATTGCTTCATTTGGCGTCTGTGGTATATCTCTATGGCAAGCAGCAAAACATTTACAGGGTTCGCCATCACCTGTGAGGGGAGATTGAACGTTCACCGTAAAGTGGCTTGCGGAGTATAGATGAACATGTACAGAACATCTTTCATATCTCTAACCAGTTTCAGGACGGTATGTTTCGAAATACGTACCAGAAATTAAAAGGACGTGCATGTCACAGAAACGAATATTCGTTCCCCCTTTCCACCAAAACCTTGCAGCGATATTCCTCTTTAGTGAACGTCGCCGTAAGACGGCCGCTCTTCCCGACCATGCGCACAACGCTCGCGACTCGCCATTTCCAGGGGTGGCCAGCCGTCACTGCAAGCGCCAAGCGGAAAACACAGCCATGTTCGTGATTTTTTTTAGGTGACTTCCAGTTCATGTCAGCAGCTACAATTTTGCAAACGGACCTTTTGCACAGTTAAATAACAGTGCTAAAAAAATCAATACATGTTTCGGCATGACAAGTCTGACCATTCCCTTGTCAGTGAACTACTGGAAGTGATTTGTGCATACTCAGATTTTATGTTGTGTTCGTTATGACACTGTGAAAGTTTCGAGGGATTCTTCGCTTTATACTTCTTAAATTAAGTACATAATACATGTACTTATCGAATTTTTTAGAAAAATACTTATCAATGCTACTCTCTCTCTCTCTCTCTCTCTCTCTCTCTCTCTCTCTCTCTCTCTCTCTCTATTTGTTTAGTCGGTTCCGACTCTTCGTGACCCCATGAACCAAATCACGCCACTTTTTCCTGTCTTGCACTTTCTCCCGTTGACCTTCCAGGTTGGAACACATTGCTTCTGTGATGCCACCGATCCATCTCATCCTCTGACGTCCTCTTCTTCTAGTTCCTTCAATCTTCCCCAGCATTAATGTTTTTTCCAGCGAGGTACGCCTTCGCATTGTGTGTCCAAAGTAGGTCAGCTTTTGTTTTAACATTAGACCTTCCAGGGAGGAATCTGGTTTTATTTGATCCAATATTGATCTGTTGGTTCTCTTTGCAGTCCATCAACTCTAAGAAGTTTCCTCCAACACCACTATTCGGTCAATTCTTCGTCGTTCAGCCTTTCTAATGGTCCAGGTCTCACATCCATACATCACAACTGGAAAGACCATAGCCCTTACAATACAGAACTTCGTTGCTAGTGTTATATATCTGGACCTTATAACCTTGTCAAGGTTTTGACATCGCCTGTCTGCTACCGAGCAACAGGCGTCTCCGGATTTCATGGCTGCAGTCGCCATCAGCAGAGATCTGGGAACCGAGATAACTGAATGTGGTCACTACCTCCATGGTTTCTCCTGCTATATCCCACGAATTGGTAGGTGTAGTTGCCATAATTTTCGTTTTCTTCACATTCAGCCTAAGACCGGCCTTTTCACTTTCGTCTTTCACCTTCAGCAAGAGTGTTCTCAATTCTTCTTCACTTTCTGCCAACAGGATCGTATCATCCGCGTACCTGAGGTTGTTTATATTTATTCCAGCTATTTTAATTCCTGTTTCTCCTTCATCTAGCCTCGCATTCCTCATAACATGTTCTGCATCAGATTGAATAAGTACGGTGACAGTATGCAGTTTTGCCGGGCCCCTTTCTGAATCTTTATCCATTTCGTTGTTCCATACGTAGTTCTCACCGTGGCTTCTTGGTCAAGGTATAAACTCCGTATCAGATGAATGAGGTGATCTGGTACACCCATGTTTTTTCAGTACGTTCCATAATTTGTTGTGATCAACGCAGTCAAAGGCTTTGGCGTAGTCAATAAAGCAGAGGTACACATCTCTCTGGAATTCTCTTGCTTTTTCCATAATCCACCGAATGTTAGCAATTTGATCTCTAGTTCCTCTTCCTTTCCTACATCCAGCTTGTTCTTCTGGTAGCTCTCGATCTAGATATTGACGAAGTCTATTTTGTAAGATTTTCGACAGAACTTTGCTAGCATGTGAAATAAGTGCGGTTGTTCGGTAATCTGAGCATTCTTTAGAACTTCTCATTCTTTGGAATGGGGATGAATACTGATCTTTTCCAGTCTTCTGGCCACTGCTGCGTGATCCATATTTTTTGACATATTGAGTGCAGCACTTTCACTGCATCCTTTCCAGTGACTTTAAACAATTCTGCTGGTATTTCATCATGTCCACTAGTTTTGTTATCAGCCATATTTTCAAGGGCCCACTGGATTTCGCTCTCCAAAATATCTGGCTCTAGTTCTAAATTAACATTAACATCAGCAGTAGGAGCCCTGTCATTATGCAGTTCTTTCTTGTATAGGCCTTCTACATATTCTGCCCATCTTTCCTTAACATCCTCTGCTTCACTCAGATCTTTCCCGTTTCTATCTTTTATCATTCCAATTTTTGCCTGTAATTTTCCTTTAATTTCTCTAATTTTCTTATAAATATCTCTTGTCTTCCCCATTCCGTTACTATCTTCAGCTTCCTTGCACTGTTCATTTATTTTTATCTCTTCTAGCTAATTTTTGAAAATCTTTATTTAATTCAAACATAGCTGATCTGTCTCCCTTGATTTTTGCTTTCCTTCGTTCTTCTGCAACTTGCAGTGCCTCAACTGATAGCCATCTCGCCTTCTTGTTGTTCCCTTTCTTGGGAATGTGTTTCTCTGCGGCCTCCTTGACAGTATTAGCTACTTCTGTCCACGTCTCTTGTGAGCTTTTGTTCTCCAGCTCTAATACATTAAATCTGTTTTGCACCTCTACAGTGTAGTCGGAGGGTATAGAGTTAAGGTCGTATCTGCAAGTTGGGATACTTTTTGCTACATTCTGAAGTTTCAGCCGAAATTTTGCAATCAGGAGCTCATGATCTGATCCGCAGTCAGCCCCAGGTCTTGTTGTAGCTGACTGAACCGCGCTCTTCCACCTCTGATTGCAAAGTATGTAATCAATTTGGTTCCGGTGTTGGCCATCTGGCGAAGTGTATATATGCGTCGTTTTGCTAGTTGAAACAGTGTATTAGTAATTATCAATGAATTTTCTTGGCAGAATTCTAGGAGTCACTGTCCTGCTTCATTTGTTGTACCAAGACCATATTTTCCTGTTATACCTTCTACAGCTTGATTTCCCACTTTTGCATTCCAATCTCCAACTATGAAGACAATATCCTTTTTTGGTGTTGACAGTAGTAATTCTTGTAAATCTCCATAGAACTGGTCAATAATTGCTACTGCATATGTCTAACTCCAATTCCGTTGACACTATGCTAAAACGAGGTACCAAACACTGATGTAAACACATTATTATGTTATGATTTTATGAACACATTTTATATATTCTATTGTTATTATTACTGAAATCGTAGGCATTGTGATATGTCAAAAGTAAGTGCAGCGACATTGTATATTTGTGTATGTGGGGAGGGAGGGAGGAAGGGGTGCTTATCAATAGTGTATACATATTCTTAAAGAATCTGATATAAGTCTTTCTATTCAGTAGATCAAAGGTCTTTTAGAAATCTACAAAGGCAATGGCGCAGTCTCTGCGCTTTTCTATTGAGATACGCAAATCGAACCTTCCTCTTTCTATCTGTCTACAGCTGACTATACTGAAAATGAACAAAATGCTGATCTAATGTTCATATTGTAAAAGAGACTCTCAAGTAATCTAAAATCCCTCTACCCTCAAAAGTATAAAAAGTTTCCTGTAATACGATGGGGCCCAAAAGACATGTAGGCCCTAAATCAATTACAAGGCTATTAAGTGAAATTCGCTAGGCCAGATCTGCGAAAGACAAGGAGAGACAAGATCAGGAACGAGATTGTAGGGACAGACCAGCAAGTCGAAGTGACCACGGAGGAAAGAATGAGTAGGGGACTAAGTTTGAAACAGAAGCAGCTTGAAATACGTCGTCAGTACTTCGTAAGGAATGTGCTAGGAAGAAGACCAGTTGAACACCCAAAAAAAGAGGAATTTCGCCCAAACTAAAGATGACCTTGTAAGAGAAGAAGAGACATGAGATGCTGTGGTGAGGGAGGAAATCTGCCAACAGAGAAACAAATGGAGACAAATCGTTCTGTAACATTCTAACCGGCTTGTTGGAACGACTCCCTTATGATGATGATAACATCCCACTCATCTTGCTGGAACGAGTTCTTTATAATGATAATGAACCACAACCTGGGTAATTCTTCATTAGCGAATAATGGTGATGAAAGGCTGCAGATCAGTTTATAAAATACTTATTAAATAATCGCAGTACAAATACTTACCAGAAGAGTAGTAGTACATCATCACGACTAATTCGTGTAGCATAGTCTCGATGAAAGTTGAGTGATGAATTAGGTTCAGTGGTGAGCAGTGTCAACAGCCTTTCATCAGGATCGACGGAATAGCTACACTTTGCAACAGGTTTCGAAACCCCACAATTGCTTCCCATTGCGAAATATAAGTTTGAAATTTGGCTCAAAGGCGTGTACTACCTAATTCTGTAGTAGTGGATAAGCGTGGCGCCCTGCAGCCCTTCCGTGGTATGTTCTCACACATTTCGCTGTCAGAAAGAACGACATTTCGCAGTGAAACACCCTCGGTGCTGAACAGGGTGGAGGGAACCTTTGCCTTTCTTCACGCAAATGCTAATGTTGCACTCTCACGTGATCACACCGCACGGGGGAGGAAAATAGGAAGACTGAAGAAGCAACTTCGTTGAATGGTTTTGAACTGCCCGTACTGGTTCTAACCTGTACTCGAGAGCAAAAATTGTGGTCGCACTGCATTCCAAAGGAGTGCAATCACGTCCAATGTGGATGCGGCCACACAATGTCCATAGAGAAGGGTTGGAACGTCCAAGAGTGTCAGTAGTGTCAAAGGTTGTCAAGAATCTAGTTGCTTATCGTACTGCAAACTGTTGTATTCAGATGCGAAAGTGTGGGTATTAACGCCCCAGGGTAAGCATTGGTTTCATTGACACCCTTTAGGCCAGCCTCTGAGTCCTTTTCCTGTCGATTCTGAGGGGCGACGTGTCTGAAAGGTTTTCCTCGCCCATCCGTAAGAAAAAACGCGTGATTTCGAAGTTGTGTGTCACGGTTCTGACATCCACCGCAGAGACATCAAAATAAGGAGTGAAATCTGGGTAAGAGAGGCTGTGACGATATTCTCATCACGTGACATGTCCGCGATGGCGATGGGAAGAATTGTGCTGAAATTTTGATGCCACTGTAACATGACTAACCCAACTTACAGCTTACATGAGCAGTGGGCTTTGTTTCGCAAGTGTCGACGCGTCACTGTCTGAAGCGTCACATAACCCGAGTATTACGTCACAGGACGCTACGCGTTTGCACCATTATACACTCCTGGAAATTGAAATAAGAACACCGTGAATTCATTGTCCCAGGAAGGGGAAACTTTATTGACACATTCCTGGGGTCAGATACATCACATGATCACACTGACAGAACCACAGGCACATAGACACAGGCAACAGAGCATGCACAATGTCGGCACTAGTACAGTGTATATCCACCTTTCGCAGCAATGCAGGCTGCTATTCTCCCATGGAGACGATCGTAGAGATGCTGGATGTAGTCCTGTGGAACGGCTTGCCATGCCATTTCCACCTGGCGCCTCAGTTGCACCAGCGTTCGTGCTGGACGTGCAGACCGCGTGAGACGACGCTTCATCCAGTCCCAAACATGCTCAATGGGGGACAGATCCGGAGATCTTGCTGGCCAGGGTAGTTGACTTACACCTTCTAGAGCACGTTGGGTGGCACGGGATACATGCGGACGTGCATTGTCCTGTTGGAACAGCAAGTTCCCTTGCCGGTCTAGGAATGGTAGAACGATGGGTTCGATGACGGTTTGGATGTACCGTGCACTATTCAGTGTCCCCTCGACGATCACCAATGGTGTACGGCCAGTGTAGGAGATCGCTCCCCACACCATGATGCCGGGTGTTGGCCCTGTGTGCCTCGGTCGTATGCAGTCCTGATTGTGGCGCTCACCTGCACGGCGCCAAACACGCATACGACCATCATTGGCACCAAGGCAGAAGCGACTCTCATCGCTGAAGACGACACGTCTCCATTCGTCCCTCCATTCACGCCTGTCGCGACACCACTGGAGGCGGGCTGCACGATGTTGGGGCGTGAGCGGAAGACGGCCTAACGGTGTGCGGGACCGTAGCCCAGCTTCATGGAGACGGTTGCGAATGGTCCTCGCCGATACCCCAGGAGCAACAGTGTCCCTAATTTGCTGGGAAGTGGCGGTGCGGTCCCCTACGGCACTGCGTAGGATCCTACGGTCTTGGCGTGCATCCGTGCGTCGCTGCGGTCCGGTCCCAGGTCGACGGGCACGTGCACCTTCCGCCGACCACTGGCGACAACATCGATGTACTGTGGAGACCTCACGCCCCACGTGTTGAGCAATTCGGCGGTACTTCCACCCGGCCTCCTGCATGCCCACTATACGCCCTCGCTCAAAGTCCGTCAACTGCACATACGGTTCACGTCCACGCTGTCGCGGCATGCTACCAGTGTCAAAGACTGCGATGGAGCTCCGTATGCCACGGCAAACTGGCTGACACTGACGGCGGTGGTGCACAAATGCTGCGCAGCTAGCGCCATTCGACGGCCAACACCGCGGTTCCTGGTGTGTCCGCTGTGCCGTGCGTGTGATCATTGCTTGTACAGCCCTCTCGCAGTGTCCGGAGCAAGTATGGTGGGTCTGACTCACCGGTGTCAATGTGTTCTTTTTTCCATTTCCAGGAGTGTAGAATTAGGTTGTAGGCACCTTCGAGCCAAATTTCAGACTTATGCTTCGCAATGGGAAGCAATGAGAGGGTTTCGAAAAAGTGATCTTTTAATTTTATTGCGCAGTGTTGTTGTCTAATATTGATATTCGATATTACATAGTGTCCGTTGGAATTTCTGAATTCAACAGCTGCTAGTAACGAATATCATTTCTACGACTCGTCCACGTTCCGGGTGATACTCACTTAGGAAATATGTTCAGTCCAGTGGGTAGAGCCAATTGGAGATACGAAACGCCTGTACAAATCTGCACGCAAATGAAATGGCCTGCACTGAGTTTTATTGCCAAAGTCATGTGAAATTACCGTGCATTCCGGAGATAAAACTGCGTCGAATCGTCTTCTGCAGGCTCTTCCTTTACGCTCAGCATTAAAACACAATGAGCTCATTCGCGGAATAAGATTCTTGAAATCCTAGATTTATGCGGAAATCCCTCGTAAAACCGAAGAGCTCCGAAACCCACAATGCATTTCTTCCCCTTTTGCGAAACGTTTTATAAATCGCGCAAAAAAAGAAATCTTATCAAGATGGCTGTTTTAAAGGAACCCGTTCTTTATTTCCTTAATGGACAAAGTGAATTGGCGTCTAAAACTGGAGTGCTTCCGTCCTCATCTGCAACTCCGAGCTCTGATTCTAATGCCACGTATTTTATGGCGAACGCTGTTGTCATCAACACGGCTCAAATCCTGCAGGAAATCTTCGAATTCAGTTTTATTTTCCCAGTCTTGCAATCTGAAGGTCCAGTATTTCACTAAACGTCTAACTTCAGCTGACAAAGAAAATGTGCCAAAGAGAAATGATATAAGTAGCGGAGTGACTTCTGGCCTATTGTATTTGGTTTGCTAAATGTGATACCAAGATATTTTTAATGGCAACAATAATACAGTTAATGATTTTTGTTTAAAATTCTCTATTTCTTCCACTTCTCTCTGCTGTAATAACTGGTTCTGGTTGGATTTTTGGAATCTTGTCCTTTAAAAATCAGAGAATGCGGTGAATTCCTGCTAACAGGATGCATTCGTATCTGAGGCTCATGAAACAGAAAAAGCAGCGAGTCACAGAAGTGCTGTTGCTCACTTAACGTTATCCTACGGGTATTGCTTCACGGATACGCAGAGAGTGGTGACTGATCAAGAGAGAAGATGGCAACAAGAGAGGAGATGACAACAAGAGATAAACAAAAAGTTGCGGCCACGGAAGTCGACACTCCGACTTTGTCGTGTCTCATTTCAGGCATGTCTGGCGGGAAATCAAGGTTTCACATTTACTCCGAGTAGCCCTTTCCCCAAGTTCCCTCCACCCCCTCCACCCCGTTCCCCGAAGCCCAACCCCCACGAGAAGAAACAAGTCAGAGTCCGCGTCCTCCGTAATTACGACGGACGTTGACATTCGAGGTAGGCGTATGTCCTTCGACAAGATGACCAATTAGAATGCAATGTTCAGAGAGTAACACTCTTAGAGAACCAACCGTTAGCATAATGTATTTTGTAGGCTGATAAGCAGATAGTCTTTGGGATATCAGGGGACTTACCGTCCACTTCAAATGATGATAAAATGACATTAAGACGATTTATAAAATTCTGTGTGACGTCAGAGCTTTCTTCCAAAAGTGACCAAGAACAGATTTTAGTGTGTCACGCTGGCTGTGTAATACTATGTGTCACGTGGTCAAACGATCACACATAAGTACTAATTTTAAGTATTTGGTTGTAGACATCATTCCGAACACTGGTTTCATGCAGCTATCCACACAAATCTCTTAATCTCCTCATAACTGCTGTGCGCTATATCCATTTGAACCTGTTTACCGTAATCAACCCTTAATCTCACTTTACTATTTTATCCCTCAGACTTTCAAAAATGGCTCTGAGCACTATGGGACTTAACTACTCAGGTCATCAGTCCCCTAGAACTTAGAACTACTTAAATCTAACTAACCTAAGGACATCACACACATCCATGCCCGAGGCAGGATTCGAACCTGTGACCGTAGCGGTCGCGCGGTTCCAGACTATAGCGCCTAGAACCGCTCGGCCACTCCGGCCGGCCCTCAGACTTTCTTCTGTTACTAAACTGAAGATTCGTTGATGCGTCAGATTGTGTCCTAGCAACCTATTCTATATTTTGGGTAAGTCATACATAAAATCTTTTCTCTTCAATTCTGTTGAGTACCCCTTCATTATTTACTCGATGTAGGCATTTGATGTTCAGTATTCTTCTGTAGCACTTCATTTCATAATCTTCCATCCCTTTCTTGTCTATACTATTTATCGTCCCCCCTCTGAGTTCCATATATCGCTGTAGTGCATAAAATACTTTCAGAAATGATTTCTTAATATTGAAGTTTATTTGAATATTATTATTTTGGCATTAAGCTGAATGTTTGTAAAACACTTAAACCAGTTATAAAACAGTTACGTCTCTATGAAGAGGATCCCTGCAAAGACTGTCGGAACATTAGTTAGTATTGCTTTTAGTGCATCCAGATGACGCAGCCTAAAGTAGAAAATGGTTTATTCAAATTAATAGTGGACACGAAATCCTGTGCACTTGTAACTTGCGCATGGTTCGCACTGAGGTGATACGCGATGCACGTTGAAATAAAGGAGACGTGATACGACGGTTATCCACGCGACACTCACGTTCACATGGGAGCGATATGATAAGAAACTAGACACGACAGGCGGCAGCAGCCTTGCACATGGCACGTTGCTGCCATTCTTGCCGCGGACAACTCCCAGATGTGTACAATTTATTCAAAAGAGGTATGCCTGTCTTTCCATCGTTAAAAGCAATTGAGACGTGTTAGCCGAATTTGGTAAGCAGCGTTGTATGACCTAAAATGCACCAAACGTAAACTGGCCAGCGACTACGTTTTTACTGCGTATTTTTCAAAATATGCGCTGTATTTAACTTCGAAGTATCACAATAATTGTGGGCAACAGCGTAAAGGAAGCCAGTTTATTATCAAGATGTGATATCAGACCATAATGCGGGAAAAATCAATTTTTATTTAATAGTTTCCTCAAAATCTAATGAAAAATGTTGCATAGCGGAGAACACACACAAATTCCAAAACAGTAGTTTTTAATGTTTTACGCGAAAAGTAACAGATTTGCTGATAAACTACAGAAGCGGATATAGCATTGTTTCATATAAATAAAACAATTTTTTGTGGCGCACCGGACGACTTTAAAGTTTCTTCCACGTGTAGTGCACGATGCAGTCGCAACCAGCACACCGTGTGACGCCGGGAAACAAAACGTACAGTCATACCGGTGTCGCACCGCTGTTGCCCCAGAGTGAACCAGTGAAGTCGCCTCAGCAAAGCTTCTACGCGCTCCACCGGTGAGGGTTGCTTATGCGTCATATTGTTAGTTGCATTGAGTGCCGTATTACGTGTTGTATCACCTCACTGAGAACTCTGCCTTATATCTATATTCGACGTCAACATATTTGTGTTTTTGAGGAAATCTTTTCTTACGTACATTTGGTATTCTCATTACTTACGTCGTCGTCAGTTATTTGGAGCTCACATAGTAAAACTCATTTGCCACAGTCAGCATTCCATTTCCTATTCTAATGCCTTCAGCATCAGCTGATTTTATTCTACTACTTTGCATTACACTTGTTTCATTTTTACTGACGTTCATCAATTAGAGCCACATTGCAAGATACTTCCTGTTCTCGTCAGTTGACTTTCCAAGTCCTCTTTGTCTCTGACAGAATTACAATATTACCACCAAACCTCAAGAATATTTACTTTTTTTCCTCGTACTTTAACTGTGTCTCCAAATGTCTCATTTGTTTCCTTTACTGCTAGCTCTAGCCGGCCGGAGTGGCCGTGCGGTTCTAGGCGCTGCAGTCTGGAGCCCTGCGACCGCTACGGTGGCAGGTTCGAATCCTGCCTCGGGCATGGATGTGTGTGATGTCCTTAGGTTAGTTAGGTTTCCTTAGTTCTAAGTTCTAGGCGACTAATGACCTCAGAAGTTAAGTCGCATAGTGCTCAGAGCCATTTTGCTAGCTCTAGGTATGTACAGGATAACACGAGGAATAGACTGAAACCCTGTCTCCCTCCGTTTGTGAGTACCACCTCCCGTTCACGTCTACATCTACATAGATACCCCGCAAGCCACCGTAAGGTGCGCGGTGGAGGGTACTACGTACCACTACTTGTCGTTTCCCTTTCTGTTCCATTCGCAAATATAGCGGAGAAAAAACGACTGTCTGTAATGCTTCCGTATGAGCCGTACTTTCTCGTATTTTATTTTCGTGGTACTTACGCGCAATGTATGTTGGCGGCAGTGAAATCGTTCGGCAGTTAGCTTCAAATGCCGATTCTCTAAATTTTCTCAATAGTGTTTCTTGCAAAGAAAGTCGCCTTCCCTCCACGAATTCCCGTTTGAGTTCCCGAAGCATTTCCGTAACACTTACGTGTTGTTCGAATCAACCGATAACAAATCTAGCAGCCCGCCTCTGAATTGCTTCGATTTCTTCTTTCAACTCGACGTGGTACGGATCCCGAACACTCGAGCACTACTCAAGAATAGTGATGGCTCTCGATCTTCCACCATAATCGAGTCCATCAACATGTGGTGGCAAGTATGAGGTATCCAAGGAGGTGGAAACGTGGGTTCTACTATGCCAAGACTGCTTGGTAGCTACAGCTGGAAAACACAGTTAATTAGCAGGAGTACAAAATAAGAATGTATTTTTTACTTAACTTTGCTGTAGTCCATGTTCACTTTGTTGACAATAATAGAAGACGTGACTAGAGTAAGCGTCTGTAGAATGACATAATTTACAAGTCACAGATCTTGCAGTGACAAATTAACCCCTCGTGATCTTGATTGACGAATCCGGTGAATTTGAAGAGTAGCTTGGTACGGAGCTACAAAGACTTGGTGGCAGCAGTGACTGAGCTGCAGACGGTGACCAACATCGGCGCTGGCTGACCACTGAGCGCGGCTACGAACTGTAGACTGGCACAACCTGTAATGGTCGCCCAGTCGTAGATATTGCTAATTGCTATAATCGCACTATTTCACTCCCATTTACGGAGCTTGTTAGCACTTGATGTTAGGTTGGCGCCATTAAACTGCATTGTGTTGTGGTAATCGCTGCTACTTGCTGGATCGCTGCCGTGTCTCGATGCTGATGCTGGCTCTAAATCTGGTTGTCTAGGGTTAAAAACATGAGGTCCCGTGTTTTTTATGTGCTTTTGATGATAAAGAACGAGCGAAACCAACAAATATGTAAACTTCAAATATTTATTACTCTGGTGGCCATCTTAATTCCACTGTCCACCAAAGACCATGACACAACACAAGGTAGTACTTCCTTTACATGTTCTTTGCATTGTTTATCCACCTCAAACAATAACACACAAACACACTTTACCAAAGTGACATTCCGACTGCCCCTCGACCCTTCTTGCTGCTTGTATTTATAACATTGTCAAAGAACTACTAAAAAGAGATATAGTTTATAAGTCACATGTACATCTGTTATCATAATTTGTACAGAAAAGTTATTAATTTGCATCGAGTGACATAATTTAACATGTTATTAAAATGACAGACAGATTTGTTGACTTGACAGAATAATTCTTTGTTACAAAAAGGCCGTTTTTTAGAAGTTTGTCAATTGACTTCTCTAATTTGCATAAATAAGTAAATAACATGAATTATTAAGAATTACATTGGTTTTCGTGTAAAATAGGATTGATTTCGTGAATACTGAGTAAAACCGCTCCTAGTGAACAAATAGGTTTCACTGGGTGATTTTTATTTAAGGAGATCTAAAATACCAAAGTTGGCCACTATTTTTCGTACTTCATATTAATTATTTAAGATGAACTTAGTGTTTTTACATGATGACATTTGCTGTATCAGTGATCAAGTGATATAAACTTTTGTGTGGGTCAGTTATTCAGTATAATTTAATGGGTTGACTGTTTATGGAGACATGTTATGCAATCATTGTTAACATACACAATAACTTTTCTATACTCATAAATACTCGTTAAACTGGTTGAATTTGGAGGGTATCGCATACTTCGGTACAGTAAAGCCTTTAATATGTTCCGTTACAAACCGCACTACTCACCTGCTACACATGAAGTGGCCTAGCGGTGAGCATAAGTACTGCGACTGGCTGTGTACTCTTTGACTAACACAGCCATTCTTCTGTTCCGTTTATCGCATCCGGCGGATCGATCTCTCAGGCGGCGGTGTGGTCGTGTGACTGACGACATCACAAATAGGTCGCACCAGCACCCTATATGCGGTCTCCCTTACACGTGAACCACTCTTTCCTAAAATTCTCCCAATAAACCGAAGTCGGCCATTCGCCTTCTCTACCACAGTTCTCACATGCTCGTTCCATTTCATATCGCTTTGAAACGTTACGCCCAGATATTTAAACGACTTTACTGTGTCAAGCAGGACACTTCTAATACCGTATCCGAACATTACGGGTTTGATCTTCCTACTCATATGCATTAACTTACATTTTTTCACATTTATGGCTAGCTGCCATTCATCACACCAACTGGGAATTTCCTCTAAGTCGTCTTGTATCTTTCTACACTCACTCAACTTCGACGCCTTACCGTACACCACGCCCCTCGACGTGCGCTGCAATCTGGTTTCAGTACAAGTTGTAGGTAATCTTTTGCTCCATGTATTTGTGTCTCTGATAACTCGACAATTTGAAAGTGTGTCTTGTGGTCAACATTGCCGAAAGCCTTTTCTAAATGTAAACAGGTATTTGTAGTGCACGTGAGTTATGAGTTTGAGTGACAGTAGTGTTTTGCTTGTTGCAGGAGGACGGCACGTTCACGACGCGGAACACGCTCATCTTCCAGGCGACGTTGTACGAGAACGAGCGCACGCTGCACTGCGAGGCCAGCAACCCGGTGATGGCGCAGCGCGGCGATAAGCCCATGCGCAAGAGCGTCAAGCTGGAGGTCCTCTGTGAGTACCCAGCCTCTGCGAGGTCACGAGTCACTTATAGGACTACATTATTATCGTATGTGAATCTCAGATTAATTTCATACTTAATATCTTCGTTACTGACTGGCTAAAGCTGGCACGTGGCAGCCTACACTCTGTTGAAGGCCACCTATCTAACATCTTCCTGGGACAACAAGAATTTGATTTTGAGTCTTTCTTTCTTTCGCTTACGCCATAGTCCCGCAGCGATCGCAGGGTCGGCGTGGTTACAACGGATTTGGCAGTGTTAGTGTTAGGGGTGGCCAGATGCCCTTCCTACCGCCAGCCCATAACCCCCAGGACGGAATCGGTGTACTCCAACTGTCTGCGTCTAGTGTAAATCGTGAAATAGTGCGGACGTGTTTTCAAATTTCTGCGACGCGTGTAACTGAGGCAGAACGTGGGGACCAGCCCGGTATTCACCTAGCGGGATGTGGAAAACCGCCTAAAAACGACATCCAGGCTGGCCGGCGCCTCGTCGTTAATCCGCCAGGCGGATTCGATCCGGGGCGCACTTGGCTACCCTGGCGGGTAAGAATTTGATTTTGAGTATTTAATATAATTATTGACTGAACTTAAAAATTTGAAATAGAGGAGGTAAAATCTCACGTTGAACACCATAATTCAAGCATTAAAGTTGGAAACTATATATACCTCATTAGGCAGCATAACTCACGGCGCGCAGATTACCCAGACTATATTCACCTATTATATGAGAATAAGAGCATTTAGCGACTTGCAATAAACTTGACGAATAATTGTAAATCTTTTCGAAATTTTTTCCTCGTTGACATGCCTCACAAAATAAGGAGAGGAAAAAATTTATCGCTCATTACATTTTAGCTGTTGATGCAGTAAAGCTTCCTCAGCCATACATTTCAGTTTACCATTTCTCTGCTACTGACTCTATTCGCAACACATTTCATGCACAGTATCCACATATACCCCTGAACGTACATGCAAAATTATACCATTGCACGATAAAGAGTTCAAGACGCAGAAATGTGTGAAAAACTTGCTTTTCTTAAATCCAAATTACCCAGACTATACTCATTCAGTGTTTGATAATCAGAGCATCTGCCAACTTCCAACAAACTTTAAACATAAGTTCAAATTTTTTCAAACTTTTTATCCCTTACAGTCGCACAAAGTATTGAGAGGAAAACAGATGATCGGTTACTAAATGTTCGTTACTCATGCGATAATACTTCAGGATTAAGCACGACGTTTCAAATTGTTATTGCTTTATTATTAACTTTTATTAAAAGGAAAATTAAGTGCAGTTGTATTTTGTAACATCCGCATTTGTAAATCACAAAATTGGTACCGTAGTATTTGCACGAAGTTATATTATTAAACTGCAGTTTAATAACCTTGCTTTTAGGAACTACTTTGCTATCATCAAGTCTAAAATAAATGGCTTGACTCTTGCATTACTTGCCGGAAAGCTCTTAGAAGAACATATGAAGGGTGTACGTTTTCTATAAAAATTATTTATAAGTGAAAATAATGAATACTCTATTTCAAAACCTTTCTCCTCGTGTAATGTACGACTTAGATATCGTATTCAGCCGCTGAACAATACTTTTGATACGCCCTGTGTTGCAGTTGAACAGTGTCGTGAAACAAAACTTCAATCTTAGTGAATTACTGAATGTGAAAGAATGGAAATGAATCTAATTAAATTCCAAAATAAACTAATTATTTACTCAATGGAAACTATTTTTAACTGAAACGTAATTCCAAAGTACGTTATGAAAGTGGGGTGACATGAAATGCACTGTCTGACTTGAAATATCCACAAAAATAAGAAACTGCTCTACTCGGAAGGAAATAACTATTTGATAGTGCCTACACTGTTCACAGGAAACTAATCTGCCTACTTAGCACAACACATGAAAATTCTCACGACGTACTGTTTGCTCACAAGAATGCAACGTGAGATATTCCCAGAAATAAAAGTAACTTATCTCAAACTCAGCATGCTGTTTTGTGTCTGGTGCACTATGTTGTCGAATGCAAACTGAAATCAGCAAATGCAGCAGTTAAAGAAAAATAGTGTACTTACTAGTAAGTTTTTCTTTCTTGTCAGAAACAATCTGTGGCTTCGTGTGACGTAAGGTGCAATCCACATAAGAACAATTATTCAAAACTTTATTAAGAGATTTGAGGGTGAATTTCAATTTAAAGAAAGTTGTTCTTGAAAAGTCAAATTCTAATTGTTGTCAAAAGAGACTGTACAACATAAGAAGACTCCAACAGTTATGAAATTATCTCATACAAAAATTACAGATATTTCAACCAATTGCTTGATTTATGGTGTAATGAAAACAAAGAGATCAGATTAACACTACTCATATACAGGGCGTTAAAAAAAAGGTACGGCCAAACTGTCAGGAAACATTCCTTACACACAAAGAAAGAAAATATGTTATGTGGACATGTGTCCGGAAACGCTTACTTTCCATGTTAGAGCTCATTTTATTACTTCTATTCAAATCACATTAATCATGGAGTGGAAACTCACAGCAACAGAACGTACCAGCGTGACTTCAAACACTTTGTTACAGGAAATGTTCAAAATGTCCTCCGTTACCGAGGATACATGCATCCACCCTCCGTCGCATGGAATACCTGATGCGCTGATGCTGCCCTGGAGAATGGCGTATTGTATCACAGCCGTCCACAATACGAGCACGAAGAGTCTCTACATTTGGTACCGGGGTTGCGTAGTCAAAAGCTTTCAAATGCCCCCATAAATGAAAGTTAAGAGGGTTGAGGTCAGGAGAGCGTGGAGGCCATGGAATTGGTCCGCCTCTACCAATCCATCGGTCACCGAATCTGTTGTTGAGAAGCGTACGAACACTTCGACTGAAATGTGCAGGAGCTCCATCGTGCATGAACCACATGTGTCGTACTTGTAAAGGCACATATTCTAGCAGCACAGGTAGAGTATCCCATATGAAATCATGATAACGTGCTCCATTGAGCGTAGGTGGAAGAACATGGAAAATGAGCTCTAACATGGAAAATAAGCGTTTTCGGGCTCATGTCCACATAACATCTTTTCTTTATTTGTGTGTGAGGAATGTGTCCTGAAAGTTTGGCCGTACCTTTTTGTAACACCCTGTATGAGTGACGAGATTTGCTACAATTAATGGTTCTAGGAAACAAACATTCTATTCTGGTGTGTGCATTGGGTACCTTGAAATATTCCTCCAAAAATCTTCTCCATCAGCAGAATCAATAACATATCATTACAAACAAGTTTTTATCTCCATAATAAAGTATTTCAGGTAATTTCTCCCAGAATCACAAATATCAGATCCCCGTCCCTAAAAAAAACCGCTCCCTACTGTGCCTCAGATAAGAATTCCCCAGCGTTGCTCAACTGACAGGCATACAAGCGAACCACATAGAAAGTTAAACACAGAGTCAAAAATCTTATTCATTACTCGTACAGCGCACTCACTCATATTTGTCCCACTACAGTAAGGGTGAATTATTTACAATGGCAGAAAACCTATTAAAACTTAACAATGCATTATCAGGTTTTTTGATTTTGAATTTTACAGTAGTTGTGGGTGAATAATTCGAAATAAAACCAACGTAATTAGAATTCTGCGTGTTCAACCATAAAGGTCTTGCAAGACTAACGTCAAATGTTTAACACGTTACCTCAGTTATAGAACAATCTCACCTTTGAATCTGTTTCATATGTGAGAGCTCGATTCTTTAAAGAATCTGAGGTAGAGGGTTATTTATCTACAGTCTTTAAGACCGATTTCTTCTATGCCTCCAAATAAGCGAAAAATAAGAGACATGCCACAGAATTCCTTAAGTGCACGAGTATATTACAACGTAATTAGATTTCAGACGTCATTTTGTGTACGGAAAATAATGCTTTGTTAAGATGGCGGATAGAAGACATCACGAACTCGCTTTGTGAGCCGTCCTTCCACACACGCAAGGATTCGACGGTAACGACAACTTTCGGTAGGATGAACCACTAGCAAGGAGTAACCTGATAATGCTTGGACGTTTTTGTGAAGCCACTACTGACCCAGGAACAAATTTCTCTAGCAACCGACGTCAGTAGTAGCTTCCCACAGTGGCGTTTCGTTACGGCGCGACCCTAGCGTATTTAACTGGCCAGAACAGCCTCACATGTCCAACGAGCTGCAGAAGTCGCCTGCCGTCCAGCTGCGCTCACGAACCGACATCAGCTCCCTTCCACGTTCGACTGTGTTTCGCTGTCAGTCACCTTGTTATTCCGATTCAAGAATAGACCTTGGTGGTTCTGTTTGGAGCTTCCACCATTTCACTCGGATTTGGCGATATTACTTGGATGGTCACCTTCCGCCCACTATTTGCCAGCTATGGCTTCTTGTGCATTACAACAGTCCGTTTCCTTCTGAAATGTCGAAAATAAGTTTTCTTACGTTCGACATGTTTAAACCGAACGTCATCTCTTCCAATGTAAAAATATGGTTTTTCAACCCGTTTTCAATTTCATTAGAAAACACTTTCTAACAAAGAGATAGAGGGGCTGGCCAGTACTTACCTCAGCTCAGTACAGCCGATAGATACACATAAAATATGTATCTATCGGCTGTACTGAGCTGAGGTAAGTACTGGCCAGCCCCTCTATCTCTTTGTTAGTATTTGTTTCACATCTTTATATGAGATTTTCCATTAATCATTTAGAAAACACTTTCTACGGCAAAAATTGTATACCACAGTTCGCACATTCGTTTTTACAGGGTGTTTCAAAAATGACCGGTATATTTGAAACGGCAATAAAAACTAAACGAGCAGCGATAGAAATACACCGTTTGTTGCAATATGCTTGGGACAACAGTACATTTTCAGGCGGACAAACTTTCGAAATGACAGTAGTTACAATTTTCAACAACAGATGGCGCTGCAAGTGATGTGAAAGATATAGAAGACAACGCAGTCTGTGGGTGCGCCATTCTGTACGTCGTCTTTCTACTGTAAGCGTGTGCTGTTCACAACGTGCAGGTGTGCTGTGGACAACATGGTTTATTCCTTAGAACAGAGGATTTTTCTGGTGTTGGAATTCCACCGCCTAGAACACAGTGTTGTTGCAACAAGACGAAGTTTTCAACGGAGGTTTAATGTAACCAAAGGACCGAAAAGCGATACAATAAAGGATCTGTTTGAAAAATTTTAACGGACTGGGAACGTGACGGATGAACGTGCTGGAAAGGTAGGGCGACCGCGTACGGCAACCACAGAGGGCAACGCGCAGCTAGTGCAGCAGGTGATCCGACAGCGGCCTCGGGTTTCCGTTCGCCGTGTTGCAGCTGCGCTCCAAATGACGCCAACGTCCACGTATCGTCTCATGCGCCAGAGTTTACACCTCTATCCATACAAAATTCAAACGCGGCAACCCCTCAGCGCCGCTACCATTGCTGCACGAGAGACATTCGCTAACGATATAGTGCACAGGATTGATGACGGCGATATGCTTGTGGGCAGCATTTGGTTTACTGACGAAGCTTATTTTTACCTGGACGGCTTCGTCAATAAACAGAACTGGCGTATATGGGGAACCGAAAAGCCCCATGTTGCAGTCCCATCGTCCCTGCATCCTCAAAAAGTACTGGTCTGGGCCGCCATTTCTTCCAAAGGAATCATTGGCCCATTTTTCAGATCCGAAACGATTACTGCATCACGCTATCTGGACATTCTTTGTGAATTTGTGGCGGTACAAACTGCCTTAGACGACATTGCGAACACCTCGTGGTTTATGCAAGATGGTGCCCGGCCACATCGCACGGCCGACGTCTTTAATTTCCTGAATGAATATTTCGATGATCGTGTAATTGCTTTGGGCTATCCGAAACATACAGGAGGCGGCGTGGATTGGCCTCCCTATTCGCCAGACATGAACCCCTGTGACTTCTTTCTGTGGGGACACTTGAAAGACCAGGTGTACCGCCAGAATCCAGAAACAATTGAACAGCTGAAGCAGTACATCTCATCTGCATGTGAAGCCATTCCGCCAGACACGTTGTCAAAGGTTTCGGGTAATTTCATTCAGAGACTACGCCATATTATTGCTACGCATGGTGGATATGTGGAAAATATCGTACTATAGAGTTTCCCAGACCGCAGCGCCATCTGTTGTTGACGATTGTAACTACTGTAATTTCGAAAGTTTGTCTGCCTGAAAATGTACTGTTGTCCCAAGCATATTGCAACAAACGGTGTATTTCTATCGCTGCTCGTTTAGTTTTTATTACCGTTTCAAATATACTGGTCATTTTTGATACACCCTGTAGTTTCAGGGTGCCTCTTGGTTGTTGACGTACGACACAGTTACATGCGTACAAATTTATTTAATCCATGAGCCCCGTTGAAGTCTACTGTTACGGCTGTATACAGTTCATCTTTCCACAACACCTTTCTCTTGCCATACCGTAATACAAAAACTTATGTAATTTATAACTTAGGTTAAAGAATGCATTGAAAATACACAAAATCATTTGTAAACATTATGTTGCATTATTAGCGCGAAATGCATTTTGTAAAACTCACTGTGGAGCAAGTTTCTTAAAGTGTACCGCTACAGTATTGGAAACTTACAGCGGGACATTTTCTCTTTGTCGGTTTCCTACAAACGAACCACAACAAATACAGATTGGTGACTGTCTCAAAACTGAGATTATTTCACATATATTCACCCACAACTAAAACATTATGTTACCACTTGTAATAGTAGACATAAGTTTATATGAAAAGTTCGACAAAATCAACGCTGTCTTCATACGTTCTGATTCTCAGCACACAGAACTCATAGCTGAAGTCACTAAATGTCGCATATATAAGAGGTATGTTAAATCCAACATAGTCGTTAAATATGGGGTGTCTGGGAAACCTGCCTTATTGGATCGCTAGACAAACAAAAAAAGTGGTTCAAATGGCTCTGAGCACTATGTGACTTAACTTCTGAGGCCATCAGTCCACTAGAACTTAGAACTACTTAAACCTAACTAACCTAAGGACATCACACACATCCATGCCCGAGGCAGGATTCGAACCTGCGACCGTAGCGGTCGCGCAGTTCCAGACTGTAGCGCCTAGAACCGCTCGGCCACCCAGGCCGGCGCTAGACAAACAATTCAAACAGATCGTAATAATGAGAGCGTAGTTTGTCAGTATAGCATCGCTAGCAAAGTCGTCTGTACAACTGGGGCGAGTGCTAGGAAGTCTCTCTAGACCTGCCGTGTGGTGGCGCTCGGTGTGCAATCACTGACAGTGGCGACACGCGGGTCCGACGTATACTAATGGACCGCGGCCGGTTTAAAGGCTACCACCTAGCAAGTGTGGTGTCTGGCGGTGACACCACAGTTTTATTACAAATGGAAAAATTACTTAACTTCGTGATTACACAAATGTGTCACGAACAAAGCCCGGCCTACGAAATACACAAGCTTCTTTAGTATAAACGATTCCTAAGTCGCTGCTATACAAGTCACTACTCTTGGAGCTACACTTGAACTTGGCCGTGGCGGTTAAGTCCTCTTGATCTAGGGGCCGCTGCTGTCGCGTTGTCGACCTGGAGATGGGTCGGTCAGCTTGCAATTGGCTGACCACTTCTCACAGCCCTCTCTTCTTTTTCGTTCCCGACTAGCGTGCAGGCGCTTAACTTTACGTCGCAACAAGGTTTGCCTTAGGTACAAATCTGTAGCCGATACAATATAGGCAACTGTCCCCTACTTCCAACACTGCCTTCCATCTACTTTCGGACAGAACTCACGCCCGACTGTAAAACCGTAGTGATGCTGGAGGAGGTTAAGCAACGTACTGTAGTTGTTGCGTTAGACAAAACTGATCAGATGCGTTATTCTGTTACTATGTTTGTATACAATATATCTGTAGTGTGTAATATGTGTTTTAATTTTAGCCATGAGGGACCATTTCGTGAGAGGGAGCTGTTTTTTCCGATAGTACGACAAAACCAAATATAATAAGGAAATTTTATCGTAAGTAGTTGAAAGCTAATCTAAAAGGGAAACGTGATTCTCCTGCCGTGTAAAATGTGCACAGAACTGACCCCTGGTGAATTTCTCTAGCTTGGTAGCAGATGTGTGGCGTAACCTCCAACTACAGCTACATGTGCAACTTCAGAGGGCAGCGATTGAAGACCAACTGTAGTAACGGAGCTACTGTGTGCAAACTGCATACATGAGATGAGTTAGCCACTTAGCTCTCCAGCACAGAATGAGGACGGAAATCGGGCCAGTGCGCTACGATTTTTGCCATTTCGTTAGGAGGCGCCTTAGCAGCCTAATGTGCCTCAGAGTTTTCCACTCTATCTCGATCCAAACACTCGGGAGGCAGGGAGAAATCCCGGTAATGGTGATTTCTTCTCCGGGGCCGGGTGACGGAGAGAGCCGTTACTCCAAGTCGCGGCAACCTTATCGGCGGCGGAAGAGGCCGGTAATGAGTCCCCTGACATCGAAGGTTCTCATAATCAAGCACGCTACATTTAGCCCGCCGGCACTGCGGTACGGAAATGTCATTAGGGGTCGCGGTCGCTGCAGCAAAGCGCCCCAGTTGACTCGCTGTCGCAGATCTGCGCTATCCCACCCGCCTGTCAGCAGCTACAGCTGCTCCAGTGTTCCTTGTTCTGCCCATTCGTAGTAACACATATGTGAGTATAACTTCCGCATTTACAGTGGTCTTAAATTCTACAAGGGAACAACCCCTGCTGAAATGGCTGAAAGCGAATAACAGTCGTTTTAAAAAACGGAGATGTTTCTACCAGCCACCTAGATCTACGGTACCTGACCAAAAATATCTGTCACCCCTATATAATGCACAAATAACATTAGATGTCACGAGAGGCCGACACTACTAGTATCAAGGGAGACAGGAGATAAGGCCGGTATTACACTGTCAAATTTCTTTGTTTGTCAAAAATCTTTGTCAAAGTATTTGATGGTGTAATAGGGAACTTTGTCAAATGTTGTCCAATATTTGATCAAATCTAGGACCTCGCTGTAGATTTGATCAAAGAAGTCGCTTGTCTTCTGTTCACTGCAATGTGACATGTTACCACATGGAGCGCTAGCATCGCTTCAACGTTCTGTCGTCTGTAGTGTTTTTATAAACATTGCCGGTAAATACAATTGGTGTGTGCCGACAACTACAAAAAATAGAGATGTATGAAGCTGATGACCCGCTCTCAACGCCAGGCACCCTGAATACAAAAATAGATTAAGAAGATTGGAGACCTAACCTAACCTAACCTAACCCCCTCCTGTAGCAAGGAATCGGAGTGTTACAGTGAGCCTGTCTTCTGCAGATGTAGCAGTTCTTAAGTGAATATTGTGTTTTGTGATATGAGGATACACTTCACTGAGCACATACAGAAATGTATGCTCATGCATTCTTAAGTAGTTGATGTACGATTTGACGTCCTCCACTATAAGCTCACGTAACAAGTTTTGTTGAATGCTGCTATCGTGTCGTCGTAAAACCGACGGCTTCACCCAGGTATGTTTCCTTTTTTTTCCCCGCTTCTCTTCCGCATGTGCACACACTGCAATTGTGGTACATGAAACTGCTGCGGTTAATAACGAGTTGTTGATGTCAGCCATTTTGAACTTTGACGAAAAATACAGGGTGATTCAAAAAGAATACCACAACTTTAAAAATGTGTATTTAATGAAAGAAACATAATATAACCTTCTGTTATACATCATTACAAAGAGTATTTAAAAAAGTTTTTTTCACTCAAAAACAAGTTCAGAGATGTTCAATATGGCCCCCTCCAGACACTCGAGCAATATCAACCCGATACTCCAACTCGTTCCACACTCTCTGTAGCATATCAGGCGTAACAGTTTGGATAGCTGCTGTTATTTCTCATTTCAAATCATCAATGGTGGCTGGGAGAGGTGGCCGAAGCACCATATCCTTAGCATACCCCCTTAAGAAAAAATCGCAGGGGGTAAGATCAGGGCTTCTTGGAGGCCAGTGATGAAGTGCTCTGTCACGGGCTGCCTGGCGGCCGATCCATCGCCTCGGGTAGTTGACGTTCAGGTAGTTACGGACAGATAAGTGCCAATGTGGTGGCGCTCCATCCTGCTGAAATATGAATTGTTGTGCTTCTTGTTCGAGCTGAGGGAATAGCCAATTCTCTAACATCTCCAGATACTGTAGTCCAGTTACAGTAGCACCTTCGAAGAAAAAGGGACCAAAAACTTTATTGGCTGAAATGGCACAGAAAACGTTCACCTTAGGCGAGTCACGTTCATACTGAGTTGTTTCCCGCGGATTCTCGTCGATTCACTTCTGCCGTACTCAATAACACAAAAAGCTTTCTGTTGAGCGGTCTCCATCTTAGCATCAACTGACGCTGACGCCTAGTCAACAGCGCCTCAAGCGAACAAATGTACAACTAAATGAAACTTTATAGCTCCCTTAATTCGCCGACAGATAGTGCTTAGCTCTGCCTTTTGTCGTTGCAGAGTTTTAAATTCCTAAAGTTGTGGTATTCTTTTTGAATCACCCTGTATGATGGCAGTGTAACACCCTTTCTAGCGCCACGTCCAAGATCTTAGTCAAAGATATTTGACGGAATATTTGATCACATCTTTGATCAAATCTGTGACAAAGAAATTTGATAGTGTAATACTGGGCCCGGGTTCCCGAGTTCGATTCCCGGCGGGGTCAGGGATTTTCTCCGCCTCGTGATGACTGGGTGTTGTGTGATGTCCTTAGGTTAGTTAGGTTTAAGTAGTTCTAAGTTCTAGGGGACTGATGACCATAGATGCTAAGTCCCATAGTGCTCAGAGCCATTTGAACCATTTTTTGTAATACCGGCCTAAGGAAAGAAGGAAGGAAGATCAGTGGTTAAAGTCCTGTCGACAACGAGGTCATTAGAGGTGGCGTAAGGAGGCTGGAGTATTGTCTTATTGGCAGAGAAGCAGTGACAGTAAAATGGGTCGGCCAGGCGAGTGACTCCGTGACTCCGAACGTGAACTAGCCATCGGGTGTCACGTGAGTGAAAAATCCATCAGGGACATTTCGAACCTTATAAAGCTGCTCAAGTGGGCTACAGGTGACGTGTTTGTGGAGTGAAAACGCAAAGGAGCAACCGCAACTGAACCAAGGCCAGGCAGCGCGCACATGTACCGACCGATTGGGACCGTCGAGCATTGCAGAAGGTGGTTGTAAAACGTCGAGAGAAATCAGTGGAAGGAATCATTCATGGGATCCAAAGCGCTACCAACAGTCCAGCCAGTACAATGATTGTGCCTTGGGAGTTAAAGAGAATGGGGATCAGTGGTCATGCAGCTCCTCTAGAAGACTCAAGTTTATGCGGTCAGAGCTAAGCGACGCTTGAGGTGGTGTAAAGAGCGACGGCACTGGACATTGGATGGCTGTAAACGAGTGATATGGAGTCAAGAATCCTGTGGAAATCCGATGGAAGGGTTTGAGTTCGGCGAATGACTGCAGAGCGTTACCTACGGATTACGTAGGGGATGGTGTTACGGTATGGTGTGGTCGCCTTATTGCGCTTAAGAAAAAGCCAAATGTGGAACGATATGAACGCATTCTGAAGGATTGTGTACTGCGTACAATAGTGGAGCAGTTCGGAAGCGATGATTGTGCTAGCATGACAATTCACCCGGTCATTAAGCAGCGTCTGTGAGGCAGTGGTTTTTGGCCAATAACACTCCTGAACTGGATTAGCCTCCCCATAATTCCCAAGTGACCGCAGTGGAACACGGTTGTGATGACCTGAAATGTTTCCTTCCCTCCAGACCCCAGCGCCCAACATCACTAAATTCTCTGGTTTCTGCTGTTGAGGAATAATGGGCCGCCATTCCTCCACAGATATTCAGACAACTTCATTGAAAGTGTACGTAAGCAAAGTTGAAGCCGTCACAAATCGAAGGGTGGATACTCCCCATACTGATAGCTGTATGGATACGTTCGATCATATAATGTATACACATACTCTGCAAACCACTGTGAAGTGCATGGCAGAGGTTGCTTAGGGTTGTAACCCGTTTTAGTGCTCATCTCCGCTCCACTGACGTGCGGATCGCGGGAAAAAATGAGTACTTAAAAGCCTCTGTGCGTGCTATAAGTAGCCTAATATTGCCTTCACGGTCCCTACGTAATCGATACGTAGGAAGTTATATTTCTTGATTCTTCACTTAATAGTGGTTCCTGAAACTTTTTAAGAAGGTTTTTGGAGAGTAGTTGGTATCTCTTCTTTAGGGTATGACAACTCAGGTTTATCAGAATTTCCGAAACTCATTCTCACGCGTCATACAAACCTGTGACCATTCTTGCTGATCTCTGCACATGCTCAATATCCGTTTTTAGTCCTACTTGCTGTGGTTCCACACAATAAAATTTGGAAATTTGTAGTAAGATCTTATGGGACCAAACTGCCGAGGTCATCGGTCCCTTAGCTTCCACACAACTTAACCTAACTTAAACTAACGACGATCACACCCACACACACACACACACCTATGCCCGAGGGAGGAATCGAACCTCCGATGGGGGAGAGCCGCGCAGACCGTGACAAGACGTCTGAGACCGCGCGGCTACCCCGCGCGACTTCCACACAATATTCCAAGACGGGACGCACCAGTGATTTGTTAGCAATCTCGCTTGCAGACTAACTGCACTTTCCGAATATCCAACACAGGCTGCCATCAGATTTTCCTACGACTGAGCTTACACAATCATTTTGTTTCGTATCCTGTAAATTGTTACATTCGGATATGTGTATGAGTCGATTGATTACAGGTGTGACATTTTGACATTGTAGACACAATGTTTAATTTTAGTGAAGTGCTCAGTTTTAAAATACGACCATTTAAAATGACTTCACAATATTTGCACCACACTGAAATCTTATCAAGGTAAGATTTGAAAATTGTGCAGACTTTTCAAACAGTACTTCATTACTGGTAATATCATCTGCAGAAAGTCTGTTTACTATTAACATAATCTGCAAAGTCTTTATATACAATATGACGTCCAGAGTCTATACAAAATAACATCAAGCGTCCCAACACGCTATCCTGGGATACGCTTCAATTTAGTTCTACTTCTGTCAATAGTTCTCCATGCAATATAACATGCTGCATCCTTCCTACTACGAAATCTTCAGTCCAGTCACAAATTTCATTTGTTAATAAACGCTGGTGTGGTGCCGAATCAAACGCCTTTGGAAAATCAAAAAATTCTGCATCCACGAGATTTCGTTGTTTAATGGTTTTCATTGTGTCATGTGAGAATAGCGCGATTTGATTTCGCTTAACCTATTTTTCTATGGATTTTATTGTGTCATGTGAGAATAGCGCGAGTTAATTTCGCATGACCGATTTTTTCTGAGTCCATGCTAGTTGGAATACAGGAGGTCATTTTGTTCGAAATACCTTCATTATATTGGAGCGCAGAATGTGTTCTAGGATTCTACAACAGATGGGCATAAATGAAATTGGAGGGTAGTTTTGAACACCACCGCTGCTACCGTTATTTTTGGTGGGTATTATCTGTGTTTTCTTGTCTCTGGTTTGGGATATACTGCATATTAAGAGTAAAATCTATGAGAATGATATATCTGTGAAAATTTGCATTTGTGTACTGTCGATGTAGGTATGTTTTTCCAAAATGGACATTACCACCACTGAAACCAACCGAATACTGACAACCTGTGGTTGTAAATTTCTGTAGTCAGTACAAACTCTGCGACAGCCGCCTTGTTGATTTAATACTCTTGCAAATCACGTCACATGGACGATATTTTATCATCTGTCTTTACTCTGCTTTTTAGAACCAGCTATCTTCACTGAGATTCAGAGATATGTTAGAATTGCGAGAAAAAAAATTGGTTACGAAAGCATTGTTCCTGTAACATCATTGCCAATGTGATCGATGTGGCCTTTGATTCTTGACTGTAGCTTGTGGATACCCACAAGTTGTCCTTAACAAGTTCGATTCCACTATTTTAGCCACTTTGTTAAAATTCCTTATCTCCTCTTAGGTGATGAATGGGGGAAGAAAGTACAAAACAACTTCTTTTTTGGGAATATAACTCAGTAAGTACTGATTAATTTAACACATTTTGTTTCACGCAGATATTTAGCTGGTTGTCAAATAATGGCTTCTTTATGACTCTTGCAAATCTATTGTTCATATGTTTTGCACGATTTTGTTTCTTCAGCGAATTGTGTTCCTACAGTCATTACATTCGTAACCTTCCAACAGTGATTGTATAAAAATGCATAGTTTTACAGATAAAGAACCTTGATGGGTACTAGAACAGATATCTTCGAATTTTAAAATAATTTTCATTCAGTGTTTCCGGTTCGAGCTGGAGTGGGTCTCGTATTAGTGAGCTTCAGATTCTTTCAACATTTCAGTTATTGACTGAAATATGATCTGATTCTAAGCGACTGCGGATGGAGAAAATAAAATACTAACAGATGTATAAATATCGGCCGATTTCAGCAAAAGAATTCATGTATGTTGTCCAGAATTCACTGATGATACTGCAGTTCTCTCTAGTAACATTCCAGAAGAAATCCAGCTTGAAGAGAAACAAAGGTCGAATATGATAGAAGTAAAAAGTACAACCACAATAATTTTTTTTTTCCTCTGAAGAAGACCAGGCCAATTCCGAATTCCCGAATTGTGCAACATCATGCTCAGATGCTAACGATAAAGTACTACGCTTTTTCACACCAGTACCCCGAAAGGTTCTATTGAAGAATGTGACAGAAAAGGTGGAACACCGCAGAGTAATTTTCTTTCTTCCTTCCTTTAAATTTCCGGCACGACAATATGAATTTGTTTATGCCATTTACTGTTTTCTGCGTAAATCACCATCCTCTGAAATACTAAACTGCTGCGTAAGCAGTCGTAATATATCACCTAAATATCATAAATTATTAACTTCGATTGTAGTTTGCTTTGGGTAAATTCTCTTCTGTTGATGTCAGAAACGAATGAACAACGAATGAATGTTAAGAATGTAGCATTCGTCTCAACCAACACAAATTTATTAATCTGGAAATAGTCACTTCGCTTGAGGCCGCCTCAAAATATGTAGTGCAGTGTGCATATGGCAAACAGTTTACCGCTTCAAACACTTTGCATGTTGCCGGACTAATGATGAGCAATTATGATGTGGCTCTATATTTTTAATATCAACACGGTTGAGGGTTCCTTCGAGAATATTAAAAACTACAAGCGAGACGGTCGCCTATCAGCGGTGAATGTTAAATTTGAGTTAACAGTTCGCGAATAACTGTGTCTTATTTGGGAATAGTGGTGGGAAAATGATACATCTATTCGTGTCCCTAATCCCGCAGTAGTTTCCTAGTTTCAGGATGGTCCACCTTTCTTCCCTCTTCTGCAAAGTCTTCTTCTTATCTTTCAGCACTATCGTCTGCTCTTCAGAATTTAAGGAATGCCTCTTCTGCATTCTGACTGAAGTAATATTGCTTCCCACACTTACCATTATTCCATCAGTTTTCTATCCTTAATTTTCTTAACTAGTTTTGAATTTCTTATGACAGTGCGGATTGTACTGGAAAATCGTCATTAATAATGCCTTCAAATCACCATGTACGGATGGAAAGTATCGAAACCACGCCCAATACAACGTGATGTGGGTTTGTGTTGGCTATGATAGCGAGAGGAGCTTAAAACTTGTAGCGTGTTTCCACCTGAATATTTGAAGATATCCGCGTATGATGAGCGGTACTATTTATAAATGAAATAATACTCGACATGTGGCTCATTATCTATGTACCAACAATACTATAACAAGTGACGCCTGAATGTAGGTACAGAATCCGCCTATTTTTGTAGACCACCAGTTGTTTTTTGTTTTCTTGTCCAGACATCTTTCAGCTGCTTGTTTCATCACTATTGAGTCCGTATTACATTGGACATCGATAAATACAAAATGTTTTGCGATAACAGTGGTTACTGGAAAAGTCAGGGCCAAAGATTTAGTAGCTTCCGTTGAGAATTTTGATTTTTTATATCTTAATCACTACTCGGTTAGAATTCGTTAAATGGCTGGCTAACCTGTCATCTCCAACAACATGATGTTTTTACTTTCTTTATTTAGCCAGTCATTACGTTAAGAGCAAGCTCTCGAGCAACAAGCGTTAACGAATCACGCGAGATTATTTTATCTGTTGTACTTGGAATATTCTGTATTCTTTTCCAAAATTTCCTCAATAAATTTTTGGCTAAAAGAAGGACAACAAGTGTTTATTTCACGCGATCAAAAGCGGCGTGCTAGCGAAAGAAGGTTTCAAAATTTTTCACTGTCCATCTCTATACTTTTCTTGTTGTATTAATACAGTTTTTTATGTTTTTCGGGTAAAACGTTAAAATTGTATTGATTTGACAGCATTTATAGGGAGTTCCCTAATATTACATCTATTTTACAGCATTTATAGGGAGTTCCCTATTACGGCAGTGGAATAGTTAAAGATATTTTGCTTCTGTTTATGTGCTGTATATCCGATTTAAAGGGAGGAAGGACGTCGTCATTTGGGGACTGTACACACACACGAAAGGGGGATGGGTGGGAAAACAGATGGCCGAACCGTGTGGGAATCTGCCTTATCTGATTTAGCAGAGCTACAGAAACCAACAAATATGGGTGCTCGAACGTGAGTTTGAAACGCCGTCCTTCCGAATTTAATACTAGTATGTTAACCACTGCGCCACCTCACTCGGTATGTCCCATTTAAGACATGGTATTACATACCAGTAAGTCCCCTCCTCCTCCCTCCCTACGATTCTTTAAAAAATAGATCTCCCATGTATAACAGAGCTTCTCACATCTGGTTACTTCACAAATGAGCTAATGGGTCAAATATTTGACGTTGCGCATGCGAAAGCTTTACGGCTAACAACGCAAAACCCAAATAATGTTGGTTTTATTACTTTCTGGATATTCAGCCATAGACTAATGCAAAAGTCAAAACTAAGTGCTCTTATCATCATACACGGGATGAGAATAGTCTGTGTAATTTTCGCCCCATTTTAAGAAAAGCTAGTTTTTCACGCATCTCATTGTGTATGACGACGTATCTCCTGAGATACGTGACGACGCTGATATAATTTTGCAAGCAAATTCAGTGGTATATGTCTATACTCTTTGAAAAATAAGTTCCGAATAGAATTACAAGGCTTCTTCTTCTTCTTGTTCTTCTTCTTCTTCTTCTTTCGTCACGCATTAGACTTTCCCTCAGCCTGTTGCAGCAACACCTAGTCCTTCCATCGGTTTGCAGGTCTTCCAATGCATCTTTTACCTTGCAGAGTATATCGCCAAAAATGTAGAAGTAATCTTGATTTGTCCATTCGTAACAGATGAGATATCCATTTTTGTCGGTATTCGTCAACCTTACTGTTTATATAGAAAATATTTAATTCCTTCCTGATATCAGTCCGGAACCGCGCGACTGCTACGGTCGCAAGTTCGAATCCTGCCTCGGACATGGATGTGTGTGATGTCCTTAGGTTAGTTAGGTTTAAGTAGTTCTAAGTTCTAGGTGACTGATGACCTCAGATGTTAAGTCCCGTAGTGCTCAGAGCCATTTGAACCATTTGAACCTTCCTGATATTTGTATTTCTTTTGTAGTCTAGATTGGTGTATCCTGCTATGTACCTGAGGAATTTCATTTCATTGGCTTGTAATCTTATTTTATCTTTCTTTTTCAATACCCAAGATTCATTTCCATATAGTATTGTTGGTACTGACATAACTTTATATAAAATTTTAGATACGTTTCTGATCTTACTTTACGTTGGAGGGCTCTTCTGATAGTGCCATTGAAGTAGTTAAGTTTCTCAATTTTGTCTTCTTGATCTAGGTCTCCCCTGTACGACAGCGTGGTTCCTAGAAATTCGAATCTACCTACTTTCTATATAATCTTGTTGTCTATAATTATTTTTGTTCTTACTGGATTTGTCCACAGAAAGCCGTGGTTTTGTATTGATATTGTCATATTATATATCTGGCATGTTTGGTATAGTTCGTAGGGAGCTCTGTGCAGTCCATCTTCATTATTCGAAACTAACACTTGGTCATCTGCGAATAACAAAGTCATAATGTAATATTTTTGGTTGAAGTTAAATGTATAGTTCTTCAGTTTCATTCTCCATTGCCGTATAATGTCGTCAATGTATATATTAAAAAAGAATGGAGAGAGGCTGCAGCTCATCGAACTCATAATGAATAACCTTTGTTGTTTCTTCATTATCCCCAATTATTTGGATTCTTGTATTAGCATAGACCTTTTGAGCTACCTGTACAATGTGTATTGGTATACCTCTTCTTATTAAAATTTCTCACAATAGCTCTCTATTTACTTTATCAAAAGCCTTTACATAATCGACGAAAAGGAATTACAAGTAAAGAAGTAATAAATGAAAACGACGTGCTTGATGATGATAAATTTTTTCTGCATGAATAGCGAAAATGTGGGAAGAGATACACCATTTTCCTTTCATTTCGTGCGGCGTGTCAGCGAAAAACTTTCTAAAAGGTTTGAAATTATGCATACAGCCTGTTGGAGTTCGCTAAGTGCTTTCATTTTCAAATACTGGATGAATATGGTATTGGTAATTTGCGCTTTGTCAGTTATGCTGCAACAAGACTTACGCAGGGTGATTAATCTGCCCCTACCGATGTCGTTTTATGCAACCCGCAATGTTGTATGTGGCCTTCAGAAATGACGCGCGAGTTCTCGATAGCTACTCGCAAACTGTTCGTCCCTCAGAAAATTGAACAAAACCTTTTTGTAGGGAATTTAACGTAGCTAAATTTTGTACCGAGACACATTTCGAGTTATTCAAGAAAAACGTACAAAAGTGATCTCCAGACGCACCTCCACCCCCACACTCAGTCCTCACCAGTCAGGATTTCTAGTATGCTGTTCGTGGCACTCCCTCACCACGGTGCAAACATTTCCAGCTACAGGAACTATTGCAGATATTCGATCTTTTTTCGTCTCCACTGACTGGATATTACGCCACCAGCATTCTCGACTATTTTGTTAACATTATTCATTTAAACGTGCCCTTGAGAATAATGAGAGAAAAACTTACTTTGTAAATGTTAAACTATAACTAATTACGTTGACAATTCGATCCAAACTTAATCCTTACAAGCACGGTAGTTTCCTAGTCATATGGCCTGACGAATGCAACGATGTAATTGTTTATTTTTGGTGTTAAAATTCGAAAAATTGTAGGTAAAATTTAGACAAACGTAAGTCTTACAATTTGTATGTGCTCGACTAAGCCGGTGTAGTTATAAAGCCAGTAAATGAAGACCAAAAATATGTCGAATCTGGGAAATAATTCGTGCAGTCGCAAATTTTTGTACAGTGGTAGGAGGGAGTGTCATGAACAACATACTAGAAATCGTGACCTGTGGGGCTGAGTGTGGAAGTGGGGGTACGTTTTATGATAACTTCGTACATTTCTCTTGAATAACTCGAAAACTACGCCTGTGACGAAAACGTATTCTAGTACAGAATCGAACTACATTAAATTCCTTACAAAAAGGTTCTGTTCGTTTTTTTTCTGGATGACTAATAGATTACCCTTAGCGAGCGAGAAAACACGAAAATGTCGCGCGTGGTGTTTGAAGGCGAGGTATAGCATTGCGGGTTGTTTCAGTGACATCTGTAGGGGCAGCTGATTCACCCTGTATACATTTTGTTGTGTCAGACTTTTAACGTTAGATTATGTCTGCTAATGAGTAGATTATGTCAGCATTTTAAATGTTTAAATTCGGTCAGTAATTGTATGAGATTTTTGTTCCCCTTGGAAGCGTCTGGGTAGTTGTTTCATGCCATTGTATCATTTGTTTTCGTCGATCCTCTTTTCTGGAATTGAGCATGTGACGAAGAATTTATGTCCATTTTCACTATAGCCATTATTTCGCAGAAACGTGCTCTACGGTATCCATTCGGGGTCATGCATTGTCCTTAACCGTCTTGTATCGATGTGATCGAAAAATATACTGAGGCAGGAAAGAAAAGATGTTGGGTCCATCTAGAATCTTTTTGTCCTCACTATTCACGCGGAGTAAAGATTTGATGGCATCGGAGAAAACTGAGATACCGTGCTGCCTTTTCCACTTCACGTGTGATGTTCCCACCTCGCATCCAGTGTAGGAAATACTGCATACCGTGGCTCGGGATGCAGTCTCTGTCAAAGGAAAGTTGGGTTCAGAGTTGTGTCCGTAGCTTCAAGCGTGATGTCGCTCAGACGGGCCCCGCTTTTGTCAGCGCGCGCGTGTGAGCCACCGGTGCTGTGGCACAGAGACGGAAAGTGAACGGTTCGGGTTCTCGAATCGCGTGGTACAAAGCCGCGCTTCGCTGTACTGCCGTCTGTCGCTGCAGAATACGATCGCTCCGGCCGCAGGCGCCAGACGTGCGTGCTGTGGCCGACGTCTGCAGCGGGGCCGGTGGTCGTGGTCGCCGCCGCTGCTGCAGCATCGCTCCGTAATGTTCTGCCGCCAGCCCCGTACTGAAACACAGTCTGCACGCTGATATACTGCGGATCACTGGTACTTATTTTGTCTTTGGGACTGTGTAACTGCTTCAGAGAATCAACGTACTGAAAATCAAGAGGTGAATGTTGTTTTCATCCTTTTATTCTGTCCGCAACGCCTACGCAACCTGATGGCTATGGATTATCGTCTGAGTTGTGCGACTGAATTCGTGATTTCCTGTCATAAAAGTGACAGTTCGGAATTCAAAGGGTATCGTTTAGTGAAACCGAAGTGATATCTCGGGCACCACTAGGAAGTGTTATACGCTGCCGGCCGGTGTGGCCGTGCGGTTCTAGGCGCTTCGGTCTGGAACCGCCTGCCCGCTACGGTCGCAAGTTCGAATCCTGCCTCGGGCATGGATGTCTGTGTTGTCCTTAGGTTAGTTAGGTTTAAGTAGTTCTAAGTTCTAGGGGACTGATGACCTGAGATGTTAAGTCCCATAGTGCTCAGAGCCATTTGAACCATTTGTTATACGCTCTCTGCTGTTCCCAGTCTTCATAAACGAATTACAATTTTGGTAACATTTTTGGGAAACAGCGATCTTGTAAGGTAAATAAAATCAGTGAACGTACGGTCAAGATCGAGATGGTTATTTTATTAAAATGACCGATTTCGGCCTTGTCTTAAAGCATCTTCAGACAGCACCATCAGCTCAAGTTGATGCGCAGTTTCAGCGACTGAGGCCAACTGACTGTTCTACGCATCGTCAACTTCAGCTGATGGTGCTGTCTGAAGATGACCTAAGACCAGACGGAAACCAGTTCTTTTAATAAAGTAACCATCGCGAAATAATTTGGAAATTTGTGATAAGGGCTTACGGGACAAAACTGCTGAGGTCATCGGTCCCTAAGCTTACACACTACTTAACCTAACTTACGCTAAGGACGACACACACACCCATGCCCGAGAGAGGATTCGATCCTCCCACGAGGGTAAATTAATCTTGACTGTTTTTTCACTGATATTATAAACTATTTAGGAGACAGTATGAGCGTCCTCTTAAACTGTTTGCAGATGATGCTGTAGCCTGCCGTCTAGTAAAGTCAGAGGATCAAAACCAATTGGACAATGATTTAGACAAGATATGTGGATAGTGCGAAAAGTGGCAGTTATCAGTAAACAATAAAACGTATGAGGTCCGCCACATGAGTACTAACAAAACTCTGTTAAATTACGGTTCACGCAAGGTATACAAATTGTCTATTCAACTACGACGAACGAGCGACAGTGTTTTATTTATAGAACACTTAGAAGATGCGACAGGTCTACTTAAGAGATTGCCTATACTACGCTTGTCCGACCTTTCCTGGAGTATTGTTGCGCGGTTTGGGATTCCCACTAGACAGACGTGGGACATGGCGAAGTTCACACAAGACCACCTCCACCTGTATTATCAGTTGAGGTCCGCAGTCCGACCAAACACTGCGCTGGCCGCTGGATAGTGTGGGCAGCCCGTCATGACGGTCTTAACGCATGCGCGGTATACACAGAGCGCGCCAATAAATTGCGCAGCGGGGGAGGTCTTTGTTGAACCTCACTCCACACAGTAACATACACGTAAAATCGCATCGCTCATTTACAATGGCAATACACGATATTTTAATGTTTGTCTGCGACAATGAAAGAAATTGTCCAAGAGATATATTAAAACAGTTACAATTCCTCCGGTCCGACGAAGGGTTTTGTTGTCAAGTAAATAGCGGAACTGATGATCCCTCCCATTTATTCCTAACTAGATGTTACCCGCTGCTTCGCTCACATATCAGTAATTTTATTATGATGAGTGATGGTGAGTAAGTTAGTAATTTTACGATGCCTGTGTATATATTGGTTTAGACAAATATAAAAAATATACAGGGTGGTCCACGAAGTAAGCGTCAGCTACGTGTTTTAAAATAGGAACCCCAATTTTTATTACATGTTCGTGTAGTATGTAACATTCCGCCAGTGCGGACGGTATTTGCTTCATGATACATTACCCGTGTTAAAATGGACCGTTTTCTAATTGCGGGAGAGGTCGATATCGTGTTGATGTATGGCTGTTGTGATCAAAATGCCCAACGGGCGTGTGCTATGTGTGTTGCTCGGTATCCCGGACGACATCGTCCACGTGTCCGGACCGTTCGCCGGATAGTTACGTTATTTAAGGAAACAGGAAGTGTTCAGCCACATGTGAAACGTCAACCACTACTTGCAACAATTTATGATGCCCAAGTAGGTGTTTTAGATGCTGTCGCGGCTAATCCGCACATCAGTAGCAGACAAATTGCGCGAGAATCGGGAATCTCAAAAACGTCGGTGTTCAGAATGCTACATCAACATCGATTGCACCCGTACCATATTTCTATGCACCAGGAATTGCATGGCGACGACTTTGAACGTCGTGTACTGTTCTGCCACTGGGCACAAGAGAAATTACGGGACGATGACAGATTTTTTGCACGCGTTCTATTTAGCGACGAAGCGTCACTCACCAACAGCGGTAACGTAAACCGGCATAATATGCACTACTGGACAACGGAAAATCCACGATGGCTGCGACAAGTGGAACATCAGCGACCTTGGCGGCATTATGAGAGGAAGGATAATTGGACCCCATTTTATCGATGGCAATCTAAATGGTGCAATGTATGCTGACTTCCTACGTAATGTTATACCGATGTTACTACAAGATGTTTCACTGCATGACAGAATGGCGATGTACTTCCAACATGATGGATGTCCGGCACATAACTCGCGTGCGGTTGAAGCGATATTCAATAGCATATTTGATGACAGGTGGATTGGTCGTCGAAGCACCATACCATGGCCCGCATGGTCACTGGATCTGACGTCCCCGGATTTCTTTCTGTGGGAAAAATGGAAGGATATTTGCTATCGTGATCCACCGACAACGCCTGACAGCATGCGTCAGCACATTGTCAATGCATGTGCGAACATTACGGAAGGCGAACTACTCGCTGTTGAGAGGAATGTCGTTACACGTATTGATGAAGGCATTGAGGTTGACGGACTTTATTTTGATCATTTATTGCATTAATGTGGTATTTACAGGAAATCACGCTGTAGCAGCATGCGTTTCAGAAATGATAAGTTCACAAAGGTACATGTATCACGTTGGAACAACCGAAAAAATGTTCAAACGTACCTACGTTCTGTATTTTAATTTAATAAACCTACATGTTACCAACTGTTCGTCTAAAACTGTGAGCCATATGTTTGTGACTATTACAGCGCCACCTATCGCAAAGCGATAAAAGTGGTCCAACTAAAACATTCATATTTCTTTACGTTCTACACGAATATGTAATAAAAAATGGGGGTTCCTATTTAAAAAAACGCAGTTGATATCCGTTTGACCTATGGCAGCGCCATCTAGCGGGTCAACCATAGCGCCATCTGGTTTCCCCCTTCAAGCTAGATGAGTTTCGTTCTTTGTAGTTTTTTCGTTTGCGCTTATTTCGTGAGATATTTGGCTCGGTGACAATCAATGGACCACCCTGTAGATAGTGCCGATAGGTAGCTACATAATGAATGTGTTTCTATATTTTCCTGTATGTCGAATCTGAAATCATGCGTTATATTTTCTAATTACATTTAAAAATGCCTCGATTCATTACATTCGTGCAGAAGTAGAGCTTTTAAGGATTGCTCTGGCTCACCTAGTAATGGATGTAAGATTTTGCTACCAAAGAAACACATACCAGCCGGTTCTCCCTTCCGTTTCAATGCGTTATGGTGTCTACACTTTTGATCCATCTCCCTGTAATGACTAATTTATGATTAGTTAATAGATCATAATGAAATGCAACCTCACCAGACGCCTCCCACGTTCCACATGTAAAGGTACGACTCTGTGTTTGTCGTACAGCTTTTAAATGACGCCGTCGTCGTGAGATTTCAAGCGTCTTAGAAGCTCTAATAGAGGCGTGACGGTCAGCGTCTAAAGTGTGACGGGCTTGTGACCGTTCTCTGTAGCTCTTAAGGCCGCCTTGCGTTCTGCACCCAAGTCCCTGCGGACATGAGACCGTCTGGGGTTGTTGGATTCGAGCAACTTTCTCTTACAACTACGCACTACATCTGACTTCCATTTGCAGTACTTACAGTTTTGAATATGGTTACCGGGCTTACCTTCAGATTTTATTGTTGAATCTCCACCAAAACTCACCAGCTGTGCCAAGTGGTGTAGGAAACCACGCACGCGAAACCAAGGATTTGCAGTATCGCGGAATAATCTGTAGATACTAAGAGCCGCCGAACATCGCGGCAGCGTCGTCTGCATGCCACTCACTTATACCATATTTAAAAATGTTAACAATACTCAAAAAGATACAAACTTCTAAAGTAGCCAACGATCTTAGTCAGGGTTCAAGCTCTCCCCACAGATATCATCGGAGTCGGTTCAGCAGTAGAGTGGTGAAAACGTCACGAGGGGATTACATTCGCAGTTAATAATACTGGTCTTGCTATGGAACTATGGATTAAATACGCCGACAATAGAATAATCATTTTGTTGTTTACGTTTAATCATATCATGTGGAAGGTATCAACCAATAAAAACATTTTCACGAATATGATAAAGTTCAAAAACTAAAAAGTAAATAGATTTTCAGACTGTAAATACCGTTCCTTAATTTGCGTAATATTCTTCAAATAAATAAATATTTTGCACCACACACCTTGTAAAGTAGCCTGTCTTCTCCGTCTGGGTTCAAACTATCCCACGCCAAATGTTTTGGATATCGGTTCAGCGGTTTAGTTCAAATGGTTCAAATGGCTCTGAGCACTATGGGACGTAACATCTGAGGTCATCAGTCCCCTACAACTTAGAACTACTTAAACCTAACTAACCTAAGGACATCACACTCAACCATTCAGCGGTTTAGTCGTGAACACGTATCAGACAGAGTTACTTTCACATTTGTGCTATTGCTATGGATGTATGGACTGTCATGGATTAAACACTTTGAGGGTTCTATAAGCACTGCATTCTAGCTGTTACCCAAGGCTGTGCTCGAGTATCAGTAATATGAAATGAATTGTGCATATGCCATTCTTGGCCGGGAGACCTGTTGGGATGTTCGGGAGATTGGTGCAAGTCCTTTTATTTGACGCCACTTCGGTGACTTGCACGTCGATGATGATAAAATGATGATGACAATGCAAACATTCCGACGAGAGCACAAAAAAAAAAAAAACAAAAAAAAAACAAAATTCCGACGAGGGCGGTAATTGAACCTACGAACCCATGATCGTTCAACAGCAATGCCAATCGCATAACAACGAGCTGTTCACGCAAAACTGAACGCAACAAAAAAGTTATAAGCGACGAATGAGGCTCAGCAGCTAAATTGTGGGGGGTTTGTGAGTGGTATTAGCATGGAAGTATGCGTCAAACACGTAGAGGACTGAACACTGAATTGCCCAAGAAACTGGTATAGGCATGCATTTTGAAATACAGAGATATGTGAAAAAGATGAATACGGCGCTGTTGTCAGCAACGCTTACATAAGACAACAAGCGCCTGGCGCAGTTGTTAGATCGGTTACTACTTCTACAATGGCAGATTATCAAGATTTAAGTGAGTTTCAACGTGGTGTTATAGTCGGCGCACGAGCGATGAGACAAATTGTATCTCCGAGGTAGCGATGAAGTGGAGATTTTCCCATATGACCATTTCACAAGTGTACCATGAATATCAGAAATGCGGTAAAACATCAAATCTCGAACATCGCTGCGGTCGGAAAAAGAGCCTGCAAGAACGGGACCAACGACGGCTGAAGAGAATCGTCCAGCGTGACAGAAGTGTAAATCTTCCGCAAACTTCTGCAGATTTCAATGCTGGGTCATCAGCAAGTGTCATAATGCGAACATAATCGATATGAGCTTCCGAAGCCGAAGACACACTCGTGTACTCTTGATGCCACAAATCTTATGCCTCGCCTGAGCTTGGCCACACTGACATTGGACTGTTGATGACTGGAAACATAATGTCTGGTCTGACGAGTCTTGTTTCAAGTTGTATCGAGTGAATGGACGTGTACGTGTATGGGGACAACCTCATGAATCCTTGGAGCCTGTATGTCAGCAGAGGACTGTTCAAGCTGGCTGAGGCCCTGTAATGGTGTTGGGCGTGTGCCTTTAGATTGGTATGCGACCCCTTATACGTTTAGATACGACTGTGACAGGTGACACGTACGTAAGCATCATGTCTTAATCATCTGGATCCATTCATATACGTTGTCCATTCAGACGGACTTGGGAAATTCCAGCTGGACAATGCGACACCTCACACATCCATAATTGCTACAGAGTAACTCAAGGAACACTCTTCTGAGTTTAAACACTTCCGCTGGCCACCAAACTCCCCAGACATGAATATTATTGAGCATATCTGGGATGCCTTGCAACGCGCTGTTCAGGAGAGATCTCCACCCGCTCGTACTCTTACGGATTTACGGACAGTCCTGCAGGATTCATCGTGTCAGTTCCATCCAGCACTACGTCATACATTAGTCGAGTTCATGCCACGTTTTGTTGCGGCACTTCTGCGTCCTCGCGGGTCCCCTACACGATATTAGGCAGGTTTAGCAGATTCTTTGGCTCTTCAGTGTATAAAAATTGAATTCATTACGTCGAACTATGTAAGAACATATCAAACAATAAAAGCATTTTCACTAACATGATAAAGCTCAAAAGTCAGAGGGTAAATAGATTTTTCAAAGAGTAATTATTTTCCGTATTTCACACTGTATTGTACTGATTAATAAAGAGGTTGCCCTACACATTTTCTAAAGTGGCCCACGGTCTTCCTAAGCACTGAAGCTATCTCCATACGAAATTTTATCAAAATCGGTTCACCGGATTAGTCGTAAAAGCGTAACAGAGTTACTTTCGCATTTTGAAATATTGGTATGGATTGGGAATCCCACCTCTCCCCTATCACATCACCTGATAATTGGCCAAAAAGAATCGCGACTGTATGTTGTGCTGGATCTAAACCAGCCAGCTCTATTTCTTGGAGTGGAGAATGAAAGTTGAATATTTTTTTTTTAGTCTACGATGGCTCACTTGAAGATGGCATGCAGGTATCTACACGCAATATCGTGAAATGTAGCAAACGGCGACCTGCTGCAAGCCCGAAACTTCTTCGAGTGCCCCCAAGAATATCAGCAAATGTACAGGGTGTTACAAAAAGGTACTGCCAGACTTTCAGGAAACATTACTCACACACAAATAAAGAAAAGATGTTATTTGGACATGTGCCCGGAAACGCTTAATTTCCATGTTAGAGCTCATTTTAGTTTCGTCAGTATGTTCTTCCACCTACGCTCAATGGAGCACGTTATCATGATTTCATACGGGATACTCTACCTGTGCTGCTAGAACATGTGCCTTTACAAGTACGGGCCGGCCGGTGTGGCCGTGCGGTTAAAGGCGCTTCAGCCTGGAACCGCGTGACCGCTACGGTCGCAGGTTCGAATCCTGCCTCGGGCATGGATGTGTGTGATGTCCTTAGGTTAGTTAGGTTTAATTAGTTCTAAGTTCTAGGCGACTGATGACCTCAGAAGTTAAGTCGCATAGTGCTCAGAGCCATTTGAACCATTTTTTTTACAAGTACGACACAACATGTGGTTCATGCACGATGGAGCTCCTGCACATTTCAGTCGAGGTGTTCGTACGCTTCTTAACAACAGATTCGGTGACCGATGGATTGGTAGAGGCGGACCGATTCCATGGCCTCCACGCTCTCCTGACCTCAACCCTCTTGACTTTCATATATGGGGGCATTTGAAGCTCTTGTCTACGCAACCCCGGTACCAAATGTAGAGACTCTTCGTGCTCGTAATTGTGGACGGCTGTGATACAATACGCCATTCTCCAGGGCTGCATCAGCGCATCAGGGATTCCATGTGACGGAGGGTGGATGCATGTATCCTCGGTAACGGAGGACATTTTGAACATTTCCTGTAACAAAGTGTTTGAAGTCACGCTGGTACGTTCTGTTGCTGTGAGTTTCCACTCCATGATTAATGTGATTTGAATAGAAGTAATGAAATGAGCTCTAACATGGAAAGTAAGCTTTTCCGGACACATGTCCACATAACATATTTTCTTTCTTTGTGTGTGATGAATGTTTCCTGAAAGTTTGGCCGTACCTTTTTGTAACACCCTGTAGAATGGTTAGAATCTTATTTACTGGTTCTTAAATCTTCTTAGTATCGTGTTCCAAAGTTTTCCATAGTCAGGCCTGTCTAGACTGTAATACGTAGAGTCTTAACAACGAACCCATCACACGACCAATTCAGTTGTAATGCTTCCAAACTAAAGGTAAAAAAAAGAGAGGTTTAAACTTCAGAAAGGCACTTGTTGACTTATTATGATTAATGGTACCACAAGTCGCTGGAGATGTCTGGGGACTGTATTTGACAAAACTGTGACTCGTTTACAGCTGATCGTTCCTGGACTATATGAGCATACCATTGTCTTTCCTAGATCCTAGAATCATTTAATGAGCTACGAAGGCAACGTATGTCTTACAGTTCCATCGAGTATTTAACAGCGCACCAATGTCTGCCTACAAGGGAATACGAACCACAGATAACGTGAAAATTAAAGTCTGATTCGTTCATTACGTTTAATAAACACCCAAACCGTGAGGCCGAACGTAAGTAAACAGCGAACTTTCACAGTTGCATGTCAGATTTGCTTTGGGCGAAAGGCTATGCAGTGATAATTAATGCAAACATATCACGCAAGAATAACAACGAACACCCATAGAGCGAGTTTGAATAAACACTGCAACAAATACACACTAATATAATACTGTGTAGAGTAGTAATACGCTTCGTTTAGGTTTTGAAAATGGACGTAAAATTAATATTCTCTCATTTTCGGTTTGTTTTGACGACTCGGACAAGTAAATGTGATCTCTGCGTAAGAGAAAGGGAAAAATGAATCACTACTAAACACTTCTGTTAGATGCAGAGGCGCACGCGTGGCAGCATATAATATGTGCTCCCACAAATGCTAGACCAGATGTGAATTGAGCTTTCGGACGTCAGGATAACACGTACAGGAAGTTACAATTTAACTGAGGACATAGTAATAGGCCTCCCTGCCGTAGAGAAGCAACTGAAAGAGTTGAAAACAAGTAAGTCACCGCCCAGGACGGAGTCCGAAATCGGTTTTACAAAGACTGTTCAGCTTGCATTTATCGCTAATCTCTCGCACAACGTAAGGTCCTAAGTGTCTAAGCGCAGATGACTCCTGGTGTAAAAAAACGGACTCACAAAATTGCATAAAAATATTGTTAACAATATTTTGCTACAGAATTCTTGAAAATATTCTCAGTTAGAATATAGCAAATTTTCATGTAACGAAAAAGCTTCTTTTCACAGATCAGCATTGGTTTAGAAAATATCGCTCATGCGGAACTCAGCTTGCCTTTTTCTCATATGCTTTCCTGCAAACTTTGGGTGGTGGACAACAGGCAGATTTCATGTTCCTAGATTTGCGGAAAGTATTTGACGCGGCGCCCTAATACAGACTGTTGACAAAGGTACAAGCATATGGAATAGGTTCCCAGATACGTGAGTGGCCCAAAGAATTATTAAGTAATAGAACGTTGCTCTCGACGGCGAATGTTCATCGGAGTTAATGGTATCGTCAAGAGCGCCCCAGAGAGGGTTATAGGACTCTCTTATTTTGAATATACATAAATGATCTGACGGACAGGCTGAGCAGCAGCCTGCGACTGTTTCCTGATGACACTGTGGTGTACTGGAAGGTGTCGTCGTTGAGCGTTTGCAGGAGGATACTAAATTTCGAGTTGGTGTGATGAATGGCAGCTTGATCTAAATGTAGAAAACTAGAAGTTAATGCAGGTAAGCTATTCGTATCGCTGTAAAACAACATGAAATGAAGCGAGCACGTAATAATGGTAGTAGGGAAGGGTAATGGTCGACTTCGGCTTCTTGGCAGAATTTTAGGAATGGGTAGTTCATCTGTAAAGGAGATCGCGTCTAGTACACTAGTAAAACCCATTCTTAAGTACTGCTCGAGTGTTTCGGATCTCCTACAGGTCGGATTAAAGGAAGACATAGAAGCATTTCAGGAGCGGGCTGTTAAATTTGTTACCAGTAGGTTCAATCAACAAGCGAAGATTACGGAGATGCTTTGTGAACTCTAATGGGAATCCCTGAAGGGAAGAGACTTTCTTTTCGCCAAACACTGCTGATAAAATTCACAGAATCGGCAATTGAAGTTGACTGGAGAACAATTCTACTGCAACCAACAAGAAAATGGTTCAAATGGCTCGGAGCACTATAGGACTTAACTGCTGAGGTCATCAGTCCCCTATAACTTAGAACTACTTAAACCTAACTAATCTAAGTACATCACACACATCCATGCCCGAGGCAGGATTCGAACCTGCGATCGTAGCGGTCGCGCGGTTCCAGACTGCAGCGCCTAGAACCGCTCGGCCACTCTGGCCGGCGCTGCGACCAACATTCATTTCGCGTAAGGACCACGAAGATAAGTGAAATCGGGGCTCGTACGTTTTCCCCTCATTGTACATGTGAGTGGAACAGGAGAGGAAATGACTAGCAGTGTTACAAGGTATCCCCGCCGTGTAACACATGGTGGTATGCGGAGTAGGTATGTAGTGTAATGTCCCGACATTGCCCCTGAGCTCTCTTCGTCTGAGGACAAAGACTCAACTTATCATTGTGTGAGATACCAAACTCTTAAGTCTTTTTTCATTTCTGGGGACAAGATCCTGTGGTCTGCTGATTTGAGGACAAATGGTTGACTGTACATCGTTTCTGATCTCACTAACGTCAGGTGTCAACAAGCGCCTGTTATTTTCTATAAACGTGATTGTAGCTCATAATAGTGTTTTCTTCTTTACTTTTAGATTTCTTTCTCCATACCCAAGATCTTTGTCAGAATATTCCTTCCTTTGGCATGTAGCTGTCCAGTCTGAGCTATCTGTTCTGCTGTGTATAAAACTTCCTGCGAAATGACCATGCGTCAAGCGATATTTGAGCTTGTCAGTGATGGTCACCAATCGTTTATAGAAACGTCCATTTTAACCTGATATACCATTTCCATCTTATTCATCCGTGAGTTAAAAATCTTCTTTCTCAGATTAATGGGCACCCTGCCATCGTCATGTTGTTTAAGCTTCTCTGTCTGCTTCAGTTCTCCTCAGTATGTCAGTCTCTCTCTTGTCGCTGACGTTATGTACGTTAGGAATAGTGTTTTCTTAAATAAGATGCTAGTGTCCACTTTTACTGCTGTACCTTAAACTGATTGATCTGTTTAACACCCGTGTCAAGAGAATCTCAAAATAACACCCATTATCCTGTACGAAACCTAAACAATCAGTTCCAACGCTTTTACAATTAATGTGTAATCTAATTCCATTCCTCAACACATTCCCTATAGCAATTATATGTTCATTTCTAAGAACGCAAAACTAAAGTTTTTCTGATGCTACAGTTTGATTTTTCTTCTTCTCGTATGCCATATGATATTTAAAAGCTGTGTAGGAATACGTAAATATATTTTTTATTACTGGGGAAAGAATTATAGCGACCAGATACTGTTTATTGTATGAGATTTATTTTAGTATCTTTTATTGATATTCGATATTTTCACATGCATTTACCTAGGCTGGACGCTTTGACGAGATAAAACTACGAGGGGCGTTCAGTAAGTAGCCCAACACTTTTCCTTTCTGAAAGCTGGTTGATTGTATTCAGGATTCCAATACACCACATTATTCCCCACTCTTGTGGATACAAAACCCTATTTTTCAACATCATCTACGTCTAATGCGACGGCCTTACGCTACCTTACTGGGAGGCCCCGTATGCCCGCAAGATACCACTCTATGGTCGACGTCGGATCCAACGTCTTGTTGAATCAATAACCTCCCCGTCATCCACTTGCTGCTTCTCACGGAATGCGTCCTTTATTAGATGGAAGTCGGAAGGTGCGAGATCCAGGGTGGATAAGAAAGAACAGTTTAATGAAGTTCTGTGAGCTCCTGTCGGGTGCTCAGATTTGTGTAAGGCTTTGCGGTGTCAAGAAGAAGGAGAAATTAGTTCGCATTTTGAGGTGACGAACACGCAGAAGCCGTTTATGCAATTCCCTGATGGTAGCACAATACTCTTCACCATGAGCGAGGACATCAAACAGAATAGCCTCTTCAGAGTTCCAGAAGACCGTCGGCATGACTTTACTGGCTGTGTGTGCGGCTTTGAACTTTTTCTTTGGAGGAGAGGTGGTGTGGTGTGGTGTCATTCCATAGATTACCGTTTTGATTCCGGATCAAAGTGATAAACCCATGCTTCGTCGCCCGTGACAATGCTCGACAGAAAATTGACACGATCAATTTCGTAACTAGCAAGCAATTCCGCACAGATGGGCCTTCGTTGGTCTTTATGGTCTTCTGTTAGGCGACGAGGAACCCAGCAGGTATAGGTGGTTCAAATGGCTGTAAGCACTATGAGACTGAGGTCATCTGTCCCCTAGACTTAGAACTACTTAAACCTAACCAAAGGACATCACGCACATCCATGCCTGAGGCAGGCTTCGACCCTGTGACCGTAGCAGCAGCGCGGTTCTGGACTGAAGCGCCTAGAACCGCAAGGCCACAGCGGGTATAGACCTCTGAGTATCCCAGTTTGTGGACTACTGCGTCAACGCTGCCAACAGAGATGTCGAGTTGTGCAGCGAAGTCTTTGATTGCGATCCGTCGATCACCTCGAATGAGAGTGTCCACACGTCCCAACATTGGAGGAGTCGAAGCTGTGTGCCACCGGCTGGCACGCGGGGGGTTGGACGGTTTGCGCGTCCTTGATGCGGTGACGACAGAAGTCTCGCCCAACGACTCACCGCGTTTTCGTACACTGCCAGGTCTCCATAGACATTCTGCAAGCGCCTGTGAATATCTGAAATTCTTTGATTTTCCGCCAAAAGCGTCTCAACGACAGCCCTCTGCTTGGAACGCATCTCCGTTACAGATGCCATTTTCAACAATGCGTGTAGCGCCGCCACCTATCGGAACTTCATGAAACTATAGGGGCTGAAACGGGAATATTCCACGATGTCCCGCAACAAATTCCTCACTTTTTCATCCGTAACAGGTCGAGAAAAGAAAATGAGTTAAATTACTTGTTGAATGCCTCTCATAATTGTAAGTCTAATATTTGTTCTTAATATTCGCATTTTCTTCTTTCTGTTCGTAAGTATGACTATCGAAATAAGTGGACAGTGCTTTCTAAACACGGTTTGAACGTCTCATACACTTTACGAAAAAGAAGAAGAAAATGCAAGTGTTGAGAATAAATACCAGATCTTCTATTCGTTTTACGTAGCTTACATCCGTAAATGGATGTGAAAACACTTGAAACCACTAAATGATGACAAAATAAGTTTTATATGATAAATAGTGATTGGTTTTTTTAATTTCCACCTTTATTTATATACAATACAGCCACACCTTTCCTTCATAAATTAAGGAAAAAATTTTTTTTAGTGTAATCTAATTCTGTGATACTGAAAATAAGAAAAAATTGTAAGGTTCGGTGATTGTGGACCTCCTCCCTCTGCTCTCTCCATCAGCTGCAGGCCGTTTTAATTCTTACACTACGATCAGCCATACTACTAAACTGAACTGCGAAAAAAATTAACAAAAAGTTCAAGTACAGTTTCTTATTTTCTGTTTACAGCGAAATCCAAGTGCCACCTGATGGACAATACATTTTCTTATTACACATCTGCTAATCGAAACTCAGAACTCCCTCGGGCGACTACATCATGATAGCTAGTATTGCTACACGTGTATGCGGTGAGAGATGCAGATTACTAATCCGGCCGGTCACCGGTCGAGTTCCTGCAATCCGGGTTTCCTCTGTGAAGAGAGTTCTTGAAACTTAACTCTATTCTGAAGAACCACACAGGCGCGAAGCTAAATATTAAGCACAGGACACCAGCCACTTTTATAAAACGGTTACCTAATATTTTGCCTGTATTGTAAATGGCCAACATCTCCTTCAGTGGTTCGTGCAGTTAATTCCTGATGAGAAAAAAACTTATGTATTTTTCACGCAAGTTATTTAAAAACAATTTGGTAGCTGGTCGAGAGTACGCTCTAATCCGAAGATGCACGATGCGATCTTCAAGTGCCCCTTGACTGTTTTATAGGTGCCATCGTGACTTTTACTATTGACAAACGAAGTGTTTATCGTATCGCTGCTTGGCGGCGTGTTTTGGAACTATGGAGGTTTGGAGCGTACAGTGCTCACGATAGCATATATTTATTACACTGATGCGACAAAAGTCATGGAGTAGCTATATGCACATTTACAGATGGCGGTAGTATCGCGTACACAAAGTATAAAAGCGCATTGCATTGGCGGAGCTGTCATTTGTGCTCAGGTGATTCATGTGAAAACGTTTCCGACGTCAATCATGGCCGCACGACGGGAATTAACAGACTTTGAACGCGCAGTAGTAGCTGGAGGTAGACGCATGAGACATTCCATTTCGGAAATCGTTAGGGAATTCAATATTCCAGGATCCACAGTGTCAAGAGTTTGCTGAGAATACTAAATTCCAGGCGTTACCTTTCGCCACGGACAACGCAGTGGCTGACGACCTTCACTTAACGACCGAAAGCAGCGGCCTATTTATAAAGTTGTCGGTGCTAACAGACAAGCAACATTGCGTGCACGAATCGCAGAAGTCAGTGTGGGAAGTTCGACAAACGTATTCTTAACGACAATGCGGCGAAATCTGGCGTCACTGGGCTATGACAGCAGACGACCGACGCGAGTGCCTTTGTTAACAACACATCACTTGTAGAGCGTCTCCCGGGGGCGAGACGATATCGCTTGGGCCTTAGACGAATGGGAAACCGTGGCCTGGTCAGATGAGTCCCGATTTCAGTTGGTAAGATGATCAGATTCAAGTGTGGCGCAGACCCCACGAAGCCACGGCCTCAAGTTGTCAAAGGGCACTGTGCAAGCTGTTGGTGTAGGCTGTCTTTACATGGAATGCATTTGGTCCTCTCGTCCAATTGAACCGATCATTGAGTGGAAATGGTTATGTCGGCTAATTAGAGATCATTTGCAGCCATTCATGGACTTCATATTCCCAAACGACGATGGAATTTTTATGGATGACAATGCACCATGTCCGATGATTCTGGACAATTTGAACGAATTATTTGGTCACCCAGATCGCCCGGCATGACACCCATCGAACATTTATGGGACATAATCGAGAGGTCAGATGGTGCACAAAATCCTGCACCGGCAACTTTTTCAGTATTATGGAAGACAGCATGGCGCAATATTATTGTAGGGGACCCCCAACGACTTGTTGAGTCCATGGCACGTCGAGTTGCTGAACTTCGCCGGGATAAAGGAGGTCCGACACGATGTTACGAGGTGTTCCAGATTTTTGTCACCTGAGTGTATTTCGTTTATTTTTTTAATTATTGTTATACGCGTGTTAATGTTGTGTTGGCAGAACATTTTAGAACAAAACGCACCAGGGAAACCTGTAATCACTGCTAGAAACGCGCATCAAAAAAAGTTTTTGCATCACCTCGGTTCCCAGAGTTCCGGAACCTGTACATAAAATTGGAATAGAGATCAACAGAACCATCATTTCCGCCCTTTTTACTGCTCATGAAAACCACACATTGAAAGTTGTACCACCGTACAGCGAGACCTTCAGAGATGGTGGTCCAGATTGCTGAACACGCCGGTACCTCTAATACCCAGTAGCACGTCTTCTTGCAATGATGCATGCCTGTATTCGACGTGGCATACTAACAACAAGTTCATCAAGGCACTGTTGGTCCAGATTGTCCCAATCCTCAATGGCGATTCGGCGTAGATCCCTCACAGTGGTTGGTGAGTCATGTCGTCCATAAACAGCTTTTTTCAATCTATCCCAGGCATGTTCGATAGGTTCATGTCAGGAGAAGATACTGGCCGTTCTAGTCGAGCGATGTCGTTATCCTGAAGGAAGTCATTCACAAGATGTGCACGATGGGGGCGCGAATTGTCATCCATAAAGATGAATGCCTCGCCAACATGCTGCCGATATGGTTGCACTATCGGTCGGATGATGGCATTCACATATCGTACACCCGTTACGGCGACTTCCATGACCACCAGCGGCGTACGTCGGCCCCACATAATGCCACCCCAAAACAGCAGGGAACCTCCACCTTGCTGTACTCGCTGGACACTGTGTCTAAGGCGTTCAGCTTGACCTGTTTGCCTCCAAACACGTCTCTGACGATTGTCTGATTGAAGCCGTATGTGACACTCATCGGTGAAGAGAACGTGATGTCAATCCTGAGCGGTCCATTCGGCATGTTGTTGGCCCATCTGTACCGCGCTGTATGGTGTCGTGGTTGCGAATATGGACCTCGTCATGGACGTCGGGAGTGAAGTTGGGCATCATGCAGCCTATTGCACACAGTTTCAGTCGTAATACGACATCCTTTGGCTGCACGAAAAGCGTTATTGAACAAGGTGGCATTGCTGTCAGGGTTCCTCCGAGCCATAATCCGTAGGTAGCGGTCGTCCACTCCAATAGTAGCTCTTGAGCGGCCTGAGCGAGGCATGTCATAGTTTCTGTCTCTCTGTATCTCCTCCGTTTCCGAAGACCACTGCTTTGGTTCAGTCCGCGACGCCTGGACACTTCCCTTGTTGAGAGTCCTTCCTGGCACAAAGCAACAATGCGGACGCGATCGAATCGCGGTATTGACCGTGTAGGCATGGTTGAACTACAGACAACACGAGCCGTGTACCTCTTTCCTGGTGTAGTGACGAACTGATCGGCTGCTGAATCCCCTCCGTCTAATAGGCGCATGGTTGTTCATATCGTTGGGCAGGTTTAGTGACATCTCTGAACAGTCAAAGGGATTGAGCCTGTGATACAATATCCACAGCCAACGTCTATCCACAGGAGTTCTGGGAACCGGGGTGATGCAAAACTTTTTTTGATGTGTGTAGTAAAAATATAGGCAACGCAAGATAGGAGGATGAAGCCTAGTATGCGTATGGTTAGGATCGCTCTCATCCTGAAAGAAGGAATTTTGATGTTAAATTCTTTACACTATAATGAATAGTACACTTTCGTGTTGCTGGTTCCAGTTTGTGCACAAAGTGTCCGTGACCAACGGAGTCGTCTTCTTCAGGTTCTGCGAGCTGTGTTGTAGTGCGTACTCTCTGTCTGATCTCCAACAAACACTCTGGTCGGAATCGAGGCAGAGTGGACTGATTATAACACAGCGGGACATGAACTGGAAATTAACCTGTAGCAACCGCACCCACAGTCATTCGTCGTGAAATCAAAACAGTTTCAACATTCAACGTGAAACTAATATGATTTGCCCCTTCCCCCTCCTCTCCCCTCTCTGCCATAGATGAGATGGTGGGCACTCTCTTACATGGCTAAGCTAAATTTGTTTTCGGCGTGGTAGTAGCAACTTGTGATAGTTATCACCCAGATCCTTCAGCTTTAATTCATCTTAGTTAGCGTGGACACAGGAATTTTGTAATGACAGTTAGTAGCTGCGTTGAACTGGGCTCGAAAAGATAGACGGTTGGACAATAGCCGGTATTACAAGGTCTTTCATTGAAAAACAAAGGACAGGCAATGAACTTTTCCCGTTGATACATTAAGAAACAGCATTCAGCGGAGATGTCCCATTCTGTACGTCGAGTTTCTCCTATCTCCGATGCAAGCCCCTTCTGGCGTCAGTAGAATATTTATGATCCCGGAAGGGGCAGTCTGTTTGCTTTGTATATACACCTATTTCTATCGTCCAGGTGATTCCTTTCACTGTCCCCAATCCGAAATGCTCTTTCTGATCAAATAGAGCTGTAATTCCAGCTGCCGTGTCCACGCGCAACAAGCGCGCGAGGTGCGGTTGCGTGTTCCCACGTTAACAGAGCGAGCACAGCGGTAACTTGCTAGCACAGCATCGTGGCCCCGGGGCGCTCAAATTTAACCCAGAAAGCGCCATAAATATGCATGATGGACACTGCCAGCTGTCGGGGCCAGTCCCCTCGCTAACAGTTCGTTAGATATGCCAGGCAGATTCGGAATATTGCCGAACATTTGCGTCCGCGATGCTTGCTGAAGGGTAGGTACACTCTCGCTGTCGGATCGAAATGAGCTGGCCGAGTGTGTCGGCGGTCATGCCATCGCTGCCGTTCCCGGAATTGCTGCCGGCCACTCTCTCAGATTCCCAACCACGCAAAGTGGATTTGCGCGTGCAAGTTTGACCTTTCCCACTGACGCGCTGCTTCAGATTCCCTGGGGGCACGCTCCAGATTTCAGTTGCAGGAGGCACTTGAAAATTATATTAAAACATGTAATAAAGCTTCTGCTTTGACTACTTCAGTGGACAGGTTGGAGACCCCTTGTTACTCTTGCAGTGTTATATTAATAAATGTAATTTGTTATTCCTTTGTTTCATGCTTGTTATTCGAAGTACATCTTTCATGACAGTTCATCTTTTATGACAGTGACGTGTAACGCACGATCGTCTCGGCCTGGAATTAGGGTAGTGTGTTGCCAACAGAACCAGTTAAGTTAGGAAAACACTTACTGTGAACAACAGTGTTAGTAAAGGAATAATTGGTATTAACAATATAGGAGGTGAATCACTTGAAACTGCCAGCGTGAATACGTTACAAATGACGTTTGTAACTGCAGTTATAAGAGTCGAGGGACAGGAAAGGGAAGAAGTGGTTGGGAAGGGAGTGAGATAGGGTTGTCGCCTCTCCCCGATACTATTCAATCTCTATATTGAGCAAGCAGTAAACGAAACAAAAGGAAAATTCGGAGTAGGTATTAAAATACACGGAGAAGAAATAAAAACTTTGAACTTCGCCGATGACATTGTAATTCTGCCAGAGACAGCAAAGGACATGGAAGAGCAGTTGAACGGAATGTACAGTGTCTTGAAAGGAGGGTATAAGATGAACACCAACAAAAGCAAAACGAGGATAATGGAATGTAGTCGAATTAAGTCGGGTGATGCTGAAGGAATTAGATTAGGAAATGAGACACTTAAAGTAGTAAAGGAGTTTTGCTATTTGGGGAGCAAAATAATTGATGGTCGAAGTAGAGAGGATATAAAATGTAGACTGTCAATGGCAAGGTAGCGTTTCTGAAAAAGAGAAATTTGTTAACATCGAGTATAGATTTAAGTGTCAGGAAGTCGTTTCTGAAAGTATTTGTATGGAGTGTAGCCATGTATGGGAGTGAAACATGGACGATAAATAGTTTAGACAAGAAGAGAATGGAAGCTTTCGAAATTTGGTACTACAGAAGAATGCTGAAGATTAGATGGGTAGATCACATAGCTAATGAGGAGGTATTGAATAGAATTGGGGGAAGAGAAGCTTGTGGCACAACTTGACTAGAAGAAGGGATCGGTTGGTAGGACATGTCCTGAGACATCGAGGGATCACCAATTTAGTATTGGAAGGCAGCGTGGAAGGTAAAAATCGTAGAGGGAGACCAAGAGATGGATACACTAAGCAGATTCAGAAGGATGTAGGCTGCAGTAGTTACTCGGAGATGAAAAAGCTTGCACAGGATACAGTAGCATGGAGTGTTGCATCAAACCAGCCTCAGGACTGAAGACCACAATAACTACAACAATTGGTATCCACTTTTCATAGAACGATAGTGTACATAGGGCGTTAGAATATCCACTAATAGAGGCATAAAAAATTGATGCTGTTCGTAAATCATCTGTACAACTTTAGACGTTAACAACTTTTATACTACGTTATCAGTGACAATAAAATGAAAACAGAACATCCGCCGCAAACAGTCATGGTATGGTTTGATTCAAAACCAATTACCATACACGTTAAGACACTTATCCCATAGGGCGAGGAGAACATCAATTCCTGTTTTCCTGTTTTTTAGAACGTATTCGGGGGCTGACGGATCCGCAACGCACTCACTGTAGCACTTTCTCATCCAACTGAAATCGATGTCCCCACATGTCTTTCTTCAGATCGCCAAAGATGTGAAAATCGCACGGTGAAAGATCCGGACCCTACGTAGGATGTTGGACTGCTTGCCAACCAAATCGCCTTGGTCCCACTGGCAGTAGGGGGGCAGGCGTTTTAGTGCATCAGGATGATGCCATCCGACAGCATTCCTGACCGTTTTGACTTTATGGCGCGTCGCAGCTTCTGAAAAGTCTCTTCATAGCGCTGCGTATTGATTGAGGTTCTACGCTTGAGGAACTCGACGAGCAGAGCGTCGCTGCAGTCTAAGTTGCACATAGCGCCCACCCCCACACTGCCAATCGGACGAAGGCTGCGCTCAGCGATTTGGATGGGACACATTACAACGTCCTCCATAGAACCCGGATCGTCCACCTTCTGATTTTCACATCCCTGGTAACCTCCAGAAGGTATGCGTGGACTTCGGTTTCAGTCGGACGAGGACGTGCAAGAGCGGGTGCGGTTGTGTGTCCTTCAGCGGCCTACAGCGTCCTACGACACAGGAATTGATCTTCTCGTCTCCCAGTGAGATAAATGTCTTAACACATGTGATTATTACTTTTTAACGGAACCATGCCGTGGTCCCCTCGTGGCGGGTGGTCGATTTTCATTTGACTGCCGGTCATAGATAATAAAAACAGGTTTTCAGAACGTGACAAGATAACTCACTCATACACTGTGTGTGTGCGTTCCAGTGTCACGGAAAATGTCCAGTCGGATTCAACTTCTCCAAGTCTTCAAGTGACTTCAAGTGCTGTAGGTGTGTAAGCTTTGGCTCAGTGTGTCATAACTTTTACAAAACTGCATAGAATGGAGTTCAGTGGTGTAAGCTTAGGTGATCGCGGCGGCCACTGAATCGGACCATCTCTTCCAATGCACCTGTCCGGAGACATTTCTTGTAGATTGACGGACATTGAGGCACCAGTGAGGCGGTGCCTCACACTGCTGGAATATCAGGTCAGGTTGAAGGTGTTCCAATTGTCGTATAGCAAACCCTTGTACCATGCCCAGGTGAACAGCACAGTTGATAGTGACTCGCTGAAACAGAATAGAGTAATGAGGCAGTTAAGCATAAGTCCGCACCACAAATTGATCTTAGCACCTTCTGATTTCGTTTCACTTTTTAACATGAGGGCGCTATTTCCTCGTAAAAAGCGTCAAAATTGCCAGTTGTATGAAAAGCTGACTCGAAAAGCTGACTCATCGGAGAAACCAATCTTTTTCAAAATGTCGTCGTTTGTGTCAGTCTTGGCTGGTGCATCCACTGCAAGCAATTTGCGCTGAGATTTATCCGTTGGCAGAATTTACGTGAAGTAGCTGTATGTGTAACCTCATATGCAAGAATTATGGATATGTGTGGTGTCCTGCCGGCCGGAGTGGCCGTGCGGTTCTAGGCGCTACAGTCTGGAGCCGAGCGACCGCTACGGTCGCAGGTTCGAATCCTGCCTCGGGCATGGATGTGTGTGATGTCCTTAGGTTAGTTAGGTTTAATTAGTTCTAAGTTCTAGGCGACTCCTGACCTCAGAAGTTAAGTCGCATAGTGCTCAGAGCCATTTGAACCATTTGAACCTGCCTCGGGCACGGATGTGTGTGGTGTCCTTAGGTTATTTAGGTTTAAGTAGTTCTAAGTTCTAGGGGACTGATGACCACAGCAGTTAAGTCGCATAATGTTCAGAGCCATTTGAACCATTTTTGTGTGGTGTCTCTGCTGTCGTACATGTCCGACGAAATACCGTAGACACCATTCATATCTACAATTCTGTGGACGCGACGGCTGTCTGATGAAAAAGTTTCAGTGTGGATGCGGAACCGTCTGAACTTCTACGGGAATCAGAAATCTGCCAGTAGGGATTAATGGGCGGCGGTCTTTGCGGTGCGGCGAGCGGATTGTCGGGAATTTGTGTCTGACAGAAAGCGTGTCTGGATGGCCGAGGTGGTTGAGGCAACCGTTCTAGAGAAGCGGAGCATTCGGGTTAGAGTCCCCATCCAGCACAAATTTTCAGGTCTCGCCGTTGCATAGCCATAATGCCCCATGTGGCGTCCTATCTCTTTCCCATCCCGTTTCTTTTCCAGTCCTTTTACCCCAGTTATTCATCTTATGGAAGACTTTGCACTGTTGATCGTCGTATTTCCAACACTCTGGCCGCCGTACGCACGTATTTTGTCGGACTCCTTGCAAACGCGTGCCCTACCTTTTCCATATTGACGTTTGCAACAGATGGACGACTTGCCCCTTGTGTCTGGAAAACGCTACTTGTTTCCAATAGCTGGTCGGAACTGTGGTTCTCCTCCATACGGCGTCCGATAGTTTTGTTGCTCTTGTCTGTTAAGACTTCATCTCCACGAATCAGGCTTCACAGGGAGCTTTCTGCAGTGGCGTTCACATTTTTCGTGAAATCTGCAAAAAGTCGAAAATAAGAAAAGAAACTGTTTTATCTTTTCATACGTTGGAAATCAATTGTAATTGTCTAGTACAGTTTTAAAGTAATTAAAGTTTATAAAGATAAATTATGGACACCCTGAATGTTCAGTAGTTGCCTTTGTACGACATACCTTGAATAGTTCGGTGCTCATTTGCACTGTGAAACTTATAGCAGGGGTGATTCAGATCACAGTGGAGTTTTCTATATAGTTTTAGCGCCGATAGTTCATATTCTTCAGTCGTAATTCACCCTGTCGCGGCCTACCGATAAATAGTCCCGTAACGTGGAAGATCATCGTCCGTTCTGTGTTATAGGGGGCGCTACATATCGGATGAGATGTTATAAATCGGTTTCCTTAGAAGATCCAGTCCCATGTCGGTTTCAACGTCTTCGAGCAAAGTTAGAGGACACGGATGAGCAGATGAACTGATATCAGCATGATACCACACAGTTCATCCGACAGGGTGCTCTAGAGATTGTCTTGAACAAATGTTTCTGTGACTCCTGCTTGCGCAAAGCGGACTTGTGGGCTGTATTACCCGTTCCATAGAACCGACACCATGTGAAATTTTTTCTGCAAGGGAGCCAAGGAATTCCGTTAACAAGGATATGCGGAAGAAGAAAACATTATTACAAAATCATTAATGCAGTGCTGATTTTGCTACAAAATTATCCCATTTCCGTTTCGTACGGTCTTTAGGAACCTCACAGATCTGAAAGCAAATCGACAGAGTTCTTGAGAGTTTGTTTTTCACCATCTTATTCATGCAGTAGGTACTTGACATCCAGTGTCCCTTTCAAACATGGCTTCTGATCTGAAGACACATTGAGCTGTTTATTAAACCTAATTTTCCTTCATTGGGTTGTTTTTCTCTAAATTTGGTATGATGATTCACCTTCTGCTCTAGCACTGTTCCTCTTCCTCCACAGCGAGGTGGCGCAGTGGTTAGACACTGGACTCGCATTCGGGAGGACGACGGTTCAATCCCGCGTCCGGCCATCCTGATTTAGGTTTTCCGTGATTTCCCTAAATCGCTCCAGGCAAATGCCGGGATGGTTCCTTTCAAAGGGCACGGCCGACTTCCTTCCCCGTCCTTCCCTAATCCGATGAGACCGATGACCTCGCTGTCTGGTCTCCTTCCCCAAAATCAACCAACCAACCTCCACAGCAGATCACATCCTTCCGCCCTGGACACGCATTATGTGGTAATTACGCTGTCGTTTGCTGCCTGCAAAAATAGTCGATACCAAGGGAGGAATCACCCGAATGATTAACGCGGTACAATATAGTCTTCTTCAAAGCAATCAACAATAGTTTACACTGCCTGACGGAAAAAGTGGATGTCAGTGTACTTTCCTACACGTCACACCGCAGCAGGTATATAAATGATTAGCGATGCAATTCTCTGTGACGGGAAGAATGGTCACCAGCGTGCATTAGTCCTGTTTGTGTTTAGTGTTGTTGGGCTGGTAGGGTATGTAATGGCCGTCATACGTGAGTGATCACTGTGAAGAACACGAAGATGCCGCGTATAAGTGTGGGAGAACGTTATCAGCACCTGACAGAGTTGGAAGGGGTATCGTTGTGGGTCTGCATTTGGCTGGCTGTTTGAATCGCGCAATATCCAGATTTTTGAGGCACTCGGATGTCACGGCGGCTTGTCGTTGGACTGCATAGACATGTGAGGTTAGACATATTCGTCGTCAAGATCCCTATCGACGACGTCTGATCATCCCAAGGAAGGATCCCGTTCTGTGGACCGGGCATATCGTAACCCCTCATTTGGGAACAAGTAATGGACGCCCTGTAACATTCAGTGTCATCCTACACCAATGGTCGAAGACTGGCAACAGACGGACCGGGTAATAATCGTCGCATGTGTAGGCTGCCTTTAACAACCTAACAGAAACGGTTGCATTTGGAGTGGACTGACAATGGCTGGCGTCGAAATGTGTCAAGCAATCAATGAAGCGAGTATGACGGCGACCTGGGGAGAGGCCTTATTCTATCAGTGTTTTGGAGAGGCACAGCGGCGACACATCTGGTGTCATGGTGTGGGGAGTTCTACAGTATGACTGCAGGTCACTCCTGGTGGTGGTTGGGTTTCTGAATCCTCATGTGACACCTCTCACGCGACTGTATCACGGTCCCGTTTTTTGACACGGCAATGCTCATCCACACATGGCACGTATCTCAATGAACTGTCTGAGTGACGTTGAGATACGCCTGTGGCCAACAAGATGCCCCCATTTGTCCGCAATAGAATGTGTGTGGTACCAGCTCGGCGTCAACTCCATACCATTGCCATTATCAAGAATATCAAGAACAAGTTACAACAGTTGTGGGCCAGTTTTCCTCAAGAGAATAGACAACAGCTGTATGTCACCCTTCAGAACTGAATCATTATATGGATCCAAACCAGACAGGTTGCAGCATCATACTGGTAACTGGGCTCATGCTGACAAGTTCTTTGGAAATTTATCACAGAAATAGTATCACATGTCTGACACTCCACTCCTTTTCACGTTAGTCACACATCAGCAAAAATACCCTGTGAGTGCGTAAGCGTCTATAGAATAAATGACTGGGGTTAGGGGTGGACTCTTATTCTATGACAGAGCATATCAGTGTTTAGCTTGTTTCTAATTCAGGATTATTGTCAAAGAAGTACACGAATTTATGTAGGTTGTAACATGACGATGCTAGGACAGTTGTCAGTATAACTCATTACGTCCTGTTTAATCTAAATAACGCTGAACACAACAATATCAAATTTTAAGCAGAAGGTTCTCTGCAGAATTATTCTTACGACTACACGATGAAGTTGGCCAATATTACGACAAATCATCCAATTCCAGTTCTAAGTTCGGGACTATTTAGGATGACAATCAAGTCTACAGAGGATGGTTAGTTTTGGTGACAAGCTGAGCAAAAGATTACTCAAGGCTGCTCGGGTTCGCAGTGGACGCAAGCTGGTGAACCAACAAGTTAACGCCTCTGCTAGCGGTATTTACCTTAGCTGTGATGATCTGTTGGCTGCATGCTGATCTCATCCTCTGAAAATCCTACAAAAAGCTAAGCAGAATCTTTACTGATTTTATCAGTAAAAACTGTCGTATGTTTCTCGTTAGGCAAGAAAACATGCACTCATTCCTAGTCTGAAAATTTAGCGATACACACGTGCATAGATGAAGCAGCGTGCATACTACAACACCCTCTGAGTTCTTGCAAGAACAATTGAGAACGTGGCTGTTGGAGCTCAACGACTCTTCAGCTAATTTCTAGCTGAAGGTCAGCTGCAGAGCGTGATGCACCCTGTTCTGCAACTGTCACTTGTTCAGAGGAGAGTCCGTGAAGTTTTCGGTCTTGTGTCTCTTGTAGCAAAGCTGTCCCCCACCTGGGTCTGTTCGTACTTCATTCCACGGCTTTTTCCAACCAATAGCAGCATTCCTTTCAACTCATGGAAACTACCTCTGCCAATCGCAAAGGGCCTACCTTCAAACTGCGTCGAAATTTCGGCACTTGACTCCTTCCTAGTTAATTTCAGCCAATTGGACATTTTGTGCCCAGTCCAGACGCCTAAAATTACAGGCGTAGATCACGAGCATACCGAAAGCATTTCACGTGATCAACTGCATTGCTGGTCTGTCTGTATCCATCTGGAAATTCCCTAATGCAGTTTTCTAAAGCATTTCTCCATAGCACGCAGCACTGGCCTGCTACCTGCTGTCTTCTATGTGTCGCCCAGCGCGTTCGTTGTCCCTGTTGCCACGAGTGCCCAACTCCTTTTTTTGAAAGCGTTCCATTGTACTCGGGCTGTGTTGGATCAACTCGAGTGTGCCCCCGCACTAAAACGTTTCCCCCAGCAGCATTTTTTACCTTTTGCTCTTTGAGATGCAGGATTTGGGTTCGGTGTGTTAATACCATCAAACTGAGTGTCATCCCTTTGCTTTGCATACTGTACATTGTAATAGGCAAATCTGCTCATTTTCCTACCTACTTGTTACAACATATAAAATCTCTCGTTTGAGATGCGAAATTGACATTCATTTAATCTGCCACCTCACACATGTTCTCTGTCCTAGTGAAGTTTTATTTCGTCTTGCCCTCCCCATTTGGATGCTTCGCTTCTTTTTGTCAGTCAATGTATTTTTCTGCAAGTAATGCAGACTGGGAATCGGACAATTCGGCATATAAGTCGAGCCCCATCTAGCAATCTCGTAAATCCAAAAACTCTTGTCGATATACTTATCTCGTGGTCACTGGTTTGTCCAGGTTTGCGACCTGTGGTTTCATTTGATGTTTGTGGTGATACTGAGGACTGAAAATAAACAACAGCCTTGCGTAATATTTATTATAGTTCAGCACAATATAGAAACATTTTGCTCTACTTCAGTATGTTAGTTGTAGTGTTTCAAGCATACTAGTTATCGAGGAGAAGCAGCACAGTGTACATCTAAGACTGTCGTACGCAGTGACCATCACTCATTGCAATAAACACTCCCAGAATTCCCCTAAGGTGCATCCTTTAGTGTACTGGTTTGTGACGGCAGGCAAGTCACACGTCAGAGAGAGGGGTGGCGCAGTGGTTAGACACTGGACTCGCATTCGGGAGGACGACGGTTCAATCCCGCGTCCGGGCATCCTGATTTAGGTTTTCCGTGATTTCCCTAAATCATTCCAGGCAAATGCCGGGATGGTTCCTCTGAAATGGCACGGCCGACTTCCTTCCCAATCCTTCCCTAATCCGATGAGACCGATGACCACGCTGTCTGGTCTCCTTCCCCAAACCAACCAACCAACCACACGTCAGAATTATGGAGTTTATTATGAATCAAAGTATTCTCATTTGTACACTTTCAAATGACACTAACGGTCGATTTTCCCTGTGATTCAGAAGATCAAACTATAATTCGTAGACTACCACAGAGTGAAGATTCTGTGTGCGAGCATATCGTGATTGACTGAACCAAGTTGATTAGGGGGTTCAAAGTGCTAAAAACATACAAAAATGAAAATCGCTGCAAACAGGTCAAAATAAAAAGCAAACAGAATGGTGACATGTATAGCAATTGATTTTATTCATGGATTATAAATCTAAAGCCGGCCGCGGTGGCCGTGCGGTTGTAGACGCTTCAGTCCGGAACCATGGGGCTGCTACGGTCGCAGATTAGAGTCCTGCCTCGGGCATGGATGTGTGTTATGTCCTTAGGTTAGTTAAGTTTAAGTAGTTCTAAGTTCTAGGGGACTGATGACCTAAGATGTTAAGTCCCATAGTGCTCAGAGCCATTTGAACCATTTTTATAAATCTAAACTCAGATTTTTCCGAGACCAAGTATTTCAAAAGTTATCGATGTTTTAGGTAGCTAATATTAATTAAAAAATAAAATTTTAGTTGAAACTAAGAACTCGTATAGAGAAATTTTGCCTTTCAAAACCAGCTACGGCACCTCAGTTGCTTCAGAATGCTCTTTTTTATATTAAAAAAAAGGGAGTGTCGTAAGTTGGGCAGTGCCCAGTCTTTGTGGAATTAATCAATACTGAGTTTCCCCCTCAAAACCTATGTTGTCACGGCGAAAAAGATGCGGCTCTGACTTCCAGTAAATATTAGCAACGTTGTCGATAATTTCTCAAAAGAAACCCAAACATCAAAATTTGAATCACACGGACAATCTTGATAAAATAGGTATAGGTAAAAAGACTGTTGTGAAAAGATACGGACGATTTCTGGTAATTTAATGTGTGTTGTATTGTATCAGAGCCAACTTTTATCACGCGAATATTTAGGTTATAATGATCAAAATGCCATTCTTGCGAAGAAATTGATTCGTCATAGTTCGATTTCTTGCAGTCTATCTTCTCGGTGAATTGAGTAGAATTATATCACAAAATGAATTAGTAAGATTTGATTGCAGAGGAGTTTCTAGAATTTTCACGCTGTACTTATCAATATCTGCGAAGAATGTCTTGCGTCTCTTCTCAGTTCAAAGCTCTCAGAGGAATCTTACTGAAAATTAGATGAGGGGAGAGCCTTCGGAGTAAATCTCCAGCGCGATACACAGGCAAAAATTGAAGCAGAGGATTATCTGGCAGAAGCGCTTCCTATAGGTCACTGCGCCGTGGAGCGCTCTGGGAATTGCGGTCGCGATTCTCATTTGTATCTCAGGCCTACGGGGGAAACGCTGACACGGCATTTCTTGAGAAACGGCCAAATTACGCTTTGAGCAATCTGCCTCAGTCTTCATCACTGTACTCCTCCATCCTCTCTCCGTAACGACAAACGTTTCTGCTTATCAGCTATATTTTGAATATAAGTTAACAAGCAATGTAGAAACTGCTGTAACCTCTGAAACGTTCCCGTCTCCTCTATATCTCTATTGTTACGCAACCTTCCCTTCTACAATAACCTATGAAACCTTCCCTTAGCATTTCTATCTCTTGCTTAATAATAACAAATGAAATCTTCCCTTTGAAATTTATTCTCTTTCTCAATCTTCGCATACAAATTTAAATGCTGGTTGTTGTTGTAGTTGTAGTCTTCAGTCCTGAGACTGGTTTGATGCAGCTGTCCATGCTACTCTATCCTGTGCAAGCTTCTTCCTCTCCCAGTACCTACTGCAGCCTATATGCTTCTGAATCTGCTTAGTGTATTCATCTCTTGGTCTCCCTCTACGATTTTTACCCTCCACGCTGCCCTCCAGTACTAAATTGGTGATCCCTCGATGTCTCAGAACATGTCCTACCAACCGATCCCTTCTTCTAGTCAAGTTGTGCCACAAGCTCCTCTTCTCCCCAATTCTATTCAATACCTCCTCATTAGTTATGTGATCTACCCATCTAATCTTCAGCATTCTTCTGTAGCACCACATTTCTAAAGCTCCTATTCTCCTCTTGTCTAAACTATTTATCGTCCACGTTTCACTACCATACATGGCCACACTCCATACAAATACTTTCAGAAACGACTTCCTGACATTTAAATCTATACTCGATGTTAACTAATTTTTCTTCTTCAGAAATGCTTTCCTTGCCATAGCCAGTCTACATTTTATATCCTCTCTACTTCGACAATCATTAGTTATTTTGCTCCCCAAATAGCAAAACTCCTTTACTACTTTAAGTGTCTCATTTCCTAATCTAATTCCCTCAGCATCACCCGACTTAATTCGACTACATTCCACTATCCTCGTTTTGCTGTTGTTGATGTTCATCTTATATCCTCCTTTCAAGACACTGTCCATTCCGTTCAACTGCTCTTCCAAGTCCTTTGCTGTCTCTGACAGAATTACAATGTCATCGGCGAACCTCAAAGTTTTTATTTCTTCTCCATGGATTTTAATACCTACTCCGAACTTTTCTTTTTTTATTGCTTGCTCAGTATACAGATTGAATAACATTGGGGATAGGCTACAACCCTGTCTCACTCCCTTCCCAACCACTGCTTCCCTTTCATACCCCTCGACTCTTATAACTGCCATCTGGTTTCTGTACAAATTGTAAATAGCCTTTCTCTCCCTGTATTTTACCCCTGCCACCTTCAGAATTTGAAAGAGAGTATTCCAGGCAACATTGTCAAAAGCTTTCTCTAAGTCTACAAATGCTAGAAACGTAGGTTTGCCTTTCCTTAATCTTTCTTCTAAGATAAGCCGTAGTGTCAGTATTGCCTCACGCGTTCCAATAGTGACTTATTAAACTGATAGTTCGGTAATTTTCACATCTGTCAACACCTGCTTTCTTTGGGATTGGAATTATTATATTCTTCTTGAAGTCTGAGGGTATTTCGCCTGTCTCATATATCTTGCTCACCAGATGGTAGAGTTTTGTCAGGACTGGCTCTCCCAAGGCTGTCAGTAGTTCTAATGGAATGTTGTCTACTCCGGTGGCCTTGTTTCGGATCAGGTCTTTCAGTGCTCTGTCAAACTCTTCACGCAGTGTCATATCTCCCATTTCATCTTCATCTACATCCTTTTCTAATTCCATAATATTGTCCTCAAGTACATCGCTCGTGTATAGACCCTCTATATACTCCTTCCACCTTTTTGCTCTCCCTTCTTTGCTTAGAACTGGGTTTCCATCAAAGCTCTTGATATTCATGCAAGTGGTTCTCCTTTATCCCAAGGTCTCTTTAATTTTCCTGTAGGCAGTATCTATCTTACCCCTAGTGAGATAAGCCTCTACATCCTTACATTTGTCCTGCTTATTAAAAGTGATTTTCTGAGTATTTCGACGAATCATAGAATGTGTCGTCGTCGTGGCCCTCAGTCGTTACCTGCAATAACCCGAAACTGTTCCTTACCTTTTTTACTATTACTGGATCGCCGTCTGACTGCTACATCGAACTGCGACATGAATATACTTACTCTGGTTTGCTACACTCTATTAACTGCTGGTGGGCTGTCATAATAAGTGGCTGTATTTATTACCAAAGCTGACGTTATTCATTAATAGAAAAGCTGACGTTATTCTTTAATTAATTTGACTGAAGTTACGTAATTCATAGTTAAGCTTTTTCTTGACAACAATAAGATTTTGCAAAGTTTTACGTTGATGGTTTTTGGGATGGATTATAAGCAGTAATGCAGTATTGCTGGCAAAAATTAATTATATTCTGAAAACGATTCTTCAAATATTTACAGTTGGTAATGAAATGATTTGACAAACGTTCAAATGGGACTTACTTTTCACAGTAATCTTACAACTAGCATTGCGCAAACATACCTTCAGTAGTCTTGAATTTCTCAAAAAAGTAATTCAGTAAAATTAGTTCCTCTTATTATAATAGTTAGTTGATGTCTCTGCACATCCGTTTATAATCTCTTGTAAATCATAGCTGGTGGCTGGCAGGCACACCGCTGCTCTCAACCTTTCGCTTCAGACCCGCTACCGACTCGCTTCGCATCTCGCTTACTATTGACTTCCTACGAATGCTAAAGTGCGGTCTCTCCAACCAACAATGCTTTCTGGTGCAGTCAATCCCTGCTACCATTACGAAATGTATCAATGCGCGGTCTTTCCCGCTCTTTTCTTAAAATGTATCCATACGCAGTCTCTCCCGACGTTTTTAAAATTATATCAATGTGCGGTCTCTCCCGCCAACAATACTTCGGTGCAGACATTCCCTGCTGACACAATTATTTCCAAAATGACAAATATTAATTATTCCTACTTAATCCTATTAATAAAATATAAATATCTTTCATAAATTGTGGCTTGACAATAGATAATAGAAATATACACGTCTTACACCTCTGGCAAATGAATAAACATTTTTACAGTTACGCTATTTACTGGCCAACAAACAATAATGAACTTGACACGCCACATCCTCCTATCTGGGAAAAATCAATGTTCAGAAGCAAATTGAGCTACGTAGAAGAAACTGAAACTCCAAGAGTTGGGTATCTGTCACACGATGCAATCAGTGACACTTGATAATAACAGGAGCAAGATCAGAGTTTCCCCACTCGAAGTAGGCTACGATAGGACAGATATCCAGAGGAAATGTTTCCGAGTCTATCGTCTGTAGCCTGGCACTGCTGCCAGTGTTAAAAGTCCCGTGGCAGTTCAGCAGGAAGATGCGACGATTTCGGCAGAATCCAGCGGAAAGGAGGAATGCGGTAATCATAGCTCACCGGCAGAGGCGGTGAGAAGACGGCAGCGTGGCGTAGCCTAGTGTAACTGGTGGCTGCTCGAAGGGAACTGACTTCCTCCAGCTCTGCGGGAGGTTATATGCCCATTTATTAATTTTCCACTTGGAGGAAATGACTGTTTAGAAACCGTTGCGAAAAATGTGGAATGTCTGGAGCAATTTGACCAAACTCGGTACGCGTCTGGTTTACTAACTGGGAAGACAATCGGGGCCTTTGGGCATACCGTGCGCCTCTCCGGGTGGGGTAGGTGAGACACAGGGTGACAGATAAAAATAATCGAAGTAACAGATAACTGTATGGTATCTCCACTTTTTGTGTATCTGAACCGATTGGTGACAGACTTCGGGAAATTCCAAGTTTAAATGAATAGAATTCTGTAGAAGTTCCTGGATTTTTTAACATCTTATGACCTGAAAAATAAAAAGTTCCTGTTTGGGGATGTTGTTGCACCGTATAGGTAACGTAACGCGACTCCGATGCAGGTACATGTGGGCAATGCGTCAGTGTGGCATTCATGTCTTTCCGATGTGCGTGCCGTAAATGCTCAAATGTGAACTATGAGTTGCATCGGAGATTGAAGAACGTGCAAGGGGCAGCACGTTTATCGAAAACACGCACTATAGAATGGGGTGCGAAGTGCTGTTTTGGTCTCGATTTGACACAAGACGCCGGTAGATCCCATATCGCAATCGAGCAACAGTCGTATAGTCTTGACCCTTCACCAGGGACTGTCACGCCTTCGATTCCGCAAAAAAAAAAAAAAAAAAAAAAAAAAAACTTCAAGGGTTGACGATTACTGTTTGACGAGGATATGCAGCAGGCAGTTACGGACAGGCGTTTTATCAAACGGATATCTTCAACCTAGTGCGTCAGTGGGATGATTACCTCAACCCTCACAGTGATTTTGCTTGATTGGCATATCGATTCTGCACTGTAATGCCTTCGAACGGAAACTTTTTAATCGACCCTTACATATGTATAAAGGGTGATTCAGCTGACCCTACCACTGGGTTTTACACAGCGTGCAACGATTTCAAATAGCATGTGCGAGATTTTCATATTTTATCGCTCGCTGCATGCTAATTTCTCTTCAACAACTCGAAACCATGGCCTCCAGCGAAAACGTAACCTAGTACAAAATTTAAATATAGTAAATTTCCTACAAAAAAGGTGCTATTTTCTTTGCAGGACTAATAGTTTGGGCGTAGCGAGCGAGAGAATTTGAAAATTTTGCACCTGGTATTGGAAGGCATTGGGAGCTGTATAAAAATGTGTGTGGAACGGCTGGATCATACTGTATATACACGTAACATTCGCGCAGAGGTTGCGAGGAAGTTAAGTTATTGTCAGAAGGCGTAACAATCTTTCATTCATCCAAGAATTTATTTGTTTTTATTCTAATAACATAACTAAAATTAATTCTTATTACGTTTAGCGTTAAATTAATGTTCTCGAAATTTCACTTAATGGTAATTATAGCTTCCAAACCATGTAAATAAATTACCTTTGATTTTAAAGTGTAGATATATTTGTTTCATATTTCTGTATGACAGAAATTTGATGCAAGAAAGTAAGTGGATAATGCTGAAGAACCAGCTGCTTTAAATATTATAGAGAAAATTCCATGGACGCGACAGAAGCACTAACGTGGAAGGATGAAGAATATCGCTGGATTTGCTCTAGAATATAATTTGTTTTCGAATTTCTAAATATGTATTCACGAAATATCTAGTTTTTTTTTCCTCCGGTCACATCCGCTGCTGTCAAGAGCTCGCCTTTGATAATGGAGAAAACCTCATTGTGGTGAAACGCGATAAATTTAGGTTCTGGACTGAACATGTTAGCGTAAAGAAAATTGTTGACTTTAGTGACTGTTATCTATCTCAATGATAAATGTACAAAAAAGACACCCCACGTTTGTCCAGCGGTGGGAAGGGGTGAGCTGGAACCATAGGTATTTGATGACCCACATGCTTACAAAACGGTTAGTAGGAAAAACTATTAGAACAAGGCCACATGAAGTCTCCACCTCCCTTTTCCACGAGAGATCATTAATATCTGACGTTGTGAATGATAACAATTTTCGACACTGGCTGTCATTTGTTAGACAAATATATCCTTTTATTTTGCAATAACCGGTACTACTGCACAGATTCAGTTGTGTAGCCGTTGTCAAGTGGTTGGGTACCTCATCAGATGCACTTACATGTACTAGGAATGCAGTATTCGTCAAGTCGTGTAGTGGTAAAAAAAAAAAAAAAATAAGTTGGGGCTTGGCTTGCTCTAAGACCGTTTAAGCCTCCATGAAGTTATCACACACAAAATCAAAAACGAACTATAACGTGGTCGTAGCGGTATTGTCTTCACGAAAAAATATCTCCGAGACCATACTGCACGTTTGATATTGAAATTCCAGCCACTGTTCAATGTCTCGAAATTTTCTGCTCTTTCACTTAGTGATTAATTAGCTACTGAACTATTCAATAATTGTTACATCACGTGGATTTTTTTATTTCATCGCTTGCATCGATCAAATAATGCCGAAAATGGATAGGCGTAAATATCGCGTACTTGTCTTGCGTGTTGTACTTAGAGTTGAAATGTTTGCTCTATATTATAACGTATAGAGTGTGCGAAAATTAAGTCTGTGAATTGTCAGCAGTAGTTCATTAATACATGCATTTAAAACTACATGCAGTATTCCAATAGAGCTAACAACTAATGAATAACTGAAAGACTACGAAGTTTTAGATATTGAACTGTGGCTGGAATGTCAGTACCTGTCTTTCAACATGATCTGCAAGTATCATTTAGGCAAGGTAATACAGCTACTGTTTTCTTAAGGTTCTGTTAGGTGTGTGGTGACTTCTTGGAGACTTCTATGCAGCCATCTCGCTACATATTTTACCACTGTATCACTTGACGTACACTATTTGTAACGCAAGAAACGTAACACACTCGCTTCACCTCTTCGTACTGTGTTATAGTGGTGTACATCACGTCTGTTATCTGATACCAGTTGACCAGAGACTGGACATGATGAAAATCGATACCAGACATATAAAATAGTTGATACACGAGCGAGCCCTGGGTATGAAAGTAATAGTGTATCGAACTGGGATGGAGAATGGGTTGCGTGTATTCAGTCATAGCCACAACGTTTATTGCCGACCGCGGTAGCCGAGCGTTTCTAGGCGCGTCAGTCCGGAACCACGCTGGTGCTACGGCCGCAGGTTCGAATCCTGCCTCGGGCATGGATGTGTGTGATGTCCTTACGTTAGTTAGGTTTAAGTAGCTCTAAGGCTAGGGAACTGATGACCTCAGATGTTAAGTCCCATAGTTCTCAGAGCCACAACGTTTATTGGGAACGCTGCTGACATATTCCTCTGTTGGACTCGGCGATCCCTTAGTAGGTAAACGGCTGAGTGACATAGGCGGGCTCTCTAGTATTATATAAGAGAGAGATTGTTACATAGATTTGCGCTATACCAAAGCTACAGTTTGGTAGTTTTGGTACAGTACATAAATGACATAGTAGATGGTATGATTACCAGTAGTATTGGTAGCGTTGGTACGGAGAGAAACATATATGAATTTGTGGAGGAGAAATTGCGAGCAGACAGTTTCTCTTTCTTTATGGTTTGTCTGTTTGTTTATTTTGCACATAATTAGAATCATTCATCGCTCAGTGTTAGTCAATTGTGTATTTTATGTCCTTACAAAATATAAATTGCATTGTACAAGTAATGGAAATGAGTTGACCGTGTAACTTCTGCACTTTTATGTAACCAAAGTTATTACTTTGAATGCAAGTACAGTTTACAAGCACAAATTTAAAAAATCTGTATAGTTATTGTTATTTTGTTCTCAGTAAAATGTTCTTCACCATGATCAAAGGTTAGAGTTTTTGCGGTTTTTTAAAGATTATCTTTTCTTGAGAAAATTGCGTTTGCTAGCGCTATATGCCATCTCCGTATAGTTTTTTTTCTTATTTTTACTGTAACTTGCCTCTTTTTCAATTTACAAACCAACAATTTTGAACCAAACCTGAATTAAACCTGGAAAGTTTCAATTTTGCCATAAATACTGTTTATTTTTAAGCAACAGACAGAGGGATAAGTACGTAGAATAAAAATGTTCCGCAGATTACGTGGCTCTTTGTATATCCTCACTCAGATTCTAGACTGTTCACTGTTTACGGTTTCTAGGGGAATCTAGTAAGGCACTGATTATATTCGCAATGAGGTCATCAGTCCCCTATAACTTAGAACTACTTAAACCTAACCAACCTAAGGACATCACACACATCCATGCCCGAGGCAGGATTCGAACCTGCGGCCGTAGTAGTCGCGCGGTTCCGGACTGAAGCGCCTAGAACCGCTCGGTCACCGCGGCCGGCTACTACCGTAGTCTACGCTTATTTACGCTAGTCTACCGTAGCCTTCGGTATTTTTACGTCTACTGTTAGACTTCAGAGCCATTTACGAATCTCAGCTCAACGTAAACTGCACAGTAGTGATTAATGCAAAGAAAAACCATATTTTAATCGAACCAATTACAGCCAGTTACGCAGACTGTTATCATCCAGAAAATTTGTTATAGCTGTCGATCTCAGTGCGACAAAAAAAAAACTGACATTTTAAAGTGACTATTCGTGATATTCTGCCACATCCGGGCTGGCAGAATTGTCGAGATTGCTATTCGCGGGATAGGAGCAGGAGGAGGAGGAGGGGAGAGTATCTGCGACACGACAGGCGCGGCCATAATTAATGCGCTCTCGCCACTCGCCGCTAGCCTCGCAGCTCTGCCCAAATTAAACCGCGTCACCGCCGCCTCTCTGGCTGCTGTGGGCCGCGCTCAAACGCCGCACAGAAATTACGCGCGGCTCTTCTGTCGCGCCATGCGTCCCTCGACAAGCCCCGATCTCCCCTTGCAGAGCACCTTGGTTCTTCTTACCTATTTGTCTCATACAGCAGAGCATCCCCATTTTGTGTTATGTGTTAGAATGCGCCTTCGTCTGGCGAGAGTTTTTACGAGAAAAACATCAACTATGCTGACATCTCAAAACACTTAATCGACGAAACGAATTACGGGTTTTCAATTTTTGCAACATAACGCGTTCCGCAATTTGAGTCAACAGATGGACTGTCCATCTTGATGAACCCCAATTTTTATGCGTGTTTGCCTTCAAATATACAATTATGGAAATAGAGTCCCTCTTTGAGAAAACCCTCAGACAGAACCCTACACTGAGGTGAAGAAAGTCGTGGGATATCTCCTAATACGGTGTCGGACTCTTTTTGTCCGACGTAGTGCATCAGCTTGGCGTGGCCTGAAGTCAACTAGTCGTTGGAAGTTCAAAATGGTTCAAATGGCTCTGAGCACTATGGGACTTAACTGCTGTGGTCATGAGTCCCCTAGAACTTAGAACTACTTAAACCTAACTAACCTAAGGACATCACACACATCCATGCCCGAGGCAGGATTCGAACCTGCGACCGTAGCGGTCACGCGGTTCCAGACTGTAGCGCCTAGAACCGCACGGCCACACCGGCCGGCACAACGTTGGAAGTCCCTTGCAGAAATACTGTGCCATGCTGCCTCTATAGCGGAAAGTGTTGCCGGTGCGGGATGTTGTGCACGAACCGACCTCTCGATTATGTCCTATAAGCGTTCGATGAGATACGTGTTGGGGGAACTGTGTGGCCAGATCATTCGCTCGAATTGTCCAGAATGCTCTGACATAGCGCACTGTCATCCATAAAAATTCCATCGTCGTTTGGAAACGTGAAATCCGTGAGTGGATGGCTGCAAATTGTCTCAGAATACCGAACAACCATTTCCAGGCAATGATCGGTTCAGTTAGACCAGAGGTTCAAATGGCTCTGAGCACTACGGGACTTAACATCTATGGCATCAGTCCCCTAGAACTTAGAACTACTTAAACCTAACTAACCTAAGGACATCACACACATCCATGCCCGAGGCAGGATTCGAACCTGCGACCGTAGCGGTCACGCGGTTCCAGACTGTAGCGCCTAGAACCGCACGGCCACACCGGCCGGCACAACGTTGGAAGTCCCTTGCAGAAATACTGTGCCATGCTGCCTCTATAGCGGAAAGTGTTGCCGGTGCGGGATGTTGTGCACGAACCGACCTCTCGATTATGTCCTATAAGCGTTCGATGAGATACGTGTTGGGGGAACTGTGTGGCCAGATCATTCGCTCGAATTGTCCAGAATGCTCTGACATAGCGCACTGTCATCCATAAAAATTCCATCGTCGTTTGGAAACGTGAAATCCGTGAGTGGATGGCTGCAAATTGTCTCAGAATACCGAACAACCATTTCCAGGCAATGATCGGTTCAGTTAGACCAGAGGTTCAAATGGCTCTGAGCACTACGGGACTTAACATCTATGGCATCAGTCCCCTAGAACTTAGAACTACTTAAACCTAACTAACCTAAGGACATCACACACATCTTTGCACGAGGCAGGATTCGAACCTGCGACCGTAGCAGTAGCGCGGTTCCGGTCTGAAACGCCTAGAACCGCTCGGCCACAGCGGCCGGCTGAACTCAGTCCATTTCATGTGAACACAGCCAACCCCATTATGCAGCCAGCACCAACATGCAGAGTGCCTTATTGACAACTTGGGTGGACTCTGCGCCACACTCGGACCCTACCATCAGCTCTTACCAGCCTAAAGCGGGATCCATCTGACCAGGCCACCTTTTTCCAGTCGTGTAGGATCCAAGGGATATGTTCACGCGCCCATGAGAGGCGCTGCAGGAGATGACGTGTTTGTAGCGAAAACACTCGCATCGGTCGTCTGCTGGCATAGCTCACTAACACGAAATTTCACAAAACTGCTGTAACGGATTCTTTCGTCGAACGTCCGACATTAATTTCTGGGGCAGTGTTGCTTGTCTGTTAATACTGACAACTCTACATAAACGCCGCTGCTCTCGGTCGTTTAGTGAAAGGTGTCGCCAATGCGTTGTCCGTGGTGAGAAGTAATGCCTAAAATTTGCTCTTCTCGGCACGCTCTTGATACGGCGGATCACGGAATACTGATTTCCTCACGATTTTCGAAATGGAATGTCCCATACCTCTAGCTCCAACTACTATTCCGCAATCTTCATATTGACCATCTAGAATCAAGTAACAACTCCAATCCCTTTTCTTTCTTGGTGTTTCGTATTTTTCCAGTAGCCCATATTCTGCCTATGTTGTCGTTTTCTTTCTCCTGTTCGTGTTGTTCCCTATTTCTTATGCCTTGAAAGCCTTTTAAATTTAATATTTTATGTTTACAAATGTTTATGTGCGTTGTTTTCGATTATTAGATGTTGCTTCTTTCTAGTTCTTTTCTTATTTTTGTAATCCATGCTATTATCGATTTCTTTTTCCGGACATACAGAAACATTTGTTTCGTTAGCATGTTCTTATTCATTAGGTAGAGGTGTCCTAAAAAGATTAATCTTCGTTTTGCCGCTACTTCCGATATTTTCTGTATGTTTTCGTCATTCTCCCCGTTACTTCTCATTTTGCAATCTTCTTTAATTTTTATTGCACCCATTATTTTTCTGATAGTCAGTCTTTCAAGTACTTCTATTCTGTCCAGCTTATAGTTCATCTTTAAGCATTCTCGTGCAAATAAACATTCTGGTCTTTTCGGTGTATTATAGCATTTTACTTTTGTTTTCTAGGTGTGCGTTTGTTGTTGTAGAAGTCAAACCACATGCTCTTTCCATTTTCGCCGGCCGCGGTGGCCGAGCGGTTCTAGGCGCTCCAGTCCGGAGCCGCGCTGCTGCTACGGTCGCAGGTTCGAATCCTGTCTCGGGCATGGGTGTGTGTGATGTCCTTAGGTTAGTTAGGTTTAAGTAGTTCTAAGTTCTAGGGGACTGATGACCACAGCAGTTGAGTCCCATAGTGCTCAGAGCCATTTGAACCATTTTTTTTTTCATTTTCTTAACTCTTACATCTATTGCAGATTTTTCAAGTATTTATCTATTTTTAAAATAACGTGATTGAAGAACACGTTTTTTGTAGCTCTGCCCGTCTGTTTGAGAAGATGTTAATGAATCAACGACGAAGGAAAGAGGCTAATACTATTAGGATCCGATGTACCGCTACAGAAGCCATCGGGAATTTCTTTGACAACCTGATCTTGAGAACGCCATCACGTAGAAATTGTGAATAGCCTTTATTTTTTTTTTTTAATGTGATAAGCATTTACTAAGTTGGTGTGAGATGCTGTTAAAAGATAATCTGAAAATGTGATTTAGTGTGTTTTAACTCTCGTGCTATATGAGATCAAAAATAAGTCATAGTTATGAGAGCCTGATAGTTTGTGTTGCGGTCTCTTTGGTAGATTCGTTTTCTCTACGTGCTTGGAACGATCCAGTATACTCAAACAGCGGGTCAGTGCAGTACAAGTATCTCCCTGCTTAACGCTGATCTATTGTCTAGCCTGTAGCATCGAACAGGGAACACTTGGACACTGTGCGTCCAAACTTGAACAACCATTTAGGGCCCGTATTAATTAAAATTGCATCTGACCTCGGGGGCGGTCCACATATCCTCGGCCGCGGTACGCGCCTTCCCATTATTTTCCGAAATTGAAAAGTTAATGAAATCGTGTTGTTTGCGCAAACCTGCACGACGACGATAAGTCGTACGCGACGAGGAGAAGTGGGGGTGGGGCGGAGGGAGTGGAGGGTAATAAAAATATATAGATGTGTGTGTGCGCGTGTGTGTACGCGTATTTCTGGAAAGGCTAGCGGCCGGCTAGTAATCTAAAATATATCGGACCGACACAGGGACGAGTTAAAAAGAAGAGCCGGGGAGAGCGGAATACGAGGAACTGCGACGCAGCGAGAGAGAGAGACACACACGCAGACAGAAGGCAGCCAGGTGCCAAATTGATATCCGATATCAAATAAAAGGCCCGCGCACGGCGAGTGGAGTGTCTGTCGTCGGAGCGTGGAGCGTGATTGATGGGCGGCCGGTAATTGTGTGTATCTGCCAGTCAGCGCGCGCCTCCCCCCCCCCCCCCCCCTCGCCATGCCGTTTATGACGATCACAACTGGAAGTGACGGGCCACGTACATATTTTGGAGCCGTAATGGAGTTGTCACTTTGCCTTTGAAACGCGGCTGGAGCGTCTTTACTCCTTTTTCTCGGGCGGGCGCGCGCAGCTCGTTCGCCGGGGCGGAAATGGAAGGGAAGAGCAGGTGGGTAGGCAGCAGATACGTCGAGGCAGGAGGGGGGGGGGGGGGGAGCGGAGGCGCGTCGTTTAGCAGCGGGAATCTGGTGCGCCCGGCCCGATGACGGGAGGCGCAGGCGCGCTATCGGCCAGAGGATCACCGGCAGTCGCTGGAAGCTGTTAGGAGGCGGACGTGTGCTCTCACCAGAAACGGTTACTGTCGCCGTGCACTGCCAGCCGGCCACACTCTGTATCGAACATGCGAACGACATGCTCTCTTCTGCTATTATTGTTGTGGTACTCAGCTCGAAAAAAAAAAAGTGTTTGCGTGCTGCGGTTGCTTACTATCACTGGGCACATTCTACACTGAAGTGACAAAAGTGATCTGCACATACACAAATAGCGGTCGTATCGCGTACACAAGGTACACTACTGGTCATTAAAATTGCCCGCATCTCGTGGTCGTGCGGTAGCGTTCTCGCTTCCCACGCCCGGGTTCCCGGGTTCGATTCCCGGCGGGGTCAGGGATTTTCTCTGCCTCCTGATGGCTGGGTGTTGTGTGCTGTCCTTAGGTTAGTTAGGTTTAAGTAGTTCTAAGTTCTAGGGGACTGATGACCACAGATGTTAAGTCCCATAGTGCTCAGAGCCATTAAAATTGCTACACCAAGAAGAAATGCAAATGATAAACGGGTATTCGTTGGACAAATATATTATACTAGAACTGACATGTGATTATATTTTCACGCAGTTTGGGTGCATAGATCCTGAGAAATCAGTACCCAGAACAACCACATCTGGCCGTAATAACGGTCTTGATACGCCTGGGCATTGAGTCAAACACAGCTTGGATAGCGTGTACAGGTACAGGTGCCCATGCAGCCTCAACACGATATCACAGTTCGTCAAGAGTGGTGAGTGGCGTATTGTGACGAGCCAGTTGCTCGGCCACCATTGACCAGACGTTTTCAGTTGGTGAAAGATCTGGAGAATGTGCTGGCCAGGGCAGCAGTCGAACATTTTCTGTATCCTGAAAGGCCCGTACAGGACCTGCAACATGCGGTCGTGCATTACCCTGCTGAAATGTAGGGTTTCGCAGGGATCGAATGAAGGGTAGAGCCACGGGTCGTAACACATATGAAATGTAACGTCCACTATTCAAATTCCCGTCAGTGCGAACAAGAGGTGACCGAGACGTGTAGCCAATGGCACCCCATACCATCACGCCGGGTGATACGCCACTATGGCGATGACGAATACACGCTTCCAACGTGCGTTCACTGCAATGTCGCCAACCACGGATGCGACCATCATGGTGCTGTAAACATAATCTGGATTCATCCGTAAAAATTACGTTTTGCCATTCGTGCACCCAGGTTCGTTGTTGAGTACATCATCCCGAGCGCTCCTGTCTGTGATGCAGCGTCAAGGGTAACCGCAGCCATGGTCTCCGAGCTGATAGTCCATGCTGCTGCAAACGTCGTCGAACTGTTCGTCCAGATGGTTGTTGTCTTGCAAACGTCCCCATGTGCTGACACAGGGATCGAGACGTGACTGCACGATCCGTTACAGCCATGCGGATAAGATGCCTGTCATATCGACTGCTAGTGATACGAGGCCGTTGGGATCCAGCACGGCGCTCCGTATTACCCTCCTGACCCCACCGATTCCATATTCTGCTAACAGTCATTGGATCTCGACCAACTCGAGCAGCAATGTCGCGATACGATAAACCGCAATCGCGTTAGACTACAATCCGACCTCTATCAAAGTCGGAAACGTGATGGTAGGCATTTCTCCTCCTTACACGAGGCATCACAACAGCGTTGCACCAGAATACGCTGGTCAACTGCTGTTTGTGTATGGGAATTCGGTTGGAAACGTTCTTCATGTCAGCACGTTGTAGGTGTCGCTACCGGCGCCAACCTTGTGTGAATACTCTGAAAAGCTAATCATTCGCATATCACAGCATCTTCTTCCTGTCGGTTAAATTTCACGTCTGTACTACGTCATCTTCGTGGTGTAGCAATTTTAATGGCCTGAAGTGTATAAAAAGGCAGGAGGTGACATTTGCGCTCAGGTATTTCATGTGAAAAGTTTTCCGACGTGACTATGGCCACACGACGGGAATGCGGAATGGTAGTTACAGCTAAACACATGAGATATTCAATTTCTTAGATCGTTAGTGAATTAAATATTTCGAGATCCACAGTGTCAAGAGTGTGCCAGGAATATCAAATTTCAGGCATTATCTGTCACCATGTACAATACAGTGGCCAACAGCCTTCCCTTAACAACCGAGGGAGTTGTTTGCATAGAGTTGTCATTGCTAACAGATAAGCAAACACTGAGTCACACTGCGCGAAATAACCGGTGAAATCAATATGGGACGTACGACGAAAGTATCCACGAGGACAATTCAGCGAAATTTGGCGTTAATGGGCTACGGCAGCAGAAGCCGGCGCGAGAGCCTTTGGTAACAGCACGACATCGCCTGGGCTCGTGACCATATCGGTTGGATCCTACACGACTGGAAAACCGTAGCGTGCTCAAATGAGTCCCTGTTTATTTTGGCAAGTGTTGATGGTGTGGTTCGAGTGTGGCATATACCCAACGAAGCCTAGGACCCGAGTTGCTAACAAGGCACTCAGCAGGCTGATGGTGGCTCCAATATGGTGTGGCCTGCGTTTACATGGAAGAGACTGGGTCTTTTGGTCCAACTGAACCGATCATGGATTGGAAATGGTTCTGTTCGGCTACTTAGAGATCATTTGGAGCCATTCATAGACTTAATGTTACCAAACAACGATGAAATTTTTATGGATGACAGTGCGCCATGTCACCGGACCACAACTGTTCGCGACTGGTTTGAAGAACGTTCTGCACAATTCGAGAGAATGGTTTGACCACCCATCGGACATTTATTTGATATAATTGTGAGATCAGTTCGTGCACAAAATCCTGCAGTGACAACAGTTTCGCAGTTACGGACGGCCATAGAGGCAGCATGGCTCAGTATTTCTGCAGAGACTTCCAACGACTTGTTCAGTCCACGCAAAAGGAGATCCGACAGGATATTAGTAAGTAGTCCATGACTTTTGTCACCTCAGTCACCGCAGTCTGGTTTTTATTCAAGTTGCGGATAACTTTTTCCCTCGCTGTATTGTATCTCAGCTACATTCATAATTTGAAGGAGTGTTTTCTAACGACCGAGAGCAGCGGCGTATGCATTGAGTTGTCACTGCTAAAAGACAAGTAAACACTGCGTGAAAGAATGGCAGAAATCAATATGGGCCGTTCGACGAACGTGTCAATGAGGACAGTGCGACGAAATTTGGTGTTAATGGGCTGATGCAGCAGACGACCGACGTGGGAGCCTTTGATAACAATTCGACATCGCCTTCAGCGCATTTCCTGGGCTCGTGACCGTATCGGTTGGGTCCTAGACGACTGGAAATCCGTGGCGTGGACAGATGAGTCCCTCTCTCAGTTGGTAAAAGCAGGATTCGAACCTGCGACCGTAGCAGTCACGCGGTTCCAGACTGTAGCGCCTAGAACCGCTCGGCCACACCAGCCGGCTAGTCAGTTAGTGTACGACAGTGCAAGCACTAGGCCGTCAGTGGACGATCGGATTTACCAGCGCAGAAAAAGCCGACATGCTCATAGTGTATGGAGAGTGTAGGAAAAATGCAGTTCGTTCTCTTAGTGTGTATGCGGTAAGACTTCCCAAAGGGCGCCAACCAGTTCGGCAATTATTGTCACCCTAGTTCCGTGAGAGTGGAAGTGTAACACCTAGGCAAGGTAACAGAAGGAAACAAGTGATGGAAAGGGGAAAATTGTTGTTCTTGCTGCTTTGCATTTGATCTGCACGTTAGCTCCCGCGCAATCGCACGAGGAAGTGGCATCAGTCAGGTAAGTCTCCTGCGCATTCTCCATCCACATAGGTTCCGTACCTGTCACATCTCTCTCTATAAAGAGAAGCCATGGACCCAAGTTGTCAACAAGGCACTGTGCAAGCTAATTGCGGCTCCAATATGGTGTGGACTGTATTTACGTGGAATAGTCTTGGTGCTCTGGTCCAATTGAACCGATCATGGACTGGAAATAGTCATGTACAGCTACATAGAGACTGTTTGTACCCATTCATGGACTTCATGTCCCCAACAACGATGGAATTTTCATGGATGACAGTGCACCATGTCACCGGACTACAACTTTTCGCGACTGGTTTGAAGAACATTCTGGACAAGTCGAGAGAATGATCTGACCACCCATCGAACATTAACTGGACATAATCGTGAGATCAGTTCGTGCACAAAATCCTTCATGGACAACAGTTTCGCAGTTATGGACGGCCATAAAGACCGCATGGCTCAGTATTTCTGCGGAGGCTGCCAACGACAGTCTACCCAAAGGAGGTCCGACGCGATATTAGGAGGTAGACCATGACTTTTGTTACCTCAGTGTATAACCGTAGTCTGGTATTTATGCAAGTTGCAGATAACCTTTCGCTCGCTATATTGTATCTCTGCTACATTCTTAATTTGAAAGAGTGTTTTCTAGTCACCAGTGTCAATAGCTACACCCACAAATTCTACAGATATTTTTGTTTATTCAAACTATTTTGCAGAATAAGTCGTACTGTCAGTATTGTGGCGTGTGCCGCTACGTTTCTTCAGAACACAAAACCGATGTCTACTGCGGTGGGTTTCGACCAGTCTTTCCGTTCTCCTGGATGTATACCGTGGTAGTATGTTGCAATAATTAATTATTAAACTGATGGTATGCCTCTGCTCTGGCAGTAGTCCGTAGTGGTAGATGTGGCAATTAACTAACGAAACTGTGATTTATTGCCAAAAAAGTTACACCCAACTTTCGTCCCTTGCAACATATAACCCTTAGCTGCATATACACGGCTGCATAGTCATTGACAACACTCTTGATACCGAGAAAACTATCCGAACTGCCTTCAATTAGGACGTTTTTCAGTCGCCATATTTTCATCTTGGCGCCCTATGGTTCTTCCAGTGCATCGATTGACGCTTTGTTTCCGAATAATATTTGTGACACTTCCAGTTTCACCGCCTGTGACTACGTTGGTGAGTGAGTCTGGTAATTCTGTGGTTCAGTCGTGTCAGAACAAATGTTTTCTTTGTGTCTTTTTGTTAGTCTTTTACAATGTCGGCTATCATCGAAATGCTCAGACGTCCTCTCCCTGCACAATTTCATTTTCTAAACGTTTCCTCTAATTCTTTCAGTCACAGGTCTGCCAGGACATTCATAATCTTAATCCTCTTTCCGACCTGCAGGAAACTTTTTGAGCCATTGAAAAACTCGCGCAGTCGAAATGTCTAAATACATACATTTCCTTCATCGTTAGAATCACAGGGAATTTGAGGTTAATGAGCTTTTTAGTCGGTCGCGATCGCAACAACTATGCAGCAGCGTCATGTGCCATCGGGGCTCAAAAAGCAAACTAAAGGGGATGGCGAAAGGAAACGATGTTTAGTTGCTCCTGGGGTATGAAGATCATTACAGTCCAATACGAGCCTCGTCCCATATGACTACACAGTAGCTGGTGTGTAGGCTCGTTACTTGATTGCCACTGTTGATAGATTGCTGAAACAACGTGTAATACATCTGCTCTAATTCTGCATCTACACGCAAGTCGCCTTACAGTGCGTGACGGAGCGTAGTTGTGGTACCTCTGCTTCCGTTTGCACTTTTCCATTCCCAGCAGTGAACGGTACGGCGGAAGGACGACTTGCTGTTACGTTCCGTATGATCTCCGATTTTGTCAAAAATTACTTTCGTGGTCATTTTTAAGATCAGTGTGTGAGGAGATCATGTGTGTCTCGACTTTTCTTGAAAGCTTAGCTTTCGGAATTTTAACGATAAACCCCACCGTAATAAACAACGCCGCCTTGTAGCGTCTGCCACTGCAGTCTGACAAGCATCTCCGTGATGCTATCACATTTTTTAAGCCGCCCTTAGACGTTCAATAATATCGACAATATTTTCAGGGTGCGCAGTACTACTGACCGTCTAGAACAGAGACTGAGAGGTAGCGCAGTTATATTGAGAGCATCAAAAACTTGGGAAATATATTGCGCAGCCTGGAAATATTGTGCCATCTGTGGGCACTGTTGACAATATCCTCGACAGTCTCTCGCGTGCTACGCGGACTAAGGGGATTGGGGTTTTTGTTGCTGGGTCAAAACAAGACGAAAGAGCGTTATTATTAGAGTGCATCAAAATGTATAAATGATTGCCGGCATTGCGAGGCGTTAGGGCAGATGAGTACAAAAACAGAAGTGTTAAGAATGATGAATCGTATGATTTGTTGCTCAGAAAATATAGGGAACAGCCACGAAAGAAGATGTTTCTAAAAATTTAATTAATGCAAAGTTGCGCATAAAAGTGTGTGTGTGTGTGTGTGTGTGTGTGTGTGTGTGTGTGTGTGTGTGTGTGTGTGTACACATTACCTACCGGAACATAATTCGTTAGTGAACGTATTATTCCATGAGTCGTTTCCATAACTGTCTCAAATGCTGCAAGATGGAAAAATCACTTCTAAATTTCAAGTCTTCGAAAGAATAGCCAATAGCAAGGTATCTTAGCGTAATAGACAGACACTGACTTGGTGAGCCTACGTGTGCCATTGTATTTTTTGTTGTTTTTTTTTATGAAGATGGTATGCGCGTCCGCAGGAATTTATCCGGGGGGGGGGGGGGTGGAGGAGTGAGGGGGGGGGGTTCAAGTACCAACGTATGGGGACGCCAGTGTATTAGGAAAATCAATTCTAGTAATATATCAAATGTTGGACCATCAACACACAAAAAGTTATAATAATGTTTTCTTTTTTTGTCGAACTCAGTTCTCTCAACAAGTTTTCGTGAGTGATTTTTGACGCTGCTTGAAACCGTTTTTCATCCACCTTTTATTCTTTCTGCAACAAAGTAGAGCGAATGTCAGTGCAGAAGCGTCTTTATCGTCCAACATTCCGAACCACAGTTTTATTGGACATTATTATTGAGGCATCTAGGAAGTACGTCAGTAATATTGCGCAATATTGTTGATCGTCTAGAGGCCACTGTAACGAACCTGCGACGGAACGTATTTACCTTCTTTTATCTCTACCTCTTCTGTACAGCCTAACTGCAAGGGTCCCAAACTAAAGAGCAGTACTTGCGAATCGGTCCTACGAGCTTCTTGTAAGCTACTTTTTTCCTTAAGATTGTTCTAACTAATGCTATCCTCTCAACAGCTTCTCCTACAATGCAGGGTGAGCAGAAAAAAACTTTATGCTATCAAAAATTAATACAAACGAAACGGTACAACTTATTCGCTTCAAACCGTAACCTGTTAATAGAGTATCTCCAGAAAATTTTAAGTATAGACACAGAGAGTGCTGGTGTAGAAAATGGCAAGTACAACATAACAGAATAGCTGTTGTGTCGTCCATTTAGCAAAAAGGGATTCGGTAACAGCTGTTCAACAAGTATTTCGCAACCCAGTAGAATCTTCATTTAGCCTGACAGAAACAGTTTGGAAGGAAGTGCAGAAGTCGTGGTCGGCCTCCTGTGTGGGGGCAAAATGGAGACTCTACGGGGTGGCTCTTGGTGAAAGTGTGTGCAAAATGCTCGTTGAACAGTTGTTACCGACTCCCTTTTTGCTAACTTGAGGACACACTTGGCTATTCTGTTGTGTTCTAATTGCCATTATACACTAGCGCTCTATGGCGACGGCAGAGTGCAACAAAAGAATTGCGTCCACAGTTGAGAATACTTCTGGAGAGACTCTATTAATACGTTTCTGAAGCGTCCAAGTTATATCGTTTCGTTTGTATGAGTTTTTGATACTGTAAAATTATGTTGTATCACCCTGTGGCTTTCTTGGTAATTTCGTTTCAAGTCACTGCGGACACAGGCTCCCAAAATTTTTACGGTTTTTGCTGTTTTCAGTGACTGATTATCAGTCGTGTTTTTTCCGTATATTTAATAGCAATAACAATAACAATAGTTGAGGGTCAACTGGGTTTTCCGAGACCGAGAGTCTGCAAATATTCATGCATTTTGCTACAATTTTCCGGTATTGTGATGCTAACAAACAAAGTTGGAAGACCCATTATTGTTTAATAACAGTAACAGCAACAATCGCGAAGTTACCGGGAAAGGTGTCTAGAGAAACTTGAAATGGAATGACCAGAGAAAACCAGTTGTAGGAAACGCGTATACCACCTAGAGAGTCACTGAAATAATTCCACGGATTTGTAACTTACCCAGAAATGAAGGAGATTAGAACCTCCTAGTTAATGTATCATTGAGTATTATTCGTCAGTTTGGGACTTTTACAATGCGAGATTAATAAAGGAAGATAGAGAAGACCCGAAGGAGAAACATATGTCTCGTCATGGGATCGTTTAATAAATACAAGAGCGCCACAGAGATGGTCACCAGAATCCGGCGACAGTCGCTTTAAGACAGGTTTTATGTTGGAATTCCAAGAGCATATGAAGGGCTTATTTCAATAGTGGTAAAAGTCAATTTTTGTTCATTTACAGATACAGAGTCCTAAAGTTAAATGAGCGCTGAAAAATCTGCAGTTGAGATACCAGAAATATTCAAGCATATGGCTTCTTGCTAGAGATGAACCTTTCTTTCTGTTTGTTTGGATCATTAATTTCAGAAGCATTATAGGCAGAAAAGTGGAGGTAATGGACTTGTACCATTACTGAAACAAGCTCTTCATATTCCCCAGAAGTGTCAGACAACATGTCCCGCGAAAGGACTGTGAATGAAAAAATAATCACAGAAATTAATAGAATATGGAGTCTTACCGACAGCTTTTCTTTCTGGGGACGATTCGCTAATAAAACAGGAAAGGGGTAAACGAACAATCCGCGCAAAGCATCCTCCACCATCCACGGTAACATACCTTGCGGAGTGTAGATGTAGACTCACTGCATTTCATTTGACCTGAATATAAGCAATCTCAATAACCAGGACCTGTCTAGATAATTCTAACAACTTTTCTAATGTATGGAACTGTTCAAATAGACCAAATTTCGCCGTGTCGCACGCAGCTCAGCTTACGACGCTATCTCTTGTTCAACTACAGGAGTCAGAAAAATGGACAGACAATAACTGAAAAGTCACATTCACATCCAAATTCGTATTAATTGTTTCTCCCCACATTACCACTCAACAAGACAATAAAGTGACAAAAAGCCTTGTTGGTTGGTTGGTTGGTTTAAAGATTAAAGGGACCAAACTGCAAAGGTCATCGGTCCCTTGCTTCATAAAAACACAGAGCACAGTGAAACCATCCACCAGTCAGGCGAAGCACTAAAATAAAAATTCCGGGGGAAGAAAAGCCCCATGGTCAATGGTAAGACAACACGGAAAACGGAGCAGAGCAACAAAAACTACATAGAGAACAAAGGCAGAAGGAATTAAAACTGCACAGCAGAGGACTGTGGCTGGCTGATCAGGGAAATAATAGGATGAGCCAGCCACTCTGCAACACGTTAAAACCTCCAGCCTAAAAGATTAGGGTGGAGTCGAATTACAACACAAAACAAAGTAAAAGATACAGCACAAAAGAGGGTGATGTTGTGACTGCGGTCGGATGAAATGGCACTAACCAGATCCTGTTGCATCCACAACAAGAACTATACTTGCAGTACATTTAACAGTAATACGAGGTGTGATTGGAGAGTTTTAAGGATGGATCCGCTACTGCTTACTGGTTTGGCAGTCAGGTACACGGAGGGTGGGGAGTGAGTCATTGTCTTGTCCTGGAACGCCCTGTGAGACAGGAAACTGTATTTCCTTCATTCAGTTCGTTGTGGCAGCTGGGTGAGTGCGGGTTTGTTAGGGCTTGTTGCCGGATTCTCTCTGCGTGAAAATGGACGTAATAACAGAGCAACGAGTTTGTGTGAAATTTTGTTGTAAAACCGGGAAATCAGCTTCTGAGACTTACGAACTATTAAAAACAGCTGTTGGAGATAATTGGATGAGCCAGTCAAATGTTTTTCTCTGGTACACAATCATTTCAGCTTTAAAGTCTGCCAGATGACGTAAATAATCGGATCTACGAGGGCGTGCAATGTCTCCTAGCCGGCCGGGGTGGCCAAGCAGTTCTAGGCGCTACAGTCTGGAACCGCACGACCGCTGCGGTCGCAGGTTCGAATCCTGCCTCGGGCATGGATGTGTGTGATGTTCTTAGGTTAGTTAGGTTTAAGTAGTACTAAGTTCTAGGGGACTGATGACCTCAGAAGTTAAGTCCCATAGCGCTCAGAGCCATTTTTTGAATGTCTCCTAATTTTTTATGTGAAAGCTCTTTATCCTTCTTAAATAAAACGAACGTTTTTAACATTCCACACCTTTATTCTTTATGTCTACATATTTGCAGCCGCCTGCCGCTAGGGAATTCCGAATAGTGACGTGCAACATGGCGTTGTGTAACGCATCTACGTCTGTGTGTGAGAAACAGCACGCTGTAATCGAGTTTCGAATTCGAAAAATTCGACCACAAATGGAGCACCCTCTCCTTGAGCATAACAATCCCGGGCCACACACGAGCGCTGCGATGTCTGCAAGAATCCAACATCTTAGGTTCACTATCATTGATCATTCTTCGAGGACTTCACTCTGATAGTGATGAAGCGAAGCGGTGCAAGCAGAGCTGAGGTTGTGGCTCCGTCAACAGTGTCGAACATTGTACAGTCGCGGCATCAACAAACTGGTCTGAATGTGTTTGCCGCCAGGGTGGCTATGTCAAGAAACAAACTTGTAGGCATGAAGAGTAAAGAATTACGATGTTCATACAGTTTGTTTTATTTAGAAAGCTTTAATAGTTTTCACAAAAAAATTCAGACGCGTTACTTTTCAGCACCCCCTCATAGATGCATGATAATAAAATTTTATAACAGCTTCTTAGTGGCATATATAAAAATATCAGACTAGAGAGAAATTCAACAGATTATTTACGTTGCAGCGGGAACCAGTAGTATCAAAAGTATCCAAACAATTTCTGGAAGCAATGCAAAAGTCAGTTGTTCTTGACAAAGAGAATGGACGCAACTATCTAAAGCATGAATTTTTCTTTCTAATATGACGTGGCGAGAATACTAAGATTGTTGAATCTGGCCGCTCACTTCTCACGACCACAGTCCCTATAAACCTCTACAAGTATGAAGGAATTCTCTTTCGGAGGAAACTATCCAAAACAAAGAATTTTCTGATACTAATACGGTAGTCCAGTTTACCGAACTGAGCGATACACTCATAATACATCCACTTAAAAATATCATGAATAAAAAAATTAGACTATATCATGTTGAGATTTCACTTTCGATATTGCGTGATATTTATCAACACAACAAAAACAAAATTTAAATATAATACTGGAAAATCCGTGGTGGAATATAAGTAACGGAAGAAGTCCAGGTAACAAATCACTAACTAAGGTACTGAGTGGTCTATAATCACATAAGCGAAACCGAAAATTTGCTAACCTTTCAGGTAATGTCCTTTTTTGGAGCTAACTACGAGGAGTAGTCATAATGTTCTAGTTGTCTCATCGAAAAAGTGAAGTTACGAAATTAATTTTATGCTTGTTTGCGAGAACATGTTTGTACTCCTGGCAGATAGCGAAATCACGAGCCACATCACCGTCGGGCGTCGCTAGAGGATCGAAAGCAAAATACCGCAGGCTACTGATGAAGCAGGGTTAGGCTGCACCATGTCGTTCGTTTCCGACAACACAGAGCAAATGTTAAAGCTGTGTCGGGTCAATCCACACGGTTACGGAAGTCGTTTGGATAGACCCGACAGAGGTGCAACATTTGCTCTGTGCTGCCGGAAGCGAACAACGTGGTGCAGCCCATCCCCGCTTAATCAGTTGCTATGGTATTTTGCTTTCGCTTCGCTAGCGACGTGCCACGGTTCTGGGGCTTGGGGATTTCGATATCTCCCTGAAGTGCAAATATTTACTCGCAAATAAGCAAAACGTTAATTATGTAACCTTATTTTTTTCGAGGAGATAACTAAAATTTTGTGACCACCCTCCTCGTCACCTCTGAATGAGGACATCGTCAGCTTATCAAGATTTTGAATATTTTAATGTGTCTATCGACTAGTGAACAACACAGCTGTAGAGTATTATGTTACCTTTACTCATTCCATAACTCAAAAAACATCGCCCTTGTATCACACCGAGAAATGTTCTTGTTGTCATCGTATTTTTACGGGTACTCTGCAAGAACGGATGACGTACTGTTTACGAATGAACCGCTACGGGCTGAAGAGCACCGCAGCATGTGAAGGGGAACTGGGGGAAGTGCGAAGCGCCGCGTCGCGTCTGCAGCCTGGCGGGCGCTCACCACCCTGAATACAAAATCCTCGCCTCTTTATTTCTTTCCTCCGTACGCCTCTTCCTCCATTCTTTGCTCAAAGAAATCCATTTACGCGAATTTACAGGGTATAAAAGGAGGCAGAATAAATCGCGTTGCCATGGGCGGGCGAGCTTTAGGAGTCTGCGAAGCGCCTGTCAAGGAGAGCATCCCTGCATGCCTTCGAGTCGTGCGGCCGAGTGTACTTATAGGCGTGCGCATAATGCTGCTGCTTTCGCGGTGGCAGCGCATATCGTCGTCGACGGTAAAATATAATTTTCTTCTGCTTTTGAAAGAAGAATGAAGCTACTCTGCCTCGTCACGAGCACAGGGGATACATCGTCGTTGTTTCGCCTCGTCGTCGTGAACTGAACGTCAGACGGTTGCTATTCCCTTTGGTGGCAGCTGAACTTCTGGCATAAGAAGATGGCTCTCCGAGATTTCAGTAACATTCCAAAACGCTTTCGCTGACCTCTCCGAACTGAAATTTCTTAATCCTGACCCATTTAACCGATATAACAGTTGCTTTTAAAATATGGACAATTTGTATTTACAAGGGTTGTCCAGAAAGTAAGTTCCGCTCGGTCGCGAAATGGAAACCACAGTGAAAACCAGAAACGTTTTATTTGCAACAGTTAGGTACACCTTCCACCTACTTCTCTACGTAGTCACCGCTCCAGCTTCGAGTTTTGTCGTAGTGTGGTATCAACTTTCCAATAACCTCGTCATAGAAAGCAGCTGCCTGTACTTTCGGCCAGTTATCTGCACTGGTCTGCAGCTCTTTGTCCGTGGAAAAATTTTATCTTCATAGCCAGCGGTTCTTGTGAACAGAGATGAGACTCAGGGGGAGCCAAATAAGGACTGTGTTGTGGTGATCAAACACTACTCATTGGAAACACTGCAGGAGCGTCTTCATTGCCCCTGCAGTGTGCGGCCGACAATTGGCATGAAGAAGGTACTGCTCGACAGTTGTGTTATGTGGGCTGCATGACACACGCGAAATCTCTAACCAGGTCCTCATATTTGGCGGGAGACGCTATTCCCTACGCATCTTCACGTGCTCACTGTTCACTCAAAACTGAAAAGAGCGACGCGACACGATCGACGGGCATAGTAGAGACACTGCCCAAAGCTTTACCGATTTTCCCAGTGGTTTCCATTTCGAGACCGATCGGAACTTACTTTTTGGACAAGCCTCGTATCTGACAGAGCTATTAAAATTATACATGCTGTAATGGGTATGGCAGGTATTTTTATATGTGGTACCGTAATATGTACACATATCAATGTGTTCGTTGTTTTTTTCGCTGTGTCGAACAGTAGACCCTCAAACACGTCGCGTAATTTACTACCTGATATTTTCTGCACGGTCATAACTGCACCACTGTCATATAAACTAACTATGTGTCCACACTTCAACACCTGACCTGCTGCTCGCGAGAAAACGGCTTGCTCTTGCCACAAACACTTGAAGGTACTAACCAACCTAAAAACATACGACTTGTAATAGCTTTATTTATTACTGTGCAGAATACGTAAATAATTATGTAGTGTTGTACAGTACATTGTCCTCAGTTATCAATAGCAATATCTGCACTAGTACACATTACACTCCGTATATGGAATGATGCAAGCTTAAATAATCCGAGACTTAGACACAGGTGCCTTTTATCACCAACTCTATATTATTTATATGTTAAAGGTTTCATAACTGAATGCAAAAATTATTACCAAAAATTTTTAAAAGAAGTAATGGTACTCTAGGCACAATGCTCTATGCAGACAACCACTTGATTTTAGCCAGAACAGAACATGAGCTACATATAGAATGTATCAGCTTGTGAAAGTAGAAAATGAGAGTAATTTAAATATCTCCAGATCTAAAACAAAAGTTAGGATCAAAATAGCCATCAGTAACAAAACAATAGTGCACATTAACTATCACTTTTTATCTTATATGTGATATTACTTCCATCAAATAATGAAGTGAATGAAAAGCTACAGAAATTACAGTGCAAATACGCTTCTCAGGTTTGCCGCCGACTAACATTGTGCAAGTCCTACAAAATTTCATGCTCACAACTATTGAACATCTTCGAGTGATGGTAGATGCTGACGTCACTTCCACAAGATGCGACTGGTGATAATCTCGTGGGGCAGGAATTACGCATACACAGGGGGGCGCCCACAGTAGAATGGAAACGGCGCTCCTAATGCCCTCTACCGAGAGCCGGAACATTGTGCGACTTGCACAATATTATCCGGCGGCAAACCCGAAAAGTGCATTTGCAACAGATCCGTCAGGAAAGCCTGAAAAGTCACGTCACAAGTTACTGTAGCTACGTGGCACAGTCAAACGGCACATCAAAAGCAACAGAAAAGATATACTGCTGAACTATACAACGTAATGGCAGTACCGGTCGGAACGCTAGTTAGTTATTTTTCACGATAGGTTTTTAGAGGTGCGTTTCGAAGCGCTGATCCAATCTTGAGGTATCAACAAGGCATGCAAAACACTTAATTGCTATTTATTATGTTAATTTAGCTGCAGCATTTTCGTTAGTATAAATACTGATGAAAGTTTTACTATACCTATTGGATATCCAGATATGTTCAACAGAGCTCTAAACACATTGCTAATAAATAAACATGGACAACAACGCGCGCGAGGTGCAGCTACTTGTGAATATATTTATTCGAAAAGTTCAGTTAGCCATGCAATACACGACATAATTGTTAATAAGCTCAATATAATATTTTTTCTATATATTTCGTTACTTTGGGAGCCAACTATGAGGGAAGAATCATCTTTTTCCTCTAATAGTTCTACGTGTATTTTACTTCCTTCTGAATAGAAAAACCAGCAGTTCGTTATAGCCATTGTTAGCTTTTGGAGGTCACAACTCAGTGGTCTTTGTTGCAGATTTGCGTCTTCAGCGTGTCGCAGGATGGCGGGTTGTCCATTACCATAAAATGGCAACAGTTAGTGACATGGTTTTCATTTTTTTTGAGATGTCACCTCTATATGTTTATTTATTAATAGTTTTATTGACAAAGTAATGTTGGTAATATTTAAACGTTTAACGACAGTCCTTCGTTTCGGAGTCTGCAGTTACTACCAGACGTGTGCGTGGATCAATGCCAAAAAAAGCGCCTGAAATTAGAACAGCCACCGAAGGCAAAGCTTAGAGTTAGTTACAGCTATAGTCTTATTTAGCAGCTATGTAAATGACATAATCGTGTGAAATGATGCGGTGGTAATATTTAAAATTCCGAATGAGAGCAACAGTCCCAAACTCATATTTTTCCATAACTAATTTGAAATTCCTATAACTTGTCACAGTACTCAGGAATCGGACAATAAAAGGACGTCCTCCTGACGGAAAACTGAGATACGCGTAACTGACTTATGCCATAATGAATTTCTTTTCTAAGTAATTGTTAAAATCCTAAGCTTAAATTCCTATACGTCCTAGTGCCACCGAGGACATTAAAGACGGGGAAATCCCATAGCTGGGCAAGAAATATAGCAAGAAATCGGCCATAGCATTGTTGGTGGCTGCATCGCGACATTTGCTTGAAGTGGTAAAGGGAAGTCTCGAACAACCAAAAAATAAGGGACCTGAACAATTCTCCTTTCGAATATTAATTACTGAGCAAGTTTGCGCAGTAGGTAGGCAATGGAGTCGTATTTGAGTGGACTGCGGTTCAAATCCCTGTCTGTCCATTTACAGATAGGTTTTCTGTGATTTTCCTACATCGCTTAAGGGAAAAGCCGGGGTGGTTCCTTTCCAAGCAATCAATCCGAGCCTGTGCCATCGATGGGACATTGAACCCTAACCTCCCTAATCTTTCTTCCTTCCTTCGAATATGTATCCGGTATTGCGCTACCGCACTCGTATCCTGATGGTCACTCTGAAAATTCTAGATACAGCATAATCACTGGAGCTAATGTACCCACTAGTTAGTACAATTGTTTTTGTAGCGCTGTATTTTATTGGCGCTATTAGAGGAAGACACTGACCAGACTTCTCCCTGGCTCGCGATGAACTTAGCGCTCTTGTCTTCTCACTCTGCTCAACACAGACACTCTTGCGTTTGCTGCTTGTCAAAGTTATATGTCCAAGTTTTGACGTGTACATTAAGTAACAGTGTCGCTTTGTGATGTTGCAGATCCTCCCATCGTGACAGTGAAGCCGGACAACATTACCGTCAACGAGAGCTCTGATATTACTCTGGAGTGTGAGTACGTCGCCAACCCAACGACGCTGCTTGCCGTGCGCTGGTAAGTCCTTTTGCAGTTCCCTCTGCTGCATGTTTCACTTATACTGCTGCATCGTAAGGCACTTGTTGCGTGCAGTTCGATGGAATCAATTTTCCTCATGAGAGACAGTGTACCACAGTCTCTACGTCTACATCTCTATATTTTCTGCAAACTGAGACTCGTGTGGTAGAGGGGACTTCTGTAGTACCAGTTACTAGGGCATTTTTCCGTTTCATTCACGCATGAAGCGCGGGAAGAAAGCTTGCCTACAAGCCTCTTGGTGCACTGTAACTACTCTAATCTCCGCGATCCATACACGACCAATTCGTCGGAATTGGGATTGTACTACCTTCCTAGATTCCTCACTTCTCTCGACGCTTTGTAAGTTGGCTTTCCTGTATAGTTTCGGCGTATCTTCAAGAATGTGCCAGTTCAGTATCTTCAGCATCTGCGCGAGTAAAAAAAAAAAAAAGCCAACTTTCGTGCTGACCGTCTTCTTATACGTTGTCGATATCCCCTGTTAGTCCTATTTAGCACTGGTCTCACAAACTTGAGCATATTCTAGGATGGGACGCACGAGTGTTTCGTAAGCAGTCTCCTCTGTGGAATGACTGCATTTCCGTAGTACTAGGGTTGAATGAAAAGTAACGCCTCCACCTTCGTTAGTTGGGTTTGGATGGGAAGATTTTAATAAATCAAACGCAGAAATAATCCTTAGAATGTGATCTTTAATTACCAATACTCACTTTTCCACATAATCACCAGCCAACTGGATACGTCTCTGCCAACGATGAACAGGTTTTCTGAAGCCGTCAGGGAAGAAGTCGACACACTGTTCCCGCAACCACAGTCTCACAGTTCTCTCAACGTCTTCATCAGAAGCATAATGATGTCCCTGCAGACCGTCTTTCATTATCGGGAACAGGTAGAAGTCAGACGGTGCTAACTCTGGACTGTATGGAGGATACCGTACGGTGGTGAAATTCAGTCTCTGAAGTTCTGCCTTGGTGGCACGTGAAGTGTGTGGTTTGGCATTGTCATACTGCAGGAAAACATTTCCCTTTTCCTTTCGACTGTTGTTAGCCATCGTTTCAGAGTTCTCAGCATTGTGATATAACACTCTGAATTTATTGTTGTTCCACGATCAAGGAAATCAACATGGATGACACCATCTGCGCCCCAGAACACTGTGGCCATGATTTTTCCAGCTGAGGGCTGCGTCTTGAATTTCTTTTTCTGGCGCGAGTCTTTGTGTCGATATTCCATAGACTGACATTTCGTCTTCGGGTCGTAATGGTGTACCCACGTTGCGTCTCCGGTCACAACTGAATGGAGAAAAGCGTCACCTTTATTCTCGTAACGGGAGAGGAGTTCCTGGCAAATTTCAAGACTGTGCGCTTTCGTTTCATTTCAGGAGTCAGCATCCGGGGTGCCCATCATGCACAGATCTTCCGATAGCCAAGCAGGTTCGAATCCTGCCTCGGGCATGGATGTGTGTGATGTCCTTAGGTTAGTTAGGTTTAAGTAGTTCTAAGTTCTAGGGGACTAATGACCACAGCAGTTAAGTCCCATAATGCTCAGAGCCATTTGAACCATTTTTTCGATAGCCAAGCAAGGCAATAATGAGAGCCACTCGTTCTTGTGAACTGCCGATTGTGCTTGCAGTTCCTCTCTGGGCGATACGACGATCGTCCTGAATCAGTCTGTCAACATTTTACTTGTGAAACTCGGTTGTTGCTGTCACAGGACGTCCAACTCTTTGTGTGTCACGCAGGTCAGATGTTCCCGCCTCAACTTCTTTTAAACTAGTCGCCCAACGATGCACAGCACTCACATCAGCACAATCACCATAAACTGCTTCCATTCTCTGACGAATCTTCTTTGGGGTGACACCTTCTGCTGTCAATAATTCAATGGCTGCACGTTGCTTAAATCGCATTGACCGACCGTCTACTCAGGGTTCCATGCTTTACACTGCAACAACCTTTCAATACTAAGGATTCCCGCCAAATGGAGCTGTAGAGAATAGGCTAGGAAACAAACCAGTACCTGCCGCATACCAATGCTGCCAACTGTTGAAGAGTTACGAAGGTGGAGGCATTACTTTTCAGTCAACCCCCGTATTCTACCATTAAACCGAAGCCTGTCACCCTATTTAGATGCAACTGAGCATATGTCAACGTTCCATTTCGTATCGCTACGAATCGTTACACCCAGGTTATTTGTATGAATTGATCTTTTCAAACTTTGTCTCATTGATATTTTAGTCATAGGATATTACGTTTTTTCGTTTTGTGAAGAGCCCAGGGCAGCGTTTATGAACAAAGGAGGGAATTACCAAATTTGAAATCTTATTAACATCTGAATTTTTTCAGACAGTACTTAACTACAGATAACTGTATCACCTGCCAGAAGTCTGAGGTTACTATTTATATTGCCTGTCAGGTCATTAAGTTACATGAACAGCAATCATCCAAAAACACTTCCCTGGGCACACTTGAAGTTACTGTTACATCCAGAAGGCATTTTTCTAAACTGTAGTAAACGGGAGTGTCACTGCTACTCTGGCACAGGAGAAGTAATTATGAGCCACATCAGAGCGGTTAAAAGACTGAAGACGCCCCCCCCTCCCTCGTATCATCCAAACAAAAAATAAACGGGAAGAGAACAAAGTTGCGTAGACACTTGTGCGTGCACTGCGGCAGCCGTTGTAGCATTCACACGTTTCCGAGATTTTAGCGTCACAACGAAGCGCCTGGATAGATAGCACGGTGTTCACTCCAAAAGTTGCCTGTACACTACTCAGGCACTTCCATGTGGTGATATCTACCTATGTACACTTTCGGCAAGTAATGTAGCCGCCTTGAATTCACCTTTACACTTACCCAAATCTACAACTTCCGTCGATATAACCGCTTATCTTTGTTTATATCTTTTTGTGGAGAGATACTGGTCCACTGTAACATTTGAATGCTAACGAGATGTTTTCGTTTGAATAATAAACAAATATTTTATGAAATGTTTGTTTATTCTGTTCACTTCTAGCACAAATAAAAACATACGCTTGAATCACGTATTGGTTCCAATACAAATATGGTTGGCGTAGCTGTTCCCAGCATACAAGTATTTAAAATGAAAATACAGTTCCGTTTTTCGTGCCACTCATCATGTGTCGACCTTCCGGCCTCCCCTGTTGTTTACGGACTAACCACTGCCTGCAGTCAGATGAGTTGGCTTGTTTTGAAACCGTGATCTGTGACGTTATTTTAACGCTGTCAAATAAGCCATTATATAATAAGTAAGAGGTTTGTTTTTGTTCACATTATATTTTATGTACTTTTAAATAGAGATGAAGGCCAGTCTTATGCAAGAGTCAGTGCATCACAATAAAAAGTAGGAGTCCGTGATTCTGTACGAATGCAGATTATGTCAATAAGATGATGTATGAACGCGGCTGACTTGAGGATTGAAGGGCTAAAAAATACTAAAATTAACAAAAGGAAAAGTCGAATTCAATGATGTTGTGAATATGAAATGGGTTTGATTAAGGGAGTACTATTGTGGAACCGGTTTTTATCAGAGTATAAAATACTTTGAAAGTTATCAATGTATTTTACTGAGTTTTGAATTAACTTATTGTAATTAATCCTACAACACTGAAGAGGGGAAAATGTTACATTGTTCCTAAACCATCGTAAATTTCACTACACCATATTTTATTCAAAGGAAGTCGTAAGTTAGAGTTCATGGATTAGTTAATTACAAATTGAGTTCAAAATACCCTGTTTTGTACCCAACACTGACAATACCAGATTGACAGGAATCGCAAAATCGTACCAACTGCAATTGTAAATTTAACGAGGGTTTAGTAATATAGAGTTAATATCAATTAAAATGTTGCATTTCTGGTGAAACTAGTCATTAGAATCGAGATATTTGACCTCATGCTTCAACTGAGAGAGTTCAGTTTCATTAGAAGGTCTTTGAAAAGATTAAGTCATGCCTTCCTATCAGGATTAGCAGATTTGTTTCATGGAGGGCGCTAATAACCTCGCCATTGAGCGCCCGCCAGTTCCAAGCGAACGCGCTCGCAAACACGCACGCACGCACGCACACAAACACACACACACACACACACACACACACACACACACACTATTTCATGGAAGGTATTCCCATCAAACAGATGGCGTCACTGGGAAGAAGAAATGGTAAAGTCTTTCAATAAATGTTAATTTCTAAATAGGAAACTTAACGCGAAAACTTGATCACACAATGTGAGCAGACCCAGGAAACATAACAAAACTGACTGGTGAGAGAAGAGATGGATAATTTCAAGCAGTTTTATGTTTGAGGTAAAATCAAGACTAACTTTTATTACTTGAAGATTTAGGTTGCGGTGAACAAAGAGCTTTCCATCTGAAGCAGTCGATTAAAGTAGAGTGAATGCTTGCAATCGATTTTTTATTAATAAAAATAGCGGAGAACTTAACTTAATTACAACACTTCCGGGTAACGATCGTACTCAGACGGTAGAGAAGTGTTATATAAGGAGAAACAAATTTCGGAGGTTATTCGGGGGTATTTTCCGAATGTTTTGATGTAAGCGACCCGTGCCACCGCCACCTAGATTAAGAAGGCCTAAGCGCTGAGCAACCCACCTACCAAGAGTGTCATACAAGTCACTTTTAGAAACGCTTTTCTCTCTATATATATTATATTGATACTGATATTCGTCACTATTTTAATACATTAAATGTTACATACTTTGATACTGAAAGCCCACTTCGTAATAATCACAAACTAATATTAGTGAGGGACTAGTCTAAAATAGTACTTTTTTTAGGAAATTTCATGTTTGTAAATGCTGAATATTACATTTTATAACTATTTCTGGTAGATATTTACGACTGTTACTTGAGTTATCTTAACTACATAGGTGTCTGGCCTTTCATGTTAAGTAACCTGTTCTTTCCCAAATCACATTATTCAAAAAGCAGGCAACCAGAATAAAACATCAGAATAGAGCCCCTTCCCAAATCACTTGGCAACAAGACGAAAACCTGTACTCTTTCTGCCGGCCGGTGTGGCCGTGCGGTTCTAGGCGCCTCAGTCTGGAACCGCGTGATCGCTACGGTCGCAGGTTCGAATCCTGTCTCGGGCATGGATGTGTGTGATGTCCTTAGGTTAGTTAGGTTTAAGCAGTTCTAAGTTCTAGGGGACTGATGACCACAGATGTTAAGTCCCATAGTGCTCAGAGCCATTTGAACCATTTGTACTCTTTCTGCATTCCTTTCAACTGAGATTCGATAACCTTGCCGTTAGTCGGCTGAACTACTAATCCAGCACCTACTAAACACAACGCCTTCTTAGATTTCTACGAGCAGCTCGGTTGACATAGTAATAACACCCACATATGCAGTGCTCTAAATTAATGAAAAAACGATTTGTCTACACACGTTACGTGGAGCGGGCCAAAGCACACGGTGATGCCCTCTGCCAGGCACTTAAGTGTGGTTTGCAGAGTATCCATGTGGATGTAAATGTTTCGAATCAGGCTTCACCTTCGCGCAAGCAAACAACTAAAATAATACTTTGTACGCAAAAATTTGCAGGCATAATGTTATGCACGTAACCAAACAAGAAATTGAGGTTTAGTGTTCTGCAAGTTCTGTGAATTCAACCACAACGTATTAAAACATTGCCGGCCGCGGTGGTCTAGCGGTTCTAGGCACTCAGTCCGGAACCGCACGACTGCTACGGTCGCAGGTACGAATCCTGCCTCGGGCATGGATGTGTGTGATGTCCTTAGGTTAGTTAGGTTTAAGTAGTTCTAAGTTCTAGGGGACTGATGACCACAGATGTTAAGTCCCATAGTGCTCAGAGCCATTTGAACCATTTTTTTATTAAAACATTCGTGGAAAATCCGAACTGAGGATCCATTGGGATTAAATCCCTATATAGAATTTATCTAGAGTAGTGGGCAACCTTCACGCACGATGTTCAGTTTTAACCTCCCATTACAAAATTTAAGATTTATTAATGACGTTAATAATAATATAATACTGCCAACAGTAAAATACACTACTGGCCATTAAAATTGCTACACCACGAAGATGACGTAGTACAGACGCGAAATTTAACCGACAGGAAGAAGATGCTGTGATTTGCAAATGATTAGATTTTCAGAGCATTCACACAAGGCTGACGCCGATGGCGACACCTGCAAAGTGCTGACATGAGGAGAGTTTCCAACCGATTTCTTATACACAAACAGCTGTTGACCGGCGATGTCTGCTGCAACGTTGTTGTGATGCCTCGTGTAAGGAGGAATGCGTACCAACATGTTTCCGACTTTGATAAAGGTCAGATTGTAGCCTATCGCGATTGCAGTTTATCGTATCGCGACATTACTGCTCGCGTTGGTCGAGATCCAATGACTGTTAGCAGAATATGGAATCGGTGGGGGGTAATACGGAGCGCCGTGCTGGATCCCAACGGCCTCGTATCACTAGCAGTCGAGATGACAGGCGTCTTATCCGCATGGCTGTAACGGATCTTGGAGCCACCTCTCGATCCCTGAATCAACAGATGGGGACTTTGCAAGACAACCATCTGCACGAACAGTTCGACGATGTTTCCAGCAGCATGGACTATCAGCTCGGAGACCATAGCTGCGGTTACCCTTGACGCTGCATCACAGACAGGAGCGCCTGCGATGGTGTACTCAACGACGAACCTGGGTGCACGAATGGCAAAACGTCATTTTTTCGGATGAATCCAGGTTCTGTTTACAGCATCATGATGGTCGCATCCGTGTTTGCCGACACCGCGGTGAACGCACATTGGAAGCGTGTATTCGTCATCGCCATAGTGGCGTATCACCCGGCGTGATGGTATGGGGTGCCACTGGTTACACGTCTCGGTCACCTCTTGTTCGCATTGACGGCACTTTGAACAGTGGACGTTACATTTCAGATGTGTTACGACCCGTGGCTCTACCCTTCATTCGATCCCTGGGAAAATGTTCGACTGCTGCCCTGGCCAGCACATTCTCCAGATCTCTCACCAATTGAAAACGTCTGGTCAATGGTGGCCGAGCAACTGGCTCGTCACAATACGCCAGTCACTACTCTTGATGAACTGTGGTATCGTGTTGAAGCTGCATGGGCAGCTGTACCTGTACGCGCCATCCAAGCTCTGTTTGACTCAATGCCCAGGCGTATCAAGGCCGTTATTACGGCCAGAGGTGGTTGTTCTGGGTACTGATTTCTCAGTATCTATGCACCCAAATTGCGTGAAAATGTAATCACATAGTTCTAGTATAATATATGTGTGTTATGAATACCCGTTTATCATCTACATTTCTTCTTGGAGTAGAAATTTTAATGGCCAGGAGTGTAGTAAGTACTTATGCATGTGTAAATTTAAGGGTATGCTTCACATTATCAACTTCATACTGTAGTTTAATCGTAAAGGAACTTAATCACTTTCATTTCTTGTTTTACTGATAAAATTTTCCCTTAGCGTGGCTCGTTTCCGTTTTTTTTAACAAGTGTTCTTCCTTTGGGTATACAAAAACTCCCACTTTCGGCCCTGTAGGATAATGTCCCTTACATCCAGTCACACAGTATCTGTGGCGCATTTTTTCTGTTACACAAATTTGGACTGTGCATCACATAAATAACATTAAAAACATTCTAAAAGAGCACCATTTCGTATACAGAAGCTAGAACGATGCTGCATTACACTAGTGGTTTGCTGTTGTTGTGACTGCTCTTGGTATTCCCACCAGGCTGTTCGCAGGCACCGCACAGGCCTTCCTAACGTAGATCGCGTTGCCCGTGGCCTCCAGTGGCTCGCTACATATTACCTGCGTTCCTTTAGATTTCTAACCCCCATTTGTCCTGTGTCACGTTTGGATTCAAACATGTTCCATTCACTCACAGTACCTGCAGTTGACAACAGTAATGTTCATTAGAATCTTCGCTGTCAATATTGCATTCAACACTCCTCGGTTCGGCCTGGGGTTTGTGTTTTCGATAGAGTTAGGTGTACGTTATCAGTGATACACAGCAGTATAGAGAGGTGTTCTGATGAAGAGCTGGCCGGTGTGCACAACGTAAATGGGTTCTCTGAATGCAGTGGAAAAGCGGCGCAGCGGTACTATGGTGAGCTGTTCCCCTCAGCAACGGCAATCGCATCACTGTACTTCTGCATCTAAAAAGAATTATTCAAATGGGTCTGGGCACTATGGGACTTAACATCTGAGGTCATCAGTCTCCTAGAACTACTTAAACCTAACTAACCTAAGGACATCACACACATCCATGCTCGTGGCAGGATTCGAACCTGCGACCTTAGCGGTCGCGCGGTTCCGGACTGAAGCGCCTAGAACCGCTCTGCCACAACGGCCGGCCCTTCTGCATCTGAGGGTTGTTGTATTGCTCTGCGTTTTGTGTTGCACGTTTTGGTGGTGGCGTATACCAGTTTTATCACTTCGTCCTGCATCTGTATCTACATACAGGGTGTTTCAAAAATGACCGGTATATTTGAAACGGCAATAAAAACTAAACGAGCAGCGATAGAAATACACCGTTTGTTGCAATATGCTTGGGACAACAGTACATTTTCAGGCTGACAAACTTTCGAAATTACAGTAGTTACAATTTTCAACAACAGATGGCGCTGCAAGTGATGTGAAAGATATAGAAGACAACGCAGTCTGTGGGTGCGCCATTCTGTACGTCGTCTTTCTGCTGTAAGCGTGTGCTGTTCACAACGTGCAAGTGTGCTGTAGACAACATGGTTTATTCCTTAGAACAGAGGATTTTTCTGGTGTTGGAATTCCACCGCCTAGAACACAGTGTTGTTGCAACAAGACGAAGTTTTCAACGGAGGTTTAATGTAACCAAAGGACCGAAAAGCGATACAATAAAGGATCTGTTTGAAAAATTTCAAAGGACTGGGAACGTGACGGATGAACGTGCTGGAAAGGTAGGGCGACAGCGTACGGCAACCGCAGAGGGCAACGCGCAGCTAGTGCAGCAGGTGATCCGACAGCGGCCTCGGGTTTCCGTTCGCCGTGTTGCAGCTGCGGTCCAAATGACGCCAACGTCCACGTATCGTCTCATGCGCCAGAGTTTACACCTCTATCCATACAAAATTCAAACGCGGCAACCCCTCAGCGCCGCTACCATTGCTGCACGAGAGACATTCGCTAACGATATAGTGCACAGGATTGATGACGGCGATATGCATGTGGGCAGCATTTGGTTTACTGACGAAGCTTATTTTTACCTGGACGGCTTCGTCAATAAACAGAACTGGCGCATATGGGGAACCAAAAAGCCTCATGTTGCAGTCCCATCGTCCCTGCATCCTCAAAAAGTACTGGTCTGGGCCGCCATTTCTTCCAAAGGAATCATTGGCCCATTTTTCAGATCCGAAACGATTACTGCATCACGCTATCTGGATATTCTTCGTGAATTTGTGGCGGTACAAACTGCCTTAGACGACACTGCGAACACCTCGTGGTTTATGCAAGATGGTGCCCGGCCACATCGCACGGCCGACGTCCTGAATGAATATTTCGATGATCGTGTGATTGCTTTGGGCTATCCGAAACATACAGGAGGCGGCGTGGATCGGCTTCCCTATTCGCCAGACATGAACCCCTGTGACTTCTTTCTGTGGGGACACTTGAAAGACCAGGTGTACCGCCAGAATCCAGAAACAATTGAACAGCTGAAGCAGTACATCTCATCTGCATGTGAACCCATTCCGCCAGACACGTTGTCAAAGGTTTCGGGTAATTTCATTCAGAGACTACGCCATATTATTGCTACGCATGGTGGATATGTGGAAAATATCGTACTATAGAGTTTCCCAGACCGCAGTGCCATCTGTTGTTGACAATTGTAACTACTGTAATTTCGAAAGTTTGTCTGCCTGAAAATGTACTGTTGTCCCAAGCATATTGCAACAAACGGTGTATTTCTATCGCTGCTCGTTTAGTTTGTATTGCCGTTTCAAATATACCGGTCATTTTTGAAACACCCTGTACATAGTCCGCAAGCCGCCGCATGGTGTTTGGCGGAGGGTACCTTGTGCCACTGTTAGTCATATCGTTTCCCGACCCACTCAGAAACAGAGCTGGGGCAAAACGACTGTCTCTGTGCCTCCTTACATCTCTTCTCTACGTGACCCTTACGCAAAATGTGCGTTAGTGGATATACACCCATTCTGCAGTTACCTTCAGATGCCCATTTCGTGAACTTTATCAACAGTGCTCCATAAAAAGAACGTCGCCTTCCCTCTAGCGCTTTCCACTTGAGTTCGCGAAACGTTACCGTAATACTGGCGTGTTGATCCAACCTGCCGAAGTGGACCTTTCGCCCTTCCTGCTACCATTCCCACGTGATCGTTCCATTTCATGTCGCTTTGCAACATCACACCTAGATGTGGTCCGACCGTGTCAAGCAGTGCACTGCTTATGCTGTATTCGAACAATGCAGGATTTATTTTCCTAGTCATCTGAATTAACTTACATTTTTCTACATTTACAGCAAGCTGCCATTCAACACACCAACTAGACATTTTTTTAGGGCATCTTGTATCCTCCTACAGTCACTCAACGATGATACCTTCCAGTGCACCACAGTATCATCAGCAAACAGCCGCAGATTTTTGTCCGCTATGTCTGTCAGATCGTTTACGTATATAGAGAATAAGACCAACCCTACTATACGTCCCTGTGGCACTCCTACCGACACGGTTGTCTCTGATGAACACTCGCCGTTGAGGACAACGTACTGGGTTCTATTACTGAAGAAGTTGTCGAGCCATTCACGTATCTGGTATCCTAATCCGCATGTCTTCTCTAACACTGCAGTGGTGTACCCTGTCGAACGCTTTCCGGAAATCTAGAAATATGGAATCTGCCTCTTGTCCTTCTTCCCATGGTTCGCAGGATATTATGTGAGAAAATGGCAAGCTTAATTTCACACGAGCGATGCTTTCAAAATCCGTACTGATTTATGGACAGAAGAATTTCCGTCGCAAGGAAATTAATTAATTTCGAACGAAGAATATGTTCAACAATTTTGCAGCAAACCAATGGTAAGGATATTGGTCTGTAATTTTGTCGGTCCGTTCTTCTACACTTCTTATGTACAGGAGTTATCTGCGCTTTTTTCCAGTCGCTTGGGACCTTGCGCTGGGCGAGAGATTCTCGATAAATGTAAGCTAAGTAAGGAGGCGATGGAGTTGCTTACTCTCTGGAAAAAGCGAATTGGGATCCCATTTGGATGAAGGTGTCTCCTCGGAAACGAAGGCCTAACAAACTAAATAAACCATTTTTTTTATTATTGTGATCTTCTACACTAAAATTTTGTCGATGGTGTTTGGATCCACCCTGTAGAGGCATCACGTAAAGCAACGTGTCAACCGCGGTACGAGATGTTTCGTGCCAGCAATGAGGCTGTAGATAAATATAGGGTAGTCACTTCAAATGTCGGCACTTTCTAGGGTACGCGGTCGCCTCTTAGATGCGGCAAAGCTTCTGGACAGAACGCATTACGTTACCTCTAAATTTGTCTGTCGACTGTCATATCTTTCGTATGGGGCGTAACTAGTATTAGAAATGTAGTTCTTCAGTTTCTCCTCCCAGCGTATTTCTTGCTCGAACAGTCCACGGGTGTACTGCCGCTCCATAGTGTCAAACGGCGACAATATTCCGGCGATCAGACATGTAGCCATCGTCAGGTGCGCTGACGAACTGAGCTCTTGAGGGCGGGCGACCGTCTTAAATCCCCTCCCTCTGCGAGGCGTTCTCTCCGCGGTCGCTGACACGCTGGCGTCGGCGTCTGTGGCGGCGTTGGTGTAATTGCCTCATCGGGCCTGGTCACCCGTTTTCTTTGCTGAGCGTCTTTTTAGTTAGACTCAATGCTGATTCCCACGCCTTGCTGAGGTTATAGCCGCAATCTCGGTTGATGAGTCCGTCCCTGGTATGAATTTCGATAGCCTCTCTAACGACGCTGTCCCAGTATTTAGATGTGTGGGCCAAGACCTGCCCGCATCTCGTGGTCGTGCGGTAGCGTTCTCGCTTCCCACGCCCGGGTTCCCGGGTTCGATTCCCGGCAGGGTCAGGGATTTTCTCTGCCTCGTGATGGCTGGGTGTTGTGTGCTGTCGTTAGGTTAGTTAGGTTTAAGTAGTTCTAAGTTCTAGGGGACTGATGACCATAGATGTTAAGTCCCATAGTGCTCAGAGCCATTTGAATCATTTGAATTTAGCCAAGACCTTGGTATGTTGGTAGTCCATTTCGTGATTTTTCGGACAAACAGTGCTCTGCGACCGCCGACTTGTTCGGGTACCTAAGTCGAGTGTGCCTCTGATGTTCTCGGCAACGATCTTCGATGGTGCGCACTGTCGGTCCAATATAAGTCTTCCCACATTGACACGGAATCTGGTATATGCCGGCCTTCCGCAAACCGAGATCGTCTTTGACACTTCCCAGTAATGCTCGTATTTTATTGGGTGGGCAAAAGACAGTTCCTACTCGTTTCCTCAATATTCGTCCTATTTTCCCCGATAGTGCGCCAGTATACGGTATATAGGGAGTGGCTGTCTCTTCCTACGTGACTTCTTCCGTCTCCAGACGCTGTACTGTAGAGGTGGGGAGGAGAGCACATCTGATCTGCCATTCCGAGTACCCGTTTTTCCAGAATACAGTTTCGAGGTGTTCCAGCTCATGGGGCAGACACTCTGCGTCAGAGATGGTGCGCGACCCGTGCATCAGTGTTTTTAGCACCCCGTTCGTCTGCGAACGGTGGCGGCAGCTATCCGCACGCAAATACATGTCGGTGTGGACTTTCTGAGCACCATTTTCATTATTGTAAGGAATTGGATAACTTTCGTGTACAGGGTGGCCACAAGCATTCTAACAGCTTGTAAGGCTGTTGCAGGGGAGGTTGTGCTGAAAAATAATAGTTAAGAAAAACAATTCGATACTTTGTGCAGTTTCCGAATTATATAGCATTGAAGTCAGCCTGTCGGATCGTCACGCTCGCAAATTGAAGCAGTCTGCCACAGACAATGTCGTCAAACTTGTTCTTCGTTAGAGACAATGTCACCAAACTTGTTCTTCGTTTGGTTTCCTTAAACCGAAGGCACATAGTTTTGCTCACTTAGCTTCAATTCGTCACTTCCGAAAAAGGCACATTTTAATTGGTAATCTGCATTTGAACAAGTGGTAATTTGCGGAGTCACATATGTCTGTGCATTACTGCCTTGTAGCGCGTAGAAAGGTTTGAATTCACGCACGGAACGATGTGACTGGCTAAGTTCAGTGCTAAATAACTCGGAAACGGCGCAACGTGTCGAATTTTTCTTAACAATTATTTGTTAGCACAACTTCCCTTGCAACATCCTCACAAGCATTTCAGGCAGTTTCTGACCACCCTGTATAATAAGGCTTTCCCGTGATTTAGCGTGATCGTTTACGACGGAATATAGTGTAAGGCATTTACAAAACGACCACGATTGCCAATGAGGATCTGAGCTCGATTAACGGGAAACTTGAAGCATTTCTAAAACACGGAGGGTGAGATTTAGTTTGCATATGCTGGTATACGCCGGCCGGAGTGGCCGAGCGGTTCTGGGCACTACAGTCTGGACCGCGCGACCGCTACGGTCGCAGGTTCGAATCCTGCCTCGGGCATGGATGTGTGTGATGTCCTTAGGTTAGTTAGGTTTAAGTAGTTCTAAGTTCTAGGGGACTGATGACCTCAGAAGTTAAGTCCCATAGTGCTCAGAGCCATTTGAACCATTTTTTGCTGGTATACTGAGCTGTGTTAAGTGTAAACAACAGAGGAGTTTTGCGCGGATAAATACGCGCGGGAAGGAGCCGATCACGCAGGTCGGATAAACACTGGCTTGTGTTTTCTGCGGTGGCTGGCTTCCACGCTCCAAGAGACTTCTGCATTAGCAATCGGTGTAATCGTATCCTGTAGTGAGAAAAAGCAAATATGAGCAACGGTATGGATTTACTGTTAGTGGAGAGCTTCGGCCAGATAGCTATCCAGGTATCATAGGCTGACGAGCATCCTCGTGTGTGGGTACGTTCAAGAACACTCCATTTTGATACATATAATGACGGTATAAGCCTCTAAACTATGTGATGTTCAAATTATTATTTTTTTTTTTTTTTTGGACCATCTATGCGCCACTTCGATACGTCGGCACAATCTGTACTTGGAAATTAATGGAACGAAGCTTAAAGATAGTTTTTGACTAAATTAAGGCAATTCTATTGGTTAACAAGCGAAATTAAAATTCTCTTTCCTTGGGACGCAATATGTTTGGAAATTTTCTGCCACGACGTAATTTTCAACATATGTATCTTTTTCTGTAACAGCAAAAGCACTGCTAGGAATGTGATGCAAAGTGTGTATTGTTGTACTATTTCAGTAATAACAGACATGTCGTCATCATATCATTATTGTCATCATCATCATCATCATCATCATCATCAACGTCCTCCATTTGAGATTGACTACTGTTATAACTTTCCATGTCATCTGCCCAAGTTCCAATAGGTTGCCGTATCTATTTTGTCTCATTTCTTGGTATTCAGAGAACAGCTTCGTTGGTGCTAAACTTTCTGTCAGATTAAAACAGTACGGCACACTGGGACTCGAACTCAGGACGCTGCCTTTCGTTGCAGTGCTCTTACCGTCTGAGCTATCCAGTTACGAAACACGATGATTGGTCCATCTACCGTCTGTGCACCAACCACCATTTAATTGTCATTGAAATCGAAGGCACTGCTTCCCTTCCAGTATGTGTCCTTGGTCCATTAATTTGCTTTTATATCTCCTAGTAGTTCGTGGATGTATATCTCCACTACTCGTTGAGGAACACTCAGTTTTAAATGTTTTTCGTGTATCTCTTTGCCACGTGTCGTCTTCGCGTTTGAATGCAGTAGAGCAGCCACCTGTATATTGAGTTAAGAATTCCTTCAGACAGCCCTGGATGACCTTGTAAATCTTGCCCATACTGTGCAGTTCGCTGCTCCTGTTCTACTATATTAACGGGAGTGCTGTACACTTATCTTTTCATATGATCCCAAACAGAAAAATATCAAGGTTTCGAGTAAAAGGATCTACTCATCTTAGAGCACATTGTGATATTAGATGTCATACATCAGGAGCAAAATGTGCCGGTGCCCCATAGTTCATGTACCACTTTCACCAATTACGGGTGAAATTTCAGATCAGTTAGTTTGGAATGTGATCGCAAAGTTTATATGTCAAATACATTTTATGCTAACTGAGCTCGTAACTAAACATTCGCAAGTAATTTGCAAATGGCTCTTTTGCGATTCTATGTTTGCAGGTACGTTTTTGCTTCTACTATCGTATACTTGCACCCGTGCCGGGTTCGCTGTTAATTATGGTACATCTATATGTGGTGATGTGGATACGCAACGAGACGCAACAGTCTGAGGTGGAAGGCTGTAGTGTGTGCTGTACAGCGTTTGTGTTGCGCTATATTAATATGTAGATGAGAGGAAGGGACCGTGTAACGCGATGCAAGCGCATAACGTGGAAGAGCATTGAAGGCGCCACCCAGCTTAACGCCGTCATCCCCCGGAGGCGTATCCCACAATGCGCCCTCTGGCCTGAATGGACGGGTCGCTGGGTGAAGCTTGTGTTTAATCCAGAACATCGGCACCCAATCTAGTGCTTACCAACAGCACGCCACCGCTCCCCCTCCACTTGTTGTAGAAATTCCTACGATCGAATTGTTATGCCAGCGCGATACGAATAAGTAACTCTGGATCGATCGCCAACCGTATTTAGGCTTTGGACATCGACGTGAATGCGTAAACTATCTGCAAAAGATACTCATATCCAGTGGCGAAGGGTCCATTAAGGCTGTAAGGCAGAACCTATCCAAAATATTACAAAATAATTCGTCCAAACTGGATTTAACCGATCTGATCACGTACCCCCGTAAACGTTTTCAAATATTTTGCGTTTAAACTTCGTATATGCGCCTACAGTATATTGCAGCACTCCTCTAGCTCTGCAACCAATAGCAGCTCGGAATTCCGTGCTTGTTACGAGCATGCGCAGTGAGCCTGTTTCTATCGCGTGGCGGGCTGGGGTTTCTGCAGCGTTGGATACTGTTTTTAAAAGCTGGCGTTTAATTTGTTTCTACTTCTCGCCAGCAGATGGACACATACCCAAGTTGAGTGAAAAGTCATTCAGCAACTCCCTAACATATAGCGCTACTTCCCATCGTCTACCACGCTAGCGGCAAGCTGGGCAGAATGAAAAATCATTAACTCATCATTTAAGTGTTTGCTTAAAACACAAAGAACAAGAAGACATTCTGAATTCATAGAAAATAAATGTGAATGCGTCATTGGAACTGACTGGTAAGTATATTTCGGTGTGCCATGTCACATGAGAGGTGTCATGGTCAATTTGTCTTGTCATTCTGCTGTCAAAAAGAAAACTCTTAAGTTGTCTAATATTTAAATCATTATCTTGTAACGCATGTTGTAAGAGGTTTCCAAACAGAATAGTACAATTCAAAACCGTGGTTAAGTGGCAGCGATGTAAGGAACAAAAGTTTTCGTTTTTACTGTGTACTACTTGGAATGGGTAATGGCGGTTTTGAATGGCGTAAGTGAAGAGTAGCTGAAGGGAGTCTCCAAAATTTCCTTTCGAAAGCTAAAAAGGATGAATGATCCATTTCACATAACACAGCAGCTGTAAAATACAATCAAAAGTACAGTAAGAATTGACCAAGCTGTTTCTCAAGCATCACGCCTGGAAGTTTTGAAACATAACGAGAAGCTTGATCGAAACAGAGGTATAGTAAAGAGACTTACTTAGACTATCTGCTTTTTAGTACGGGAAGAGTTAGCTCTTCGAGGTCATGATGAATCTTAGGTGTCAGTAAATAAAGGAAATATTTAAAATTTTTGGTGTCAATAAATAAAGGAAATATTTAGAATTTTTGGAGACATGAAAGGCCATTTAGCATCCGATGGAGTATTTAAATGCTCTTCCTCTGGTACGCAGAATGAATTAATAGCTTGTATTACGGATGTTGTTAAAGAGCAAATTTCAAGTGATATTAAAAATAGTCGTTTTATATCACCACAACCCGACGAAACAATTGATGTCTCAACTAGAAGTCAAATGAGTGTAATTTTTCGTTTTGCAAATAATGAATCAGGGGAAATACAAGAGGGATTCGCAGTGTTTTATGACACATCCAAAGATCGAAGTGTACAAGGCATAGGCACTGTTTTGTAGCAGGTGCTAAGCAGTTGAAACATCGATAAAAACAAATTGCTATCGCAAACATACGACGGATGCAGTGCAATGGCAGCGAAAAGTTATGGTATCCGTTCTGTTATGAAAATGCCTAGCCTCATGCTCTTTTTATCCAGTGCTACGCACATCATTTTAACCTAGTCCTCCTCCATGTTTTTTCTTCTTCTTCTTCTTCTTCCGCTTTTACGGCCTCATTGGACCACTTCAGTCAATCATTTCTGGTCCTCTTCTTTGGTATTTTCCCCTTCCGAGTGGCCCAGTATCTCTTCATTCGTTCCGATGCTTTTTGTCGTTCCTCATCTGTAAATACCCTTTTCATTGTATGTCGTTTGTTTCCAGTTCTTCCATATCCTCTCTTATTTCCTTAAGCCATCCTCCTTGTTGTTTCAAATTCCAGAGTTTCTCAATAATTTTCCTTGATAATCTGGTTTCTGGTGTCCTCAGAATGTTTTCATTTTAAGATTTTTTCTTTTTTCGGAAATTTATAATTCTCAGCCTACCCTGCAAAAAATTCCACGCTTCGCCACTGCCCATGTTTATAAGAAAATTTTACACTTAAAAATTTTTGTGGCAAGTCTGTCAGGATTTCACACGTTTTATAGCCGTTCCATTAAAAGAAATGAGCAATGAGCTTCTGAGGGGAAAGGGATGCCAACTACTAAGTCCTTGTAAAACACGCACTATGCAAACCATTATTATTCACTATACAGACTTGAGAACGGCATTTAATTATTTGCTAAACAATGAAGGGGAGGATGATAATTGCTTACATCAAGCAATAGTATACTGGATGATCAAACTTTCCTTTTTCTACTGCAACTATATAATTAAATTTTCAAGCATACAAATATCTTGTACGATATCTTGGGCAAAGTAAAACTGTGGACATAAGACGCTGTAAGCTCAAAACTGAAAACTTCATTAAGGCTATTGAAAGACTAAAATGTATGCGTAGTGGAAGCTAAGAGCTGTATAACTTCAGCAGGAGTACCTGAAATTAATTTTAACGAAACAGAAACAAGCATTCAGAAATTGAGAAGGCTATTACTGAAAAATTCACACAGTAGTAGTAAACATGGAAACTAGATTCCCAGACTTTCATCAAACAGATTTTACAAAACTCGTAAATGAAAAAATGTTCTCAGTTTATAGTAAGCCAAACAATTTACCGATACGTGAAGTTAAAAAACTACTTTAATATATCCTTTCTTTGATAGTGAAAAACTGAAAGGGGAACTTACTTTTATTTACAGCAGTGCGTATAAACGTCTACTGAGCAGGACCTCCTGAAAGCCATTACAAACAATTGATTAAAAAAGGTGTTCTCTGAATGTGTGAATTTACTGGGCTTCGTGCAATTCCAACAACCACCGCGTCTTGCGAAAAAAGCATGAGTACATTAAAGCGCGTTAAAATCTACCGTTGCAACACAACGACAAATGGCGGACTGTCAAACCTGGCCTTTTTGCTTATAGAGAAGGGAACTGTGAAATCTTCAAACGGCTGGAGTTCGATCTCGTGTTATCGATGTTTACGCCCGGAGGAAAGGACAGGAAGATAGAACTAATTTATAACAAGATGCAACAATTAGTTACTACGAGTTATATTTTTATTGATGTGTAGCTGTTTAATATTTTTATTCATTTATTTACAACAGTTTCTGTTGTACTTTCGATTTGAGTGAAAATATGTAACTAAGTTAATTTTGCTGTGTTTCTAGTCTACAAGTTTTCATTTTAAGATTTTTTCTTTTTTCGGAAATTTATAATTCTCAGCCTACCCTACAAAAAATTCCACGCTTCGCCAGTGCCCATATCGTATATGTTTGCAGAAAGGAACCACGACAACTCAGTGGAGCTGCGTAATGAGAAACTTGTAACTACGATACAAGCACAGTTCCAAGCTATTCCATAAAAATGTTTATTTTCGCATATTCAGTACACTCTTACTTCAGATTCCTGTGCTTTCGCGGAGTCTGTGAGTGCTCTAGGCCTTCTGAGTGGAATGGCTGATAGACGATTAAAGCTGCAGATGGATTTTCGGTCGTCTTCATTTGATGAACGTTAGAAGTTGCAAGTTCCTTAATAATCACGGGGAGACTGAGCGATCCGAGTGTGTATGGTGCTTCAATATTACTCCGAATTACAGAAAACTGTCCCAGGTAGATATTTTCTAGAAAAGATACAGCCAAGCACTCTCTGCCCTGCCTGAAGGAGATATCTGCACACCTGACGGCTCTTAAGTGTCAGAAGAGTATGCCTGTAGCGTGTCATCTGTTCATAAGTCCCAGATTAAATTACGAAGTAGCTTTAATTTCATTATCAGTCAAATCTTCTACCAATATCTGTTACCTTCTCAGCTCCTGATAAGGAAAACTACTTCCCTTTAACAATGTATTCGATGTGTTACATCATCCCTTACCACAAGTGTCGTTTACAGTGTCCCTATCTGTGTCCTGAGACTGCCTCTGGGATGTTGAAGACATTGATGATCTGCTTTTGTCCTGATGAATAGTCACAAGGGGCTCATAAAATAGTTTTGAACATGTTTTTGAAACGTCAGGGACCACCGAGTTTTTTCACGTGTTTTTGGCTTCAGCATAGTAATTCTCTTAAAGTCAAATTCTTTTATTAACTGTTACTTATATCTGACACGGATTTACGGTGTAAAAGTGACTAAAATTAAAACTTTTCCGTTTTTCTCGCGGGTGTTTCCGCAACATGCTTCCCGGAGATGGAAGATGCTCAGTATTTTACTGTCCTGTGGGTGACTGGTACGAAGTGCAATAACCATTGTCTATCTCCATTATTCGGAAATATGCCATACTTCGTGTGTTATTTTATATGAAACGACAACTTTTAAGAAACATAAACTTTCATTCGTATTGCTCTGCGGGGAGCTTTGCTGGCTGAAGGTTCCAGTGTTTCGGTAACGAGTTAACGAATAGAACGAGTAAGGAAAATGAAATGCAATAAATAAAACATTATCTCCTGGAACAGGAGCTCGCATATGCTGTCAAACAGCCTTATTGCAGCGGTGCTACTTGTACTACTTTGTCTGCAACATTCTTATTTTGAATGTTTTTCGAGCCAAGAGTTCCAACCTCACGAAACTCAACAGTAACGACAAATGTACGACAAGTATTTTTTTTTTAATTTTTAATACAGCTTTATTCACTTCGGTGTCTGTACCGTGCAGTCAACACGTTTTTATGTACAGTGAAGTGACAAAAGTCATGGGATAGCGGTATGCACATATAGACATTGCGGTAGTTTCGCGTACACAAGGCATGAAAGGGCAGCCTATTGGCGGAGCTTTCGTTTGTGCGCAGGTGGTTCATGTGAACAGGTTTCAGATGTGATTGCGGTCGTACAACGGGAATTAACTGAACCTGAACGCGGAATGGTAGTTGGAGCTCGACGTATGGGATATCCCATTTCGGAAATCGTTAGGGAATTCAATATTCCCGGATCCAAAGAGTCAAGAGTGTTACGAGAGTACCAAATTTCAAGCGTTACCTCTCACCACGGACAACGCAGAGGCCGACGGTCTTCACTACACGGCCGAGAACAGCGGCGTTTGCGGAGAAATATGATTGCTTACAAGCGAGCAATACTGCGTGCAAGAACGGCAGAAATCAATGTGGGACGCACGACGAACATATCCGTTAGGACAGTGCGGCGAAATCTGGCGTTAATGGTCTGTGGCAGCAGACGACCGACGCGAGGGCCTCTGGTACAGGGTGTTTCAAAAATGACCCGTATATTTGAAACGGCAATAAAAACTAAACGAGCAGCGATAGAAATACACCGTTTGTTGCAATATGCTTGTGACAACAGTACATTTTCAGGCGGACAAACTTTCGAAATTACAGTAGTTACAATTTTCAACAACAGATGGCGCTGCAAGTGATGTGAAAGATATAGAAGACAATGCAGTCTGTGGGTGCGCCATTCTGTACGTCGTCTTTCTGCTGTAAGCGTGTGCTGTTCACAACGTGCAAGTGTGCTATAGACAACATGGTTTATTCCTTAGAACAGAGGATTTTTCTGGTGTTGGAATTCCACCACCTGGAACACAGTGTTGTTGCAACAAGACGAAGTTTTCAACGGAGGTTTAATGTAACCAAAGGACCGAAAAGCGATACAATAAAGGATGTGTTTGAAAAATTTCAACGGACTGGAAACGTGACGGATTAACGTGCTGGAAAGGTAGGGCGACGGCGTACGGCAACCACAGAAGGCAACGCGCAGCTAGTGCAGCAGGTGATCCGACAGCGGCCTCGGGTTTCCGTTCGCTGTGTTGTAGCTGCGGTCCAAATGACGCCAACGTCCACGTATCGTCTCATGCGCCAGAGTTTACACCTCTATCCATACAAAATTCAAACGCGGCAACCCCTCAGCGCCGCTACCATTGCTGCACGAGAGACATTCGCTAACGATATAGTGCACAGGATTGATGACGGCGATATGCATGTGGGCAGCATTTGGTTTACTGACGAAGCTTATTTTTACCTGGACGGCTTCGTCAATAAACAGAACTGGCGCATATGGGGAACCGAAAAGCCCCATGTTGCAGTCCCATCGTCCCTGCATCCTCAAAAAGTACTGGTCCTGGCCGCCATTTCTTCCAAAGGAATCATTGGCCCATTTTTCAGATCCGAAACGATTACTGCACCACGCTATCTGGACATTCTTCGTGAATTTGTGGCGGTACAAACTGCCTTAGACGACACTGCGAACACCTCGTGGTTTATGCAAGATGGTGCCCGGCCACATCGCACGGCCGACGTCTTTAATTTCCTGAATGAATATTTCGATGATCGTGTGACTGCTTTGGGCTATCCGAAACATACAGGAGGCGGCGTGGATTGGTCTCCCTATTCGCCAGACATGAACCCCTGTGACTTCTTTCTGTGGGGACACTTGAAAGACCAGGTGTACCGCCAGAATCCAGAAACAATTGAACAGCTGAAGCAGTACATCTCATCTGCATGTGAAGCCATTCCGCCAGACACGTTGTCAAAGGTTTCAGGTAATTTCATTCAGAGACTACGCCATATTATTGCTACGCATGGTGGATATGTGGAAAATATCGTACTATAGAGTTTCCCAGACCGCAGCGCCATCTGTTGTTGAAAATTGTAACTACTGTAATTTCGAAAGTTTGTCTGCCTGAAAATGTACTGTTGTCCCAAGCATATTGCAACAAACGGTGTATTTCTATCGCTGCTCGTTTAGTTTTTATTGCCGTTTCAAATATACCGGTCATTTTTGAAACACCCTGTAACTACAGCACGACATCGTCTGCAGTGCCTCTCCTGGGCTCGTGACCGTATCGGTTGGACCCTAGGCGAATGGAAAATTGTGACCTGGTCAGATGTGACCCGATTTTAGTTGGTAAGAGCTGATGGCAGGGCTCGGGTGTGGCGCAGACCTCACAAAGCCATGGATCTAAGTTGTCAACAAGGCACTGTGCAAGCTGGTGGCGGCTCCGTAATGGTGTGGACTGCATTTACATGGAATGGGCTGGGCGGTCTGGTCCAACTGGTCTGATCATTGAGTGCAAATGGTTGTGTTGGGCTACATGGAGACCATTTGGAGTCATTCATGGATTTCATGTTTATAGATGACAATGCGCCATGTCACCGGACCATAATTGTTCGCTTTTGTTTTTGAAGAGCATTCTGGACCATTGGAGAGATTTGGCCTCACAGATCGCCCGACAACAATCCCATCGAACATTTATGGGACATAAACGAAGGTCAGTTCGTGCCAAAAATTCCTGAACTGACAACACTTTCGCTTTTATGAGTGGATAGAGGCGCAGTATGGCTCAACATTCTGCAGGGGACTCTCAACGACTTTTTGATTCCATGCGACGTCGAGATGCTGTACTACGCCGGGCAAAAGGAGATGGCAAATGGCTCTGAGCACTATGGGACGCAACTGCTGAGGTCATTAGTCCCCTAGAACTTAGAACTAGTTAAACCTAACTAACCTAAGGACAACACAAACATCCATGCCCGAGGCAGGATTCGAACCTGCGACCGTAGCGGTCTTGCGGTTCCAGACTGCAGCGCCTTTAACCGCACGGCCACTTTGGCCGGCGGCAAAAGGAGACCCGACACGATGTTAGGATGTATCCGATTACTGTTGTCACCTCAATGGAAGTGGTATATGTGACAGTAACGAAATTTGTTTAAAGACGTCTAGAACACATGGAAGTACGTAACAATTCGAGGTAACATGAAAAAACACGATTTGTTTAGAATATCGAGGAAAAAGAAAAATAATTGCACAACAAATTTTTTATGGCGTGACATTGCGACAGACATCTCGGTATACGATTAGAATTGAACAAGACTCAGAAATGAGACTGTCGTTTGATGGTCAATGTGATGCTGCAGAAGCGCTCTATAGTAATACACTAAAGTATATGTGCAGATATGTGAGTTGTTGGATTTTCCGGAGCGAAGATAGTGATGGCAGTCGTGGAAAACTGGTCATTCTGACTGGCGTCTCTCTTCACAAAGTAACCTTGGTTGTAAAAGTTTGTATTTTGGGTGTTCAGGACACATTTCACCTTGAAAATGAACTCGTCTTTTTTCTAGTAATGCATCCCACGTAATCGTTTGTTCATCCGAGGAAAGAGAACGAAATCGCTGGTGCCATATTGGGAGAGTACAAGGGACGAGGCAAAATTTGATAAGCCTCATGTGTGTCTGTCCGGGCAACGGTCTTGCCACAGTGGATACACCGGTTCCCGTCAGATCACTTAAGCGCTGTCGGGCGTGGCGGGAACTTGGATGGGTGACCATCCGGGCCGCCGTGCGCTGTTACCATTTTTCGGGGTGCACTCAGCCTCGTGATGCCAATTGAGGAGCTACTCGACCGAATAGTAGCGGCTCCGGTCAAAGAAAACCATCATAACGCCGGGAGTGCGGTGTGTTGACCACACGCCCCTCCTATCCGTATCCTCAGCTGAGGTTGACACGGCGGTCGGATGGTCCCGATGGGCCACTTGTGGCCTGAAGACGGAGTGCTTGTGCATGTGTGACTGTCCAGTGCAGAATGAGCTGGAGCGGTGTCGTGGAGCCTTTGCTAGACGCTTCGTCTTGGCAGCATCCCATAACCCTGTTGGGAGATTTCGGTAGTACGCTCGTATGACGGTTTGCCCCTTAGAGGAAAGGCTCTCGAAAGTTTTTTGATTACTTTGCCAGCGATGTTTGAATAACAATGGCGCAGTTAACGGCGCGGTGCACTCGGTAAGCGTACGGCGTGTTAGTTAATCGGCTCGAGCTCGATTCCCACTGCTCTTCAATTTATTCATTGTATTTTATTCCTCGTAGTGTTTAACCATCAATTACAAAATTTAAATATAGTTTAACATTTCAATTTATAAACGTAAAATTAATATATACAATTTACAATTAGTACAATTGCTTTAATTTGAATAATGAATACAGTTAAACAGTTAATTTTCATAACTGGGTGACGTTTTGAGAGTAAATAATATTTCCGACTATTCTAACAAGGAATTATCTACTTTTTATTTATTCCAAGTAATTACATTTCATTTTTTTGGCTGACTATCGTCAAAGAATCATTTACAACACGAATATTGATCACACCATGCTCATTTTATGAATGCATTTTTTGAGCGAGAACATTCTTCCGAAATATGCTTCAGTGGAAAGCACCCTTCATTCACGTTTTTAAATGAAGGTCTTCCCTATGTCAATTTTGATGCATAACAAGCATATCTAATCACTGGAGCGAAAATAGGACCAATAAATCGAAGCTGCACTATAGAATGTATTTCAATTGCATCTTCCCTTGACGATAAACCTCGCTGTTGTAGGAACTCAAGGACATTTCGTAATCTTGTAATTAGATTTTTGACTTGGTGGAACAAATGTATATTACAGCGTTGAGCAAAATGAATGTATTTGGGTGGAATGATCCTCTCAGTATGTGTTACTTCGCCTTTCTCGTTTTTTAATGTCTCATATGATGTCGAGTCTGTTTGGACATTCCACGAATCCAGCAATAGAAGAAATTTCTTGGTAGCAACCTTTTAACGTAGTTGCCATAAATTTTGGATGAAGCTCTTCTGTTAGTTTTCCTGACTTGGAGCAAATAACGACGACATTCTTCTTCTAATCCTTTCATGATACCAGCAATTCGAGGATCAAATTTATTGCCAGGCTCTTGCATACATAAAAATACAAGGGATGAGAATTTCCCTGAAGGAGAAAGCCTGTACTGGGCTGTGTAAGAGTGTGTGGTTTTGAAGAGGTTGAGCATTTTCACCAAAATGATCTCCGCACCCTTGCAATCCAGTGCCCTGTTATACGTTGATTCGTACAGGCATCCAGTCTGGTCATTGTTAATGACATAATAAAGAGTGAAGTTTGGTATTTTTTGTGTCAGCTGTATACAAAACTTCCCTGCTGCGTCCACAGTTTCTCCCAAACTCTCAACATCAGTTTCGCTGGCGAGTTTGGTGATTTTTCGCTGTCTTATTGAATGTTTACGTTTGAAGGTTTTTGCGCAGGTATCACTAGCAATAAACTGCAATTTTTCTAACAATGCATACGTGGGAATGAGACTGCTATTGCCCATTGTTGTAATGCTCTCATCGTCACAGCCTCGTGCATTTTGAAATCTTTCCCATGTTTTGGAGCTGATGAATGATATTTTGTTATTTCTAGTGCCACCTTGTTGTATTTCTTGCCTCCAAATCTGACTATCAACTTTTTTTTCAAGGTTGGGAATCGTGATTTTAGTGATGGGCATCATCAAAATCAGTCACTTTCTTCTTGTCAGCTAGTGGCACCAAAGTACGAGAAGAATATTCGTCTGCGTCGTAATCATCGTCGTTCGCGTCTGTACTGGAAGAAGGATTTTGTTACAAATAAAATAGGAGTGCATATAACAAAAGTGTATGTGGGCACAGAGAGAAAGTGAGAGTGAGAAAATCCACATACCCCTTCATAAATATTTTGTTCATCAGGTTCGGTGTATAATATTAAATCTTCATGATTTACTTTGAAATTATCAGTCATAATTTCAATAATCTGCTCTGCAATTGCTCGGTCTATAGCTTTTGCTGCAGAACCCACAGACGCGGGAGGATTGTGGGTTATTATGCCTTTTTCTTTATACATTGAATAAGCGTAACGAGGAGCACTGATGAATTATTCCTTAAATTCTTCATAAAAATTTTAATTGTGATGTCTGTTACAAAATTTTTCCTCGGTTTCCGTTCTCCAACAAAATAATTTTTAACGAAAAATCGCCGCCGACACTTGGCGAAATGCTGTACACAAATGGCTCTGAGCACTATGCGACTTAACTTCTGAGGTCATCAGTCGCCTAGAACTTAGAACTAATTAAACCCAACTAACCTAAGGACATCACACACGTCCATGCCCGAGGCAGGATTCGAACCTGCGACCGTAGCGGTAGCCCGGCTCCAGACTGTAGCGCCTAGAACCGCACGGCCACTCCGGCCGGCTGCTGTACACAACTGTAGAGACCGTTACAATATCTCGGAAAACGGTTGAAATCACACACTGTAAGAAATGAATCATTAAAAACAATATTAATTATTCAAATTAAAGTAATCGAAACTAACTGTAAATTGTATATATTAATTTTACGTATATGAAATGAATTGTTGAACAACATTTAAATTTTATAACTGACAGTTTAACATTGTGCGGAAATAATCTCAATGAATAAAAAAATTGTGCAGCAATGGGAATAGAACTCAAGCATTACTCTTGTCGTTATTATTATGAAAAATTAATTATTAAAATAATTAAACTATCAATTATAAAAATTAATTATTAAAAATTAATTATTAAATATATTAAAATTAAATGCTAAAATTATTATTCAGTGTTTGTTAATTTATTTATTAATACTTGTAACAGATAATAAATATAGAAATCAAATAAAAGTAAAGAGAAACGTATCCTAGCGACAATAGAACTAGCACCTTTACAATTAAAATACTTTTCTTTCCGCAGCAGAGACTTTTTTTGTCGTGAAGGAAGGCTTGCAGGATGAAATGGAGGGGAGGGTGGGGGGGACAGAGTGGGAAGGGTCCGCAACCCAAGAACTGGCCACAGTGTCCCCCCCCCCCCCCCCCCCAGTCGAGGGATTAGCAGTGGTGAAAGGAAACCAATCGAAGGACCATTTCTTTTTTTATTTTTATTTTTTTTGACGTAACATATCTAAAATACGTGCAACTAGCACCCCATCGTCCACTAAGTAAATAAAACAAATAATCCTGGGACTACCACACGCCGAAGCAATATAAATGGGGAAACGGAAAATGTGCTTCGTAGCGCGGTGCAGAAAGGTGCGCAGTTGCTCTCCTTACGCTTGTTCACTCATGTATGTCTTCACGCATGTCGTAGGTTATTCTACCGATAATCGATCATGTTCTCGTCAGCTCAGTCAATGGGTACCTTCTCCTACCTGTTGATGATCCAGCTGGGTGGAGTGTCGCGTAGGGCACTCCCTAAGTAATCAAGAAAATATTGCCCGCACTTTCGGTTCTGTACAATCTTATAATGACGTTCTTTTAGGTAGATACTCCGTACACTTCCTAAACGCCTGCTGCTGTGTTGGGAACACAAAATAGCAATTTGTTTTCTGAAAGAAAGTAGTTGATGTCGATATGTGGTGCTTAATAAGGCTACGAAAACGCGTCGGTCGTTTTTATGAGCCCCGTGTAAGCGAAAACCTGTATCCAATACATTAAGCATAATGAAATGATAGAAGTGAAAGAATTCGGAGGGACACCGTTACTGGCAATGAAACATATTCAGTACAATCGTTCCTGTTGTGCCGAACTGTACAAGACAGCTTACAAATGCATCCTCCAGTAACAAAAAATACTTGTGTTAGTCCGCTGGCACGCGTAACACCGGGTATTGCCTTCACGACTTGGGAATACTGGTGTTGTTGCTGAAGCATGGAGGATTGACGGTGAGGGCTTTCGTTTTGTTGAGTGTGTTGGTTCTTCCAGCTGTCCAGCGGTTGACGGCCGCAGCACTCCCTCACAGGTTACTTGAAATTTGCACAAAGCCATTAAACGAAAACATGCAGGCAGGGCTGTGCTAGACGTGTAATGGCCACCGGCGCTACATGGAGGCTCTCGCTGGATCACGCGGATCACTGCTCATTCTGCCGTATCGAGTCGAGCTCCTCTCTTGTGACCATTCGAAAAGTTTTCCTCGTTATGAATAGACGGCATTTCCCACGCCAGGGGGAAGACATTACGTAGAAACAATACAAAAATATTTTGTGATTACTTTTTTTTTAGATACAAGCACAATCTCGTGGTTTTTGGTCACCGAATCCATACCTGACCTCAAATTTTTTCTAGCTCGTAGAGTCTTGCCATAATGTGACTTCGTTATAAATTAGAAAATTAGCAAACCACGCGTAATTGAACGAAAAGAAATTTAATTTTTCAATTAGGACGAACTGTTGTCTGCGTATGAGGTTCTTTCTTTCTCGCGTAGAAATTATTTGTCAATTAGGTTGGTTGGTTGGTTTGAGGATTAAAGGGGCCAAACTGCAGAGGTCATCGGTCCCTTGTTTCATAAACACACACAGCACAGTGAAACCATCCACCAGTCAGGCGAAGCACTAAAATTATAATTCCGGGGGAAGAAAAGCCCCATGGTCAATGGTAAGACAACACGGAAAACGGAGCACAGCAACAAAAACAACATAGAGAACAAAGGCAGAAGGAATTAAAACTGCACAGCAGAGGACTGTGTCAATTAGGACGAACTGTTATCTGCGTATGAGGTTCTTTCTTTCTCGCGTAGAAATTATTTGTCCACTGGTTTATACACTGAAGGGCCAAAGGAACTGGTATAGGCATTCGTATCCATATACAGAGATATGTAAACAGGCAGAATACGGCGCTGTAGTCGGCGACGCCTATACGAGTATAAAACAACAAATGTCTGGCGCAGTTGTTAGATCGGTTACTTATGCTACAGTGGCAGGTCATCAAGATTCCCGTACGACCATTTCACAAGCGTACCGTGAACATCAGGAATCCGGTAAAACATCAATCTACAACATCGCTGCGGCCGGAGAAAGATCCTGCAATAACGGGACCTCCGACGACTGAAGAGAATCGTACAATGTGACACAAGCGCAACCCGTCCGCAAATTGCTACAGATTTCAATGCCAGGCACTTAAATGTGATTTGCAGAGTATCCATGTAGATGTGGAAGTGTCAGCATACGACCATTCAACGAAACATCATCGATATTGGCTTTCTGAGCCGAAGGCCCATTCGTGTACCCTTGATGACTGCACGACACAGAACGTTACGCCTCGCATGGGCCCGTCAGCACCGACATCGGACTGTCGATGACTGGAAATATGTTGCCTGGTCGGACGAGTCTCGTTTCAAATTGTATTGAGCAGATGGACGTCTACGGATATGTAGGCAATCTCATGAATCCATGGACCCTGCATGTCAGCAGGGGACTGTTCAAGATGGTGGAGGCTCTGTAATGGTGTGAGGTGTGTGCAGTTGGAGTAATATGGGACCCCTGATACGTCTAGATACGATTCTAACGGGTGACACGTAGGTAAGCATCCTGTCTGATCACCTGCATCCATTCATGTCCCTTGTGCATTCCGATGGACTTGGCCAATTCCAGCAGGACAGTGCAACACCCCACACGTCGAGAGTTGGTACAGAGTGGCACCAGGAACACTCTTCTGAGTATGAGCACTACTACTGGCCACCAAACTCCCCAAAAAATTAACATTTTTGAGAATATTTGGGATGCCTTACAACGTGATGTTCAGAAGATACCTCCACCCCCTCGTACTCTTATGAAATTATGGACATCCCTGCAGGATTCATGGTGTCAGTTCCCGCCAGCACTACTGCAGACGTTAATCTAGTCCACGCAACATCGTGTTGCGGCACTTCTGCTTGCTCGCGGGTACCCTACACGATATGAGGCAGGTGTACCAGTTTCTTTGGCTCTTTAGTTTATTTCCTTTCTCACTAACATTACCGAACTTTTCAGGGAAAATAAAAGGTGACCGTTCAAAAAGTAAATCTTGTGGCCCATCAAACAATCTAGGACTTTTCCAATACGTTAGCTACAACAAAAATATAATCATGGGGCGTTTTTGTTCCCCAAAGAACTTAGTAAGTACCTTCTTGAATCATACACAGGCATACCTCTCAACTCAGAGTCATGTTCCTTTCAGAGTTGGAAAGATCGCTTCTCGTAAACGAGGAATCGTCTCACAGACATACTGAAAACCTTCTCCATCTTTGGGTACGATATTCCAAACTGTTTCAAGAGACACAACATAATATGTAGAGGAGGGCATATTTTCTTCGGATCCACAAGTTTCTTGTGCAAAAACGCCCTTCTCTCTAGGTTTCCAAGATTTGAGTCAAGACTTAGTGAATGTCGTACTTTTTTGCTTTTACTAGTTTTAACTAAAATGAGTAGATCAGAAAACAACATCTGAGAATAATCAAGGAAAAGAATTGCATACATGATCCACCAGACTTGGATGTAATTGCTCGTAGTACTGGAACTTTTCAGGTCGCATTGCCACTGTTCAAAGACTATACGTGGTTTAAGACATACTTTTAGAACATGTAAGTTCTGTTATTTACGTCTGAAAGCGAATGTAATAAGTCGGTTGCTAATGGAAGTCCAGGTAGCGATGGCAGTGGCGTTTGTGAAGTGGACACAATATCTACTCATCAGAGATTCACACCAGAAGTGCCAAAGAGCAGATTTACAGCCCTCGTTAACTGCAGGTGTGTTGAAGACCATTGCAGGAGGCATCTCCTCTCTCTAGTGACCGTGTCGCTTTAGTGGATTTCCAATTGAGGGAGGCAATAAGAATAATTTCGGGAGAACTTAGGTCTACGTCGTACGTATTGTTGTAGCTGTGCTGTATTGTAATGTTTTGTGGTTCCTGGCTGGATGAGGAGAGGGGGATATACAGGGTGTTACAAAAAGGTACGGCCAAACTTTCAGGAAACATTACTCACACACAAATAAAGAATAGATGTTATGTGGACATGTGTCCGGAAACGCTTAATTTCCATGTTAAGCTCATTTTAGTTTCGTCAATATGTACTGTACTTCCTCGATTCACCGCCAGTTGGCCCAGTTGAAGAAAGGTAATGTTGACTTCGGTGCTTGTGTTGACATGCGACTCATTGCTCTGTGAACGTTTGGGCAGGCATTGTTGGTGATGTCTTGATCGGGCCCCATGTTCTTCCACCTACGCTCAATGGAGCACGTTATCATGATTTCATACGGGATACTCTACCTGTGCTGCTAGAACATGTGCCTTTACAAGTACGACACAACATTTGGTTCATGCACGTGCACGATGGAGCTCCTGCACATTTCAGTCCAAGTGTTCGTACGCTTCTCAACAACAGATTCGGTGACCGATGGATTGGTAGAGGCGGACCAATTCCATGGCCTCCACGCTCTCCTGACCTCAACCCTCTTGACTTTCATTTATGGGGGCATTTGAAAGCTCTTATCTACGCAACCCCGGTACCAAATGTAGAGACTCTTCGTGCTCGTATTGTGGACGGCTGTGATACAATACGCCATTCTCCAGGGCTGCATCAGCGCATCAGGGATTCTATGCGACGGAGGGTGGATGCATGTATCCTCGCTAACGGAGGACATTTTGAACATTTCCTGTAACAAAGTGTTTGAAGTCACGCTGGTACGTTCTGTTGCTGTGTGTTTCCATTCCATGACTAATGTGATTTGAAGAGAAGTAATAAAATGATCTCTAACATGGAAAGTAAGCGTTTCCGGACACATGTCCACATAACATATTTTCTTTCTTTGTGTGTGAGGAATGTTTCCTGAAAGTTTGGCCGTACCTTTTTGTAACACCCTGTATAGGTGGGTGGTCGGTTTCCTCTCACTACAACTCAGATACACTTTATTACAGAAGCCAATTGGTTACATAACTTCAGTGATGTCCAATTTGAAGTTCTGTGGTTAACAGCAATCAAATAACATATAATAATTCTTGAATCTTGTCCGTATCCATATCACAACCATATATACAACGACTAACGTTCCCTCACAGCTAGCTAAGGTGCGAAGCGACGACTATCACTGTGGAAGATTAGAGCACAGTGCGACGTATTGAGATGCAATGCAAATTGAGTCCCGATGCAACGTACTGAGGTACTGAGAGATTGAGACAACTCGGCCGGCGAGTGCGGCCTATATGCACGCTGCCCAGGCTGCGTTATCGGCGCATAGCCTGTAGAGATGGGTCGAACTCGTTCATTCCCGTGAACTGCTTCATTCATTTCACTCTTTGCCGTGAAGTGTTCAAATGAAGTAGTTCATTCATGAAGTACGGAAGCCTGGCGAAGTTGCCCAGTTCGCCGCTCAGCCGCGGCTACGCTCGCTTCGCCTCGCTCGTACAATAAAGCTTCGTAATACTTCATAATTTTGCCAACAGATGGCCGAACTATGCAGTAATGTGCACGCAACGTTTTACGCTCTTACAACGTCTGAGCTAACTTAAATAGAGTATGGTCGAAGGAGACAAAGGAAAGAAACAGAGAAGCCTGTCACGTATAAAGAAGGTATTACATTTAATCTTGCTCGACATTTTCTCATGAAGCGCCAAAAAAATCTTTCTTGCTCGACATTTTCTCATGAAGCGCCCAAAAAAGTCTTTATCTGCCAAGTGAAACATTATTTGTTGTATTCATGGACTGAAAACTAGGGCTACCAACTAAATGCAGTCCAATTTTATGGTCCTTTTAAAATTTAATCCAAAATAGAATGTGTATGTTTACCACTGTCACAAAGTCTATATACCTACTTTAAGTAATAATTCAGAAGTTTTCCTGTAGATTTATTTTTGTTGAGAATAATAACCCTCCAGATTCAAAACGTAAACTGTCACCTGTAGTCATTGGTACGATTTCAGTGTTATTAACATGTTGGCTGTGCGTGCTCACACAGCCAGCCTCATCGTTTGTATCTGTAATATTCATTTGTCCGCAAGCGCTGCCAACGGTAGGCTACCGGTAGACGCGAAGTGTAACTGAACTGCACAAATAGTCACGGGTAATGATGTCAGCACTGCGGGAAGCAGCTGACGCTGCCTTCCCCTCGCCCCTCACCACCAAAACCCCACGCAAACCTATCGTTTACCACAAACGCCGCGCGATTCGTCGACAGGCAGTAGAGGGGGAACTGAAGTGAAGGGAGAATAAGTGACGTAGCGCCGATGTAATGGGATGAGGGAGAGGGGAAGAGAGTGAGTGAACTAGAAAAAAGTGTGGAGTGTGTTATCTGTGAAGAGTTTGAAGTACCAGTTCATTGAAATTGAGTGGTTAGTTCACACTTCACTGGAGTGAAGCGTTCATTTAAACGACTCATTCACGAGCTCCCCATCACTATTAGCCTGGGGTGTCTTGGTCTTCTCTTGTCATAGGCGCGCCTAGTTCAGCACCTGCTATATAATCTTTCCTAATACTGACCGGTGTGCTGGCGAAGACGTACACCAGCACACGCATGGCTTCTAGTTTGGAACACATCGAATCTCATAAAGTTAGAACAGTCTTACATGCAGGTAAGGAGTGAACCAAGTCTGACGCTCTCATGCACAGGGATATCAGGGGCGCTCACCACCGCAAACACGGGTTCCCGCTCTGTCAGACAGTCGAAGTCTCAGGGAAGTTTGGCGCAAGCGGAATGGACGAATAATTGGGAAATACTCAAGGCTAGGAATAATAATATTGTGGGTGGCCCAACTTACAATTAGATGAAACAGTTCAATATCACTAGAAAACTATAGATGGTTTCTAATTGAGTGAGAATGGGAATGGGAGCGGGCAGACGCAGGAAGACGATGAGAATGAGTAGTCTACAGCGTGATTCTCTCTGTGACTGTGACCATTTGTAATCCACGGAACACCTGCTGGAGTTACTGTATGGGCTGTACAGAGTCCTATTAAACTTAGGCAACGATCGAAGAACAGCTAAAAAAATGTGCACAGTATTTTAGAATCAGAGGAAATTCATTTTTATTATACTTTTTAAATGTTGTATTTTATACTTCGTGAATTACTCTCCCTGACAAAATTAGTGAAGCATCCAGAAGACATGGTCGCACGTCAGTGTAACTTCGTACATGTACACACTATCGGCGACAATGTAAATGATTATAATTGCAATTCTGTGAGACAGGTAGAATGGTCACGAGACTGAATTAGTATTGTTCGTGTTTACTGTTGTTACCAGACCTAGTAGCGTATTAAGGGGCGATAACAATGTCAGATGTTCAGGGGTCATCTCAGCGAGTATGGCTGCTACCTGGGGAGAGGCCACATTCTTCCACTGCGTTACTCTTGGCGTCATGGTGTGGGGAGTCATCGGCTGGTAGCGATTGAGAGAAGTCTGACGGTACAGTGGTTCTTCGTGGATACCCAGCGTCCAATTTTGTTATCTCTCTGGTGACAGAATCGTGGTGCATTTTTCGACAGGTAAATACCACGAACCTCTATGCAATGTCTGCGTGCCAGGAAGATCTCCACACCAGTCCCCGATAGAGCATACACTGTGTGATCAAAAGTATCCGGACACCACCAAAAACATACGTTTTTCGTATTGGGTGCACTGTGCTGCCGCCTACTGCCAGGTACTCCATATCAGCGACCTCAGTAGTCATTAGACATAGTGAGAGAGCAGAATAGGACCGAGCGAGGTGGCGCAGTGGTTAGCACACTGGACTCGCATTCGGGAGGACGACGGTTCAATCCCGTCTCCAGCCATCCTGATTTAGGTTTTCCGTGATTTCCCTAAATCGTTTCAGGCAAATGCCGGGATGGTTCCTTTCAAAGGGCACGGCCGATTTCCTTCCCCATCCTTCCCCAACCCGAGCTAGCGCTCCGTCTCTAATGACCTCGTTGTCGACGGGACGTTAAACAACAACACTAACCTAACCTAGAGCAGAATAGGGCGCTCCGTGGAACTCATGGAATCAGATCGTGATCGGGTGTGACTTGTGTCATACGTCTGTACGCGAGATTTCCACACTCCTATATCCCTACGTCAACTGTTTCCGATGTGATAGTGAAGTAGAAACAGTACAAAAGCGTACAGGCCGACCTCGTCTGTTGATTGACAGAGACCGCTGACAGTTGAAGTGGGTCGTAATGTGTAATAGGTAGACTTCTATGCAGACCATCACACAGGAGTTCAAAACTGCATCAGGATCCATTGCAAGTACTACGACAGTTAGGCGAGAGGTGAGAAAACTTGGATTTCATGGTCGAGCGGCTGCTCATAAACCACACATCACGCCGGTAAATGCCAAACGACGCGTCCCTTGATGTAAGGAGCGTAAACACTGGACGATAGAACAGTGGAAAAACGTTGCGTGGAGTGACGAATCAGAGTACGCAATGTGGCGATCCGATGTCAGGGTGTGGGTATGGCGAATGCCCGGTGAACCTCATCTGCCAGCACGTGTAGTGCCAACAGTAAAATTCGGAGGTGATAGTGTTTTTCATGGGGGGGGGGGGGTATGCACCCCTTGTTGTTTTGCGTGGCGCTATCACAGCACAGGCCTACATTGATGTTTTAAGCACGTTCTTACTTCCCACTGATGAAGAGCAATTCGAGAATGGCGAATGCGTCTTTCAACACGATCGAGCACCTGTTCATAATGCACAGCCTGTGGTGGAGTGGTTACACGACAACAACATCCCTGTGATGGACTGGCTTGCACAGAATCCTGGCCTGAATCCCACAGAACACCTCTGGGATGTTTTGGAACGCCAATTTCGTATCAAGCCTCACCGACCGACATCGATACCTTTCCTCAGTGAAGAATGGGCTGCCATTCCGCAAGAAATCTTCCAGCACCTGAGTGAACGTATGCCTGCGAGAGTGGAAACTGTCATCAAGGCGAAGGGTGGGCCAACACCATATTGAATTCCAGCATTGTCGATGGAGTGTGCCACAATCTTGTAAGTCATTTTCAGCCAGGTGTCCGGATACTTTTGATCACATAGTAAATGTCGACGATCCGGACATCGCCTACGTCCCCAATGCCAGTATCGTGATATCGGGGACCAGATACAACAGTTGTGGACCAGCATGCCTCAGCCGAATCAATGCGTGCATCCATGTTAGAGAAGGTCCAGTCTCATAATGGTAAGTGGGCCCATACTTCTAAGTCCTTTGTAAAGTCACTGAAACGCCATCACATATGCATAAAGTTTCAAAATGGTTCAAATGGCTCTGAGCACTATGGGACTCAACTGCTGTGGTCATAAGTCCCCTAGAACTTAGAACTACTTAAACCTAACTAACCTAAGGACAGCACACAACACCCAGCCATCACGAGGCAGAGAAAATCCCTGACCCCGCCGGGAATCGAACCCTGGAACCCGGGCGTGGGAAGCGAGAACGCTACCGCACGACCACGAGATGCGGGCTATAAAGTTTCATTTCATTTCCTCCTCCCCTTGTGGGTGCGCCACTTTTCGTCAAGCAGCATATGCATGTAAAGTCATCAAACGATATTGTCTTTATGGGGCTTACATATTCACTTCACATGCAAAGAGGAAACACTAAATAAATCCAAAAGAGAGATCGAAAAGTAATAAGGAAAATCTTAGACTCAAATTATAGTGAAGAATGAACATACATTCTAAGAGCAAATAAGGAAATTGAAAAGTATAGCAACATTTATTCGGAGCTAAAAAAGACAGGCTATAATTCTTTGAGTACATAAAAAGTACCGAATCAGTGATGTGAACCAGACAGTTTTGGAATTCTACGAAAGCCGCAGAAAAATTAAAAGTGAAAGAATAAAATTGATCGGTGCGGTGAAAGAAGACCTTGGAGGAAGCAGGAATAACGCAGCATGACACACCAGACAGAAATTTTGTAGCAGAAAATTCACAGCTGAACGCTTGGCTTGGCAGAAAAACCCAAGAAGACCGAAAGAACTTGGTCTGACGAAACGAAAAGGATTCATTTGAAAGAATAAAATAATGCAGACCTGAGGTAAATAAAGGTAAATAACGATAATAATAATACTACTAATTTTGTGGTACCGAACATTTAATTGAGCAAATTGTTAGAGATGTGTAAAATTCAGAAGCAGAAATCGCGAGAATAATACACACTGCAAATGGGAGAAAACTGGGAAGCATCTAACACCGTCGCGGTCCTGAGAGCTAAGTTGACGAATTAAAATCCAAGAGAAATTGCAGGCACAGTCGAATGCGCTGTACAGCCCCATCTGTACTTCGCAGGCTACCTTCACTGTGTGTGGCTGAGGGGTACGTCCTATACGATTTGTCACTTTTCTCTCGCCACTCGCCAGAATCGAGAGGACGATGGTTCAGACTCGTGTCTGGCCATCCTGATTTACGTTTTCCGTAATTTCCATAAATCGGTTCAGGAAAATGCAATGGTTCCTCTGACAGGGCACGGCCGAATTCCATCCCTACTCTTCCGTAATGTGATGAGACAGATGAAGTCACTATTTAGTCCACTCCCCTGAATCAGCCAACCAGCCCTTATCAATCCTTGCTTGTAAGGGACCCAGACTGGCGAGTGTACTTAAATATCGCTCTAACGAGGGTTTTGTGAGCTATCTCTTTAGCGGGTGGGTTACACTTCCTGAGGATTTTTCTAATGACTCTCTGCATGGCATCTACCTTTAGTCACATTAATTATGTGTTCGATATACAGGGTGATTCAAAAAGAATACCACAACTTTAAAAATGTGTATTTAATGAAAGAAACATAATATAACCTTCTGTTATACATCATTACAAAGAGTATTTGAAAAGGTTTTTTTTCACTAAAAAACAAGTTCAGAGATGTTCAATATGGCCCCCTCCAGACACTCGAGCAATATCAACCCGATACTCCAACTCGTTCCACACTCTCTGTAGCATATCAGGCGTAACAGTTTGGATAGCTGCTGTTATTTCTCGTTTCAAATCATCAATGGTGGCTGGGAGAGGTGGCCGAAACACCATATCCTTAACATACCCCCATAAGAAAAAATCGCAGGGGGTAAGATCAGGGCTTCTTGGAGGCCAGTGATGAAGTGCTCTGTCACGGGCTGTCTGGCGGCCGATCCATCGCCTCGGGTAGTTGACGTTCAGGTTTCATAACTAACCTTTTTCGTAGGACTCTCCATACAGTTGATTGTGGAATTTGCAGCTCTCTGCTAGCTCTGCGAGTCGATTTTCCTGGGCTGCGAACAAATGCTTGCTGGATGCGTGCTACATTTTCATCACTCGTTCTCGACCGTCCAGAACTTTTACCTTTGCACAAACACCCATTCTCTGTAAACTGTTTATACCAACGTTTAATACACCACCTATCAGGAGGTTTAACACCATACTTCGTTCGAAATGCACGCTGAACAACTGTCGTCGATTCACTTCTGCCGTACTCAATAACACAAAAAGCTTTCTGTTGAGCGGTCGCCATCTTAGCATCAACTGACGCTGACGCCTAGTCAACAGCGCCTCAAGCGAACAAATGTACAACTAAATGAAACTTTATAGCTCCCTTAATTCGCCGACAGATAGTGCTTAGCTCTGCCTTTTGTCGTTGCAGAGTTTTAAATTCCTAAAGTTGTGGTATTCTTTTTGAATCACCCTGTACTTTAAATCGCTTCGCACGCATGTTCCCAGATATTTAACGGGTGTGACTGTAGTAGCACATGTCACAGCTGATAGATAAAAAAAAATTGTGGTTCGGTACATAGGACTTGTGTCGCCTTCACAGTGCTAATGTTTTTCTTGAATCGTTGCAGCCCTGAGACCTCTCAGAAGCTGTGCGAAGACTGACGATCGGCGCTGCCCAGAGCTGGCCACGGTCTGCGGCGGCGTTCATAACTGAGATTGCGTATCAAAAACCAATATCCTGGCAGACGGAACTTTCATATCGCGTTCGACGTAGGCGTCGATACGGCCGGCCGGCAGCTGAGGCCCGCGAGAGCGCCGACTTTGCATTTTAAATGAAGCAGAATCGGCGGGGCCCCGGCCTGTCGCTGTTTTGAGCGGCCCGGCGGCCTCTTTAATGTATGTAAATATTAAAGCGGATCAGGAGTCTGCGGCCGCCTTTGCTAGGATGAACTAAGCCGAGCGGCAAGTTCCATTATTGGAAAGCGATACGACTCCATAACTTAGCATTAAGGGGCGGCGGCCGCAGTTTGTCGCTGGCTGCTAATCCGGGCCGGGGCGCCTTCCTTCCGGAAGCGGGCTGCGTCGCTGCCCGCTAAAGACTCGGCTCTTCCCTCGAAACGCGGCCGCCCGCAAGCGCAGCGCGCTTTATGCTCCGCGTAACGGCGCTGTGGAGCAGGGTGTTCCATAAGCCCGGCCACGGTAATCTATGCTCCGGACGCCCATGCCTCAACGCCCCAGACACGCCAGCCATTCATAGCGCCGCCATTTACCCCTAGCAAACTAGCTACCCACCGAGGCCTCGCAAGGGTAGCACTAAGTAGCTACGCCCGGACCACCTGTCCGGCGTAGCGCTAATGAATTACATACACAAATCTTCCTTTTGAATCAGTCTATCTCTTAGTGAAAAGCTTTCAAAACATCTACGCTAGGTCTTTAGATTAGCCTTTAGATACAGACAGAAAAAAGCGGCGGGGGACTTCAGTGAGATGTACACTGAGGTAACAAAATTCATGGTATAGCGATATGCACGTATACAGATGGCGGTAGTGTAGCGAACACAAGGTATAGAAGGGCATTGGTGGAGCTGTCATTTGTACTCAGGTGAACGCGGAATGGTAGTTGGGGCTAAATGCATGTGACATTCCATTTCGGATATCGTTAAGGAATTGAATATTCCGAGATCCACGGCGTCAAGAGTGTTCCGAGAATACCAAGCTTCAGGCATTACCTGTTATCACGAACAAGACAGTGGTCGACGGCCTTCACTTAACGACAGAGAACAGCGGCATTTTCATAGAGTTTTATTGGTAACAGACAAGCAAACACTGCGTGAAACAACCGCAAAAATCAGTATGGGACGTACTACGATCGTATCCGTTAGGACAGTACGACGAAATTTGGCATTAATGGGCTGTGGCAGAAGACGACCGACGCGAGAGCCTTTGCTGACAGCACGACATTGCCTGTAGCGTCTCTCCGGACTGGTGACCATATTAGTTGGACCCTAGACGACTGGAAAATCGTAGCGTGGTCACAAGAGTCACTATGTCAGTTGGTAAGAACTGGTGATTGGGTTCGAGTATGGCGCAGACCCAACGAAGCCATAGACCCAAGTTGTCAACGACGTCCTGTGCAAGATGGTGGTGGCTCCAGTATGGTGTGGGCTGTGTTTACATGTAATGGACTGGATCCTCTGATACAACTGAACCGATCATTGACTGTAAATGATTATGTTTGGCTACTTGGAGACCATTAACAGCCATTCATGGACTCCATATTCCCAAACGACGATGGAATTCTTACGGATGACGATGTGCCATATCAGTTGGCCTCAATTGTTCGGGACTGGTTTGAAGAACATTCTGGGCAATTCGAATCAATGACTTGGCAACTCTTCGAATATTTGTGTGACATAATAGTGAGGTCAGCTTGTGGACAAAATACTGCACCGGCAAGACTTTCGCAGTTATGCGAAGCTACAGGGCAGCAGGACTCAATAGTACTAGGGACAGAAAGTTGGCTGAAACCAGACGTAAACAGTAATGAAATCCTAAACTCAGATTGGAATGTATACCGCAGAGACAGGCTGGACAGTGAAGGGGAAGGCGTGTTTATAGCGATAAGAAGTGCAATAGTATCGAAGGAAATTGACGGAGATCCGAAATGTGAAATGATTTGGGTGAAGGTCACGGTTAAAGCAGGCTCAGACATGGTAATTGGATGTCTCTATAGGCCCCCTGGCTCAGCAGCTGTTGTGGCTGAGTACCTGAAGGATAATTTGGAAAATATTTCGAGTAGATTTCCCCACCATGTTATAGTTCTGGGTGGAGATTTTAATTTGCCGGATATAGACTGGGAGACTCAAACGTTCATAACGGGTGGCAGGGACAAAGAATCCAGTGAAATTTTTTTAAGTGCTTTATCTGAAAACTACCTTGAGCAGTTAAACAGAGAACCGACTCGTGGCGATAACATATTAGACCTTCTGGTGACAAACAGGCCCGAACTATTTGAAAAAGTTAACGCAGAACAGGGAATCAGCGATCATAAAGCTGTTACGGCATCGATGATTTCAGACGTAAATAGAAATATTAAAAAGCGTAGGAAGATTTTTCTGTTTAGAAAAAGTGACAAAAAGCAGATTTCAGAGTACCTGTTGGCTCAACACAAAAGTTTTGTCTCAAGTACAGATAGTGTTGAGGATCAGTGGACAAAGTTCAAAACCATCGTACATTATGCGTTAGATGAGTATGTGCCAAGCAAGATCGTAAGAGATGGAAAAGAGCCACCGTGGTACAACAACCGAGTTAGAAAACTGCTGCGGAAACAAAGGGAACTTCACAGCAAACGTAAACATAGCCAAAGCCTTGCAGACAAACAAAAATTACGCGAAGCGAAATGTAGTGTGAGGAGGGCTATGCGAGAGGCGTTCAATGAATTCGAAAGTAAAGTTCTATGTACTGACTTGGCAGAAAATCCTAAGAAATTTTGGTCTTATGTCAAAGCGGTAGGTGGATCAAAACAAAATGTTCAGACACTCTGTGACCAAAATGGTACTGAAACACAGGATGACAGACTAAAGGCCGAAATACTAAATGTCTTTTTCCAAAGTTGTTTCACAGGGGAAGACTGCACTGTAGTTCCTTCTCTAGATTGTCGCACAGATGACAAAATGGTAGATATCGAAATAGACGACAGAGGGATAGAGAAACAATTAAAATCGCTCAAAAGAGGAAAGGCCTCTGGACCTGATGGGATACCAGTTCGATTTTACACAGAGTACGCGAAGGAACTTGCTCCCCTTCTTGCAGCGGTGTACCGTAGGTCTCTAGAAGAGCGTAGCGTTCCAAAGGATTGGAAAAGGGCACAGGTCATCCCCGTTTTTAAGAAGGGTCGTCGAACAGATGTGCAGAACTATAGACCTATATCTCTAACGTCGATCAGTTGTAGAATTTTGGAACACGTATTGTGTTCGAGTATAACGACTTTTCTGGAGACTAGAAATCTACTCTGTAGGAATCAGCATGGATTTCGAAAAAGACGGTCATGTGAAACCCAGCTCGCGCTATTCGCCCACGAGACTCAGAGGGCCATAGACACGGGTTCACAGGTAGATGCCGTGTTTCTTGACTTCCGCAAGGCGTTCGATACAGTTCCCCACAGTCGTTTAATGAACAAAGTAAGAGCATACAGACTATCAGACCAATTGTGTGACTGGATTGAGGAGTTCCTAGATAACAGGACGCAGCATGTCATTCTCAATGGAGAGAAGTCTTCCGAAGTAAGAGTGATTTCAGGTGTGCCGCAGGGGAGTGTCATAGGACCGTTGCTATTCACAATATACATAAATGACCTGGTGGATGACATCGGAAGTTCACTGAGGCTTTTTGCAGATGATGCTGTGGTGTATCGAGAGGTTGTAACAATGCAAAATTGTACTGAAATGCAGGAGGATCTGCAGCGAATTGACGCATGGTGCAGGGAATGGCAATTGAATCTCAATGTAGACAAGTGTAATGTGCTGCGAATACACAGAAAGATAGATCCTTTATCATTTAGCTACAAAATAGCAGGTCAGCAACTGGAAGCGGTTAATACCATAAATTATCTGGGAGTACGCATTAGGAGTGATTTAAAATGGAATGATCATATAATGTTGATCGTTGGTAAAGCAGATGCCAGACTGAGATTCATTGGAAGAATCCTAAGGAAATGCAATCCGAAAACAAAGGAAGTAGGTTACAGTACGCTTGTTCGCCCACTGCTTGAATACTGCTCAGCAGTGTGGGATCCGTACCAGATTGGGTTGATAGAAGATATAGAGAAGATCCAACGGAGAGCAGCGCGCTTCGTTACAGGATCATTTAGTAATCGCGAAAGCGTTACGGAGATGATAGATAAACTCCAGTGGAAGACTCTGCAGGAGAGACGCTCAGTAGCTCGGTACGGGCTTTTGTTGAAGTTTCGAGAACATACCTTCACCGAAGAGTCAAGCAGTATATTGCTCCCTCCTACGTATATCTCGCGAAGAGACCATGAGGATAAAATCAGAGAGATTAGAGCCCACACAGAGGCATACCGACAATCCTTCTTTCCACGAACAATACGAGACTGGAATAGAAGGGAGAACCGATAGAGGTACTCAAGGTACCCTCCGCCACACACCGTCAGGTGGCCTGCGGAGTATGGATGTAGATGTAGATATTTCTGCAGGCTACTTCCAACGACTTGGTGAGTCCATGCATGCCACGTCGAGTTACTGGCAAAAGGAGGTCCGACACTATAGTAGGAGGTATCCCATGACTTCTGTCCCCTCAGTCTTCTGACTAAACAGGTGGGTCATTAGCGAACGAACGAGTTCACGTGTACATCGGTACTCCGCAAACCATTGTGAAGTGCATGGCGGACTGTATTTCCCTTAGTACCATTGATTCGGCATCCTTTTCGTGGTGTGAAGCATCCCCAACTCTCTTGTGGTTCCCTTGTTAGGTACTCCACGTTCACGTCTGCTCGTAGATTCGTATCGTCAGTAGGTTTTCCGGCTTTACTTCCCGGCGTGACATCGACGACTCTCCGATGAGGTGCGGGCCTTGTGTTTTGCTATTACTGCGAGTCTTGTAAATGTCGCCTTTATTTAGTAATTTGCCCGGCTAAAACTCTCCCCTTTTATGATTAAGACAGTCTGCGCGACCTTTCGGAGGGAGTGGGGACGTCAAAACGTCAAAAAAGTTCATATTAAGCAGTCCGTAAAACAAGTAAACGTTCACTGCAGTTAGCGTGTTAGTTAATGCCTACGCTTTCCGCTAGATGGTGCTGACTTACTGCTGAATAGCTTTGGTTCCGTAAAACCTTCACTGATTAGTACTAGGTAAATGAAATAAGTACAACACTCTTGTATTTCACTTTCACTCTATATTCAAGGATTAAGATGGTGATGGATGATGGTCTATTTAAAAGGTTCCTAGCCTGGAGGAATCTAAATAGTTCGCAAATGCCGATATGCACGCGCTCTACGTCCGGATTACCAACTAACGGCACACGACACTTTCAAAATTCCACACGTTAATATCTGAATACCGATACCTCTGAATTCACTCGTATCAGCAGATAATTTGAGTTTCTGTCGTCTATATGTCCGTAAAGTTCCAATCTAACACTGAAGTCCTAAAATCCCCTTAATACTCCGTTGCTACCAACAGTCAGTGATCGTACACTACATCACTTTTAATCTCCGTAATATTCTAACAGCTGACCGTGAATCTTAACACGATAAAGTCCAATCCAATTATTGTCTCGCTGACTGACACGGGTTCCCCGCACTTTAACGAAACAATCAAGGAAAAAAAGGCGGCAATAATGACGATCAGGCCTTTTTATAGGTTTTTCATCACAAGAGTTTAACGTCTCTGCCCTCTCTATGACGGAGCTTCCGTGGCTTTGCTGTACTTAGACGTTAAACTACTTGCTGATATACTATAATTTTGATCTGCATTATCGAACTCTGATTTTACACTATTCTCCCCTCTAAAAATTCTATTCTTAATTTTAAATTATTCTTTCTATAGCTCTTATTACTGTAAACTGAACCGAGGTGTTACAGGTGTCAACGTTAGACACGACCCTAGAGGTTGCGATAATCGATAGCGGTACCTCTCGCCGTATGTGATCGCACCGGCCGAGTCAGCTACAGGTCGTGAGCGAAGTCAGATTAGAATAGCCTTCAGATCACTAGTTCGCGCTTGTATTACGCACGTAATACCAGAATTGTGTTATCTTGCTTGTTGTATAATCCAGTTAATGTTTGTTAATGAGTCATTTGTATTCAAGAAAGATAGTTGTTATTAGTTACGTTCCTGGAGTGCAGTAGGAGGACAAAGTTAAGTAAAAGTTATTTACTAAAGTATTCCAGTATTAATTATTATAGAATGTTCCAGATTCCTACAACCACCGCAGTCGTCCTAGCCTCCATCATCCCACTGCAAATCCCAGGGGCACCAATCGAAAAGCATCCTGCATTTGTGTGAGGTCATGACATGCGCCATCGACCTTCACATCACTTTCCCTTCCATTCACGTATGGAGCGTGGGAACAATAATTGCTTAAACGCCTCTGTGCCCGCTGTAATTAGTCTAATCTGCTCTTCACGGTCGCTACGAAAACGATGAGAACGGAATTGTAGTATATTCCTGTGTTCTTCACTTAAAGCTGGGTCTTGAAACTCAGGCTTTCACGGGGTAGTTCGAGTTTATCAAGCCTGTGACCATTCGTGCTGCTCTTCTCTGTACAAGTTGAATATCTCCTGTTATTCCTGTCTGGTATGAGTCCCACACACCAGAGCAATATTCGGTCGGTTCACACGAGTATTTTACCAACAATCAGCTTTGTAGGACTGATTCCGTTTTCCTGGTATTTTACCAATGGAAACAAGCGTTTGCCGTCATTGGCCGGGAGGTCCCGTGCGTGGCAAGTCCGGCCGCCTTGGCGCAGTCCTTATTACATTCGACGCCACATTGGGCGACCTGCGCGCCGAATGGGGGTGAAATGATGATGAAGGCAGCACAACACCCTGTCCCTGAGCGGAGAAAATCCCCGACCCAGCCGGGAACCGAACCCGGGCCCGTAGGACGGCAATCCGTCACACTGACCACTCCGCTATCGGGACGGACATTCTACCAATAAACCGAAGCCAGTTACCTGCTTTACCTAGAATTCAGACCATGTGATTGTCCCATTTCGTATATCAAAGGAAAGATTCATTAAAGTGAACGGAAGCGCAGAGGAACGACTTCCAAGGATCGGCCGTTCACTTCGGTCGGCCCCGCTCCAGTTCCGGTCTCGTTCCTTGTTCAGTATCGGGTTCTCGTTTCCTTCGCTCACTACGTTCAGCCGTTCTCGAAATCTTGACTTCTGGTTCTCAGCTCCCAGCGTTCGGAAGCTACGACCAATACCTTATAACGTTTTACAGTTATATAGCTTATATAAAAATAATAATTTATACGGGATGGAGCAGCAAAGAAACAGCAGCAAAATATAACCGGAAAGAGTAAATATATGGAAGTGTGAGTTTCGCTGTCTTACTGTTCGTGGAGAAAAATATGGAAACATCAAAAGCACACCATCTTACTATGCCTAACACGATGTACGAAAACCGTTGGCAATCAAAACAGCTTCCATTTGTCTCGGAAGAGATGAAAACCACTCCTGTGTGGTTTTCATGGGAATCTTATAATATTATTCCCGCAACATAGAAGCAAATTCAGGTAACAGGGATGGAGGTGCATAGGGATCACACACACTTCTCTCCGTAGTAGACCACAAAGGCTCAATAATATTGCGATTTGGTGACTGTGGTGAACAGGGGAGACGCGGACCATACATCCTCGTTCTCACAGAACATTTCCTGGGGTATGCGAGCTGTGAACAGGCGCTCTGTCACCTTGAAACACGGCATCGCCCTTGGGGAACAAACATTTTACTATGGACATCAATTATTCAAAATGAGTCACAATCGCATTATTTATTTTGCCGCCAACCGGTTTCAACCCGCGATGGGGTCATCTTCAGGGCAATTTACACCATTTGGTCGTTCGCTGGAGTCGACACCCTGCCTGTGCACGGCATAGTTACGAACTTGTTAACATCGAATATAAATTTAAATGTTAGGAAGTTTGTTCTTAGGGTACTTGTATGGCGTGCAGCTTTGTCTGTAAATGAAACGTGGACGATAAACATTTCGGACAAGAAGAGAAAAGAAGCTTTCGAAAGGTGGTTCCAAAGAAGAATGTTGCAAATTGGGTGGATGTGTCGAACAACTAATGAGGAGGTACTGCACTGTACCAGAAAAAAAGAAATTTGTCACTACTTGTCTAAAGGAAGGGATCGCTTCATAGGAACAACCTGAGGCATCAAGGAATTGCTGAGATGGTAGTGGAGGAAAGGATGTATGTGTGTGTTTACTGGGAGGAGAGGGGGGAGGGGGTTGTAAGATTGTAGAGGTATGGTTACATGTTATCCAGAAATTAAGACGTTTCAGCAAGATAGCGTGAAGAACTGCATCAGATAAATTTCCCGCCCGAAGACAACAACAGCAAGCTGATTTAGCGTTACCGTGATACAGGGATGTAGATTTTTCTCTCGTGTATTAGAACGTGTATGTCACATGCGCCGCTCAGTTTCTGTACGTGGAAATTGCGGACTTTGTACAGAGCCTGACAGATGGTTCACAATAAATTAAGTTTGGGAAGTATTTTCAAAGAAATAATGCGAATATTTTCTTTTTCCTTCATTACGGGATTGATACTGAACTGGAGCAGGCGACAGAATTTAAAGATTCTGCAACTGATGTTCAGGATGTGGAAGCCAACTAGTGGTTAGCACGCAGAAACTGACACGTGCCATTATTTAAGCCATAACAATCGATGTTGTAGAACACACAATAGAAGATGCGTTGTTGGAATATAGGGTTATTCAAAGACTGGTCCGAATGTATAGTTGATTTATTCTGTATTGAAATGACATACACTATCCGTAGTGGCATGCAGAAATAGGCTACCTTCGTTCGGTGATAGTCGATAAGCTGCATAATTATTTATGTAATATACGAACTGTTGTTTATTTGTATTCCAGATAATTTCGTTGAGCACCATGAGTCTTACGAACATTGTGTAAACGAAGTATGTTTCATCTCAGACACATCCAGAGATGAGTTTCTTCATAAAATCCAGTTACTATAAAAATGGGAATATGTATAACATTTTTGACATAGTGTCCATAAAATATTACTGAGTGTTAAATTAAGTGATCGCAAAGGCCGCAGCAACGTTGATGCAGCACTATCCATGGGGAAAACCGGTCCATCGCTTGGTAAGATGTTCAAGTACTCACAGGCGTTCTTCCAAGGAGCAATTTGCATCCTTCCATCACAGAACACATAATATACTTTTGGTGGCCTTCAAGTTACAGAATGGTATTTGAATTTTCTGCGCCATAATCCTGTCATAATAGTGGTACAAAAATGGCTCTGAGCACTATGGGACTTAACTGCTGAGGTCATCAGTCCCCTAGAACTTAGAACTACTTAAACCTAACTAACCTAAGGACATCACACACATCCATGCCCGAAGCAGGATTCGAACCTTCCAGACTGTAGCGCCTAGAACCGCTCGGCCACTCCGGCCGGCAATATTGGTACAGCTTTCCGCAAAAGTTCCTCATCACTGAACGCTAACCTGCGGCGAATTCATCCTTTTTTAACAGGTTCTACATATCAGTACAGAATGTAACTCTCTTTGGGTAGCCTACTGGTCTCACATCTGAGTGAGCTGCAATTTTTTAGCTTTATAAGACAGCTGCCATGCGCCATGCAGTGGGTTCTGGCGCAGCTAATTCCCTACCTGATTGATCGTGATATCGATTTCTTTAGGCTACCGACTCTCGTATATTGTCTCCCTCTACGTTACGAAGACCAAGACTTCCTGTGGAGTACAGACATCTAATGACTTAAACCAGTTTCAAGTAACTTGAAGGGAGTGCTATGTTTTATGTGTTGAAAATGGTTTCCATGTGCTACAAAGCATGCGTGTACGCGCCGTAGCATGTTCTGTCTCACACGTTCACATCGGCCAGGCTGCATCTGAACAGTGTTATAGGCAGCATGAATACGCTGCTCCAGTGTCTCCACATCCCAAATGGGCTCTGCATACACGACACTTTTGAGATGGCCCCATAACCAGAAATCGCACAGCTTGAGATCCGATGAACGAGAAGGCCATGCAGCTGGACCACTCGTCCGATCCATCGACCAGGGAACACACGATTGGGACGCGTCCGGACATTAACGGCGAAGTGGGCCGGAGCAGCATTATGTAGGAGCCACGTGACCCTTCGAATCATCATGGTACTTCTTCCAGCAGGGGAGGCAAAGTTACCCGCAAGAAACGCCGATAGTTCGGGCCTTTTAGGCAAAGTGGAAGGAAGACAGGTCCCAAAATACGATCGCCAATTATCGCCATTCCGGTAGCGCCGATGCTGATGATTCACTGTCACCGTACCGTGGGGGTTCTGCATACTATCCCACAGATGGCGCCCGCTTGGTTGGCCGTGCGGTCTACCGCACGGCTTTCCGGGCGAGAAGGAGCGCCTGGTCCCCGGCACGAATCCGCCTGGCGGATTTGTGTCGAGGTCCGGTGAACCGGCCAGTCTGTGGATGGTTTTTAGGCGGTTTTCCTATCTGCCTCGGCTAATGCGGGTTGGTTCCCCTTATTCCGCCTCAGTTACACTATGTCGCCGGCCGCGGTGGCCGAGCGCTTCTAGGCGCTTCAGTCTGGAACTGCGCAGTTGCTACGGTCGCAGGTTCCAATCCTGCCTCGGGCATGGATGTGTGTGATGTTCTTAGGTTAGTTAGGTTTAAGTAGTTCTAAGTTCTAGGGGACTTATGACCTAAGATGTTAAGTCCCATAGAGCTCAGAGCCATTTGAACCATTTTTATAAATCTAAACTCAGATTTTTCCGAGACCAAGTATTTCAAAAGTTATCGATGTTTTAGGTAGCTAATATTAATTAAAAAATAAAATTTTAGTTGAAACTAAGAACTCGTATAGAGAAATTTTGCCTGTCAAAACCAGCTACGGCACCTCAGTCGTCGGCGATTGCTGCACAAACAAGTTCTCCACGTACGCGTACACCACCACATGGGGGTTACACTCGACTCGTGTGAGACGTTCCCTGGGGGGTCCACCGGGGGCCGAACCGCACAATAAGCCTGGGTTCGGTGTGGGGCGGCGGAGGAGTGAAGTGGACTGCGGTAGTCGTCGTGGGGTTGTGGACCACTGCGGCTGCGGCGGGGACGGAGCCTCTCCGTCGTTTCTAGGTCCCCGGTTAACATACATCATACACACATGCATCCCACAGATGACTGTTACGGAAGTTGAAAATACCACTCCGCGTAAAGGTGGCCTCATCTCTGATTAGGATGGATGACACAAATCCCGTAATCGTGGTCGCCTGGTCAATGACAAAACTGCTCCCGATGTGGAAAGTCTACCGCTAGTCAGCCCTGCACGCGATGTAAGTGATAAGGATAGTAGCAACTGTCGTGGAGAATGTTCCTCACGGTCGTTTGGCTTACCCTCTACTGGTGGATCAACCGCTTGGTACCGACACAGCGGTCGCCTTCCACAGTATCACATTTTCCTGCGGTGTCTGACCATTTCGGGTACGTCCTTTATGATTTCCTGCATCCTGAAACGACCCTGTCTCAGATAAACGGCGAAACACTGTTGCAAACATTGAATGTTGTGGTTGTTGTCGGCGGGTTCAAATGGTTCAAATGGCTCTGAGCACTATGGGACTTAACATCTGAGGTCATCAGTACCATAGAACTTAGAACTACTGAAACCTAACTAACCCAAGGACATCACACACATCCATGCCCGAGGCAGGATTCGAACCTGCGACCGTAGCGGTGCGCGGTTCCGTACTGAAGCGCCTAGAACCGCTCGGCCACAGTGACCGGCTGTTGTCGGTGGGGATAGGTCTCCTGATAAAAACTTGCTACCCGCCGCCCGTTCTATTTGTCTTTCCGTAAGTAAACACCAATCGGCAAGTTCGCGATTCGAATACGGAACTATTGTGTACAACGCTGTATCACATCCACTACAAGGTGAATCAGCAAGAGCAGCGACTAGGACAGAACATTACCAGTTACTATGGTAGGAGAGGTCGTTAGGGCATGACGTAGGAAGAACAGTACTATTCTCTAGGCATACTGTAACTGACGGTGCGTGCTACAGCGCGTATTAGCCCGCAGTCTCCATAACAAAGTATGGTTGAATAAATGGTCTCTAGCATGGGAACAATGCATTTCCGGACATAAGTTCATTACACCTGTTCTGTATCCTCTTTTCGATCAATCCCTAGAGTTTGTTCACGGTGGAAGAACACCCTGCACATCTATGTATCACATATTAAGGACGACAAAGTTGTGGACGTCATGTAAATAACAAATAGGCAGCTAAGTGGTGCAGCATGAAAGATATTCTATTTCATAAACTAGAAACACAAAAAGAGACTTTCCTTTGTTTCGAGACATGCAGCTAAAAAACGCCAGCCTTTAAGTCTCGAAATCACGAGGGGAAAAAAGTAGAAAGCGGGGGCGGCAGCGAGCGCTGGAGGAGGCGGTCGGGCGTTTGCTGCGTCGCGCCGCGCCGCGCACAGCGGCCGACTAGGGCTGGGGACTGTGCTTGCCGGTGGCAAACAGACTCGGCTCGCTGCGGCTATTCATCCCTAGTGCAAGCCGGCGCAGCGCGGCGCAAACATTGTGCAGTGTACACGGAGCGACCGCGCAAACGCAAGGCGGGCCGGCCGAGTCTCCCGATTTGGCCAACAGCCCGCTTTTATTTCCAGTTAGCCCCGCCACCGATGGCTACTCGGCACTGTGCGGTTACACAATGTGACGTGCAAATAAGCGGGCTTCAGAGCGCCTGGTCGTGATTAATCGCACTAGTCCGTGGCGGGTGCGGTTCCACAGCGTCTGCGACCTCTACCGCGTAATCGCGGCCGGAAACTCTAAGGAGCTGGGGGACTAGCAGAGACCTGCTGTTTAATACGGACATCTATACGCATACCTTGCAAATCGCATAAAGTGCCTGCCAGGGAGTACCTACACTGTTACTACGAGGGCAGTTCAATAAGTAATGCAACAGATATTTTTTCTCGGCCAATTTTGGTTGAAAAAACCGGAAATTTCTTGTGGAATATTTTCAAACATTCCCGCTTCGTCTCGTATAGTTTCATTGACTTCCGACAGGTGGCAGCGCTGTACGGAGCTGTTAAAATGGCGTCTGTAACGGATGTGCGTTGCAAACAACGGGCAGTGATCGAGTTTCTTTTGGCGGAAAACCAGGGCATCTCAGATATTCATAGGCGCTTGCAGAATGTCTACGGTGATGTGGCAGTGCACAAAAGCACGGTGAGTCGTTGGGCAAAGCGTGTGTCATCATCGCCGCAAGGTCAAGCAAGACTGTCTGATCTCCCGCGTGCGGGCCGGCCGTGCACAGCTGTGACTCCTGCAATGGCGGAGCGTGCGAACACACTCGTTCGAGATGATCGACGGATCACCATCAAACAACTCAGTGCTCAACTTGACATCTGTTGGTAGTGCTGTCACAATTGTTCACCAGTTGGGATATTCAAAGGTTTGTTCCCGCTGGGTCCCTCGTTGTCTAACCGAACACCATAAAGAGCAAAGGAGAACCATCTGTGCGGAATTGCTTGCTCGTCATGTGGCTGAGGGTGACAATTTCTTGTCAAAGATTGTTACAGGCGATGAAACATGGGTTCATCACTTCGAACCTGAAACAAAACGGCAATCAATGGAGTGGCGCCACACCCACTCCCCTACCAAGAAAAAGTTTAAAGCCATACCCTCAGCCGGTAAAGTCATGGTTACAGTGTTCTGGGACGCTGAAGGGGTTATTCTGTTCGATGTCCTTCCCCATGGTCAAACGATCAACTCTGGAGTGTATTGTGCTACTCTTCAGAAATTGAAGAAACGACTTCAGCGTGTTCTTAGGCACAAAAATCTGAACGAACTTCTCCTTCTTCATGACAACGCAAGACCTCACACAAGTCTTTGCACCCGAGAGGAGCTCACAAAACTTCAGTGGACTGTTCTTCCTCATGCACCCTACAGCCCCGATCTCGCACCGTCGGATTTCCATATGTTTGGCCCAATGAAGGACGGAATCCGTGGGAGGCACTACGCGGATGATGAAGAAGTTATTGATGCAGTACGACGTTGGCTCCGACATCGACCAGTGGAATGGTACCGTGCAGGCATACAGGCCCTCATTTCAAGGTGGCGTAAGGCCGTAGCATTGAATGCAGATTACGTTGAAAAATAGTGTTGTGTGGCTAAAAGATTGGGGAATAACCTGATGTATTTCAATGCTGAATAAAACAACCCCTGTTTCAGAAAAAAAATGTGTTGCATTACTTATTGAACTGCCCTCGTATATATTACGTTTATTTTATTATCATCATTTTTCTTGATCTGGGCTTTGCCTCACACAATGTAACCATGATGAAATACAGTGCAGGCCGTAGCGTTAAGACGGCATGCAACGAACATCAATTTAGCATGAATTGTTCTGCATGCTTGGATATGCAAATTATTGACATTTCAGTGCAACCGAAAAAAGTTGAAGAATAGCGACTCTACACAAATTATAAAAATGGGCGTATGTATGTTCGACATATTCTAAACCACCGAACCGATTTCAACCAAATTTGGTACGCATAGCACTTACTGTCTGTAAAGAGTGCCTGTGGGGTAAGAACCACTCACCTATCAAAGGGGTGGGGTGAAAAAGCAGTGAAGCCCGCTAAACCGTAAAAATTTACTTTATTTACTAGAGATTCATCAAGAACATTAACACATTTAATCACACTAGGTGAGCGTGGAAGTAGTTGCCAGGGAGTAACTGATGAAAATGAAATTACCTTTAACAAATGGGGATTTTATTCATAAAATCCTTTTCTAAAACAGATTTAAAATTTATAAGGAGAAAAGCACCCTCTAAATATCAAGTTACAATTTATTCAGAGGCAGAAATAATTTTTATTTTATTTTATTTTATTTTTTTTTTATAGTATGAGCTTTCGGGCTGAGAACCTTGCCGCTCCCTTTTAACACGGCCGTAGTCACGACCGCTCACAACAACCTCAGAAAGACTGCATTGGTGCAGATCTGCAACACACCGGATTACTTTAAACTAAAAAATTTTAACAACTCACACAAACACACAAACTATGCACCCCTTAGGAGGGATGGAAATGGAACACACACTCACATTAAAAATATTTTCCACCGAATGTACAACTTGTTTTTAAAAGAACTCTTACGGTGGAAGGGTGGCAACTTATATTCTAAAATGGCCATTTAAATAAAACCATGAACTGCAGTCTTACATAAAATGTACAAACATGCTCTACATTACACATATACCGCCTCTCAAGATAATAGGAAAGAGAAAAACATATTTCAGGAATTCGGCCCTTACACTTCAAGGAATAAACTCGTTAACAAACAAACATGACAGAGGCAGCTATTAACTTACGGCAGACCGACAGACAGACCTACAGACACTAACTGCCTAACAAATGCGGACGAGAGACAGGCGAGCAAGCTGGGGACGAGAGACTGACCAAGAAAACTAGTAGAATTTAACAAGTAAATGAACAACATATCACAAATCACTTAACCTATAATAAGCTGCGATGCCCGGCGAAGACCTGGCGCAGCACGCCCAAAACGCTCTCCTGAACCGTCCGCTGCGAGCCGCTTCAACTGACGCAGGAAGGCGCGCCGATCTCCCGTCTCACGGCGTCGCAGCTCGCACCGGCCAGACCGATGTCGTGGGTTGACTCCTGTTGCTCTCGTGTCGGCCGTGAAGCCACCACGCCTCGCTATACGGCGCGGCCACTGTACTCACGTGACGACCTAACACGCGCTGACGCTCCAGGCGGACAAGTCATCTTGTGTCCCAGTGCGCGACCGGCCAACCGATCCATCCAACCGCCAATGCCCATTGCCTGAGCAAACTCGAGCAGACTGGCGGCCTAACACATACTTGCACTTCGGACGACAGACAGACATTAACTGCCTAACAAATGCGGACGAGAGACAGACTAGTAAGCTGGGGACGAGAGACTGACCCAGACTGACCGACTGGCGAGCTCAAAACGCCCTTTAAATGCACATGAACAGGCAACGTATCCCCTTTCCCACCGGAAGGAGACACCAAAGCTGCGATTGCCACAGCGGCGCCACCGCCAGAAACGGACGGCGACTGCTTTACAATACGCGCTGCGGCGCGCTCTTCAAAACAGCAAATTTCACCACGGTTCACCCGCGATGCGAGAATACCCATACTTAAGTCATTCAGTATTTAAGAATGAGACCATTTACAGAATTGCAAGCCTTTACGAAGCTTTTTCTCGCTAACGACCCCCAAAAGAAGATAAAAGGGAAGAAGTTTATCGCTTACTACATTTTCGCTGTAGATGCAGTAAAACTGCCACATGAAGCATGACGTTTTAATTTGTTGCTTTTTTTTTACTACTAACTGTATTCGTGACGCATTTTGGAGACAGTATCCACATATACCACTCAATGTACCAGAAAAATTACATCATTGCACGACACGTAGTTTAGAAGATATGACGTCATAAGCAGTCAGATGCGTGAAAAACTACCACATCACACAAGATGTTTAAATTTATTACTTCGTTGCTACTAACTCTTTTCACAACGCTTTTCGCAGGCAGTATCCACATCTGCCGCTGAATGTTCCTGCAAAAATATATGGTTGTACAACACGGTTCCGGAGATATGAAGACAAATACTGAGATGCGAAAAAAAAACTGCCGCATCATTCGTGACGTTTCAATTTATTACTTCTTTGCTACTAACTCCATTCGCAACAAATTACGCAGACAGTAGCCAGAACTACCACTGGATGTATCAGCAAAATTATATTATTGTACTTGAAGCACATAGTTTAGGAACTACGTCGTCATAAATATTGAGCTGCGTGAAAATGAAACTGCAGGGCGAAATTCGCTAGACATACGCGTGAAATATCTGTACAGTACGGGTGAAATATGTTAAATATGTGTGAAATATAACTGACATGTGCGTATGTGGCCGAAACCAAAACTCATACCAAACGGCTGGAACGATTTCAATCCAATTTGGTGCACTTGTTAGCTACAATCTGGAAATAAATATTGTAGGGACAGGAATCACCAACCTTGTACTGGGCTGAGTGTGGAGAGAGAAGGGAGGACGAGGAGCTGGACAGACAGCGAGAAGGAAGGAGGAGATAAGCACAGATAGGAGGAGGAGGTGGACAGGGATAAGCGAGGGTCGAATGGACAAAGAGAAGGGAGAGGAGGAGATAGACAGAGAAAAGAAAGGGGAGGAGCTGGACAGAAACGAGAGGAGGAAGAGATGGGCAGAGAGATAGGGGAGAAGGAAATTGACAGAGAAAGGGGAAGGAGAAGACTGACAAAGGGACGGGGAGGAGGAATGGGGGGGGGGTGGAGGAGGTGGACAGGGAGAGGGATGGTGCAGATGGACAGAGAGAGGAATAAGGAAGAAATGGACTAATAGAAGACTGGAAAAAATGCAGACCTGGGCAATTCTGGGTAAGCTAGTTCAGTATATAAGAAAAGATCTCATAATTTACGTATTTCATTCTGAAATCACATTTGAATATTGGTTTTTACGTCTCATTAATGAAGAGGAAGTCTACTAGCACTTGCCGAAACTCGCAAATGTCAGAATTATGGCCTATCGCGACTGTGGTTTATTGTTCCGCAATGTTGCTGCTCGCATTGGTTGGAACCCCACGACTGTCAGACGAATATCGAGTCGACGGGTTCACGAAGGCCATAAACCTCATGCAAGACCTCAGCAGCCCACGTGACTACCACCCGAGAGGGCTAACATATTGTTCACCTGGCCATTGACAACCCTGCTGTCATGTTACATACCTTGAGTCAAGAAATGCGTTTGTTTGTTCAAAACAAGTATCCACACGGACACAACTTGATAAGTTATTAACAACGTACTTCCGCATACATGTGTATGGCAAAATTTGCTTCTGGCCGGTCACTGTCTTGTGATCATCTTTCCACTGACACGGGAAGCTTTACTACCCAGCCGCGCGCACTGCCTCTGGGTTTGGTTTCAGGAAAACTGTCCCCTTCCTTGGAGTCCGGACTCTCGATTCAAGACAATTCGACGACCAGTGCCCATAGCGACCGACGAGGACGGGACGCCACCTAGTTGATCACTCAGCATCAATACCCACACAGTCGGCAACGCAATCGAACCTGTAACCCACAGGAAGTTCAATTCACTCTCGGTCAGATCTACCCACTGTCGTCTCTATGGACCCTCGGGCTCACCAGGTTCTGCCCAGCTACACCCGACACAGGTTCTAAGACATAATGTCAAGTACCAGATGGATGGACTCCGATTCCACGGACAGTGCGACGACGTCTGGAGCACTGAGGACTGCCAGCGAGGTTACCATTGCGGCAGCACAGTGAGGTGTGCCGACAGTTGTGCACAGGAGTCGCAACAGGTTGTCTTTTCAGACAACACCCGAGTCCACATACAGCATCACGATGGAAGTAGCCGTATGTGTAGGCACTGAAGAGTACGAACTTCGCCAGACTGCCGGCCGCTGTGGCCGAGCGGTTTCTAGGCGCTTCAGTCTGGAACCACGCGACCGCTACGGTCGCAGGTTCGAATCCTGCCTCGGGCATGGATATGTGTGATGTCCTTAGGTTAGTTAGGTCTAAGTAGCTCTAAGTTCTAGGGGACTGATGTTAAGTCCCATAGTGCTCAGAGCCTTTTTTTTTTTTTTTTTTTTTTTTTTTTTTTTTTTGCCAGATTGTATTCATCATCGTCACTGAGCGCAGCACTTGGAATGATGATATGAGGTGCTATTGGTTACACGACAGGATCACCTCTGGTTCACGTAGCCGGTATTGTAGACCACAGATGTGACATTTCTGACGTGGTTGAGGTCGGTGGCCGTGCTCTACCTTTGAAGTCCCAGTGGAGTTATCTTTCAACAAGATAACGTAAGACGAGATGTCCGTGCTGTGCTGCCTGAGCTCGATACAGACTGTGTATCACTATTGACTTCATCAGTACATTTTCTAGATCGCTCGCCCACTGAAAATATCTACTCGTGTGATGCCGAGAGACCGTCAGCTACCAGTCGCCAGCCACTAGGACCGATAAACTCTGGCACAGAGTTGAAGCAGTATGGAATGAAGTACGCTTAACTGTCATCCAAGGTGAGTAGCCGCGCGGTCTCAGGTGCCTTACTACGGCTAGCGCGGGTCCCCCCCCCCCCCCCCCCCCCTCCGTCGGAGGTTCGAGTCCTGCTCTCGGGCATTGATGTGTGTGTCGTCCTTAGCGTAAGTTAGTTTAAGTGAGATTAAATAGTGTGTAATCTTAGGGACCGATGACCTCAGCAGTTTGGTCCCATAAGACCTTACCACAAATTTCCAAATTTCGCCATAGGTGTCACCTCTGTGTACTGAATTTAATACAGTGTATACTGCTAAATAACGTACAAATTTAATCATATTGTCTCCCCACTATACTGTGCACGCACAATACGTAAAATTTCGTTATTTGCTTCCCTTCTTGGTGTTTAGCCGTAGTTGCCTTGGCTAACATGCTTTATTTTAAATGAATTCTAAAACAGTCTAGATCGCAAAGGTGACCGGTTTCGATCATCATACTATTATCTTCAGAACTTCAACCGTATTCATGGACAAGGAGTGTGCATCGAGCAGGAACAGTAGTTGACGATATTCAGATGAGCAGCTGACTATCGACATTCAGCAGTTCCTGCTCCAAGCACAGCCGTTGTCCGTTAATACGATTTAAAGGCTGAAGATGATCATGTAATGATCGAAACCTGTCATGTTTTAATTAAACGTGCCTTTACGATCCACATTGTTCTATATTTAATTTAAAATATTACATTGTGATCGCTGACTTTCTCGATCAAAGCTTTCGAAAATAATTACCGTGCTATGCAAAGACGGTTAGAAATAAATATCATTTAGTCTTTTTACATTCATTACCAAGACATGAAGGCAATTACCAGATCAGCAGCTTTTTTTCTAATACTTGCACTTTTCACTGTAGGACAGTGGGTCTCTGCATGAGATGGCTAGAAATTCCTTTTACATCTTGAGTATTAGCCTGCGTCATTATAAAACAAAAAAATGGTTCAAATGGCTCTGAGCACTATGGGACTTAACTGCTACGGTCATCAGTCCCCTAGAACTTAGAACTACTTAAACCTAACTAACCTAAGGACAGCACACAACACCCAGCCATCACGAGGCAGAGAAAATCCCTGACCCCGCCGGGAATCGAACCCGGGAACCCGGGCGTGGGAAGCAAGAACACTACCGCACGACCACGAGATGCGGGCATTATAAAACACTTCAACTACTAAACCAACGACGTTTCGAACGTCTTGGCAGCGGTGCTCTTCAGGGCAGCTAGCTGCCAGGTTCTATGTATGATCTTCCCTATATACTGTCTTATTTCCCTTGTCAGGTGACCACTGACATACCATTTTGGGATGCCACTGGACAGTTTGAAGTAAAGATTCCCTGGAAGGACGGCTATAGCTGGCAGGCTATAGCCAGTGTTGGTGGCAAGTCATTGGTAGGCAAGAGCGAGTAGGCAACTTGTACCCACGGTAGGTTTCCCTGCAGAGAGACGTCCATGCCACACGCAGGTGTCATGTGGCTACATGTGTGTAATGAGAAGTCCGGTAAGAACGGCACTTTTAAAAACATATTATTACCGCCAACACACCTGAAGACTACATTATATGGAATAACAAGGCTCCAGTGGGAAGATGAATACCTATCATCGATTACCAGCGAAGAGAAGTAATTATGGACAAACATAGGAAAATATCGCACACAATTAAGATAAATAAAAAGTTTATAAGATACATAATTCACATAAGATATAGTTCTGGATCACTCCCTAGCCGTCCTCACGGAATACACATGCGAGCTAGGCCTTATTACGAATGTGATGTAGTAACAGCAGGAAATACCAGTCACATTATTTTTCAAACATGCACCGTATGCAAACTAGCAAATTTATTTCATTCAACAGTTAGTGAGATATCATCAACCATTACCAACTAATACAGTAGCTCTCCTTCGACGAAATAATATACTAACTCTGAAACTAATTATGAATTTTTTACATGTGTGTAACCTTCCACTGTATAACACCTGAAAATTTTTAGAACACTGAGAGATCGTTGCACCTCCTTCAGGAGAAGAGCTGATTTTTTAAAAAAAGAAAAAAAAGGGCTCTTGCAGCTGCTGGTTAGCGAACGCACCCAGTCCGTTGGATTGGGATCTCAAGCAGCCAGGCTGTCAGCAGCTTGTAGCTATCTTCCGTGTTTGTTCGTGCTCTTGGGGCTATCAAAATAATTAAATGCTGTTGAGACAAATTGTACCAAAATACTGGTTAAAGGAAGTATTCGGGCAGCGAGATCGAATGCACACAATTATGGAGATACACTGAAGAGCCAAAGAAACTGGTACACCTGCCTAATATCGTGTAGGGCCCCCGCCAGCACGCAGAAGTGCCGCAACACGACGTGTCATGGTCTCGACTAATGTCTCAAGTAGTGCTGGAGGGAATTGACACCACGAATCATGTAGGTCTGTCAATAATCCGTAAGAGTACAAGGGGATGGAGATCTCTTCTGAACAGCACGGTGAAAGGCATCCCAAACATGCTGAGTAATGTTCATGTCTGGGGAGTTTCCTGCCAGGGGAAGTCTTTAAAGTCACAAAAGTGTCCCTGAAGCCACTCTGTAACAATTCTGAACATGTGAAGTGTCGCGTTGTCCCACTGCGATTTCCCAAGTCCATCGGAATGTACAATGAACGTGAATGGATGCAGGTGATTAGATTGGATGCATACGTACGTTTCACCAGTCAGAGTCGCTTCTAGACGCATGACGGGTTCCATATCACTCCAACTGCACACGCCCCACACCATTACAGAGCCTCCACCAGCTTGAACAGCCCCTACCGACATGCTGGGTCCATGGATTCATGAGGTTGTCTCCATACCCGTATACGTCCATCCTCTCGATATAATTTGAAACAAGACTCGTCTGACCATGCTAGCGATCATGTTTCTTTGAATGGTTCGCACGCTAACACTTGTTAATGGTCCAGCACTGAAATCTACAGCAGTTTGCGGAAATGCTGCACTTCTGTCACGTTGAACGATTCTCTTCAGTTGTCGTCGGTCCATTCTTTCAGGATCTTTTTCCGGCCGCAGCTATGTAGGAGATTTGATGTTACATCGGATTTCTGATATTCACGGTACACTCGTGAAATGGTCGTACGGGAAACTCCCCACTGCATCGCTACTCGGAGATGCTGTGCCTCATCGCTCGTGCGCCATTATAGCAGCAGTAACCAATCTAACAACTGCGCCAGACACTTGTCTTACAAAGGCGTTGCCGACCGCAGCGCCGCATACTGCGTGTTTACATATCTCTGTATTTGAATACGCGTGCCTATATTAGTCTGGCGCTTCATTGTATATAAAGCGAATTTGTGAGCAAGTACTCTGCCCTGATGAATCCAGGCCAATATCGTTGTGTACAAAGGGCTAGTTCCTCTTTATCAATTTTGCAAACAGTTGTCCATGATGAAGTTCCAATAACAGACTTCGTCGTTCCTCCTGTAAGAGGAATTGCTTTCTAGTAAGGGTTGCGACACGTAGGAAATGTAGAACTGATTAGACTGTTTACATTTATTAGTGAATCAAATGGCTCTGAGCACTATGCGACTTAACTTCTGAGGTCATCAGTCGCCCCGTGCGGTTCTGGGCGCTACAGTCTGGAACCGAGCGACCGCTACGGTCGCAGGTTGGAATCCTGCCTCGGGCATGGATGTGTGTGATGTCCTTAGGTTAGTTAGGTTTAAGTAGTTCTAGGCGACTGATGACTTCAGCAGTTAAATCGGATAGTGCTCAGAGCCATTTTCATCAGTCGCCTAGAACTTAGAACTAATTAAACCTAACCAACCTAAGGACATCACACACATCCATGCCCGAGGCAGGATTCCAACCTGCGACCGTAGCGGTTGCTCGCCTCCAGACTGTAGCGCCTAGAACCGCACGGCCACTCCATCCGGCTATTAGTGAATCATGACATTAAAAAGATACTCAGGTTGGCTGTGAAAGTGTAGATGACAAGGTCAGTTGAGACGAAGCATCACCTCGCTACGGGGAAAGAAACAGGCCCCCCACATTTTCTGAGAAACTACCTTCGCATTTTTTAAACCGCAAATAGAAACGATGAGGAAACTGAATCTGGCTGACCGAAAGGAAATTTGAATTCCGACCCTCCCGAAGGCGAATACAGTCAGCACCCCCTATAAAAGAAAGCCTGTCCACGTTGTGCGTGACGTCACAACATGGCTACACATGGAGTCTGGCTAGTCTTCAACAGTTTTATGGGACAGTGCTTGTGAACAGTCGTGCGGCGCTTTTCGCGTCAGTTTACTGTTATAGTGAATCGTGTTCCTGCGTAAGTGTACGTGATTTGGTTGTTTACTTTCTGTGCACTAAACTGACTGTGAAAATTTCGTTGCCTGCAAAATGCCGTTTGATGCTGTGCGCCGAATTGTAGAGGAAATTACGACGGTGGACGAAAAGTAACTGTGTTTAAATTTCCGGAGGATGAAGCAACGAGGAAGAAACCCTCCTTGTCAAGTATTCGCAGAGATAACTTTACTCCTTCTTAAAGTTCAAGAGTGAGTATTTGTTTTGTTTATTTGCTGAGAGAGGTTAAGCGTGCTAACAAAGAGTAGCCACTTACGCAGCGTGGAAGGTCAGCGACATTCTGACTAATGTATAAGATCTTAACTGCATAAGTGCCGAAGAAAACAGTGTTTCGTTTTCTTGTCCTGGCAATTCTACAGTTTAGATGGTTTAGGTTGTATGAATGTTGTATTCTGCAGGTTCAAGCAGTATAGCCTAAGCAGATTCATACTTGAAGTAGTTAAATATCTCAGTATATCTTTATACTTACTGTTTGTTGTTAGGAATAAAAGTTGGTACATGCACATAAGATACAGACGAGTTTCGATGTATTCTGGTTCTAGTATTTAGTTCTGTTTTTTTCTGCTGTAAACGACTTCAGGAAGATGCCTGTTCAAAAACAAGGAATGTGGTATACTCAAAAATTGAAAATTAAGTAAAAGCAGTGTCTCAGTCGCTTGTTTTTAATAAATTATGGATGGGAATTTGAAGTTCAATGCAAGGAATGTTAGTATTAGCGACTATAATAAGCTTCCGACTTTATAATGCACGAATAAATATTTTGCTTTAAAACCATAGATAGGAGAAATGAATGTGTAATACGCTATCAGAAAATGCAGAGGGAGAAACTGTGAAAACATGAAAAAAAAAATAAATAAAACAGTACTTGTATATTTTACAAATTCTTACTTTTTGCGTTTGCAGTTTCAGATAAATGCCAGTGGCCTACACTGCTGTCTTATAGATACACCTAAAGTACTTGAAAACAATTGTGTGCTCATGTTTAGCCTAATGGGTAGCACGTAACTGGCACTGTATTAGCTTCCTTATATTGTCAGTTTTTATGTAAGTTATGAACTGATATATCAACTAGGGAATAGCAGCTGAAATGCAAATGCAAAACACTGTCTATCTGATAAAAAGCACTACCATTAAGTATTTCATAATTCTACAGAATACACAGTCGGAGAATTACTTTGAATTATTCTGTTACTTTGTTTCACAGTTGCTTCTATGGACCACACCTGTGTGAGTTTGGTGTCGTCATGGTTTTGCGTATCGGAGGGGTTCTTTACGAATTTTCGTCACTGTGCGGGCGCGCAGGCTTTCCTCTATAGAGGGTGCTAATCCAGTGCCTTAACCGCCGGTCGGTCAAAATAATACAATAGCGAGAACAGCAGTTTCACTGTAATACCGCAGCAAAGCGCGTAGTATTCAGCCCTTAATTGTAAGGGCACTATGGTACGCATACCGTAGTTCGTTTCATGAAGATTTCAGTAATTTCATCAGTGTTTTTGATTGTTTTGGTCGGTTTTAGGAGAATTTTCGCCCACAATTACGCTACTACTGAACTGCGTGCCTGTGCCCTTCTTCTTCGCAGAACCGCAGCGCTGCTGCAGCGGACATGGAAATGGGCGGCCGAACTATGCTAAATGTTACCGCATGTATGTGAACGATGATACACATTGCAGAACGGATAGGCAGATGGCCATTCAGTTATACCGAACATATGTCTCGTCGATGTGGAAGGGAAAATCAGAATGCATAATTTATTGTCTGCGAGCGGTCTACCGCACTCGTGCAAACAGAATGACGCCTTTGAAAGTAATGGATCGAGGAGTAAAAGTATTATGTAACCGTTTGATCGACTTCACCACTTCCGATTAGTATGCTGTTTTCAAAGCTCTGTCACGCTTTACGTTTAAATCATCAGCACGGAAAAATTAACCGTTTCCGTCGCTACGTTTTTCTATCACGAAAAAATTTAATTTGTGTGTCGTTTAATCAAATCATTCGTGTAAACTTCGTCACTGAAAGAAATTTATGTATCAATAATAGCTGCAAAAAATTACTATTATTATTATTAATCGTATGGCAGTGTACATATCACTTCAGAAATACAAAAAATATATATACATGTTTTACAAATTTAGCGACGTGTTATTTACATAGTTGATCACTTCCGTTGTATTGTCCAAGAAGTCCAAGGGGTTTCAAGGGCGCGAATTTCGAGGACACTGTTACATTACATTACATTAATACTTGTTCCATAAATCATGAATACGACATTTCGTAAAGGATCATGAATACGACATTTCGTAATGATGTGGAACGTATCAGTTTGACATAGCTTCTCATTGCAGAATTTTTTTTACTACTTCGTATCTAAAAATGTATCTATTGAGTACAAGGAGTTGTAATTTAGAAATCCTTTTAATTTGTTTTTAAATGTTCTTATGCTGTATGTCAGACTTTAAATGCTATTTGGCAAATGATCAAAGATTTTTGTGGCAGCATAATTCAGCCCTTTCTAGTGCCAGAGTCAGATTTAACCTAGAATAGTGACGATCATCCTTCCTTCTAGTGTTGGAGCAATACACTTTGCTATTAGTTTTGAACTGGAATAGCTTAATAATAAATTTCATAAGTGAATATACACTATGTGATCAATAGTATTCGGACCCCTGGCTGAAAATGACTAACAAGTTCGTGGCGCCCTCCATCGGTAATGCTGGAATTCAATATGGTGTTGGCCCAACCTTAGCCTTGATGACAGCTTTCACTCTCGCAAGCATACGTTCAATCAGGTGCTGCACGTTGAGGAATGGCAGCCCATTCTTCACGGACTGCTGCACTGAGGAGAGGTATCGATGTCGATCGGTGTGGCATGGCACGAAGTTGACGTTCCAAAACATATCAAAGGTGTTCAATAGGATTCAGGTCAGTACTCTGTGCAGGCCAGTCCATTACAGGGATGTTATTGTCGTGTAACCACTCCGCCACAACCCGTGCATGAAGAACAGGTGCTCGATCATGTTGAAAGATGCAATCGCCGTCCCCGAATTGCTCTTCTACATTGGGAAGCAAGAAGGTGCTTAAAACATCAATCTAGGCTGTGCTGTGACAAAGCCACGCAAAACAACAAGGGGTGCAAGCCCCCTCCATGAAAAACACGACCACACCATAACACCACCGCCTCCGAATTTTACCGATGGCACTTGACACGCTGGCAGATGACGTTCACCGGACATTCGCCATACCCACACCCTGCCATCGGAACGCCACATTGTGCACCGTGATTCGTCACTCCACACAATGCTTTTCCACTGTTCAACAGTTCAATGTTTACGCTCCTTACGCCAAGCAACGCGTCGTTTGGCATTTACCGGCGTTATGTGTGGCTTGTGAGCAGTCGCTCGCCTATGAAATCTTAAGTTCTTTCACCTCCTGCCTAACTGTCATAGTACTGGCAGTGGATCCTGATGCAGTTTGGAATTCCTGTGTGATGGTCTGGATGGATGTCTACCTATTACACATTACGATCGTCTTCAACTGTCGGCCGTCTCTGTCAGTCAACAGACGAGATCGGTCTGTACGCTTTTGTGCTGTACGTGTCCCTTCACGTTTCCACTTCACTATCACAGTTGACCTAGGGATGTTTAGGAGCGTGGAAATCTTGGGCACAGACATATGACACGAGTGACATCCGATCAGCTGGCCACGTTTGAAGTCCATGAGTTCCGCGGATAGCCCCATTCTGCTCTCTCGCGATGTCTAATGACTACTGAGGTTATTGATATGGAGTAGCTGGCAGTAGGTGGCAGCACAATGCACCTAATATGAAAAAAGTATGTTTTCGGGGTGTCCGGGTGCTTTTAATCACATAGTGTATGTATTGCAAAGGTACTGTGAGTATACCGAATCCCTGAAATAAATGTCTTCAAGGTGATCTTGGGTGAGCACTAGCTATTACTCTGATTACACGCTTTTGTGCAATGAATAATTTTTCTCTTAATGATCAATTACCCCAAAATATGATGCCATATAAAAGCAGTGAAAGAAAGCAGGCATAGTAGGCTAATTTACTGATATGTTTATCATCAAAATTTGCAGTAACCCTAATAGCATAAGTAGCTGAACCAAACCGTTTCTGAAGACCGTCAATGTGTTTGTTCCAATTCAATTTCTCATCATTGCACACCCCCATATATTTTGAGTATTCCGCTTTAGAAATAGACTTCTGTTCGAAGTGTATATTTATCAATTCTCTTATGCCATTTACTGTGCAGAATTGTACATAGCATGTTTTCTCAAATTTTAGTGAGAGTCCATTTGCAGAGAACCACTTAACAATTTCCTGAAGGACCTTATTTACAATGTCCTCAGCTAATCTTGTTTGTTGGGCCTGAATACTATATTTGTATTATCAGCAAAAAGAACTACCTTTGCATCTTCATGATTGTAGAGTGGCAAGTCATTAATATAAAGGGTGTATCATAGTTAATGGCATAAACGCGTACAGTTGAAAGTACCTACACGATACTAGAAGGAAAAAAAGTCTCAGTAATCATAGGGTCGAAATGATGAGCTACGAGCAATTTTTCATGTCCGATACTGTGAAACAAATCTCTTCTACTGCAAGCTCTTTGCTTTCCATATTTTGGGAAGTGGCAGTATGAATCAAAACAAGAAAAAATGTCCAGTAAACATGTGCTCTAAAATGCATACCATAAAAGTTATGAGCATTTGTTCATTATAAGAATTATGTTTCAAAGTAGCGAAGATGAAAAAGTGCTCATAGCTCTTAACGTATGCATTTTAGAGCACATGTTTACTGGACTTTTTTTTTAATTTTGGTCCATACTGCCACTTCCCAAAATATGAAAAGCAAAGAGCTTGCAGTACAAGAGATTTATTTCACTGTATCGAAGATAAAAAATTGCTCGTAGCTCCTAAGGTATGCATTTTCGACTCTGTTTACTTTTTTGCTTCTAGTATCGCGGTTATCTCGGATCACGTTAAGTGTACTCCGCGAAAGGCTTTGCCCCAATGATCACACCAGTTCCCATCAGATCGCCGAAGTTAAGCGTTGTCGGGCTTGGCTATCACTGATCGTCCATGTCTGACGAGCGCTGTTGGCAAGCGGGGTGCACTCAGCCATTGTGAGACCAATTGAGGAGCTACTTGACTGAGAAGTAGCGGCTCCGGTCACGAAACCTGACAACGGCTGGAAGAGCGGTATGCTGACCACATGCCCCTCCATATCCGTGCCAATTAACGCCTACGGGCTGAGGATGACACGGCGGTCGGTCGGTCCCGTTGGGGTTTCAAGGCCTGTACGGGCGGAGTTTTTTTGTTGGGTGTACTCCATGCCCTTCGGGTCGGGTCCAGTTCCCATTATTTGTTACTGTATTGAAGAAAACTGTGAAACTGTGGCGGAGTGTTATTTCACCACAAGTTCGTCCAAGCTACATTGAGGTTGAATCTATGCTCCATCACCTTGCTTGCTGTTCTGAGTGGGCGATGTCTGGAGCAGTTATATCATCATAAATTGGCAGCTGTTGGTTGCAGCAGATTTTCTTATATTCTCCATAAGGATTTCTTTCTTCTCAAATTAGATAATGGAATGTGGCCCTAAGCAGGTAGCTAGAAAACTGGAATGGGCTTAATTGTACCATGAACGATGCGCTTTGTTTGAATTATTTGCCCATCTACTAACTTCGTGTGGCTGCTCTTGTCGTTTCACACCACTTTGACACAGTGGGCACATGTGGTGGAAGAATGTGAAACTCTGTGTCTAGGTACAGAGAAAGCTTATGCACTGGAAGGTATTCTCTTTGTGGCTACCATTACTTTCACAGCCTTGGAAGTCCTAATGTATTCATCAAATTATGAATTCAAAAATATTAAAAAATTCTCCATACCCCCGCGTCTAGCGCCCCCACTCCTTCCATAAGCTGTTGTATTGGCGGGCGACCTGGGCCCCGAACTTATTTTTTTCCACTGAATACAAATTTGGCTGTTCTGAAAACAATTGCAGAAGACTTCAAACTTCTTCATTAGTTGTAATTTCTGGATCAGTAAAAGTAACATCAAGGCAAGTCAACGGCAATATGTTTTTCATATGAAGGTATCACAGTATCCTTCATTTCCTACGTGTGTGATCTCTTTTTCAGTTTTATCATCTCCCTGCCGGGGTGTGATTCCCGGCATTCCTCTTGTGCTCCTGCACTTAGTGTATGTGCAGTGTCTCCAGTATCATATTGCACGCCAATTTCTGAGCACGTTTCTGGGCAGTGCCTCACCAATATGTGATACTGTGAAAGCACACAGTCTCTGAGCTCCAGAGGGATTTCTTGCACTTCCATATCAGAAAATTTTATCACTCTTATTGTGAAAAAGTCAAAAAGTTTATTGAAATGGGCTACTGATAATGTAAACATCATCAGCATACCTTTAAAATATCTTACAAACTATTAATTTTAGAAATTAAATCAGATAAAGTTTTAAATATAATTCATCTGTACAGCCACGCGTTCTAGGGCGCTTTGTCACGGTACGCGCAGCTCCCCCCGTCGGAGGTTCGAGTCCTCCCTCGGGCATGGGTGTGTGTGTTGTCCTTATTGTATGTTAGTCTGAGTTAGATTAAGTAGTGCGTAAGCTTAGGGACCGATGACCTGAGCACTTTGGTCCCATAAGACCTTTCAACAAATTCTCATCTGTACACTAATATTGCCTAAACATGAATATGCTTGCCTTACTTTCATCATTTGAAAAAAATTGTGCTCTCATTGTAACGAAAATATGTTCCTACAGCCATACACATATAGCATTCTTGCTTTTACAATACAGTTAGCTTGTCTTAATTGACTCCAAATTGCAAGCAAATATGTGAAGCACCATGCAGACACTTTTCATACGCAGCACTGCACCTTAAGTAATTCACTTGTGCATTTCCAAGTTGAGGGAGACAAAAGCGTACTTCACTTGTGCATTTCCAGGTTGAGGGAGACAAAAGCGTTCCACTTGGCAGACGGCAGAACTAAATTGTTACCGTTCACCACCAGCGGTTCGAAACAAGAATATGAGATGTATGAGAGACTTAAGAAGCTGAATAAGCTTCGCGACGGGGAGGAAAGGGCGTCTTGTCAGCTCTCTGGCCTTCTTGATGGGGTGCCGCTACCATACATCAGTCTCACGGGGGAAGGGGATCAACGACGCGGCAAAATCATTTCCGGGAAAGGGACTCAATTTCGCACCAACGCCGACTGCTGTACCTTTTCCAGATTCCATGGGTAGTGTAGAACAAGTAATTTGCACGCTTCTCAGCGTCGATGCGGAAGAGAGAAGCTGGGAAACGTGGCACGTCCCCTCCAGATCTGTTCCGCTCAAGGCAAACATCCCGAAAGCGGAAAGAGCTGCTATTGAGAACTGTGATCCCCAAATAGTAATTTAACCTGCGAACAAAGGAAAGGCACTGTACTACTTTCGCTGTTAGAGTACAGTTGCAAAATGTTAAAACTAACTCAAGGATCCAGTATACAGGATATTACAAGGAGACCCGACTGACAGTAAAATAGTACGACAATAGACCTTCTACGCCTGTCCTTGCCGAAGGAAAGCATTAAAAAGTGTTTACCTGCTGTTTTTTTTTTTTTTCTTTATTGAAGTTCAATTCCCCCCCCCCCCCCCCAAGGGGGCGGGCTGCCAGCAGCTTAGTGTGCCGCTCTTCAGCCTACAGACTTTGTAAGAAATATCAAGAGAATAAATAATAAAAAACAGGCGATAAAATCGGAGACTTAAAGAGTAACATAGCGAAAAGAAATCGTGGAACTTAAAACAAAGAACAGAGGGATGATGATGCTAGTAAAATACATACGAAGCAGACAGGAAAAACAATAGACAGACAATTAAAAAACACGGCGACAGTCTGGATTCTGTTCGCAAAAGACATAAAACTCACACCTAGCGACAGCATGGTTTCTGTTCGCAACACGAGAAAGACGAACAACACTGAATAGTCACTGGAACACTGCACTAAAAAGTTTGCAAATGTGACATACCACAGTCGAGAGCAGGTGGGGGGAAACTGGACAGAAGATGGGAAAACAAAAAAAGGGGGGAAAGGAGAGTAAAAGCGAAGGGGGGAACCGGGAAAGGAGCTGATGGAGGATGAGGACCCATAAGAGGGGTGGGGGGCAGATGCGACAGGAGTGGGGTAGGCAGAGGAGGGGAATACAAAAGGACTTGGGGGGGGGGGGGTTACCTGCTGAGGCAGCGTCGAGACTTAACGGCTCAACCAAAAATTCACAAACAAGAACTTTCTCTGCGGCCTATTGTAAACAACATGTATGCACCTATGTACCATCCGACCAAACATCGTTAAATTGCAGAACCACGTTAGGAAATCTACACGTTTCATTCAACGGCTCTAAGTACACTGGTGTCCAGAATTATAGCAACAAACTCGTGCTATATCTAAATCACTATATATCAAACGAAACTGTCAACAGATGTCGTTACGATCGTGTTCTGCACGGAAGATGGCACTCCGATCAGCGGACAACCACGCCAGCACGCCGCAGGGCACCTATCAAACGGGGTAATGTTTGAAGGGTAGTCCCACATCCACAGTCGCTTAATGTGAAACGTTCTGTTATTTCTCGGATGACGCGACAGTTCATAGAGACCGAAACTGTATCCCCGAGACCAGGACGGAGCTGACCGTGTGTGACATCAGAAAGATGATGATGATAAGGTCCCAGACTCCGAGGAGCGTAGGGGACGATGCGGTAAACCCGCACCGCCGTACTAGGCGGAGGTGGTTTGCCATTGCCTTCCTCCGACCGTAATGAGGATGAATGATGATGAAGACGACACAACAACTCCCAGTCATCTCGAGGCAGGAAAAATCCCTGACCCCGCCTGGAATCGAACCCGGAACCCCGTGCGTGAGAAGCGGGAACGCTACCGCAAGACCACGAGCTGCGGACATCAGAAAGAGCGAACCGTTATTTGGCCATAAGGGCACGACGGTACCGCCTTAGTACTCCCTTAGTGCTGTTATTTCTTGCAGTCGTGTACTTGGAACATGTCAATATGATGTGGTTAAGACCCATCGCTACCGTTGTGTCCTGACCGCAGGATCCAGACATGATAATCCTCAACCAACATAGGTGTGCGAGATAACACCCGTCTCCCAGCCACCTGCGAGTGAATGATGGAAGTCACACAACGTCTACGAAGCTGCACCAAGACGAACCATGGTCGGGAATAGATGTTTGGTTGGGTGGTAGCCCTTAGAGTGCTGAGAGACATGTCATTCACAGTTCCAAGTGTGATAAGCAGCCTTCCGTAACCTCGACGTGAAATCCGTGTAAGGGATCGGCATTGGTCGTAACTGGCCTTCTGTAATACTCTTCTTAGGAAGGGGGTCAACAGTTTCATTGTGAAGAATGCCATGATGTCCTTTAATACAGAGTAATTGAACTGCAAGCCCAAGGTCTGCGCGTCTCTTATAGTCGCCAAGACGTCCACAACATACCTGTTGGTCTCTTTATCAAACGCGGGATGTTGTAATTTCTGCACCACACTTTGAGATTCTGTAAGTATCAGGACGAACTTGAATGTCTGTGTACCATAATGAATAGCTTCCCTGAAGGCCAGTAGCTCCGTCGTGTAGGTAGAAGATTTAATTGGAAGCGCAATGATTTGGTAGGAACCACTAGAAGGGAAAAAAGGCGTATCCCATACCCGCTTCAGATTTAGAACCGTCCGATCAGATAGGAGCGTGCTGCGGCTATTGGATGCTGAGAAGATGCTCCAGATTGCGAGTGATGTTGGTCTCCGTTTGGAAATCGCACGGCAGATATGTCACTGTGGCTGGAATGAAGAATAGACTAAGCGGAAAACGAAAAGAGGGGAGTTTTGTGTCTTGTAGAACGAAAGAGTTGGCGCCATTTCTCGTAGCTGCGAACTAGTAAAGGAGTTCTGGTCAGTCGAGGTGCCTGTGTGAGTCTTCAGAATCGAACCATCGCCTTAAGAGAGGCACAACAGGATATCGAAGATCGACTGAGGAGAAAAATATCAGACATCTGCTGTCTTGCAGACAACGGCATGACGGATGCTTCCACTAGCAGGGCGTTGGCAAGGAAATAATGGTTTGAACTCTTCTTGAACCAGTTACAGGTGTTCACTGATGATAACTGTCCCCTCGTTGTCTTCGCACTGATGCCTGTTTAGAAGTTCATTAAAGCGAGAGAAAGACGAAAATGTGTCAGCAATAACTTAGTGACGCGCAAGGCAAAGCTGATTCTGCCAAGTCTACAAAAAAATGCACCCGCTAACTGTAATAAGAATATAAAATTTTTGACTTGTCTGCTTTTTTCTAAGCTGTCAGTGACCCCCTATAAATCTCTCAGCCGCTTCCCCCCACCCTCCCACCCAAGGTGGTGAAGCGCCCCCAGGTTGGGAATGACTGCTCTAATCAAGCCTTGGTGTTAATAAATTCTCCTCCCACCCCACTCCTGCCCCCCGACACACGCACACTTGATGCCTCATAATGTTCCCATAACCGTCCTCTTCTTCCTGTTTAGTTGTGCCATAAATTTATTTTCTCTCCGATTATATTCAGTATCTCTTCATCAGCAATTTTATCTATTACTCTAATTTTCAGCATTCTTCTGTAACACCACACCTAAATAGCTCCATTCTCTTCTTGTCTCAATTGTTTGTCGTGCAAGTATCACTTCTGTATAAGGCTACTCTGCAAACAGTAATTTCCAGAAAAATATTTCCTTGTTATTGTGAGCCTGCACTTTTTATCTTCTCTATTTCTGCCATCTCAGCTATTTCGCTCCCCAAGTAGCATAACTCGGCTACTGCACAACATATGCATCCTGAATAGCAGACTCTTGATGTAAAAGGATGTTCTTTGCTTGCAACTACTTAGAGTAATGAAAGGACATTTTACGACATTCGTAATCATTTTACTCCAAAGATGTAATGCAGGCAGAGGGAGAATTTGTCTTTGCAACCACTTAAAGTAATGAAAGACCATCTTAAGACATTCGTATTCATCTTACGGCAAATAAGTAATGCTGACAGAGAGAGAATTTGTAGTTTGGGAGTGCTGTAACGAAATTACACAGCATGTAGCAACTCCTGCGAGAGCTAAACACACACGCCATGAGAGGTTACGGAGTGAAGTGCTGCAGAAGTGAGGAGCGACTGCGCGTGGGGCTGGAATGTGTATCGACGCCTCGCTTCGTTTAGCGTATTTGGCGCATTCCGTTTGAAATTCAAATTAAAATTAAATTAAATCTCTCGCTTCGCCTCTAAATCGTCATCTTGCCATTATTATGCATTCGGCATCATGAATTTTAATGGCGTGTCGGGAGTTTTCTGCAAGTCTTTGGTTACGTCTCGGCGTTCCCTGAGCCATCTTCTCCATTTCAATCAAACTTCTGAGTGCTCGACAAACGAAGTTCTCAGGGAGACGGTTGTTCCTTTGGTGAGAGGATGGAGGAGAAAAAGTACGAAATTGTTTCGGTGCAAGCAAATACGGTCGATTTAGGCGCGAAGTATGAAATACGATTTGGCGCGGAAGGAGCAGCTATAAATTAGCGCCGGTGTATGTGTGTTTAGCCGCGCCGTGTACTCCCCACGCGATGCTCTGCGACGGCGACGCCAGCGCTCCTGGCGGGGCCATAACTCAACTCACTGCCAGCTACAGCGCCACTACTCGTATAATTAACAGAAACCCGAAGCGCCACTCACAGCGCGTGTGCGTTGACCTACGCCGGCCGCAGTACGCTCTTCAGCGGAGCAAGGAGGCAACTGTCACCTCGTTCTATACCATCGTTCGCTTTCGCTTTGAAATTAACTTCAGGCTGGAATTAAGGAACACTTACGATGACTGTTGAATGGAATGGCCGCCATTAGTGTAGAATGAACAAACTGAAGACGAAAATGATGATAACAAGCAGTAGAAACGTTACCAGCAACTTGCTAAACAATGGTATCTGCCGTAACGTGCAGCAACAAACAAACATTTTTATAGTCACAGTAATTACTGACATTAATACAATTTCATCTCTGGATCCTTGTATCTGAAATAATAATAATAACAATAATAATAATAATAATAATCAGTGGCGGTTCGTGCAGAATTTTACCAGTGCGTTACAATATAACAAAAATAACAGAAAACAGAAAAGAAATTCACAAAAAAATACATTAAAATAAAAATTAGTACTCTGTGAGGAAAAATGAAGTTAATACGCCGCTAGTTATTTATGTAGAATTTATCTATAACTGTGGATTTGAAGCCCTCATCGTCAGTTACCATATTCTTCTCAGGTTTTTCTGCCTAACCACACCCTAGGAATTCACGACATACTCGGGTAAAACGGCCAAATATTTGTGATAAGAAAGGTTACAAATGTCATTGCTGATCCTAGAATATGTTACAAACGCGAAGAAAGAAAAAAAAATCCGTTTCTTACAAATTTTCATATGTATTCATATAGTTCATCCATCCAGGGAATCGAGAATTTCGACGACTTCTCCTGTTATCGATATCGACACTAAAAATACATCAAAGTATTTCACATAAATGGTTTCACTGACGTAGAAGCTTAAAATTTGTACATCGCTAAGAAAACGTGGACTTTAGCATTTGACATACATTTCAGCTTCATTCGTCTACCCGTTCCTGAGCAAAAGGGATATTAACAGATAAACGGATCTATCGTTTGATACAATTACAGTTTAACAATTTTCGAATGTTTTTCCTTTACTTCTACTGTAAAATCTTGCTTCATTGTAAATTTCTTGATTCTACGTCAACGAGAGGTACCCAAGAGGCTTTGATGAGTGAGCTTTCCAGTATCAAAATATGTGACATAATGGCCGTATTTTTTCATTAACTTACAAGCTTAAATTATTTTACACTGCCAAGGGACTATAAACCTTAGGATGTGACATAAATTTCAGCATGATACGTATACCCATTTTTGAGAAAAAATGGTTGTTTACCGTCGGACAAACAGTTAGACAGACAGAAAGTGATCCTGTAAGGATTCCGTTTTTATTGACTGAGGCACGGAAACCTAAAAATATTAGCAAACAGAAGGATATGAACCTACGTCCATAACTTGACGTCTCTAACCACACAGCCGTGCTGGGCACATACAAATTTATCATTATTGTTGTTTATGTTAGGATCTCCTGAAGACTTCTACCACTGATGCATCATTAATTGACATTTAATTATTAGAAATTGTGTCCGCCCCAGTAGCTGAGTGGTCAGCGTGACGGATTGCCGTCCTCCGGGCCCGGGTTCGATTCCCGGCTGGGTCGGAGATTTTCTCCGCTCAGGGACTGGGTGTTGTGTTGTGTTCATCATCATTTCATCCCCATCCGGCGTGCAGGTCGCCCAATGTGGCGCCGAATGTAATAAGACCTGCGCCAAGGCGGCCGGACCTGCCCCGCGAGGGGCCTCCCGGCCAATGACGCCAAACGCTCATTTCCATTTCCATTAGAAATTGTACCTAGGGTGATGTGTTTCTGATAAATCTTCGATACGCCAAAAATAACATTAGTAACATAAACCTGCACGTAGGTGGAACATAGCGCTCTCTGACTGTCCTTTCAGTTCTGACTTTTCACTGGTCCCTTGGTTAGAGCTGATGGCTTGATGGCGATGTTGCTATACCTCATATTATTCCTACGGTGCTGCGAGGATTTCAGCACGGTTCGTACCAGCTGGGATGACGTCACATCAGAGCATGTGCAGCCGCACATAGACAGCTTTGTCTCTCCTCTGATTGGATCGTGATGTGGCTGAAATCATTTCAGTGATCGACACTGGTATCGTGGAGAGTGTGCTACAAGACATATTTGTGTCTGTTTTGTTTCCACATGGGCACGCAATTGAAGAGAAATGGCGTAATTTTAGTGTGATTTCCGGCTCACATTCAAAGAGAAAATACATAATTTTAGTGAGACGTTTACAGGATGCCGCAGCACATTAGCATATGATCACCAGCTGCCCCTCATTATGATGATGATAATAACAAACTAAAGTGGAAGAAATCGACTCATGAAGTTCCAGAAGTTCCGCATCTGTCATAGAAACTAATCAGTGACATGCGATACTAATGTAAGTTCAGAGTTTCCTACATGACACAGGCCACAGTACCACAAACTTTCGGAGGAAATGTTCCGAATCCGTTTTCTGTAGTCGTGCACTTCGGGCATAATGGAACTCCCGCGGCAGTTAGGCAGGACAAGACGAGTCCAGCGTAGTGTATCAACGCAATCATACAGGGTGTTTCAAAAATGACCGGTATATTTGAAACGGCAATAAAAACTAAACGAGCAGCGATAGAAATACACCGTTTCTTGCAATATGCTTGGGACAACAGTACATTTTCAGGCGGACAAACTTTCGAAATTACAGTAATTACAATTTTCAACAACAGATGGCGCTGCAAGTGATGTGAAAGAGATAGAAGACAACGCAGTCTGTGGGTGCGCCATTCTGTACGTCGTCTTTCTGCTGTAAGCGTGTGCTGTTCACAACGTGCAAGTGTGCTGTAGACAACATGGTTTATTCCTTAGAACAGAGGATTTTTCTGGTGTTGGAATTCCACCGCCTAGAACACAGTGTTGTTGCAACAAGACGAAGTTTTCAACGGAGGTTTAATGTAACCAAACGACCGAAAAGCGATACAATAAAGGATCTGTTTGAAAAATTTCAACGGACTGGGAACGTGACGGATGAACGTGCTGGAAAGGTAGGGCGACCGCGTACGGCAACCACAGAGGGCAACGCGCAGCTAGTGCGGCAGGTGATCCAACAGCGGCCTCGGGTTTCCGTTCGCCGTGTTGCAGCTGCGGTCCAAATGACGCCAACGTCCACGTATCGTCTCATGCGCCAGAGTTTACACCTCTATCCATACAAAATTCAACGCGGCAACCCCTCAGCGCCGCTACCATTGCTGCACGAGAGACATTCGCTAACGATATAGTGCACTGGATTGATGACGGCGATATGCATGTGGGCAGCATTTGGTTTACTGACGAAGCTTATTTTTACGTGGACGGCTTCGCACGGCCGACGTCTTTAATTTCCTGAATGAATATTTCGATGATCGTGTGATTGCTTTGGGTTATCCGAAACATACAGGAGGCGGCGTGGATTGGCCTCCCTATTCGCCAGACATGAACCCCTGTGACTTCTTTCTGTGGGGACACTTGAAAGACCAGGTGTACCGACAGAATCCAGAAACAATTGAACAGCTGAAGCAGTACATCTCATCTGCATGTGAAGCCATTCCGCCAGACACGTTGTCAAAGATTTCGGGTAATTTCATTCAGAGACTACGCCATATTATTGCTACGCATGGTGGATATGTGGAAAATATCGTACTATAGAGTTTCCCAGACCGCAGCACCATCTGTTGTTGAAAATTGTAACTACTGTAATTTCGAAAGTTTGTCTGCCTTAAAAAGGTACTGTTGTCCCAAGCATATTGCAACAAACGGTGTATTTCTATCGCTGCTCGTTTAGTTTTTATTGCCGTTTCAAATATACCGGTCATTTTTGAAACATCCTGTAGCTTCGTGACAACTGGGGGAGCGGCAGTGGCGGTGAGAATATGGCAGCGTGGCGTAGCGTAGCTGGGGACAATCTGCTTCAGGTGACTGCCTGAGGAGAACTGACTTCCCCTGCTCTGCAGTCATTTACACTACTGGCCATTAAAATTGTTACACCACGAAGATGACGTGCTACAGACGCGCAAATTTAACCGACAGGAAGAAGATGCTGCGATATGCAAATGATTAGCTTTTCAGAGCATTCACACAAGGTTGGCGCCGGTGGTGACACCTACAACGTGCTGTCATGAGGAGAGTTTCCAACCGATTTCTCATACACAAACAGCAGTTGACAGGCGTTGCCTGCTAAAACGTTGTTGTGATGCCTCGTGTAAGGAGGAGAAATGCGTACCATCACGTTTCCGACTTTGATAAACGTCGGATTGTAGCCTATTGCGATTGCGGTATATCGTATCGCGACATTGCTGCTCGCGTTGGTCGAGATCCAATGACTGTTAGCAGAATATGGAATCGGTGGGTTCAGGAGGGTAATACGGAACGCCGTGCTGGATCCAAACGGCCTCGTATCACTAGCAGTCGAGATGAAGGGCATCTTATCTGCATGCCTGTAACGGATCGTGCAGCCACGTCTCGATCTCTGAGTCAACACATGGAGACGTTTGCAAGACAACAACCATCTGCACGAACAGTTCGACGACGTTTGCAGCAGCATGGACTATTAGCTCCGAGACCATGGCTGCGGTTACCCTTGACGCTGCATCACAGACAGGAGCACGTGCGACGGTGTACTTAACGACGAACCTGGGTGCACGAATGGCAAAACGTCATTTTTTCGGATAAATCCAGGTTCTGTTTACAGCATCATGATGGTCGCATCTGTGTTTGGCGACATCGCGGTGAACGCACATTGGACGCGTGTATTCGCCATCGCCATACTGGCGTATCACCCGGCGTGATGTTATGGGGTGCCATTGGTTACATGTCTCGGTCACCTATTAATCGCACTGACGGTACTTTGAACAGTGGATGTAACATTTCAGATGTGTTACGACCCGTGGCTCTACCCTTCATTCGATCCCTGCAAAACCCTACATTTCTGCAGGATAATGCACGACCGCATGTTGCAGGTCCTGTACGGGCCTTTCTGGATACAGAAAATGTTCGACTGCTGCCCTGGCCAGCTCATTCTCCAGATCTCTCACCAATTGAAAACGTCTGGTCAATGGTGGCCGAGCAACTGGCTCGTCACAACACGCCAGTCACTACTCTTAATGAACTGTGGTATCGTGTTGAGGCTGCATGGGCAGCTGTACCTGTACACTCCATCCAAGCTCTGTTTGACTCAATGCCCAGACTATCAAGGCCGTTGTTACTGCCAGAGGTGGTTGTTCTGGGTACTGATTTCTCAGGATCTATGCACCCAGATTGCGTGAAAATGTAATCACATGTCAGTTCTAGTATAATATATTTGTCCAATGAATACCCGTTTATCATCTGCATTACTTCTTGGTGTAGCAATTTTAATGGCCAGTAGTGTAGTTTCTTATTATAAAGATTCATATACCTGATTTTGAGATTGGGGGAGGGGAGGGGGAGGGGGCAATGCAGATCGGATGGCTGCCTTTTATTTTAAGATTTTCCTTGTAGTGGCGTTGAGATATTCCCACTAGTGATTCCAGTATTCAGTGTTCATTGAATGTGTGTTAGAATCTGCAGTCGACAGAAAAGAAAGCCAATGGGAACAATGAGACAGTTTTAGAAGGTAAGAAGTAAGCGAACCTCATCCTGTTGAGCATGGGAAGAAAGAGAGGAAATTTGTTGGATCTCTTCATTACGAAATGGGCAACAATTCGCAAAGAACGACATCCACTATTAACAATTCCGAAACAGTAACGCGTCAGGACAAAAACATCTTTATCTCGCCCCAATTACGTAGTTAATTGGTTAGGAAGGGATACGAACCAGTACAAGAGAACGTCTCTTTCGTACAAGTAATGAAGTCGCCCTTCAGCGTCCATCTGCATATGCAGACTAATCTCAGCAGCTGCTATGAATTTTGATACAGTTTTCAGTTCAAATGTTCAAATGTGTGTGAAATATTATGGGACTCAACTGCTAAGGTCATCAGTACCTAAGCTTACACACTACTTAACCAAAATTATCCTAAGGACAAACGCACACACCCATGCCCGAGGGAGGACTCGAACCTCCGCCGGGACCAGCCGCACAGTCCATGACTGCAGCGCCTTAGACCGCACAGTTTTCAGTAATACATACACTGATTCACGAGGGAGGTTTGGTTGTGTAGTTTATGAATACTTCGTATGAAATGTCTGAATTATGATGGATGGAATTTGAAAGTTGTCCTGCGACATTTGCCGCGTCACACAAATAACGAAAAATGAAGAAGGATCAGTGGATAGAATGACAAAGGTAAAAAAATGAAGATATACTGTAGAGCGTGTGGCTGGAAACCGAGAGGTCGTGAGATCGAATCCCAGCTGGGTCACTTCTTTCCACGTCGCCTTTTAACCTAGCATTCACTCGCACTGATGTGGAGATCGCCAGAAACGAAACGTGGCTCGGATTCGACGTTACACTGAGTCTCCCCTTTCCCCAGTTGGATAACTGTTTAGGGATATACAAGTCGCCTAAGTGACATCCAATTAATTGCAACCGTTTCATAAAAATTGCTTAGCGACTAAAAGTGCGAAAAAAACTGTGGTCTTCAACTCTGTGTGCATAAAGTAAAATGTTTTCCGAAAATCTGCTTCAGCATGGGATCCAGCTTCGCTTTATTTATATAAAGAAAGTTTTCAGCAACGCAGGAAATGACGCAACTTTCAATTTTCTGCTTTCCTTGATTCAAACGTAAGTGCGAACACGATTCTTTATGTGGAAGGGCGAAAGATATTGTTTGTTTACACTTTCAAATTATTCAGCAGTCTGGTAAACGAATCACCACTGGCTACAAAGAGATTTGGGCTTTTGAAAGATCTTAAAGGCATAGGCACGATCATCTTGAATGGAATTAAGAAATTTCTTGTGGATGAATACGGAAGATTTCGAAATAATGCTACAGATGGTTTAGGGACGCGTTTCCGGGAATTCGAGGACCATATCAAAATCCCTACAGATGTTCCTCAGACTGTCACGGACATACAAAAAGAAGTGAGAAGGAAACTCCAGATTGTATATATATATAGAGCCGGCCGAAGTGGCCGTGCGGTTAAAGGCGCTGCAGTCTGGAACCGCAAGACCGCTACGGTCGCAGGTTGGAATCCTGCCTCGGGCATGGATGTTTGCGATGTCCTTAGGTTAGTTAGGTTTAACTAGTTCTAAGTTCTAGGGGACTAATGACCTCAGCAGTTGAGTCACATAGTGCTCAGAGCCATTTGAACCATATATATAGAAAGAGAAAATTTAATAAAACATTTTCATTTACTTACTATAACTTACTACAACTTACATTTTATGCATCCATTTTATGCTTTTGACGGATGATGAGTGCAATGTATGTTCAAATGGCAAAAAGATATTTTTTATGTGATGTGATCAGTATTTAACAGGCTTCAGATTTTTATTTTACATGTACTGTGAAACCTTCCTTCTTGCAGCGTTTCATGATTCTAGATCAGCGCTTCAGCGGGAGCTACGCCATAGGTGTTGAGCAGTGAGTTTACAAATATCCAAATACGTGACGTAAATGACAGAATCTTTCGATTGCGTTGACTTAGGAGCTTAAATTTTTTACACCGCGGAGGGACCACAGACTTTAACATGTGACATAAATTTGAACTTGATACGCCAATCGGTTCCATAGAAATAAAAAGGGGGGGTCTTAACAGACGAACAGACAGGCAGATGAATAAATAAATGCTAAAAAATATTTTTTCGTGTCATATAACCTCATATTGCAATTTACAGACTTTTTTCTTTACTTGTACTGTGAAATCTTTCTTTTTGCCACAGCTTATGATTGTAGGTCAACGGGAATTACCCTACGGGTTTTGATGGGTGAGTTTTCAAGCATCAAAATATGTTCAGAAATGGCCGTATCCTTTGATTCAGTTGGCTTAGAAGCTTAAAAATTTTACTCCGCTAAGAATCCATCAGCCTTAATATATGACATAAATTTGAACTTGACCCGTCTACCCGTTCCTGAGGAAAAAAGGTTCTTAACAGTCGGGGAGACGGACACACAGACAGAAGGGCAGCAAGCCGTCTTATAAGGGTTCCGTTTTATATATTGAGGCACGGAACCCTAAAAACATGCGAATCCAAAATATGTGGTGTTTTATTTTTTTATGGTACAAGTAAAACGTTTTCCGAAGAACTATTTCAGCGACTTTGCTCTGTTTACGTACAGTAAGTTCATTCAGCAGCGCAGCCGATGACTCAGCTTTCTGCTTTCGTTGCATCAACACGATTCTTTGCGTGGCACGGCGAAGAAGTGACTGCCGGCCGTTGTGGCCGAGCGGTTCTAGGAGCTTCAGTCCGGAACCGCGCTGCTGCTACGGTCGCCTCTGGCATGGATGTGTGTGATGTCCTTAGGTTAGTTAGGTTTAAGTAGTTCTAAGTATAGGGGACTGATGACCTGAGATGTTAAGTCTCATAGTGTTTAGATCCATTTGAACCATCTGAAGAAGTGACTGATCACATTAGTCAGACCTTGTTACTTGACTATCTGGGGCTGTTGGTCTTTCAGCTGTATTTGGTTGGTTGCTTTGTGACAGGGGACCGAACACCGAGGTCATCGGTTCCATCGGATTAGCGAAGGATGGTGAAGGAAGTCGGCCGTGTCCTTCCAACCTGAAGCAATTTAGGGAAATCACGGAAAACCTAAATCAGGATGGCCGGACGCGGGTTTGAACCGTCGTCCTCCCGCAAGCGAGTCCAGTGTGCTAACCACTGTGCTAAGCTGGCGCGATTGGTGACTACGATTTGCAAAAGATAGTTAGCACAGATTGTGTTCCGGGGCCTTCCAGCAGCAAACACACACTGTGGCTGCGGAAAGAGAATAGATTGCGCGTTCATTCTTTGCTCGCACCCCACAACAGGCGCCCGCCTTAATGACGTAAACCTCAATGTGCTTATTCGGGCGCTTTCCTCTTTCCTGACAAAGCTATAATCAAGTATGGAAAGTCCCGCAGCCGCTCTAGTTAAACGAGGGTAACAGTTATTTACTGTAGTGAGGGTACGCTTGCTGCTGGAGCTGCTGACGTCATCACCCACAGCTAATGCTTCTTCGACCACTGGCAGATCGTTTACGCATCTCATCTGCAGCACACTGTGTTCAGAATGCTACTGTTCACAGCTCGCCCAGTATACTCGGTGGTTATAATTAAAGTACAGCTACTCACGAACGTCCATTATGGGGTGTAGCTATCGTATGGTAACAAAATGTGGTAGATACGCTAATGAGTTGATGCGGTACCGAGTTACGCTGGAAAAAAAATTAGTTCCAAATTTTGCCACCAAATACAAATTTGGCACTTTACACTGTTTGTATGACGGTATGACACCCACGCTGCCATTTGACAAGCCGTGACGTGAGTGAACAATGCGAGAAAGAGAGACCGTGCGCTGTTAGTGAACCTGTTTTATGTAAACGGCAGCAATTTCAAAATTGGAACTAATTTTTTTACAGCGGAAATCAGTTCCACATTAACACATTAACATATCTATCAAGTTTCGCTCTCGTACAATAATTACAGCCCATACTGGACCTCTGTGAGTAGCTCCACTTTAATTACCCACATCAAAAAAAGTTTTGAATAACCTCGGCTCCCAGAACTCCTGAAGATAGACGTTAACTGTGGATATTGTTTCACAGACACAACTCCTTTGACTGTTCAAAGATGTCACTAAACACGCCCAAAGATGTAAACAACATTGCATGAGCAGCGCCTATTAGACGGAGGGGGTTCGACAGCCGATCATTTCCAGTCATTCCACCACGAAGGAGGTACAGGGTTCGTGTTGTCTGTAGTTCAGCCAATACCGCGGATCGATCGCGTCCGCCTTGTTACTTAGTGCCAGGAAGGGCTCTCAACAAGGAAAGTGTCCAGGCGTCTCGTTGTTGTTGTTGTTGTTGTGGTCTTCAGTCCTGAGACTGGTTTGATGCAGCTCTCCATGCTACTCTATCCTGTGCAAGCTTCTTCATCTCCCAGTACCTACTGCAACCTACATCCTTCTGAATCTGCTTAGTGTATTCATCTCTTGGTCTCCCCCTACGATTTTTACCCTCCACGCTGCCCTCCAATACTAAATTGGTGATCCCTTGATGCCTCAGAACATGTCCTACCAACCGATCCCTTCTTCTGGTCAAGTTGTGCCACAAACTTCTCTTCTCCCCAATCCCATTCAATACTTCCTCATTAGTTATGTGATCTACCCATCTAATCTTCAGCATTCTTCTGTAGCACCACATTTCGATAGCTTCTATTCTCTTCTTGTCCAAACTATTTACCGTCCATGTTTCACTTCCATACATGGCTACACTCCATACAAATACTTTCAGAAATGACTTCCTGACACTTAAATCTATACTCGATGTTAACAAATTTCTCTTCTTCAGAAACGCTTTCCTTGCCATTGCCAGTCTACATTTTATATCCTCTCTACTTCGACCATCATCAGTTATTTTGCTCCCCAAATAGCAAAACTCCTTTACTACTTTAAGTGTCTCATTTCCTAATCTAATACTCTCAACATCACCCGACTTAATTCGACTCAGAGTGATAGAAAGCGATGTTGTTTGGACGTGGAGGAGATACAGAGAGACAGGAACCGTCGATGACATGCCTCGCTCAAGCCGCCGAAGGGCTACTAATGCAGTAGATGACCGCTACCTACCCATTATGGCTCGGAGGAACCCTGACAGCAACGCCACCATGTTGAATAATGCTTTTCGTGCAGCCACAGGACGTCGTGTTACGACTCAAACTGTGCACAATAGGCTGCATGATGCGCAACTTCCCTTGCGACGTCCATGGCGAGGTCCAGCTTTGCAACCGCGAAACCATGCAGCGCGGTACAGATGGGCCCAACAACATGCCGAATGGACCGCTCAAGATTGGCATCACGTTCTCTTCACCGATGAGTGTCTCATATGCCTTCAACCAGACAATCATCGGAGACGTGTTTGGAGACAATCCGGTCTGGCTGAACGGTTTAGACAAACTGTCCAGCAAGTGCAGCAAGGTGGAGGTTCCTTGCTGTTTTGGGGTGGCATTATGTGGGGCCGTTGGTGTTCATGGAAGGCTCCGTAACGGCTGTACGATACGTTAATACCTTCCTCCGACCGATAGTGCAACCATATCGGTAGCATATTGGCGAGGCATTCGTCTTCATGGATGACAATTCGCGCCCCCATCGTGCACATCTTGTGACTGACTGCCGTCAGGATAACGACATCGCTCGACTAGAGTGGCCAGCATGTTCTCCAAACATGAACCCTATCGAACATGCCTTGGATGCATTGAAAAGGGCTGTTTATGGACGACGTGGCCCACCAACCACTCTGAGAGATCTTTAAAATGCTATGGATTCACGATAATTCGTATTCTGTTTTCCATGTGGTTAAAGAGATTGTGAATCGAAGCAAGATAATCTCAAGTCATTCTGAAGTAGATATAAAACAGGTATGAAGATATACCTGAGTCGTGGACATACGTTTTTAGTACTGTCATCATTTCAAGTTTATGTCATACATTTACGAAGTTGTTTTTCTGAAAAAGTCTGCAACATTAATTGGTAATGTTTTAAGTGTGCCACTGCTGTTTGTGGTCACTGAGAGACTAAATAGACTATTTTGGTCCACTTACTGATTCTATACAAGGCCAAAATTTCTTAGAATATTTGGGTGGCAAAATGTTACTTTAGGGTCCACTGCCACGTGTGGGCGCCGAGAACACAGCCATGCACTGCCAGTGCAGCTGGCTTCTCCGTGGTGTAAATCCCAGAAATGCAAAGCAGTGGGCAACCGAGCTGCTGATCCGTTGCGCGACAAATCAGACGGCGCTGCCGTATAATTTTGTCCGGCGAAGTGGGACAGTTATTCCAGGTGGGGGAAGAATAAGTTGCTTAGCCCGCAGCCAATGATGCAAATGAATTTCCGTCGCCAGCTGTGAATTTTTCAGCGGCTGGTATCCGGCACGCGGGCGTAACGGACCATACCGAGGCACAGAGCTGAAGAGAAAGGATCCAACTTCTGCCGAGAACTGCAAATGCCAAAGGCAGGCGGCGCCAAGACGCGAATTAATATATTTTCGGTACTGCCTACTGCATATGCAATCAAACTTGCATATCTGATGTGCCGCATGAATATTCAGCGGGTTCGGAAAAGTGTTGGAAGTTGTAGGCGGAAGAGATCGTTCCCACCTTCTGGTCTGTGACGCTTTCAGCCGGGGACGCGACGAAGGGAGCGGAGCTGTCAGCGCTGGCAACACCCGGCAGCTGACATTCCTCATCCAGTGTACGTTTACGCGGGAGTATCTACATCTACATCTATACTCTGCAAAAGACCGTGCTGTGTCAGCCCGGATAGCCGCGCGTGGTAACGCTGCCGCTTCCGGGACAGGGAGGTACGCCGACAAGGGTTCTGCGAGCTGGCCAGCCTGAATGTGGGTTTTAGGCGGTTTCCCACATTCCACTGGTGAATATCAGGCTGGTATACATGTTACGGCGCAGGTACACGCTACGCAAAAACTTCCTACATTTTCTCACAACTGCACAAATAATTTAGTCTATACACAGGCAGACAGGGGTACACTGCTTCTCTTTTTGGGGCGAATAGGAGAATGGTGACCTTCCATGTTTGGTCTCCTTAAACATTTAAGCATCACCAGCACAGCATTGTGAAGTACATGGCGGAACAGAGGGTACTTCACACTGTGCCGCATATTAGGTAGGTCCGTATGGGTGCGACATGCTGGAAACTGTATATTCCAAAATCCACACTTAATACTGGTTCTTGAACCTTTGTAAGCTTTCGCGGAGTAGTTGACGTCTATTTACATTCGTGCGCCAGCTTATGTTCTTCAGCATTCCAGTTACACTCCCGTGTGTCAACCAAACGTACCACTATTTGAAGGGGCGGCGGAAGAAAGTGCTACACCATGTGATCAAAAGTATCCGGACCCCTGGCTGAAAATGACAAACAAGTTCGTGGCGCCTTCCATCGGTAATGCTGGGATTCAATATGGTGTTGGCCCACCCTTAGCCTTGATGACAGCTTCCACTCTCGCAGGCATACGTTCAGTCAGGTGCTGGAAGGTTTCTCGGGGAATGGCAACCTATTCTTCACGGAGTGCTGCTCTTAAAAGAGGTATCGATGTCGGTCGGTGAGGCCTGGCACAAGGCGGCGTTCCAAAACATCCCAAAGGTGTTCTGTAGGTTTCAGGTCAGTATTCTGTGCAGGCCGGTCCATTACAGGTATGTTATTGTCGTGTAACGACTCCGTCAAAGGCCGTGCGTTATGAACAGGTGCTCGATCGTGTTGAAAGATGCAATCGCCATCCCCGAATTGCTCTTCAACTGTGGGAAGCAAGAAGGTGCTTAAAACATCAATGTAGGCCTGTGCTGTGATAGTGCCACGCAAAACAACAAGGGGTTCAAGTCCCCTCCGTGAAAAACACGACCACACCACAATACCACCGCCTCCGAATATTACGGTTGGCAGTACACACGCTGGCAGGTGACGTTCACCAGGCATTCGCCATACCCACACCCTGCCATCGGATAGCCACATTGTGTACCGTGATTTGTCACTCCACACAACGTTTTTCCACTCTTCAATCGTCCAATGTTTACGCTCCTTACACCAAGCGAGGGTGTCGTTTGGCATTTACCGGCGTGATCTGTGGCTTATGAACAGCCGCTCGACCATGAAATCCAAGTTTTCTCACCTCCCGCCTAACTGTCATAGTTCTTGCAGTGGATCCTGATGCAGTTTGAAATTCCTGTGTGATGGTCTGGATAGATGTCTGCCTATTACACATTACGACCCTCTTCAACTATCGGCGGTCTCTGTCAGTCAACAGACGAGGTCGGCCAGTACGCTTCGGTGCTGTACGTGTCCCTTCACGTTTCCACTTCACTATCACATCAGAAACAGTGGACCTAGGCATGTTTAGGAGCGTGGAAATCTCGCGTACAGACGTATGACACAAGTGACACCCGATCGCCTGACCACGTTCGAAGCCCATGAGTTCCGCGGAGCGCCCCATTTTGCTCTCTCACGGTGTCTAATGACTACCGAGGTCGCTGATGTGGAGTACCTGGCAGTAGGTGGCAGCACAATCCACCTTATATGAAAAACGTAGTTTTGGGTGTGTTGGGACACTTTTGATTACATAGTCTAACTCTCAGTTTTAATAAGGATAGTCTGATCAAGTCATCTGTTGTATATTCGAATGCACGAAAAGCTGCTAATTACTAATACGACTTGTGCCACTAGAAAGAGCCCTTTTCTATGTTATTTGTATTTTACGTTAAAATTTCGCCTGTAGACACGTCGTTGCGTTTGGATACCAGTATAACTTCCTGCCTTTATTTTCTTGTCTTTGAAATTAATAAGATATATAACATCTTAACAGATTCTGATTCTTCCTGTTGATTCCTGGTAGGACAATATAATTATAAATTAAAAGCACAATACTGTGAATGTTCTACATGATTAATTTATTTGGTTTACCGGTTTTCCACTTACAACGCCATCATCGACAAAGAAGTTAACAGTATTTGTAAACAGCATTTTAAAAGATTTTTCTCGTCTGTAGACTGAGACAAGAACACGCACAGCAAGTGTCATCTGTGACAGTGCGTTGGTCGCGCAATTAAAAAGGTAAAAAGTTGATCAGTAAATAAATATAAAGAAACATTTAACACTAAACTCGATGGATAGTAGCTACATAATAATTTAAATTAAATTAACAACCCCCAATAAAATAATATTGCATTTGACAAGAGTACTGAAAAATAGCTTTTTATCTCTATTGTTTCACCTTTTTATCTTTATTATTTCGTTAGCAATGCACTGTCAAATACGGCCTATACTGTGTGTTTGTGCCTCAGTCTAGATGAGTCTTTTCCAATGCTGTTTACACGTATTGTTCTTCGATGACGATAGGAAAATTCTGATCGTGGTATTGTAAACCTAAAAATGGTTAACCTGAGTAAATTAATCCTTTGCAACGTATACAATATTGTGCTTTTCATTTATAACATGCAATAACTCAAAATGCACATTCGTGTGTTAGCACTTTCTTCAGCCGACCACATCATTTGTGCTGTCCTTTTTGTACGTTCAGTAACCTTTCTTAGCCTTGTTTGGTATATGTCCCATAGAGTTGAGCTACACTTTTGGTGATGACGCACAAGTGATTTGTAAGCATTCTCCTTTGCAGGTTGACTGTATTTTCCCAGTATCCACTGAGTGATCCGATGTCTGCGATTTGCTTTACTGTACATAAGATAGAGCCTGTGTGACCGTCCCATTTCATATCTCTACAAAGTATTACACCCAGGTATTTTGTATCAATTCAAAGGTTCCAGTCGTAACTCATTGGTTTTGTAGTCAGATGATATCAAGTTTTTGTGTTTTTTGAAGTGCAGAATTTTACATTTCTGAAGATATGAAGCAAGTTACCAATCTTAGCATCATTTTGAATTTGTATCATCATCTGGCTGAATATTTGCATAGCTTTATTGAGTAGGAGACTATGTCGTGCCTTGGAACATTTTTCAGGCTTTTGCCTCTCATTTTTATGTAATGGCATTGACTTTTTCTGTGCTGCAGTCTTTGTCAGAAATTTAAAAAATACTCCGGAAAAATAAAGCTTTTTCCAAATACGAAAAAAATGTTCCTTCGTACAACATGGTCATGTGCGTAGGAACAAATATTCTATGGAAATTTAAAAGTGTTGAAATCCAGAAAATTTTGCCAGTAGCGTATTTAATAGTCTATCTGTTACTTTATTATTCTACTACCCATCAATAATCAGTAAGTAAAATCTAGGAGTAGTTGAGAAGAATTATTATCAAAAGCCATTTGCAGGGTAAATACTTTTTGAAATGGAAGCTATTGAAAACTAACACAATTTTCAAATTGTTAAAACATTAAGGAAACTTATTTAATTCGCATATACGTATAACATATTCCATTCTAGAAAGCCTCCGTCTGTTTCAAGGTACAAGATGATGCACGTAGTATAGCTTAACCGTCCACACGTTGTGCAACTATTTTAAAAATATATATAGAATTTTTCTCATCATAAAAGTCTATAAATGAAGATTCAACGATTTATTCCACATAGCTTTAATATATTACCTAAATGAGTAGATCTGAAAACTTTTACAGATGCTATATTAAACACTGTCTCATGACTCACAACAACAGAAACAGTACAAAATGCTAGAAATTGCTTATGGCAGCCTCTAACGCACATTCCTTCGTGTCATTCTAAAATCAGTCACTAGGCTAAAGCAGCAGCCAGGGCATACGTGTGCTCCTAGGTACAACGCTCTCCCCTATTACATTGTTTCATTAAAAAGATGACACAGCCACGCTGGGCATAGAGTGAAGTCACTGGCTGAATTCCCAAACTGGTCAGTAGTGGGTAATTTATTATTTTACTTGTTGCCAACTTTCACCTTTTCCTGCCATCCCAATCTCCTTTTTGGGATTTCTGGCGGCCAGCGCTCTACGACTGTTTTTGCGAGGTGGCAGACTGCACTCCCAATAGAGAGGCGCGGGGTTCAAATGCCGATGGAGGCTATCATGATTTGGATTGTCGCTGGTTACCGTAAATCGACTGAGGCGAATGCCACGAGGATAGATGTTTGAACACTAACGTTTGTGTGGTCCAGATGACTCTAAACTCAGAGTATGTGTAGAAAAGTATCCAGCAGTTAGTTGTTAAGATCGTTGCAGGAATATGGCATTAGCGACGCGCTGACCTCCCTTTCTCCCCTCCCCATTCCTACAAAACCCTTCGTGAGTAACCGGAAAGGTCAATGTTAGACCAAACTTAAACAGTGCAGAACCGTTACAGGAAGTGCACATGCCAAAATGCCTCTTCCCCGTGAAGCTGGGAGCGGGAGGATCGGTGCTCAGGAAATGGGATTTTTACGCCATGACATTTCAGCTTAAATGGGACATTCGGCTTCCATCTAGTCCGCATAGTAATAAAGGACCATAAACCTTCGCCCACAGTGCTGACTCGACGAGGAAGCGCAGAACGAAAGAGGAAATGTCGGCATCTCGGCAAAGTCTTCTGCAGGTTAGACTAGCGGCACGTTCCATTGTCCAGAAAGCACAAAAACCTCAGATAGCAATTCGCACCTGAATGATGCCGCTGACATGCTGACTAGTGAAATGTACTTCTTCCGCACAAGTCTCTCTCTCTCTCTCTCTCTCTCTCTCTCTCTCACACACACACACACACACACACACACACACACACACACACACACACGTGCGCGCACACACACACAAACACGCAGACACTCACGAATATAAGAGGTACTTTTTTTCTATAAGTGCCGTTTCTATATTAAACAAAAACAACTGCATTTTCAAAACAATTCTTGTTGTTAGAGGGAACCTTATTTTTCAGCACCAAGGAACCAATGTGAAACTTTCGCACTTTCATAGTTTTACGTGGTGATAGTCTTTGAAATAAGTGTAGTCGTTGGGACAAGGATTGGGTTCATGGGTTGGGTTGTTTGGAGAAGGAGACCAAACAGCGAAATCATCTGTCTCATCGGATTAGGGAAGGAAGTCGGGCGTGCCCTTTTCGTAGGAACCATCCCGGCATTTGCCTATAGCGATTTAGGGAAATCACGGAAAACCTAAATCAGGATGGCCGGACGCAGGATTGAACCGTCGTCCTCCCGAATGGGAGTCCAATGTCCTAACCACTGCGCCACCTCGCTCAGTTTGGGACAAGGGTAATTGTGGAAATGAAGAGAAAACTTTTTTTAAAAAATGAGCCGAACAATGTGAAATAATAATCACTGATTTATGATACAGCGTTATACATAAATTTCATTGTGTCGAAAAATGTGTTTTGCATTCAGAATCTTTGTCCCATCTTGTACGACGGGCAGAGATCAGGAACTGTCAATAGGGCCACGTAACCTGTAACTCGACAAACATTCTTAGTTACAGTAAGCATGGTAGGCCGTAGTGGCAATAGGTAAATCGCAGTTCAAAGGAGGTGAAAATAAAAAAAAAAATGTTTGTCGTTTCGGAAAGGACATTCGTTTAGAAAAGTCAACTTGTACGACGTGCAGAGATAATGGACTACTGCTGTGGTCACGATTATTATCTGTGAAAATGCTGTTCAAATTATCCAACTACTAACAAGGGAACCTCCCCATCGCACCCCCCCTCAGATTTAGTTATATGTTGGCACAATGGATAGGCCTTGAAACACTGAACACAGATCAATCAAGAAAACAGGAAGAAGTTGTGTGGAACTATGAAAAAAATAAGCAAAATATACAAACTGAGTAGTCCACGCGCAAGATATGCAACATCAAGGATAGTGTGGGCGCAAGGTAGCCGTGGTCCCGTGGTTAGCGTGAGCTGCTGTGAAACGAAAGGTCCTTGGTTCAAGTCTACCCTCGAGTGAAAACTTTAATTTTTTATTTTCAGACAATTATTATCTGTCCGTCATCACTTTTGTTGGCAGTGATTATCACATCCACAAGAAAACCTAAATCGGGCAAGGTAGCCATTCGCCAAGTGTACAAGTTAGGTGAGTCGACAACATATTCCTGTCATGTGACGCACATGCCGTCACCAGTGTCATATAGAATATATCAGACGTGTTTTCCTGTGGAGGAATCGGTGGACCTATGACCTTGCGATCAAATGTTTTCGGTTCCCATTCGAGAGGCACGTCCTTTCGTCTACTAATCGCACGGTTTTGCGGTGCGGTCGCAAAACATAGATACTAAACTTATTACAGTGAACAGAGACGTCAATGAACGAATGGACAGATCACAACTTTGCGATAATAAAGAAAGTAAACTTTTCACCCGAGGGAAACTTGAACCAAGGACCTCTCATTCCGCAGCTACTCACGCTAACCACGGGACCACAGTGCTCTTGGGCCTACACTATCGCCGGCCGGTGTGGCCAAGCGGTTAAAGGCGCTACAGTCTGGAACCGCGTGACCGCTACGGTCGCAGGTTCGAATCCTGCCTCGGGCATGGATGTGTGTGATGTTCTTAGGTTAGTTAGGTTTAAGTAGTTCTAAGTTCTAGGGGACTGATGACCTTAGAAGTTAAGTCCCATAGTGCTCAGAGCCATTTGAACCATTTTTGAAGCCTACACTATCCTTGATGTTGCCAATGTTACGCATGGAGTACTCAGTTTGTATATTTTGCTTATTTTTTTCATAGTTCCACGCAACTTCTTCCTGTTTTCTTGATTGATCTGTGTTCATTTTTCCAAGGCCTATCCATTGTGCCAACTAATAACTAAATCAGAGGGGGGTGCGATGGGGAGGTTCCCTTGTAAGTACTTTGAAACAAATTAAATGGTATTTGCAATAAGACAATATGAAAAGGGAGCCTCTTATTCGTGAATATTAATTTAGCTTCGTAGCATATAGGTAAGAAGCTGGGCGTTCATGATGTCCTTTTGCCTGTGGTAGCTAGAAGTCTATTTTATGTTAAAACTTTCCACAAATAATAAGTTTAAGCGCAAAATCAGTATGCAATGTCAGAAGCTGGTTAAAAAAGCTTTCTAACTATACCTCATTTATCCTTGTACAATCAGTATGTGTTGAGGAAAAGGAATGTTCCCTTCAGAAATAATATATGTGATAATTTAAACAGTATTAAGGCACTTATCATAACGAACATCCAACTTCAGGATTCCGCTCTTGTAAAAATCTGCTACCTGATTTGCCAACCCCTACTGAACGAAGTTTTAACGTCATCGTGGCTCTGAGTGCCTGAATGTGTCTCCTTTTTTCACGTGCAGGAACAGTTGGTAATTACTGGGTGGTAGATCAGGACTTGTAGGAAAGGATATTTTTGACAGCTTGACTAAAAGAAGGGATCGGCTGATAGGGTACATTCTGAGGCATAAAAGGAATGGTTAATTTGGTGACTGAGGGAGTGGGGAAAGCAAGAATTTTAGACGCAAACCAGGGTTTGAGTACATTAAGCAGGTTCAAACGTATGCATGTTGCAGAAGATATGCACATCAGTTCGACTTTCCAGGGACTGTGGCATGCTGCACCATATATAAAATGTACGTCCACATGTTCCTGTAACGAGTAATGCTTTTTGTGTTACCAGTAACAACTCGCACCGCCCCTTACTCCTTTAAAGAACTTGAAACGCATACATAAAACTGCTTCAGACGCCTGATTACTTTGCAAGTGCGCTAATCTGTTAAATATTTGGCGTTAAGCATGTAATGCCATTATGGTTGAAGACGCAAAACTTTAAGTGTGTTGGTTTTGTTAGTTTCTGATTATTCATTCGCCCATAGGCTACTGAAAAAGTCAGAATCAAAAATGAAAAAGCTTAGAAAATGTTTGAAATTATGTTTGAAGTTTGTTGTAATTCGCTAATTGCTCTCATTATAAAACACTGGCTGTGAATATTCTGGGTAATTTGCGCTCCGTTTTAAGCAAAAGCTAGTTTTCTAACACTTCTCAATGTTTATGACGTAACATCCTGAACTGTGTCGTACAATTATATATATTTGGTTGGTTGGTTGTGTTGGGGAAGGAGACCAGACAGCGTGGTCATCGGTCTCATCGGATTAGGGAAGGACAGGGAAGGAAGTCGGCCGTGCCCTTTCAGAGGAACCATCCCGGCATTTGCCTGGAGTGATTTAGGGAAATCACGGAAAACCTAAATCAGGATGGCCGGACGCGGGATATTATATATATTTGATTGTACATTCCTTGTTGTACGTGGATACTTTGTGTAAATGTATTGCGAAAAGAATTAGTGGTAAAGAAGTACTAAATAAAACTTTATGCCACAGTGTTAAGTTTTACTACATGAAAAGCGAAAATGTAGTAAGCCAGAAACTTTTTTTCCATTCATCATTTAGGGTGTGAGGTGTGGGTAGTCAGAAGTTTCGTAATATCTACAGTCTCTAACTTCACTACTTGACTTACTGTGTTAAACCTTTAACGTAATATTATACCTCTTAATCAGTAGATTATTTTAAACTTTTATATTCGCTTAATAATTGCATGAAATGCTGAAAGTCAGATTTTTGCACCGCTCGAAACTGTTAGATAGGCAACCTGCAACAGTGACCGGATGACGATTTTAGTCGTTTAATAATATAACCAGTGCTGAACTATAAACAGTGATAAACTCAACTGTAGACACTATGCAGACGATTGATTATTGTTTCTCAAGACTACGCCACCAATGTCGATGAGGCAAGGAATGGTTTGCCATGAAAGATGAGCAGTTTCCAAGACTGTACCCATGCACATTGTTCACAAAATACCTCGGTTACCTTACCTTTGGTGACCTGAATGGGAACTGTGTTAACAATGCGGCAAGGCCGCTGGCATCCATTTTCTGGCAGTGGTTCCTTATACCAAGGTACTTAGTTTAGAACCAGTACGGTGTGTATAATTTGGACTCTGAATGTTGGCACACCCTGTGCAAAGTTCAGTTCAGTCATATGAGTCCTTCTTCACGTTGCAGTTTACACAAAGGTCTGCATTATTATTTTTTTTTTATTTTAAAAAGTCAGATAGGTTTCATGCTGAATACAGAAAAGATTTTCCCTTTGACTGTTCAGAGGTGTTACTAAACCCGCCCAAACATGTAAATAACCATGCATAAGCAGCACCTGTAAGACGGAGGGGGTCCGACAGCCGATCAGTTCCAGACATTTCACCAGGAAGGAGGTCCAGACATTTCACCAGGAAGGAGGTACACGGTACCTGTAGTTCAACCATGTCTAGACGGTCAATACCGCTGTTCGATCACGTCCGCATTGTTACTTTGTGCCAAGAAGGGCTCTCAACAAGGAAAGTGTCCAGGCGTCTCGGAGTGAACCAAAACGATGTTGTTCGGACATGGAGGAGATACAGAGAGAGACAGAAACTGTCGGTGACATGCCTCGCTCAGGCCGCCGAAGGGCTACTACTGTAGTGGATGACCGCTACCGACGGATTATGGCTCGGAGGAACCCTGACAGCAACGCGACCATGTTGAATAATGCTTTTCGTGAAGCCACAGGACGTCGTGTTACGACTTCTGCATGATGCGCAACTTCATTCCCGACGTCCAGGCGAGGTCCAGCTTTCCAACCACGAGACCATGCAGCGCGGTACAGATGGGCCCAATAACATGCCCAATGGACCGCTCAGGACTGGCATCACATTCTCTTCACCGGTGAGTGTCGCATATGCCTTCAACTAGACAATCGTCGTAGATGTGTTTGGAGGCAACCTGGTTAGGCTGAATGCCTTAGACACACTGTCCAGCATGTGCAGCAAGGTGGAGGTTCCATGCTGTTTTGGGGTGGCATTATGTGGGGCCGATGTATGCCGCTGGTGTTCATGGAAGGTGCCGTAACGGCTGTACGATACGTGAATGCCATCCTCCGACCGATAGTGCAACCATATCGGCAGCATATTGGCGAGGCATTCGTCTTCATGGACGACAATTCGCGCCCCAATCGTACACATCTTGTGAATGACTTCCTTCAGGATAACGACATCGCTCTACTATAGTGCCAGCATGTTCTCCAGACATGGACCTTATTGAACGTGCCTGGCATAGATTGAAAAGGGCTGTTTGTGGACGACGCGACCCACCAACCACTCTGAGGGATCTACGCCGAATTGCCGTTGAGGAGTGGGACAATCTGGAGCAAGAGTGCCTTGATGAACTTGTGGATAGTATATCACGACGAATACAGGCATGCCTCAATGAAAGAGGACGTGCTACTGGGTATTAGAGGTACCGGTGTGTACAGAAATGTGGATCACCACCTGTGAAGGTCTCGCTGTATGGTGGTACAACATGCAATATGTGGATTTCATGAGCAATAAAAAGGGCCGAAATGATGTTTATGTTGATGTCTATTCCAGTTTTCTGTACAGGTTCCTGAACTCTCGGAACTGAGATGTTGCAAAACTTTTTTGATGTGTGTCGTCAGAGTAACTTGCGTCCATGCGCCTTTGTTAATAGTCAGTAAAGAGAAATGTTTCTTTTTTGGTGACTGAAAGTAAAGTATACCGAGCGAAGTGGCGCAGCGATTCGCCCACTGGACTCGCATCGGTAGGACGAAAGTTCAAACCCGCGCCTGGACGTCCAGATTTAGTGTTTCCCTGATTTTCCTAAATCGCCCCAGGTAAATGCCCGGATGGTTCCTTTGAAAGGGCACGACCGATTTCCTTCCCCATCCTTGACATAGTCCGAGTTGTGCTCCGTCTCTAATGACCTCGACGTAGACGGTACGTTAAACCCGCCGGCCGGAGTGGCCGTGCGGTTCTAGGCGCTACAGTCTGGAACCGCGTGACCGCTACGGTCGCAGGTTCGAATCCTGCCTCGGGCGTGGATGTGTGTGATGTCCTTAGGTTAGTTAGGTTTAAGTAGTTCTAAGTTCTAGGGGACTGATGACCACAGCAGTTAAGTCCCATAGTGAACCATTTTGAACGTTAAACCCAATCTTCCTTCGTTCCTTGAAAATAACATAGATATTTACCGTCAGTAACCAGTCGACAAGTTTTAGGAAGAACATACTGTAGAGTTGTGGCAGGGAACGTTGTATTTGCTTGGTAGTGCTGTGCCTGATGATGAGAATGGGGCTTGGTGTTGTGCGCAGGTACCGGGACAAGCAACTGGTAGTGCTGAACGCCGACCACTACGAGGGCGGCACCACCGACCAGACGACGCTGCTCATCAAGAACGCGACGCGATTCGACCAGGGCGTCTACGAGTGCGGCCTGGAGAACGACGTGGGCGCCGAGAACTCCACCAACAGCATCAACGTTTCCGTCTACTGTGAGTTCCACAGGGCGTGCAAGCGCAGGCTGGGGTACTTCACTGTAGTCGATATTTCCAGAAAGTCCACAAATAAAAACACACACATACACACACACACACACACACACACACACACACACAAACACAAACACGCGCGCGCGCGCCTGCTTATAGCTTTTCTTATTTCTTCGGGGATGATTTTGGGGACTTCATCGTCATCTGCGTAAAGTTTTCCTAGTGGTTCATGTATTCTATCATATAATTTACTACAGAAATTCTTTATATGCTTTAAAATTTCTTCCTTTTCCGTTATGCGCCCATTATCACCGTCAATTGCTATGATTTGGTCTGACAATTGACATACTCAAGCTTATAGGGGAGGAAACAGAGAAACATCAGGCTAAAGTCTTTACTTCGTGTATACAGAATGACAGCATCCCAACCTGCTTGAACTAAGCAAACATAATCTTACTACATAAGAAGGGAAGTATTCACGATCTGAAGAACTACCGCCCCATTAGCTTACTTTCTGCTATATATGAAGTTGTTGTGTACATAGTTCTGCATAGTCAGCGCGTACACAACTTTCCCACTGGAGCGCGCCCCGCTAAGCACAACAGCGCAGGCGCAGTGCTCGTCTGTCTCCACACTACGAGATGGCGCTGCCATAGAGACGGACCAAATTCTGCTTCCGCCGATCCGCGTATTAATATGTAACGCAGCCAGTGAGATTGCTGCTAACGTAGAACCTTTTCTCCTCGCGGATCACACTCGCGCAGTGATACATGAACGCACGAGGTATTATAACGAGTGTACAGACCTCCGATTAGTCAGTCTGTACCAGTCTGCATTAGTCTGTACCAGTCTGTACGAGTTCTACATTTGTCTGTACCAGTCTACAGTCAAGTTTCAGTCTGTGCCTAATAAGATTACCATATTCCTGTACATAGCCATGAAGATAAATGTATAGACACTTTTGTCAAGTATCAGAGATATATGTGAGAATAAGATTAACGTACCAATACCAAAGGAACTTCAGATTGTCAATTGTAAATAGCATCCAGAACCAAGTTAAGTAATTTCTATGCTTGTTATTATTTTAATAAATGTGTGTGAAAATTAATCAAGTTCTGTTTAAAGTTGGTCACCATCAATCTGCTACTCTAAGCGTGCAAGTGGCATTTCTATCGTCTAACGGCAGAAGATAAACACGCCACGATAAGCCCACGAGACATATTGATGACACTCGCCTACTTCGTTAGAGCGACAAGTCAAATAATCTGATAGTGTGTGCATGGAAGATCTTACAGTACGCACACCACAGAAGTGTAAAACGCATTAAAATGGTAGTGGAGACTGCACAGCCCATAGAACAAGCTGGATTCCGCAGTGGTTTCAGTACAATTGACCATATAAACACACTGCGTGAGGTAATTAGTCGAGCAAATGAGTATGAAATGCCACTATGCAGAGCCTTCATTGACTTCGAAAAAGCCTTTGATTCTGTCAGCCAAACTGCAGTCACACAAGCACTGGCCGAGCAAGGAGTGGAAACAAAATATATGAACATATTGTGCAACATTTATGATATGTCTGTAGCATCTATCAACATAAGAAAAAACAAGTACGAATTTCCCATTGGAAAAGGTGTAAAGCAGGGCTATCCTATATCCCTGAAGTTATTAATACCAGTTCTCGACATGGCTATGTCCAAAATTATTTGGAACAACAAAGCATAAATGGTAAAAGGCTCACCAACCTGAGATTTGCTGGCGATATAGTGGTCCTAGCTAACAGTAAGATGGAAATGCAGTCCTCTATAAAAGACTTAACAGATCGTTGTCAGGAAGATGGATTTAAATAAATCACTCTAAAACTAAGGTTATGCATAAGAAATGGGCAGCTGCAGGACAAGTAACACTGAACGGCAACATCCTAAATAATGTTACAGAATACGTTTATCTGGGGCAATTAATTGACACAAAAGGGGATTTGAAATCTAAAATTTTTCGTCGAATTAAACTGGGTTGAAGGGCTTGAATGCAACACTTTTCAAATCTAACATGCCAGTCTACTTAAAGAAGACAGTTTTTGATCAGTGTGTCCTATCGGTTTTAACGTACGGGTGTGAAATTTGAAGTTTAAATGAATTTTTCAAAAGGAAATTTAGAACTGCTCAGAGAGCTATGGAAAGGTCAGTGTTTGGTCTCACTAAGAAAGATCGACCGAAAAGTAAAGACATACGAGAAGTAACAAGAGTAAAAGATATTATAGAGCGAGTTAAGACTCTAAAATAGCAGTGTGCAGGACATATTGCACGAACAAAGGATGGAAGATGGACAAAATAAGTTTTAGAGTGGAGTCCCAGAGAAAAACGAAGACCACCAGGGAGACCACCTGATCGCTGGGATAAGGAACTCAGTAAAGTTGGCTTCAACTGGCAGAAGACAGCAGCGGACAGGGATGAATGGAAACACCTCTTAAAATGTATTTAATAACATAAAGAGGCTAGATCTTGTGCAGATTGAATTAACTGTCTACATGAAGGTACCAACAGCCCAGGAAGGCCGCCGCCTCCATCCCGCCAGCCTACACGAGACTTCCAGAGCACCCTGGAAGACATCGAGGGACTGGAATAACTGGCATTTGACGAGGGTTACCAGGCCTGGTAGAGTATATAACTGGTGTGAACAGTGCCATGTTTTCTGTCCACATCCTGTGCCTAGGTGCAAACCATAAACAGAGCAGTAGTTGTCAAGAGCTGGCACTGAACGTAAACCAGTAGTGAAACCAAGGCAGTCTAGAAACTAAGCTGGGTCGTAGTCGCAACGGTATGTTGATATACTAAGACCTTCATACGGAACGGCACAATAGAAGACAGGCTGGCCGGCTGCCTCTCAAGGGGAGCGTGCTAACATCCCCTCACCAGTTTGATTCATACTGACAGGATTTGTAGGGCATGACTAAGACTTCTACATACAGGGTTACAATTATTGGACCCTATTAGAATAAAAAACGAAAATTAGTTACAAGCACACTTTATTCAACATATAAACGTCACTACAGATACTCCGGTTTAGGTTATGGCATGTTCGATATGCCTACCAGCGGCGATGATGTGGCGCAGACGCATAGCGAAATTCTGCATGACCCGCTGAAGTGTCGGGACATCGATGCTGTCTATGACCTCCTGAATCGCTGTTTTCAGCTCAGCAACAGTTCCGGGGTTATTGCTATACGTCTTGTGTTTAACGTCACAAGCCGGCCGGGTGGCCGAGCGGTTCTAGGCGCTACAGTTTGGAATCGTGCGACCGCTACGGTCGCAGGTTCGAATCCTGCCTCGGGAATGGATGTGTGTGATGTCCTTAGGTTAGTTAGGTTTAAGTAGTTCTAAGTCTAGCGGACTCATGACCTCAGATTCTAAGTCCCATCCAGCTAACCTAAGGACATCACACACATCCATGCCATAGGCAGGATTCGAAACTGCGACCGAAGCGCCTAGAACCGCTCGGCCACGGCGGCCGGCCATCAGCAATCCAATGTCGGTGTTGACGGGCCCATTCTAGGCGTAAAGCTTTGTGTCGTGCAGTCATCAAGGGTACACGGGTGGGCATTTGGCTCCAAAAGCCCATATCGATGATGTTTTATTAATGTTTTACCGGATTCCTGATATTGACGGTACACTCGTGAAATAGTCGTACGGTAAAATCCCCACTTCATCGCTACCGCGCAGATGCTGTGTCCCATCTCTCGTGCGCCGACTATAACACCAAGTTCAAACTTAGTTAAATCTTGATAACCTACCATTGTAGCAGCAGTAACCGATCTAACGACTGCACCTGACACTGCTTCTCTTATATAGGCTTTGCTGACAGCAGCGCCGTATTCTGCCTGTTTACATATATCTCTGTACTTGAATGTGCATGCCTACACCAGTTTCTTTGGCGCTTCAGTGTAGATCCCAAGCTTATGCGCGTGGTCGCTCACTGCCCACAGTCAAGCCCGTAGTGCGGCTGTCGATGGAGCCGGAGACGCCGGTGAGCGAGGTGTCGCGACTGAACATCACTCTGCTGTGCGAGGTGCTGGCGGGCAACCCGGCCACGCTGACCGCCGTGCGCTGGTACCTGGACGGCGAGCTGCTCAAACAGCTGCCCGACTGCAACGCCACAGACGACGCGGCGGCCACCTTCTGCGACGTAGACCCCAGCCGGCTCATGCTGGAGGACGTGGGCCGCGGCTTCCACGCCAACTACTCGTGCGAGGGCATGAACGACGCCGGCTGGGGGCCCACCTCGCCGGACCGCGAGCTCGTCGTCTTCTGTGAGTCTCATTCCTTCACCTTTACTTGTAGACTTCCGTTAAAACACGTTTCACACAAACGTCTTTCTGGCCAAAGTCCACTACAGGGTATGGGTGTGCGTCACATGCTTGCGTGTAAATTTGTCGCCAACCACATCGCGATAGGATCAGTGAAGTCAGTGACTGTGCACAGTATGGTGTTCTAAAGTTTCGAGTGTTCTCGAAACTGCCCATGCGCAGAAATATGGGACTATGGCTTCGCCTGCTGACATAGGAAGTTAACCTATTCTAGCCAAAGTCACTCCTGTTATAGTAAAGGAAATCTCTACTTTCTTGTTTGCTTTCTTTTCGTAAACACAATGCGAAGGTTGCCCCGGTGTTTTTCCTGCTAGTGTTCTTCCACAACAGGGACGGAATATCTGAACGCAGAAACTAAAATGTAGACTTTCGCGGCCGGAAATGTCATGTCCATTATAATTATCCGGGTTGTTATGCCGTGGTCGGTTGATTAATTCTGTGTCAATTCCCAACGTTTCGTCCCCGTCTGCGGGAGACATCTTTAAGAGGGTCTGTAGCTCGATGAAAGGTCCAATACACCCACTGGCTGGCTACTGACTGCGGCTAAATTCCGTGTCCGCGCGCTCCCGCGCCGAGGCGTGACGTCACGTGTTTTGAAAACGTCAGTGCAATTGGCCGCTGTCCGCTGCCGTCGATCGCCGTTGCCGTCCAGTGATGGACGCGTGGTACACATCTTCTTCAACACCGGCATCCATATACCGTTTAATTTCATGCCCTCCTCCCTTCGATTTAAATTATTAGGGTGTTTGGCTACCTGTAAAGTCTTTCGTAATATCCGCATGTAGCCGCTAGTACTTGCGTCTCCTCGCAACGAATATGATGGTTACCTGGCTGGAAAGCATGCTCCGCAACAGCTGATCGTTCCGTTTCTCCTCTTCTACAATTGCCCTTGTACTCTTCCAAACGTTTTGAAACAGTTCTTTTAGTGGTACCCATATAAACATCTCCATAGCTGCATGGGATCCTATACACTCCAGCCTTTTCCAATGGTTTGCGAGCGTCCTTGGCAGGCTTAAGGTATTCCTGTATCTTCCTGGTGGGCTTGAAAATTACAGTAATATTTCGCTTCGTCAAGATCCTCCCTATTCTTTCCGTTACATTTTTAACAAACGGCAGGAAAACCTTAGATTTTTCAGTAGACTGTACGTCACTACGATTTCTGCGTAGCTGTCTCAACGCACGTTTTATTTCGGCGGACGAATATCCTTTCTTCATTAGTGCATTGTGGAGATGTTCCAACTCAGGTTCACAAATATTTCTAGCTCTGTCCGCTAACGTCTTGATAACACCCCGCTTAATTCTGTAGCTATTCCTGCCATTACCAAAACGTATTCTACGGTTAACTTACCTAAGCCTGCCGGAATGACCTGTTCAGTTATCCAGCGTTTATCATCTACTTAGGCATTATTACATGTTCGTACAATGCGTTTACCGCGCTATTCCGAGAATAGAAATTAAGCGGCTGCTAACTGGGGACTGTACAACTGGCCATTAGTAGCGTAGGGTTCTGTCAAACATTTTATGTCAAAATTTCATTTTCTAGGATACATCGAAAAGATGATATGTAATCTTTCTTACCTGTTATTTCTGTTCATCGTTTATTTCCACTCTGATGGTCTGACTCTATGGATTTCGCTAATAATTAATAACAATGCTGATCATTCGCACACACAATCAACAACATACACAAACAGCGATTGGTATTCACCCGTTCGGGTTCATTCGGTTTAGCTCGTCTAGCTCCACCCCCTTTTATTCTGCGGAAAGATTTTTATTTCTAGATGCGACGGGGATTCCCCTAACAGACGACATGTACGCCGTACATGCATTAAAAATCAGGTTATGATTCTTTCAGAAATCAACTTCTAATGGGTTCAAAATGTTCAAAAAGTAACTGAGATGCGTTTCAAAACCATATGAATAAACAATGGACCAACATGCGCTGGGCACAAGGCACTTTGTGAAACAAGATTTTCTTCTTCAAGAAAATGAATTTGGCGTCCCCTGAAATTGTTGCTCGGTGCAGATACCCCAGTATGCCGCCTCATAGATCTGGGTCTGGCACCTAGCAAGCTGTTTGCCAATACATTTTCATCGCTAATTGTTGAAAATAGTTGTTTCAGTTATAACAAAAAGATGCAATCATAGCATGTTTAATTGTGGTCTCGTGTTCATCATTTATTGCACCAAGAAGGGAACAGTACCATCACTACCAGCATTTTTCGATTCTTCTGGTGCCTCTGGCCAATGGCACCAGCCAACCTGCCTGTCCCATGCTGCAGAGCTCCTATAAAGGAGCCTTGCCATGCTGAGGTTCGTCACAGTATACGCCCAGCTTACATATGAAGCTGCAAGCTTCGGAAGCATGAATGATCAGTTGGTTTGTGCAAGCATGCTTGATCTTCTGGACATGTGAAACTTTTGTATTGTTCAAGCTGCTTGAGGCTTGATCGATTTTCAGTCATGCAAAATCGTGCAAGGATACCGAAGTGCATGTGCTTGAGTGCGTGTACCAACAATATAATTATAAGTTTGTATTTAATTGGTACATAAGGTTGTAGCGGTTTTGTTTTCCATGTTGGTATTCCAGTTCAACAGATTTATTTATCTATTGTCTATTTTTATTTGTTAATTCATGTTGTTATCTGAGTTTACATATAGTAATTTTGTGATTTGGAGAATGTGAGTGGAGCTGTGGTCGTAGAAAATGGAGTGCCAAGTGGAGAAATCGTAACATTTGCGACATATCCTTCTGTTTGAGTTGAATAAAGGGATGACAGCAGGCACGAACATTTGTCCTATGTATGGGGTTAATAACACAGGACAGAGCATGTCAAGCAAATGGTTTTCTCGTTTTAACATTAGTGACTCTCCATGATCAGAAAGTCCTTTGCAGTTTGATGAAAATCATTTAAATGAATTAATCCACATCGATCCATGTTAGTGTATGGTACTCGACAACTGGCAAATGTGATGGAACTGTGATCATTCCAACATCGTGCAACATTTGCATCCAATGAGGAAAGTTCAAAAACTGGGTGTAACGGTTCCGCATGTCCTAAGCTAAAATCACAAAATCAGCGGATGGTCCTATGTACATCTATGCGTGCTCATCATCAGTTGGTTTGTGAACATCATCAACCATTCCTATCCTGTATCATTACTCGTGACGAGAAATGGTGTCTTTATGGTAGCATAAGGAAAAGAAAGGAATGATTGAACCCAAATAAAGCAGCAACTGTCTGTACAAAGACGTGAATGCATCCACAAATGATAATGTTGTGCATCTGGTGGGAAAGGACAGTGGTTTGGTGTACCATAAATTTTTCTCCTATGTGTAACCATCACTCCTGACATTTGTTGTCAACAATTGAAACTTCTTGCAGGTGCAATTACTCCATTATAATGCCCATCCGCATTCTGCTAAGACTGAAAAAAAAAAAGTACAGGAGTTGGGTTGGGAAGTCATTCCACCTTATTCACCTGATCTTGTCCCCTCGGATTTGTACCTTTTATTTTCCCTGTCGAACAGCCTTCAAGGAACTTCTTTTCCTTTGCGCCTCAAAACCATGTGATTTCTACAGTTGTGGCATCCAGAAGTTGCCCATCATTGACAGACTGTTGTAAATAATGAAGGAGAATATATGATTGATGACTAAAGTCTCTGTTATGCTACGAACTTATGCACCCAATACCTATCCAGTTGTATTATATTTTCAAAAATTGATTAGTATCATTGATATAATACCTTATGCTGGTATGTTTTACCTGCAAAGTTACAGACTTATCACATACTTCCTTTGGAAGTATAAAGAGCTCACTTTTTCTTCAAGTAGCTGTTCTTTCACCTGTCTATGCTTCAAATTATCTGTATAAAAACTGCACATGAAATTTTGTTTTCTTATTTCGCGTAAAAGAGTGCAAAAAGTTTCCAAAGATGCCTTTGTTTGTTTCAAGAAAACATTGCCAGAGATATTATGTCCCAAAGTTGCTGAAAACTCAGGGGTATATGGTAGATAGCAGCACTAGAGGTTCAAACAAATGGCTGTGTGAGTACTTCAAATGAAATTTCATCAAAATCCTTGAGGTCTTGCTGGAATCAATAGACCATTTGGTGTGTAATGACCCATAATCAAAAGGGTTGAGGATCTGTGTACTGGCAACAGAGAGGTGCAGTTCTGTTTTGAATTGTGTTGGTACTGTAGTCAGCTACATGGAAACCTTTATACATAATTGTTGAAATAAAAACTAGAAAATACAAAAAATTAATGTTTGATAATTTTTAGTACCATATACTGGTTTAACAATTTTCTGTTCTAGATAGTAATGCAATATATAACAATTGTTAATCTTTACAATTATTTTGATTAAATGTTCAGTACCAGAAATAATAAATAATTTATAAGAATGAGCTGTAGTTATATTATAAATTGCACAAAAACTTTATGGAATAAAACATACAAGTGGACAGTTGGTAGAGCATAGATAGATAGGTATCTAAATAGATAGATAAATTGTTCACAGATTGAGTGGGAAAATAAGAATATATCAACAAAAAATCTTGTATGTGCTTTTATTTTTAGAGAAGTGAGCAACTGTTTTATATTTATACTCATTTGTCTTGTAGAACACAAGCATTTCAGATATGACCACAGAGTAACAATATTCAGAATGTCATTCTAAAATGAAAATGTATTCCACAGAGCTAACCACAAAATTATACTGAACACTTTTACATTAACTTATAGGGTCTTCGTGGACTGTTTTGAGGCAGTACAGATTGCATGCACTACACCTGTAAAGCCATTGGTGTCAAAATACAAAGTAGACTTAATGTATACATTTCACGTGACTGAATAAATCAACTTGTGAAACGGAGAAAATACAAATTATTGCTTGTAAAAAGTGTAGTATTTAGGATTTTAGAAATGCTTGACTTTGAGAATTATGGTTATGTTATCAGTGACCATTCTGAACATGTTGCCTACAGAAATCACATATTAATGATTTTTGAAGAAAAATATTAAGAATCTCATGTTGTCATAACAGATCCTCCTGGACCTGCGACATTGGTGTATGAGCCTAGTCGAGTTGTGAAGAAAGGCACAGTGACGTTAACATGCAGTGTGGAGGATCCAGGAAGACCAGAAACAACAAAGTTCCGCTGGATCAGAGGATCTCATAACATATCAGCAGTAACATCAGCTAACTGGACAATTGACCCTGTGTCATTAGAAACAGAATCAAATTTCACATGCCTTGCCTATAATGAAGGAGGAGAAGGAGAGCCAGCAACTGTTTTTATTGAAGTACTAGGTGAGTTCTAGTAATTGCAAGGATAAACCAATATCCCAAGTAACCATTTCACCTGCTTGTTCAATTATTTCTAAAGATGATAACTGTAGTTTGAGTGTAATAAATGCTTGATATAATGTTATTGTTAGTCTGTCTGGTTGTCTTTCTGTATCGTGTGAGATGCAGATTTTCTATATGAATTGCCATTTGTGCAATGACGGATAATATATGTTTTCCATCTTAAGACAATATATGTTAGAGCACTATATGTTTAAGAAATAATTAACCCTGAGTTGTGCATAACAGAACCACTCTTCAGCTTTATATGTCTGAAGAAAGGAACAAGATAGAAAAAGAGTACACAATCTTATCTAGTATATTGTATTTTTGTACTGTTATTAAGATGACACACATTCCTTTTTAAATTCTGCTTCATCAGAAACTGCCCAAAGATTTCTCAGAAGGAACTTACATAAAGTTCCTCGTACCAGTTTCTTGAAGATGAACCTACTAGCATCATCACATCATGTATATGTATTGTAAAAAACATGAATCTGTCACACTTTTTATTTGCCATCAGCACTGGAATTATATCTGAATTACTACTTGCTCCATAATAAAGAAGCACACCAAATATTGCATTAACGAGAAAGAGAGTCCAAAATCAACTCGGAGATTACCATGTGCTTCCATGAAAAATTTTTGCATGTTGTTTACATCTTTTCATATTGACTACAAACCTAATTGGTATATGTTACTACAAGATGACTGATTTCTACCTGAAGATGACTGCTTTAAGTGGTTGAAATTGAGTCACATTTTAATAACTGTAGCGGCCTACACAGATTAAAAACTTTTATGCATTATATTGAAATTGTTTTTTCATTAATTTAACCATGCTAAATTTCATGGAAGGAGTAACAGGCTAGTTTCTACCCCCCCTCCCCGTTTTCTATCTCTATCTCTTGTATATAGATGCATTAAAAAGAAATAAACTAAACTAGGACACCAGTTGCAGTTTCTTCACTAGGAAACTTATGCTGTCAATCAGCTGACATTTGAGGGGCCCAGTGGAATAGGGGCATATGTCACCTGTGCAGTGATTTTGGTACAGGAAGACAGCTGATGCCATCTAATATCGTCGGTGAGAACTTCTAGCACAGTGGCATGTGCGCATTCCTTTAAAGAGAGCGTATTATATTTGCTGTTATTCAGGACTGACACATTCCCAGTGGAAAAGAGGGCCATACAAGTAATATCTCTGTGTCTCATGAGTCGATCCATCTCATTGTTTGACTTTTTTGGTTTCAGAAAGCCAATTGGAAAGCGTTTCTCAAATGTTGTTCATATGTTTCCAAGATGGCTGCAATAGGTGTTGCTATTAATGTTATGAAGAAAATTCAACATTACATGTAAAGAAAAAAATCCTAAAGAAAATGAGTGGAAAGATAATGAAAGGAAGAGGTTAAGAAAGAATGGAAAAGAATTTAAATCCCGAAAAATAAGATTGTGCCTGAGAATGAGTCTTGTAGGCCCAGTGATCCATGCTGCAAAACTAGTTTCTGCAAATACTCAACATTGAATGAAGTACAGGAGGAGGCAACATTTATTGTGTTTTATTGGTTGGGAGATTATAATGAGCAAATTCTTATTTATTTGCGTTAGTGCGGCCTAATAAGTGCAAAGAAGTGTACCCAAAGAAGAGGAAGGTTCCAACAGTAAGCGTTCAGGTATTTTATTCGTAACCCTCCAATTGCTGAGGATGAAGTGCGTAATACTGCATTTTTAACTGTTCATGTCATTTCTGTTAAATGCTTGAGGACTGTCTGTAGCAATGAAGAATGTGACACTGAGAGTCATGAATCAACAACACATGTATCTGTACATACACCTAGATGAAATAGAAGAGGTAAGCATTCTATCAGACCTCATGACATTGATAATAAGAAAGAAAAAAAAAGTTAGAAATCACATCGAAATGTTTCCAAGGTACACATCAAATTATAGCAGAATGCAGAATCCGAACAAGTCCTACATAACCTCTTTTCACTCGATCGCTGGAATGTATCATTTGTACTGTTAAGATCTTCAAAATACAGATGAAGTCCCAGTGAAACAACATGTGTATGAAACCATTTTCAACACAGAATATAATATTGGTTTTAAATTGCCATTGATTGATTGATGTCATATTTGTTATTCTGCTAAGGCATGCCATAAACCAAATCCACAGACATCAAACTACACCTTGAGAAAGCTGAAGCTGCATATAGTGCTCCGAAAAGTGACTCAAATGAGTCGAAACAGGATAGTAGTCATGCACAAGAATGTCATTGAAGGCTCATCATTTATTCTGATTTGTGTGTTGGATAAAATAAAAACTATTTTATCCTAGGTCTGTTTTTGTACCTCCTAGATAAAAAATGTTTTGATGTTTTGAGCACAAATTTCCCTTTCCTGGACACACATTCCTCCCATGTGACAGGGTTGTTGGAGTTATTGAGAAGCTGAAAAGAAAGACACAGGCTGTGTAAACTCCAGTGGAATGGGTTGAACTTATATGAAAGAGGAAGCAAAAGAAAACATTCATTGTGGTTGAAATGGAGAAAGACGACTACATGTCTTTGTCATCTATAATGAACAGTATCATCAAACATAACATTACTGTTGACTAAAAGCCCACAGACAACAGAAACTCAATGGTGTTTAGATTAATGAGTGCTGAACATTCTGTATATATCAAATATTTACACAATCAAACTGGGAAACCTGTGTGAGTTAGTTTACAGAAGTGTTGTGGATGATTTACAAAGCTTGCAGACTGCCAGTAAGTTCCTAATTATCCAAATGGATATCAAATTAAGACAGCAAAGTTCAAGGATCTTCAAAGCTTACTGCAATTTGTGCCTCCAGTATATTCAAGTTTTTATCAGTCATTGATAAGTGATGGTAGTTAGTAGTTACTGTAACAACTGTTGGTATCACAGCAGGAGTTCACATTACTATACAAAATCATATTTCCTTACTTCCAATTTCCTGACACAACATACCCTGGTGGCATGTGGCCATTTTCCACTGGGCCCCTCATTTGTATACATTGGCAAATTTACAATTGTAAAAATCATGCTGAATAGTTTGACAGTAGGGCTGCTTAACATTTCTCCATCAATTAACTTTGACCCCCTCCTTTCCCCATCCCATCAGTTTCATATTTACCAATTATTAACTGTTTTTATTTTTAAAAAGCTGTCTTACATCAGGGGAACATCCATGGAAACATGATAACTTCTTCCTTTGTCATATTTTATGTGAGTTATTCATGGAGTGATTTCCTTTCATTGACTGATAATCAAAGCCATTGTCACATTAAACAGTACATTGATGATATTTCTGCTGTTGTAAACCTGGACTTCAGTAATGTATGAAAGTCAAAGCCTGCATATTGAGATTGGATTAATTTTGAATTACTTTGAACCTCTGATGAAGTTAGTTCTGTCCAGCCATCCTGATTTAGATTTCTCATGATTTTCCTAGATCATTTTGGCACGGCTGGTATCTTCAGCAGGGTCATGACCAATCACCTGTTGGACCTCATAAAAATAATCTTATGTACTTTATGTGCCAATGTACTTGAGCTATTTATTTTCATTGTACCATCATAAAAAATCCTATATCATTATTGGGTGATCTCCGCTGTACCCCACAAAAATAGTCTTACACATTTTATATGCCTATATACTTGAGCCATTTATTTTCATTGTACCATCACAAAAAAATCCTATACCATTATTGGATGATGAATTAGTAACTAAATCATCATCATCGTCATCATCATCATTTAAGACTGATTATGCCTTTCAGTGTTCAGTCTGGAGCATAGCCCCCCTTATACAGTTCCTCCATGATCCCCTATTCAGTGCTAACATTGGTGCCTCTTCTGATGTTAAACCTATTACTTCAAAATCATTCTTAACTGAATCCAGGTACCTTCTCCTCGGTCTGCCCCGACTCCTCCTACCCTCTACTGCTGAATCCATGAGTCTCTTGGGTAACCTTGCTTCTCCTAAATAAAAATAATAAAACTATACAGCATTGTTAACATTTCATTAGATCAGTTAAATTTTAACAATTTAATTTTCTTGTCTGTGATACTTAGGACACTTCTGGATTAGGCATATGTCCATATCAAAGGTTATGTTCATCAGGCTAAAAAAGCTTCCCATACATTTTAACAATATTATGAAAGGTGTAGTTGCTACTCACCATATAGTGGAGGTGCTGGGTCGCAGATAGGCACAACAAAAATAGTGTCAGAAAGTGGGTATTTGGCCAAAAAGGCCTTCGCCAGAAATAGACAACGCACACACACTCAAATACAATTTGAGTTGCATTTGCATGAGTGCATCTGTGTATGTTGTCTATTTCCAATGAAGGCCTTGTTGGCCAAAAGCTCACTTTCTGATTGTCTTTATGTTGTGCCTATCTGTGACTCAGCATCTCCAGTATATGGTGAGTAGCAACTATCCTTTTCATGATATTGATATGTTCTATACTGGATTTTACATTGTGTGATTTTCCCATACATTGCACATTTAACTATAATATTGATAGAGATTAGTAAATGTACTGACCATTTCTTTATACAGTACTAATAAAAACTGATACATTGTATGGAGATGATGATGAGCTACACAGTATTATGAGCTAACATTCAGATTCTAGTCAATTATTTCTGCCACACAAGTTGTTCACACATACTTCATGGTTCAGTTAAACTCATGGTACTTCAAGTGCTGCAGTGCGGGCTGTATACATTGCAGGATGCTAAAACATTGTAGGTATCTTCATTAATCGATGTACTAATGGAGTATGCTGAAAAGATAGTAATTCCACTTTCTGCCATCAGCTGAAAATATGGCAGTGTAATCAGTCAGAATGTGAAGCGGTCTCTGTTTTGATGTCTATATGCTGTTTGCTGCGTGGCATCAATGTTGATTTCTTTTGTAAAGTAACTGTTGTAAAGGATTAAAAACGCTGAAGTTCTAAATGTGAAATTCAATGGCTGTTAAGAAGAAAGACCATGCACTGCTGATAAAGTTATTTCATCAGAATGGCAGCAATAGCAGCACTGCATTTCAGGAATATCGCTCACACAAACAGTTGTAAGGGACCCCTTGCCTGTAAATGGGCTAAAGAATGTGATCGAGAAAGTTGAAGAAAAAGGTGAATTAGATGGTACCACAGGGAGGAGAAGGGAGCCCATTCCCGTGACAGTCATTGATGATGTTGCTATAGCTATAACCGATCATTCATAACATGCCTCATATTCTGTAGACAGTGGTCAGTGGGGATCCTGGTCAACAGTTCAAAAGATTTTATGATGCATTTTACATTGGTATCCCTACAAGATTCAGAATGTGCACCAAATGGAACTCAAAGATAGGCTACAACACCATGTCATTGACCCGAACAGAATAGATGACGTGTGGTTGGCGAATGTTCTTTGGTTGGATGAGACACATTTTACTCTGCATGGTGTTGAGAATGCACAGAACGGTTGCATTTGGGGTTCTTTTCCACCACATGTTGTGCACGAACATACACTGCACTCATCTTAATGTGATTGTGTGGTGTAGTTTCACAAGCTCCTTCATTCTCAGTCCTTTTTTTCTTTTAGGAGATGACACCTCACAGACCTGTTATGTGCACAGTGACATCTGTATGTTATAAAGACCTACCTGTGCAACAAATGATTCCGGCTTTACAAGAATGCAATGATGTCCAAACCACTATGTAAAATGGTTTGACACCACATGTCACTTGCCTGGTGAAAGATTTACTTTGAGAAACCTTTGGTAATGGCCAATTCATCTCTAGGTAGTTTTAAGATGAGATCCCACAATCTAAATCCATGTGACTTCTAATTTTGGGAGACGATGTTGAATACATGTTGTAACTTGTGACCATACCCTAATAAAGATGCCAGAAACACTGTTATCATGTTTTTTATCATTCCCGCCCTTTTTATGCACCCACACCACATTCTGACTGCTTGCACTGCCGTGTTTTCACCCGGTGGCAGAAAGTGGAACTATTATTTTTTTCAGTATACTCCGGGAACGCACCAATTAATGAACATACCTACAATGTTATAGTGTCCTGCGATGTATACAGCCAACACTGCAGCACTCAGATCAATGTCAGTCTAATTGTAGCCGCCACTCAGAAGTTCTAACTGGCTCAAAATGCCTGGTGCATGAATTAATATACCCATTTCCTTCAAGCCAAGTGCTTCAGAATTGTACAACAGTGCGTCACACATTGTGAATTTATTTACATACAAATATTCTTTGTAACATTCAAGGCAATTTTTTATGCATCTTCAATGTGTGCTTGCTAGTTTCATATCCATACTTTGTTCATGAACGGTGTATACTCACAGCAACCTACAAGCTCACCTGATCAATGTATTTCCCCTGGCTTTTGTTATTCAACCTCACATTGTATTTGCATTTATATCTGTTGATATCTGTCTTACTTTTTGAACGTGAACCAGTTATGGTATATTACTTACACACAGCACTCATGAAACAACAAATGTTTACGTACTCCATATAATTTATACAATATATGTACAGTAAGCAAAAACTTAATCATCGACATTTTCAATGACAATACAGAATAAATCTGTTTCAAAGCAAAATAATGAAAATCATATGTTTTGTGTATTTAAAATATTGTATTGTTTTACATGTTTAGGGAAGCTTTATGCTTAATTCCAAATCATTGATTCCCATGGGAATCACTCTGCACGGTTTCACCTTTACACAAATCTTCATAATACCTCTCGACATAGCCACTATAGTTTCAATATTGTATGTTCTGATACAATTGTGACTCATTGTGATGATGTGCACATCTGTATGTGCATTGTAACTCTTCTGTTTGTGTCTCAGTGATCCCAAGAATTTATCATGTTGCATTTTTACACTTCATTTCCAATAATTTGGAACTTTGAAGACTGAAGGTTCCTTTCTACATTTTTAGATCTTCCTATAATACAAACTACATTTGCGTGCATGTTATTATTTAATCATAGAAACATTTTTTTCATAGCGATTTGTAAAAAAAAAAAAAAAAAAAAAAAAAAAAAAAAAAAAAAAAAAATATTGACTCATCTTTTCTTTTATAGCACCACCAGCATTCATTAACACGTCACCACCATATTATGGAGCAGCAGTAAACACTCAAAACTTAAACATTTCCTGCCGTGTGGAGTGTTCGCCAATTTGTGAAGTGAATTGGTTGAAGAATAATGTTCTCATTGATACAAGCAATGGGTCAGCTTCACCATACACTGTAATTAATAAGCGTCTACCTGCTGACACAGCTGCTAATGATTTCCAGTCCATACTGTCGACACTGCTGTGGAATATGGATGCATGGCCTGGGAAGCAGTTTGATATACTGCATGATAGTGCAAATTACACATGTCTTAGCACAAGCAACTCTGTGGGGCCTGGTGTTAACAGTACCACAGTGTTCAGGGTAGAATGTAAGTAATACTTTATACTTTACAAAAATAACACATATTGAAACAGCACAAAAGTATGTTTCTTACTGAAATTTATCTTTGAGACATAAAACAGATATTTTATGGTGCAAATAACTATATAAAATTTTAAAAGTATTTTCCCATTTCATTCCTACGTAAAAAGGGCATGCATCATTTCTAATACTCATAAATACCATAATAATGTGCTGCTGTAGTTGGAACTATCATAAGTTGCAAATTCTTATCCATAAGTAATTGTAAAAGGTGAGGAAAGCATCAGGTCATTAGTGTGCCTCCAAAAAATCTTCTATACTAGTAATAAAATTGTAAAACTGTTGTGGTTGTCTGTTTGAACATGCTAATTTCTAAAATTTTCATGGGATTTTCGCAAGTAACTTGAGCATAACTTGAAGCAATGTATAGGCTCTATTTCATCAAAAATTTTATCTAAAATTATCTGCTCAGCTCAGTAGTTCAGATGTTTAATCATCATGGTAAGTAAATGGTGCTCCTAGTTTCTCTCTCTCTCTCTCTCTCTCTCTCTCTCTCTCTCTCTCTCTCTCTCTCTCTCTCTCTCTCTCTCTTTTTATTTTATTGTTTTTTTTATTTTTTAAAAACTTGGTGCCAGACCTATTTTCAGAAATTTACGCAATCTTATCTTTATGAGTACAAACTAACAGCAAATTTGTTTGACTAAGATATATGGATTTACTGATGTTGCTTCATATATTATTAACTTAACAACATTGTTTTGCTTCTTGCAGTAGATTTTATTTATATTTGACTTCTTTCATAGAAAAGGTTTTTTACCCCAGTGACAGAAGAATTTTCGGAAGCTTATGTCAGTGACTTGAACACTGCAGTCTTGTTTTTACAAATACAAACTAGGCCAGGATATTTGGATTTACTGATTTTGCTTTTGTGTATTAAAAGCTTAACAACATTGCTTTGCTTCTTTAGATTTATTTATTTGCTGAAAAAAAATGAGTTTATTAAGTTGGCTCTGTAATTTGGGTGATTACTCATAACATTTTGATTTCATTTTGTTTATGAATAAAAACGCCCAGAAAATGGTCAAGTCTCTCTGAATACACCAGAATGACTAAAGGACTGAGAATTATGTGGTCTCAAGAATCCAACAAAGATCATGAAGCAAGACTTGTTGCACTTCGACAACATCATGCTGTAACTCACTCTTTGAAAAATCCTTGTGAAAGCGAGCTGCAGTTGAATTCTTATTGAGAGCATCATGCACTATTTTACTCCAAAGAACCTTTCATTTATAGAGGCTTAAAGTTACTTCTCTTCAGTGCAACATCATAGACATGGAAATTTTGACCAGAAGTTGTGCAGACGGGAAAGTTTTTATACTGTGAATCCCAGTTATTCCTAAAAATTTAATATTTTGCTTTAAGTGTGTACAGTTCCATGAGTTTATGTTATGACATGACTATAAACTGCATGTTGTAGGCTGTTAGTTGCTTTCCTCATGGCCAGCTCTACATGACTCTACTGTAGTCATGAATCAAATAAGCTCTTGAATAATATCCCCAATCATACAATTTCAAACATTGTATGCAAAACAAAAGCCTTAAGGACAGCTATGAATAAGTAACCAATGCCAGTGTTATCAGCTAGTGCAACAATATTTTTAGTAGTTTTTAACCACTTTGTCGTAGATTGAGATAGAATTTCACAAATGTTCTGAAAGCTGCAACTACCAAGAGCAATTTATTCATAAGCCAGTCTGTGAAGAAAATGTATAACACTCATTGGTGAAAAACACAGCATATCCCTTTGAGGATGTTTAGATGGAGACTGGGTAAATGAAAAAGATGGTTTCAGAACATGGAAAGTTTACTTATCCAGCAAAGTTCACAAACAGGTGATTGTATCACATTTCACATAAGAAATGGTTCACTTAATTGAAACAAAGAACACATTTCAGAATTATACCACAAATTAGGCAAATAGTTGATTAAGTGCAAGAGTGCGTATATAGCAGAAAAGTTCAAGATGACAGAGAGGCAGTTTTACCTTACTGCCTACTTTTTTGGTATACAATCGGTATTTGCAGAAATTCTGGTAATAATAATAATAATAATAATAATAATAATAAACAGAGTGTGTAACAGAGTCAGTGAAAAAAGATCCCTGACGACTGGCAGCTGTGAAGTGCAAACAACTGCAGGGAAGAAAAGTAGTCATGTATAGAGCTGTAAAACAGTGAGGCATTTCTGTAGGGATGTATACAAAATTGTGTCACATGATTGGCTGAGGTGGGTGTATGAAGCAGCCATGCCAAGCCCACTGCAAATATCAGGGATCTGCTTTCACCAACTCAACTGTAGCGCACAATAAATATAAAACAGACAGTGAAACATTGAGTGGAAGACATTAATCAAAATACATTTGTCCACGAGAATAGCACTGTTAAAAACCATTGACGACTGCTGTAGGAAAATTGTATTGAAGAATTTTCCCAAAACTGCTTCAAATTGCCATATGTAAATGGTGGCATTGACATAAAAATTATTTCCAGGTGCTTGTTGATGATAAGATCCAATATCGCAGCAGCAAAATTCTGAATTGTATTTTCAAGGATATCCCAACAAAGGAAAATCAGAGAATTCTGCCACCATTTGTTGTTATTATTATTATTATTATTATTACTATTATTATTATATCCCTTGGTTTTGAACAACTAGAAATCACGTAATAATTTCAGTTCCTTTTTTTTTTCTTTCAGTATTCTTTCATGCTTTCACCATGTTTCCTTTTCCTTTCTTTAGGCCACTTCACACTTTTTTTACTGCTTCGGCCATGGAATCTTTTCTTTCACAATTTAATACTTTCCTTCTGAAAATATCACTTTCTGAGATAAATTTACAAATTCTCTCCAGATGTCAGTAAAACAAGATAAATTGTAGGACCAAGTGAAATAGAAATAGAAAGTTCAAAGAAATGATAGAATGATTCAACAATGTTGTCGAGACCAGTTCAGTCAATGAAGCTTGCATTGTAGTTCTGATTCAAATGAACCTACACTTCCAGTTCGAAAAACGTATTTGTGTCTCTTCACAGCGCTAGTATTCCAGCTCTGATAAATGTCATGGTACTCTTAAACATATTTTAAGTTATTTCCAATCTCTGATACGAAAAAGCTGTGCACAGTATTTTCGTTTAGTATGTTTGAGCATGAGCAAACAGTGTAACTTACACTTCTTCTAAAGTACTGAAACTGTTGGAAATAGCCATAATATTTCTTCAAGTAGTATCATATGCCTTACTGATATCAAAGAAGATACCGATACAGTGATGCTGACGGAGAAAAGCCTGCTGAATATCCGCCTCTAGGAAGGTCAGGTTGTCGAATCCACACTGAAAGTGGCTAAGGAGCTGTCTGGTCTCTAACAGCCAGACCAGACGCCAGTTAACCATCCATTCCAGGGTCTTTCCGACACAGCTTGTCAAGGCGATACTACGATAACTACCGGGACATGTGCGGTCCTTTCCTGGTTTGAGGAGAGGGATGAGGATTGCCTCCCTCCACGAGGTGGGGAACACTCCTGTGTGCCATATTAGATTAAAACATTCGAGGAGGATTTCCTTTGACGCCGCCTTGGAGACACTATATTGCACAACTGCATCAATGGGGCTTTTGTGGCCGCCTCCCCATTTTCATTCGGTCTTTCCTGTCTCAGCGGTTTTTTCAGACCCGAGTTGGTAACACACTGTCTGATCGCTTTGAGCAAGAGAACGGTTTCCCCCAGGGCAGTGTTTTAAGCATTACCCTCTTTGCCATAGCCATCAACAGTATAACGTCTACAGTGAGGAGTCCAGTAGAGTGCTCCTTATTTGTGGATGACTTTGCTGTTTTCTGTTCCTCCTCCAGTGTTGCAACCGCGAGCCGTCAGTTGCAGCTAACAGTGCGGCAGTTAGAGGAGTGGGCTGCAAAGACAGGTTTTCGGTTTTCTGCCGATAAGTGTGTTTGAGTTCATTTTAATCGTTCTCGTAGTGTTTTTACTTTGCCTGCCTTGCATATGGGGGATACTGTCCTACATTTTAGAGACACAGTGCGGTTTCTGGGCCTAATTTTTGACTCCAGGTTGTCATGGCTGCCATACCTATGTGACTTGAAAGCCAGAATGCTGAAGGCACTGAACATCCTCAAGTGCCTCAGCCACAGGTCTTGGGGCGCGGACAGGGCGCGTCTCCTTCAGTTTTATGGAGCTTTTGTGCGTTCACGGCTGGACTATGGGTGCACAGTGTATGGGTCAGCAAGGCCATCTTATTTGCGGATCCTTGACGCTGTTCACCATGCTGGGATTTGACTGGCCACGGGTGCTTATCGGACCAGTCCCATACCCAGCCTCTGTGCTGAGTCTGGCAAACCGCCACTTACCATCCGGCAGCAGCTCCTGCTGGTGCGCCAGGCTTGTCAGTTTCTTGCAGCTCCCAGCTCTTGTTGCCCATCCATCTCTGGACCGCCTTTTTACCTGCCGTCCCCGGGCTACGTTGGCATTTGGGATGCGTGTGCAACGTGTACTAGAGTCCCTCGGTGTGGAGTCTGTACAACCCCAAATCCAAGGTTTTAACCGCCTGCCACCCTGGTTACTGAAGAGGCCCGGAGTGATTTTAGATTTATTGCAGTACAAGAGAGATTGCACTCCTGCCACCATTTTTAATGCAGCATTTTCTGCCATTTTATCTGAGCACCACGACTATGTAGCTGTTTTCATGGATGGGTCGATACAAGGGGATTCTGTTGGTTGCTCAGTTGTTTTTCCGGATCGTGTCCTCAAGGTCCGACTGCCTCAGACTTTTACTGTCTTTGATGCGGAATTGTCTGTGATCTTGCGGGCACTGGAGCACATGAGACAATCTTCCTCTCCTAAATTTCTTGTCTGTTCCAATTCACTCAGTGCCCTTCACTCATTGCAACATTTGTATCTGGCAGACAAAATTGTCCAGACCATCCAGGATGCCCTCCTCCGACTACAGCGACTGGAGAAGGTTGTAGCTTTCTGCTGGGTTCCGGGCCATGTCGGCATTGCTGGGAATGAAAGGGCAGATCTCGCAGCCAAGGAGGCGTGTCTCGCCCCACAAGTATCTCAGTGTGCTATCCCCTTGCACGCACTCACCTCACGGGTCATGCGTCGGTGGGAGGAGGAGTGGCTGGAAGTGACTGACAATAAGCTCCGTATAGTCAAGCCCACAATGCGTGTGTGGTGTACCTCCTTTCAGCCCCATCAACGGGACGAGGTTCTCCTCACTCGGCTTCGAATAGGCCACAGCCCTATGACGCATGGCTTCCTGCTCCGGCGAGAGGACCCTCCAATGTGTGGTGCTTGCGGCGTCCAGGTCACTGTGCGCCATGTTTTATTGGATTGTGTTTTATTTTCTGACCAGCGGGTCGCGGCTGACTTGCCAGCGGACCTGCCATCTCTTTTAGGCAACACTCGGACGAATGTGGCTAAAGTTTTAAAGTTCTGTGCCTTGTCAAATGTTTTTACAAAGATTTTAGGGAGAGGATTTTAATTTGCTCACCGTGTGACAAGCTCGCCCATATTTTATGTAAGTGGCCAGCCAATAACAATTTCCTGTGACATTCTTCTTGCTATGTTTCCCCTTTCCTTAGGTTTTACTTTCTTATGTAGCATTTTCCTTCTTTTCCTGCTTTCTTTGAGTGTGTGCTTTAGTTTTCTTAGGTCTGTCCACATTTGTTCCTTTTAATGTGTGTCAGGGTGCTGATGACCTCGATGTTGAGCGCTCATAAACCCCAACACACCACCACCACCACCACAATATTTCTTCAATATCAAGTGAACTTGAATACTATTAGTCTACAATGAAAAGGCTGAAAACAAGTCAAAGAAAGCCACTGGATGAACTACAATTAACTGCACTCGCTATGGCACCAATAGAAAAAAAGGGATCAGAAACATTGCAAGACATGGTGAGAAAATGATCACTAAGTATGCTGTGAGTAAGGATCACCCCATAGAATTCATCTACAAATAGACAAGCTACATATTAGGTTGGTGCGTAAGTTCATAGCATTTTTGTTCTGCGCATTTGTATTCCAGTTGCTATGGGTTTATTTATTGATTGTCATTTTTTTATTTGTAGTTCACACATTTTTGTTTGGAGATAGTAAATGAAGCTGCGGGCACTACAAGATGGAGTGCCTAGAATAGGAATCACTCCATCATATTCTTCTGGGGTGACACAGTGGAGGTAGCCAGAAACTGTGCTATGTATGGAATAATGTCATTGGATAAAATATGGCAAGAAAATGGTTTTCTCATGTTAAAAAGTATCATTTTGATATTAGTGACTCTATACATTCGGGAAGACCTTCCAGGTTTGATGAATATCATTTAAATCCTTAATCCACAATGATCCACATCAGTGTACCTGAGAACTGACAAAGTGGTGAACTGTGGTCATTCCACTATCGTGCAACATTTACATGCAGTGAGGAATATTCAAAAATCAGGTGCATGGGTACCATGTGCTCTAAGCCAAAATCACAAAAATCAGCAGATGGCCCTATGTGCATCTAGCCTTGCTCATCATCAGTTGGTTTGTAAACAACACTGACTATTTCTATCCCATATCATTACTGGTAACAAGAAACGATGCCTTTATGCTAGCGTAAGGAAAAGAAAGGAATGGTTGAGCCCAAACAAAGCACCAACTCTCTGTACAAAGACCTGAATGCATTCACAAAATATTATGTTATGCGTCTAGTGGGATGTGGCAGTGGTGTGGTGTACTATGAATTTTTTCACCAGTGTGTAACCATCACTACTGACAGTTCTTGTCAACAATTGAAATGTCTTACAGGTGCAGTCCAAGAACAACAACCAGGATGACTGTGTGAAGTGATGTTACTCTATTTTAATGCCCACTCACATTCTGCTAGACTGACAAAAAAATACTGTACTGGAGTTGGGTTGGGAAGTCATTCCACATTCACCTTATTCACATGATGTTGCACCCTCAGATTTTCACCTTATATGCTCTCTGTCAAACAACCTGGGAACCTGCTTTCTGTGAATTTGTCCTCTGAACATGGCTTGATGAGTTCACCTCAAAAACTTGTGATTTCTACAGTCACAGAATTGCAATGTTATCCCAGCATTGGCAGACTGTTGTAAATTATGAAGGAGAATAGATTATTAATGAATAAAGCCTCTGTTGTTTTTATTGAACTTACAGAAAAGCACTACAAACTTATGCATCAGCCTAATACCTGTGCAGCCCTCCTATGTAGAAATCACATGGGCCACTTTTGAGTAGTAGTTGGTTTATTTATAAACTAGCAACACATTCTGGCTTCACATATGTAGCACTAAGTATTTATGGTTGGATGCCTTGTTTATAATAGTATGAAAAGGATAGTTGCTACTTGCAATATAGTAGAGGTGTGGATGTCATGTGACTTAAGCCTCCCGTCAGGTAGACCATTCGCCAGGTTCAAGTCTTTTGATTTGACGCCACTTGGGCGACTTGCATGTTGATGGGCTGTTCCATGTACCAGACACGTTAGAAATCTGGTGAAATAATGATATAAACACTTAAGTTTAAATTTTGTGTAGCAGGTGTGGTTATTTATTTAATTAACATGTTGTTAGCATCACATCACACAAGGAAAATTTTTATATGTACAGTTATTTAACACATAGAAAAGAAAGGTGTGATTATAAGTTGATGCATTAGTCGCTAATAGGAACTACTCTGGATCACCAGGAAAGGATTAATTTGGACACGTACATGCAATATGCTGAAAGTTTGTTGTTCTGCACCACTGTTACAGCTGGTTGATATTGTTAATCCCCATTTGTATACTGAGTCATTTACCATGCTTGCTACAAGAAATTTAAACTTACATGTTTGTCATTATTTCCCTAGCTTTCTAACATGTACCAGTTCCCATCAGATAACCAAAGTTAAGCGCTTTTGGGCATGGCTAGCACTTGGATGGGTGACCATCTGGGCCGCCGTGCACTGTTGCCATTTTTCGGGGTGCACTCAGCCTTGTAATTCCAACTGAGGAGCTACTCGACTGATTATTAGTGGCTCAGGTTAAAGAAAACCATCATAACAACCAGGAGAGCGATGTGCTGACCACACACCCCTCCTATTCGCATTCTCGGCTGAGGATGACGTGGCAGTCAGATGGTCCCGATGGGCTACTTGTGGCTTGAAAATGAAGTGCTTTTCTAACATGTATGGTACATTGAACAACATATAAATTCACATCATCGTATGCAACTTCTCTCACACAGCATATCACAACTTCATATTATTTATTGGGTTACAACATCCCACAATACTTGAAAATGACCATGTGTCAAAACTGCGGATGCAATAAACAATGTTTTGATGGCCTAAAATGGAATGATTTTATTTAAAAATTTCACAAAGGCTGTGGAGCCAGTCTCCATCAAAATTCTTGTTTATAATATGTAGTGATATACACAAACCTTCCTCAGGAATCAGTCTATTTGTTAGTGAAAACTCTATCAAAATCCCTACAATATTTCCTGAGACACCTTCAGATACAGACATAATAATGTGGCAAGGAATTTTAATTTATAATGTATGTATACATACACAAATCTTCCATGTGAATCAGTCTATCTATCAGTGAAAACTATATCAAAATCCCTGCAGAAGTTCCTGGGATTAGCCATAACATAAAGACTGAAAAATGGAGTTGGGGACTTTAATTTATAATATGTATAGAAGTTTGCATTTGTAAACTTAGATATTTTTATATTATTAGCACTCACTCATCTTGTACACATTTCTTTTCTATTAGAGATTCTTTAATGTTATCAATCAACAATTTATTTTCATTTTTTCCATAATTTAATATGTTGGGTATGTTGTCAAGTGTCCTCCTGTCAGGTACCAAAGGGAGTAGTATAATATCAGCTGAAACCACTAAAACTCAGCACATCCCTCCTCTCCAACAGAACTCCTGATAATTTCTATATGGACTTCTAAACTGAGTAAATCCTATTTTTAATTAGCCACCTGGATAGCTGAGCACTTTGAAGTACCCACTTCTGGGACACAGGGAGGCACAGTGGACGTGGATTGAATCCCCAGAAGTACACTAATGACCAGGACTGGTGTGCTGGTCAGCCCGGATGTGGTTTTTAGATAGTTTTGTATATCCACTCAGGTAAACAATGGGCTGGTTCCCACATCCTACCTCAGATACATGATTCACAGACATTTTTTACATCTACATCTGCGTCTGTACTCTGTAAACTGCTGTGAAGTGCATGGCAGACAGTACAGCCTATTGTACCAATTATTAGGGCTTTGTACCATTCCATTCACATGTGGATCTTTGGAAGGATAATTGCATAAATGATTCTGTGTGTGCTGTAATTAGTTAATCTTGCCTTTACAATTCTTAGGGGATGATACATGGGGTGCTGTAATATATTCCTATATTCATCACTTAAAGCCGGTTTCTGAAACTTTCTACGTAGGTTCTGACGGGGAACTGTTTGTCTATATTTAAGCATCTGTCAGTTCAGTTCTTTGAGCATCTGCATAACATTCTCCCATAGGTTATACAGACCTCTAGCCATTCATGTTGTCCTTTTTTTTTATCCATTCAATATCCTATATTAGTGCTATTTGGTACAGTCCCCACATGCAAGAGCAGCAGTATTCGAGGATGGGTCGCAGAAGTGTTTTTATACAGTCTCCTTTGTAGACTGATTGCTTTTCCCTATATTCTGCCAATGAATCATGGTGTGGCATCTGCTTTACCTACACTTGAAATTAGTTTTAAAATGCCTTTGGGTGTGATGACCGCATTGTAATTATAGCATATGTGAAGGTATAGTTGAATCTCTGTGTAATTGGAAATGTACCGCACTAGTCCCGACCCACCACTGACTGGATAGAGATGGGTCAACCCTATTTTGAATTGTAACAAACCACAGACCCCTTGAAGGGAGAAAAGTACCTGTTGAGAGGCAGAGAGAGATTAAGTGACATTGATATAGATGCAATATCTTTCTTTTAAAAGAACAGAAAAAGGGACACTCTTCTCTACCTGTATTAAAATTCTAGAACTTATAACATAAAGGCCTACCTGGAACTATGTATGTTATCAATGACAACCATGTTCAATCCAAAAATCGTCACTTGTGCGGGTACCAACTTCTTCTTGTCATGCATGATATCCTAAAAGCCATGTATAGAGATAACCAAATTGATGCAGTGTTTCTTGACTTTCAAAGAACACCCTCCTACTATGGAAGATTTTTTGGTATGTGATATTTAGACAGATTTATAACCAGATGGAAGCATTCGTGAAAGGCAGAATGCAGCACACTATGCCAGGTAGAGTGTCGTCTGCATACTTGAAACTAATTTCAAGGTCTGCATCAAGGAGGTGTAATGGGTTGACTGCAAACCAGTTTATATATTAATGTGGTATGGAAAGGAACATGAGGTATTCAGCCATAAATCTCTCCAGCCATCTACCTGTTGGTATAAAGAATTTAATGGATAGTAAAATTAACTAGTAAAATTAACTTCAAACATAAACTGAAGTCATATCTCCTTGGCAACTACTTGTACTCCATAGAAGAATTTCTGTATGTGTAGTAGTATGATGTGTGTGTGTGTGTGTGTGTGTGTGTGTGTGTGTGTGTGTGTGTAATGTCTGCTCAAGGCATTTTTGATGTGACCTCATAGCTCTAAAAGTCTTCTAGTATGAGTGATAACAGAATAAGTGCCTAAGTATTTCCTCCTTCACACTTAAGGAGTTGCACATTTCTATCATTACATGAATTTGGCAAAAATAAATAACAATTAATGAAACATACTGAAGTTGGGATCACTTTTGAGGAAATGGCTTAGTATTTCCTCCTTCATTCTTGAGGGCTTGAGCATTTTTAGGATTACACAAATTTGGCAAGAATAAATAACTTTAACGAAATGTACTGAAGGACGGACACATGTGAGCTGGTTTGTGTGATATTTATTCGTCAAGACTGGATATTTATTCCTCAAGACTAGATTCAACTACAAAAGACAATGAAATTTTGGAATTAGGAGGAGCCCTCACTCATGGCAGAGTCTTTTGAACAGGGTAAAGTGACTCATAGGTTACAGTGATTGGTGTGGCAACATCTGGCAGCTTGAACAAGCGACCACTGAAGAGGAGAAGATACCATAAGAACAATGTTCACACAGGTTAAATATGTGCACACAAAAAAGGGAGGGAATCATGACAAAGATTGGCTCACCTGGTGGTGAAGGGATGGTCAGGCAGAAGAAGCTCATTTCTGGGCATACTTGGTGGTAAAGTGACACCAAAGCAGCCAGGAATGACAGTAGTATAACTTGGCATGTACTTCTGGGACTCACTAGACTTTAATACACTGATAAACACATCACTGCTCTTGGTAATCCAGCAGCTGATACTGGGGGGATGAACCAGACATCTGGCATAAGGCTTTAAAGAATTGCAACAAAAACCTTTCATGGAAACACAGCTTGAAAATGGGATGTGGGACACATGGTAGAACCTCTCTTGTTTGCTGGAGCGTGAGGAAACATGAAAACTGAATAAAGGCACTAAATTCTGGTGTGAACGCAAAGATGTTACCTCATTGAAGTAGGAACAGAGACTGGAGGGGTGACAGCTGGATGCGCATTGCACCCAGAAAGCTTTTTTTTTGGGGGGGGGGGGGCATGCAGCACATCATCTGTTGCTGTCAGTGGAGGCAGATGAAAGGAATCACCACACAGTTCACCCTTTCTGAGAGCGAAATATTGGCACCCGCAGGGCAGAGGGGTGTTAAAATCTGACTCAGGATGCCTGCTGTTGGTAGTTAGATGGGACTAGTTGGCAGCTTATGGTGGCAATGTCTGTCAGGCATTGCAAAGTGTGTGGTATCTGATGTGATGTTGAAGACCGGTCATGTGTGGCATCATGGCAGTGGCCCTGCTGAGGATGCACAAAATAGCCAGTGCATGTTGTAGACCTCGAACTAAGGGGCACGCACATGGGTTGCCATTGCTGGTCCCTTATGTGTGGTATCTGATGTGATGTTGAAGACCGGTCATGTGTGGCATCATGGCAGTGGCCCAGCTGAGGATGCACAAAATAGCCAGTGCATGTTGTAGACCTCGAACTAAGGGGCACGCGCATGGGTTGCCATTGCTGGTCCCTTATGTGTGCTGTAGATTCCAGTCTGCAAAGACCATAAAGACACATCCCTCTACTGAAGACTGAAAATACCAAATGGCTTTGTTGCTCATACATGCCTTAGTGGTGCTGTACATTGGAGAATTTGAAAAAAGAAAAGGTGAGCAGTTGCCAGACATTATCCGCATGTTGCTGGTGGATAGCTCCAATAGCAGTTTGGCTCATGTCAGCAATTATCGTGAGGGGGGGCAGTAGGATTGGGGTGAGCCAAAAGGGTAGCATTAGTGAGGCCTTGTTTTGTCTTTTCAAAGCTCTCAATCATGGTCTGTGTGCAAGGGACTGGTTTGTTATCTTTAGTTTTATCGCCACGAAGTGCGGTAGTAAGGATCTCTTGGCTGGCAGTGATGTTCTTAAGATATCAATGGAAAAAGTTGATCATGCCTTTGAAGTTGGTAGGCCATGGAATATATTCTATTGCCTGCACCCTCTCAAGGAAGGGTGAGATTCAGTGGTAGAGACTAGTCCAAGAAATTCCACTTTTGTTGCCTGAAAAACACATTTTGTGGCATTGAGGGTCGCACAAGCTTTCTGTAGGCGGGAAAAAATTCCTTGAAGGTGTTCGCGATGTTCATTAGGGTGACCAGATGAGTATATCAGCTAAATAGGCATAATTGACACAGTATGCATAATTGGATTGTGGGAAACCCACATTGATTATGTAAAGTTTGAACCTCAGCTTCCGTAGAATGTGAATGTTTGGTATGGAATAATTGGTGACAAACTCATTTGACTAGTCTTTGTTGATGGCACCTTAAATGGTGATAAAAGTCAAACATTCAGGGAGGACACACTCCAATATTTCTTGCTGATCTTTCCTTGGACTTGGTGACAACCGGTGCAGTTTCAACATTATGGTTGTTCAGTATGTTATTCTGTAGCTACACGTGAAATATTATACTGCATGTAAAATTTTGGTGGATCGGAAGAGGCAGTGCAGTGTCTTGGCATGCAAGATTGCCAGATCTTACTTCACATGACTTGGGTGTGGGCTTACTCGAAGAGTGAAGTTTATAATAAAGTGCAACAGTGCGCGATAACATGATTCAGGGTATCATCAACGCGCGTCAATAGATGACATAGGAAATACTTTCAGCTATGTCATATCATTCCATATGTGGATAAATAAGTGCATAGAAGTAGATGGCAACATTTTTGAGCACATACTGTGAAATATTTTTGCAAACAAGCACCCTCTTGGTGAGAGGTGAGAGGACACACCTGAAACAAGCTTTTTTCACAATTATGAAAAAATCTGGTTTTCTTATTTTGATCCAAAGGATTTTTCTCAAGATACCTATTTTGGAACCCAATTGTGTTATTTTTTGATAATAGCACCATCCGTTGCACAATGCCAGAAGTGTTACATACAAAAGTTAACAACAATGCAGGAGAAGTCAGATTGCTACTTACCGTAAAGAAGACACATCAAGTTGCAGACAGGCACAGTTAAACAACACTGAAGTAAAGCTTTCGGCCACAGCCTTCATCAGTAGAAGAGAGAAACCCACACCACTCACATACACACAAACAAACACACCTCACACACAACATGACCACGAAATCCAGCATTTCAAGTCAGAATGCAACATCACGTGGGATGCAAGTAGCAATCTGAAGAGGGCAAGGAAGTGGAAGGGGTAGTAGTGTATAGATGGGGAGAGAGATGAACACTGTCTGGTGGAGTGTGTGAGGACTAGACTGCCAACAGGCGGAGCATCGGGAAGTTGTGGGGTAGGGAGGTGTGGAAAAAAAAGGAGCAAAAAATGAGATGAGTGGGAAAAGACTGGCAAATGCATTGACAGAGAGCTGCAAATAAACAGTCACCGATGCTGACGCTTATGGAAGATAAGAAGATGGAGGTGGAGGGGAGGATCCAGATGGCTCGGTTAGTGAAGCAGCCATTGAAATCAAGTCTGTAATGTTCAGCTGCGTGTTGTGACACAGGCTGCACTACTCTGCTCTTGGCCACGGTCTGGCTGTAGCCGTTCATCCTGGTGGGCAACTGATTAGTAGTCATACCATTATAAAAATCTGTCCAATGATTGCAGCAGAGCTGGTAAGTGACATGTCTGCTTTCACAAGTGGCCCCTAATGGGTTAGGATAAATCTGTGACTGGACTGGAATAGGATGTGCTGGCTGGGTGGATTGGGCAGGTTTTGCACCTGGGTCCTTCCACAAGGATATGATGCTTATGGCAAGAGGTTGGGATTGGGAGTGGCACAGAGAGGAACTAGGATGTTGTAGATGTTGGGTTGGCAACAGAACACAACTTTAGGAGGGGTGGGAACTATCTCGCGTAGGATCTCCCTAATTTCAGGGCACAATGATAGGTAATCAAAGCCCTGGCAAAGGATGTGGTTCAGTTGTTCCAGTCTGGGGTGGTACTGGGTGATGAAGGGGACACTCCATTTTGGTTTAATGTGGGCAGAGGTGCGATGAAACCATCAGAGAGGAGGAGGTCAACATCTAGGAAGATGGCATGCTGGGTTGAGGAGGACCACATGAAGTGGATGGGAGAGAAGGTGTTGAGGTTGTGTTGGAACAAAGATAGGGTGTCCTAGCCCTGAGTTCAGATCATGAAGATATCATCAATGAACCTGAACCACACTAGGAGTTTGGTGCTTTGGAAGGCTAAGAAGGTCTGTGCTAGATGGCCCATAAAAAGGTTGGCACAGGGGGTGTCATGCGGGTGTCCATGGCTGTGCAGCAGAATTTTTTGTATACCTTTCCTTCAAATGAGAAGTAGTTGCGAATAAGGATAACGTTATGAAGGTGTATGAAGAGTGAGGTAGCGGGTTTAGAGTCCATAGGACATTGGGAAAGGTAGTATTCAATAGTGGTAAGACAATAGTATGAAGGATGTTCGTATAAAGGGGGTTGATGTCAACAGTGATGAGTAGGGATCCAGGAGGTAAAGGGATGGGGATGGTGGAGAGTTCATGAAGTCCATCCCTATGTCACTCGCATTCACAACCCTTTGCCACAAGGATCATATCCCTGTGGAAGACCCAGGTGCGAAACCTGCCCAATCCACCCACCCAGCACATCCTAATACCATCTGTCACAGGTTTATCCTAACCCTTCAGGGGCCAGGCCACTTGTGAAAGCAGCAATGTCATTTACCAACTCTGCTGCAATCATCGCGCAGCTTTTTATATTGATGTGAGTACCAACCAAGTGTTCATCAGCATGAATGGCCACTGCCAAACTGTGGCCAAGAGCAAAGTAGACCACCTTGTGTCACAACATGCTGCTGAACATCACAGACTTCACTAACCAAGCCACCTGGATCCTCCCCTCCAATACCAGATTTTTTGAAGTGCACAGATGGGAATCTTTACAATACATTCTCCACTCCTGTAATTATCCCGGCCTTAACCTAATGTGACATCTCTCCCCACACCCTCCATCCAACAGTTTCCACCCCCTTTTTCCTATCATTCTCCTCCCCATTCTTATCTTCCATCCTGTTTTTTTGCAGTGCTCTGACAATGCTTTCACCCGTCCTTTCCTACTCATCTCGTTTTTTGCACCTTTTTTCCGTCCATTCTCTGCCCCACAACCTCCTGATGCTGCGCCTGTCGGCAGTCTAGTGTTTGCACACTCCACCAGACAGCATTCATCTCTCTCCCCATCTATACACTACTATCCCTTCCGCTTCCTTGCCCCCTCCAGATTGCTACTTGCATCCCACATGATGTTGCTTTCCAGCCTGAGATGCTGGATTTGGCGTGTGTGTGTGTGTGTGTGTGTGTGTGTGTGTGTGTGTGTGTGTGTGTGTGTGTGTGTGTGTGTGTGCGCGTGCGCGTGTGTTTTTATGTGAGTGGTGTGCGTTTCTCTCTTTTATTGATGAAATCTGTAGCCGAAAGCTTTACTTGAGTGTCTTTTAATTGTACCTGTCTGCAACTTGATGGATCTTCTTTATGGTAAGTAGCAATCTGTCTTTTCCTACATTATTGATATCCCTACCTGGGGTTTCTGTGCTTTGACATACAAAAGTTATGCTTTTTCCAGTAGAATGTGAATTTGCAATAAAAATGGGGTGTTCCTATTTAAGATATTGAAGTTTTCCCCTTCCCTGTGGGCCATCAATATTACCATTGGAGGTAGCAATTTTAAAAAGATGGATCACTTATTTTTCTGTTTTTTAATCTGGTGCATAGTTTTTGAGATATTTTAATGTCTCAAGATAAAAAAAACTTTCCCTGTATATATGAGACTCCAATTTTCACAAAGAGAAACACAATATTTTTTGAAGTCAGCTGGTTCTTACATCAGTATGCGATTAAACATAGAGCAAGTTACATGTTACCTGTCAACAGACTACAACTACATGAGAAAACTCTGAGATTATATAAGTAAGCAAATTACAAATGGAATCATTTAGGGGAAGTGTGATCCAGATCTAAGAAAAATACTAACGGGGATTGGAAAAATACCTGAAAAATAAATGTTACAATAGTCTAAAAGATTTCTTCAATGATGGTTGTGTAAAATAGTATCTTTCTAAAGAAGTAGCAGTCTTTGTATTGTAAGCATAGATTATATTTTATGATAACTGTGTCAAACAGTATCTGTCTGAAAAAGTAACACAATATTTTTTTATAGCCTGGATAAATTTTGCTAGTCTGTATAATATTTCCAATATTTTGGTAAGCATTAAAAGCTGTGGTTCACAAACAATTTCTGAAATAACAGTAAGATATGATTGACTTTCGAATATTAATCAGTTACTCATTCTTGACTATTGGGTTTTTCACCAACACAATAAGAAAAAAAATATTGATGGGGGAAACCAAGCTACAATTATGAATTGCAATTATGCAATTCCAAAATGTACTTACAAAGTAAGTTATTTTTACTTCTTCATTGGACTTGCTAACAGATCCTACTACTTGTGTTGATGTATATTTCAGACCCACCAGGTAACATCACAGTTTCAAATAAAGTGGTTTATGTAACTGAAGGACATGTTCCAGAGAAAGTTCTGTGCAATGCAAAAGCATATCCGGAGGCTAGTTATCAGTGGTGGAAAGAAGGTGAAAAAGAACCAATAGTAAAAGGAAAAACACTCATGCTGAACTTTGCTGTACATCGTCGTAATAGTGGAAACTACATCTGTGAAGCTTCCAACCGACATGGAAATATAACTCAAAAAACAACAATAAATGTTCTGTGTAAGTGTTCAAATCTTTCATGATTACTTATGTGTGAGATTAGGGATTATTACTTGTGTCCTAAACTGTCAGTACCTATGTTACATGTGTATCCATCATTTGATTTTGCCTTTTTCTCTAAAATATTACTTATGCTGCATGCAAAATACAGTAAATGTTTAAAGTACACTGTCATATTCTAATTTTCCAAGGATATATATTTAAATTCTTTGAGTTTTATTTACTCTTTAAGTATTTTTGCTTATTACACCACATTTCATAATGCTTTCACATGATTTTTTCTCTTTTGGGAAATAAATTAGAGTTTACACTTCTCTTTCAGAAGATACATCTGTTCATTGTTTCAGTTATTCGTAAATCATATTGCATAGATAACATGATGAAGGAAAGCCCAGAGGGATGTTTAGCGAGACAAGTTTTCATTACCATTGAGGCATAAATGTCATGAATTTTGTTGAGGCCAGGAGTTGATCCTGACTGTGTTGGAGGATTCAGCCACCAGTAGGTCAGGAAAAGGTGCTGCTTCCGTGCCTGGATGTAGGTTTTAGAGTTGGTGGTGACTGTAACTGCTTAGCAAGTTTTTAATGAAATATACCTGTATACAATTACAGAGTTTTACTCATTTTGATACAGAGACAAGAATGCAGTGAGCAGAAGAATATTGCCCCTCAGTGACATTGGTGGCTGCCAGCATGCCGAATACCACGCTCATCAACTGCCAGCCCACTAGCCAGCGCAGCACACATTAGAAGTGATGGTTCGTGGCATCAGTGAAATTACCACTGAAGTACATCAGATGCAGTTTCTGGCAGCCTGACTAACCTGTGGTCACTGTATACCAGACCAATAAGGACAGTGTTAAACTGTAACATCCATCTTAGCCAAAGTTGTAGGTATATGCCTGCATGGGCAGTGGTCAGCAAAGATGAAGGCTCTCAGGAACCAGTGTACAGCAACAGATACACTGGGTAGCCGTAACTCAGGCTTGGAGGCAAGATTCACCAGGAAAGCAGTCACCAGCAGAATATAGCTTCTGGCAGGAGATGCAGTAATGCGAAGGTGCTGAGTTGTCTACATACAGTCTCCAGGTCAAGCAGACACCTGCTGTTAGTGGGGACTGAAGGTGACTGGATGCTTCAGCTTGTACTGCAGCAGCCTTCACCTCAAAGTTAACAGCTGATGAAGAATGGTGGTGTTGGGCATCACCTACTCGCCTTGATGTGGTCATGTACAAAGTATGTCAGCAAGCATCTGAGAACACCTGAGAGTGAGGACCAGATTTAGATCAGTATTTATGAGAGTCTACTAGCCAGTTGTGCTCCGGGCAGCAGTACCGCCACAGAGACAGCAGGCTGTAGCAGCCGGGTGTTGCCACTGGTGCAATGACTTCATTTTTTTGGCTCTTCTTCTTTATCCAGCACCTGCTGGACCTTACCGATAGCTGTAACATTGCCCTACTTCACCCTTCAGAAGTGTTAGCCAGCTTCTTCCACTTTGTCAGCTTCCAGAGTAAGTGCTCTTTTGTTCTGAATATACCTGCTTGCAAAACAGTGTTGGGGCTTCAGGCTGATGCTTGCTTGCCTCTGTATGACGTTGTTTGGCTGAGCATAACAGGAGCAGTTCATCACATCAGACCGAGTCATGGGAACACTCCTCTCTCCTAGAAGAAATTCGGTTTCTTGATTGTAACCTGTTTACATTTTTGGACAACAAATGTGATAACATATGTTTTACAGTTTGGCATGATAATACAAGATTTTCCTCCTCCTTTTATTGTTAGCATAAAGCACGTGGTTCATTGGCTTTTCCTTAATTCTAAATGGTTAGCCAAATCTGTTGGCAACTGATACTTAGGTGGTTTTTCTCCCAAAGTAGTTACACAAAACAGTCAAATCCACAATGGTACCAACAACTGAGAGTCTCATAGTCATAATTCTATTATGCTGCTCATTGTGGTACTGCTAAACATGCTGGAACATTGCTCAGTGGTAAAGTGACTGTTCTGCGGGGCTATTAGCCCATCCAGCAAATGGGGAAGGTATGGTTTTATGGTGTTATTCAGATAGGTTCAGTTCTGAGTTGGCAACATGTCTAATGGTTTTTCCAGCCAGTACTGTGAGGTGTGTGTCAGAGTCATTATAGTTGCCTCTGTGGTAACACTGCTTGTAGCACGGAATCCATTTCTCTTCCCTCCTCATTTGTGAAGGATGTATGTATGTGGTTTATAATCTCACAATGCATCCCATTACCACAGAAAATCCCTACTCGAATTACACACTGTACTGCCTACCAATCCTATTACAAGAAATCATAAGCACAAATTTAAACTGTACCCATAACATGTTCTACGACAAAGCTGTTCAATATATCTTGTACAGCTCAATACTCACTGACACGATGTAAGAGTGCACTGCTCCTTGTGTACAACCTACACACTAGCTTCTGCCTCCTACCTTCTAGTTTTACCTCCCACTTCTTTGTAGGTAATTGCACTGATACCTGTGGTATTGTTTCTAGTATAACCTTAAAATGTGTAACACATCCTGTGTGCATAATGTAAGTTTGTATTGGTGTTTGCAACATCACATTCACAGATGATGTCATCTCTATGACTTGTTATGGTCCTTTTCGATGCATATAAAATTTCTGCATTGTGCCGTTTGCTGTATAGGGACATGCTAGCATGACCCTTTGGCCAACACCTTACTCAGGCAACTTAACATTACATTGCATTCATCCCTTCCTGCTCCTCAAGATCTTTGGCATTCCCCTTTGGTACCCACTTCCAGACATCCTTCAATGTTTTCACAAATTTTGTATTTATTCCACACTTTTACCACTCTTAGCTTTAATAAATTAAATTCTACCATATAACACCTTGTGTAGAGCCCAACACTGTTATGCAGTTTTGCACTGTGTGTGTCTATGACATATGGTAGATAAGCTTCCCATTCCTTACGGTGAATATTCGCATTATAACTTATCGTTTTACTGATGATACAGTGAACACACTCAGTCCTTCCGTTTGCCATAGGATAGAAGAGACTAGTTCTAAGCTTGCAGATTTGCAGTGGGTGGCATAGTTGCTTAATTAGTTGAGATATGAAGTTTTTGTCTTGGCCCATAGTTATTGTGTCGAGGACACCAAGCTTCGGTGACCAGTTTTTCACCGTTGCATGTGCTACTGCACTTGCTTGTTGTTTCAGGATGTGAATCATTGCAATGTCATGTGGACAGTGATTTACAATAGTTAATATACAGCAGTTACCCACTGGTATCCTGTTAAATGGAGCCATAATGTCCATGCCTTCCATTTCATATAGTTTAGACACCTCTGGTAATCTTTGAAGTGGTGTTCATTGACGGCTCACATTGGCATGTTGTGTACATGACATGTTATCCTTGACATATTGGTCAACGTCCTTGCTTCATATTCTTCACCAAAGCCATTCAGTTACTCTATGATCCACTGTCCCATGCCCTCCACGTCCTGCTAACATGTGATCATGAGCTTCTTTTAATATTTCTTCCTTCAGTGCTCCAGGTACTATGACACAAGGCCAAGACTTTGTCATCCTACACAGTAGCCTATCACAAACAATGATCTGTGCTTACATTTTGAATACATGACAGTCTGCATCAGCGATCTGCACATTCTGCCATTCCACATGGCTTCAACCAAGTGCTTTTAACCCTAGTTTTCATGCTCAGACTATCTGAATTGCCATGCTTCCTGTCAGATTTATGCATTACCTCAAAATAAAATGTGAGTAATTTTAGTGCCCACCGAATCAATCTACTTGAAGGATATATCAGTCCTAATAGCCACTTTAATGCTGCATAGATTATTACAACTTTGAATTTAGTGCCATAAAGCTGACAATGAAAGTAAGTAATACTGTAAATTAACATCAGTACCTCCTTCAGTAGTTGAGTAATTCTGCTGCAGTTCATTTAAATGTTTTGATTAACATGCTGCTGGGTGGTCATTACCATCTGCTTCCTGATTCAAAACATATCCCACTGACTGGTCGCTCATACCAAAAGGCAGAATAAACTCTTTTCCGTAATTCAGAAATACTAACATAGGTCTAGCTGTTAGTGCCTGTTTCAGTTCCTCAAATCAGATTGACAGTCAGCTGTTCACTGAAATTTTGCATCCTTCAACAAATGTGTTAATAGTCTACCAGCATCAGCAAACACTTGACAAATTTTCTATAATAATTGTGTAACCTTAAAATGACTGCAAATGTTCACATTTTGCAGCAGCAAGAAATCCGAGACTGTACATACCAATCTTAGATTGGTGCTTACTCAGTCATGGCTAAATAAACAGATTAAACTTCTACCACAGCAAAGTGACATTTTTTAATACTTAATGTTAAGCACTCTAAATGTATCGCTCCTTCCAGCTGTAGCCTGTGCCCCTTCATGTACCTAGATAAAACAACAATACACTGGCCTGTTTTTAATACCCCTGACATGCTGTCCCATAATCACTGAATGTGGCCAGTACATTCGTAAGTCCAAAAGATACCCACTAATATTGGTAATGGCCACAGGTTATGGTAAATGTGATCTTCAGCTGGTTCTCTAGCACTACTTCAAAGTGGTAGTAATCATTTTTGAGATCCATTGTTGGAAAAATACCTCCATTGACCCAAGTTCTCCAATGTTTCCTGAATATTTGGTATCAGATATGCATCCATCACAATTCTGGCATTTAAACAATGGTAGTCACAACAGAACCTGTTTCCTCATCCCACATTGCTATTTTGGGCATGATGACAACAGGTGCTCCCCAGGGACTATCACACTCTTCAGTAAAGCCATCATTTAGCTGTTGATCGATGAACTACTCCATTATTGGTTGCAGGAGACAAGGTATTCTGTATGGGTTCTTATAGACAGGAGGATTATCCCCCCATCAGGATCCTGTGTTGCATCATTGGTGTTGCTAGTGAGTGTCCACAAGGACTGAACAAATATGTAAACTGCGTCAATAGCATTTCTACAGCTACCCTACCTTACCATTCCATCTTATTCACTTTTTTGCATAATGCAGGTGCATTAATTATTTGCTTAAAGCAGAGGTCCACACTTTACATGTCAAAATCATCGTCATACAGGTCATCTAGTATGGAAATTAATAACCCCTTTGGTGAAACCACTCTGTCAGCGCCAAAATTATCCACACTAGCTGCAATCAAGTATTCTCCATTCACTCCCTGCACTTGTGCCACACTCGTGTGTATAAACCTGTGTGATATATCCAAATTGTCACTGTGTTTCTAATGTATAAGTATCACTCAGGAGGTGAGTACCTTCATTTACCAAGAGCAATTTTCCTGTGCCTTTTAACAGTTTATAGTGCAAATGGGCCTTAATGATTCTGTATGCATTTTTATCAGTTCCAATTTTGTGCTAAGAGAACCTTGTGCCAATATATCATTTGCAGCTGTCTCTCCCAGTGAGAGCAATGTTCCACCAAGTTGTGCTAAGAAAAATCAATTTTTGTGTGATGCTTATTCAAGATATCAGCTACAGGATTGTACAGTACCCCTTACTGACAAACAACAACACTTTCATATGCTCTCAAAAATTTCTTGCCCCTATAAAAATTGCACAATATTGACCTCAATGATGCCACTTCATTGTCCCTTACTCCACATAATCTACATTGTAAGGAATTCACTCTTTCTGCCCAGGAGGGTAGGATAAATGAGCCTCTGTGTCCTACCTAAAAGGGTAGCATACATGGACTCCTGTGTCCATTAAAAATCAATGTTCTGTACCATTCACCATGCCAACTAAGCAACATTCTGCTTCTGCATATGTCTTTATAGCAGGAATTTCACTGCAAAAGCCCCAGTTGCAGAATTCATCTTAATGTCTAATGAACTTCTACCACCCTGTTTCTTATTCCTACAATCCCACATGTGATGTCCTACCACTGCACACTCACAGCTCTTCTGTGGTTGGCAGTATTGCTTTCAAAAGTGCCTCACACATCCACACCTATAACATTTTAGTTTGAGGAGAAAACACTCCATTTATTCTGCACCTGTGTTGCTATATCCATCTCTTCCAGCTGTATAGCAACAATAATGACAGCACCAATATCCTTCAAGTTTTACGTATGCACTGTCCTTGTCATATCAGATGAAGTCTCCCTCATAAAAAAAAAAAAAAAAAAAAAAAAAATCTAGCATTCTATGTTCTGCAACCTTGTTCTGCATTAACTCATAAGTTTGTGCATTGCTTTCCTAACCCTGTCCAAGAATGTTTCCACTTTTTCATTCCATTTTTAGGATATTTCATTGAGTTGCTCCCTAAAGAATCTGGTACTGTTCCGTTTATTGTAGTGCTGAATGAGCCCATTTTTGAGTTGCCGAAATGTATGTTTCATTCAACCCTTCATGGTATGCTGTGTATGTCTTTGCCTCATCCATTAACTGTGATATGTCCATGTACAATTGTATTTCATACATCCAATCACTCAGCCTCATGGCAACATCCAAGCTATCAATAAATGCTACTACATCTTTAGTTGTTTCCTGAAAATGGTGTTGCCAGACTAGCAGTGGCTGAATTCAAGGTAAGAGTGGATATTCTGATTAAAGCTTTTGTTTCTACTACCCCAGCAAGTTCACTCTGTCTACCCATGTTGCTTACTGGCAGAGCATCCACCTGCCTTTATGAAGTAGAATTACTTTCGTCCAGCTTAGCCACCTGTTTCACCAAGGATTCAGCTGCTTCCTAATCATCAAAGTTTGTGTTTGTCAGCCTAGCATTTGTGCAGATCCCATCCACTGAAACACAATACACTTGAAGTATGTAAAAATTCAATGATAACCAGTACAAGCATTCAGACATACAACAAAAGAAATGCCTTCAATGTTTATGACAAATAACCAAGCACATCAAATCAGTACAACAATGTGTCTCGTGCCCATTACATCACCAAGTACTGTTTTTAGCTGGTACTGACTGTGTACAAGGAAACTTGTGGCCCACTAAATTGCACTGCTGGCATCTCACTGGCCAAAACTAGTGTTCCATATAGTTTTCCTTATACTAAGACACATCTACAGGTCCTTCCAGTTTCATAAAATGCATCTGAAGATTTTTATGCACAAATCTCACCACCATTCCCATGCCCAAGAACATAGGAAACCCCAAAAATAGAAAGTTCATTCACCACATCTATATCACCAAACCTGTAGCACAGAGTTGGTGATTATGTCGCAGTTGGTGCTTCCTCTTGATGAATGGCAGCAGTCGATGCTGCAGACACTTCTGAAACCAGAAAGTTGGTGTGTCTGAAGTTGGTTGCTTTACCTGGATGATGGTTGTCCACACTGCAGCAAACACTTCTGGCAGCAAAATGTTTCGGCCAATAGTCGACCCATGTATTAGCAGAGGATTGGCCATTTGTACATCAGGAAATGATGCTGCTTCCTTGCTTGGACATGGGTTGTACAAGTGGTGGTTACTGGAACTGCTTGCCAAGTCGTCAATGAAACATTAATTTTTACAACTGTCTTTTATTCATTTTGATACAGACAGGATTGTGGCAGGTGGGAGGTTATTGCCTCTCATTGATATTAGTGGCTGCCAGTGGGCCAAACACCCTGGTCAGCAACTGCCATCTTTCAGAAACAGAACAACAAGCATAGCAATGGTGGATGGTGGTATCACTGAAACTGCTGCCAGAGTGCATCAGACATAGCATCCGGAAGCCTGACTGGCTCATGGCACCCTTAACACACCAGAAATGATGGTGTTATACTGTAACATTCAACATGGATTGAGTCAAAGTCATATGCCCGCACTGGCAATGGTCAGCAGCAATAAAGGCCCTCAGGAGCTGCTGTGCAGCAACAGAGAGACTGGGAAGCCCTAGCCCAAGCTCAAAGATATGATCCACGAGGGAGGTGGTCACCAGCAGAAGATGGACACTGGCAGGTGATCCGGTGGTGAGAAAGTGCCAAGTTCCCCTATATATGGTTCCCAGCTCAGGCAGACACCTGCTGCCACTGGAGATGACGTCCTTGGAAGGTGATTGGATGCTTCATCTGGCACTGCAGTAGTCTTCACCTTGACGTTAATGGCTGACGAAGAACGGTGGTTTTCAGCATCATGTACGCATCGTGATATGGTCAAGTATAAAGTATGCCAGCGAACATCTGAGAACATCTGATAGTGAGGGTCTGATTTGGGGTGGTGTTTATGAGAATCTACTAGCCAGCAGCTACTTTGCAACACTAGGATCTCCTCACCAGAAGAGACAACAGTCTGCAGAGGACAGGTGTCACCATTGGGTGCTGATGACTTCATTTGTTCTGCTCTTTTTGTTAAGTCAGCTCCTGCAGGAGTCTTCCCAGTATTCTACCAATGAACCAAAGTCTGCCACCTTCTTCACCCAGACAGAGCCTATGTAATCATTCCATTTCATATTCCTACAAAGTGTTACACCCAGGTATTTGTATGAACTGTCCGATCGCAACTGACTCATTGATATTATAGTCAAAGGATACTACAGTTTTTCGTTTTGTGAAGTGCGCAGTTTTACTTTTCTGAAAATTTAAAGCAAGTTGCCAAGCTTTGAAGATCTGACTGAATATTTATGCAGCTTCTTTCAGACAGTACTTCATTATAGATAACTGCATCATCTGCAAAAAGTGTGAGGTTACTATTAATATTGTCCACAAGGTCATTAATATGCAGCATTAACTGAATGCTATCTCCAGGTTGTTAAATATATGAGTTCCAATGTTTTATCACTGTATTTGTTGGTTTTAAGCAAATACGTCAAAATCAGCAGTTTTGTAGATACATAATTAAGACTCTAAATGTCCATCCTTGTTTCAAGAAATTTCGCAGAGAGATGCACTTAGCTTTAGGCCAACAACACTAATTACTACCTCTTGTGGAATTAAGGGAACACATTATATGCTCACATTTTATGGCCTGATATGAGACCAAAAATCTCCTCTGTTTGAATCAAGATAGAGAAGATCCTAAGAGTCAGGCATCACAGAGAGGTTTACTGTTAATAATTTGTGGGTGTACTTTCATAGAAGATTGAAGCAACATATCACTTCCTCTCACTTATGCTTCACAGAATGACCATACAGTAAAATATGAGTATATGGAGACTTACTGACAGATATTCTTCTCACACACTATACACAAATGGAAAATGAAAGGGAGAAAATGCTAGCTATACTCAATGTACCTTCTGTGACAAACCTTGAATTGGGGTGTGGAGCATAGATGCAGATATAATATCGTACAACCTTGCTTTTGCACAATAATGACAATAAACACTCACTAATCCTTTTGAAATGGGGCCCACATCTCACTCAGGCTCTCGCTGTAGGCTTCTGCCTGATTGAGACTCAGGCTCTGTCTCAAAAGAGTTAACATTAGACTTTTCCAGAAGACAATAGAGATTGGAAGGAAAAAAATACTTAGCTACCTTGTCTAGAGGTGAAGACAGTGAGAGATACTTCTTAGCTCAAAACAGATTGACTTGAGTTTTTTGACCAGTTTGTTAATATGATGATTCTATTATAATTTGTTATTCACCTAAATAAAAAGAAATTACACAAAAATTTTCTTGTTGTAATTGATCAACAATATATGTATGTATATATGCCTATAGTATAGTTATTGTTAATAATTGTCAGCAGCAGGAGATACGGCATAAATTGTTCCAACTGTTACATGTTTACTGGGTTAAATCTGTGAAGTAGAGCACCCTGATGTCAAGAAACTTAACAACATAATTTTTGTAAACACTACTTGACGGCCAATGTCATGCCAGAATCATTTTACGTCAGTTTTTTTCCACGAACATCTTTTCATAAAGCGTAAATCATGGGAAAATTATAAATATGTTTACAAAAAACTGGGTGTGTATTTACATTGTGGACACAGGAAATTTGATGGGAGCTATAAAAAATGATAGAAATGGCAGGAAAATGTTAATTTTGGGAACATAAAAGCAGGGATATACTGTAGTTTGCAATTGCATTATACGTGTTTGTGTAAGATGAGGAGTTAAGCAGTCTGCTGTGAGCCAAGAGAGAAAATCACAATTGAAAGGTACTAAAAACTGAAGAAGTGATATGAAGAAATGTAGTTAGTCACAAAGAAGGAGAAATTGTGAATAAAGTATGAAATGAGAGCTTCTCTTTCTGGCTGTATGCTCATACTTGTAGATTCCCCCCTCCCCACCCCCATGCCATTTCTCTTTAGCATTTCATTTTATTGATCTCTGTTCTATATATCAGTTTTTGTATTTTAACACTTTATGTATTCACTAGTCTGAAATACACTTTTTTAAAAAATTTTACAGATAAGCCAGAATGTGCCATTACTCAAGCTGAAATGGATGGAAAATTGGTTTTAACATGTTCTACAAGTGCAAATCCACCAGAAGTTGATTTCACTTGGCGAATCAAGAATGAAAATGACACAATAGAAGAAAATGTGGAGAAAAAAGGACAAAGCAGCATTCTCACTCTGGAATCTTATGTTGAAAATTTCCGCACATATTTGTGCTTTGCAAATAATAGTGTGGGAGTAGGAATTCCTTGTGAAAGAGATGTCACAGGTGAGAATGAAATATACCTTTTTCCTTCTTATATTGCAGAATCCATAGATCCTTAATGTATATGCAAAATATGAGCAATTTCATGTGTACTTCACATTTTATAGTCTTCTTCTTACATCTATAATACAGCTTCAGCACACCTGAAAGACAATATGAATGGGCAACAGTAAAAATTTTTATCAGGTAACTTTTATACATTGAGGGAAAGTTTGGGCAGAATGTAAATAATCTAGGAGTAAAGGCAATGTGTGTGTGTGTGTGTGTGTGTGTGTGTGTGTGTGTGCTTGTACTTTGTCCAAAAGCAAGTGAAATTCGAAGTGGTTGTGTAACAGTGAACCAATCAGTGCCTCAACTATTCAGAAAGGTGTTATCCTTACTCGTAAATTGTTTACACTTTTGTACATTGTCAGACATAGGTAAAAAACATTTATAGTTGCAATATGCAGCTTGTGAGAGTTACGAACCAGAGACTCTTCATCTGACCACACAAAAGAATACAAATTTAAGTAAATATAGCTATTCTAGGATTAAAGAATCTCAGGTCAAGGAACACACAGCAAAGACAACATGGAAGGGAACTTAATTGTGAATGTTAATAAGAAACAAGATTTGAAATCCTGAGGATCTGTAAAAAGAAAAAAGAGCAGCAAATAAATCAGAGATAGGGAAGGACAATTTGACAATCTTGCATAGACAAGACAAAATAGGGCAGAAACATATAATAAGGTAAGAAGAAAAATTGTTGGAAAAGAAGCAGTGAAGGGAAAGAAGAAACTAAAGAATATGGAGAATACAAAATAAATTCCAAAGAGAAAATGAATTGATGGGAATGTGCAGTGAACAGTGTGACTGAATAGATGGGGATATGTAGTGTAACAGTGTAGCAATGGAAGAACTATGGTGGGAGGACACTGAATAAGGGGAAAGAAAATGAAGAATAAGTTGATGAGAAGTTGGTGTTGTGGAACAGTCATATGATGTGAAGAAGTGTCCATGTGTGAACTTCTGACATACTTGTGCATTGCCATGTAGTGAAGTGAATACAAACTCATTACATCTTTCATATTTTGTTGAAAAGAAATAATTTCCATATAAAAATTGCAGAAACAGTGATTACTAAGTATGTTCTTTCATTTCCATATGCACTTAAGTTGTAACAAAGTAAGTAAACACAAAGAATATTAAACAACACTCTTTATTGATAGTAAAGACTCTCAGCCAAATGAGCAATTCATCTTCTATCTCTTGCTTTGGCTACTTGCACAGGACCTAATGTCATCTAAAGTCAGTTATATTGTGTGTAAAAACAATAGTAATTTTGACAAATTGCCTGTTGGCGTCTGTTTTGAGTTCTCTGACCAACATTTGTTTGATAATTCTTCTAACGTTTCACAAGCACAAGTGGCTAGCGTTGTCAAAGCATCACCCTCAATTGCTGATGGTGGACTTGGAGTCAAGCTCACAGCTGCAGATTATATGTACCTGGCATGTCAACATCCAAGAGTTTTTCTGTGGTCATTTCTGCTGTGGTTCTGCCCTTGCTACCTGCAACAGTTTTTTTCTACAGCACGGGAATCCAGGATCTGTTCATCTGGAGGCTTTCTTCTTTCTTGTTGAGCTATTGTCTTGTTTCCTTTTATCCTTTGCCAATCTGAGGCCACCTTTGACCTCCTTTGTCAATTTATAAATAGTCTTGTTTGCGTAATGTATGGCCGATTCTGTCTGCCACTCTAGGAGTGTATGGTAGAAAAACTGTACATCGAAACATCTGCATCTACATTCAGACTTAAGTGCCTAGCAGAGGGTTCATTGAACCATTTTCATACTACTTCTCTACCATTCCTCTCTTGAATGGCGTGTGGGAAAAAGGAACACCTAAATCTTTCCGTTCGAGCCCTGATTTCCCTTATTTTATTACGATGTTCATTTCTCCCTACATAGGTGGGTGTCAACAAAATATTTTTGCTTTTGGAAGAGAAAGTTGGTGATCGAAATTTTGTAAATAGATCTCGCCACAAAGAAAACTGCCTTTGTTTCAGTGACTGCCACCCCAACTCATGTATCATATCAGTGACACTCTCACCCCTATTGCACGATAACATGAAACAAGCTGCCCTTCTTTGCACTTTTTCGATGTCCTCCTTCAATCCTACCTGGTAAGGATCCCATACCGCACAGCAATATTCCAGCAGAGGATGGACAAGTGTAATGTAGGCTGTCTGTTTAGTGGGTTTGTCGCATCTTCTAAGTGTTGTGCCAACAAAGTGCAGTCTTTGCTTCACCTTCCCCACAATATTATCTCTGTGGTCTTTCCAATTTAACTTGCTCATAATTGTAATTCCTAGATATTTAGTCGTACTGACAGCCCTTAGATTTGTGCGATTTATCGTATACCAAAAATTTATCAGATTTCTTTTAGTACTCATGTGGATGACCTCATGCTTTTCTGTGTTTAGTGCCAGTTGCCACTTTTTGCACCATACAGAAATTCTCTCTAAACCATTTTGTAATTGGAATTGATTGTCTGATGATTTTACTGGACAGAAAATTACAGCATCATCTGCAAACAATATAAGGAGGCTCCTCAGATTATCACGTAGATCCTTTATGTAAATCAGGAATAGCAGAGGGCCTATGACACTACCTTGCGGAACACCAGATATCACTTCTGTTCTACTCGATGGTTTACCATCTATCACTATGAACTGTGACCTCTCTGAGAGGAAATCATGAATCCAGTCACACAACTGAGACAATACTCCATATGCAATCAATTTGATTAATAATTGCTTGTGAGGAACAGTATCAAAAGCCTTCTGAAAATCTAGGAATATGGAATCGATTTGAGATCTTTTGTCACCAGCACTCATTACTTCATGGGAATAAAGAGCTAGCTGTGTTGCACAAGAATGATTTTTTCTGAATATGTGTTGGTTATGTATCAATAAGTCATTTTCTTCAAGGTGATTCATAATGTTCAAGTACAGTATATGCTACAAAATCCTACTGAAAATTGATGTCAGTGAAATGGGTCTGTAATTCAATGGGTTACTCCTATTTCCTTTCTTGAATATTGGTGTGACCTGTGTTACTTCCCAGTCTTTAGGAACAGATCTTTTGTCAAGTGAGTGGTTGTATATGATTGCTAAGAAAGGCGCTATTGTGTCTGCATACTCTGAAAGGAACCTGATTGGCATACCATCTGGAACTCTCTTAAGTGATTTGAGTTGTTTCATAACACCTCAGATATCTAATTTTATGTCACTCATGCTAACAGCTGTTCTGGTTTTGAATTCTGGAATATTTACTTTATCTTCTTTCATGAAGGAATTACAGAAAACTGTATTTCGTAACTCCGCTTTAGTGACACCATCATTGGTAACATTTCCATCGCTATCGCGCAGTGACAATATTGACTGTTTTTTGCCACTGGTGTACTTTACATACTACCAGAATCTCTTTAGGTTTTCTACCATATTTTGAGGCAATGTTTGATTGTGGAAACTATTAAAAGCATCTCACACTGACGTCCACACTAAATTTCAAGCTTCCGTGAAACTTAGCCAGTCTTGGGGATTTTGCATTCTTCTGAATTTGGCATGCTTTTTTTGTTGCTTCCGCAACATTGTTCTAATGCGTTTTGTGTACCATGGTGGATCAGTCCCGTCTCTTATTAACTTATGCAGTGTGAATCTGCCTGTTGCTGTCGATTTTGTATCTTTGAATTTGAGCCATATCTGGTCTATGCTTACATAATTTGCTTGGAAGGAATGGAGACTCTCTGTTAGGAAGGCATCAAGCGAATTTTTATCTGCTGTTTTAAATAGATATATTTTTTGTTTATTTTTAGTGGTTTTGATTGATATGGTTTTAAGCCTCGCTACAATGACCTAGTGTTCACTAATCCCTGTATCCCTCATGACACTCTTTATTAGATCAGGATTATTTGTGGCTAAGAGGTCAAGTGTGTTTTCACAACCATTTACAATTCGTGTATGCTCATGAACTAACTGTTCAAAGTAATTCTCAGAGAAAGCATTTAGTACAATTTCGGAAGATGTTTACTGTCTTCCACCGGCTTTGAACATGTATTTTCGCCAACAAATTGAGGGTAGATTGAAGTCTCCATCAAATATAACTGTATGAGTGGGGTACTTATTTTTAATGAGACTCAAGTTTTCTTTGAACCGTTCAACTATTATATCGTCTGACACAAACACACCACCATCTACTTTATTTAATCTATCCTTTCTGAACACGGTTTGCGCCTCTGTAAAAATTTTGGCAGAATTTATCTCCGTCTTTAGCCAGATTTCTGTTCCTATAACGATTTCAGCTTCAGTTCTTTCTATCAGTGCTTGAAGCTCTGGTACTTTTCCAGCACAGCTACGATAATTTACAACTACAATACCGACTGTTGCTTGGTCGATGCTCGTCGTTTCTTTGCCCTGTACCCTTTGAGAATGGAGCCCTTTTTGATCTTTACCGAGACTGTCTAACCTAAAAAACCACCCAGTCCACGCCACACAGCCCCTGTTATCCATGTAGCTGCCTCCTGTGTGTAGTGGACACATGACCTATTTAGCAGAACCTGAAACCCCACCACCCTATTGTGCAAGTCGATGAATCTGCAGCCTACATGGTCGCAGAACCATCTGAGCCTCTGATTCAGACCCTCCACTTGGCTCTGTACCAAAGGTCCACAATTGGTCCTGTCGACGATGCTGTAGATGGTGAGCTCTGCCTTCATCTTGCTAGCAAGACTGGCAGTCTTCACCAACTCAGATAGCTGCCAGAAACCAGAGAGGATGTCTTCCAATCCATAGCGACACACATCATTAGTGCCAACATGAGCCACCACCTGCAGTTGGCTGCACCCTGTGCCCTTCATGGCATCCAGAAGGATCCTTTCCACATCTTGGATGACTCCCCGCCAGTGTGCACACGGAGTACACATTGCCTTCCTTCCTGTCCTTAGCTGCCATATCCCAAAGGGGCTCCATCATGTGCCTAACATTGGAGCTCCGAATGACAAGCAATCTGAATTTGGCATGTTTTTTTTTTAATTTAATTTAATTTACTGCAGAATTCAAATTCATTGAATGTGACTGAACACAAGAATGATATATGAATAGTCAATGTTGTGTCAGTCATGCATTTATTTTCTGCAATTCATCTGGCAGTATCAAGCATTCAGAACTGACAAGTAACTTGTTCACCCCTTCAATGCCTACTATATAGGGTAATGAAAAGTCTGGTAAAATGTAAATAATGTAAGGTATAAAGGTAACAACTCATTGAATAGTAGAGGTGCTGAGTCACCTAAAGCCAAACAAACAAATTTGGGAACTTAGGGATTAGCCTACACTACCTGCACTCGCTCATGAACATGAGAAGGGTCAGTTTGGGGTAGTGTTGGAAAAGTCTGTTCTAAAAGTTCTTGATGTTGTTTATGTGCCTTTCAACAGCTCTGCATCATATTTGATGTTTTTAAGAACAAGAAGAAAACATTTGGATGAGAACAGTCTGTCAGCAGATATTCTAAACTGAACACCATTTCACGTTACTGAAAGTAAAAGAAAAAAATTGCTAACAGTAGAACTATAGAAATAATTTATAAATTATGAAGTGCAGCAATCAGTTGTCTTTTTTTTTTCAGGTTTTATTTAGAAAATCCAGATTTCAGCTAGTGCCTGCCATTATCAATGCATTATTTTCTAGTCTCAATGCATCAGTTCCCTGTTGTTTAGGCGTCAGTTCACAGATCTTTGGATACTACTGAGTAGTATTCAAAGAACTGTGACTGACACCTGAACAACAGTTCACAGATCTTTGGATACTACTGAGTAGTATTTGAAGAACTATGACTGATGCCTGAACAACAGGGAACTGAAATGCATTGAGACTTGATAATAGTGCATTGATAGTGGCAAGGCACTAGCCGAAATCTGGATTTGCCAAAAAAAAAAAAGGGGGGGGGGGGGATGGCTATTGCTGCGCTTTATAATTTATAAATCATATCACAGTTGCTGAGAGCACCCACATTCCTAATGGAAGGTAACCTGATAGAAATAATTATTTCTAATGTTGTGTGACATTACTGCACCTGTTTGAGTTCTGCTGTTATCTTGATTACCACCATATAATTCTCTTCATTTGCTTCATACCTTAAGTTCTTTAACACTTATAGGACCTACAGTGCATACTTTGCTTGAATTATTTATAGCAGCTTGTTTATACTTCCATTTGTGAAGAAAGTGCGAGCACTACCCTAACACTTGGTTGCTATTCATTCATTGGTTACACAGTATTTGTCACCTTTCATCCTGTATACCCATGTCAAAAATAAAATTTTCTTTTTGTGACTTGCTTGTAAGTTTTGATTATTTTGCACAACCTGTTAGGTGTGGCATGCACACTTTATTCATTATCTCATGCAGCTTAATGAATTTGTTTTAGTTATATTTTTTCATTTTCTGCCTTTGTATTGAAAAAAGGCATGGTTTTGATGTATTTATCAGAGTTAGTTCATGTCAAAATGTCAAACTTAGTGTCTGGGAGACCTTTTTTGTAAAATAATAGAGACTATAATTTGTTATTTAGACATTTTACTTTTTTAATCATGCTGTCATCATTGTCAGCATGTGGATCCAAGTGAATTTGTCGAAACCTTTATTTTCATTCCAATTATATTTAGCAAAACTTTCATTTTAAATTTGACTCACACTTCCTTGTGTAATGTACAGTGCCAGACTTCATCACTTTGTTTGAAAGCTGATCACTTTTCTTCCAGAACTGATGAGTCAGTGGTGTACTACACGCTAGAGGCATCTATTAATGTGAATGACTGTTTGTGGAATTAAGAAATGTTTTTTCAGCTGGAATTACTTTCTGTTCAGTCCAGATAATGAAAGCTGTAGGAGACGTAAAATATTAGTATAAGACCCAAAGATATGGTCATGAAGTGTCTGTAATCCTAGTGATAATTGCTGAAGCATTTGCAACAATGTCCAAGAGTTTGAAGCAGTCTTAAAAAGCAGTGGAGCTGGTATAATACAAGATACAAAAAGCTGGCGTAAATAGAAATAGACAACAGTGAGATTTTTGGGGTGCATCTAAGTGATATAGAAAATATATGCAACCTTTAAATGGAGGTTATGTATTCGCTGCAGTAGACAAAAAAGTCAAATCCAGCAAGATAGAAATTAAAGCTGCATGCTTGATTGTTTAGGCAAATACTGAGCAAGTCTTTTTCAACACTTTTGGCCTCTAATGACAACATTAAGCTTGTAATTTTTTATTCATTTACCCATTTCAGGCATAGCCCATCATCGGAATATCAGAGAAAATAAGCTAATATAGTCATACAGTTTCGATCATAATGTTGATGTGCTCAACGGACTGCATATTGCACCAGTGTTACGATTGTAATCATATGACCCATTACTCTGTATTAAGTTATTTTGTATGATGTTCTGATGAGGGTCTGTGCACCAAATGCATAAATAAATAAAATTTTAACAAGAACTGGACTGTTGTGATTAGTGGACAGAAAGCCATGGAAAAAGATGTGCTCAGTATTTATACAATGGTCGCCAGGCTCCCATGTAATTTTATGTTGCAAATTAAACTTATTTGGACAGGACTCACAGAGGGTGAGCATCACCTTTTAGTTGAGTCCTTCCATTGACCACCCATTCATCCGTAGATGTAACTGAAAACCTTATAGAAACCCTCAACATGCTAATACATATGTTCCCTGCTCATGTTTTCTTTATTGGAGGAAATTTTAACCATCAAATTATTGTAAGTCTGCAGGCTTCTGTGGCCATTGTCATTGAAGTTAAAATCTTCTAGGTTATTAGGCCACGTCATGTTTCTTCTAAAATGTTCGACGTTGCGACCCCTCTGCTGGGATCTTCCTCAGGATCTTTAGGTGTCCACTACTGCTAGAACACTGTTCTGTGTTTCCGTGGTGCTCTCTCATGAGTCAAACAAACCTGTGCCAATTTATATTGCCATTCTTTGTTTACTTTCAATATCTATTGTCAGTCCTATTTGATATGTTGGAATGGCTTCCACACATTAGAGAAGTACTCTAAGATAGGACACACAAGAGATATTTTAAGAAATCTCTTTTTATACTGTCTGCATATTTTGTAGGATCCTGCTAATGAACTAAAGTCTGCCAGCTGCTTTACCTAAAATGAATGTATGTGATGATTCCATTTCATATGCCTTAAAATTGTTACACCCAGGCATTTCTATGAGTCGAATGATTCCAGATGTGACCCACTGATTTTGTAGTCATTGTATACATTTCTGAATATTGAAAAAAGTTGCTAATTGTTGCATCACTTTAAAATATTATCAATATCTGACTGTATATTTGTGCAGTTTCTTCAGATAGTATTTCATTATAGATACCTGCATTATCTGCAAAAAGTCTGAGATCATTATCAGTATTGAAACTTCCTGGCAGATCAAAACTGTGTGCCGGACCGAGACTCGAACTCGGGACCTTTGCCTTTTGCGGGCAAGTGCTCTACCAACTGAGCTACCCAAGCACGACTCACGCCCAATCCTCACAGCTTTACTTCTGCCAGTACCTCGTCTCCTACCTTCCAAACTTTACAGAAGCTCTCCTGCGAACCTTGCAGAACTAACACTCTTGAAAGAAAGGGTATTCCAGAGACATGGCTTAGCCACTGCCTGGGGGATGTTTCCAGAATGAGATTTTCACTCTGCAGTGGAGTGTGCGCTGATATGAAACTTCCTAGCAGATCAGAACTGTGTGCCAGACTGAGACTCGAACTCGGGACCTTTGCCTTTCGCGGGCAAGTGCTCTACCAACTGAGCTACCCAAGCACGACTCACGCCCCATGCTCACAGCTTTACTTCTGCCAGTACCTTGTCTCCTACCTTCCAAACTTTACAGAAGCTCAGTGTACACTCTGCTGCAGAGTGAAAATCTCATTCTGGAATTATCAGTATTGTCTGCCTAGATCCCAGCATTCTTCTCTTGGGCACACCTGAAGTTACTTCTACTTCTGTTGATGATTCTCCATCAGAGATACATGGTGTGTCCTCCCTATGAATAAATCCCAATTTCAGTCACAAATTTTGTTTGATACCCCATACATCATACTTTGGTTAATAAACTTCCAAATTGCACTGATTTTCAGAAGTCAAGAAATAATACATGTGATTGCAGGCTTTCTTGGTGCATTCCAATGATAAAATATTTTCAGGTGATCAGCAGTGTGTTGGCACCTTCAGGCAAAGATGGTGGGTAGGAAACTCACTGAAACATTGCAACAAGGCAATGCCATGCCTTGGGTGATCATCTGAGAAGATCTTATCACTTAAGAAATAATGCTTGTACCTGACTGCCTTGATCTATGGCTCTCAGGATGTCATGTAAGGCAAATGCAGTTTGGGTCTCACATGATCAGTGTCCTTGGTACCCCTGCTGGTTGGCACATAGGATATCATTCTGTTTGAAATATCTCATTATGTTTAGCTCAGAATATGTTTTAGGTTTCTGCAACAGACATAATCATTATTGGATGTTAGTTTTGTAGTCACTTCTGCTAACCTTCTTGTAGATAAGTATGATCTGTGCTTTCTTGCAATCAGTGGGCACAGTTCATAGTTCAAAGGTTCTGTGTTATATTTTAATAAATGTAAGAGTTTCCTCAGCTCGAAATTCTGTATAGATTCTGACAGAGGTTTCATTACACCTTGAAATATTGTTTGATTTTAGTAATTTTAACTGTTTCTGTATACCACTGACACTAATACATCACTCAGCTTTACACTGGTGTGAGAAGTAAGTTGGCATGGTACTTATGTGTTCCTTAGTAAAGGAACATTTGAAAACCTAGTTCAGTGCTTCTGTTTTTGATTTGCTAAACTTGATTTCAGTTCCTTTGCCATCTGTGAATGTTAGACTCTAACTTTGGTGCCATTGACAGCTTTTACTTTTACCAATAATCTCTTTGGCTTTTCCGAGAGGTATTGTCACAGTAGTCATTGAAAGTTTCACAGATTGTCTTCTTCACAGCCAAATGTGTTTCAGTCAACATCTGTCTATCTCTAGTGATGTGCTATGATGAGAAGAGGTGTGTTTTGAGATTGAATGTTTTTTGAACAACCAAAATGCCGACTTATATAACTAGACTCTCTGTCAAGTCATCAGCTGTGAAGAAATGGGCCAACACCGTCTTCAGGTTCCATTGTCACAGCTTTATTTTCTCTAGTTGATTGTTAAAAATCTGTAAGCACTCCTCATATTCCTCCTACTATGCTGCATATGCACATTAAATTAAATTTCATTATTTGACCATTCTTCTTGGTGTTGCAATTTTAATGGTTGTCAGTGTATTTTGTGATCCTAGATTTGATATACTGCATTCTGTCATTGCTGTGAGTAAACGCAGGCAGACTCCCACTTTAGTTACATTTCCTATTACATCAACATATCAAATTTTGATCTGTCACTTTACAGTACTTTCTTTAATGTTTTAGAATTTATCAGTGGGTTAAACCATTATGACATCATACATCATAGCTTAAACTCCTTGTTTGATTATTTCCAAGTATATGGCTTAAAGGAATATTCTGCATCATCTCTATTCATTTTATATTAAGTAGACTGATAGTAGAACACTATTCTAAGGTGTTCCATTTCAAAAAAATGTGAATGCATTAGATGGCTGGATCTATCTGACAATATGAACATGAACAGGACTATACCTTGATTAAAACAACATTGTTGATGTTTCAGCTAGTTGAGTGGCAGGTGGCAGCTTTCAGCCAGTTGTAGTTGTTTCTTGAGCACTGTGTTCTTGCAGTGTAGTCGATTTTGTGGGTAAACACAGAGCCTTGTTGTGATTGACTGGCTATGAACGATCATCACTGTCCTTCACCACTGAAATCTGTCAGTCACACAGCTATTTTATTTGAGCTGCAGTTTAATGGAAGTTGTATGTAAGAGAAGACTACTTTGTATGCATATTAGACTGTGATGGCAGAATGAGCCATTTAACATCGAGCAATGACTGACACAGTTCAGCACATTTGTCAGTAACCTGTTTTGTATGCCCCAGATGGATTCTTGATAGTAAATTTGAAGCCTCTGAGTGAGAACTCTAATATTTGGGATCAGAAATAATATGAATTGAATGTACAGTGAAATGTGTGATCTGTGAGAGAACAGTGTCAATTCAGTGCTCCAAATATACTACATGATATGGATTACAAAGATGTCTTTCAAATAATTGGCATTCAGTGATGGCACAGCACAATAGGAAAGGCTAGGTCATTACAGGTACATCTATAAATAAGGTATTTCAATAGCTAATCATGCTTGGACAATTTTTAATTTAAACAGTGGAATCTTGCTCATAGTGCAATGGACTTACCTTCTCCAGCTTATCTATCATGATGTTTGTGATAAAAGGACATTCGCAATTCATGTTACAAAATGTATAGTGTCTCAGTACGCTTGAAGCATTTGCATGGACATAGAACAAAGGAACCACATTGCAGGCTGAATTACCTGTGCTAGTTGGAATATACATATAATATGGTGAAAAGATCACCAGAGGTTCCACAACACAAATATAAAGAGTGTTACTATTACTACTACTACAACTACATTACTACATTGTTCTGTTTTATGTGTCCTCTGAAGAAGGTTGTAAAGTCATAAGCTGAGATACCATTTTCCATTCCTTCAGCTACACATCTACCATTCATCTCATCCACTATACTGTGAGTGGTTGGTTATCTTACTTGTTGCAAAATGTTACATCTGCACTGTGTATGCATTGAAATCCTGACTTGGATTGACTGTGCTGTGTTGTAGTAACAGGAAGATTTTCACAACATAATTTTTCACTAAAAAATTAGAGAATTGAGGGATTCCAAATTACTAAATCCTATAATCATCCAAAATTGTAGTAATGGGTGCCAAATTACTAAAGCCTGTAGTCCATGCATCATTGTGCATTCTGGAGGTATAGAAATAAATAAAACTATCAATTGTTGGGGGGATTGTCACTCAGTGTCAGGTATCGTCATTGAATGAGGTCTGTTGCATTTACCGAGTGAGGTGGTACAGCGGTTATCACACTGGACTCACGTTCAGGAGGACAATGGTTCAAACTCGCATCTGATCATTGTGGTCTAGGTTTTCTGAAATTTCTCTAAATTGCTTAAGGTAGATGCTGGGATGGTTCCTTTGAAAGTGCATGGCTGATTTCCTTTTCCATCTTTCCCTAATCTGAGTTTGTGCTCCATCTCTAATGACTGCACTGTCAGCGGGATGTTAAACATCGATCTCTTCATTCTCCTCTGTTGAATGCATCAGTTGAGATAGCACTAATGCTCTTCTGTTCTTGTAACAGTTTCTTGCACATCCACACACAATCACAGTGATTCTCATTCTCCAAACTTTGGCTGTTTTGTGATGGTTTGTGGTATAAACATAACATACTGCAATATAATTTCAGTGGGATCAACCTCAGAAACATGGTTTTGGTAACAAAAAGAACAGGGGTAACCTTACACAGAATAGTTCAAGAATTGAATGATTGATTAGTACATAAACGAGATTTATTATAGAAGAGAGAAGGTCTTGCAAGAGGTTAGCTATGTTGGTCTGCACTGAAAAAAGTATAAATTGTACTTTATTTGTTTAAATGTACTGTAAATGATATGCAGACTGCTGTAATCATATTTAAGAAGAGAGAAACAATATGTACTGAATATATTGGCAAATTTGGTGGTACATGTATACAGTATGATTCATCACAAAATTTGACAATATATTGTGTGTTAATTAGCTCTTTCTTCTTTAATTTGATGATGAAAGTATGCATATATGTACAACTTTCAGTTGATGTGTATAAACAAAGTGCAATTTAGACAGTTCTTTCATTGTATAAATACATAAGATTGAAAATGTTGCTAAGCTTTCAGACAATGCCTTTTCTAAGAGCCACAAAACAAACATATATATTCTGTGCTCAAGGAGATGAATGAATTCCAAGGGGCATGGAGGGAACAGAGGTAGCAAGCTCTGCCCACTGACTCCGAGCACCTAAGTTGTCGATGGATGTGGGATGGTGCAGGGGTAATGAGCTGCCCTTGTCTCATGCAGTGTTGGCACTACACTTGTACATGTATCAATTTATGCTCCAAATGACATTGGTAGTGCCATTTACTGCCCACTGTACCAGTTGTCATATGCTATATATGGTGTGTCTATGAAAGTAAAAGCTCAGACAGGTGTGTAACACATGCTTACAAGATTCGTAAAACTAAAATAAATTGTTTTGTATTGAATGATGGTGTTTGTTGCTACTAATTCACAATTCATTCACAATTCAAAATTAATAGGAGCCAGTAGTAAAACTTACATTGTGGAAGTAAAAATAATGATCAATATTTTGAACATAACACTGAATTGTAAGCACCCATGAATCACTCAGAATCAGTCTCACTATATTCCTCGCCTGTGCATAATGAGTTATCATCATTACTACTATCTGATTCAGCAGTACCAATAACTGATCAATAAATGATTTTGTCTACCGAAAATTTGATGGCACCATCACATCTCCTATAGTCTTCCAGTTGTTGGACCTTCCTGCAGTACCCTTCCCAGTCATCAGCAGTTACTAACAATAGGGATTCACTCATAATCTTAAATAGATTGTCATTGGACATGTCCTGCAAAATGTTGCACTTCATGTACAGTCTTTCCAATTTGGCCATTGCCGGTTACAATGCAATTAAATCACACTGAACAACATATGGCTTTCTAGTAGGTCTATGTCTGTGACTTAAAGGAAACAAATCCTGCTTCCTCATGCCCTCATTGCAGGTAACACACCTTGTCCTTGCTTTGTGATTATACCAGGTTGTCCACTTGTCTGACATAGTATGGAGCATTGTCTGCCACAGTGACTTCCTTTGGAGAAAGATTTGGGAGGGCCATATTCACAATGCATCCACAATTAATAGAATAAAAATAATGATGACAGCCATTTCCATACAAATGTAAAAAAAACTGGCTTGTGACAGGACTCATTCACATTACTTTCAGCATACCAGCAAGGTAGTTTAACCATGACACTACAGTGTTGGTTCAGTTGCAGTTTTAGTCATCTAGTGGGTCACAAGAATATAATTTTTATTGATTACTTGCAAATGAGGGCCCAGCATTGGAAATGATTCCAGGGTATGATATTGCCAGGAGTTCCTACAACAAGTAATGATTATTTTACACACACAAACAAAATGGCCATTTTAAAGCAGTTCAGACAAAGGGGAGGGTAGTATCCAGTCACTGTAAAAAAAAAATTGAATTACAATTTACCTCTTTTTGCCAGCCATTTCTGATGATTTCCCAGGATTGTTGTTGTTGTTGTTGAGGTCTTCAGTCCAGAGATTGGTTTGATGCAGCTCTCCGTGCTACTCTATCCTGTGAAAGCTTCTCCATCTCCCTGTACCTACTGCAACCTACATCCTTCTGAATCTGCTTAGTGTATTCATCTCTTGGTCTCCCTCTATGATTTTTACCCAATACGCTGCCCTCCAATACTAAATTGGTGATCCCTTGATGCCTCAGACCATATCCTACCAACCAATCCCTTCTTCTGGTCAAGGTGTGCCAGAAATTTCTCTTCTCCCTAATTCTGTTCAATACCTCCTCATTAGTTATGTGATCTATCCATCTAATATTCAGCATTCTTCTGTAGCACCACATTTCAAAAGCTTCTGCTCTCTTCTTGTTCAAACTATTTATCGTCCATGTTTCACTTCCATACATGGCTACACTCCATACAAATACTTTCAGAAGCGACTTCCTGACACTTAAATCTATACTTGATGTTAACAAATTTCTCTTCTTCAGAAATGCTTTCCTTGCCATTGCCAGTCTACATTTTACATCCACTATACTTCAACCATCATCAGTTAGTTTGCTTCCCTAATATCCAAACTCATTTCCTGCTTTAAGTGTCTCATTTCCTAATCTAATTCCCTCAGCATCACTCGACTTAATTCAACTACATTCCATTATCCTTGTTTTGATTTTGTTTATGTTCATCTTATATCCTCCTTTCAAGACACTGTCCATTCTGTTCAACTGCTCTTCCAGGTTCTTTGCTGTCTCTGACAGAATTACAATGTCATCAGCGAACCTCAAATTTTTTATTTCTTCTCCATGGATTTTAATATCTACTCCGATTTTTTCTTTTGTTTCCCTTACTGCTTGTCCAATATACAGATTGAATAACATCAGGGATAGGCTACAACCCTGTCTCACTCCCTTCCCAACCACTGCTTCCCTTTCATGTCCTTCAACTCTTATAACTGTCATCTGGTTTCTGTACAAATTGTAAATAGCGTTTCGCTCCCTGTATTTTATGCCTGCCACCTTCAGAATTTGAAAGAGAGTATTCCAGTCAACATTGTCAAAAGCTTTCTCTAAGTCTACAACTGCTATAAACACAGGTTTGCTTTTCCTTAATCTATTTTCTAAGGTAAGTCTTAGGGTCAGAATTACCTCACGTGTTCCAACATTTCTATGGAATCCAAACTGATCTTCCCCAAGGTCGGCCTCTACCAGTTTTTCCATTCGTCTGTAAAGAATTCATGTTAGTATTTTGCAGCCGTGGCTTATTAAACTGATAATTTGATAATTTTCACATCTGTCAACACCTGCTTTCTTTGGGATTGGAATTAGTATATTCTTCTTGAAGTCTTAGGGTATTTCCCCTTTGTCATACATCTTGCTCACCAGATAGTAGAGTTTTGTCAGGGCAGCTCTCCCAAGGCTATCAGTAGTTCTAATGGAATGTTGTCTTCTCCCAGGGCCTTGTTTCGGCTTAATTCTTTCAGTGCTCTGTCAAACTCTTCACGCAGTTTCATATCTCCCATTTCATCTTCATCTACATCTTCTTCCATTTCCGTAATATTGTCCTCAAGTACATCATCTTGTACAGACCCTCTGTATACTCCTTCCAGCTTTCTGCTTTCCCTTCTGTGTTTAGAACTGGGTTTTCATCTGAGCTCTTGATATTCATACAAGTGTTTCTCTTTTCTCCAAAAGTCTCTTTAATTTTCCTGTAGGCAGTATCTATCTTACCCCTAGTGAGATAAGTCTCTACATCCTTACATTTGTCCTCTAGCCATCCCTGCTTAGCCATTTTGCACTTCCTGTTGATCTCATTTTTGAGACGAGTGTATTCCTTTTCGCCTGCTTCATTTACTGCATTTTTATATTTTCTCCTTTCATCAATTAAATTCAATATCTCTTCTGTTACCCAAGGATTTCTATTAGCCCTTGTCTTTTTACCTACTTGATCCTGTGCTGCCTTCACTCCTTCATCCCTCAAAGCTACCCATTCTTCTTCTACTGTATTTCTTTTCCCCATTCCTGTCTAGTGTTCCCTTATCCTCTCCCTAAAACTCTCTATAACCTGTGGTTTAGTCAGTTTATCCAGGTCCCATCTCCTTAAATTCCCACCCTTTTGCAGTTTCTTCAGTTTTAATCTAAAGTTCGTAACCAATAGATTGTGGTCAGAGTTCACATCTGCCCCTGGAAATGTCTTACAATTTAAAACCTGGTTTCTAAACCTCTGTCTTACCATTATATAATCTATCTGATACCTTCTAGTATCTCCAGGCTGCTTCCATGTATACAACCTTCTTGCAACCTTTGGTTGCGAAAGCTAGAATTTTGTGTGTTTGTTTGTGTGTCTATCGACCTGCCAGCGCTTTTGTTTGGTAAGTCTCTTCATCTTTCTTTTTAGATATATTTTTTCAACCTTCTTGTATGATTCTTGAACCAAGTGTTAGGTATGACTAAGTTATGCTCAGTCCAAAATTCTACCAGGCGGCTTCCTCTTTCATTTCTTACCCCCATTCCATATTCACCTACTATTTTTCCTTCTCTTCCTTTTCCTACTATCGAATTCCAGTCACCCATGACTATTAAATTTTCATCTCCCTTCACTATCTGAATAATTTCTTTTATCTCATCATACATTTCATCAATCTCTTAATCATCTGCGGAGCTAGTTAGCATATAAACTTGTACTACTGTGGTAGGCGTGGGCTTCGTGTCTATCTTGGCCACAATAATGCATTCACTATGCTGTTTGTAGTAGCTTACCCACACTCCTATTTTTTTATTCATTATTATACCTACTCCTGCATTACCCCTATTTGATTTTGTATTTATAACCCTGTATTCACCTGACCAGAAGTCTTGCTCCTCCTGCCACCGAACTTCACTAATTCCCACTATATCTAACTTTAACCTACCCATTTCCCTTTTTAAATTTTCAGCCTACCTGCCTGATTAAGGGATCTGACATTCCACGCTCCGATCCGAACTGCCAAGCTTCAAGCATATGATCCCAGTGTAATCAGCACACCTTTGTTCAGCAGCAAAGCCTGGACATTTTATACAAGGCAAGAATATGGGTTGAACTTTTTTCATCTCCACTGTGTTAATAGTGCCCTCCCCATCTCGTGGAGAGACAGTGTCCCAAACGCTTAAAAGGGAGGGAGAACAAAATAAATTGTCTAGAATTGCACATTATATGTTAATATAATGTAACTGGATAGATTAAAAAATCTACTTCCCAACCAAATGGTGGCTGGGGAACAAACATATGTAAAGGTTAAAGAAATATTAAGCTTTTGGATTCAGTGGCTCCTCCTGCTGGCAGAAGGGTTGAAGGGGTAGGAAGAGGCATGAAGAAAGAGGAATGGTTACGTTTATGAAATTTCTGACAGAAGAAGGAGCCACTGACTCCAAAAGTTTGCAAATTTCCTTTATCTTTGCATGTGTGCATTCTCTTGCTGCCTCTAGGGGAGTAGATTTTTGTTACCCATCCAGTTACATGATATTTTCAGAAATTGATTTGTTTCACTGATACATTATATGTTGATATTTCTGTGGCCTGTTGAAACAGACAGGCAACCAAATTACCATCTCCAACCTAAAAAAAATAGCCAAAAATATTTTCTCTACCTCACAACCCACCATATCTTTGAGAAAACTTGATAACTTGATGAATAGCTGAAGCTCTGCTAATTATGAAAATATGTGTACTTCGTTAAGATGTTCATATCTATGAAACACACTGTTAGCCATTCTTCTGGTGCTCTAGGTGAGAAAATGCTCACCTTTCCACGCTAGTTTATCAAAAGTTTTAAGCAAGCAAACAGGTGATGTGTTCATAAGATTGTGATTTCATTCTTATTTATTACACATACATGAGGAACTTCACTTTTGAAGTAAGCAGAGGATGAATAGCTATGCATGCACATTAACTGTGTCATGTAAGACTAATTGTGCAGTTCTGGCTACTTCTGTATGGCATATTTGTGTACTTTCTTTGTATGTCTTCTTCAAAGCATGGTTTGATCATTATGTAAAATATATTGTTTATGGTGATATTTTTCATAAAAAGGAGAAAAAGATCATCATATTTGTTATTAAGTTTCAATTTTCTGGTTGCCTAGTTCCCACATTAAATAATTTCATTTCCACCAGATGTAGCGCTTTCCTTTTCCTATAAAGCTTGTACAGATTACTCAGCTTGAAAGTGAAACAAATTTTTCTTCTCTTTTACATTTGAAATATGATCATTTGCTCCTTTACAAGCTGTGATCACTTACTCATTTTTAAAATGTGATCATTGCCTCTCTTAGGATTATTATATTACTTTTATCGTGTATGTATGTGCTGTGCTTATAGCTGCAAATAAGAATAAAATGTATGTAAAAAAAATGCCGTATTATCACTGATTTATCGTTTTGTTCTGGATTGGTGCAGTTGTATTTATATATTTTCCTGCAGAAATTTCAATATAGTTTTGAAAAATAAAGTACTGAATTAAATATGCTATACTTTTAGCATACCAGGAGAAAAGTAGTAAGTTCAGAGACACAGGTATGATTATTTCCAGTAGTGAACACAGCTTATAATACTTATGGTTGCCTGCTGCATGCTCACACACATGCGGCTTCTCTTCACTTTGTCTGCTTGTTAAAATGAATAATACAAACAAACCAAAAGCCCTGTATGTCCTAGTGCCCTGTAGAGTACTGTAGGTTGCTGCAGTTACACACTGCTCACTACATTAATCTTACAACAGTAGGAAATCATTTCCAGAATTTCAGTGTATAGCCCAAACAATATTAATAAATCCAAAATTGTGGTTTAATACTTTCTCTTAAATACAGATTGTTACAAAAACTTTGGAAATTTGGAAATCATCATTACAAACATATTCTGGCTTAGTACTTCTCTCCTGCTGGTTTCCCCCACTAGACACATTGTTTGATGATAATTTACTGTGATGCTTTTGGTTCAGTTTTTGTATGGGTGTGTAGTAAATTTTAATGCAGTAGTTTAGTTATTTCTTGTTCTGAATGCTAAATTCTGTGAATACATAAAAATTATGATGATGTAATATTTACCGTGCATGCGTGAACTTTGGATGTTGAAGTTGTAAAATACTGGTATTTATTTTGTGCTGTGCATGTAAAAACAAAAATACATGTTGTATATGTGTTTTTTAAACATTTTATGTTTGCTTGAATTCAAATAATGATATAATTATCAATAGAAGCAGATCATCAAGTTGCACTGGTTTCTTTGCATGGAATTGCTTTGCATTGTTGTCGCAGTCCACATTGGAAATACAATAGTGACAATAGCAGTAAAGGTACTGCCACTACTGCTACTAATAGCAGTAATAATAATAAACACTTAATTATATTTTTGGTACTGATATGCTCTGAAGAAGCTAGTATACCATAAATAAAATCTGGACCTCTACTTATTTTATTTTGTCCTGGTGAGTTAACTGGAATTAAATATTTACTTGACAGTAAATATTATGATTATAAAAAAAGATCACTTGCTAAACATAGTGACAAAGCTAAAAAGCTATACTAACTCAAAAAATGACAGTAGGATATCCTCTGGCTAGCAAGGGAACATTAAATTCGTTCATGAGAAACTGCAAGAATATAGGAAAATTTTTAATGTGGCTTCTGTGTTCTCAGCCTCAGAAAAAAAGAAAGGAAACGAGTAACTTGAAGTGTTAGATAGATGTGTCTAACAAAGAACGCCTTGAGTGCGAAGGCACAAATTCAGTCTTTAGTAAGGCTCATTTAAAAGTGTTATGTAACAATTATGACAGGGAAAATGTTAACTGCTAATGACCCACCATGTGCATCAGGAGGGCAACAGAAAATGAGTGCCTGGGAGGTGCAGAGCTCAAACTTCTATGAGATGTATGTATTACACATGACTAAATGGATGTTGTTGACATTCAAGTAACGTTCAAACCAAACCATTAACTTGCACCGTGAACACAAAATGAAAAATGGCACAGCACAGTGATAACAAAAGTTTACACCATTGAAATCAAAGGCAAACTCCTTGGAAGCTTCAAACTGTGCAGGATATTCAGCTAGGAATCCACTCAAAGAATGCGTACGGAATCATATTGGTGTAACAGGATGATGGGATTAGGAATCTGATGGCATGCAAGTGAATGTGAAACAGTCCGTCGTGGAACTTATCGGGAAACTGGCTATCCTTTAAGGCATAACTAAAGATAGTGTGATAATATGTTTTATAGGCATGGAAAAAACAAACATCCGGTAGTTCCACATGGTATGAACGCCAATTGCACACACTTTTCAGGAGGGATAATTTGCTCTAAAGGAGTATGGTTTTTACACACAGACCAAGAGTCAAGGAGGAGCAAATTACTTTGAATAGCTATTGGCCAAAAATAGTGCTCATGCCATAGTTGAAGTTCTCTTATGTCCATTTTCCCAGTATTTCTCGCTGTGACATAAATGCTCACAATTGGATATCTCCAGTCCCACCCCCTGTTGCTGTTAGCAGCCAATATTGTGGTTGCATGGTAGACAATATGTGGGGCATCAGATGCCATAAACATCATTGGCCTTTTGTGATCTCACATGCAAGGGGTTCCTTGTAAGAAGAATGGAGACAGGAAGATATTCTATACTTTTTATGAATGTCTACATTTGCTCCTGAACAGTGTCAGGTAAAAATATCATATCAACAAATAACAGAAGTTCTGTGTGTCTACAGATTTAAACAAAGTTGAAAATCATAGAAAGAAATACTTTAGTACATTGGAACCACACAAGGATTAAGCTGAACTGTAAGTTCTCTACTTTTTATGAGCATCTACATTTGCTATTGAACACTGTCAAGTAAAAATATCATATCAACAAATAACAGAAGTTCTGTGTGTGTACTGATTTAAACAAAGCTGAGAAGCATAGAAAGAAATTCATTAGAGCATTGGAACCACACAAGGATTAAGGTGAACTTTAGGTTTTCTCACATCAACAAACATTCACATATATGGGTGCTGACAGGATCTGTTACCTTGCTAACTGTTTCAAAAGGAAATTTTTTTTAAGGAAACTATAAAATTACAATCTGGCAGAATGTTTGACCATTACATAAATCTTCAGGAGGTGAACTTCTAAGTACTACTGTTAGACACAGTGTGAAAATGATAACTGTTTACAACATACCACATCGGTTCATGAGAAGCTGAGATATATAGTTTGATATAGGACACTTGTAATTTATCAAACCAGGTGACAACATCAAATTCATCTACAAAAGCCACCTAAGCTACAGTGCTGCATGCCCCACAAAATTATCTTCTCCTCCTCTTACACCATGAGCTTAGCTGGGCTCAACTATTTGTAGCTCTTTTTTTTTCATTAACACCACATATCAAGTGCTTTCATAAAAAATTCCCAAATTCAAAGTAATTCTGAAAGAGTACCTAACAGATAAATCTTTTTATATGGTTGGTGAATTTATGAGAGAAAATGAGTACCACCACTAAACTTAACAATTGTTTTACAAATATATTTAATTAATTTTATTTTGAACACTATCATAGACATTCAAATATTTTTATTTATTGATTGTACTGTTTAGCTTAACTTTGCTTCCTGTATGTGTTTCTGATCCGTCCTCAGCATATCATAATTTTCTTTTAATTGGATATATGTTCTGAATTTGATGCCTCATTTATACGGGATCTTTTATTAGATTTATGTAAGTTACATTTAAACTATGTGCAATTTCACACATTCAGTATCCTTGTGATTTACTTGCTACCTGGATCCATGTATCACGAAATAAATAAATAAAAATCAGACCAAAATCATCCTTGAATATTAAACACACCTTTTTCTTGCACATATAAATTGTAGATTTGATGTTTGTCTAAATTTTGCCTCAGAATTTTGTGAATTTAAAAGCTTAATCATTTAAAATAAAGCAGTCTCATAGTAAGAGGGCCAGAGGAAAACATGACTTAATTGTTAATTTTATGCCCTTAAAGTTGATATTTTTTAGTCAAAATGTATACAAATGTCAGTTTCATATTGTAAGTGCAAGAAAAGGTGTGTTTAATATTCAAGGAGAATTTTAGTGAGAAAAAGAAATGAGCTTCAGACAGTTGAGAGTGACTAAGCCGATGACATAAGAGGGAAAGAGGTATTCAAAATCTCAAGTGTCTTGTAAGTGCTGCAACTTAGATGGATTTTGTCTACTGATTTGGGATGTTTCCCTGGATTGACAGACCAATAGTGTCCTATGCCAAACTATGTGTAATGAGTTCTCCTACACCAATGTAATACATTATAAGTAGTTATCGTTTACACCTTGTGTGATAAACTACCCTAGCTTTTGGAACTGTTGGTTTCTTCTTAAGGGAGGAAAAGGAGAATGTTAGGTAAGACTGACAGGTCACTGAGATCCCAGTATGAGAGGGACTCACCTGTTCTGAGGGTGACGAAAGACACAGATGAAGGCAAAGTCATCAGAGAGTGAGTAGGAGGTCAAAGGTAGTATATTAGTGCTGAAAACTGTGGCCACACTTCAGAATTCATGATGAGGAATGATGATGAAACATTGTGTGACTTGAGGAACAATGGTTTTGGCTTTAGCACCTGGATGGCAAGTATGGGACAGATTTCCATAAAAAAAAAATACTGTAAATTACTGTAATACCAATATACAAGAATATTAGTTTATATACCCTTTGCAGCTTGAGACTAAATCATTTATCATTTTATTTTTCTGATGAGATTAATTAATTGATTTAGTGTGGGTAGAATCTGGACACTCATTATTAAGGCAGTTTCATTCTCTCATGAGTGGAACTTCCAGTCATGTGCTTTTGGGACACATGTGGATGACAGAAATAAATATCACCATATTGCCCTCAGCTGTAGATTCATAGGTTTAAAATTGATTTTAATGTGCATTTTCTGCAAGTGATTGATGATAACAGTGTAAAGCTGAAATCCTCATTATCAGTCACTGATAATTTTGTATTCAGTTTCTGTATTTTAAAGTTCAATCATCCGTTTTGGTTTACTTGTATCACGTTATATATGCCATTGGCGGAAGTACCAAATAGAAGACATATAGGCAGCTAATAATTTGGACTAAATTTTAATGCACAGTGGAAAGAGAAATGACAGAAGAGTCAATTTTGCCTAAAGTGAAATTTAAGTCTGATATCTTCCACAGATCGTAACCTCTACATCTACTTGTCCTAATTAATGAACAGTGTGGCAACACATCTTAAAAATTAAGAATTCTGAGGTAAATTAAATTTACTAGAATAATCAGGGTAATCTCAGGAAGTGCTGAAAACTATAATGAATCCTGAGAGATTCAGTGGGGAGTTGTTCATTGGCAGAAATAAATGTTCTGAGCCATTTTGATACACTCTGAGATTCTGATTTGGAAACAATCAATCATTCTATCGTGTAAGGAAGGGTACAGAAGGACATCGAATTGTTTTAACTGTCCGTTGCTACCCCTTGTGTGCTCACTACCTTTGGGATTCTTCAATATTGTCTGTGGATTCTTGAGTCCAGGTTCACTTACCACTGTATGATTGTGAGTAGCTGGAGTGTAATGTACACATGAGAATTTGTTACCCAGCTGTGTACACATGAAAATCTGTTACATAGATATGACTTTGTCACTTGCACAAACACAAACATAGTGTTTTTTACACACACACACACACACACACACGGCTCCAAATGTGTTTCATTTTACATATGCACATTTATACACCGAGCGAGGTGGCGCAGTGGTTAGCACACTGGACTCGCATTCGGGAGGACGACGGTTCAATCCCGTCTCCAGCCATCCTGATTTAGGTTTTCCGTGATTTCCCTAAATCGTTTCAGGCAAATGCCGGGATGGTCCCTTTAAAAGGGCACGGCCGATTTCCTTCCCCATCCTTCCCTAACCCGAGCTTGTGCTCTGTCTCTAATGACCTCGTTGTCGACGGGACGTTAAAACAACACTAACCTATCACATTTATTCAACTTTGTTTTGTAAAGTAGTTTCTTTGCAAAGACTGTATACCGCATTGGATGTGTCCCATTATGAAATGTACTATTAAGCACTGTGCAAGGTCAATTATTATTCTAAAATTTTGCCAGTTCCTTTACATTCTCTTGTCTGGAGATATGCCCTTTGTACTTTGGTAATCATTGTTGCTACAGATAACTTCAGTCACTGGTACCAGTTCCAACATGCACACCCTCAAGTAGGTCATGTCTATTTCTGTCATGAGTAGACATTAGAACTATTTGTTCTAATTAGTTTTCAGAGAAAGCATTTAGTATTGCATCTTAGGATGTCTTGTCACTCATACCACTTCCATAGCTGTAATTATCCCAATTAATGTTGGATGATTAAAGTATCTTCCATGGATGACAGTATGATTGGGAAACTTCTGTAACATTTGGGGCTGATTCTGGTGGTTGGTAGAAGGACCCAGTTACCAGTTTATGCCAATGCTTGATATGGAATTTTGTCCAAATAATCTTGTACATTGTTTCAGTTTCTATCTCAGTGGATTTGAATTTCTCGTCTACTATGATGAAAATATCACCTCCAGTTCTCAATAGCATGTCCTTTCAATATGTATTTACATGTACCTCAAGAATTTCACTGTTGACAATTTCCCCTGCCCTTTCTGTATGTAGTATTATATGAGCTTGTTTGCTTTTTAGGACTGGTTCAAACTATGAAACATTCTTGCGTAATCTTCAGCAACGCTGTGGTTTTAATTATTTTGTTTGTGGAGGTGATATTAATTTTTTATGGGGAGGGGGGTCACTGACAACTATTATTACCTGAATTGGATGGAGAATAGCCTAAGTTAAAAAAATAAAAAAGCCTTGTGTGCACTTCACACAAACAAAGCCACTGGTGTGGCAGTCTGGTGTGCAGTACACACCTTACCTTTTTAGAGGGATGCTATGGATCTCAACCCTATAGCACAACTAGGAAGTCATAGTCTAAATTGCCATGTTGTTGTTGTGGTCTTCAATCCTGAGACTGGTTTGATGCAGCTCTCCATGCTACTCTATCCTGTGCAAGCCTCTTCATCTCCCAGTACCTACTGCAACCTACATCCTTCTGAATCTGCTTAGTGTATTCATCTCTTGGTCTCCCCCTACGATTTTTACCCTCCACGCTGCCCTCCAATACTAAATTGGTGATCCCTTGATGCCTCAGAACATGTCCTACCAACCGATCCCTTCTTCTGGTCAAGTTGTGCCACAAACTTCTCTTCTCCCCAATCCTATTCAATACCTCCTCATTAGTTACGTGATCTACCCATCTAATCTTCAGCATTCTTCTGTAGCACCACATTTCATAAGCTTCTATTCTCTTCTTGTCCAAACTATTTACCGTCCATGTTTCACTTCCATACATGGCTACACTCCATACAAATACTTTCAGAAATGACTTCCTGACACTTAAATCTATACTCGATGTTAACAAATTTCTCTTCCTCAGAAACGCTTTCCTTGCCATTGCCAGTCTACATTTTATATCCTCTCTACTTCGACCATCATCAGTTATTTTGCTCCCCAAATAGCAAAACTCCTTTACTACTTTAAGTGTCTCATTTCCTAATCTAATACCCTCCACATCACCCGACTTAATTCGACTACATTCCATTATCCTCGTTTTGCTTTTGTTGATGTTCATCTTATATCCTCCCTTCAAGACACCATCCATTCCGTTCAACTGCTCTTCCAAGTCCTTTGCTGTCTCTGACAGAATTACAATGTCATCGGCGAACCTCAAAGTTTTTATTTCTTCTCCATGGATTTTAATTCCTACTCCAAATTTTTCTTTTGTTTCCTTCACTGCTTGCTCAATATACAGATTGAATAACATCGGGGATAGGCTACAACCCTGTCTCACTCCCTTCCCAACCACTGCTTCCCTTTCATGTCCCTCGACTCTTATAGCTGCCATCTGGTTTCTGTACAAATTGTAAATAGCCTTTCGCTCCTTGTATTTTACCCCTGCCACCTTTAGAATTTGAAAGAGAGTATTCCAGTCAACATTGTCAAAAGCTTTCTCTAAGTCTACAAATGCTAGAAACGTAGGTTTGCCTTTCCTTAATCTTTCTTCTAAGATAAGTCGTAAGGTCAGTATTGCCTCACGTGTTCCAGTATTTCTACGGAATCCAAACTGATCTTCCCCGAGGTCGGCTTCTACTAGTTTTTCCATTCGTCTGTAAAGAATTCGTGTCAGTACTTTGCAGCTGTGGCTTATTAAACTGATTGTTTGGTAATTTTCACATCTGTCAACACCTGCTTTCTTTGGGATTGGAATTATTATATTCTTCTTGAAGTCTGAGGGTATTTCGCCTGTTTCATACATCTTGCTCACCAGATGGTAGAGTTTTGTCAGGACTGGCTCTCCCAAGGCCGTCAGTAGTTCCAATGGAATGTTGTCTACTCCGGGGGCCTTGTTTCGACTCAGGTCTTTCAGTGCTCTGTCAAACTCTTCACGCAGTATCGTATCTCCCATTTCATCTTCATCTACATCCTCTTCCATTTCCATAATATTGTCCTCAAGTGCATCGCCCTTGTATAGACCCTCTATATACTCCTTCCACCTTTCTGCTTTCCCTTCTTTGCTGAGAACTGGGTTTCCATCTGAGCTCTTGATGTTCATACAAGTGGTTCTCTTATCTCCAAAGGTCTCTTTAATTTTCCTGTAGGCAGTATCTATCTTACCCCTAGTAGAAGTTTTAAAGTCTCTGATTCATACCATCCATTCAACTCAGAACCCGGTGTCCATGATCAGTTCTGGATGCGATGCTGCAGACTGATATCTTGCTTGAAGGTCTTCTTGATATCTTGCATGAAGGTCTTCTTAACCCTCTCTGCCAAATGTGGAATGATTCAAGTATGACTTCAGAGTCCAAATGACAGGCATTGTTTGTTCCAACATGTCCTGTGCCACAATCTGCAGTTGTTTGCTTCCTATTCTCTCAGTAGCTGTCTGAACAGCCTCTTCAGCATGTTAAATGAGGCCTCCAGGCATAGACACTGAGTGCACGAAGTGATTGTTCCTGTCCTGTGCTGCCATTTCACTAAGGAGAATCATTATTTATCATACTTTAAAACTGCCAAGGATTAACAGACCTGCACACTTATGTGTCTACTTTACTGGCACAAAACACAGCAGGATTCCAAACTGCTGAAGTTAGTCCCATTGGTTCAGTTTGAATTTCAGTGGGAGACAGCATTTCAGACTTGTTGATTAGAGAGAAAACTATAATAGCCCAATTTCTCCATGGCCACTAACTGCCCTGTACAGGGCATTGAGACTTACTACTGACCAACCACCCACAGTCAAGTGGACAAATGATGATAGGCCCTGCCATTCCTAAAGAGGAGACAGTATTTGTGGGAGATGATAGTACTTGTGATACATTTCTTGTGTCTCAACACTCCCATTTGCAGCTACTTCCAATCACTTGACAGGAGTCAGCTGCTTACATACTACAACTAACTCACAAGAACAGAATTCAGGATTGGGCTACATTGTGCTTGCTTCAGCATTTTTCAGAACAGCAAAGAAATAACTTTAAACTAAGCATGCTGTCTGCATTTGTGATCAAGTATCAATTTCAGGTTTTAGTCAGCTTTCTGTATCTAGTGTTATGTGATCTAAAATTAATAATGCTGAAGCATTTCTGCACTCACTTCATTGATCAGGATAGAACATGTTTTTGATTGGAAAATTGGAAATTTGTAATAAGTACTATGGGACCAAACTGCTGATGACATCGGTCCCTAGGCTTACATGCTACTTAATCTAACTTAAACTAACTTACACTAAGAACAACACACACACCCATGCCTAATGGAGGACTTGAACTCCCGATGGGGGTGGGGGGGGGGGTTGTTTTTAATTCCTACATATGTTATAAAAGTGACAAATTGGAACTTTTTGTTACTCTCATTTTGCCTTGCTTTCTGTTTTGTAAGGTATGTGTTATTGAAGGAAACATACAAGTCAAAATGGGAAACATATTTAAATGATCAAATTTAAGCAATTACAGCACTGCTGGCACACAGAAAATTCTAGATAGGTAAACTTTAACTTTCGAAATAGACTGTTCTTTCACAGCTAGTGTAGGAATGGAAACAAGCATTTAAAACCCTGTTTCCATAGGGGCATATGCCACTTAAAACGAATTATGTGTCCCTGACAGCTCTGATAGGATTGGTTCAGTTTCACTGAATGGTTAGTAATATTGTGTTCTGCAGGTTGTCATACTTTATTTTCATATAGTTGCAGACTCGTATTTAGATGTAGGTGCATAATATAAAACTTAGTGAAACTTACTTAATGTACACAAAGATTACACTGGATTGTACATTTCAAATGCCGAGTACAACTTTTATTGTGCAAATGAAGTTTGCTGTGTATGTTGAAAAGAAATATAGAGCTGAACAATTGATATCCGAAATTCATAGCAAACTGGTGCTCAGAATAGTATTTTACTATAAATAACAGTGTAGGAAAACAAAAAAAAGTGTTTCTGTTAGATAAATACATTAAAAATTAACACAGAGTATAATAATACTGATTTGGTTGTGACTGTAGCAGTATGGTACCCATAGACATTCTATCTTGTCATATGGCAGTAAGTCTTGCACTTATGAAATTACTTCAGTTTCATTTGATGGCCTTAGAAACTCATGATATACTTTGTAAAAGGTAAATTGGATTGATGCAGATTTTACTTTTGTGAAATTTGTGTATCTTTATGGGACGAGTTTCTTCACATGTAATCATGTACAGTTGCTTTCTGGACCTGAGAAAGTATTTGTCTTTGTATCAAAGGAAAATTCAGTTGAGAAAACTAATAAATTACGAGAAAGAATTCCTGGCAAATACTTAACTTCAGGAGCTGAAATGTGTAGTACCACTTATAAGAGACACATAAAAGTAAAAGTGACACACTATCTTCACTATAGGTGGGTCCCTCTCATTCTGGGATCCTGAGTGACTTCCCCTTCCTTTTAACCTTCCCCAAAGTGTTTGTCTGCTGACGAATATTTCCTTCTTTTCTCTCTCTCTCTCTCTCTTATCTGTCCTTCTCATGAAACTTTGGCCTTAATTAGAAAGTAACACTATCATTTTGAGTTGTTAAAAACAGTTATTCACCAAGCTGAGCAAGAGAAAACATGTATAAAAGCTAAGGAACTGTGCAAGATTTCAGAGTAAGTAACTCCTTCTTCTGGCAGAAGGGTTGAAGGGGAGGGAAGAGGAATGAAAGAAAAGAACAGGCGAGGTCAGGGGAGACTTACTGAACAGGATGAGAAAGAAGGACTGATTGTGGGGACTGCGTTGGATGAGATTTTAAAACCTGAGAGCCTAAAGGCACAAAATATGGTAATAAGCTAGGCAGAAATTACAGATAAAACATTGTGCAAGACTTGATAAGAGCAGAAAGCTAAGTGCATTATACATGGTTGAAATGGGGAGCAAAATTAGGCTGTTCAGAAAATAAAAGATATAGAAAACAAAATTTTGTATTTTCAGGACTTTAGTTTTGAAGAAGTACTGTTTGTGAATTCCAAACTATTGTATTTTCATTTTTTGTTGATATGTTAAAAATATTTTGTATTCATTACAATCCTAATCATCAGTCATTTGACATCTGCTGCAATATAAATGCTCTCAATGCGCTACAGCCTGCTGCTATGCATCTTTGCTACTCCTGCATTTTCTGTTACCAGCTATCCACTTCCCACTGGATCACTGCCTAAGTCTTTCAGTATCTCTTGAATGCCTACACATTACTGCTCTCATCCATTTCCAACAATTTGCCTAGCTAGCTAACTTGCTAACTTTTATTACAGTCATTATTACATCTCCCTCCTTGGTTTGTCCCCAGATTAATTTCTTTAGGCTATAGTTTTGAAGAAGTAGTCTCTTGAATTCCAAGGGTTTTTTATGAATATGTAGTCAAAATTCTAAAAAAAATTAAGTTGAAATTTAATCTCGGTACAAGTTTAATCTTTGTACTGTCTCATGTATCCAGAGAGCCATCATTTGTCACCTGCATAAGTCAAAGTAAATTAGGAAGGCTAAATAACAGTATGAGAGAGCTACATATTATAAGTGTCAGCCTTTGAATATTTGTTTGCTGAGTGGTAAAAAGGCAGTTTGGAACATCAAAATGGAGAATAAACAGTTAGTGTGATGATAAAGCATCACTCACTATTACGATGGATGGGAGTAGTGGAGATGTTATCTTAGTTATTGAATCTGTGTTCTTCTTCAGTGCTTCCAACAATCAGCACAAACAAATGCACGCTTTTAATGTCAGAAGTCACTTGTTTCAACAGTGGTCTAAAATGGGGAAATTGGAATAATGGAGCAACACAGTTAATTACTATCTGATGTGTTGGGTGGGGTGAATGATGGGTCAGGGAGGAAGATCAGAGTTTAATGTCCCATCAGTAACAAGATCATTAGAGACAAAACAAGCTTATATTGAGGAAGGCTGGGGGCAGGTATTTGGCTGTGTCCTATTCAAAGGAACCATCCTGGCATTTGGCTTAAGTGACATAAAGAGACCACAAATGCTTAAATCTCGATGGCCAGATGGGGATTCTGGATGTATGGGTCAAGGGGAGAAACAGAAATGACTCTAAGAAGAGAAAATAGGGGAATAGCAAAGCCTTGTTTGGGAAGAGGAGGAGAAGTATCATAAAAATGAGCCCGCCCGGCTAGCTGTGTGGTCTAATGCACTGCTTCCCGAGTGGGAAGGCATGCTAGTCCCCAGCACAAATCTGCCTGGCAGATTTGTGTTGAGGTCCGGTGTGCTGGCCAGCCTGTGGATGGTTTTTAAGGCATTTTTCTATCTGCCTCGGCAAATGTGGGCTGGTTCCCCTTATTCCGTCTCAGTTATACTATGGCGGCAATTTCTCCGCAAACATTGTCTCCACGTACATGTACACCATAATTTCTCTACCACACAAACATTTGGGGTTACACTCGTCTGGTATGAGACATTCCCGTGGGGGGTCCACCAGACGCCAAACCACACAATAACCCTGGGTTTGGTGTGGGGCAGTGGATGGACTTCTGTGGCCTGTTGTGGGGTTGTGAACCACTGAGGGCTGTGGTGGGATGAAGCCTCTCCATTGTTTCTAGATCCCCAGTTCCATACACAATACACACACTATAAAAAGGAAGAACAAGTAGGAAGGAAAATTAGGATAATAATGATAAGGAAACCAAAATAAATATAAAAATGTGTAAAGCAACTAAAAAATGGAAATTCACCCATACACTCAATCCCTAGAAGAAAGTACAGCTTATTTTTCACAGGTCATGATATTGATTTTCTTTACTGTATAAAGCTCCATACTTGAATTCTTTGTCATATCTCACATTACAGTATCAGAACATTAGGATGCAATTTGAAAGAAAAAGAAAAGGAATCTACCAAATTTCTTTTTCTGGTCACTCTAAAATGTCATGAGTAACAACAGATATACAACAGACCTCATTTTAGTCTACATTATACTACAGGTGCTCTAGCTAAAAGAGAGATGCCTTTATCTTTCTTATTGTGCAAAGATTTTTATTGGTATGATGATTATTTTCAGTTTAAGTGGTTATGAAATGTGTTCTATTACTCATAATAATACATCATAATATCACAAAATCACTTGAAAATGGGTTGCATATTGAAATTGGTAATGGAATAAATTGTACCTTGTAAAGGTACCTTACGCCAACAGCTATGCCATAGTGGTAACACCGGTTCCTGTCAGATCACCAAAGTTAAGCATTGTTGGGCTTGCCCAGCACTTGTCTGGGTAATGGTCCAAGCCTGCCAGTGCTGTTGGCAAGCTGGGTGCACTCAGCCCTTGTGAGGCTAACTGAGAAGCTACTTGATTCAGAAGTAGCTACTCCAGTCATGAAAACTGACAATGGCTGGAAGAGCAGTGTGCTGACCACATGCCCATCCATATCTGTATCCAGAGGCACCTGTTGGCTGAGGATGACATGGCGGTCGAGCAGTGCCATTGGACCTTCCTTGGCCTGTTCAGACAGAATCTGTACCTTACACTCATCTGTTGAAAATGTAGTCATTTTTCCTTCTGATATTGTAATTATGTTCTTGTTCCTTTGAACTGTAGCTGATTATTTACAACAAACTTTATGAGGGTGACATCGGAGGGCACCATGCTTTTGCACAATTACAGAGAAAGGTTGAGCCAAATTTCAATTGCACTGTATGGAAATTACAGTGTTTCAAAAAAAAAAAAAAAAAAAAAAAAAAAAAAAAAAAAAAAAAAAAAAAAAAAAAGATTCCTTTATTCCGTTGCACAGTGTATTTTGGATGTCCACTGTTGATTTGGCCTTTCTTACAGTCATTTCAGATGGTTAGTATCATTTAACTTTTCAACCATGTTAGACAACATTTAAATCCTTTCTTGAACATGTATTTACATTTTTCTTTTCTTTGAGTGATTTATTGGTGAGTTGTACCTACATGTTTGAATGCATGCAAGGTACCAGTGTGCTATTTTACATGGTATTTTAATTTTATGAGCTTCATATGGTAAAGGATAATATCCTTTTTTGGAACACTGAATAAATTTGAAATTGTTAATACTGTAGCTTATCCCATAGTGAACAATATAATGTCTCAATAAAAATGGATTTCTCAAATTCTACATGTATCAGAAATTGAGTATAAATGCTTAAGTTATTTAAGGAATTTTCTGTAGTGTGTTCACATATGGATTATTTGCACTTAACACCCTTCTGTATAATGAATAATGTTAGCTCTTGATGAATTCTGATGCTGGCCTGTACATACCTTCACGGGGCAAATTTTTATTGCTAATAAACACACATAAAAGAGAAAATTACACAGAACGATCCTAGCTTTCAGAACTAGTCCTTCTTAACCTGTATCCACCTATCCCTCTTTGTTCCATGGGGAAGGAACTAATAGTTCTGAAAGTTAGGACATTTTTGTGTGCTTTTATGTTTTATATTTCCGTTATTGGCAGTACTAAAACTTTTCCTCCTAAAGGTAAGTACCGACCAGCAATTCTGTCCCATAATTTTATGATTTTCTCAAGTGGATTATTCTTTTGGACACATGACTAAAAACAGAATTTCACACAACATGACAACCAGATAAAGTGAGGTAGAAATTTGACCATTATCATGAGAGATTGCACTAGGTCCACAGTGACAGACCACTTGGTTGCTGTTAGTTGTTAGTTTGTTACATGTTTTATGGATCATTTTGCACGATGGATTGTAATGATAATTGAATGACTCATACTCACATTGAAAAGTAACAGGCATTTTATATTACTGGATAAGTGATCAAAAAATTTTATTACAGCATTGTGGATCCATTTTTGTGTCAAAGGCAACCTTAATGTGCAGTAATGAGTTTTTCCTTCTGATATTGTAATTATGTTCTTGTTCCTTTGAACTGTAGCTGATTATTTACAACAAACTTTATGAGAGATTAGATATACTGTGAAACAGTAATCAGAATGCCCAACTTCTTAAACAGATGTCTACAAGATGATCATGATGAGCACCACATACGGTATTATTCTTACAGCACATTTTTGCGCAATGAGGACTTTCTTAAAGACGAGTTGCCCCAGAACATTATTCCATATGACATTATTGAATGAAAATATGCAAAATATATCAACTTCTGATTTGTCTCTCCTCAGGATTTGAAATGATTCTAAATGCAAATGTGGCTGAAGTAAGTTGTTTGAGGAGTTCAAACATTCTTGTCACTATGGGCACCTATGAATTTTGAAGTTGCCATGCTATTTCCTATTTCCTCACCATGATTTACACTTATCATTGATGTAGTACACCTAAAGTGCAAAACTGAATATGTTGTGTCTTTTTAAAACTGATGGTGAGACTATTCGTAAAGAACCAGTCGATGATACTTTTGAAAACTCTGTTCCCCATTTCTTCTGTTTCTGTGTGTATGATTGGAATGATTACAGTACTAGTGTCATCGGCAAAAAGAACTAATTGTGCTTGTTGTATGTTAGACAGAAGATCGTTTACATATAAGAGGAACAATAGTGGACCTAAGATTGAGCATTGGGAAACCCCATATGTGATTTCTCCCCAATCAGAATTATGTCCCTGTGCTACATTGGCTGTATTACTAAGTACAACTTTCTGCATTCTTTGAGTTATATTTGATATTATCCGTTGGTTGGCTATACCATCAATCGCAGAAAAACTTCAGTTTATCTAGGTGAATACTGTGATTCACACAGTCTAATTTCTTATATGGGTCACAGAAAATATCAGCTGATGCTGTTTTATTATTTAATGCTTGTAAAATCTGGTGAGTGAACATGTAAATGGTATTCTCAGTAGAGCAATGCTTCTGAAACTCAAACTGTGATTTGCTGAGGATATTATACTTTCTGGAATATATGACCACCTCAGAAATTTTGAAAAATGAGGGTTTAACAAGGGTACATTTCAGTCTCTCTGGAAAAATGCCTTATGTTAGTGATGCATTACATATTTCAGATAAGACCAGGCCTATTACATGGGAAGAAATCTTTAGTACTCTATTGGAAATACGATCAAAACCAGATGAACTTTTATTTTTGAGAAAATGTATAATGTAATGTTTAACTTGATACTTGGTTGGTTTGGCAAAGCAGGGGTAGAAACTTTGAATAACACATTTTCTTCAGTACCATCTTCTCTCCTTCTTGAGAATTAGAAACCCATAATTTTGGAAGCATGAAACTGTTTCACCTTTTTATTCAGGACTAGATGAGAAACCTGGCATTGCCCAACTATTTATTTATAACCATGCCCAAGACTTCGTACACCTATAATTTATTTTTTACCTACAAAACTTCTTTGTGTAAAATGTTTGTAGTAGTATGATTGAGGATGTGAATGGAGAGCTTGTTTGGTTCACTAACATGGGAAAAAATCCATGTGGAAAGCAGCTGACACTAAGTTCCACACTTGTAACACACAGTGTGTGGTCTTGTGCATGTCATAACATACACCCACCTGGGATTGTACACATTCAAAGCAAAATGGTAAATTGTTAGGAATAACGGGGATTCAGGATATAAAAACTTGCTTGCCTGTACCATTTCCCATCAAAACTTCCACTTATATGGTGTTACTTTGGAGATAAGTAATTTCAAGCTTAAGCAAGTAAATGGTTCTGAGGAGTGAGATAACATACAACACTCTCAATCAGAGCTACATCACGCCTCACTTTCAGAAGGAGTTTCCAAAGAATGAGTTAAATCCTGATGTTCGCAAGCTGCAGCAAGTCTCACCTCAGGATCTTCATTGGATTCTTGAGACCACTTAGTCCTCATTCTTTTAACCATTCTGGTGTATTCGAAAAGACATTTTTATTTGTAACCAAAACAAAATCAAAATGTACTGAGTGGGCACCCAAATCACAAAGAAACACAGTAAATTCATTAAATTTGTTTTCCCAAGCAAAGTATATAAATAAAACCTAACAAAAAAAAGCAAAGCAATGTTGTTAAGTTTTTAGTACATTAATCAAAATCCTTGCCAAGTAAGTTCACTGTTAGTTTGCATTCATAAAGATAAGGTTGCAGTGCTTAATTCTGTCACCAACGTAAACTTCCAAAAGTATATCTGTCACTGAGCTAAAAATCTACTAAACTGAGCAAACAATTTTAGATAAAACTTGAAGTTACAATATCTTTGCAGACTTATGCCCTATGTACTGTCCATTCATTAAGTTTTCACAGTTCCAGATGCTTCATATTTCATATTCATGTAATTAGAATGCTGACTTTGAGGTTACAAGTATGTTTTATTTTAATAATGGCAACTACTTGCTTACAACTTATATCAAACAGACACATATTTCAAAGTTTTACTGTCCTTCAGAGTAGTCACCGACAGTGTATTATAAGCCATTGCCAGTGATGTGGAAGTCATGAGATATCCTTAGCAGCATCAGTTGTGTTGGTAATTTGAGTGGAACAGTCTGTTGCCTGGCAAATCTCTATAATAGTTCTGAAGCGAATATCATGAAGTGCTTCCTTCAATTTAGTAATCATGTTGAAGTCACTAGAGCTTGAGTCTAAGCTGTGTTTGAAAAATGTACAGCTTAGAGAAAGAAGTAGTGACACTTTTTGCTGGACCCACCCATTATTTACCAGGAGAATGCTCAGATGCATATGGCACAAGTTGTGACTGAATTGTTCGATCAGAGGAGCTGGGAAGTGTTGTATCACCCACTACAATCCCCGAATTTAAGCCCTGTGATTTCAGTCTGATTCCTAAACTTCAAAACTGTTATGGAGCTTCATCAGGAAATAAAGAGCTACACTCAAACTATCAGCACAAATGACACTGCTGAGTGTATCCTATACCTTCTGCATCACTGACAATGGGCTATACATAATGCTATTTTTATTTTGAAAGACAGTGAAACTTTGAAACATGTATCTATTTTGTGTAATTTGTAAAGAAATAGTATCAACTACTAAAGTTCCAACCTTGTATTTTATGTAGACCTATAATTTGTTTCTTCTTATTTATGATAAGTGACATTTATCAGAAAGTACAGAAGATAATATTGTAATGCCATCCTTGGGTCAATAAGTTCATTTGATGTAAGGTTAAACTGTAAGTCTGTATGCCTTGCTGTATAACATAAAGCATTTATCCCATTCAGTTAGAAAATATTTGGACAGAGCTCTCATTTTGTTATTTTAAGTGTTTATCCCATAGACTGTTCATGTTAGCTAAGTAATTGAGGAAATATTTCACAATGAGGGTGTAGTTTTGCTGCCAGCAGTAATGTGACTTCTATCTTCAGTGATATTGCAATGAGAGAAATCTTCTCCATGTTTCTTAATTGTGAGGAAAGTTATTCCAGTAAGTCCGTGTGAATTGAGGAAAAGAATTTCTCACAAACCATTGCTAATGACACACTGTCAGTGGCCAGATGTTGTACCTCATTCAATTGAGGCTGATGCTGAGGAGTCCAAACAGCTAAGATTATCATTCTCCCTTCAGCCTCAGGAAAAAAGCACTTTAGCCAGCTTGTCTGTGCATAGAGTATGTTGCATGTGGAAGTGTGGGAAAGTGTTCTAATTGTTTGCGTAGCATTTTTCTGAGGCAAAACATGGGAACTAGCCTGGTATTCACCTTGTGGAATGTGGGAAGCCACCTAGAAACAACATTCTGGCTGGCCAGCACACTGACCCACCATCATTAATACACTGGACGAATTTGATCCTGGGCCAGCATACTTCCCTATCTCAGAAATGGCCGCATTAACGTGTGGCTACATGGGTCATCCCTTATTCAATTATTATTCTCAGAATGTCATTTTTGAGGCCTTAACCAGTTTTAGGCTTACCAGTTCTCATTTGGTTCTTGGGATCAATTTGTCCCATTCTTTTAGAACTTATCGTGTGGTGAGAGTGGTTCAGCCATCTACAGGAAGCTGTAATTTGAAAACAAATACAGATAAATCTGAAGAAAAGTATTTTTCACAAGATTGCTGGTCAGAGCCAAATTTCTAAAAATCCAAATTTCAAAACAGATGAGATAGAATTAAAATGTTTGAAAAGAAAATTCACAATTCCCATAAATTTTTAATATGTTAGAGACCTCATTGAATTGTGTTAACAAGCTAAACTTCTAAGCAATGATTGCTTAGATTATAAACCAAATACATGTTACTATGAAGATAAATGATGATGGATTCAGAATGGAATAGAGAAATATATATGAAAATAGACCACTATTCATTTGATTAGAAGAGACAGTTTTTAAAAAGACATTGTGTTCACCATTGTTTGTACTATTTGTTACACATTCCATGATTGCTGTTTCGATCTTAAGACATTTTGAAGTGGTTACAATGCTTAAAACACAACAGATACCAACATTCATAAAAGAATAAAAAAATACGTGAGCCATTATAGGTCATGTCAGTTCTCATCACATACACCATCAGTATGTACCAGATGGATGAAACTAGATTCATGGTTTCTGCACATGTCAACAACATACACTGTACTGGTCAAAAACAACTTGTAATGATTATGTATGTAGTGACTGCTGAAATGAGCCATAGAGGTTCACATTATTTTTACTTGTTTCATTAATGTCAGCAACTGCTCTGTGTTCAGCACTTAAAAAAACTTTAAGGCCAATATTGCAATCATGGATATTATAATAAATAATATGGTTGATGATGAACATCATGTCATTTAAAAAAAGTCAGTGAGGCTATGGTAAAAAAAAAAATTCAATTCCATAGCAGAAGTAGTGCTGAACTCCAGGCAGGCATGTAGGAAAGTCAGTATCCAGGTGGAATGTCCTGTCTCTCCCTTGCCCCCTTCTACTTCTTTCTTCTTTTTTTGGTGCTGTCAGCTCCGGCCAGGCCTGATGTGACTTTAGTGCATTTTGTTCTCCATGCTGTGACATGGTGGGGAAGGTTTGAAAGTGACCATATCATTGTCATCATTCAGATGTAGTTTAACAAAGAGCAGGTGACTGCAAAATGAGCAAGCAGTCAATTGCATAAGTTATTCCTTTAATTACATTTAAAGAAAATAGGCAGTTGTGTCCCCTGTATAGCCGGCCGGAGTGGCCGGGCGGTTAAAGGCGCTACAGTCTGGAACCGCACGGCCGCTACAGTCGCAGGTTCGAATCCTGCCTCGGGTATGGATGTGTGTGATGTCCTTAGGTTAGTTAGGTTTAAGTAGTTCTAAGTTCTAGGGGACTTATGACCACAGCAGTTGAGTCCCATAGTGCTCAGAGCCATTTGAACCATTTTTGTCCCCTGTATAGTACTGCAACTTAACAAGAAATATTGAGGACATAAAATATTTTCAATGTGTCTGTAAGCACATCCAATGTCATATGGGGAAGGATATGTTGTGTGTTGATGAACAACTATTACAGTTACATCCTAATATTTTACAGTATTTTATTACTTGTTCACATGTTTAAATTTATAATAATATTATTCTCTAATACTTTTGTGGAAATATTTGTTACAGGACATGCTGTGACATGGTGGGGAAGGTTTGAAAGTGACCATATCATTGTCATCATTGCAGTCATTGTTGGTGCTATATTAATGGTGATCATCGTTTGTGTCATCATTATCATTATCTGTAGAAGAAAGAGAGCTGATGATAAATGTAAGTGTGATGGGAATGCGTTTTAAAGAACTGCATGTTTATTAATGAAATTTTATTCATTTGTGTGCAAAGACAGCCTGACTCATAATATGCACTATGCATGGCTGTGTTAATTATTTAGAATTTTTGATATGATGGTTAATAAAGTAACAAGATAATCATTTTCACTGATAGTACTCATAAGGGGGAGAAATACATTTGTATGCACTTATTTGCTTCTTCTTTAAACTTAAAATGATGTAAGGTAAGCATATATTTAGGACCCTTTTAAGGTTCTCTAATGCCAGTAACATTAATGATGAGAAATTTCCAGATTCAGTACATTTACTCTCTCTCTCTCTCTCTCTCTCTCTCTCTCTCTCTCTCTCTCTCTCTCTCACACACACACACACACACACACACACACACTCACACTCACACTCACACACACACACACACACACACACACACACACACACACACCAATGAAAGATGTATACATATTATGACATGTAAATTTTTAGTGTTTATTCTTACGGGAAACATTTTATATTGTGAACATGGATGATTTTTCAGTTATTTGAGGTCATCAGAAAAAATTCTTCATTCGTTCCTTATATTCCATGGATCATCTCGTGAAAGCATACTGTCATGGATGTGGAACAAGTTTTGGTATATGTTAATAGGCCTCAAAAAACTAATTTTGTGGCTTACATTGATAATTGACTATCATCAAACTACTATATTCTGTTTGCATTGACACAGTTTAGAAATTGATAAAATTATAAGAGTAGCTGTTATAGCTATTACTTTCAAAGAAAAATGCTGCTTTCTCAGTTCTTAAAAAACAATTGTTATCTACACCAAGGCTTGTTTAACAGTAAAGACTACAATGTTAATTCTCAAAGAAAAAGGGTTATGCACATTTTCTCCAATTGGAGGCATGCTTGCGACAGATATATACAGTTTTTTTGGGATAAAGTGTAGCACTGTAGCATAGTACTGTTTTCTCTTACATAATGAGAGCCAGCCTGAAAGTCTTTTAAATATTTTTCTGTGCTCACAAAGACAGGTATTGGTATAGTTTCTCAGCTAATTCACATCATCCATTAAAGACATGCAGAGCATAGTAGTGCACCACATAAGAATGTGAGGTCTCCATTCTAGTCCAATTAGATTACACTCTTTTGTCACAAATATTCATGGTAACACTAAGATTTACATATTTTACTCATTTTTTGTTTCATATTACTATCATTTGTATAACAAGTGTAGTATCATTTGAGATAACGTATCTCTATAGCTTTTATATACTATAAAATGTCAACTTCTCAGAGAAAGGAACAAAGGAAAATGGAAGACAAAATCAGTAAATTGAAACTATTACTGTGGAATGAGGGAAAGACAACCACTTACCTGTAGAAGACTGGTGTGTGGTATACAGAAAAATATGATAAAAAACAGATAACACCTGCTTTTGAGCTCTTGCTCTTTTTGTAGTAAGAGTACATACATTCGCAGGCATTTGAATTTGGGTGTCTGTGTGGTTGTGTGTGTGAATGTGTACTCTTTAGAAAAAGCAAAAAAACTCAAAAAGCTAGTGTTTACTGTTTCTGTGTGTCATGTACCAGTACTCTGTAGGTAAGTGGTTGCCTTTCCCTTATTTTTTGTATTTTTCCATCCAGGTATTTCCATTGATGTTAAATATTATTGTAAAAATTGCATGTTGATGTTGTGTAAGACAGAAAAACATCTCCTTCATATTTCACAAGAAAAGGAGCAGCTTCTTAGTGCTTACAGATACATTAAGCTGAGCTGTTACCTCGAGTGATAAAGACTTTAGAGAAAATTCTCCTTGTCCTGTCTGTACAGCTTTCTTATTTCTCATCTTCTCTTTTCCTACTAATGGAGATTCTGTTTAGAGTGTTGATAAATCTCGCTATGTAGTGTTCGTTTTTCCTCAGATTTACATCTGTTAGCCTTCCTCCATTTGCTGATTCAACAATTGTAGCAGACTCATGTATATTTGTTTCGTGTAGTGTTAAAGTAAATAGATGAATTTCATGATGTAATAAAATGTTTTATTGAAATTTTGATACTTTGTTCAAATACAATACATAAGGCTGTTGCAACAGTATGAACTGTGGAGATCTAATGTTATAATGAGTCCAGTAACTTTAATTTTGAAAATGGAAAGATGGAAAATGAAGTTTTAATGACACATCAGTGACAGGATCATTAGAGACAATAGCACAGTCACAAACTGTTGAAGAATGAAGAAGGACATCAGCTGTATAATTTTCAAAGGAACCATCCCAGTATTTGTCATAAGAGATGGAAATGGAGGTGGTGTATTTGTCACAGTAAACAAGAAATAGAAGCTGCATGTGGGATCATTTGGGCAAGACTCACTACCAAGGGTGGGGTGATAACTGAATCTTTCTGTCACCCACCTTACTCTTCTCCTGATGTAATCAAAAACTTTAGAGGAAACCTCAGTTCACTTATATGTAAGTTCCCCGATCACACTGTAATCATCAGTGGGTACTTCAATCATGCAACAATTAATTGGGGAAATTAGTTTTATATAAGACATCCTGTGAAACATTACAGTGCCGTATTGGAAAACTACCTGGAACAGATAGTTAGGAACTCCACTCATGATGAAAATACATTGAATCTGATGGCAACAAATAGACCTGACGTCTTTGAGGACATCCACATCTACACTGCTATCAGCGACCACAATGCGGTCATAGCAACAATGATTACCAAATTGCAAAGGACATCTAAAACAAGTGGAATATATATATGTTCAGTAAACTAGATAAAAAAGTCAGTAGTGCCATATCTTAATGTGGAACTTGAAACTTTCAGCACAGGGCAGGAACATGAAAAGGAAAGAATAGTTGACCATGCACTGAATAGATACGTACGCAGTAGAACAGTTCATAATGGAAAGAAATCTTCATGGTATACAGTAAGTGTAAAGAAACTTCTAAAGAAACAGAGATTACTGAATAAAAGGTGTAAAATGAAGTGTAGTGCTATATTGAGACAGATGCTGAATGAAATGCATTTGGCTGTCTAGAGGACAATGCGTGATGCCTCCAATGATTACCATAGCAGCATATTGTCAAGCGATCTGTCACAGAACCCAAAGAAATTCTGGTCATATGTAAAAGCGGTTAGGGGCACCAAAGTTAGTGTCTAGTCCCTAGCAAATGAGAGAGGGACTGAAACTGAGTAGTAAAGCAAAAGTTGAAATGGTTAACTCAATTTTCAAATGTTCATTTACAAAGAAAAACCCAGGATAATTGCCCCAATTTAATCCTCGTATTGCTGAAAATATGAATGAAATAAGTCTTATTATCAGTGGTGTTGAGAAACAGCTGAAATTGTTAAAATTAAACAAAACTCCAGGGCCCAATGGAATTCCTACCAGATTCTGTACTGAATTTGTGGCTGAGTTAGCCCCTCTTCTTACTATAATCTATCATAGATCCCTCAAACAAAGTTCTTGGAAAAAAAGTGAAGTTCACAACCTTCTGCAAGAAGGGTTGTAGAAGTGATCCACAAAACTACTATCCAATATCTTTGACATCAATTATTTACAGAGTCTTAGAACTTACCCTGAGCTCCAACATAATAATGCCAACCAGCATGGATTCTGAAAACACTGATCATATGAAACCCGACTCGCACTTTTCTCACATGGGATACTGAAAGCTTTGGATGAAGGCAGTAAGGTAGAAGAGGTATTTCTTGATTTCCAAAATGAGTTTGACTCAGTACCACAGAAACACTACTGTTATTTACTGGATTTACTGCAGGACTCAGCATATCATCATCTCCAGAAGGGTCTGACTGATGCAGCACAATGGAAGACATCAACGCTCCTAAAATTGATCCAGTTTTTTGAACATCTCAAAAATAGTTTGAGTACAAGTGCCAGCTTCACCGCAACTTTATGGGCTGCCTACGATCCATAAGAAAAGGGTTCATATTTGCCTCATTGTGAGCAATATTGGAACCTTAACATATTACCTGGCAAAACATCTGGCTTCTCTTCTGAGCCCACTGGTAGGAAAATGTGAACATCACATACAAAACTCAGAAGATTTTATACAATGCCTGAAGAATTTGTGTCTCAAACCAGCTGACACATTAGTGAGTTTCAATGTGCTCTCTTTGTTCACACGAGTACCTTTGGTGGATTCATTGTAACTTACAGGAACTACGTTGGAGGAGGACAGCTTACGTCTACTTCAAACATGTGCTTACTTCAACTTACTTTTTATTTAAGGAACAATATTTTGAGCACACTAACAGTGTTGCTATGGGTACCCTTTTGTCTCCCATAGTAGCTAATCTTTTATGGAAGACTTTGAGAAAAAAGCACTTCAGTCAGTGATGTTGAAACCTGAATGTTTCTGGAGATATGTGGATGACACTTTTGTAGTTTGGCCATACAGAGCAGCAATGCTTCCTGCATTTCTGGTACACCAGAACTTGCTCCATCCCAACATTTTCTTCACCATGGAAGTGCAGAGAAATGGAGATCTCCCATTCCTAGATGTCTTGGTCGCCAGAAAAGAAGATGGTTTCGTAAACTGACTCACACTGACCTATATCTACAAGTGAGCTGCCATCATCCATCTCAGCACAGTGATGTCATTCATAGAGCTAGAATTACCTGAGATCCAGGGAGCTTATCAGCAGAGCTTATCCACCTTCGCTTTGTGTTTGTACAAAACAGGTTCTCTGATAAATAGATCCATAATGCATTTAAACAAAGCTCAAGAACAGCCAGAAGAAATGGAGAACTCCATGAGGGTGGTTTTTCTACCATAGGTTGGTGGCATATTCATTAAGTTTGGCTGGCTGTTCAAAAAACATCAAATAAAATGTGTTTTCTGCCCTCCAGTGTGAGTGCAAACTATGATGGGATCTGTTAAAGACATCCTAAGTCTAAGGGGACCAGGGATATATAAAATCCCATGCAAGAATGGGAAATCATACATTGGCCAGACATGTCATACTGTTAAGGATAGATGCAGTGAACATAGACCAGACTGGATCAGCCGGAAAAGTCTGATGTGGCTGAACACTGTCTTGACAAGGGATACAGCATGAATTATGGGAAGTCAAAAATCATTTTGTCCACTTCCACATACTGAGTCTCCAGCATTAAAGAAGCCGTCAAAATATCTATAAGTAATGACCTGATCCCTCCTCCCATGAACCGTGGATCTTGCCATTGGTGGGGTAGCTTGCATGCCTCAGCAATGAAGATAGCCGTACCGTAGGTGCAACCACAGGGGAGGGATATGTGTTGAGAGGCCAGACAAATGTTTGATTCCTGAAGAGGGGCGACAGTCTTTTCAGTAGTTGCAGAGGCAACAATCTGGATGATTGACTGCTCTGGCCTTGTAACATTAACCAAAACAACCTTGCTGTGCTGGTACTGTGAATGGCTGAAAGCAAGGGGAAACTACAGCTGTAATTTTTCCCGAGGTCTTGCAGCTTTACTGTATGGTTAAATGATGATTGCGTCCTCTTGAGTAAAATATTCAGGAGGTAAAATAGTCCCCCATTTGGATCTCCGGGTGAGGACTACTTAGGAGGACGTTGTTATCAGGAGAAAGAAAACTGGCGTTCTACAGATCGGAAAATGGAATGCCCGATCCCTTAAATGGGCAGGTAGGTTAGAGAATTTAGAAAAGGAAATGGATATGTTAAAGCTATATATAGCGGGAATTAGTGAAATTCGGTGGCAGGATGAACAATACTTCTGGCCAGGTGAATACAGGGTTATGAATACAAAATCAAATAGGGGTAATGCAGGAGTAGATTTAATAATTAATAAAAAAAATTAGGAGTGCAGGTAAGCTGCTATGAACAGCGTAGTGAGCACATTATTGTAGCAAAGATAGACACGAAGCCCATGCCTACCACAGTAGGACAAGTTTATATGCTAACTAGCTCCTCAGAAGATGAAGATATTGAAGAAATGTATGACGAGACAAAAGAAATTTTACAGATAGTTAAAGAAGATGAATAGTCATGGGGGACTGGAATTTGATAGTAGGAAAAGGAAGAGAAGGAAAAATAATAGGTGAATATGGAATGGAGGTACGGAATGAAAGAGGAAACCACCTGGTAGAATTTTGCACAGAGCATAACTTAATCATAGCTAATGCTTGGTTTAAGAATCATGAAAGAAGGTTGTATACATGGAAGAGGCCTGCAGACACTGGATGGTTTCAGATAGATTATATAATGGTAAGACAGAGATTTAGTAACCATGTTTTAAATTGTGAAGAAATTCCCAGGGGCAGATGTGGACTGGGACCACAATCTATTGGTTATGAACTGTAGATTAAAACTGAAGAAACTGCCAAAAGGCGGGAATTTGAGGAGATTGGTCCTGGATAAACTGAAAGAATCGGAGGTTGTAGAGGATTTCAGGCATTAGAGAATGATGGCAAAGAAATACAGTACAAGAAGAATTGGTAGCTTGTAGAGATGAAATAGTGAAGGCAGCAGAGGATCAAGTAGGTAAAAAGATGTGGGCTAGTAGAAATCCTTGTGTAACAGAAGAGATATTGAATTTAATTGATGAAAGGAGAAAATATAAAAAATGCAGTAAATGAAGCAGGCAAAAAAGAATACAAACATCTCAAAAATGAGATCGATAATGCTTGAAGAGTTTGACAGAGCACTGAAAGACCTAAGTCGAAACAAGGCCTCGGGAGAGGACAACATTCCATTAGAATTACTAGTAGCCTTGGGAGATCCAGCACTGACAAAACTCTTGGCTGTAAAATACTAACACGAATTCTTTACAGATGAATGGAAAAACCGGTAGAAGCTGACCTTGGGGAAGATCACTTTGGATTTCATAGAAATGTTGAAACACACGAGACAACACTGACCCTACGACTTATCGTATAAGAAAGATTAAGGAAAGGCAAACCTATGTTTCTAGCATTTGTAGACTTGAAGAAAGATTTTGACAATGTTGACTGGAATACTGTCTTTCAAATTCTGAAAGTGGCAGGAGTAAAATGCAGGGAGCAAAAGGCTGTTTACAATTTGTACAGAAACCAGATGGCAGTTATAAGAGTCGAGGGGCAAGAAATGGAAGCAGTGGTTGAGAAGGGAGTGAGACAGGGTTGTAGCCTACCTCCGATGTTATTTAATCTGTATATTGAGTAAAAAAAAAAGAAACATTTGGAGTAGGAATTAAAATCCATGGAGAAGAAATAAAAACTTCGAGGTTTGCCAATGACATTGTAATTCTGTCAGAGACAGCAAAGGACCTGGAAGATCGGTTGAACAGAATGGTCAGTGCCTTGAAAGGAGGATATAAGATGAACATGAACAAGGATAATGGAATGTAGTCAAATTAAATCAGGTGATGCTGAGGGAATTAGATTAGGAAATGAGGCACTTAAAGTAGTAGATGAGTTTTGCTATTTGGAGGACAAAATACCTGATTATGGTGAAAGTAGAGAGGATATAACATATAGACTGGCTATGGCAAGGAAAGAGTTTCTGAAGATGAGAAATTTGTTATTATTGAATATAGATTTAAGTGTCAGGAAGTCACTTCTGAAAGTATTTGTGTGGAATGTAGCCTTGTATGGAAGTTAAACATGGATGATAAATAGTTTAGACAAAAAGAGAATAGAAGCTTTTGAAATGTGGTGCTGCAGATGAATGCTGAAGACTAGATGGGTAGATCACATAACTAATGAGGAGATACTGAATAGAATTGGGGAGAAGAGGAATTTGTGGCACAACTCGACTAGAAAAAGGGATCTGTTGGTAGGACACGTTCTGATGCATCAAGGGATTATCAATTTAGTATTGGAGGCAAGTGTGTAGGATAAAAATTGTAGAGGGAGACCAAGAGATGAATACACTAAGCAGATTCAGAAGGATGTAGGTTGCAGTAATTACTCAGAGATGAAGAAGCTTGCACAGGATAGAGTAGCATGGAGAGCTGCATCAAACCAGTCTCTGGACTGAAGACCACAACAACAATAACAATGACCTTATCAATAGAGACACGGGATTTCAACTCAACAAGGCATTGGAACCAGCATTGACAGTACTAGGGCATCATCAGCTGCAGATGAATGAATATGAGCCAACACAGATGGAGAATCATAGCACGCACAGTTAAACTGGGTGCCAACACACTGCCTGAGTGTGCACTGGGCCACTATTTGTGGCTGCGCTTTTCCCACATCGATAGTGCGAAGACTGTGGCCCATTTCTCTGGCAGGGGGCACAGGATGTTTCTGTAATCTATAATTCTTCTACAGTGATGTTATAGCCCCACCCTTTGGCAGTTTTCTAATGAGTCAGCATATTTGTTGGTGAACCATTGCAGCAACATGTCAGTAAGCACCTGATGATGACAAGCAGCTGTCTCATTGAAATATTGTTCTGCTTCTGCAACATTATTCGAATCAATGTTAGTGAACCAATGAAGCAGTTACTACATGAGGAAAGTCTCAAACAGCAGAAATAGTTGCCCCAGTCTACATACGAGGATAGACATGAATACAGTAAATGATATGTGAGAGATAATTGGCTAATGTCCATAATTCAAATGGGAGGTAAACATTGTGTAGATGACTGGGTGAAATGGAAAAAAAAAAACAAGCTGAGTTAGTTTAGGAAAGCCAGGGGAGGGAGTGAAAATATAAAAGTATACTGGAGAAGTGGCTGATGGGTATTGGTAGAAGGCAGAGAATGATAATATACGACACATTTTGGAAATGGGAGGAAGGAATGCTTTGAAAAGAGTTTTAAAGCTGCAAAGGAAGATGCTGGCAAAAATTAAGATGAAGTGTTATATTAATATTGTATTTAACCCTTCATCAAAATTAGACTTGTTGTCATCTAATTTTAACGAAGGCCTTACTGGCCAAAAGCTATATTTGTTACAGTCTTTTTGTTGTGCCTATCAGTGACTCAGCATTTCCGCTAAATGGTGAATAGCTACTTTACTTTTCACAGTATTGTAAACTTCAACAGTTTGTCATATTCATGCAGAAACATTTAATGCTGTGGCGCACATTAGCAATATTACAAGCGAACAAAATTGGGTGGATCCCATCTTGTGCCACTAGAGAGGAACTTGATTCTAAAATCAGTGCACATTTCAGACATCACATTTTTTCTTTCATTGGTAATAATTGTTTCTGTGATCATGAAATGTTGTCTGACCAATTTCATTCACTAGTAATATCACTAATGTGCACCATGGCACTCAATAAGTCTGCATGAAAAGGACAAATTGTTGAAATTGTAGTTGACAACCATAAATGGTATGTATAAGATTCAAAAACATACATTTTGATCTTATATTTCAAACAATGGAAAATCCAGGATGGAATAATGACAATATTATGAAAAGAATAGATTGCTGCACAGCATATAGCAGAGATGCTGAGTCAAAGATGTGCATAACAAAAAGAATGTCAAACAACTAAGCTTTTGGCCAAAAAGCCCTTCGTTGGAATTGGACAGCATATACATGCACACACTCATGCAAATGCAGCTCTCTCTCTCTCTCTCTCTCTCTCTCTCTCTCTCTCACACACACACACACACACACACACACACACACACACACACACACACACGACCAACACCTTCAGCCTATTACCCACAACCTACCCTCCTATATAAAAGATACCACCCATTTCCTCCACCAACCCTCTACAGTTCCTGTCAGTTTGCCATGTGGTGCCCTGCTAATCACTACTGATGCAACCTCCCTTTACACTAGCATCCCAAAGGCCCTTGGCCTTGCTGCTCTTGAACACACCTTTCCCAATGCCCTAACAATTCCAAATCTACAACCTCCTTCCTAGTCACCATGACCAACTATATCCTCACCACAATTACTTCTCCTTTGAAGGCATCATCTACAGACAAATCCGGGATATGGGAATGGACACCTCCAAGGCACCATCCTATGCCAACCTATTCATGGGCCATCTAGAGGAAACCTTTCTAGCCACCAAGAATCCCAAACCCCTCACCTGGCCAGATTGGTTGATGACATCTTCGTGATCTGGGATCAAGGGTGAGAACATACTATCCGCATTAATCTGGCAAGCTACCTTCCTTCATACTGATCTCCCCACAAAGATGAGTACATCAGTCCACATCAAACCTACCAGCCACTAGCAGTACCTCTACTTCAACAGCTGCCACCTATTCCACGCCACAAAGTTCCTTCTGTACAGCCTAGTGACTGGTGGCCATCATATCTGTAGTGATGGAGAGTCCCTCTCCAAATACACCATGGGTTTCACTGAGGCCTTCAAAAGCCATAAACACCCTCCCAACCTTGTACAGTAACAGATTTCCCATGCCTTATCTCTCCAGTCATCCCTCATCACCCAAAGTACCACTGTCTGGCCACAGAGGAGCATTACTCTCATGACTTAGTACTACCCAGGAATTGAGCAACTGAATCACATTCTCTGTCAGGGTTTCGACTACCTCTTGTAGTGCCATGAAATGAGGAATGTCCTACCCACTATCCTTACCACCCCTCCCACAGTGGTATTCCAATGTCCACCAAACCTATACAATATCCTCATCAATCCATACACAACTACTGCTCCCAGCCCCTTGCTTCGTGACACATACCCATGTAATAGACCTAGATGCAAGACGTGTCCCATTCATCCCACCACCACATACTCCAGTCTGCTCACCTATCCCATCATATACAGGGCTACCTGTAAAACCACTCATTTGGTCTGCAAGCTAAGCTACAACCACTGTGCTGTGTTCTATGCATTCATGACAGCCAACTTGCATCTGTCTGCATGAATGGCCAGGGACAAACTGTGGCCAAGAAACAGCTGGACCACCCAGTTGCCGTGCACACTGCCCAACACAACATTAATAATTTTAATGACTGCATCACAGTATGTTCCATCTGGATCTTTGCAACCTACACCAGCTTTTCGGAATTGCACAGGTGGGAACTCACACTGCAACATATCCAACATTCTCATAACCATCCTGGCCTCGGCCTCTGTTAGTCATTGCCATATACCCATCTATCTTCTTCCCTGTTCCCACTCCAGTACTACACAGTCCTCTATTCCACCGATGCATCCACAGTCAATTTACTTCACTCTTTTTGTGCTGGCCGCCCCCCCCCCCCTCCGCCCCCAATCCCTGTATGCTCCTATAAGGAGCATTTTATCATCCCCCACCCTACCCTTCTATCTCTCCCCCCCACCCCTTCCCTACCCCAGCCTCCTCCTTACTCTCACCAGTCATGTTGCTTCTCCTCTCATACACTGCTACTCACAAAGCCTTTTTGGCCGAAAAGCTTACTTGTTTGACAGTCTTATTGTTGTGCCTGTCTGAAACTCAGAATCTTCGCTATATGATGAGTAGCAGTCTATCCTTTTCTTAATCTCATACTTGTAATTTTCAGTGTGGACTCTCAGTATCTTTTTCTGTAATATATATATCCAAATGCCTTCTGTTTGCTACAAAACCTGCATTTAATAAAGATACAGATGAATGTTTTATTCTTAGATATGAATTTTTGAAATTGCAATTGTGTATTCCACCTTATGGTCTCTTAGTGCAAATCTACCTTTCCTTCTCACTACAGCACTTATTAATGATTTATTACTTCATTTCTTGTTTTCTAGATGCTGGTTTCTACATTTCTCTCCTTACTCTTTACACTCTCTGTCTTTCCTTCAACACATTTACGGTTGTTGCCTTGTTGACCTTCTTTACCTTTATTTGTTCCTTGGCAACTAACTTAATTACTCCCTAGTAGCTTCTGCTTGCTGTATCTTATTGTTCTGTTCACAAATTTAGTCTCCCCTGCAGTTACTTCACTGGATGCCTCTCCTCCCAGTCTTTATTGATTATTCAGGGAATGGTTCATATAACTTTCATTTTTTCTTTTGTTATTCACATGATTATAGGAAGTTTATTATTGACTCTAAGATCATGTATTCATAATATATTGATATTCTCTTTGTCATTTTGTTTACCTCTTACTAGGAGCAATACTTTGAAATTGTGCATTTGTCATACTTATCTCACTTCTAGCAACATTCTCTGATACCTCGTCATAATTCATTTCCAGTATTCTTGTGTGAGTATATCTGAAAGGCAGGTTCTCCCTTCTGGCAAACTGAATTCTTCTATGTTTTTGGTATCTATTAATGACTGGTTCTGCAGATCAGTGCACAGACATCATCTGACACTGTAGTTCATATAATGTTTTTACATCTTAATAATACTAACTAAAAACTCCACTAATTAGGTCATTTGAAAAATGGTTACCACAGCTGAAAGAGAGGTTGTAAAATTTCCACATTTGTTTTGTTTTCAAGACTTTCACAGCATTTTTTTCTCTGCTTTGTAACTATGTACCACATTTTAACTTTTTTGTCACTTTTTCATCTGTGACAAGTTGTTGATGATGTCAAAGTGTAAATGTGTGAGATATATTTACAAAACAAAGTAAAAAGTTGTTAAAAAATAGACAACAAATGTTCTTACAAGGTCACTACTGCTTTTCATGCTTATTCTAATTGTGTTAAATGACCTAATAGATGATAAAACAATTTAAAGTCCAGGATGCAATAACAACAACATGAAAAGGATAGACTCACCACATAGTGGATGTGCTGAGTTACAGACAGGCCCAATGAAAAGGACTGATAAATATTTCAGCTTTCAGACAAAGAAGTCCTTATTTCAAAATAGCAAATACACTTGCATTCACACAAGCACAACACAAACACTTGTGGCCACTGTCCCTAGGCACTGGAGCCCGATTATGGACTCTGTCAACGCATTTTAATTTGTGCTTAATATAATTGTACTCTCTTTTGTTCAGCACATATTTTGTTGTGTTGATGAAGTTGTCCATAACATTTTTTCATTGTTTATTTATTTATTTATTTATTTTTGCCATGGCAAAGTGTTACATTTGAAATGAATATCATACATATATCGAACTGTGATACTTTCTGCTCCATTATCTATAAGTGGGAAATTTTGGAGTTGAAGTAGAATAGACAACTATTAAAATATATTGGTTATCAAAGGAGCTCTCTAAAATACTGCTTGATAGAGAACAGAAAAGAAAGAAGTCAGAGGATATAATCTCCTAATCAACCTCTTAAGTACCTACTTTTATAATGTTATTAGTGTGCCTTATCATGCTCCAGAAGCATCAGATTAGCCTTCATGGACGTTTATCTTCAGTTACAGCTGTAAGGCATCTGGCTTGGTTGTCAGTCATGTAAGACTTCTTTATAAAATGGCTTGTAACATACTACAGACTGCCTTTCACAATGCATCACAACAAGAAAACAGTGGGTACTTTGGAGTCCACAAGAAAGATAGTTCAAATCACTGACCACTTTCCACCTGATCCTTGACCCCTATTAACTTCCTATGAGGTTTCAAGTTACGTTTGTCAGTTTCCTTTGTCAGTCAGTCAGCAACATTCTTCTCACTTGTAGTGTATTCCAAACTTATGTTATTGGTTTCTGCCTCCTATTCCAAAAAGAAACTCCTCATATCCATGTGCTTGATTCTTTCCAAAGCCTCGAAATTTTAGCAGGTTTCATCATGTCTTGATTATTGATTAAAATCTATATACGATTGGACAGAAAACAATCCTGACCAATCTCACTGAGAGAATTGTTCATCCACTTAGCGTCTTTTACAGATTCACTCAGTGCAACAAACTCTAATTCAGTGGTACTTAGTGGAACATTATGTTGTTCTTTTTGTGCTCCAACTAATGGTAGCTCTCCTAAAAACAAGTGAGTGCATCATTTATTGCACCTCACAAATAACATAGTGTGTGTTTGACAGCACACAAGTGCTCCTCACTTGAATTGTTGCTGAATTGGCTTATGGAAGTTGCAGGATATGCTAAGTCTGGCCTTGAACCCATGGTTAGGTATAAAAGTCTTCCAGTCATGGTTCTGTATTTTGATACATTTGCTGAGTTTGTTTTCATCTGTCACATTTTTTAGCTGTAAATTCGTGATGAGAAGTGTTTTCACAGCTTTGCAGGTTTCAATTAGGAATTCTTTTAAGATGTCTCTTGAATACACTGTTTCGACCCAAATCAATATTTCATATTCTCTCATAATTGGAACTCACTGTACATGTCTTGTTACTCCAAAATCTCTTACTTCAAATTCAGTGCTTAAGATATTTTTTGTTTCCTTAATTTTATTTTTGTTGCTATACATTATATCATTCACATATGCAGTTACTACGAATTCATGCTGTAGATTATAGTAAACACACAGATCAGCTACTGATTGCAGCATCCCTTGCTTGTGCAGGAACTTGTCAAGCATTTCATTCCATCTTCTGCCAGACTGATGAAACCTGTAAGATCCATTTTACAAGTTGCTGATCCACTCGCCATTGTTCAGTTCCTCTCTATCTGGTATGTCGATGTCACAGAACTACATGGTTGTTATAAGGGGATGCATTGAGAGCCAGGGTTAACAGTTTAGTTGATGTAAAAGAACCCAAACAGGAAGTGGAGCACAGACACTGTTGATGGATTGAACAGCCCTTGTACAGTCTGCAGACCGTATGGATTTGGTGCCCTTCTTGTAATTCCAATTACGAGAATGTCTGATGTGCACAGCCTTGGGAATGAACTTAGCATAATAAGAAATCTGGCCCAAAAAGGACTGGCACTCATTCGGCTTTTCAGGCACAGACAGGTTGATGACGGCTCTGATGTACTCATCCAGATGGATGAGGCCATCTTTTCTTAGCACATGTCCCAAAAAAATACACATTTTTTTGGGGGGGGGGGGGGGGGGAGAAGCTACATTTTCTCAGTTTTCAATGAAGGCTGTTTTCCAGAAGGTGTCAGAAAACTGCCTGCAGGTTTTCTAAATGCTCCTCTGGCATGGAGCCTATGACCCAGATGTCTTCAAGGTAGTTGACACACCAGGGAGTATCCTGAATCAACTGCTTGCAATATCGTTGATAAATTCATGGTGCAGACTAAATTCCAAAAGGCAAGCGATTACACTGGTAAAGCCCAAATGCGATATTGAACATTAAGAAAGTCTAAGAAGCAGCATCCAGTGGCATTTGCAGGTATGCATCATGCAAGATGATGCATGAAAAATACTGACACCCTGATGCATGAAAAATACTGACACCCCTGACAACTTTTACCAACTCCTCTGGCCCAGGAAATGGATACCAGTTTGTGACACATTGCACATTGACACTCTATGTAAAATAGTCACAAATGTGCACAGTGCCATTTGGCTTTCAAACTACCACCAATGCAATGGCTCACTGATTCAACAAAATAGGAGAAGTGACACCAGGGCTGGACTCAGCCTTGACCTTGTTACACATGGCAAAGGCATGGGGCAGCAGTGACAAAATTTAGGTATTGCTGTTGGTATAAGGAAGACATATACCTTGAAATTTTCTTCCTGATCCGAGGTATTCTCAAACAGTAGTTGTACAATGCCATAAAGAGTCCAAATCTTGAAGAGAGGCTGATTGAGACACTAAATGTACTTGGTCAAAATGGAAGAGGCATTTAACACAAAAATATTTTGTACCAGCTGTGAATTTACCACTAACAACATAAGTTCCTGTTCCACATTCGTATAATATGCCCCTCAAAGGAATAGACTGTTTACTATAAGACACAATTCGATGTGGCCGTAGCAGCACAGGGAGTCCAAGAGCCTGTACATATCTAAGTTAATTAGGCGTACTGTCACTGCCTTGACTACCTAAAACTCAGTCAGTCACCCATCCATTACCACTATTAGCAGAATATGCTGGGGCAACCCTTGTGGAGCATTGGAGACAGCCTCTGGTTCCAGCAAAAATGTTGAGACCCTCCAATGACTGTCCCACTACTTGCCAACAGTTACAAATTGTTACCAAATGGCTTACTTTGTGGCATACCCTACGCAAAGAGTCTGTGCATTGACTGGAAAAGGTGTGGTGAGTAACACTGAGACTCAAAAAACGATGTAAGTTGGGGGTGATGCTTCAGCTGACTCATATTCCCTGAGCCCCATGTGAGCAAAGACAGGCAGCACCATGACAACACTGCTCATGAGTTGTTAATGGCGTTCACACATGGCAGCTCAGTGGAAGACAAGGCTGCTTGGCTCATTGCACAGGGCACTGGGGGCTGTTTACCATACACATCTAACTTCACCACATGCCAGTTGTCAGACAGTGCATCCTTTGCCACTGCTGTAAGTTCATTTGATTCTGCAGTCTAAGTAACTTTGGCTACAGAGGGGTCAGACAAAGCTAGTGCCCTAGTTTGATCCTACAGGCTGGATGTTAAATGGGTGGCCACATCCGTAACAGCAAGCACACATACCAGGTATCACTCTGGACACACTCTAGCTGACACTTGTGTGAGAGACCTTGCAGGTCTGCATTAACACCTCATATGAGTGCCCAGGGTGCTTGTGATACTAGTAAAACCTTAACCAGGCCACCACCACATGGGTTTGATGACCAAAATATTCCATGAGCAACTGACAAAGTTCCTTGAAGTTAAGTTTCTCAGTAGGGGACTCCAAATTCTGCACAGTTTTGTTCAGTCCTGCATTGCTGGAGAATAACAAGGGATCCTTGTCAACTGTATCCACAATATACCTTTCCTGACAGTGCAGCAAAACTTGCAGAGGTAATACTCCCACATTTCCTTAGACGTTTTGAAGCCAGCAAATGGCTTCATCAGTAGTGAACGTGAAGGTTTACTGTGGGCACCTGGCTCACCACCAGCGTGGCATGAGTACAAAACAATTCCACTTTCTGTTTGAGCAGTTTCTTCATCTGCTCCTATTGCACCTTTTATTGCTGTTCCTGGATGCGCAACTGCTCCTGCCAGCATTGAAAAAATAATGGGTCCATGACACACAATTTAACACTATGAAAAAAGAAAAGCACCACATGCATAAGAATATGCTATTTCACAACCTTTGTATCGGCACAAGTGTGACAATGCTGTGAAGAATCACTGGCATCACATAATGTAACTGAACCCTGGAAGAGGGTATGAAACTAGACATGAAATTCAATGCACTTGGGAGCAAAAATCCAACCACCATGTAGAGACAAGCACAGAGGAAAACACATTCCGATCAGTGCAAGTAATCGAAACAACTCATCAGGCAGAACCCAAAGCATGATGCAAAGCAACAAAGTGAGATTCAGGTCCGAGTATGTTGATTTTAGCATGAAGACTTTCAGGCCAGTAAGTAAACACCTGGATCAGTGGCCCTGACCATACCAAACTTGGAACATGCCTTCTGTGACAGCATTCTGCACTGTTCTGCTGTGATACCCATACCAGATCATCTACATCCATCTCTTTGTGTGCAGGTGGGGATACTAAACTTGCCAATGGAATACAAATGTCAGTGGTGATAGATCAAGTACAAACCGTCACATGCACTAACTCTGGAATTGAGTGATTCATCTCTTAATGCATTAAAGTGTCCAGGCAGTCTTATGATGGGTGCTCTTTTTGTTACATATGTCAAATTAAAACTTTGTGATGGGCTGGGATTTGAACTTGGATCCCTGCATTTCATAGGCAATGCACTTCCCAATTACACCATCTGAGCACGCCTTTCAGGCCTACTCAAAGCTTCAACTTGAAAAGGTTCCTCCCCTTTCCTTCCTAGGAAATTTTTGTAAAAAGTTAAGATTTTGAGTCTATCCCCAAAGCATGCTCAAGTAATGTAATTGGTAGTGTGCTACCTATGAAAGGCACAGATTCAAGTTTGAATTCCTATCCAGCACCCAGTTTAAACTTGTATACTCTGCAATATTTCTTTTTCCTCAGTGTTCTTCCATAACACTGCAAATTTTTCATATGATTTGGCATTCTTTAGAGTGACAGAAATACTTTCTTGTTTGCATTTCTTAACAATTTTGTGCCTGTAGATGGTGCAGATCTTTAAATCTTCTGTGTTGCCACTATTATTTTTACTTGTATTGCCATAGTAGATTGGAAATAACAGTTTTCTGTTATTTGATTCTGCTTCTTCTTCATCAGACAGATGAAATGTTCTTCAACTTTGTATTATTACAGTGAAAACTGTGTGCAAATAATCCAAATAATGAATAGTAGATGACTGATGGTAAATAATTTGTATAAGTGCTTTGTAATGATTATGAACAGAAATACTGCAAACTTACACATCAGCCTAATATAATTCAGATTCTGCACACAAAATGAGAAGCTGCAGCTGAAATTCAACATTGTTTCCTTATTGAATTGAGAATATTGCAGCAACTGATCACTGAGGCAGTTACTTGAATGTGCACCTTTAAATGTGATCATTTACCCATGCTTTTGCATGCGAGCATTCTACGCTGTCCAGATTCTCTTGGTAACAAACTTGAGTGAATTCTCTGTCTATTATTACAACAATAATTTCTTTCAAAAATGCTTTTTGTTATTGCTTCTCTCATTTTCAGCCCTACTTTTGCCACATTTTAACTTTGACCAACCCCACCATTTACCCTTGCTCATTTTACATGCTCCTGTTCAGAAAAGCTAGTCTTTGCCCTAACCAAAATACAGTCCCACATACTCTTTGCCCTAACCAAAATCCAGTCCCATATACTCTTTCTGGTATCAATCATTACAATTGGTATCCACCCAAATAGACTGGCAATGAAAATTTCTGTCTTATCTTCCACAAAAAGACTTTCATCTTTTCTCATTCCATCAGCATGTAACCCTCAACAGTCTGGTCCTATGTAATTGTATTGCTTAAATGCAGACTATAATTAAGTGCCTCTACTTCTTCCAAAATTTCTTTTATTATGTTATGAATATTTCCTGCACATCATCTCGGATAATCAGGACTATTGCCCTCTAACACATTTAACAACATTCTTAATCCCAGCAGTGGAAAGAACATCTAAAGTTGCTTCCACCTGGGAGTACCCATATCCACAAAATAACCAGAAATAACCACACACACATACTTTAAAAGAAGTCCTCATCAGTCTCACAACACTTTTGTTGACCTATCCTCCAAGTACCTGGCCCCAGCAGAAGTCATGAGTGTCTCCAAACTCAGAATTAGCCATGTTGGACTTGTCATTGATTTTCCTTTACTTGAGCCCTTGTATTTATTGGGTTCTTATCCTGGTGACACTTGCTAATCCTGCAAGAGTTCCTCAATTCCAATCTTCCTTCACTCTCTGTCCACAAATCCCTTCCCAGACAGTCAAACATTCGGATTAGGGAATGATCAATTATTCATTACCCAGTAACTAATTCAGACTTTATCATTCTTTCTGTTTACAAGTACTCCCCCACTGTATTTGTCAACCAAGATCACTTTGTGTCCGAGGATCTCCAACAGGATTCCGGCTCTTCTGATTGTAAGCTTGCCACTGCAAACCCATCTCAGAAGCCCAACATGATATTCAACAGCCTTTCAAAACATAATGCCCATCCCAAAGCATGATATCTGAATCCCTCAGCGTTCTCATATGGACAATGCGCTGGACACCCACCTTTTACCTGCTCCCAAATGCAACTTCACTGATTTCCCACAAGTCTTCCCATTGTAACTGGTTAGACTGCTCTCACAGGAAGACCCCCTGTACTGATTTACCGTCATAATCAACCAATTATCCACAATACCCTGATACACCACCAAGAAACTTATCATTTTCTTTGCAGCCTTTTCATAGTTCTTGTCCTATCACTTCTTATTTGACACTGTGTAGGCTATGTTCCTGTACACCAGCATCTTTTATGTTCATAGTCTTGCTGGAATGGAACTGTACCTTTCCGAGCAATCCCTGATGCTAAACCCATTACCTTCTTCCTAATATTTTTGATCAGTCACAGCTTGACTGTCGATGTTTACTCCTTTTATGGCAAAAAAAAAAAAAAAAAAAAAAAAAAAAAAAAAAAAAAAAAAAAAAAAAAAAAATCACAGAGCTGTAATGGGTTCTTGCATTGCACCTTCACATGCTAACATGATAATGCACTCCTTAGACTAATATTTTCTATCTATTCAGCACCTTAGGCCTTTTGACTGTTACTTATGCATTGATCACATCTTTATGATCTGGACCCTTGGCAAAGACAGCCTCTGCTGATTCCTCCAATACTGCAGCATCTACTGCAGATCTTCTTCACCTGCTCCCCCTTATCCATTCTAACTATATGTTGATTTCCATCTCTATAATGGCTTCATAAAAATGTTTGTGTCTATGTCAGACACAGCAGCCACAAACAGTACCTCTGTTTTTGACAGCTGTGATCCAAACATTGCCAGAGTCTTTGCTAACAGATAATATTTTACCCAGCTAGACCAGAAACTAATGTCCTACACTACCCCTTCCCATGAGAGCAACAAACCTGTTGCTGTTGTGAGGCAACTACCAGTCAGTACTAATATTATTGTGTGACATCACTCAAACCTTGAAAAACCACATCCTGCATCAGGGCTTCACCTACATCATTTTATGCACTGAGATGAGATGCATGCTACCCAGAATTTACCTTTGTCCATCAGAGCAGTAGTCCATTGCCCACACCACCCACACACAACCCTAGTCCATCTCTACACCACCCATGCTCTCAGTCTTTCACTCTAAGGGTTATGCACCAGTCAGTGAGCTAGGTACAATATGTTTCCCATGTATCCACCCATCATTAACTCCAACTGTAGTCCAGTCATAAGTATTTACACTCCAGTCACAGATCACAAGTATAAATTGTCACATTATACGTCAGCTGTGCTGCATTGTACACGCATATGACAACTAACCAGGTGTCTCCTCATATGAATTGTCACTGCCAAACCGTGGGAATGTGCAGATTTGATCATACAGTTGTTGCATGTATTGTCCTCTGCAATACCAGTGACTTCAACATCTATTTCAGTACCCAAGGCATTTGAATCCTCACCCTGTATAAAATATAAAATAAGAGCTCCTTTACAGCTGCTCTCTCTACATATTGTTTAAATTCTGAAGTTTTTCCACTAAAACAGTCTTCCTTGTAGTATAAGTATAAACAAAGTAAAGTCAGTACCTATGAGTTAGTTCAATTTTTTTCCACTTGTAATCTATGTCCTCAAGTATTTGCTGGCTGTATTCCAATCTCTGTCTTCCATTACAGCTTTTACTCTCTCTCTACAGCTCCCTCTAGTATCATGGAAGTTATTCTCTCATGTCTTAACAGGTGTCCTATCACCCTGCCTCTTCTTGTCAGTGTTTTCCACATATTTCTTTCTCTACTGAGTCTGCAGAGAACCTCCTCATTCCTTGCCTTATCAGTCCACTTACTTTTCAACATTCTTTAGTAGCATCACAACTCAGATGCTTCGATTCTCTTCTGTTTCAGTTTTCCCACAGTCCATGTTTCACTCCCACACAATGCTGTCCACCAAATGTACATTTTTAGAAATTTCTTCCTCAAATGAAGGCCTATGTTTGTTACTAGTAGATTTCTCTTGACCAGGAATGTCTTTTTTACCAATGCTAATCTACTGTCTATGTCCTCTTTGCTCTATTCATTATCTGTTATTTTGCTGCCTAGATAGCAGAATTCTTTGACCTCCTCTACTTCATGATCCCCAGTTCTGATGTTAAAAAAAGTGTTTCACTGTTCTTATATCTGCTACTTCTCATTACTTATATCTTTCTTCAATTTACTCTCAATCTGTATTCTGTACCCATTAGGCTGTTCGTTCCATTCAATAGATCCTGTAATTCTTCTTCACCTTCACTGAAGATAGAAATGTCATCAGTGAATCTTATAATTGATATCCTTTCATTCTGAATTTTAATCCCGCAGAAGGAATTTGCAGTAATAGGTGTTCTCTACAAAAATATTGCTTGACTTGTTCCATGACCATGAAGGTTCTCCTTGATGCTGGAAACTACAAGGTACGGTGACTGAATGTGCATATAATAATGATAATAATTGCAAAGTGACTAATTATTCCTCTGGATTGGCCTTAGGCCATACTATTATTGACATAATGAACAATGTTAAATGTAGTACTTGTGGGGCAACAAAAGAATATGCAACATATGAAAGGATGCAGTATAAAGAAAGGAGCAGAGTAAAAGTGTTTCAACATAGATAGTACACCAGAAACTGGTGAGCTTTTCTCTCTTAATTTAGGTAAATTTACTCCCTCATCTTCATAGCCCTGATACATCTTACTTGCATTTTCTGTATCTAATGTATCGTTTTAAACACACACTGCTTCTGAGAGATAAATTGTTCCACATAATGTTTCATCACTTATTAGGTACTTTCTTCATGATAAGTGTTGTTTAGGATAATTCTAATAACTACATAATGCAAAGAAGAGAACACTGTCCATGAAGTCGTGCATTTTTGGAACTTACTATTATACTGCTGATGGGTCATCTCTTGCAATCATTTAGTACCCTATACTGGCCAGATAATGTTTCTAAGATAGTCTTGAGTAGTTAAAGCTGCTTCATGACCTTCACTTAATTTCTTAGTATCTTTAAGGATTATAACTACACAAATTCAAAGATGTCAAGAGAGAAACTTAGCTTCCTCTTATTTTTATCCAACTCATGTTGATCATTTATTTTAGTATCTTGTTGAAGTTTGACATCTTTCCTATTATGGTAAACAGTGATCATTTTCTTAATTTCATACATCATGCTTATTGAATAGGTATGGAAATTCTAGGATGGAAAAAGCAAACATTAATTCATGTGAGGGGCTACCTTTCCTCATGTCTTTGTTGTTGAACTGTCATGAGCATAGTGATTCCTTTTATTTTGCAGTGGGTTTCCACTCTTAACATGTTATCTTCAGATCTGTTCAGCAGTCATCACATCTGCAACATATCAATCAACATCTTTTGATTAGTGTTGTTCACAGCACTTACAATGCTGATCAACAGATATAAATTGTCCAGTCCCAGTTATAGTTACTATAAAAAAAGATTTGAAGATGGCTGAAACAAAAAAAACTGGTTGAAAAATAAAAACAGTCATTGCAATCAAGAGATTTCAGTAAAACTGATAAAAATCAGTGCAGTGACATCACCAAGTAGACAAATTGATGTAAACACAACTTAAACTGCTGCTTCACATATGCTAAAGTTCACATAAATTTACATGAAATTAGTGAAGTTTATGCTTATTTCCTTCCATTATCATTGTACAGTTTGAGCTCATGATCTCTCGTGATGAGCTTTAAATTTGAACCCTCCCTCCTTTCACCTGAGGTTTGTTTTCAGTCACCATATACCAAAGGTATCTTGTTCCTCGTCCACATTGATACATTACCTTCACAAACTGTGGGTTGTGCCATAAAAGTAACTGTATATGCCATTGAGGTGAGAGTGTGCACATTGTAGTGTCATGTTTGTGTTGTTGCCAATAAGAGAGGGGGGAGGGTCAAGCATGATATCAGAAAATGGCCTGCTGTCAAGTAACAACAACAGGGCAGCCTAACTTCATGTTCCCATTAGATGCACATATGGCCATCATCATCATCATGTGCTTTTGTATCATGAAATACCATGTCTTGTTTTGAATTTAAGCAAAGACTTTGATACACAGTGTGGCAACGTTGTAACTGTACTTCTTCCCACACCTCCCTGTTTGTCAACCAAATACTGGCACTGAAATTTATTTCCAATGCCAGAATTTGAATCAGTTACCACCTTGTGATTCTAGAAGTTTCATTTGTGAATAAGACATTCCATCATTTTTTGGAGATTCCTCTGGGACATCATGTGTTCCTCTTGCAATATCTTGACTGCGAGCCTTTTGTCCTTTTCAAGAGAGTTAGTGTAAAGTTATCAGCCAAAATATGAGGAAAGGCAATCATGATTCCCAGACATATGCCCTCCCTGTTTTGTGTTGCAGCATTAGTTCATATTAACATCAGCAGTGGAGCTAGGAACTACAAATTTTGCTTAAGCTGCCTTGACAGTATGTGTTATTTCCTTTGAAAATCACTGGCTTCAGTGTTATTAGACTTATCAAAATATTGTGGGCCATTATTCGATGGTTGAATGATATCCTAGGGAAATCCAATAGTTTGTCCCCATCTGTGGAAGATGTCTCCAATGGGATTGTTCCTTCTGTGAGTGTTCATTTCATACCATGGCTCACTATTGACTGTGGTAAAAGGCTGTTTACCTTCTCAGTTGCTGT